>NW_027362768.1:118947152-120270902 GCF_046119375.1 Phyllobates terribilis
TTTGCTATCTTCTATATGCCGCGATCTATAGTGATCACGGCATATAGAAGATAGTGAGAGGAGAGGGGGTCGTCCACTTACCTCTCCGATGGCCCCCTGATGTCTTCCAGGACCTGCCGTTGTTATAGTAGCTGGAGGTCACGTGACCACCTCCAGATCTGCCATATATGGTGTCCTGCTGAGCTCAGCCTGCAGCTGAGTCCAGCAGGAGACAGACAGTGTGAAACTGTCAGCAAAGTTCTCCTGCAATGTCTATTGCATTGCATGAGAACAGTGATTAGAAAAATAAAAAGTAATGTCCCATACAGGGACTAAGTAAAATTTAAAAAAAAGTCTAAAAAATGTTTTCAAACTGTTAAAAAAAATCACAAAATAAATAAAAATAAATAAAATATTAAACCAATAAATCCGTATATTTATGCAAAAACAAAAAAAGTACACATATTTGGCATCACCTCATCCGAAACAACCCGATCTATAAAACTGTCACACTAATTAACTCCTTCTGTGCACACCGTAATAAAAATAAATAAAAAAACTGATAAAAAAACTATGCTTTTTCATCATATCGCCAAACAAAAAGTGGAAAAAAATGCGATCAAAAAGCAAAATGTAAATAAAAATGGTACCACTGAAAACGTCATCTTGTTCCACAAAAAAAAAGCCAGCATACAGCTCCATCAGCCGAAAAATAAAAAAAGTTATAACTCTCAGAATAAAGTGATGCAAAAAAAATATTTTTTCTATAAACTTGTTTTATTGTGTAAAAGCGCCAAAACATAAAAAAAATACACAGTAAGTGTAGTATCGCTGTAAACATACTGACCCGAAGAATAATGCTGCCTTATCACTTTTAGCATAAAAAAACCTTAAAAAAACAATTCCAGAATTATTGATTTTTGTTAATTTTACCTCCCAAAAAATGGAATAGAAAGCGATCAAAAAATGTCACGTACCCAAAAATGGTAACAATAAAAATGTCAACTCGTCCCGCAAAAAACAAGCCATCACATGACTGTCGGTCAAAATATGGAAAAATTATAGCTCTCAAAATATGGCGATGCAAAAACTAGATTTTGCAAAAAAAAGCGTCTTTTAGTGTGTGACAGCTGTCAGTCATAAAAATCCGATATAACTCTGGTATCTCTGTAATCGCACCAACCCGAAGAATAAAGTAATCTCTTGACTTATACCACACGGGGAACGGTGTAAAAAGGAAATAAAACCAACTCTTCACCTGCTACTGATTTGTTTATTATGTCTCCCAAAGATCGCAGTAAGGCTCTGCTCATATTTATCCTGCGCTCTGCGCTGAGCACTTACACCAGAGTTTCCGTGTAAATCTCTGAAATACGTGATTCAGACGGAACACATGACGGAAGATTCAATGTAATGAGGCAGATATAGGCCACTGTGAATGCCATCCGGCCTGTGATCCCACGGTGTCAGTTTTTTTAGGCGTGCATAAAAATGCGGTTGGCCACAGTTTTGTGCACTTCTGAAAAAAAGGACACCGCTAAACAGATGCCAGACGGAGTCCAGAGTAACTCTGCTGCCTCATTATAGTGAATGGATCCCGCAGGAGTTTCATCTGAATTACATCACTTGGAAATTTAGATGGAAACCCCGATGTAAGTGCTCAGCCTAGAGCACCCGATAAATGTTACGTAAAATGTTCCCAATAAAAGCTTCAACTCAGTCTTCAAAAAAAGCTAATCCCCATTCAGGTCCGTAATCTGTTAAAAATATAAGGGACTTCCAAGTTACTGGTAGCAGAAAGGCTCTGGAAAAGCGAAATGGCCCTTGCCCCCCAAAAGAAATTCAGAAAATTTTGTGCTCCCAAATCCAAAAGCCTATTCTACAATAATTTGTTCTCCAATTGTCAAATAGCGCTCCGTCCCTCCCAGATCTCGCCGTATGGTTAAGCGGTATGATACAGCCACATATGGGGTATTGCCACTTTTAGAAGAAATTGTGTGACACATTTCGGCACCATTTTTACCCATTGCCCTATGTAAAAATGTAAAATCTGAGGGTAAAACATTTTTTTGTGATAAAAATACAATTATGTTTTCTTCACTGCCCAATGGTATAAATTTTAAAATTAAAAAATACTCACTACTTCCCTAGATGAATTCATTGAGAGGTGTAGTTTACAAAATGGGGTCAATTGTGGGGGTTTCTGCTGTTTCGGCATGTCAATGACTCTTCAAATGTGACATGGTGTCTCCAACCTATCCCAGCCAACATAGCGCTCCTTTCTCTTCCGAACCCTGCCGTACACCAAAGCAGTGGTTTTCCCCCACATATGGGGTATCGGTGTACTCAGGTGAAATTGCACAACAAATTTCATGGTGCAATTTCTCCTGTTATCCTTATGATAATGCAAAATTAGGGGATGAAAAACATTTTTTGTGGGAAAAATGTGAAACTGTTATTTTTACGGCTCAATATTATAAACTTCTGTGAAGCACCTTGGGGTGCAAGGTGCTCACCACACATCAAACAAATTTTACATTCAAAAAGTCAAATGGCGCTCCTTCCCTTCCAAACCCTGCCGTGCGCCCAAACAGTGGTTTTCCTCCACATATGGGGTATCGGCATGTTCAGGAGAAATTGCACAACAAATTTCATGGTGCAAATTATCCTATTACCCTTATGATAATGCAAAATTAAGGGATGAAAAACGTTTTTGTGGGAAAAATGTGAACATTTTATTTTTACAGCTCAATATTATAAACTTCTGTGAAGCACCTTGGGGTGCAAGGTGCTCACCACACATCTAGATAAGTTCCCTAAGGGGTCTAGTTTCCAAAATGGTGTCACTTGTGGGGGGTTTCCACTGTTTAGGCACATCAGGAGCTCTCCAAACGCAACATGGCGTCTGCTAATTATTCAAACAAATTTTACATTCAAAAAGTCTAATGGCGCTCCTTCCCTTCCGAACCCTGCAGTGCACCCAAACAGTGGTTTTCCCTCACATATGGGGTATCAGCGCGCTAATGAGAAATTGCACTACAAATTGTGTATTCCATTTTTTCCTGTTACCCTTGTGAAAATAAAAAAATTGGGTCTAAATTAACATTTTTGTGAAAAAAAGTTAAATGTTCATTGTTTTCTTCCACATTCCAAAAATTCCCGTGAAACACCTGAAGGGTTAATAAACTTCTTGAATGTGGTTTTGAGCACCTTGAGGGGTGCAGTTTTTAGAATGGTGTCACTTTTGGGTATTTTCTGTCATAAAGGTCCCTCAAAGTCACTTCAAATAAGATGTGGTCCCTAAAAAAATGCTTTTGTAAATTTTGTTGGGAAAATGAGAAATCGCTGGTCAACTTTTAACCCTTATAGCTTCCTAACAAAAAAAAATTTTGGTTCCAAAATTGTGCTGATGTAAAGTAGACATGTGGTAAATGTTATTTATTAACTATTTTGTGTGACATATCTCTCTGATTTAAGGGCATGGAAATTCAAAGTTTGAAAATGGCAAAATTTTCAAAATTTTCGCCAAATTTCGGATTTTTTCACAAATAAACGCAAATGATATCGAAGAAATTTTACCACTATCATGAAGTACAATATGTCACGAATAAACAGTCTCAGAATCAGGGGAATCCGTTGAAGCATTCCAGAGTAATTACTTCATAAAGTGACAGTGGTCAGAATTGAAAAAATTTGCCTGATCACGAAGGCAAAAACAGGCTCTGGCGCGAAGTGGTTAAAGACAAAATAAAAATTTCCATCTTTGATGTATTTAAACACAACTGACTATCCCACAAAGTTTGTGTGTTGCAAAAAAATATTTTTTTTGCACACTTCCTGAATTTAATTAACTATTAGACCTGTATATGCCACCTGAATACAGCAGCCTGTTGCAGATTTAAAATTTAAGCAGCTTAAAAAGTCAGTACTGCAGCATGTTGTTAAATATTCTGTTGTTTACTACCAGCTACCATCTGATTTCCTGTATCCAGATCGATTGAGGTCAATTGGACATCTGGTTCCCCCAGCCCTCTCACCATCCCTCCCCCGTTTTTTCATTTTCTATTGGTGATTTACTGTGACTATACTTGCATTTTTTTTGGGGGGGGGGGGAGGACTTTCCTGTATCTACCTATCCTGTTTGGATATTTATTACTGAGTTTATCCTTATTGAATATGCTTCACTCGTGATTGTTTATCTCCGGGTCATGTATAAAGTTTTCCCATGGGGACAAATATTCCATCCTGCTACAAGGTATATAGCGGTGACTTCAATAATTTTCACGGCTGGAAAATTTTGCTCCCATGGTTTAGATTGGCAGTTATGATTGGGGTTACCTTCTGTGTTGCTTTGTTTCTCCCACTCATGTGATTTACCGGGGCGTGGGCTATGTTTGGACACTTGTCCACTACAGCGCATGTGCATTTGATGTGTTCAGCATCTGTGCTCTTGGGCTCGTTGCCGACCAAGACATTTTTACAGTGGGTACCTTCATATCGCCGTTGGACTGTAATGTGTATGTGCTATATGTGAGGCTTTTCATTACTCACTAGTTTAGGTACCAATCATGGCATTTTTTTGTGGGCGGACTCATGATGTCATGGGGTTCCTACTCACGTGTTCCAGTGGGTGGTACCTCTGTACAGACTTTCTCGCTTTCCGGATGGCTATTGCAGCCTCAGCTAGCATTTCCATTGGCAGACTATGGACCTATCGCCAGAACTCTGCTGTAATAGATTAGGGAGGTTTTATACGGGACATTTTGATAGGGCAGCATTTCCGTACTTATGTGACACATGTTTCTATGATGCCACACCCCCGGAAGAAGGCACGTTGCCGAAACGTGCGTTGGGGCGGAGGCACCATAGACAGTCATTCACATGTGAGTACTTGAGCATAAGTTTTTGTATTTTATGTTGGTTTGGATAGGGCTCTTGTATTTTGAGCAGACATTTGCACTGTGCATTTTACTATCTCTATGAGGTTCAGTTATGTGGTTTCTTAGCCCCTGAGTAGGTGTAATCTACACCTCTCTTTTCTGTCCAAACCCTTATATATATGCTCTCGATGACTATGTGATGTCTGTCTGCAGTGCCTTTAATGGCTTACCATTAACATATTTGTTGTCACTAGAGACATTATATGATTTCTGTTTTTTAAACTATTTATATCAATAAAGTTTACTGTATTCTTTACTTCTTGTTCGTTATACGTCGTTCTTTCTTATTTTGATCAATCTTTTGTTTGACGTGGAACAACCTATATAGTCCTGGCCTATAGATCTTTATGTGGCTATAATTCCAGTAGTCAATTTTTGCTTGTCTGTTAAATATTCTGTTGTTTACTACCAGCTACCATCCGATGTCCTGTAGCCAGATCGATTGAGGTCAATTGGACATTACTAAGGCTGTGTTTGCATTAAATAACTTAAGAACAATTTTAATACAGACCTAGGAGACCTCCGAGTGCTATACATGTATTTTCAGTGCTATTAACGAAATGGAAGTATTGTGATTCATAGCAAATTTATTCCCCACAAATCAAATTTTTGGAAAAAATTAATCAGAGATGGAAAATTTGAGATTCAATTGATTCATTCAACTCTGCCTGTGACAATTTTGGTTTGGCTTGCATATAAACACAGTGATCAGTTGAACCCCTATTTACTTAAATATAAAAAAAATTCTCTCTATATCATGGTAGGAAAATTCTTATTTAAGCCAGTGAGTCCACCACCTTCACTTCCTACGGTAAGGAAGGAGTCTCACAGGAAAGAAGTCTCTCACCAGGTGGTAAATTCCCAATTTGTGACTTGACCGGTCATAATGACATTCCGGCCACACTCTCATGTGCCACTGCATTAAGTCACTGGCTTCACCAATGATGGTCAGAATGTTACTGTGAAAACAATAAATTAGTTAAAAAATTAAATGCCAATGATTGAAATGTCATCATTGTAGGACAAGTTACAAAGAACGGCAGGAGCATTGGAACAGTGAGAAATGTACCTGTTCAGTATAGGCTATTTTATGATTTTTATGCATTTCTTGCTTTCTGGAAAAGTCTTAAAGATTTTTAGCAATTTCTATATAAAAGTAAATCAGTCATTAGAGCAGTAGCAAAAGTTAAGTTATGTTTTCTTTCTTATATAAATATTTGCATTTGTTTGCCATTTGCACAGTAGCTTTCCATTTTAGTAAGTGAGTGCAAGAAGTTTGGGTTTCTCAGTTTTGAATTAGCTCATTGGAGACTGATGACAAACTATCTTTTGATCAATATGTTTAAACAGCAAAAAAGATAACAGTTTAAAAAAAAAGTGGAAACAAATTTGGCTCTATTCTTGAGCTCCCTTTTTTTCAAAAGTGGGCACTACAACAAAAAAATCATAATCTCTGTAACATTGTTTAACTGCTATTTCTCCTTGAAAAGTTAATGAGTAATGTTTCGGCAATTTAATCTCTATTTTATGACCTCAACAGCATTGCCCTAGAATCCTAGTGGTATCAATATTAACTTTTAGAATTTCTACTTCCAATAAGAGGCACTAGAGTTCAAGTTATCTTCCTCTCTCAAGAGGCAATTTGCATATTTAACTTGGGTAAAGCACTGAGTATAGTATAAAATAGCTTTTTTCATGGTTGCCTGCTAGTTATAAATAGGGCTTCCATTTACATGCTTTGCTCTAGCCACTCCATCTCTCAGACCCCAGGATAACCCTGACTTCTACCATTTAACTTCTGTATAGGGATCTAGATTTAAAGCAGGGATCTTGGGTTGAGTCCACAGAATAGCTGCTGGCTGGTGGAGAAGGAAATGGGAGTAAAATCATCAGGCAAAAAAATAATCAGAAAACGAGCTCAGGACAGAAACAGAAATCAATACAAGCACAACAGGAGCAAAGAACAGGGCTGTGAATCAGGTTAAGCAGAACTTACAACTGGCAGTGGGAGGGAATTCAGGAGTTTACGTGGTAAATATCCCTGCTCACTGCAGGAAGTTAACTCTAAACCAAAAACAAGAATTAATCCCCAAGCTCCCTGCCTAAGTCCCAGAGAATCAACCACGATTGTCATATAGTTGACCTCCATTGTCTGCAGTGAAGGTGCGGTGTCACCCAGTGACAGAGGAGTAACAGAAGGGCAAATACCAATATGGATGTTACATATAGTATGGTATAACCATGAAGGCTCCATGTGTTGCAGTTGTAAAATGTTTTTTTTTTCAGCTTTATTGTGCATTGTTGTCAGTAATATTTTCAGTAAAGCTTCACAAGGTGGATTATTTCAAATCATAAAAAAGTTTCATATTTTTACTTCTCTCCATATGCCTATAAATGTAATCATCAGGAGAAATCTCTCATGTAAAATTAATTTGGAGTAAACGTAAAATCCACTATTATACGCATGTGTTCTTTATGTCTCCTATTTGGAGAAACTTGTCAAATTTTTTCCATTTGTATTAGATTGTTAAAAATATATCCAGAAATTTTTCTACATACAGTGCCTACAAGTAGTATTCAACCCCCTGCAGATTTAGCTGGTTGACACATGCGGAATTAACTTGGCATTGTGACATTTGTACTGTAGATCAGCCTGGAAGTGGGAAATGCACTGCAGCAATTTTTTTATTTTTTTTTTTTTTTAAAAACGTTAAAAGTTAATTCAGAGTGTCATTTATTATTCAACCCCTCAAACCACAAGAATTCTGTTTGGTCCCCCTAAAGTATTAAGAAGTAGTTCAGGCACCAAGAATAATGAGCTTCACATGTGTGGATTAAAGATCTCTTTTGCCAGCCTTTTCTGACTATTTAAGACCCTCCCCAAACTTGTGAACAGCACTCAGACATGGTCAACATGGGAAAGACAAAGGAGCATTCCAAGGCCATCAGAGACAAGATCGTGGAGGGTCACAAGGCTGGCAAAGGGTACAAAACCCTTTCCAAGGAGTTGGGCCTACCTGTCTCCACTGTTGGGAGCATCATCCGTAAGTGGAAGGCTTATGGAACTACTGTTAGCCTTCCACGGCCAGGACAGCCTTTGAAAGTGTCCTCCCGTGCCGAGGCCAGGCTTGTCCGAAGAGTCAAGGCTAACCCAAGGACAACAAGGAAGGATCTCCAGGAAGATCTCATGGCAGTGGGGACATTGGTTTCAGTCAATACCATAAGTAACGTACTCCACCGCAATGGTCTCCGTTCCAGACGAGCCTGTATGGTACCTTTACTTTCAAAGCGTCATGTCAAGGCTCGTCTACAGTTTGCGCATGATCACTTGGAGGACTTTGAGACAGACTGGTTCAAGTTTCTATGGTCTGATGAGACCAAGATCGAGATCTTTGGTGGCAACCACACACGTGACGTTTGGAGACTGGATGGCACTGAATACGACCCCAAGAATACCATCCCTACAGTCAAGCATGGTGGTGGCAGCATCATGCTGTGGGGCTGTTTCTCAGCCAAGGGGCCTGGCCATCTGGTCCGCATCCATGGGAAGATGGATAGCACGGCCTACCTGGAGATTTTGGCCAAGAACCTCCGCTCCTCCATCAAGGATCTTAAGATGGGTCGTAATTTCATCTTCCAACAAGACAACGACCCAAAGCACACAGCCAAGAAAACCAAGGCCTGGTTCAAGAGGGAAAAAGTCAAGGTGTTGGAGTGGCCTAGTCAGTCTCCTGACCTTAACCCAATTGAAAACTTGTGGAAGGAGCTCAAGAATAAAGTCCACATGAGACACCCAAAGAACCTAGATAACTTGGAGAAGATCTGCATGGAGGAGTGGGCCAAGATAACTCCACAGACCTGTGCCGGCCTGATCAGGTCTTATAAAAGACGATTATTAGCTGTAATTGCAAACAAGGGTTATTCCACAAAATATTAAACATAGGGGTTGTATAATAATTGACCCACACTTTTATGTTTAAAATTTAATAAAATTCAACTGAGCAACATAACTTTTTGGTTTGTAAGATTTATGCTTCTGTTCATAAAACCTACTCTCATTTGCAGTTTGAAGGCTCTAACTTATTTGCATCTTATCAAACCAGCTAAATCTGCAGGGGGTTGAATACTACTTGTAGGCACTGTAGGTGGATGATCCCCCCCAATTATTTAATAATGCCAGTTTTAATTTTCATTCTGACATGATATCTTAATCTCAACTTGTTTAACACGCAGTAATGCTAACCAAGCACATTTTTATAACTCCTTCAGTTATTTTCATTAACAAATGGAATATTTTATTCCACCAATCTCTAATGCTTTTTACATAGTCTGCTCCCTGGGGTCACATGATCTAAATAAATAAATAAATAGAGATCATATTTTACATAGGCTGCTTACTAACTTTATTATGTTTATTTATAGTTAAACATTGTTAGTTTGACTGCGTATTCATTATGATTAGGGAAAGCTATTTTGACCTTCTCTGGATAAAGAGTGCCAAATTAAAATCTGAGGGTCTTGAGTGAATTGTCTTTGTGGTGAGGACTGGACTTTCTTTAGTAAGTTGGGATGTTCTAGAGCAGAGATCCTCAACCTGTGGCTCGGAAACCAAATGTGGCTCGTGGGCCAGCAATGTGTGGCTCTCTGCTATCTGCCAGCTTGGAACATTAGCACCAGGTCTAGCAAACAGTTATGAAGAGTGTGTCTTCAGATGGATGGATGGATTTGTGATTAGCCCTGCACATAATAACAGATATGGATGTGCATATACTGTCCTTGATGTAGGATAATACTACTGAGGGGGTGCTTGAAGCTGGATGTAATAGAGTGGCGGGAGTACTTGATGCGAGAATACTAAAAGTGGGTAGGATGTGAATCCTCTGAATGCAATTATATAGCCTCGGTGTGATTTCTTTGGGGAAGCCCACCTTGTCGTTATACTGATAATGGGGACCCTAAGTGTCCCCTACTGGGGGGGGCAAGAAGAAAAGAGGAGCTTAATGTCACTATTCTGAGGACTCTGTATGAGAGTCACAGCCCTCTATCAGAGCTGAAATATGACTCTCAAGGAAAGAAAGATTGGGGACCACTGTTCTAGAGTTTCCAACACAACTTTTGAATGAAGGGAAAACAATACTAATCCTCGTGGTTTATTTAATTGCATGTCCTTAAAAGGATAAAAATTACTGGTGCTTTTTAAAAGTGTTCATATTATGAACATAAAGAATGATTTTATATTCTGGAATTGAATTGATATACTGAATAAATCAGTATCAGTACTTCTGAAAACAGGGGGCTGGCTAAGCTAGCCCCCTTCACACAACATAGATGACATGCCAACAGAAGAGGTGCCAAGGGCTAAAAGTATTAGAAAGTTCTCTATAATACTATCACGAGTTTATCTAAAAGTAGTTTTTAAATGTACAAGCCCTTTGAGTGTTCTCTCGTAATGAGGTGCTAATCCCAGAATGCTCTATATCATGACAGCACCCTCATTTTTCATGCTTTAGTGACTCAGTTATCCATGCAAAAAAAATGGCATGGAAAGACAAGGAGAGCGAATGAGCAAACTGGCATCAATAAGCTTTATTGTTAAAAATTCTTTGATATAAATAGTATCAAGACATATAAAGACAATATATAGACATGCGGATCAAAGAGGTCCCACCATATCCTTAACCCCATAGAAAAGAAGAAAACTAGATATCAGGACAGTACATAATAAATATAAGATGAAAAATATAAACATCAAAAGAAATGACTATAAGATATAAATACACAAGATGGACTCAGGTAAGTGGCTGTGGTATAACACTACACCTGGCAATGCCACCCCAAAAATTGTATTGATGAAAAGCGAAGAGAAGAAAATGGGAAAAGGAGAGGGCGGGTAGGGTGGTATAAGCAAACAATAGAGGTACTAGAAAATCAGGAGGGAGTCAGGTCAGGTCAATCCAATAAGGAAGTGTATCATAGGATTCATCCTATTAGTCTATCATCCACGCGACCAAAGATGACTCACCTACAAGGGTATAAACTGTTGCTCATACAGGGGCAGTGGAGGGCTGGTAACTCCTGTCAAGAACGGGCCTCGACGCGCGTTTCACTGCTGCTTTCTCAATAGGTATCTTGCCTCTTGAGAAAGCAGCCGCGAAACGCGCGTCGAGGCCCGTTCTGGACGGGAGTTACCAGCCCTCCACTGTCCCCTGTATGAGCAACAGTTTATACCCTTGTAGGTGAGTCATCTTTGGTCGCGTGGATGATAGACTAATAGGATGAATCCTATGATACACTTCCTTATTGGATTGACCTGACCTGACTCCCTCCTGATTTTCTAGTACCTCTATTGTTTGCTTATACCACCCTACCCGCCCTCTCCTTTTCCCATTTTCTTCTCTTCGCTTTTCATCAATACAATTTTTGGGGTGGCATTGCCAGGTGTAGTGTTATACCACAGCCACTTACCTGAGTCCATCATGTGTATTTATATCTTATAGTCATTTCTTTTGATGTTTATATTTTTCATCTTATATTTATTATGTACTGTCCTGATATCTAGTTTTCTTCTTTTCTATGGGGTTAAGGATATGGTGGGACCTCTTTGATCCGCATGTCTATATATTGTCTTTATATGTCTTGATACTATTTATGTCAAAGAATTTTTAATAATAAAGCTTATTGATGCCAGTTTGCTCATTCGCTCTCCTTGTCTTTCCATTTTCCATTTATTGTTTTGAGTAGGCGCTGTCTTGCGGCTGTGTGGTGTGAGTGGTATTCCCTCCACACCACTTACCCGCTACTCTAAATATGCTGGCCAAAGTGTTTTCTAAAAAAAATGGCATGGTTTAGGGATGTCAATTGCAAAAAGAACTTCGGCACTCCATGCATGAAAATATAAGAAATATTGTATCTGGACTAATGTCACTTTGAAAAATGAAGGTTTTTTGCGCATAATTTGGCCAATTTATGTGTGCCCATCAACCACGACAAGGTCACCTTCGTATGATGGGAAACTATGCTACACTACCACTGGATATGCCACTCTTGGGCTGTAAGCCTGTATGGACAATATGTCTCTGCTTGGGCTTTTAACCTACAATGTATGGGCTGGTAGAGCTAGTTAAAACCACCTGTGACTGAATGGGAGGGACACATGGTCAGAAAAAAGGCTGTCAAACTTCTAATAGTGTGAACACGTACCTGCTGCAATGCTCCAGGAGCGGGATCCCAAAAATGATTAATAGAAAAAAGAGAGGGGTCGCTCACTGGTCTATTCGGGTGCTCTGAAGAAAAAAGTAATCTCAATTGCAAAAAGAACTTCGGCACTCCATGCATGAAAATATAAGAAATATTGTATCTGGACTAATGTCACTTTGAAAAATGAAGGTTTTTTGCGCATAATTTGGCCAATTTATGTGTGCCCATCAACCACGACAAGGTCACCTTCGTATGATGGGAAACTATGCTACACTACCACTGGATATGCCACTCTTGGGCTGTAAGCCTGTATGGACAATATGTCTCTGCTTGGGCTTTTAACCTACAATGTATGGGCTGGTAGAGCTAGTTAAAACCACCTGTGACTGAATGGGAGGGACACATGGTCAGAAAAAAGGCTGTCAAACTTCTAATAGTGTGAACACGTACCTGCTGCAATGCTCCAGGAGCGGGATCCCAAAAATGATTAATAGAAAAAAGAGAGGGGTCGCTCACTGGTCTATTCGGGTGCTCTGAAGAAAAAAGTAATCTCAATTGCAAAAAGAACTTCGGCACTCCATGCATGAAAATATAAGAAATATTGTATCTGGACTAATGTCACTTTGAAAAATGAAGGTTTTTTGCGCATAATTTGGCCAATTTATGTGTGCCCATCAACCACGACAAGGTCACCTTCGTATGATGGGAAACTATGCTACACTACCACTGGATATGCCACTCTTGGGCTGTAAGCCTGTATGGACAATATGTCTCTGCTTGGGCTTTTAACCTACAATGTATGGGCTGGTAGAGCTAGTTAAAACCACCTGTGACTGAATGGGAGGGACACATGGTCAGAAAAAAGGCTGTCAAACTTCTAATAGTGTGAACACGTACCTGCTGCAATGCTCCAGGAGCGGGATCCCAAAAATGATTAATAGAAAAAAGAGAGGGGTCGCTCACTGGTCTATTCGGGTGCTCTGAAGAAAAAAGTAATCTCAATTGCAATAGCATAGTTTCCCATCATACGAAGGTGACCTTGTCGTGGTTGATGGGCACACATAAATTGGCCAAATTATGCGCAAAAAACCTTCATTTTTCAAAGTGACATTAGTCCAGATACAATATTTCTTATATTTTCATGCATGGAGTGCCGAAGTTCTTTTTGCAATTGAGATTACTTTTTTCTTCAGAGCACCCGAATAGACCAGTGAGCGACCCCTCTCTTTTTTCTATTAATCATTTTTGGGATCCCGCTCCTGGAGCATTGCAGCAGGTACGTGTTCACACTATTAGAAGTTTGACAGACTTTTTTCTGACCATGTGTCCCTCCCATTCAGTCACAGGTGGTTTTAACTAGCTCTACCAGCCCATACATTGTAGGTTAAAAGCCCAAGCAGAGACATATTGTCCATACAGGCTTACAGCCCAAGAGTGGCATATCCAGTGGTAGTGTAGCATAGTTTCCCATCATACGAAGGTGACCTTGTCGTGGTTGATGGGCACACATAAATTGGCCAAATTATGCGCAAAAAACCTTCATTTTTCAAAGTGACATTAGTCCAGATACAATATTTCTTATATTTTCATGCATGGAGTGCCGAAGTTCTTTTTGCAATTGAGATTACTTTTTTCTTCAGAGCACCCGAATAGACCAGTGAGCGACCCCTCTCTTTTTTCTATTAATCATTTTTGGGATCCCGCTCCTGGAGCATTGCAGCAGGTACGTGTTCACACTATTAGAAGTTTGACAGCCTTTTTTCTGACCATGTGTCCCTCCCATTCAGTCACAGGTGGTTTTAACTAGCTCTACCAGCCCATACATTGTAGGTTAAAAGCCCAAGCAGAGACATATTGTCCATACAGGCTTACAGCCCAAGAGTGGCATATCCAGTGGTAGTGTAGCATAGTTTCCCATCATACGAAGGTGACCTTGTCGTGGTTGATGGGCACACATAAATTGGCCAAATTATGCGCAAAAAACCTTCATTTTTCAAAGTGACATTAGTCCAGATACAATATTTCTTATATTTTCATGCATGGAGTGCCGAAGTTCTTTTTGCAATTGAGATTACTTTTTTCTTCAGAGCACCCGAATAGACCAGTGAGCGACCCCTCTCTTTTTTCTATTAATCATTTTTCTGATCCCGCTCCTGGAGCATTGCAGCAGGTACGTGTTCACACTATTAGAAGTTTGACAGCCTTTTTTCTGACCATGTGTCCCTCCCATTCAGTCACAGGTGGTTTTAACTAGCTCTACCAGCCCATACATTGTAGGTTAAAAGCCCAAGCAGAGACATATTGTCCATACAGGCTTACAGCCCAAGAGTGGCATATCCAGTGGTAGTGTAGCATAGTTTCCCATCATACGAAGGTGACCTTGTCGTGGTTGATGGGCACACATAAATTGGCCAAATTATGCGCAAAAAACCTTCATTTTTCAAAGTGACATTAGTCCAGATACAATATTTCTTATATTTTCATGCATGGAGTGCCGAAGTTCTTTTTGCAATTGAGATTACTTTTTTCTTCAGAGCACCCGAATAGACCAGTGAGCGACCCCTCTCTTTTTTCTATTAATCATTTTTGGGATCCCGCTCCTGGAGCATTGCAGCAGGTACGTGTTCACACTATTAGAAGTTTGACAGCCTTTTTTCTGACCATGTGTCCCTCCCATTCAGTCACAGGTGGTTTTAACTAGCTCTACCAGCCCATACATTGTAGGTTAAAAGCCCAAGCAGAGACATATTGTCCATACAGGCTTACAGCCCAAGAGTGGCATATCCAGTGGTAGTGTAGCATAGTTTCCCATCATACGAAGGTGACCTTGTCGTGGTTGATGGGCACACATAAATTGGCCAAATTATGCGCAAAAAACCTTCATTTTTCAAAGTGACATTAGTCCAGATACAATATTTCTTATATTTTCATGCATGGAGTGCCGAAGTTCTTTTTGCAATTGAGATTACTTTTTTCTTCAGAGCACCCGAATAGACCAGTGAGCGACCCCTCTCTTTTTTCTATTAATCATTTTTGGGATCCCGCTCCTGGAGCATTGCAGCAGGTACGTGTTCACACTATTAGAAGTTTGACAGCCTTTTTTCTGACCATGTGTCCCTCCCATTCAGTCACAGGTGGTTTTAACTAGCTCTACCAGCCCATACATTGTAGGTTAAAAGCCCAAGCAGAGACATATTGTCCATACAGGCTTACAGCCCAAGAGTGGCATATCCAGTGGTAGTGTAGCATAGTTTCCCATCATACGAAGGTGACCTTGTCGTGGTTGATGGGCACACATAAATTGGCCAAATTATGCGCAAAAAACCTTCATTTTTCAAAGTGACATTAGTCCAGATACAATATTTCTTATATTTTCATGCATGGAGTGCCGAAGTTCTTTTTGCAATTGAGATTACTTTTTTCTTCAGAGCACCCGAATAGACCAGTGAGCGACCCCTCTCTTTTTTCTATGGTTTAGGGATGTTACATGAAAGCCCTTAATAAAGCAATGTATTCATCTACCGCACACTGCTAAATTATCAACACAACTGTGCTCTCAGTATCTGCCTGTGTAATATACAGTAAATAGCATTATATTCCCATTGGGGTCAAGCACAACTTTGCAAAGAAAGTTTTGAAGTAGACACAGCTTCACCCTTTAGAGCCCCTTTAATTAAGAACAATGAGGGTCCCTAAGGTTATACCCTCATTAATCAACAATTATTATTATTATCAAGAAGAAAAAAGCCTATATATTCGGTTCAAAAGGCCCTTCATGGGGATGTAGACCTTGCGGATCATGTGTGGCCTGTCCAAACATTTGTTCCGAGAAGATATTTACTAATGCAGACCGATCTAGGGAGTACACCATAACTCATGCCATCACGTGTACAACAATAGGGGTCATCTATAGTGCTAGATGCCCCTGTGATAAGATATATATTGGCATGACTACTAGGGAGCTCCATAGACGTATAAGAGAACATGTTCTGGACATTATAGCAGCCAAAGAAGTAACTAACCTGGATGAACTGAAAACTTTACCCCGCCATTTCAAAAGTTACCATGAGTGTGATGCCTCTCTCCTCAAGGTTAGTGGCATAGATCGGGTCTATGTGGGAATCCGAGGCGGAAATTGGAAAAAGGTCTTGGCCCAAAAAGAAGTGAAATGGATTTTTACTCTTAATACCATGGTACCCCATGGTCTTAATGAATCCAATAGCTTTGTTCCTTTCCTTTAAATCTACTCTCCCCTTCCATTGTTTTTTGCTCTTTCAGTTTTCTTCCTTTTTCTTTGTTGTCTCCTTATCCTTGTCTGCTGGTTATTATTATTTTTCTGCTTATCACTATTTTTATTGGTCTATTTTTATTGTTTTTATGATGTTTTCATTGCTTGTTATTTATTTAATTTTCTTTTGCTCATCAGTTCTTTCGCCTATTTGATGTATTTTCTGAGGAGTCTCGTTTTGGCCATGAGTTGAAGAGAAGAAATACACCACTATGCTGTACTTTGAAATAGTCCCTGGGATGGACTGCATGCGTGCCACTATATGGATATACACATCTTGTTATGAATATTTTCACTTCATTTTTTCACTTCTTGCTTTATTTTTAATGCTTTTTCTACAGTTTTGGATTATCACGTTAAATCCATGTTCTCATCTTTTGTGGGCGTGGACATAATATTCATCAGGTGCATATTGCTATATTTGCCTCCTTTTATTTATTTACTTATATATTATATCTTCTTATGTATTATTTTCACATATATACATGTACACATATTTATATTATTACTTATTATTCTATTATTTATTATGTATTATTTTCCATTTTATTACCTTTTATTTTTATTTATTTTTATTTTTTATTCCTTTCCCCTTTTATTATTTTTTCACTTTTCTTTTTCATGCCGCTCTCCATTCATTTTTCTCTTCTGGTCTCCCATTTTTTTCTCTTGTTCTCTTTGTCACGTTCACACTCTCATTTCTGTATACATCTGCTTTTTCTTTTTCTTTTATACTTACCTGTTCCACTGCTTCCTTGCGTTCCACGGTGGCACGCATTAACTCCCTGCAGATATTCTCCTCCCCTCCCCGCTATTATAATGATGGAGTTTCTCATTACCTCACTTCCGGTTTGCGTTCCACATGCATCCCGGATGTTCTGTTGACGTCACTTCCGGGCGCATTTGCGTTCCAACGTGACACGCACGTCAGCACCGATGCTGTGGATGGATTGCGCTCTGATGAGACGCAGTCTTCTAGCAGATCGGTGCTTGGTGCTTTTTTTGCATAGCGCTATGCTTTCATTCTTATACTCTTCTCCTCATTGGCCAATTGTCCTATATATACCATACCCTCACCCCCCTTTTTTGTATCCTGGTAAAAGCCTACGGCGAAACGCGCGTCGGACCTGTGTGGACTCTGAGGGATTTCCAGGTAGCTCATTTGATACTTTCATGCTTACTTTTTAGTACCTTTGACCTTTGTATCAGCTGTCTTATTTATTCAATTGCAGACCTCCTCTCTATGTAGTCTAAGTATTTACCTACCTGGGACATCTCTGTTGCACTTTGCACTTTATTTACACGATGGTCTCCATATGTACTTTTAGCTTAGGCTGATCTTGGTCACTGTGTTCTTGTACATGGTTGTAAATATCGATTCATGCTTCTACCTACCCTCAGACACCCATTTTTCTGTTTACTTTTTTCCTCTTTTGTATCATTGTTGCCTATGTGTTTTTATGAATTTTTCAATAAATGTTTATTTTATACCGACCATGAGTCACATTTATAGGTTCTTTATTCAATAAGGGATATCTGGTCACCAATCATTTTGTTCTTTTGGATTTATCTATTTTGATACTATTTATGTCAAAGAATTTTTAATAATAAAGCTTATTGATGCCAGTTTGCTCATTCACTCTCCTTGTCTTTCCATTTATTGTTCTGAGTAGGCGCTGTCTTGCGGCTGTGTGGTGTGAGTGGTATTCCCTCCACACCACTTACCCGCTACTCTAAATATGCTGGCCAAAGTGTTTTCTAAAAAAAATGGCATGGTTTAGGGATGTTACATGAAAGCCCTTAATAAAGCAATGTATTCATCTACCACACACTGCTAAATTATCAACACAACTGTGCTCTCAGTATCTGCCTGTGTAATATACAGTAAATAGCATTATATTTCCATTGGGGTCAAGCACAACTTTGCAAAGAAAGTTTTGAAGTAGACACAGCTTCACCCTTTAGAGCCCCTTTAATTAAGAACAACGAGGGTCCCTAAGGTTATACCCTCATTAATCAACAGGTAATGGCCTACACTCGCAATATACTATTACTTTTTCAGATTATTATACTCCTTTAAAGCCTCAAAAAAACATGTATTACAAATGATACAATGTCTCCTTCTGTATGGCACCAGATTCTGAAATAGAAACAGTGTTTGGAAGAAGAGAGAATAATGTGGTGGGCACTGCTGTTCTCCACAGTTTTTTTTTATTCTGCCAGCATTCCCTTTAAATCTGAAGAAAATAGAAAAAAAAAAGGCCCATAGATTTAAATCTGTGTACTGCACCACAAATCTGTAACACAACTGTGTGCATGAACCTTTAAAGGGATATTTCCACAATGAAAATATGTTTTAGAAAGCACAGTATTTGCAGGGCTATTGTTAATATACTATAGTACAAGCCCAACAAAAATATTATTTTTGTACCTTTGTGTTGCTTTCATCTCCTTCTGCTCCTCTGTGAAACCAGCTTCAATGAGCTGAATGAAAAGTCCTATTCTTATCTGCTAAAACTGAATTTCCCAGCAGCATCCTGCTTCTTCTCAGTGCTGCAAGCCCCCTTCCCCTTCTGCTCTTCTGAATGCTCCCTGATAGAGATATATAGATCAAAATATATAAAATGTTGAGAGGCAAAGAAAGAGAAAAAAAGAGAGATAATGGAAGAAATAAACTGTGAGAGCAGACATTGAGAAAGAAGAAAGACAGAGATCGAGTGAAAGAAACAAAAAAAAAGAATACTCAAAAGAAGAGAGAGGGAAAGAGAGGAGAGAGTGGAACAGAGAAAACAGTGCGGGAGAAGAAAGGAAAAGAAGGAAGTAGTGTAGGCTAGTTATTGTACTAGGTTATCGGTATTAGTACAAGTATAATGTTATAACATTTTCATAAAATACTTTTTGCTAAAAACATATATATATCTGCATGAAATAATAAATCTGTTGGGTTGGTGAACAAATATTGCTTAAACATTTTTTTTTACTTACAATGTGCCCTCCAGTGTTCTATAGTAAACTTGATAATGCTCTGTCCTGCATGCATAGGAGAGCTGAGCTGAGTTGAGTAGTGCATAGCTGAGCCATGCTACAACTTGGCTGTTAGAGCAATTAAGATGCACTGAGGATGTTTTATTACTTAGAATCAATAGGTACATCTGTTTTTCATGATTTAGTAAGGGTCATTGGGTGCATCTGCCACTGGTATTGGTGGAATCTTGGAAGCAAAACACAGCTGAACTGTGCTATAAACTGATTGTCAGATCAATTAGGATGCCGTGAGAGTGTTTTATTACACAGGATGGATCCAGTGGCATTGAAGAGTAAAGAGAGACCTTGGGGGTATCACTAGAGTAGTGATAGCTGAAAATAAGGGAAGATTTAAAATTGGGTTTTATTCCATATATTTTTGTATGTACAGAAAATAGAAACCAAATTATGATTTTGGGAATAATCTTTAAATATTTTTCATGTACTGTTTATAATGACAAATATTTCATCATGAATTAGGAAATTTTATACATCTGAGTAGAATTAATATTCTCCGCTTAAAATTAATGCAGTGCAAAGTTGTCCTGTCTGCAATTAAATAATTTTACAAAAACAGATTATTATCCCAGCCACTGGAATATAATTCTTTTCTTCAAATAGTTTTATTTTACCATGCACATTACATGGTAGTAGCTATGACAGTCTATACTTTGTTATTTTCAGACCTGGAGAGTCAATGAAAAGAGTCTGAGTATTACCCGTGTGGTATAAAAGGTGAAGTGTAAAATGACAATAATAATGGTGATAATGAAAAAAATAAAATAAAAAAAATCTCAGGGAATTGAAAATCTAAGTAGCAAAATACCAATTACACTGACATGTCACATCGAGCATTCCCAGCTACTAACTAATCACGCCATGTAAACAGTTGCATTTTAATACGCAGCATGTGTGTGACTAACACCCTTATAATGTGCTCATAAATAGGTACAGCACAACGTTTTTAATAGGATTAGGAACATTTTAGCATGTAGAATAATTGAGTCAGGTTGAAAAGTGTTGATGTATTTCTTTTTTTCTAACTACTTAATATGAGGAATATGAGCTATAAATGTAATAGGAAAAGATCATTAAAATGTTACAAATACTTTCGTTCACCTGGGATAACTAATGGCCCATTATTGTCAACCATATTGTGGTTTCGCTAGATATTTTATGCTTTTGGCTATCTTTTCACTTGGCCAATGTTATATTCTCTGTAGTGGCCTTATATTGAATTGTGCTAAAACACCACTAGATACAACATTGAAATGCTAAAAGGATTTTTTATGCAAGTTTGTTTGCTGTTTATTCTATTTTTCATGTTCTAACTCGCAGCAATAATGTACTCATGAGGTGGAGGCAAAGTTATAAGACTTGCTACAAACTTACATACAGAGCTATAAAGCATGGATTAAAGTGCTCTATCTGACCTTCCTAGCTAAGATCTTAGAAAATGCAATATGTTTGTGCCATCCACATTTCAACATTGCAACGTAAATTTTAGAAACCCTTCTTACTTTGCCCTAGAAAGGAAATAAAAAAATTTCAATTTCACTAACAATTTTATCCTGTAGGCCCCTTTCAGACATCAGTGATTTTTCTCATAGGCCAAAAAAACTGTTTTTCATCATTGTTTGGTCATTGTGTCTATTTTTTCCAATGGCGATTCATCACTTTTTCTTGTATGCTGCAAAAAACTGATGGAGATGTCTCAAGATTCTCCTAGAAACCAATATGATAAACAAACAGCACTAGAATACAGTTAGGATGGCATCTAAGTCCTGTTTGAGTGAGTTTTTCATGGATCCATAGGCTTGAATGGAAAAGTTTGATTCATGACTAGGATCAAAATTGGACACGTTTAGATTTTTTACAGAGCACTGCGTCCAGAAAACAAACACAGTTATGTGAACAGTTCTATAGACTATATTGAGTATGTATTCGATCTGTGAAAAGCGCAGACAGAACTTGTTTGTAAAAAAAATGGATGTCTAAATGAGTCCTTAAAGCGGTTATCCAGGACTATTACATTTTTTCACTGTAGGCAGAAGAATTAACAGGCAGTTAGTTGCTAACTATCTGCCTGGTGCCCTCGGCGCCAATCTCTGCCAGCACAGATCGATCACAGACTGCCCTTGCGACCTATTCAGTGGCTTCCTCTGACATCACGTCAACAGCGCAGTGGATTCTCAACCACTCTGCTCTTTTAACTGGGTGTGACTGTCAACATCATGATGACTAAAAGCTGTCTCCCCACTGCCTAACTGCGGGGAGCCAGTTGTCAATCAGTATAATATTGGCAGTCACACCCTGTCGACAGAGCAGACCAGAAGAAGAACTACTCTTTTGACATTGACATGGAGCTGCTAAATCATCGGCAAGAGCGATCAGTGTCTGAGTCGATGCTGGGTTTAATAGACACGTAGTTGTCCTTGTTAGCAACCCAATCGCCTGTTATTTTTAAAGGCCCATAGTAAAAAATAAATATCCAGTATAATCTATTTAATGAACAGTTTACTTTTAATTGTAATAACCAAGACTTTTTTTATTATGTTTTTTTATCATTAAAATAACTCTTTTGTAAGATTTTTTTTATTTTTTTTACTGTGGCATAAAGCAACACAAACTGTGTTACATAGATATTATACCCTATGAATTTGGATTTATATGTAAAGATATAATATGACTCACTGTAGGCTGTGGAAGTCATATCATGGATCAATATTACACAGGTCTGTAATATGGCCAGATGCATGTGAGCTTGATAAAACGTTCTTTTCTAACAATGGGATAATAGCGTTTTTGGTTGGTCAACATTGGAATCCTCCAGACATGTGAAATTATTTTTTACATTTATTTTGCTAATTACTTATGTCATAGCTACCATACCTCCCTCGTATACACTTCACCTGTATTCAAGGCTTCTTAAAGGGAATCTATCAGTAGGGTTAATCCTCCTAAGCCATCTATATGGTCATGCAGGTAATAGGAAGTTGAATAAAATGATAAATTCATATCTGCAATCCGATGTCTTAAGCCCCCGTCTCACATAGCGAGATCGCTAGCGAGAACGCTGCTGTGTCACGGTTTTAGTGACGCAACAGCGACCTCACCAGCGATGTCGCTATGTGTGACACTTTGCAACAATCAGGACCCATTGTTTATCATGGTTACGAGCCTGCTAAAGTGAGCGGTAACCTCCCGCTCACTGTAGCAGAGTGGTAACCA
This sequence comes from Phyllobates terribilis, assembly GCF_046119375.1. Taxonomy (NCBI): domain Eukaryota; kingdom Metazoa; phylum Chordata; class Amphibia; order Anura; family Dendrobatidae; genus Phyllobates; species Phyllobates terribilis. Next base: position 118,969,812 of record NW_027362768.1, read on the forward strand.
TGATAAACAACGGGTTACTAGGAGCTCGTGTGCCCCTAGTAACCTGATGTTTACCATAGTTACCAGCCTGCTCCTGCTTCAGCAGGCTCGTAACCAGGAGCAGGACATCGTGGAAAGATTCTTTCCACGATGTCGCTGCTCCCCTGATCGTTGGTGAGCCTGCCTGTTTGACAGCTCACCAGCGACCACATAGCGACGCAGCAACGATCCCTGACAGGTCGTATCATTGTCGGGATCATTGCAGTGTCGCTAAGTGTGACAGGGCCTTTATTCCAGAGAAATCCACATTTTTCTTATATGTAAATGAGCTGTTAAGGGCTATGGGCCAGACACTGATCTGCATGAGAATCTGCCTCCAGGGATTATTTCACATCAAATGGGTGGCATTATAAGTGTGATGTGTAATGGCCGCTCTCCTGATCTCACTGCAGAGCTGTGTGTGATTATACCTGACACATCTGCAGGTTCCTCTCAGCTTCCATCACACAGGCAGACAGTGCAGCAATATTGTTGCAAAACAGCAAAGCTGTGAGAGCTACAGCAAATGTGTTTGTAAGGAAACAAAGATCAGTTCTACTATTCTGTGTTAGTGACATATCTCACACTGGTTATGCCACAGTTTATTAAAAATAAGCTCTACAGGCAGATTCTTATGAAGATCTATTTCCAGCTCATAGCCCTAAACAGCTAATTTACATATAAGAAAAATGTGGATTTCTCTGGAATAAGACATCAGATCGCAGATGTCAAGGTATTATTTTATTCTGCTTCCTATAACCTAGATACACATATTGAAGGTTAGAAGGGTTGATCTTACTGATAAATTTCAATTAAACTCCAAAACTGGTAAGGAACTATTAAAGAAATTGAAAATATTTGCTAGAGTCTAGAAGTTGATGTGGCAAGAAGATACAAGTATTTTATTTTCAGGTCTGAACAATATCTCTTGCACAATCAATCAAAAGATTGTACAATCCATCACTCAGAAGAGCCAAATCTTAAAATGATTTGTGAATGTTCTATGACAGAACCTGGGACGATAAGAATCTAATCCTACTTTGGGCTATCAGTTATATTTATGCCACAGAGGCTAAAGGAGCAGGTGGACAAATAACATGGATGTGTGTCAAGAAGACAGAAAGGTTAGCATTTTCATTGTGATTTATTCTCTAAAATCCAACATAATCTATCATTCATTTTGCTGGTCACTGATATGCCTAGCTGAATTATCCCCTACTAAATCAGAGATACGTTTGATAGGATCTATTAGTGGATAGACATTATATTAGGGTTCATTATTTAATGGTTTGAGGAGCAGTTTCTAGAAGCACTTCTTTAAGTAAGCATTCACCTTTCAATGTAAATGTCGGTTCTCAGGCTGTTAATGTCTGCTTAATGAGGCATTGTTACTAGTATTTACTATCATGTTAAATTAAAGATGTTATGGCTGGTAAGCATTTCTGAGGAAGTGATGGCTTCCTATGGAATACAAGCCAATCATAAAAGATTTACTACTGGTTTTAATATTCCCTGCAGCTGTATTACAATTCCAAAGGCACGTTAGGCACGATAACTTATCAGATATGTTTGCACAATTTTACTTTGTTAACTTGGTTAAATGAAGTGTAACTTTTTGAACTAAACCCAAATATATTTTATTTCTTAAGCACATTACTGCAGTAGCAATTACTGATAATAAAGGACTCCTGTACTGGATGTGTGTCTGGATGTCATGACCTACCTGTGTATACACAAGACACACATAAACACATAGTACACACTGTAAGGGGACCTACGAGCTATCTGGAAGCATTACACACAGGCACAATGTTCTTCTGGTGAAAATAGGATAAAGTTTATTTTTCTTGCATGAACTTTCAAAACCAAAATAAACAGCTTTACTTCAGCCTCAATCTGCAAAACAAAATAAATAGTCCTGTCTCAGAGTCAACACATTCAAATGGCACAAGTAGATAGGTTCCATTCACCTGAGAGATAACAAACCTTGCTGAACAGTCTTTCCAGGTGCATACAGCACTGAGACCTTAAATAGTCTTAAAAAAACCTGTTATGAAGGTATGGGAGCGGCCAGTCCCACCCAGCTCTTCGGGTCACTCCTAAAACCCAGGTCCATTTAAAAAACCCTCTCAGCAACTTACTGCTTCTGGGGATTTCATCTCCGAGACTTATATCACCGAGGCTAGCCACGACAGTGATACATACCTCCCATCCAGAACTTTTCCATCTGCTTCCCTACATCACATACACATGCATATTCACATTAGTCACACAAATACACAAACATATGTAAAATATGATATGAAAAGTTAGAAATGCACTAAGAAGTAAATCCAAAACTTAAAATATAGGAATGGTATCAGTATTTCATATGAATATAAACCAATTGGATCCAAATAACAGTGTTTCCTTTTGTTATCTTCTGGCACTGATGATCTGTGACATATGAAAATCCATATGGATATACCCATATGATGATCCTTTTGTTCGCTCCAAATTAACTGTCCTGCAGAGAGTTGTGCTATGCTCAATAGAGATCCTGACAAATGCGAAAAAAAAAGTCCGTCCTGTTGGACGTCCATATTGCCTGAGTGACGTCACTTGCCTGCAAAGACGGCAGCCTGTTGGAATCACTGCGCGATACTACGGTGACCAGCCGAAACAACATCCATATCGCTCAGCTCCTTCTCCATCACATGGATTGTGGACACATACACTCCACGAGTGCAACAAAGAATGGGACACACAGACACACAATCCAGAATACCAAATATGACCCACACACTGTCCCTCTTATGGTACATACTCTCCACACTGCCCTCTCTTTTCCATACTGGGCCCCATCTTTACACTGTCCTCTCACACTGTGTCCCCCTATACTGCCTAGTCTCTGTACTGTGCTTAATCATAACACTCCCTTTCCTTGACATACTGTCCCCTCCTTGTTGTGGTCTTACACTATTCCCCCATGCTGCCTCCTCTCCATACTGTGCCCCACACTACCCAGTCTCTATTCCGCGCCACCTCACAAATTTTTTTCCTCCAATACTGTCTCTTCACACTATTTCCCTCAATAATTTCTTGACGCATCCTCCTGCTCCCCATACTGTGTCCGCACTCATCCCTCTTGCTCCCCATACTGTGTTGGCATCCCCCTCACTCCTCATACTGTGTCAACTTACATTCCCCCTCGCTCTCCATACTGCTTCGGCACACATAGGGTCCCTCACGCCCCATACTGTGTCCTCAAAATTCCCCTCGCTCCCCATACTGTTCTCAAATTTTTCTCCATCACTCCCCATACTGTGTCTGCACTCTTACTCCCTCTCTCCCCATACTGTGTCCGCATCCATTCGCCCCTCGCTCTTCATATTGTGTTCTCAAATTTCCCTCCCTCATTCCCCATACTGTGTCCGCGCCCATCTCTCCCTTCACTCTCCACACTGTGTCCTCAAATTTCTACCCCCAGTTTGCTCCCCATATTATGTTCACATACACTCCCCATATTGTGTCTGCACCCATCCCTCTCACTCCCCATATTGTGTCCATATACATTCCCCCCACCCTCTCTCCCCCTACTGTGTACTGAAATTTTTTCCTCCCTTCCCCTAATTACAATACATTTTTGGTGTCTTCAGCTCTATTGGAGCACTTACCACACCAAATTTCTGCCACTTATGCAGCGCGAGGAATGATGTCATCAATGTGATCACATGACCTGATCACGCTGCTGACGTTACTCTGACCTGGAGTTTCAATTATATTCACGCCTGAAAGACGTGAGTACAATTGATCACTGGGAGTAAGTGCGCTGCACCTTCTCTGAGCTAGCTGTCAGCTTGATAGCTGGTTCAGAGAAAGACCGACTCCTACTACGGGGGCCAGCAAAATGCGGGAGCCGGGGAGACACCTCGGACCACCGCATCAGGGGGTCCGACGGCACTCCCCAGCCAGCTGTGCCCAGGACAAATGCTCCTCCTTTCACGCCCCCAGATATGCCCATGCACTTTGCAGGAATCCACTATTTTTGTACGTGATAAAATTTACACTGGAATCGGTAGTCAAACAAAAGGAAAGATTCAGCACCTGTTAGATCAAGAAATTACTGACCCAATGGCAGTGAGTTTGAAAAGATAGGTTGAATTTACTCTAGGGTCTCAACACACAATCATATTTTTAGGGCAAATTCTACAAATATCTGTATAAAAATTAAATGTGTTTTTGAGTTCCGATTGTTATTTATGATTTTTTGTTAAAGGAAACCTGTCATGAGGTTTTCCCCATATAAAGTACACCCAGCACCTTTAAGCCCTCAAATACAGAATTCTAGTATGCTGTATGTACATTATGTCCCCTATTCCCTCTGCATAGCACAAAAAGACCTTTTATTATACTCAGAAGCGGCACAGTCCAGTTTGATATGCATCTCTGAACTTGATGATGTGCATGATGCATTCTATGTCATCCACTCAGTGTCCCCCATCATGCTCCTATGTAGGTGCACTTCTCTCTGCCCTGCCGAGTGCTGAGCAAGTACTGTAGTGCGCATGCGCCGGGAAAGGCCAAGAGCACTTATGAACCGTAAGTTAAGCTGGCACATGCTCACTACAGTGCATTGCTCTGTCCTCAGTAGGGCAGAGAGAAGTGCGCCTGCACAAGAGTGCAATGGAGGACACTGTGTGGATTTTGTAGGATGTGTCATCCTCATGAAGAAAGGAAGGAGGACAGCAACTGTAAGAAGTGAGAAGGTGCTGAACCAAGACCAGAGATGCCCCTCGGACTGGATCATGCCATCTTTGAGTATTATAAAAGGTCTTTTTTTCATTTTTGTGCTTTTCATAGGAGACTGAGAACGTACCTGCAGCATACTAGAAGGTTTAGGGATAACCTAAAAGGGATAAAAGGTGCTGGCAGTACTTTAAATTGGAAAAACGTGGTGACAGGTTCCCTTTAATTACATAGTCATTTTGTATCGAAACGTTATGCACTTCATCTTCTTACATGTAAAACCAGGAGAGGGTAGAATTGATTTTCAGGGGTTTATATCCTTATCTAATTGAGATTATTCACATCTAAATGGAGTATGGAATTTTTAAGTATTCATCTATATAGGATACGAGAGATAATTCACTATATTCAATATTAGTCACTAATCAGACTCATTCACCCTCTTGAGAATCAATAGAGAAGTGGGTTTTAAAAGCTTTGCACATATTATTTTGCTACCTTTCTAAGAGAGTTCAATCATGATGTAGTGTAGTTGGTTAATGTTAGCTTGAGTGGACAGATTTCAGATTCTTTGAGTTTGCCTTATGAACTATAAAAATATAATCAATCCATATGACATTAGATTATCCATCTGCTTTACATTCTACGGTTTCTAGACACTCTCAGTGGCTGTTCCCCTTGAAACCACAAAAGATATTTTAGTTTCATCAAATCTACAACTATAAATCAAATATCTTGTTTACAGAAGTTGAGAAAACACTTTATTTGGCGTTGTCAGCATTATAAACAAATGCAGAAACCGTTCCCTAGTCAAACTCAATAGTCGTGCATATAACACACTGGCATAGATCTCTGAACCATTCCCTTAAGGATTAAAGAAAGGGCTGAAAAGAAGATTGTAAGCAAATTTAATCTGAAGTTTGCAACAAAAAAATTGAAGCAAATCTAAAACTGAATTAATGTTTTTCTAATGAAAACAACTTTGTAATTTAACATTTCAACTTGTTTTAAAAATAACAACAATTCAGTTTCAAATGTAAACATGAAATACAGTTTACAATTTCCATAACCAAATACATATAATAGAGAATGCTGTACAAATAGAAAAAAGAGACTATCAATGTCAAGCTCAGCGGAGATTTATCCTTCCAGATAATAGTGCTTGTGATATAATGTAATAAGTTTCATATTCAAAAATATTTCTGCTTAAATGTCATTAAATGCAATCTATAAGATTGTGCATCATAAATATGAAAGAATTGATATATTAGGTTCAACATTTAGTAAATTAGAGTCATGAAATTTGCAGATTCAATGGGGGAGGAAGAGATTTTTTTTTAAGATTCCTTTATCTCTAATGTGTAAATATTGGGCTAAACCAAATATATTATTTTTTATTATCTAAAATTCAAATTAATTCACCATTATAAATGATTACATTAGCCAGTAATTTTTCATAATTTAAGCATGATTGTGTTAGCAAAATATACTTTTTAACAATTATTTCACTTTATTTCTTTATTTTGTGCCTAAATAAATTTGGCTGTTATTGTGCTGTTATTAGGTAAAGTAAATTTCATCTGCAATTTCCTCCAGTATCCTAGTATACATAGACCCTGATTTATCAAAACTTTTATGCTAGAATTCTGTGTAAATAGGTTTGAAAAATGCAACATTTTAACACAGCTCAAAGCTGCGCAAAGAGTTTGCGACTTTTATTGTTTTGACGGAGTTTTTACCCAGCTCCGACAAATTAGACAAGGCTTGATTAGGACGGAGGTGTGATGGGGTGTGATGATCTCCACTTGTCAAAGTCATGACGACCTGCAGCGTTATTTACCCCACAAATCTTACTTCAGTCTAGAGTACGTTTTGTAGTGAGGCGCACATGGAGGCACACATCACATTGAGCCTCACCTGATTCATTAAGAGGCATGCACCTCTTAATGAATCAAGTGCCTAAAAAAAAACAAATTTTTTTGTGATTCAGCAGTTCTGCCATGCAGCTCCGCTCTGATTTCTTGATCTTCTTCGGCCTTGTCTTCTGTATAATGCAGCAACTTCCTTCAGCTACCAGCATCTCTGCCATTGACTTAACCCAGCGTCGTGATGCACATGAGAAATCACAAGTCAAGACTTCGTGTCTCAACATTATGATGATGTGCTACCTACTGTTTTGGCTCACCTGATAAGGTGGATCTTCCAAACCCCAGGTCTGGGTGGATACATGGGCTATGGGCATTTGTGCAGCAGGCAGGTAAGGCACTTGGGAAACAAGGACTAAAAGCACTGGAGGCCACAGACATACAGCACACCAAAAAGAAAGTATGGATCAGGTATTAGATGCACTGGAGGCCACCGGCAGACAGGACACTGGAAAGCAGATATGGAGCAGGTGCAAAATGCACCGGAGGACACAGGCAGACAAGACACCAGAAAGTAGGTATGGAGCAGGTACTGCAAGCACTGTAGGTCACAGGCAGACAGGACACCGGAAAGTAGGTATGGAGCAGGTATTAGAAGCACTGTAGGTCACTGGCAAACAGAACACCGGAATGCATGTATGGAACAGGTACTACAAGTCCTTGAGGCCACAAGCAGACAGGTCACAGGAAAACTAAGAGTCTTACTGCCAAGACACAGGTGTGTGTCTTATATAGGTGACGCGCCCCTGGGCCTGTGTCGCGCTGCGTTGCGCACGCGGGAGCTTACCCGGAGCCGGATCTGTTTAGGGTTGTAGTCTCGTGGCGGTGACCCGGTCCGTGCCCAGGGAGTCAAACTGGACGGCAGTCTGTTAGCGGTAGAAAATGGTTGATGACTACGCCACCCGTTGAATGCAGCCAGGGGGCTGCTGCTGCAGGGCAGACCGCTGAGGCCGGTGGAAGGATGGTGCAGCGTGATAGTATAACCCCCAACGGGAGGGGTATGGCCTCAGGGCAGCCGACGTGGATGATGGGGGTAGCAGGAACCACTCAGAGACGGTATGGTAGCGTTCAGGGTCTTTACTGGTAACAACGATAGACCCTCCCGGAGTACTTGCTAGCGAACGGGGCCTGGTCAGTCCTTGAGCAGATGGGATCTCCCCTGGCCAGGCGTAGTTGTAGGCCTCCCAAGCTGACTGTACTCTTCTGGCTACCTTGCTAGAAGCTGATGTAAGTAGCCCACGTCCCTGAGTGTACCGTGTGGTGCTCACCCGTATGGCCGGTGACTCGGGGCCTTCTAATGGCTTCCGCTCCACGATGGCGGTGCTGGTCCCACGCGTGTGACCGGGCCTTCGGGCTTCTGGGCCAGGGGACCTGAAATCCCCTGCCTGACGGATTCTGCTGCTGGGTAGAAGTTAGTCCCCACAGCCTCGGACTCCGGGTCCGGTAAAGAATCTTCTTAGTCAGGGCGAGCTCTTTAGCTGCCAGCCCCTGACTCCTTGTGACTCTGCTGCTTCCTATGCTGCTCTTGTCTCTACTCTTCCTGGACTCACTAACCCTGCCTCAGCCCCGGGTTTATACAGGGGAAGTTCTTCCCCTCCCAAGGCTGGGCAGGAGGTGTGGCATGCACAGGATCCCTGACCAAAGGACCTCCCACCTGCTCTCAGACGTAATATCTCTATCACTGTGACAACCAGACCCCTGGGGTGTCACACTCCCCCCTAGTGAAATTTAGTACTCCGGGACTAAACACTTTTTAGAAAAATATAACAAGGTATATCAAAGAACAATAAAATACAATAAGGAAACACAATAAGATGGTCACGGATGTCCGCAACCGGGTGCAGTCTTTGAAGAAAAGCAAAGGTGTCCATTTCACCAACACAGGGAGACGTAACCAGGTAGGGGTCTGTCCTACCCCGAGTCCTTAACAGTCTCTAGTCCATCCTGGGTTACGCTCCAACTATATACAAAGGATTCCCGGTAAATCCACCGAAGACTCCTAAAAACAACTAGAAACACAAAATTACACACAAGCAACAATAAACAGGTAAACATTGTAAAACAACTTAAACATTTAGATCCTCCAACGTGCGGGTAACTGGCCTCTAGTGGCCCTAGTGGACCTACGGAGCTGACTGTCTGGCCCTGAACTACAGGGTGTAGGAGCTGTCAAGGGTAAACTGGGCAGCTGTCTACCGGCTCTTTGTCTCACTAGGGGTACGGCAGGCTCACTATAAGCAGAGGGTGGATTCTCCTGTTCCGCTTGGGTGGAGTCTTCTGCCTCCTGGACCGGCTGCTCTTCCAGCTCTACCCGTTGCTCCGTAGGTTCTTGGGATGATGGTTGGAGGAAGGTGAGTACGGGTACCACAACTGCACCATTGACTTGAGTCCAAGACCGAGGGAAGTCCCCGAGCACGGTACTAACCATATCTTCCCTTTCTTCCACGGGTCGATGGTCTTCCTGTTCCTCCTCAGGGTTCCTCAGTTGTTCGGGGCACTTCTTCAGGTGGTCCCGGGATACAATGGCTGTGGTTTCCCCTCCGTCTTTACTGATGGTACAGACCTTCGGGTTCTCGTGGCTTGAGGGCAGTACGGTGTACGGGTCCTTCTCCCACTGGTCGTCCAACTTGTGGAGCCGTCTCTTCCTCTTCAAGACCTGCTCTCCGGGTACCAGGGGAACAGCGGGAGCATACTGGTTGTAAGTCTTCTCTTGTCTTTCCCTAGCCTGACAGAGACTTCGCTCCACGCTCTCCTGTACTTTCCGGTACTGCTGCTGCCTCTCTGTGTCCCAGTCCGTTTCTGGTGAAGTGTCCTCGGGCGTCAGGACTCCCATTTCCAGGTCAACAGGTAACTTACCAGGTCTTGCCCTCATTAGGTAAGCCGGGGTACAGTTGGTGGAACCTACCGGGATGTGGTTGTATAGGTCCACCAGATCGGGCAACTTCTCAGGCCACAGACTGCGTTCTTCCAGGGGCAACGTTTTTAGAAGATCCATTACCACCTGGTTCATTTTCTCACAAAGTCCATTAGTTTGCGGATGGTAGGGTGTCGTCCTTATCTTCCGGCAGCCATACAGATTGCAGAATTCCTGGAAGACCTCCGCTTCAAAGGCAGGTCCCTGGTCCGTCAGCACTTGGTCCGGGTACCCGTGTGGACGGCAAAAGTGCTGCTGGAAGGCTCTAGCTGCTGTTCGAGCCGTTAAGTCCTTGACGGGGACGACAACCAGAAACCGGGAGTAATGATCCACGATGGTTAACGCGTAGACGTAGCCACTTCTGCTGGGGGTCAGTTTTACATGATCCAAGGCTACCAGTTCCAACGGTTGCCGGGTGACGATGGACTGCAGGGGAGTCTTCTGGCTGGCCCGGTCCTTCCTTCTCAGATTGCACGGGCCACAGTCTCTGCACCACTTCTCGATGGTTCCCCTCATGCCTACCCAGTGGAACCGCTCGCGCAGCAGGAACTCCAGCTTTTTCCACCCGAAGTGTCCAGCTCCGTCGTGGTATGCCTCCATCACCATGGCTGCGTCTCTTCGTGGCACCACTACTTGCCAGAGTAGTTCATGCGTCCTGGAGTTAACCATTCTGCGGCACAACTTCCCCTTGTAAAGGAACAGTCGACTCTTCTCTGCCCATAGTTGTTTGGCTTCCTCTGGAGCGTCTGATTCCAGGCTAGCCTCCGGGCGAGTCAGCATCTCCTTCACCAGTCGGACGGCAGGGTCGCAGTCTTGCGTTTCCGCCCAGTTGTAGTGAGGTAAGGGGTTCAACGTAGCAGCCTGCTTACTCCTTACCCGGTGGGAATACTGGATAGTCCCATGACGGTGGAACGCAGGGAGTTCAACTTCTTCCAGTCCCTCCGGATCTTCTCCTCCGTCCGGCAGGTTGGGCATCCTGGACAGGGCGTCCGCGTTGGTATTGGAGCGCCCTGCCCGGTATTTAATTGTGAACTCGTAGTTGGACAGACGGGCCATCCACCTCTGCTCCAGGGCACCGAGTCTTGCCGTGTCCAGGTGTGTCAGCGGGTTGTTATCCGTGTATACGGTGAACCGGTAAGAAGCGAGGTAATGCCTAAAGCGCTCGGTGACTGCCCATACCACGGCCAGGAACTCTAGCTTAAATGAGCTGTAATTTTCGGGGTTCCTTTCGGTGGGTCGCAGTTTTCGGCTGGCATAGGAGATTACTCGTTCTCTCCCCTGCTGAATCTGGGACAGTACGGCTCCTAGCCCGATGTTACTGGCGTCGGTGTAGAGGATGAAGGGCTGGCTATAGTCCGGGTACGCCAAGATTTCATCCCCCGTGAGGGCCATCTTCAGCTGGCGGAAGGACTCTTCTTCTAGCTTTTCCCATTTGAAGGGCGGCTTCTGGTTCTTGGCCTTCCGGGACTGGCCTATCAGGAGGTCCTGCATAGGTGCTGCCTTTTTGGTGAAACCGGGAATAAACCTTCGGTAGTAGCCTACCAACCCTAGGAACTGCCGCACTTCTTTTACGCTGGAGGGGCTTGGCCATCCCTTAATTGCGGTGATCTTATCGGGGTCGGGAGCCACTCCGTCAGCGCTCACCACGTGTCCCAGGTATTGCACCTTTGGTTTCAGGAGGTGACACTTGGAGGGTTTCACCTTTAGGCCGTAACTCGCCAGAGCTTCGAACACCTCCGCCAGGTGTTTCAGGTGGTCCTCATAAGTTTTGGAGTATACGATGACATCGTCCAGGTACAACAGGACCGTCTCGAAGTTTCTGTGGCCCAGACAGCACTCCATTAATCGTTGGAAGGTTCCTGGGGCGTTGCAGAGTCCGAACGGCATGCAGGTGAACTCGCTAAGTCCCATCGGGGTGGTGAATGCGGTCTTCTCCCGGTCCGCCTCTGCTACAGGAACCTGCCAGTACCCGCTAGTGAGATCCAAGGTAGAGAAGAAGTTAGCAGATCTTAAAGCAGCCAATGACTCCTCTATCCTTGGTAAGGGGTACGCATCCTTGTGTGTGATACGGTTGATTTTCCGGTAATCTACACACATCCTCATGGTGTTGTCTTTCTTTTTGACTAAAACTAGTGGGGCTGCCCAGGGGCTACAGCTATCCCGGATTACCCCAGCCTCCTTCATGTCTCTAAGCATCCCCTTGGCGTGTTGGTAATGTGCAGGGGGTACGGGTCGATACCTCTCTTTTATGGGAGGATGATCTCCCGTGGGGATGCGGTGTTCTACCCCCTTGACTCGCCCGAAGTCTAACGGGTGTTTACTAAACACTCTCTCATACTCTTGAACCACCCGATAGACTCCTTGTTTCTGGTGTGAGGGAGTGGAGTCAGTACCCAGATGTAGTTGCTGACACCAGTCCTCCATGTCTTTCTTAGAGCCGTTACCTTCCTCCGGGTGAGATGGAGGCAAGGGTTCCACAGATTGTATAGAATTTTGATTAGTGGTATATAATTTGGCTAGCGTGGCATACCGGGGCAGGTACACTTCCCTCTCCCCGATATTTATTATGCGAACGGGCACCCTCCCATGGCGTACATTGACCACCCCCCGTGCTGTCAAAATGGTGGGCCTACTGTCTGAGTAAACTGGTTCTACCATTGCCTGGTAATCTCTACCTCTCAGACCAATAGCTGCCCGGCACCAAATCATCATTTCACTTTTTGGGGGCATGGCAATAGGAAAAGGGTCACACATTCTTACGCTACCAATCTCACCGCCGGAGAGTTCCACTTGTTGCCGTTGCATCAGTGCCCGGATCTCTTTCTGGAGCACCCGCTGCTCGCCGGAGCTGGCATTCTTGGCAACCTGCTGTAAAAGGAAAATCACCTCTGCAAGACAATTTTCAATTACATTAGTTCCTAGAGTTATTTTTGGGTGACTCTCATGTTTGTCAATATCTACAATGATCAGTCCCTGTGCGGCCAGTTCGACTCTACCAATTTTGATGGTCACCTCTTTAAATCCGATCTGTGGCACGGGCTGACCATTGCTGGCGATGATACTCAAGTCGTCGTCAGGGTAGCGGGTAATATCCGAGTCATTCCAGTACTGCTTGAAGAGCACGTACGGGATGGTGGTGACCTGTGACCCGGTGTCCAGTAGGGCACTCATGGGAATGCCATCCAGTACCACAGGCAAGACTGGACGTCCTCCCACATATCTGTCGCGCCAGTTCGATGGGCCTGGTGATCTTTTTCCTGGGGGTTGGCCCTCTACCCCAGGTTGTGCCCGTTTAAAGAACAGTACCTTTCCATATGTCCGGGTTGATTGCAGCGGCGGCAGATGGGTCGTCCGTCCTCGCTGTATCGGTCACTGGGTCTTCCTCTGGCCGGTGGGGTCCTCCTTGGTCGACGCCACGGGATGTCCTCCGGTCCGGATGCCAGCTGGATCTTCCCTGGAGTGGAAACCTGTAAAGACTGCACAGTTCGGGTTAGCGCAGCAACGCTTTTAGCTAGCTCTTGGACCTGATGGTGTAGGTCTGGAGCCGGGTCATTGTCCAAAGCCTGCGCATCAGCTCCCACAGGCCCTGCTGACAAGGGCGCCGCCTCCTGGTAGTAAGTGGTAGTGGGGCGTCTGTGGGTCACAACGCCACCTGGTGCCGGTTCTCGGAGCACCCGGATGGCTCTGTCCTTGAACTGTGCAAATTCTAGATGAGGGTCCTGTAAGGCCATTGCCCGCAACTGGGTGCGGTGGGCATTGCAATATAAACCCTCTATAAATTGTTCGGTCAACAGCCTGTCCTCGTTTCCCACTCCATTAGGGTCGGTCTGCTTAATGGCCCTCAGGGCCTCTTGTAGGTTGAGTGCATAGTCCCTTATACTCTCATGCGCTCGCTGCTTGCACCCGTAGAATCTAAGTTTAATCTCGGCTGAGGTGCGGGTATCAAAGGTGTCCTTCAGCCGGGTTAGTATCCCTGCGACAGTCTTCCTCCCAGGTGGCCAGGATTTTACTTCCCTTTTGGCTGCCCCAGTTAGTTGGGCCACCAGGATGCTCACTTTTTGCTCTTCTGTGAGGGGGTACACCTGGAAGAGGCTATCCAGCTTTTCTCTAAAGTCATGCAGGGTATGTGACTCCCCTGAGTACTGGGGTAGCCAAGCTGCTCCCGGGATATAGGGCATGGTGAAGGGCATAACTGCAACAGCGGTAGCGCTGGCGGGGGTTGAGGCAGTGGAGCTCTCCTCCGTATCCGACATCTTCCTCCCCCCTAGTGGACCGTGGCCTACCTTGCGATGATCCTGTTCCGTAGGCCGCGGCTCCGCAGTGGATCGTCAGGGTTGAGGACCTTCCGTCGCGCTCCTGTGACGTCGGCGTCTGCTGGGCTCCTTCCAGGACCTTACGCAACGTCCGGACGTGAGGCGGGGCTTCAGTTCTCGCGCGCTTTCGGAGTCCACGCCCCTCTTCTTCCCGCGCGGCGTCCTCAAGATGGCGTCCAATGGCGGGAAAACTCCACGGATGGCGGGAAGAAGGCTGAAGATGGCGCCGGATGGCGGGAAACTTCACCGATGGCGGGAAGAAGGCTGAAGATGGCGCCGGATGGCGGGAATCTTCACCGATGGCGGGAATCTTCACCACTGGTAAGTTTGAACAGTCTTTGCTTTTCAGGCACGCAGTACCCGGTGGTTGCGGGCACGTGATCCTGCCGACTACGCCAAAGTTGACGCGCCCCTGGGCCTGTGTCGCGCTGCGTTGCGCACGCGGGAGCTTACCCGGAGCCGGATCTGTTTAGGGTTGTAGTCTCGTGGCGGTGACCCGGTCCGTGCCCAGGGAGTCAAACTGGACGGCAGTCTGTTAGCGGTAGAAAATGGTTGATGACTACGCCACCCGTTGAATGCAGCCAGGGGGCTGCTGCTGCAGGGCAGACCGCTGAGGCCGGTGGAAGGATGGTGCAGCGTGATAGTATAACCCCCAACGGGAGGGGTATGGCCTCAGGGCAGCCGACGTGGATGATGGGGGTAGCAGGAACCACTCAGAGACGGTATGGTAGCGTTCAGGGTCTTTACTGGTAACAACGATAGACCCTCCCGGAGTACTTGCTAGCGAACGGGGCCTGGTCAGTCCTTGAGCAGATGGGATCTCCCCTGGCCAGGCGTAGTTGTAGGCCTCCCAAGCTGACTGTACTCTTCTGGCTACCTTGCTAGAAGCTGATGTAAGTAGCCCACGTCCCTGAGTGTACCGTGTGGTGCTCACCCGTATGGCCGGTGACTCGGGGCCTTCTAATGGCTTCCGCTCCACGATGGCGGTGCTGGTCCCACGCGTGTGACCGGGCCTTCGGGCTTCTGGGCCAGGGGACCTGAAATCCCCTGCCTGACGGATTCTGCTGCTGGGTAGAAGTTAGTCCCCACAGCCTCGGACTCCGGGTCCGGTAAAGAATCTTCTTAGTCAGGGCGAGCTCTTTAGCTGCCAGCCCCTGACTCCTTGTGACTCTGCTGCTTCCTATGCTGCTCTTGTCTCTACTCTTCCTGGACTCACTAACCCTGCCTCAGCCCCGGGTTTATACAGGGGAAGTTCTTCCCCTCCCAAGGCTGGGCAGGAGGTGTGGCATGCACAGGATCCCTGACCAAAGGACCTCCCACCTGCTCTCAGACGTAATATCTCTATCACTGTGACAACCAGACCCCTGGGGTGTCACATAGGCAGATGAGGACATCGGAGCATGCCGAGCCACTTGCAAAGCCCAATCTGGAGCACAACAGAGTTCAGTGGACCAAGGTGAGGGGAGTACAGGTGTGCAATACCTAGTCAGCACTGAAAATTATGGAAGTTGGAGTAAAACACCACATAGAACAGAAAAAGCTGAATCAGATCAAAAACATCCACTGGACCAGAGCTGACCTGTGCAGTGAGATAGATGATTGCCAGATGATTATATTTTTTTATATCTTCTTTTAGTTATTTGTATTATGCTCGATGGACTGGAGACACCCAAGAGCATAGTATTGCAGATTTAATTTGCATCAAATAAATTTGATGGAAATTAAGTTTCCCAACTTAGCTAAAACAAATTTGACAAATTTGCTCATCTACTCATCGTTATTTAATGTCTAAATGGAATGTCTCTCCTGAACACCAATATGTCTATGCATTATACAGTAGGTCCATTGATTACAATAAGAACTTTTTAATTCTTCATCATTTCTCTTGTGGTGAAATTAATAGGTTCCCCACAGAATACTGCTGAATATTTCTCTTGAATATTAAGGGTCAAAGCAGAATAAAACCAAGTTTTTGGTTACCACAAAAAATTAATAAAAAGGGATCAAAACATTATATTAACTCAAAAATGATACCATTAAAAATCATAGCTTGGCCCATAAAAAATAAGCTAAAGCTCTCAGAATATGATGAAACAAACCAAATTTTTATTTTTTTTTTTAAAAAAAACTTCAGAATTTTTTAAGCCATTAAATAATGAAAATATTATACAACTTTGGAATTGCTGTAATTTAATGTATCTAGAGAATTGTGTTGCCATTTCATGTGTACCACACCAAGAACACTGTAAGAGTAAGAAAGTTATGACTTTTGAAAGACGGAAAGGAAAAGCTGAAATCACGGAAACTTAATGCACAAGTCAACATAGTAGAAGGATGATACAAATAGTAGTGTTACAGCTAAGGGATAATTCACATAGTGAGGTCAGAGATCAAGTATAAAGCCACACAATGAGGTTATTAAGGAATTATTAATACAAGTATAGAGATAATGCAAATAGTGATAACAGAGTAATTCAGGAATAACACATAATAATAATAATGTTTTTATTTATATAGCGCCAACATATTCCGCAGCGCTTTACAACACATGCACCAATATATTGTCATATAACAGGAAAAAGCCTATAATGATGGCATAATGCAAGAGCAACGTACACAATGATGTCACTGTACAGAAATAATGAAAAAATGATGCTTCAGCACAAAGATAGTGCAAAAAAATGGGGTGCAACATGTTTTCATTTGTAGGAATCACAAACTATATCCTACCTCTATGTGAATATAGGCTCCTTAAGCCGCCATACACATTAGATAGCGGTCAGATGAAATTATCATTTGGTCAAGTGTAGAGATCAGCGGATGAGGCGAAATTAGAATTTAACTGTTTGAGTGGATTTTCCTGGGCAATTCAATTTGCGGAGAAGTTATTCTCTAAGAATTTAATACCTCTGCTTATTATCTGGGGTCTCTCAAGACCCCAAAGCATAATAAATGCAAAATGTAAAAAAAAAAAAACACTTATATTCACCTCACTACTCATCTCTCCTCCTCGCTTTTGTCCTCCACCCTCTGCTTCTTACATATGGTCCTCGCTACATCTACAGATCAGAACCGTGATCTCATGATTCCATGACCTTTTGCACACCTGTACGAAATCCTCAAAGAAGTCCAGACCCAGCGTGAGAGGCCTGGTGATTTCAGCCCGATCAGCAGCGATCTGAAGATGCGTCAAGGACAGACTGGTAAGGTGAATATAAGTTTTTTTTTTACTTTTTAACATTTTGATAGTCTTTTACGGCTCAGAAAAATGGCAGGCAACAGTCATAATTTTGCTGAATCTGTGTGGAAGCGAACTACAAAAAAATTCACATTTTGGCAAATGCAAATTTTTTAAAAATTCAAGTAAAATTCAATTACACTTGAATGCATTTGCTCATCTCTAGTCAAATGCTCTCTCCAGGGTGCCCCATACACAGGAACACACACAAGGATCAGCCAAATGCTCCTGTGTTCTCTGGCAGTGGAGAATAAAATATTGGCTGTTGGAAATCCGACATGCCAGATCTTTTTCTCCCACCACAGCATCTGTCGAGGTAAAGTCAGGAGGTCCCCAAACACTTCTGACTGTCAGCTGATCCCGCTGTTATCTATGGGTTTGGCCAACTTCAGTCTAACATGTATGGGGACATTTGGGTTTTTTGCCTCATACGGACTGTAGTATCTGCTACCCTGATAGTTGTATCCAGGGCCAGGGTCAGCACCCAGCGCACCTGGGTAAGTGCCAGGACCCTGGACCATCAGGGGGGCTCACTCATCATTGGGGCCCAGGCCGCTTTCTCGGCATCTGTGCAGGACCACCAGCGCTGCTTGATTGCCATCACGTCACCAGACATGGCCACGCACAGTGCACTGTGCGGCTGTGTCTGGTAGTAATGACACATCAGGGTCGGCACTGCGCCTTTAATTGTGCTTGTGTGTCGCCCCTGCCTCGTCTTTACTACCAGACACAGCCGCACAGTGCACTGCGAGCGGCCATGTCTGGTGAAGTGTTGGAAATCAAGCAGTGCCGGTGGTCCTGCACAGATGCCAGGGAAGTGGCCTGGGCCCTGACAGCGAGTAGGCCCCTCTGATGGTCCAGGGCCATGTCTGTGACAGCAAACACATGCCGGTGGCCCTGCACTTACCTGAGTAGCTGGACTGGACATAGGCCGGAGGCAGGTGGGCGAGGATTGTTGCCAGCTTCCCAAATGCCCAGACTAAAAATATTTCTAATGTATCGGTCTGTGCATGTGTGTGCATGTATGATGTGAATATCTGTGTATGTCAGTGTGTATGACTGTGTATATATATTTATGTCCATTTTATATGTGTTTTTAAGAATTTGTGTTCAAATATGTATGTATGTCTGTATGTGTACGTATCTGTGTATGTGCGGGTCTGCGTATTGTATGTTTGCATATCTGTGTACCATGTGCATGTGTGTATGTGTGTGCATGCCTGCATGTTTGCGCATGTCTGCATACTGTGTGTGTGCATGTCTGCATACTGTGTGTGTGCGCATGTCTGCATACTGTGTGTGTGCGCATGTCTGCGTACTGTGTGTGTGCGCATGTCTCCGTACTGTGTGTGTGCATGTCTGCATACTGTGTGTGTGCATGTCTGCTTACTGTGTGTGTGCATGTCTGCGTACTGTGCGTGTGCGTGCATGTCTACTTAGTGTGCGTGTGCGTGCTTGTCTGCCTATTGTTCGTGTGCATGCAGCCTAGGCCCTGTGTTGTATACCTATATTTTCAGCCGTCCCTGGTTGTATCCATATTATTATGCTTTTCAGTTTACCAATTCAGATTCTATTTCTCATGTTGTTGTACAAAAGAGAAATTGTCACCTGTTATAAAAAGGATCTAGAACATACAATATTCCTTTTACTTCTTTAATGTAAAAATTAACAATTCTAACTTTTTTCTGTTACGCAGAATTTGAATATGTACTCTGATTACTATCCTTCAATAAATTAGACAAAAATTTGTAAAATATTCTACTTGAAATTTGGATATGTAATTACTGAGAAATACTGAATTTCTTTTATTTAATCAAATACTTATTCATAGATGAAAATGTTCAATGTATCACGTTTTACACCACCAGAAAAAAAAGTTCTCATTTTAGTATTTAATTAAAATATTTTCTATTATATCATGTGTCTATTTAAATTGACACTCCTCTTCATCAGCGCATTCATTCGATCTTTACAATTTTCAAAAACATTTTACTTCATAATTAATGATCTTTTTCTATGAACCTAGAAGTAAAAATAATATGAATGGCATTTAATTTATAGAATTATGGGTATCATCTAAAGGTCATTTACAGAAATATTCTATTCAATATCTTTCAAGAGTCATAAGCTAATCCTAAAGCTTTTGAAGTTCCACAAAAAATAACAAGGTATTTTATCCTGCCATTTCGTTTCGACAGGTCGGCTGGACAGCCAAATCTCAGTCCATTTAATTAAATTGTAAATCATTTCTGTAAGGAATTTCCTATAGATGTAAACAAACTTGTGTCTCTTTCAGAAGAAAACCAATTATGGTCTTTCCATGCCTATCGAGACAAAATTTCATAATATAACATAGCAATCGTATAATGACACCAACATACACCTTATGAGCAAATAGAAAATGTAAATAAATATATTTTCTGATGGGGAATTTAGATTGTGAACCCCAGTGGGGACAATGATGAAAATGTCTGTAAAGAAAGGAATAAATAAATTAATACAATGTTTATTGGAGGCTAATTGATAAAATTCACATTTTAATTAAACCAATGGAGTCATGAGGTGGCACATCCTCAATAACTTGGTGGTGTATGCACCACCCACCCAAAATGATCAGCAGGGGTGTGAGTGTTAGCGAGGATCCTGCTGGCTGAGAAGTATCAAGTGCTATTCAGGGGATCTACCAGGTATGTTTCTATTTAAATCACCAGTTTCCTGCTGACATTGACAGTTAATGTATTACTACCGTTGAATTTTGACTAGAATAAATGTACTGTGTTTCTGATCCAGCTGCATTCTTATAGGTCTATGATGCCCTTATTGATTGATCCTTGGACTCTTTGACATCTATTTATGCCTGTTTTCTCCTGATTGCCTGGATTTTTGACCCAACTTGTTGAGACTACATTTCTGGCTGCATTTTTTTCCTCGTGCCCATCTTTCTAGTTCTCACCAGACACATTTACCTTCAACTTCCTCCAACAACCAGCACTACTCTGTTGACATCGCCTAGGGAACCCTTCAGAGAAGGACAGATTCTTGTATAGGCATGAAGGGGTTGTAATCTGGGTTCTAGATCCTGGATCCTGTTAAGTGGATTGACTTACATGGTCTAACCATGCATGTCCATTACTGATTTCAAGGATTCTTGACAAGACTTCTTCATTTACCACAGATGTAGCCAAGTTTAATGTGACAAATAAGGCACCATCTTGATAACTTTCTGTGACAAGTTATCTCCCTTACTGTAAGAGGGTTAAAATAATTTCAGATTGCACAAGCCATTGACTGATGTCAGGTTATCTGTCGAATTACACTTTCTATTTTTGTGCCATGATATTCCAGTGCCGTGTTTTCTAAGTAAAGTTAAACTTGGCTATACAGTGCATTGTGAAAGTATTTGGCTTCCTTGAACTTTTCTACCTTTTTCCACATTTCTGGCTTCAAACATAAAGATAAAAATTTAAAATTTTTTTGGGAAGAATCAACAACAAGTGGGACACAATTGTAAAGTGGAACACAATTTATTGGATATTTTAAACTTTTTTAATAAATTAAAAACTGAAAAGTGGGGAGTGCAATATTATTCGGCCCCTTTACTTTCAATGCAGTAAACTCACTCTAGAAGTTCAGTGAGGATCTCTGAATGATCCAATGTTGTCCTAAATGACTGGTAATGATAAATAGAATCCACCTGTGTGTAATCAAGTCTCCGTATAAATGCACCTGCTCTGTGATAGTCTCAGGGTTCTGTTCCAAGTGCAGAGAGCATCATGAAGACCAAGAAACACACCAGTCAGGTCCGAGATACTGTTGTTGTGAAGTTTAAAGCCAGATTTGGATACAAAAAGATTTCCCAAGTTTTAAACATCTCAAGGAGCACTGTGCAAGCGATCATATTGAAATGGAAGGCGTATCAGATCACTGCAAATCTACCAAGACCCGGCCGTCCCTCTAAACTTTCATCTCGAACAAGGAGAAGACTGATCAGAGATGCAGGCAAAAGGCCCATGATCACTCTGTATGAACTTCAGAGATCTACAGCTGAGGTGGGAGAGTCTGTCCATAGGACAACAATCAGTCGTACACTGCGCAAATTTGGCCTTTATGGAAGAGTGGCAAGAAGAAAGCAATTTCTCAAATATATCCATAAAAAGTCTTGTTTGAAGTTTGCCACAAGCCACCTGGGAGACACACCAAACATGTGGAATATGGTGCTCTGGTCAGATGAAACCAAAATGGAACTTTTTGGCCACAATGCAAAACGATATGTTTGGCGTAAAAGCAACACAGCTCATCACCCTCAAAACACCATCCTCACTGTCAAACATGGTGGTGGCAGCATCATGGTTTGGGCCCGCTTTTCTTCAGTAGTGACAGGGAAGATGGTTAAAATTGATGGGAAGATGGACGGAGCCAAATACAGGACCATTCTGGAAGAAAACCTGTTGAAGTCTGCAAAAGACCTGAGACTGGGACGGAGATTTATTTTCAACAAGACAATGATCCCAAACATAAAGCAAAATCTACAATGGAATAGTTCAAAAATAAATGTATCCAGGTGTTAGAATGGCCAAGTCAAAGTCCAGACCTGAATCCAATCGAGAATCTGTGGAAAGAGCTGAAAACTGCTGTTCACAAACTCCCTCCATCTAACCTCAATGAGTTTGAGCTGTTTTGCAAGGAAGAATGGGCAAGAATTTCAGCCTCTCGATGTGCAAAACTAAAAGAGACATACCCCAAGTGACTTGCAGCTGTCATCGCAGCAAAAGGTGGCACTACAAAGTATTAACTCAAGGGGGCCGAATAATATTGCAGGCCCCTCTTTTCAGTTTTTAATTTGTTAAAAAAGTTTAAAATATCCAATAAATTTCGTTCCTGTTCACGATTGTGTCCCACTTGTTGTTGATTCTTCCCCAAAAAATTTGAATTTTATATCTTTATGTTTGAAGCCAGAAATGTGGCAAAAGTTAGAAAAGTTCAAGGGGGCCAAATACCTTCACAATGCACTGTATATGTATGTGGAAAGCTTTGTCATCTTTCATTACATGCATCCAAGTCTGGTTCAATCTAAGAACAGTGACTACTACAGATAAGCAAATCTGCTGAGACTTAAAATTGGCAGATTATTTGACTTTGACAAACTTGATTTGCATCATAGTTATTTGATGCAAATTGCAAGTTTCGTATTATTCTCTGGAGTCTTTTTAGATTCCACAGCATGGCAAACAAACACTTAAAAAAACAACTCATCTTGATGCACACATGTTCTTCCGGCACCACAGCCTGCCATTCGGTCTTCCGCATCTTCCAGCTTCTTTTTTATCATCTTTCCCTATCACATGACATCTGCTTCAGCTATCTGTACTGTGTAAGCCTCTGACGTCAAAGCGCACAAGATCACAATGTGCACCATGATGTCTGTACAAGAAATACTGCCACAGAGCAAATAAGACTGAAGAGGATATCACACTATGGTGGAAGGTGGAAGGTGGAACGAGGAGGCCGGACAGTGCAGTGAACCAGATGGTTGGTTGTAGCAGTACAGGTGTTGGCAAGATAACTATTATTTTTTTTATTCTCATCCTGGCACTTTACAATTTAGCAAAATGGTGGCTAGCTGGGTGAAAAAATAATAAAATATTAATACTTTCTCAGCCCTCAACTGAATTTACAGACAGGTCACCAATGCTGTCTTTACTAGGCCATCTTTAGCGTCAGCGCCTTTCGATGACCGAAAGTAATTGGCATCACCTACATTGAATATGTCATGACGTATGTTGTATGACATCATAACTCCACAAAGTAGTCAACCCAGTAAATGCAAAAGATGCTTGGCACCAGAAGACGGAGAAGATGGCCCAGTGGAGACTGCTCCAGTGACTGGATCGAAGAAGACAACCGGACCGCTTTGGTGGGCCGAGTGAGTATAATTTTTTTTATGCCCTGGATTCTGGAGATATTTTAGAGCAATGTTATGAACATTCGATTCACATAGAATAAATTTGATGTGAATTGATTTTCATGGCCAAATGCTAGCGACCTGTCCAATATTGACAGATTTGCTAATGTGACTGATGCTGTAACCTTTGCAGATGTTTCCACTAGCTTCTCTTTTCCTCCAACATATGACTACTAGACCCAAGCTCAAAAGACATAGATAAAGAAGTAAGTATTCCCGTATTTTTATCTTTGGAACTGGTACATCAGCAAAAATTAACACAAATAACATTTATAATGACTTTTTTTTGCTTTTATGATACCATATACTAAATATGCCCTTTACTGCCTGATTTTTTTTCTTGTGGTTTGTCTTAGAGGCTAATCCATTTGCTATTGTGTAGACTGCTGTTAGGAACAGTAATCTCCTTGACACATCAGGATTACAATCATGGCCTCAGAGCGGCTCAACTCTGAGGCCATGACTGTTTTATTTCAGACCCTTTGCTGTTAACCCTGAGAAAACTCTAAGGAATATAGCAATTTGGTCACTGAACCCTGATGACAATCATAAGCAGCAAAGATCAAAACTTGAAGGCTTTGCAAAATTATGTCTTAAAGAAAAGGTAGGTGGTGTTTCCCTCTAATCTACCTTTTTGTAGATGAAACCACAACCTGATAAATGATATGTAGCAATTTCTATTATTTTATAAAATTGGAGTAGTTTTTGTTAACGGCACTGTTATTGCTGAAAATTGATTATTTAGGTACCAATGACATGCAAACTTTAAAAGAAATATACAAAACACAATTAGATGATGCAAATTAGTCTAGAGTATAATAATGCCCCCAAAGTCAGCATAAGGCAATAAACAAAGTTTTTTCAAGCTGTAATGCTAAAGCAACGAGAGAGCACAATGAGTACACACACTGGTGAATATACATAAAATAAAAAAGTATAATAGGCTAAATAAAAAAAACAAGCCTCTAAGCATGAATGAACATTGTGTATGGAAAAAGTCAGGAAAGCATGTAGGGTATGACAGGTGGGCAAAAATATAGATAAAAATTATATATAAAGTATAACATCAGAACACTAGTTTCAGAAACAACCCAAACCTTGCAAAATTAGAAAATATGACCTTAGGGAATGAACTAAATAAACTTTGTCAGGGGCAAGAAGCTATGATTAAAGGGGTTACTATTGCTTAAAGGGAGTTGATCACCCCCAAAATGCTAAATAAACCACAGGTATGTTTCGCCTCTATTAAAATCATATCTCTAGTATATGTGGTTTAGTATGCAGAAAAAAATATATATTTATTTTGTATACAAATGATAAACCCTTGGCTTGGCCTAGAGCTCAGTACACTGTTACACACCTTCAGTGTTTATAACATACCTTGAAGACAGTGCTCAAGTGTTGGGTCTGCTTCTTCTCAGGAGTGATACTCCAGAAGCACGGTGTCCGTGTGTGCTCTCATCGCTCTCTACTGTCTGCAGTACATAACTAGCGGTGGCCACAGACAGGAGCCAGCGATGAGAGTGCACACTGACACTGCAGGAGTCTAGCCGCCACTTGTCGGCGTGCGCTCTCATTGCTAGATCTTGTCTGAAGCCGCCACCCAATACTATGATGCAAAGAGGAGGCAGTTATACTAAGGAACAGCAGAGCCACTGATTGAGTTTAGGCAGCACTTGCTTGAACGCTGACAATCAAGATATGACAAATTGCTTAATATGCAAATTAAAGGGGTGTAAGATTGCACTGAGCCTTTAGCCATGCCAAAAATGCATTGAAGCTCTCTCATTTGTATATGAAATATATTGTTTTCTTCTGGCAACTAAGCCACCATACTACAGGTATGATTTTAAAGGGGTTAAGGACCCTAAATACCTGTATAAGTGGTTTATCTAGCATTTTCAGGTGAAATATTTAAATATTGTTGTCCTATCCTTAGGATAGGTCATCAATTTCAGTTCAGCGGGGGTCTGACACCCAGCATCTTTACTAATTAGCTGTTTGTAATACTGTTCGCAGCTGAATACAAGGATTGCATAGAGATAAAACAGCCCAGTTCCATTCACTGTGTAAGTCAGGATTCCTGTTGTACTTCTACAGTTTGACCACTAGTGGCTGCTATTGTTCACCTTGATATTTTGCTACAATTTCACTTCTTACCACTGGAGGCTGCTGTTGTGTCCTGCAGTTGCCCTTTACTATGATGGCAGATTCTGAACCTGTGGAATCCATCTTGTTTCCTTTTTGGGCCTACTTAAAGCCACATGGATCCCTCACTCATTGCTTGAGTATTGTGTCTAGCTGTTTAGTCTAGTTCAGTCTTCAGCTCCTTGTTCTGAGAACTATCTTACCCAGACTATTCCTACTTCTCTAAGCATTGTTGCTGCAACTCCTACTGCTACTGCTACATGCAAGAACTTCTACTACTGCCTGCCGTTTCTTGCTTGTGCTCCACCGGCCACTGGATTCCAGCAGTGCTATGTCAGTAGTGTAACAGTGTAGTGGCTGTTCTTGAGTACTGCAGCTCAGTTAATAAATGCCTCAATAGGCCACTGCAAATATTGTAACTAGTCGGTGGGTGGGCAAATTGTCAGACCCTAACCAGTTTGATATTGCTGAACTATCCTAAGGAGGTAATAGCAGGGTACAACACCTTTATAAACTGCTATAATATAAACCAGCCCATTATTAAAAGAGTTGTCCTGCCTTAAGTTACAAGTCTGCAGTTACTCTACTGTTTACTGTGACTGAAGACTTGTGAAACCTCACACCGTGCACACTGACACTGACCAAGAGTAGGGGGCGGTTCAGAGAGCAGGGGGCGACAAATATGTGATTTGCATATGGTTAGATCATGACTAGATGGGCACAGCCTGCTCAATGCAAGTTGAATTGAAAAAGGATGATACAGTCTAGTTGGAATGTAGCAGGAAGTATGCAAATTGCATGCTTATGATCACATGATCGCCTGCTCCCTGCCAATCCTCAGTGTGTTCGATGTGAGAGTCCACAAGTCTGCAGTCACATAGAGTAATTGCAGACTTGTAGCCTAAGGATGGATAACCCCTTTAATATGAATGCCAATCTACAGTCTAAAGGTCCATTTACACTGGCCAATAAAGAGCATTCATGAGAACATTTGTTTCTGCTCACCAGCCTGTTTGCCTCCAATCAACCAATAAACAAGCAAAACTCTCATTACATGACTGATTGGATCATATACTGTATGCCAGCATAAAAATTATCGTTGTTGGCAGCATATAAATCAGTGTAAACAGGTATACTGCTGATAACTTGCAACCTGCATGGGGATAGAACAATGAGATTAATAATTGTACTATGCCCATACAGTTTGTGCCGTGTCTTGTGAACAGGCCATTAAAAAAGCATTGAGCGCCCATAAGTCGCAATGGCAGAAATAGTAAAATGCTACGTACATACTTTAAAGCCGTAATACGTTTTCTGACGCAACTGCACTAAAAAAATTGCAGTTTTACCATGATTGCAGCAAAAAATGGCAACATGACCGCTATGTGTGAATACAGCCTAAAAGATAAGTGTTAGTGGATCATCGCTCGGACAACTGACAGATGTGTAGCTCTAGAATAGTCCAGGTCTAGTGCAGAGACAAACTTCAAGGCTAGTTCACAGGCAATGGAAGAATAGAAAAAACTCTGTGAACTCTAACATGATGTTGTATTCCAGGTATGAACTTCAAACTTGACATAAGCAAAGAATATTTATACATAAATAAAACAAATGATTTACAGAAATAATGTATAGAAAATAAAAAAATAATGAATTCCGGATGGTTGTAACATTTCTGGTTGTAATACATCTAGTATTTACCTTCAAAATGATTCTCATCGAGGGAAGTGAATTGTAAATTTTGTATTTATTTACTCCAATTTACCTTTAATTTATTTTCTTTTTTTTATTTATTTATTATGCTTTGCTCATATAGCGCCATAAGATTTCGCAGCACTTTACAGACATCATCAAAAAAAAAAAAGAAAGAAAGAAAAAAGACCACAGAGCATAGGGGATAGAGGTCGACAAGGATGAAAAGATGATGGACAACTGTAGAACTTGGAATCTTACCAGAGAGACGCGGTACACCACAGGGAACTTAATCTTGGGGATTCCAGATGAAAGGCAAAAGACAAGTCAATTGGTTATTTTGTATCTGACTGCAAAAAGCTATTTTGGATCATAGTTAGTGAAGAAGGTATTCTGACAATTAACTGAATAGTTATGGAGAATGTAAATGTGCTCTTTCTACTGGAAACTATATGAAATCTATAGACTAATTAAAAGGTATCAACAGTACTCTGTCTTCTGCTGATAGATCTGGAGGGCAAATGCATGTCTATACATTTTTTTCACAGCTTTGCATGTTATTATAAGTATGCTCCCAAAATGAAAGTAAGAGGTAAGAACTGCATAATACCACTGTATTAGCTACAGTTAGAGATGAGTGGATCATTTGAAATTCAAATTCACCAGTTTCGCCAAATTTTTACAAAAAAGTAGATTTGCGGCTAATAAATTACAGCAAACTTTAATACTGGAAAACATCTGATTGCTCGGAAAATACAAGTGAGTGAGAGGAGAGAGTGGAAAGAGTTAGAGAAATAGTGAGAGAAAGAACCCCACTGACCATAAGAGCTTACAATCTATAGGAGGGATAGAGGACCTCACTGACCATAAGAGCTTATACTCTACAAGCGATAGAGGACCCCATTGACCATAAGGGCTTGCACTCTATAGGAGAGAGAGGACCCCACTAACCATAAGAGCTTACACTCTACAGGATAGAGAGAGGACCCTGCTGATCATGGGAGCTCACACTCTACAGGAGAGAGAGAGGACCCCGCTGACCATAACAGCTTTCGTTCTACAGGAGAGAGAACCCCGCTGACCATAAGAGCTTACGTGCTACAGGAGAGGGCCCCACTGACCATAAGAACTTACACTTTACAGTAGAGGAAAAGAGAGAGAGAGGACCCTGCTGACAATAAGAGCTTACACTCTACAGGAGAGCGATGACCCCGCTGATCATATGAGCTTACACTCTACAGTAGAGAGAAAGAGAGAGAGGACCCCGCTGACCATAACAGCTTACGTTCTACAGGAGAGAGAACCCCGCTGACCATAACAGCTTACGTTCTACAGGAGAGAGAACCCCGCTGACCATAAGAGCTTACGTGCTACAGAAGAGGGCCCCTCTGACCATAAGAACTTACACTCTACAGGATAGAGAGAGGACCCTGCTGATCATGGGAGCTCACACTCTACAGGAGAGAGAGAGGACCCCGCTGACCATAACAGCTTTCGTTCTACAGGAGAGAGAACCCCGCTGACCATAAGAGCTTACGTGCTACAGGAGAGGGCCCCACTGACCATAAGAACTTACACTTTACAGTAGAGGAAAAGAGAGAGAGAGGACCCTGCTGACAATAAGAGCTTACACTCTACAGGAGAGCGATGACCCCGCTGATCATATGAGCTTACACTCTACAGTAGAGAGAAAGAGAGAGAGGACCCCGCTGACCATAACAGCTTACGTTCTACAGGAGAGAGAACCCCGCTGACCATAACAGCTTACGTTCTACAGGAGAGAGAACCATGCTGACCATAAGAGCTTACGTGCTACAGAAGAGGGCCCCTCTGACCATAAGAACTTACACTCTACAGGATAGAGAGAGGACCCTGCTGATCATGGGAGCTCACACTCTACAGGAGAGAGAGAGGACCCCGCTGACCATAACAGCTTTCGTTCTACAGGAGAGAGAACCCCGCTGACCATAAGAGCTTACGTGCTACAGGAGAGGGCCCCACTGACCATAAGAACTTACACTCTACAGTAGAGGAAAAGAGAGAGAGAGGACCCTGCTGACAATATGAGCTTACACTCTACAGTAGAGAGAAAGAAAGAAAGAGGACCCCGCTGACAATAAGAGCTTACACTCTACAGGAGAGCGAGGACCCTGCTGATCATATGAGCTTACACTCTACAGTAGAGAGAAAGAGAGAGAGGACCCCGATGACAATAAGAGCTTACACTCTACAGGAGAGAGAGAGGACCCCGCTGACAATAAGAGCTTACACTCTACAGGAGAACGAGGACCCTGCTGATCATATGAGCTTACACTCTACAGTAGAGAGAAAGAGAGAGAGGACCCCACTGACAATAAGAGCTTACACTCTACAGGAGAGAGAGAGGACCCCGCTGACGATAAGAGCTTACACTCTACAGGAGAGATAGAGGACCCCGCTGACTATAAGAGCTTATACTCTACAGGAGAAAGAGGACCCCACTGACCATAACAGCTTACACTCTACAGAAGAGAGAAAGACAGAGAGGACCCTGCTGAGCATAAACACTTAAACAATACAGAAGGGAGAGGACCTCACTGACCATAAGACCTTATACATTACAGGAAAGAGAGAGGATCAGGCTGACCATAAGAGCTTATTCTCTACAGGATAGAGAGGACCTCACTGTCCATAAGAACTTTCACTCTACAGGAGAGAGAGAGAGGACTCCGCTAACCATAACAGCTTACATTCTACAGGAGAGGATCCCACTGACAATAAGAGCTTACACTCTACAAAAGAGAGATACTGCAGGGCATTATGGGGAGTTCATCGCGGCCATGCAAAAAAAATATTGGCCTGTTGTCTGATGCTTCAGCTCTGTACAAAATGTTTCTGGGCAAGGATTTTTTGTCAACCACAAATCAAATCTCAAAGTGGTTGAAATTACATGAAACTGCAAATATCAGGAAATGCGACTAAAAATCCACTGCTCAATCTGCTCACCACTAGCTGAAATATGTTTATGGACTTTTCTAAAATATTCATTCTAGTTTTACTTTCATGACATTAAAGTATTGTGACAGTGTCACTGGTTTTATATGTGAGGGGAGGTATGTGTCACTCAGGATGCTCTCCTGTGTGAACTAAGACCTACTTTATTTTTCTGCCAGTGTGTTATATGCTGGTAGATTTACTCTGTTAAAGGGTGTGCGGTTTTATGGGAATGGCAAAGAGGGCGGGACGCCATTCCCCCTACCTCCCCTCAGGGTGTGGCTGAGCAATGTGTAAAAGCTCAGTCCTGTTTTTTTTTCTCTGGAGTGTGGTCTGGAGAGGGAAGTCTCCAGACAGTATTGTGGAAGCTGCAGAGCTTGTTACTTGGACTGTGCAGTTTATGCTACCGAGAGCGGGCAGAACCCGCTCATCTATGGACTGAGCTAGACTTTGTTTATTGTTTTTTTTTCTCTTGCGAAACCCTGCTGGTTTTATGCCAGATAATAAACCAGCAGGAACATAACCTGAGAACGTTTGTCCTTAGTCTGCCTCCGGGAGAGCCGAGCGAGTCGTCTTGCCACAGTTGGTGTGAGAGTGCATGCAGGATTCCAGGAACACGTGTACCTGCCACAAAGACCGGTGGATGTCCTGGGTGAAGGCTGCCAGCCTGCCAGAGAAGTCCAGCAGCATGGAGAAGCTCGTTAAGCACCTGGTCCAGGCCCAGCAGAGCATGCAGCAGCAACACCTACAGGCCCAGCAGAGTATGCAGCAGGCCCAGCAGAGCATGCAGCAGGCCCAGCAGAGCATACAGCAGCAGCACCAGGAGACGACCAAATTGTTGCTTCAGCAAATCCAGTAGCAGCAAAAGTCGCAGCAGCAGCACCAGCAGGAGGCGCAACAGCAGATACAGCTTTTGGCGGACGCCATCCAGAGCAGGGCGCCCGCCCCACCCCCAGGACCGACTGATGATTCTCACGTCAGGAAGGCGGTAAGGCGGGCCATGCAGAAGATGACCCCTGGGGGTGATGTAGAAGCATTTCTGACTGTTTTTGAGAGGGTGGCTGATCGGGAGAGACTTCCACCAGCACAGTGGGCAGAGGTTCTGGCGCCATATTTATCGGGTGAACCCCAGAAGGCGTATTTTGACTTGGCGCTGCAAGATGCTAAGGAGTATCCCAAACTAAAGACCGAGATCTTAGCACGTCTGGGAGTAAATATGGCGGTGAGAGCCCAACGAGTTCATCACTAGGCGTATGCTAGCGACAAACCCCCTCGCTCGCAGATGTTTGACCTACTGCATCTGGTTCAGAAGTGGCTACAACCGGAGTCCTCCACTCCGGCCCAGATGGTTGAGCGGGTGGTGATTGACAGATTCATGCATTCCCTTCCCAAGCCAGTACAGACCTGGGTTGCCCAGGGTGATCCCCAGAATGCAGATGACTTCATCGGCTTGGTAGAGAGGTACCAGGTAGTCGAGAGATCTCTTGGGAAACCGGATGCAGTCACTTCTCCCTTCTGGGATACCCAAAGGGGGGCGGGTTCACCACGGAAGGGGTCTAGAGCCACCACTGGGGGGCGTCCCACTCCCACTGAAGGTGCCGTTAGAACAGTTGGTAAAGATATAGTTTGCTGACGGTGTCACAACCCTGGACATGTAGCCGCCAGGTGTCAAATATCCCCTGAGCCCATGGACTGCAGCCTAGGCAGACGGGTCTCCTATTATGCCTATCCAGCCTGTAGCGTGGACTGTCGACCCGGTGAGGGGCCGCAGGTGTGTGCAGTGTCCATTAATGGAGTAAAAGTGCTTGGGCTGTCGGACTCCGGGAGTCTGGTGACCTTGATCAGAGCATCCCTTCCCCACCAGTTGATCCCTTCCAAAACCCTGGGCGTTCGGTGCATCCATGGTGACGCCAAGGACTATCCCGTGGCCACAGTAACAGTGGGGACAGACTGTGGTGCTCAGTCCCATGAAGTCGGGGTAGTAAAGGACCTGATACATCCCGTCATATTGGGCCGTGATTTTTCCTTATTCTGGGACTTGTGGGGGAAGGGAACTGGACTAAGTAGCATGGGGAAAAGCCAGGTCCTTGAAGAAGAACCCCCGACAAAGTCGCAGATGGAGGAGTTCCCACTGTGCGTCCTTGTCGGTGATGAGGGTGAGACGGTGACCGAGGAGGCCGACCTCCCTGCGTTAGATATGTCCAGAGAGAACTTTGGGACTGCTCAAGTTCGAGATCTGACCTTAAAAGGGGCATTCGACCCGGTTACTGTATGTAATGGGGTTGCCCAAGAGCCGGGGGCCGACACCAGATTCCCCCACTTTGCAGTGCAGGGGGAGTTGCTATATCGGGTGGCCAAACTGAGGGGCGGTGACATAGTGGAACAGCTGTTAGTGCCGGGGCCATACAGACGGCGGGTGCTAGATATGGCCCATTCACATGTTCTGGGGGGACACCTAGGGGTCGAGAAAACTCAGGAGAGGATATTGAGAAGGTTTTATTGGCCAGGGTGTTATCGAGAAGTTCAAAACTATTGTAGGTCCTGCCCCACCAGCCAAATAACCGCTCCCTCCTCCCACTTCCGTAGCCCCTTGGGTCCCACTACCTGTGAGAGGATTGCCATGGACCTCGTGGGCCCCTTAGTTAAATCAGCTCGGGGCCACCAATATATCCTGGTCGTCATGGACTATGCGACTCGATATCCGGAAGCGGTTCCCCTAAGGAACATGTCTAGTAAAAGTATAGCCTGAGAGCTGGTCCATATTTTCGCTCGGACAGGTCTACCAAAAAAAGATTCTGACAGACCAAGGAACCCCCTTCATGAGCAAGGTGATGAAGGAGCTTTGCAGAGTCCTTCAGATAACTCAGCTTCAGACCTCGGTTTATCATCCACAGACGGACGGCCTAGTAGAACGCTTCAACAAGACCTTAAAGGCGATGCTCAAGAAGGTCGTTGAAAAGGATGGGCGAGACTGGGACTACCTGCTCCCATTTCTGCTTTTCTCGGTCAGAGAAGTTCCTCAAGCCTCCACTGGCTTCTCTCCATTTGAGCTCCTATATGGGCGGCATCCAAGAGGTCTCCTAGACATCGCCAAGGAAACTTGGGAGGCTGAAGTCACGCCACACCGGAGTATCATCGAACATGTCGCCCAGTTACAGGAGAGAATGTCAAAGGTGATGCCCATCATGAAGGAACATCTCCTCAAGGCGCAGGAAGCCCAGGTGAGGGTCTATAACCGGTCGGCGAGACTAAGACAGTTCCAGCCCGGGGACCGTGTTTTGGTGCTGATCCCTACCATCGAGAGCAAGTTCCTCGCCAAATGGCAAGGTCCATACGAGGTGGTGGAGAAAGTCAGCGAGGTTAATTATAAAGTCCACCAGCCTGGCCGAAGAAAGCCGCATCAAATATATCATATAAATTTGCTCAAGCTGTGGCGGGACCGTGAACCTGTGAAAACTCCTTGCCTGGGAGCTGCACCAGAAGGCAAGGTGGAGGAGGTCACTATTGCAGAGACTCTATCACCGGCCCAGAAGAAACAGTGTCGAGAATTACTACAGCGGAATCGGGAGCTGTTCTCAGAGTTGCCGGGGCATACCCAGGTGGTAGAGCATGATGTGCTGACAGAGCCGCATGTACGAGTGAATCTGAAGCCGTATCGGATTCCGGAAACACGCCGGGAGGAGATCTCGGCCGAGGTAAAGAGGATGTTAGACCTCGGAGTAATAGAGGAGTCAAAGAGTGGGTGGTCGAGCCCAATCGTCCTCGTGCCGAAACCCAATGGAGAATGGAGGTTTTCTAATGACTACCGCCGGCTGAATGAGGTATCCAAGTGTGACGCGTACCCGATGCCCCGCGTCGACGAACTCATCGAGAGGCTTGGACCGGCGAGGTACATCACCACTCTCGACCTGACGAAAGGCTACTGGCAGATCCCCATGTCCCTGATGGCTAAGGAGTAGACGGCTTTCTCAACACCTGATGGGTGTTTTCAATACACGCGGATGCCGTTCGGAATACAGAGGGCCCCAGCCACTTTCCAGAGGGCTATGGATCGGATCCTAGCCCCACATAAGAAGTAAGCCGCAGCCTACCTCGACGACATTGTGGTCTTTAGCCCAGACTGGGCTAGTCACCTACCTAAACTACAGGCCGTTCTGGATGCGCTAAGGAAGGCAGGATTTACCATAAATCCGAGAAAGTGTACCATCGGAAAAGAGGAGGCCAAGTACCTCGGCTATATTGTTGGGAGAGGCGAAATAAAGCCGCAAATCAAGAAAGTGGAGGCAATTCAAACCTGGCCGCAACCACTCTCGAAGAAGCAGGTGAGAGCATTCCTAGGAATGGTGGGATACTACCGGCGGTTTATCCCAAATTTCGCCATGATTGCCGCGCCACTAACGGATCTTCTAAAAGGCACCAAATCAACCATGGTGAAATGAATGGAAGAAACGGAGACCGCGTTTCAACAGTTGAAGCTAACACTGTGCAAGCAGCCGGTCCTGGTCGCGCCAGACTTCAAGAAAGAATTTGTGGTGCAGACGAACGCTTCAGAGGTTGGTCTAGGGGCTGTACTCTCCCAAGAGATAAATGGGGAAGAACATCCCATTCTCTATCTAAACCGAAAGCTGTCCTCCTGCGAGAAGAACTACGCCATCTTAGAGAAAGAGTGTTTAGCCATAAAATGGGCCGTGGATACACTGAAATAATACCTACTAGGCCGGAAGTTTAGATTAGTATCAGACCATGCCCCGTTGAGATGGTTGAGGGAGAAGAACGGTAAAAATGCCAGGGTAATTAGATGGTTCCTAGGGCTTCAAGAGTTTGACTTTCACGTGGAGCATAGGCCCGGGAAGTTACATGGGAATGCCGATGCCCTCTCTAGGATTCCCTGCCTGGTGTCAGAAGGTGCCCAAACCCCCGGCTTTGGGCAGAGGGGGGGAATATGTGACAGTGTCACTGGTTTTATTTGTGAGGGGAGGTATGTGTCACTCAGGATGCTCTCCTGTGTGAACTAAGATCTACTTTATTTTTCTGCCAGCGTGTTATATGCTGGTAGATTTACTCTGTTAAAGGGTGTGCGCTTTTATGGGAATGGCAAAGAAGGCGGGACGCCATTCCCCCTACCTCCCCTCAGGGTGTGGCTGAGCAATGTGTAAAAGCCCAGTCCTGTTTTTTTATCTCTGGAGTGTGGTCTGGAGAGGGAAGTCTCCAGACAGTATTGTGGAAGCTGCAGAGCTTGTTACTTGGACTGTGCAGTTTATGCTACCGAGAGCGGGCGGAACCCGCTCATCTATGGACTGAGCTAGACTTTGTTTATTGTTTTTTTTTCTCCTGCGAAACCCTGCTGGTTTTATGCCAGATAATAAACCAGCAGGAACGTAACCTGAGAACGTGTGTCCTGAGTCTGCCTCCGGGAGAGCCGAGCGAGTCGTCTTGCCACAGTATGTAACTACAGTTTTGCTCAAAATTTTACATACCCCGGCAGAATTTTACCTTTCTTGGTCTTGTTTCAGAAAACATGAATGATAACAAAAAACACTTTTTCTCCACTCATGGTTATTGGTTGGGTGAAGCCATTTATTGTCAAACTACAAAATATTTTTTGTTATCATTCATATTCTCTGAAACAAGGCCAAGAAAGCAAAAATTCTGCCCGGGTATGTAAACTTTTGAGCACAACTGTATATATATATATATATATATATATATATATATATATATATATATATATATGGCAGATTTTAGTGATGAGCAAATCTGCCACAATTTGAATTCAGCAGTTCACTCAAACTTGGCCAAGAAATTCAATTTGCATCAAATTTATTTGGTGTCAATCGAATGTTCCTTATTTTGCTGTCTCTCCAAACCCAAGAGCATAATAAACATAGGATGGAAAATAAAATACCTTGCTGCTCACCTGTCCAGTTGCCAAACTTTCCTCTCCAGCCCTCTACACATCTCTGTCTACCCTGGCCAAAATCCATTTTTCATTACACGTGGATTTTGTTGCAGATTTTACGCTATGAATGGCAAAGAGAAATATCTGCTTTGAAAATGAACAGAAAGAATTTATATGCTTCGGATTTAAGGTCCACACCGCAGGTCACTTTCTGTGTTTGAATTCTTTCACAGTGTGGGAATCAACGTTGCTAAAATGTAATATTCTGCGGATTTTCCCATTGCTTCTTGGAAACAAAAATTTGCAGCATATCCATAACATGTGCACATGCCTTAATTGTCTCCAAATCCAGCGACAAGGCCTGTGAGGGAGAGGGAGAGGGACCCACCAATGCTAATTATATCAGAATGGGGACATTATACCAGGTTGGGACAAGGATGGGGGAAAATTTTATAGAATGGGGCCCAGGAATGGGCATTATTACTGGAAGGGTGTCAGGAAGGAGGAGAATATTACAAGAAGGAGCCAGAACAGGGGACATTATTACACGGGGGGCGAGCACGTATGTTTTTATAGGATCTAGAATGCTACAAGGTCCCCTACATCTCACCAACATGCAGGTGGGGACCCAGGTCCAAATTTTGCACAGGGGCCCAACAAACTATAGTTACGCCACTGTCTAGATCTACAAGAAAAACTTCCTTCCTTTATTAAAGGAGGTATAGAGAACGTCATTTGTATTAAACAATTTCCTGAAATTGCTTATGGCTGATTATAAATGTTGAACTCCAGCCCCAACCCAGATTCATCTCTATTAGAATAACTGCTTAAAGATAATACAGTGACTTTTTTTGCTATATAAGCAAAGGAATAACATGAAGCAAATATAATCCTCCAGTATCAATCCTGAACTCAGCAACCCATAAAAGGATGAATTTCTTTTTCATGCAGGCAGCACATATTTTAACATCCTGGCAGTCGCTTCAATAGCTGAAGAATTATGCTGACATGAGACGATTCCAATGTTGGATCACCCCTGGTCCACAGAGCAGTGTAGAAAGCTTTGGACCAATCAGGGGCTGTCTTTCACATCAATAATGTTATACAGTCACTAGAGTCTTTTTTCATCATTACTATGCAGCTCACATACAAAGTGAGTAAAACACAGCTCTAGAGTATTTTTAGCCCTGTTTCGCTAAAGTAAATGTTTGTCTGATATTTTAGGGAAGTACAGCAAATATTTGCAAGCTTGGAAGAAAAATAAGAAGTGTCTACAATTATAAAAGAAACAAAATGTAAACAGGAACGACACAAAAGTCAATAGTTTAATAAGATTACATAATATCCGCATATGGCTGGGGTTCAGATCTTGCTTTGTTTATTGAATAGAGAGTTAGCTTTCAGCTGCTTCGCTGTTTTTCCTTAAATGCATGGTGGGAGAAGATGCAAACACATTTTTCTCCGCATATCAAGATGAGCACAGTAATGATGTGTGCACCCACGTGGAGGAGGTGGAGCTGTCAATCACATTTTCACACCCACAATATTTTGTACAGATTTTTCCAAAATGTTCTGACGATGTTAATCAGCACAAGAGAAGGTAGAAAAATGGGTTGTGTGAAGTGAGAAACAGTAATTCATGGAAAGAAAGAAAGAAAGAAAGAAAGAAAGAAAGAAAGAAAGAAAGAAAGAAAGAAAGAAAGAAAGAAAGAAAGAAAGAAAAAAGGAAAGAAAGAAAGAAAGAAAAAAGGAAAGAAAGAAAGAAAAAGGGAAAGATAGAAAGAAAGAAAATAAAGGAAAGAGAGAACGAGTGAGAAGGAAGGAAGGGAAATATTTATAATAATTAGATAGATAGACTGTTTAATATTCAAATAACAACAAAAAGAAGGATAAGCAATGGAGGAGGTGGAGCTGTCAATTACATTTTCACACCCAAAATATTTTCTGCAGATTTTTCCAAAATGTTAATCAGCAGAAGAGAAGGCGGAGAAATGGATTGTGTGAAGTGAGAAACAATAATTAAAAGAAAGAAAAAAAGAAAGAAATAATGAATGGATGAATGAATGAAAAAGAAAAAGAAGGGAAATATACATAATAATAAGATAGATAGATAGATAGATAGATAGATAGATAGATAGATAGATAGATGATAGATAGATAGATATGGGATAGATAGATAGACAGAGTTATATACACTCCTCAACATTCAAATAACAACAACAAGAAGGACACGCCACAAAGTTATGCAAATTGACGAAGGAGCAATCAATATCTCCAAATGATTAAATTTTCAACCAACTAGCTCCAATCTGTGAACTGTGAGCAATTTTTTT
The DNA here is from genome assembly GCF_046119375.1 of Phyllobates terribilis. Lineage (NCBI taxonomy): Eukaryota > Metazoa > Chordata > Amphibia > Anura > Dendrobatidae > Phyllobates > Phyllobates terribilis. The sequence goes on from NW_027362768.1 coordinate 119,007,955, forward strand.
ATCTACATGAAACCTCAAAAATCAGATCAAATCTTGTGGGATGATTGTGCGGTGCAAACTGAGAGACCTTGGATTTTCACTCTAGGAGATCGCATAGGACGAGATGTCAGCACTGTTCAACGTTGTGTTTCTCAGGCTTGGGAGAACAAATACAAAGTGGAAAGACAGAAAGAGGTCCACAGAGGCAAACCTCTGCACAGATGGATTGTCAGATTAGAAGAATACCACGTAGTGATCTATTCTGTACAGTAAGTGAAATTGGACTTTACATAGCAAGCCTAAGACATCAAACAGTTTCTGCTAAAGTTCATGCAAATCAATTTGCAAGTTCCATTTAATTGGCCACTACAGTAATCTTTAGTTGATATGTAATGCCAGTGATGCACTACTCTGCTATAAGTCACGCACCATGTGGTATGTGGATGTTACCACTTCTCTATGGCAAGGGCAAAAATAAAAGAATATGAAGTTCATGATGCCAGGGTGCACTTAATTAACCTCTGCTTTTCATGGTAGTGTGATGATATATAGTGCACTCCAATAGTCCAGAAAAACAGAGAGGTCAAAGAGGCTATTGATTAACTTTACTTGTTTCACGAATACATAGGTTCATCCAGATAAACAATGATTTAACAGAGATTCAATTCCAATGCAGCAAGCACAGTTACTTCCCAGTATAGTAATGGAGATGCACAAATGGTGCAGTGATTCCTGTCTACAAGCTTCTGTTTATATGCACAGTCTTTATCACATAGCTGTCTGTAGCTGAGGCTGTGGTTTCTCATGTACAGGAGCTCTGGCTGTCTGCTTACCTGCTCCTTCAGTTTTCCTAGACAAAAACAACACAAAATGTCTCCTTCTCTCTGGGTGCTAAGTCCAGGACCTGGTCATGTGGTCTAACCATTAGCTTTTGGAAAGTTCCGGGGGCATTGCACAGTTCAAGTGGCATAAAATTGAATTCAAACAGACCCATAGGCGTTGTGAAGGCTGTTTTCTCTCGGTCTTTTGGGGCCACAGGTACTTGCCAATACCAGCTGGTCAGGTCCAATGTTGAGAAGACTGCAGCTGACTTTAAGGCTGTGAAGGATTTTTCAATACGTGGCATGGAGTAAGCATCTTTGTGGGTGACACCATTCAGCTTTCTATAGTCCACACAGAAATGGATGTTCCCATCTTTCTTCCTCACAAGGACGAGTGGTGCCGCTCAGGGTCTGTGACTGTCTCTGATAACATCTGTGCTTTTAATGTCCTGGATTAACTTTTTCACTGGCTGGTGCACTGTTGGAGGGATGGGCCAGTGTCTTTGCCAGATAGGTGGGTGTGAGCCAGTGGGGATGGGATGCTGGATGACGTCCATTTTCCCAAAGTCCATGGGATTTTTACTAAAGGCTTGATGGTGTTCTTTCACAGCCTTCAGAATTCCACTCCTCCACTCGTCTGGTGTGTTCTGATCTCCCACATGAATCTCTTTCTGCCAAAGAACCTCATTTTTAATTCTGAGACTGTTCTGGTATCAAAGGTGGCGCTCAGCCTCTCAAAGATTTGTTAAACAGTTCTTTTCTCAGTATGGGGCCACTACTCCACTCAATTGACCAACTAATATCTCCACACAGTTAGAGGCATTGCTTGGGCCATGCTGGAATCTCTACTACTGCTGGGTAGGACACACTATTTCTCCTCAGGCATTTTGTACAGTCTATTATAATCAGGTATTGGTACAGTTTGCTTACCCTCTTCCAGAGGTGCTGTGCCTTTAATTTCGACTATAATCCGGTTCTTTTTGCAGCAGGAATCACTGATGCTGCACTGTGATCTTGCAGTTGTGGATAATGGTTGTACTTGCTTTGCGCAGAACTGTTTTTGCAAGGACCTGTATCTGAGGCAGTACTTCCTCTTCTTTGGCGTGCTGTGCTGCAATTTGCTGAGGCATGATAAAGAAGGCAGGACTTCCTTCTGATGCTGTGCTTGTCCTTACTGCGGCCATTAACACATTTTACAGTTCAATAAGCTCTGCAGTCACAATGGCTGGGGCTCCTTGTGCACCTTTATTTTAATAGGATCCTGTTCGTGACCCCAGATGATTGTAATGCCGGTAAAGCACTGCTCTGCCATAAGTCACACACCATGTGGTGTGTGGATGTTACCAATTCGCTATGGCAGGGACAAAAATAAAATAATATGAAGTTTGTAATGCCAGGGTGCACTTAATTAACCTCTGCTTCCTGATAGTGAGATGATATATAGTGCACTCCAATAGTCCAGAAAAACAGAGAGATCAAAGAGGCTATTGATAAACTTCACTTGTTGCACGAATACACAGGTTCATCCAGATGAATTATGATTTAACAGATAATTTCTGCTTAAACTCTTTAGAATTTATTTTTGCTTTCTACACTTCATTTTTGAGGCTAAATACCCAATACATCTTGTAGCATACTTGGGCTTGTTTCACATAACATTTTTGTAGTGTACCTGCATTTGTATTTTTAAAAAATGTGTTAATATGAATACATTAATATTTGCTTTGAGTTTAATTGGAAAAAAATGTATGTCAATTTGTTATCCACTTGACATATGTTGGTACTGATGTCATTTCTATCATTTTTTTCCCACGGGATGCAAAAAACAAATTCTGCTGCGCTTTTTCTTCCTTTAAAAAAGCAGATAAAAAATGGATCCATTTTTTTAGAAGATGGATGCAAAAATATCTTCATACATTCTGTTTGCATCCGTTTTTTCATCTACTTCATGTTTTTTTTCCACTTCACATGATTTCCCAACACTCCTTGTCTCCCCATGCAATTGATAAAAAATGCAGAAGGATGCAACTTATCTGTCAAGAAAATGCATATAACTGCTTTAAAAGTCATCCGTTTGCGTCAGTTTACAACAGATCTTGGAAACAGGCTTAACCATAACCCTCTACAATGGACCTGTAACATCCCTAGAAGATTCCTTACTCTTCCACACAGTGATAGTTGTTCTTCCTGAAATAACTACACAACACTTAACTTCTGAACTTTGCAGAGCACTGGTCATTGAGCAGCTGTCATTCCATATTGTATCAAATGAACGAGCATTGCTTCAGTGAGCACATGTAGATTAAATTCAGCAGAAATACTGTGCTGGCATGAATGTTACCTACAGTAATATTGCTGAGCTTTTTTTGGTTAAATACAAGCAACCGTCATATCTTGAACCATTATAGTGATCGCTTGTTGTGTATCTTTGGCGAAAAGGTTTGAATAGCATTTTTTAATCTTAGAAGCTAATCCCATCAATTAGTGCTTGCTTTTTATTTTTCACATTACCCATTGATTATTAAAGTTATGGTACCATTTCTACAGACAATATGCATTTTACAACCAGCATTTGCTATGTGGACATTAAGTTTCAACATGTAAACAAATGACTATAAAGACCAATATTCTTGAGTGATTTTAAAGTGTTTTCCTTCTCCAAAATCCAAAGAACAATACATTGACAGTCAGTCTCACAACTAGGTTTCTTGATCAATACTTGGGTACAAATGAGCAAATCTTTCAAAATTATCTTATTGATTTTCCAAGAGGTAAAAATGCCGTTTTCTGCAAATTTGATGAATTGATTTTTCCATCTGTTACAGATGAGTGATTATTTAAAAACTTCTTTCCACTGGTTTTCCAAGATGAGACTCATCCTGGTTTGTTGCAAATCTTGAAACTAGTGAATCAATTCTACAAACTGGATGATCTATTATTTCTACTTATTTCCATGGTCGTGAGATAGAAGTTTGCTGCTTTGATATATGCTGCATACTGACTATTGTGAAATGGATAAATATCTAAACATTCTCTAGTTTATCATTTGAAGAAAGAAAATTGTAACAAATTACTTGACCTCTTGCTTAGAATGATTTATGCATATTTATTAAATGTATTTGTGTACCTTTGGACTTTTAGGTTGCATTTTTGTATGACTTTTTACATTTTCAAGACATTTTTTACATGTATGCTGCAAGTATTAGGCTAACTGGATAATACACATGAATCATATTTTAACCCTTCCCTTAAATCCTCCCCAAGCACTAATCAGTGTGTCTTTGCCCACACCTTTTGGTCATTCTCTTACACTCTGACTGTAACATAATTCAATTCAGAAGATTCCTCACAACTATATCACATATTCAAGATCCCCACAAACATTAGAAAACTGTTGACTGATTTCCCCATACAAAGAATGCTTGGTTCAGCTGAGCACTCCTGTGTTAGTTATGATAGAGCCGCTGCCAGACTAGACTTTTGACAGTTCATTTCTTGGAAGAAAAATAGGATTGAAAGTTGAAAATCCAACAAGACAGATCATTCTCACATTTCATATGATCTGTCAAGGGAAAGTCATATACATTATACTGTTGGCTGATATCAGTGGGATTGGCTAACTTAAGTCTTATGGGGCTTGTAATGTGAAGCTGACCTGTTTTGACCACAAATGACCCTACAACACTCAAGAGTGTATTAGCTAAGGCATAGGAGCAGTACATGACTGCAAAATTAGGCCATAAATAGGGTTTGATAGCCAGTGTGACTTTAAATCAGTAACTATATCATCCATGTCACTTTAATAAGTAATCCATGCAAGACTTCTTACTTTTTTATTTTAAATTGACCTCTACAATGATTAAAAGGGTATGCACAACATTGAAAATTACCCCCTTTCACAATCCATAAGATGAATGAAGCCAAAACTTTGGTTATTACTCACCTGTCCAGGTTCAGGCACCAGCTGTTGTGTTGTGACTTTGCAAATACAACCCAACCCAAACCCAAGGCATTTTAAGACTGATTCAGACATCTATATTCTCAGTATTCAGTAAGCTTTTCACCCAGTACTTACTATATTTACAACTGAAGTTTGCCTCACCATTCATTCCTCTCAGCTGGTTAATCAACTCTTAGTCATGCTTGTTTACCAATGATCTGTATTTACTTCCTAACTAGGACCCATGGCTAATTATTTGTCTACTAAAAGCATTACAAAGTCTTCTCTAATTCTGGTTCTATGCACACTTCAACTGTGATGCAACAGTGTGTTGTTTTCTCAGCAACAAGGTATCCAGTTTACCTGTGGTTAACCATCTATCTTCTGTAAGCATAACAAACTCTTCTTTGCTAATATTGGTGAATATGGTGAACTGTTGGTGAATATTGGTGAATATTGGTGAACTGTTGCAGCTGATTATTGCTAATATACAGCTGCAACAGTGAGTTATCTTCTCTGCAATCAAGTATCAAGTTTGACTTTCCATCACTGCTGCACTTTGGCTAACTATTTGTCTGCCATAAGCATAACAAATTCTTCCCTGCTTTTACGGGTGCTTTTCACAATACAACTCAGCTGAAACATTCAGTTATCTTCTCTAAAATGAAGTATCTATTTTGCCTGTTCATCACTGCTGTCTGTGGCTATCCATTTGTTTACCAATTCCACACATCTTTGCCATTGACCATCTATCTGCTGATAGCATACAACTATGCCCTTAAACAATTGTCTGCAAAGAGTTCTGGATCAACTATATATCTACAGTTCCTGTGTATATCCATATTCCTTACTCTGTGTCTTCTGGTGTCTCATGCTTTATGTGTCCGACTGCTTTTCTGCATGTCCTGTTGTCCTAGTCCTGATTTATTCCCGCAAGTCCTGCCTTGCTGCATCATTGTCTTTGGTCCATGTTGCTCACCCCGAACAATAGCTTAGAGAATCCATTACACTTTGTGAGCCCTTAACATTGGTCAATATAAGTCATGGAAACTCTACTTCCTTTCCCCCTGTGGGAAACTGGAAAAGAGCAAAAACAGGTAAGGATAGAAAAATCTGTGCAATGTTGACCAATTTTAGGGAGGTAACTAGGCAGGAAAATCAAGAAAATGGGTAGTCTGTTTTGGTTGAGTCATTCTACAATTGGAAATGACAATAATAGGAGATAGGTAATTTTTGATAATATGTTTGAATTTACAATTTTTAATATAGTTTGCAAATAACAGATAACTTAAGTCATAGAAACTCCAAGCTTTTATGGCTTAAAGTCATTAAGGACAGACACATTGTTCAATACAAAATCTGATCTGGTACTCTGGAATGTTTTTATTTTTGTTTCTATACTGACTCTGCAAATAAAGACCGATATACAGTATATATATGTATATATATATATATATATATATATATATATATATATATATATATATATATATATATATACAGTACAGACCAAAAGTTTGGACACACCTTCTCATTTAAAGATTTTTCTGTATTTTCATGACTTTGAAAATTGTACATTCACACTGAAGGCATCAAAACTATGAATTAACACATGTGGAATTATATACTTAACAAAAAAGTGTGAAACAACTGAAAATATGTCTTATATTCTAGGTTCTTGAAAGTAGCCACCTTTTGCTTTGATGACTGCTCTGCACACTCTTGGCATTCTCTTGATGAGCTTCAAGAGGTAGTCACCGGAAATGGTTTGCACTTCACAGGTGTGCCCTGTGAGGTTTAATAAGTGGGATTTCTTGCCTTATAAATGGGGTTGAGACCATCAGTTGTGTTGTGCAGAAGTCAGGTGGATACACAGCTGATAGTCCTACTGAATACACTGTTAGAATTTGTATTATGGCAAGAAAAAAGCAGCTAAGTAAAGAAAAACGAGTGGCCATCATTACTTTAAGAAATAAAGGTCAGTCAGTCCGAAAAATTGGGAAAACTTTGAAAGTGTCCCCAAGTGCAGTTGCAAAAACCATCAAGCGCTACAAAGAAACTGGCTCACATGAGGACCGCCCCAGGAAAGGAAGACCAAGAGTCACCTCTGCTTCTGAGGATAAGTTTATCCGAGTCACCAGCCTCAGAAATCGCAGGTTAACAGCAGCTCAGATTAGAGACCAGGTCAATGCCACACAGAGTTTTAGCAGCAGACACATCTCTACAACAACTGTTAAGAGGAGACTTTGTGCAGCAGGCCTTCATGGTAAAATAGCTGCTAGGAAACCACTGCTAAGGACAGGCAACAAGCAGAAGAGACTTGTTTGGGCTAAAGAACACAAGGAATGGACATTAGACCAGTGGAAATCTGTGCTTTGGTCTGATGAGTCCAAATTTGAGATCTTTGGTTCCAACCACCGTGTCTTTGTGCGACGCAGAAAAGGTGAACGGATGGACTCTACATGCCTGGTTCTCACCGTGAAGCATGGAGGAGGAGGTGTGATGGTGTGGGGGTGCTTTGCTGGTGACACTGTTGGGGATTTATTCAAAATTGAAGGCATACCGAACCAGCATGGCTACCACAGCATCTTGCAGCGGCATGCTATTCCATCCGGTTTACTTTTAGTTGGGCCATCATTTATTTTTCAACAGGACAATGACCCCAAACACACCTCCAGGCTGTGTAAGGGCTATTTGACCAAGAAGGGGAGTAATGGTGTGCTACGCCAGATGACCTGGCCTCCACAGTCACCAGACCTGAACCCAATCGAGATGGTTTGGGGTGAGCTGGACCGCAGAGTAAAGGCAAATGGGCCAAGAAGTGCTAAGCATCTCTGGGAACTCCTTCAAAATTGTTGGAAGACCATTTCCGGAGACTACCTCTTGAAGCTCATCAAGAGAATGCCAAGAGTGTGCAAAGCAGTCATCAAAGCAAAAGGTGGCTACTTTGAAGAACCTAGAATATAAGACATATTTTCAGTTGTTTCACACTTTTTTGTTAAATATATATTTCCACATGTGTTAATTCATAGTTTTGATGCCTTCAGTGCGAATGTACAATTTTCAAAGTCATGAAAATACAGAAAAATCTTTAAATGAGAAGCTGTGTCCAAACTTTTGGTCTGTACTGTATATATGTATATATATATATTATCAGGAATGTTTTTTTATTATTTTAAACATATTATATAAATAATGCAAACAAAAAAACATAAACCATAAGGAAAATACCTATAATTTTGAGCAGTAAGGGTCTGCTACACAACATGTTCTATAATAAGTCTTTGCTAGGGCATCATTTACCACAGGTAGAAAGACCTATGATTCTTGTAACACAAACTATAAGACTAATTGAAATAATCAAGTTTTGTTACGTTTATGACCCAGATGTTGTTCACACCGGTCTTGATGAGACGATGTGCTGGTGTCACAGGTGTATCAGAGGTGACAGACAGTCGCCCTGCAGTTGGTTGTAGGAGATCTCTACGTTTGGCCATACAGTCATCTTCTTAGATGAGAGGCTGTCTCTAGGACCTAGCGGCTACCTCCCTCTGGTAATTAGCTCCCTGGCCTGGGTGCATATATACCTGGTGGGTCTGAGAAGGAGGTGCTGGGTATAGTCATTTCTACTTGTGAAGGCTTAGAAAGAGCAGTACTTTGTCCTCTCTGGAGCTTGAGGCCGAGTTCGCATTTGTATGCAGTTGTCTAAAGATAAGCATTCTCCCCCTGTTTGTCTAGCGTTGTTGTTTATAGAGTTTAGTGGAGGTTGACTAGTGCTCATCTCCTTCTATCCTTAGCCATAGCCATACTCCAGGGAAAGACAGGGTGAGGCACGCATGCAGCGATTGCTGAAGAGGCAATATAGGGACGGTAGTTGTAACAGGGTGACACTAGACTTGACTAGGAGGTCTTCACTTCCCCCTTTCCCTAGAGTTGGGCTCCCTTTCCCTCTTCCCTCTATTTTGCACTAAGTCTTTCCCACACCTGGCGTGACAGCTGGAGTCAGCCATTCCTGATTCATTAAGAGGCACACACACATCTTAATAAATGAAGAGCATCGGTCAAGTGGCGTGTTCCTCAGGGTGTCCCTCGCCACAAATTCTACTCCAGTCCCTGGTGGAGAAAGATTTTTAGTGTAGTGAATGCTATTGCTCATCATGAATTTGATGACCAGCGGTCGCCATGCCCCCATATCCCCCGAGCTTCATCCACCTTGTTAAAAATGGCATGAGAATACCAAAAATTGCGAAATTTTACTGCAGTCTTGTGTTGCGCTAAAATGTTACAACTTTTCAAAGCTTTACTATCACATCTACAGGTATTTTCAGAGACCCAACACTAAAGCACCAACCTTGCAGGTAGCCACAAGCCACATAGTTTAGGCCCGTGAGACAAAAAGGTTGATGAGCCCCAGTGACTCTTAAAATATATGTACTGTATCTGCAATTCCATTGTAAGCCAATGTCTGAATGATAATGCAGTTTACTGCAGTCACATGGTGGCTCTTCTGGTTGGATGTAGACTCAAGCAGGTAAGTTACACATTTAACCTCTGGTCCCATTTCAGAGAAATGATAGTGGAGATATGTGACTCTGAGTGATGCTCTGCTGTAAGCTGGTCATACACATGATGTTCTCCATGTTGAAATCTTGTGATTACTTTTGGTGGGAAATGTTGAGGTGCAGGAACATTAAACTATGACAGAATCTAGATGAAATGTACGGAGAGATAGTTAGTGCCAAGTGTAGTCTATGGTCTATCTGCAACTCAATCCTCTTGCCAGAACCAGATCCAAAGTATTATGCAGGAAAGAGAGAGAGAAGCTGCAGAGACTCAGAAGCTTGAGGGATGCAAGATAGAGAAAGGTTCAAACACTGGGTTCCAAGTCACATCAAACAGTTGATGATGTGTGTCAGCTATGATGACCACAAAAGAACTGAAGAGAGACTGTATATTGCTGCTGTAGCGGAGCACTAGTGCATGAATAACCAGAGTGGATAGTGAAAGAATCTTCTTGCTAAATAGTAACCCAAACAAATAGATAGGCACTAGTGCAGTGCGCTCTGAGGCTAATCTGGTGGAAGCAGTATTGTACAGGGTGATTCACTCACAACTTTACTTGGAAAAATTGCTGTAACTTCTAAATGAGATGATCTATGTACTGAAAATTGGACTGTACATACTTTGGTTCATGAGAAACTGATGTTTTAAAGCAGGTGTTGAAAATGTCCACCGCTCGCATCCAAGCACGCCTGCACACTCCGTTCCATATTGTTGAATGTATTCCACAGGACGTCTGGGGTCATAGCCTGAATTTCTCACTGTATGTTCTCTCAGGGTGCCTGTAATGTTTGTGACTTGTTACTATGCAAAAGACCCTTCAAATGGCCCCAAAGGAAAAAATCCAGAAGTGTTAAATCAGTACAGTGACTTTGTATGGGTGAACACGACCTTTCTTGGCCGCTCATTGAAATGTGGAATACGACATGCCTTTCTCCTGGGAAAGCTTGTGCAGCGATTTACGTGGAGATGCCAAAAGATTCATATTTTGAATTGTTTCCTCAGACATTTCCGGACATGCCCCATTATGCCTATCCAATAATGTTAATGTATGTTACAGTTTATTCACCAATGACGGAATACACGGTTTGGATGGCGGATTTCGACCTCCAAGCTTGTTTAGAAACTCACTTTGGCACCTCTTTAAGGAATCAGTTTTCCAATAAGTTTTCACAAAAAAAACAAATGAAAAAGGAATTCGGCAGGAGTGAAATGCGAGCACCACACATAAACTACTGACGTGCAGAAAGGCGTGCAGCAAGTCTATCTCGTAATGGAGACGACCGGTGGGGCGACCAGTCGGCCAGACCACTCGGCGTGAGGATGTTAGTCGTCGCTGTCACTGAAGTTCATAGCACTCTCACTTATCATGATCCAAAGTACGTACAGTAAAAATTTCATTTCGGTCGACAGTCTCTTTTAGAAGTTACAGTAAAGTGGAGAGTGCATCACCCTGTATTTTATTACACCAGTGGCTCTTGAGAGCCTTATACAGGAAGAAGTCTAGTTCGGCCTATGAAGTACACAGAATTTGGATCCTTACTGTTCCTTGGCACAATCATTGAAGAACCACTAACTTAATGGTAAATAAATGCCATTATGCAACTAATGTGACATTTCCTCGCAGGAGAGATAGAGCTCACACAAAAGCCCTTGCTATATACAGTCTATCCCACATCACATACTTAGTAATGGCTGTCTACTACATCTAATAAATTCAACTTAAAAAAAGCATAATATATATTAATTCACTGTATAACTGGATGTTCTCTAATGCAGCAATATATTTTTCATCCTAAAAATGCAATGTTCCAAATAAAAGAGATAAGTATCTTATAATTTATCTGTAGAATAAGCGAGCAGCTGACAGAAAACGCTGCACTCTTGGAAAAACTCATCGTGACCGATCTGTGAAAAGAAGAACATTTAGGTGAGCTCATACTTCTAGCCATAAGAATAAAAGCTGAGATGACATAACCGGTGTCCGCTGATCACATTCTCCGGCATAGACATGTTGAGTTTCCACACGAGGGCAGCATTCCTCCAACTCCTATGACCCATAAGGCTGTAATGCAGAGGAAACATTCTTGACAGCCACAGATAAGACCAGTGCATGTCTCCTAATTGCTTTAATGTTCTAATTGTTCTAGTCACAACCAATTTAATGCGTGAAGTAAACTGCTAATCCTGTTGATGTTAGCTAGCCATCCAGGAAAGGTGTTCTGTCTATTGTGTCAGGAAGCAATGAGGAGCATGATGCACTGAACTTACCCGAGACTCGCCAGCTCCTGGATTACAGCTACTTTACTGATGAGATGATAAACGATGGCCAATTCAATAGCGTATATTTGACATACACAGACATTTATCACTTCAGATTTGGTTTGGTTAGAAATCTACAACATATAGAGGTATAGAATATTTCTATATTATTAGAATATATTTAGAATATATTTAGCCTCATCAGACTCCAATATTGTTTCATTATTGTAGGAACATACACTGGGATCCATACCAATAGATCAAAGCCTAAAGACACTTTTATATTGTGCTTTTGAGGCTTTATTCCACGGAAATCCAGGTATTAAAGGGGCTGACTTCCAGCTTGTACATGGAGTCTAAGGCCAGGTTTGTACTAGACTTATGGCTTCCTGTCCTCTGCCTTCGCTCTCGTAATCTTGCCTGTGCCTCTACTTTCCACTTGTGGCTCCAGATCTTCAGTGACCTATTTGCTTTAACTTGCTTCAGCCCACTACTCTGGAGCATCAGGGGTCTCAAGAAGGGTTACTGCCATCCAGATATTGCTATCTATATAGTAGAATGCATTATTCAGGAGGACAGTAGAAGAAATTTACCACCACCCAGCTCTGTGTTTGTTTCTGCTTGTGCGGTTCAACAGACTTTCTCCATAACGTTGGAGCTTAAAAGGGCTCACTGTTATTTTTTCTTTCGTGGCTATGTCACGTTCATCAGGTTCATTCTAGCTTGGTGCTCTATTAAAGCCAAACTTGAAAACTTAAGAACCTTCTCTTTCTACTGGATCCTGTCCCAGAACTATGATTCGTCTGGTTCTACACTCTAATAGCTCACTATGTAATGCATCAGCCCCAGAAGTATAAGAGGACTATTCATTCTCGTAAAAGTTGCTAAAAACTTTTGTATCTTGCAGTACTGCATTCACCTATAGTGGCACTAGGGATGGTGTCCAGGTGAGCTAAAAAATATGTTCTGGGCCTTAAAAAGTTTAACAAACTGTTTATCATGATCTGAGGGACAGATATTGCATATTTAACCTTGGATACCTGGGAACCACTAAAAAAGTTAAAGGCCATGGTTTTGTTCTGTAATCTCGAGATCCACACCAAGATCCTATTTGGTCCCATTATGTTCAAGATTTCCAAATAAAGCCCTATGCCCAAATTTGGCTACGTTTTTCTCCTCCCTGAGCTACCATATCATTTTAAAGGGAATCTGTCACCAGGATTTTGCTACCTTATCTGAAAACAGCATAATGTAGGAGAAGAGACCCTGATTCCAACGATGTATTACTTAGTTTACTGGGTGCAGACATTGTAACACTATCAGAGTTCTTAAATGTAACATAAAGCAGAGCTGAGAAAGCTAACCCCGCCCAATCCACAGCTCTTTCTGTATGTTAAAAGGCTCGGATGCCGCACACAGCACGCAGAGAGTATGGCAGAGGTTTAATTCAAGATTTGGTTTCTCTACACAGGGAGTGTAAATTTAAGTAACACAACAATAAAACAGTAAAATCAGACAATAAACGATTGTGGTTTAACTATAACATGGAAAGGATGACCAATACAGTGCAGTCCCAAAAGTTCAGGCTGAATAAGAGAAGGTAGATTATTGGAGGCTTGCACTTATCTGTCCTTTAGCGATAACTACGTCCATCTTCAGACACTCACTCCGGAGGGTGTCCGTCTTCTGGCGGCAGTGGGCGGTCTCGGGTCTCACCCACTGGGCCCCCAGTCCTTTTGACCACACGACAGCGGTCACGACTCCTTTAAGAGCCGTAGCAAGCTCCTCCGGTGTACAACAAACTGCGTTAGGATCACTAATCCCGGGTGCGTCCTCACCCGTAGGTCACCGTCAGATGTCTGGAAAACTGTGGTGATGCAAGTAAGTGAATGATCACTTTCTGTAGGCCCGGTATAGACCGCACGCCCCTTGTTTTGCGGCAAGCTGTGTCACCCGTTCGTCCGTCGCCGCAGACAGGTCAGCACGTCTCTATTTCACCGAGGACAGGGCAGCACGTCTCTCTCTCGTTGTCGGCAGGACAGACTGTTTCTCCCCAACTGCCGGTCTGCTCTCCACAACCAACTGTCTCTTTCGCGCGAGCCCAGACACCTGACTTCCTCTCTTCCGTCCCTCTCCTCTGTCCCCCAACACTGTCCAGGAAGTCCCCCGTGCATTCTTAATCCCGTCCCCTGGAAAAACTGGGCAGGACCCTGGCAGTTCCGGCGCCGGAGCTCCGCACCTGTCCCTAGGCAAGTCTTCCTTCTTACACTCCCGCTCCCTTTGAGCTCGCCATTCCACGGGCGAGAGTTTTTTCACCAGGCGCTCACACTTCTTGGATGATACATTGCCAGATGAACTGATCCTGATTGTAGCTGATAGGCGGCACACCAGCCGTGGATCGTTTGGACCGGCGTAACACAGTTGGAGCGCAGGGTACTTGAGAGTCGCTGGGGTTCCCAACTTCGCCCGGCCCAGCCTGACGGAGCGGTGGGCCCTCCTCTCTCGTGTGGGAAGCTCTGGGGGATGTGAAACTGGGGATCACAGCCACTATCGTCTCTTCCTCCTCATCATCGTAGACGGGCGCACTGGGTGTGAGATCTCTCGTCCTTGTGCTGAATTCCTCCTTCTTTTCCTCATCGCTAGACAAACAGGGCCGTAACATGCTTCGATGAATGATTCTAGTTGGAGCTGCTTCTTCCCCCTCAGACTGAACCTCATACACTGGTCCTTCAGGACTAACTCTCCGTTTCACTCGTTACGGAGTCGACTCCCACTGTCTACTCAGCTTGCCCCGGGGTCTCTTGTCCCGTACCAACACCCGTTCTCCCGACTTAAGGGCTGTCCCCCGAAGAGGTGGCGTTTCATGGTGCCTATGTTCCTTAAACTTCTGCTGCACCAACCTCTGAAGAGTCTGCAACCGGTGCCGATGCTCCCGGACCCAGGTAGATGGGCCCGTCTGGGACCCGTCCTCCACAGGATCTAGTTCGAGCTCGGTGATCTCCCTACCCTTTTGCCCAAACCGCAGGGTGTAGGGGGTGAACCCTGTGGCACTATGTACCCGGTTATTATAGACCCACACCAGCTCGGCCACAAACTCTGGCCAGCGTACCTTCCGATCTTCTTCCAAGGTTCGAAGCATCTGGATCAAAGTTCTGTTGAAGCGTTCACAGGACGCATTCCCTTGCAGATGGTAAGGGGTGGTCCTAGACTTCTCGATCTTGTATAGCTGGTGCAGCTCCTCCATCACCCGTCCTTGGAAACAAGCTTTTTGATTGGAGTGAATTCTCTTCGGACAGCCATAGACCCTGATGAAGTCCCGACAGATAGTCTGGGCAGCAGATTCAGCTGTCTGATCCCTGGTCGGAGTTACCACCGCAAATTTCGTGAAGTGGTCGGTCATGACCAGGCAATGTCCATACCCGAGATGCGCCGGCCCGATGGTCAGGTAGTCAATCATCAACACCTCTAAGGGCGCAGCCGTCACAATTTGTCTGGACGGGAGCCTGCTGCTCTGGGGTTTTCACCAACTTACAACTCCGGCACTTCTGGCAGACGTTCTCCACTGCAGCTCTTAGCTGGGGGTGGTACAGCACTCTCTGCAGCCACTGGAAGGTCTTTTTGGGTCCAAAGTGTGCTCCCCGCTCGTGTGCTTCCTTGGCCAGTGTCCCGATCACACTCTCTGGAACCACTACTTGCTAAGTGGGGCCGAACTCCGGTACCAACTGGACCCGTCTGTACAACAAGCCGTCCTGCAGGCTCAGTCTCTCACACTGCCGCAGCATCTTCAGCCCCTCTGGCGTCAGGGTCCCCCTTTCTTCGCAGTTAGGGACTTGTTTCACAGCCACCCACTGTCGCAACCGCGCAATCTCTCCATCCATTTGCTGTTTCCATACCCACTCGTCCCTGGGCCGGCCCAACAAGTGTCCTTCTTTCACTTCCCCGTTCGGTCCCTGCGTAGCGGACAATGGGCTGCCAACCCTCCGGAAGCTGGGCACCTATTCAGCCTCCAGTTCTTCATCTCGGTCACGGTCGGGGTGCTCATGGGTCACCCTGGAGAGGGCATTAGCATACGTGTTTTCAGCCCTAGGCCGGTAGGTGATCTTATACCGGTACCGAGCCATGCGAGCCACCCATCGTTGTTTCAGGGCTCCCAACTTCGCGTTCTCCAGATGAGCCAACGGGTTGTTGTCTGTCTTCACCAACACTTCAGACCTCGACAAGTACTCCGCAAACTTTTCTGTCATTGCCCACACTAGGGCCAACAATTCCAGTTTAAAGGAGCTGTAATTGTCGGGGTTCTTCTCCGAGTCTCGGAGGGAGCGACTCGCATATGCTATCACCTGCTCTCTCCCCTCCTGCTCCTGCGACAGCATGGCCCCTAGAAAAAGGAGACTTCCATCGGTGTAAAGAACGAAGGGCTGAGAAAAGTCCGCGTAGGCCAGTATGGGAGCTTCCGTCAGGACCATCTTCAAGGCCATGAAGGCCTCCTCCTGTTCTCTTCCCCATTTCACTGTTCGATTTTTCGAGCCCGCAGGTATCTCTTGAAGGAGCTCCAGTAGCGGATTAGCGATGCGCGTGAAATTTTTCACGAATCTGCGGTAATACCCTGCGACTCCTAGGAAGGCCCTCACGTCCTTTGCAGTCTTCGGGGGGGCCACTCTTGCACGGTGGCCGCTTTCTCCTGAGTGGGCCTGACTCCTTCACCGGACACCGTGTGCCCGAGGTACTCAACCTGCTTGCGGACTATATGACATTTTTGTGGCTTCACCTTCAGGCCGTGATTTCGAAGGCGACTCAAGACTTGCTCCAGTCGTCGTAGATATTCCTGGAAGGTAGACGCATAGACGATGATGTCATCGAGGTAGATCAGTGTGGCCTCAAAGTTCAGATCGCCTAAACATCTCTCCATCAAGCGTTGAAAGGTCCCGGGAGCGTTGGTTAGGCCAAAAGGCATCCGATTAAACTCGAAGAGTCCCACGGGCAGCACGAATGCTGTCTTGGCGCGGTCGTGTTCAGCTACTGGCACTTGCCAGTATTCGCTGGCCAGATCCATGGAGGAGAAGTATTTTGCCTTGCCTAGGGTGGATAGAGACTCCTCGATCCTGGGTAAAGGGTACGAGTCTCTTACGATGCAAGCATTTAGCCGTCTGCAGTCCACACAGAATCGTAGGGTTCCATCCTTCTTCCTGGCCAGGACGATTGGAGCCGCCCACGGGCTCTGGCTTTCCCAAATCACCCCGCTCTGTATCATATGGGCCAGCATTCCCTTCACCTCCTGGTACATTTGCGGGGGTATCTGTCTATACCGTTCCCATACCGGAGCAGCATTTCCCGTAGGGATCTCATGGATGATGGCCTCGGTACATCCAAAGTCGTCCTCATGTCGGGCAAAGACGACCTGGTACCGTCCCAGCATCTCTTCGACCGGGTACACCTGTTCCGTTGTGAGCCCTGTCAAATCAGCACGCATCTGTTCTAGGATCCTTCGACTGTCCTTAGTCTGAGGTCAAGGAGACCCCAATCATACGGTGATCGCCAGGATCCAGGGATCCCCCCCTTACGGCTGACAATTGTTTTGTATCTGACGGTTCCAGCTGTTCTGGCATCCCCAGGATCTGGGCCATTTCGGTCCTGGTGGGAAGAATGAGCTCACTCGGATTCAGGTTCACGCATCGTACCACCACGTTTCCCTTATGGACGGTAGCCAAGGTCCGCGCTACCAATAGACCCAGAGGCCCCCTGTCCATGGTGGTTGACTCGATCTGAATCTCTACCCCTTCTAGTGGGGTGCAGGCTCAGACAGGCAAAGTGAGGACTGTCTGTCCTGGTGGTAAGGTGAGGGTGTTGGTGGCATGTATTATCACCTTTCCCAGAACTTTTCCCCCACTCGAGGTCTCTTGCGCCTGGACAACCCTGATCAGCTACTGGAGGGCCTTCCTTTGAGGGGCTCTAGAGTTCCACCGCCCTAGCGTGAGCTCTCATGATTCCCTAATCAGGATCTGCCCGATTTCCTTCAGCACGTTCATACCGAGGGTCACTGGTGGTCCTGGGCCGGCATCTCCGCCTGTCAGGACGACTCCTTTTCTTCCCACATCTTGTCCGCACACCCGGATGCGTAACCACACTACTCCTGTGACCGGAATGGGCAGTTGGTTAGCGGCTGTGAGTTTTATCAAGGGACCCCCTTCATTTTGTGCCATCTCTGGGTACCGCTGACGGAAATAAGTTTCTCCCATGGTGGTCACTTGAGATCCCGTGTCGATCAAGCAGTGAACCGCCCATTCGCCAAGCTCGGCCCACACTGTCGGGCTCATGGATATTAAGTCTTCGGGACTCACTGCCTTCCTCCGCTCCGGGTTGCGTCCCTCACACCCGGAGCCCCTCAGTTTAAAGGCTGCCGGGACAGAGGACTTCCTCGACTGGCACAGCTCCTGGCGTAATGCCCCATGCCCCCACAATTCCAACACGTTGGTCCCCTGTCTGCAGGGGGTCGTTGGGCCACCCGATTGGGCTCTGTTTCAACCCGGGGTCTGGGCTCATCCTTTATTTCGCCCGGGGGTCTCGGGTCAACTGTTCCGGCTCTCACTGATTGAGCCACTCGAATATTGTACCACTCTTCTCGCATTTCTTGGATCTCCAGCCGCATCTCTCGGGCCCATTCTGGTTCGGCTGCATTGCCCCGGACCATCCTTGCCATGGTCACTACCCCCATCTCCTGTTCCCTCACGTGGGCCTCTGCCCCTGCCTCCAGAAATGTCATATGCCGCGTTGGTGCACAAGCGCTCTTGCAAGGCCTGTCTCAGCTACGCATCTCTTAGGCCGGCTACGAACTGGTCCCTAAGTACTAAGTCCGGGGGCCCCACTCCCACGTCTTCTAGGTTAGTTTTCCTAGTGATGTAAGTGTACACACTCTGTAGGGCGTTGACATATTGGGTCACAGTATCCCCCTCCCTTTGTACCTGTTGGAACAGTCGCATCCTTAACTCTGCCACCTTAGTAGGGTCCCCATACATTTCTTCTAGGATCCGTAACACCTTTTCAACCGTATTTCGGTCAGTAGGGGAACGAAACATTACTGACTGTCGAGCTTCTTCTTCTAAAGCCAGCAAAGCTATCTCTGCTTGCATATTGTGGGTCATTGGGTACATCCGTAACATGCTCTTAACCCGTTCTACCCAATCCCACAGCATCATGCTGTCTCCGGTAAACTTTGGGAGATTATTCAACATGGTGCCCAGGGGTAGGCTAGCTGTAGGGGCTCTCACGCTGGCCTGGTCTGCCATGCCTGCAACTGCGTCTGGGGACGACATCCTGCCGATTATGCCAAATGTTAAAAGGCTCGGATGCGGCACACCGCAAGTAGAGAGCATGGCAGAGGTTTAATTCAAGATTTGGTTTCTCCAAGTAGGGAGTGTAAATTTAAGTAACACAACAATAAAACAGTAAAATCGGACAATAAATGATTGTGGTTTAACTATAATATGGAAAGGATGAACAATACGGCGCTGTCCCAAAAGTTCAGGCTGAATAAGAGAAGGTAGATTACTGGATAACTACGTCCGTCTTCAGACACTCACTCCGGAGGGTGTCCGTCTTCTGGCGGCAGTGGGCGGTCTCGGGTCTCACCCACTGGGCCCCCAGTCCTTTTGACCACATGACAGCAGTCACGACTCCTTTAAGAGCTGTAGCAAGCACCTCCGGCGTACAACAAACTGCGTTAGGATCACTAATCCCGGGGGAGTCCTCACCCGTAGGTCACCGTCAGATGTCTGGAAAACTGTGGTGATGCAGGTAACTGAACGATCACTTTCTGTAGGCCCGGTATAGACCGCACGCCCCTTGTTTTGCGGCAAGCTGTGTCACCCATTCGTCCGTCACCGCAGACAGGTCAGCACGTCTCTATTTCACCGAGGACAGGGCAGCACGTCTCTCTCTCATTGTCGGCAGGACAGACTGTTTCTCCCCAACTGCCGGTCTGCTCTCCACAACCAACTGTCTCTCTTGCGCGAGCCCAGACACCTGACTTCCTCTCTTCCGTCTCTCTCCTCTGTCCCCCAGCACTGTCCAGGAAGTCCCCCGTGCACTCTTAATCCCGTCCCCTGGCAACACTGGGCAGGACCCTGGCAGTTCCGGCGCCGGAGCTCCGCACCTGTCCCTAGGCAAGTCTTCATTCTTACATGTACATAGTCTACTGACAGTGAGCTGCTTATCACAAGAACGGGCCATGGTCAGACCAGGTCTCATGTGAGCAACAGTCCAGGCAGTGATAATCCCCTAGCGATAAAACCTTCATTATAGGTAAACAACAGCACACAGCTTGAAAAGTGACACATTGCTGAATGCAGTGTTTCAGCCCCTATCTCCTGTTGTATTCAGATTACATAGCAAAAACCTGCTGACAGATTCCCTTTAAGAGGGGGCTCAGAAGTTGTAAAATTTACATTGTAATAATGTATAAATCTATTTCCAGATTATACTGAGGATAAAAGCAAAACATATAAATCCTATAGGTAAAGAGAAAAGGATTATACAATTGTAATTTACAGTTTTTTATGATCACTATTTATGAAAAGGTATTGCTTTTCATGTTTTGTTTGCTATCTTTAGTATATGGAAGTATAACGAGTCGACTGTATCTTGGAGAACTTCATTGCTGTGGTGTTCAAAGGGAACCAGTCAGCAGGTTTTTAGACCTTAAACTAAATTCATCAATATAAAGCATCTGAAATGTTGATTATGCCTGTAACTTTGTATTATAAGTCAGTTTCTCCTTTTTCTAGAAATCCATCGGTGAACGTTTATGTAAATCAGCTGATATATACAGGGAGCTTGTCCTGCACTGACAGCTCACCGGCCTCTCTCTCGTTTCCTGCCCGCCGCTGGTCTCCTGCCAGTGACTGAAAGGAGGCAGGAATTAGACAGTGAAAGAGGGAGAGAGAGCTATCAGTGCAGGCCAAGTCCCCTACATATGCGAGCTCATTTACATAAACATTCCCTGATTGATTTCTAGAAAGAGGAGAAACGTACTTATAAAGGTAGAGACATAATCAACATTTTAGATGCTTTACATAGATAATGTTCATTCTGGATCATCTAAAAAAAATCCTGACAGATCCCCTTTAATGTATGACAGTTAAAAACACTTCTGTTGGCACATCTGATTGGCTTAGTAGGGATTGTTTTATTATATATTTGTATAAATGGCTTCCAATCCCCGGCTTTTCCCCAGTCTACTTGTCTTTAACTACATTGATAACAGAGTGGACTCATTTGAAGTACAGATGATGGCAGTGATAGAGGCAGCACCTGTCTCCTCCTATGTGTGTTTTCCTTCAGCAGCTTATCCCCAGAGTTAGGGAGACACAGGTGCTGAGCTGACCCATCACTGCCATCACCTGTACTCCAGATGAGTATCAATGACATCAATGCAAACAAGAGCAGGCAAATAGACTTGGGAAAATCAAGGGTTTGTATGCCACTTGTATGCAATTTTTTACAGGAATTAATAAAGTGATTTGAAGTTTCTTTTCTTTCCATGCTGGACAAAATTATTTAAAAAAAATATGAAGAGATTTTAGTAGATTAAGTAGACATAAAATTTATACTCTCCTGATAGGGTTGTGCAAACTGAGGCACAACTCTAGAAACTAGCAAACCTGATATATGATCTCAATAGTGGATTGCTGCCAACCTGGTAAATCCTGGATCAATCCTTCAGAAGGTTGCAGTGCAAATGAACAAAAGAGGGGAAACAGGAAATGGGCGCTTCCACTGCATTAGATGGAGACCCCAAGTTATGGGAAAAATTTATGATGAATAAAATAGCAGAGCTGTTGCTCTAGCAACTAATATGACAGGCCTACAGAAGCCTGGAGGGCTCAAAATGGTATGGAAAGCGTTGTCCATTTAATTTTACCATTCCCACACAACAAGCGATCCGTATGCCTGCTGCGATGCAGGACCTCCCACACGGGGACCACACATAAGTTCCAATGACCCATTCCACTGGAGTGACATTCACTAATCACTTATTCATTCCCCCATCAACACCCAAGGATAGGTGAGTGTGTTGCTATGCCTAATTCCATTAGCTACTAAGAGTCTAGAGATTTTTTTTTTTCTCCTACTCTTGCTCTATTAGTTCATTTAATTCATCTGGATGCATACTTTGTAGCTTGTATATCCATTAGGATTCTTATGAGGTTAAGGTTTTTCTTCTATTTACTATTTGCATTGGAATGTGTTCTAAAGGTGTTATCCAAAATGAATTAAAATTCTAATTATGTTTAAAGGTCAAATGTATTGAGAGACTTTGGTTCAAAAACACATTCTTAGTGTTATTTCTATGTCCATTGATACGTGTCCGCAGAATCTGTGTGGTCCGCCCCGCATATTGGAGTCCACAATTACATGTAACCACACAAATAACATAGTAAGCATATGTGAAATAAAAAAAAGCTCTTGCTGTAGGATTTTAGATCATGAGGCAAAACAGATTAGCGCGAACAGCATCAGCAACTCATTTAATATCAGTCAGGAATTGTCGTGCATCTCAGAAAATATTATTTATGCACCCCACATTTCACAGCACGCTGGGATTGGGACACTGTCTGTAAAGTGCCAGAGCATAACCGGACAGCAACGTGGTCATCACTACCGTTCAACACTTTACATTTGGCATAGTCGGTAGTCAATGGAGAACGGACAGAGACTCCCAGCAATCAGGCAGGTGAGCAGGAAGCAGCTCTACACAGGAAGGGGCAGAACCATGACGGGCCCCAGAAGCCAGAAGAGACAACGTCATTCGTGAGAAATGAATCGGCGAAAGAGAAACAGGATGAGACAATGGCGAAGATAAGTGAGGCTTCCAAGGGTGCGGGTGGAGGAGCGGAAGAACTGGAGCAGGCCAGACCAGCAGTAGAACGGGCAGAAGCTTACAGCCCAGAACTGGCCGATTTCACTGAGCCACCAAGACCTGAATACAGGACGCGGCCTTCACCGTCGGGGTTACTGAGGACCGAGGATGGAAAAGCCAGGATCCGGCAACTGGTGAGAGACCTAAGTGGCCTGGGCTGGTCAAAAGAGAAAACAAGGCGGGCTAGGACCAGAGACATGTTAGTGGGCCCACTAGCTGCCAGGTATAATGGTGTCACGGGGAGGTCGTCACCTATGACCCAAAATGTAAACTGGGATCAATAGAGGAGTTTGAGACCGCCAACACATCCTGTTTAATCAAGAGGCAGTTGAAACCAAACACCTACCCCTAAGGCTTCATGAGCTGACAGTCGGAACTAGAGTTATCGTCTTAAAAATGGAGGGGTGGCATCGATGGTACTCTGTGGGCATGGTCCAGGAAGGCAGGGAGCAGGTCAAACCCTTTCTGTGAACAAAATGGCCTGGGAGAGGCTCATTGAGGCAGGTTGAGTTGGGACCACCACCTCTGGGGCATTGGGCGGTCCCTGGGGTCTCCACCTCCCATGCGAGACCAGGCAGTAGTGCTAGTGACGCAGGGGGACATAGCCCATTTCTACATGTCGAGGGCTCCAGCACTACCCGAAGCTGGGTTACTTGCAGTCTAGGCATATGGAAACCGAGTTTAGGGAGCAAATGAATGTGGTCCCTATACCCCCTTGAAGAAGGAAGAAATAATGCGTATGTGTGAACCAGAAGAGAGACCTTGGTATGAAGGCATCCGCAGCATCCAAAATAGCGACCATGAGTAAAAATGCGGCCCTGAAAGTTCAGTTCTGCATGTTGCATGGAAAAAGAGTCACTAGAGGAACTGTCCTGCGATCCAGAGGCAGAAGACCCTAGTTGTGCCAGGAACCCCCAGGTGTTGGCTAGGATGGCCAAAGATTGAGTGTGTTTTTTCCCCTCCCAGTTTGTTTTGTGCTTGTTGCGCATCCTCCTGCTGGATTGAGGGACTGTGAACCACTTAAGGGTCTCAAACCCTTTCTGCCCCTATGGACTGTGTGCATGCCCCATGGACTCTGTCCCATCGCCACATGAACTCTACCTCTTGTTTTCCATGAACTTGGCCCCCACAGACTTTGCGTCCTGACACCAGGGCAGCATTGTGCAATTTAAAGGGACTGTTGTTCACAAAAGGGGAGGGGAGGAAACGGATGATCCAAAGATTTGAGCCTGGTCAGGACTGTGTGACTGTACCCTTGTTTTAAAAGACCGATGAGGGACTTTATGGACTGTGCTCCTGGACTGCTGGAGCTATTGATGTGTTGACCAATGGGCCTTTGGTTGTAAACAACTTTGACACTCTGTGTCAGGGTCACCAAACTGACTGGGGTCATGCGGACCCATAGAGACAAATGGACGGCCCGATGTCACTACAGGGTTGAAGTAACTGGACTATGCCCATGGACTGTCGGGAAACTGTTGTGTGTTTTATAGGAAACATGGACTCGGATGGACATGAGTTTGCGGTTCTAACCCAGAGTAACGCCTCATTAAAGTATTGTGCAGGATAGAACTTGGTAAGTGCCCAAGGACTGCTGGGCAGTAGTTATGTTGGCCCTAGGGCCCAAGATTTTGAGCTCTTCTATTCTGGGGTCAATGCGCTCTCCAGAAATGAACACTCTATACCCTGTAAAGAAGAGGCTACCAGTTTTATGTGTTTTATGTTAATTTTATGAGTTGCGTGTTGTCTTCCAGGTTCCAAAATGGTTGAGAACGACAATGTTCAAAGAGGAATGTAGGGATGTGAACTGTCTTACCTGTTCCTGCCCATGAAGGCCAATCGCACTGTGTGTATAGGAACATGCGGTTTTACATGTAATAGTGATGTGCATCTTACATAATGTGTTATGGTAATGTACAGCATATAAGTCATGGAAAGTGTTAATGTACAATGTGAGTAGTGTACAGTGCAAGGTAAGCATAGGACTAGCTTTAGGATAGCATAAGTACAGTTTACATAGTAAGTGGTTTAGAAACAGCATAGGACATAGGATAAGAACAATAGGTTTAGTCTATAGGATAGGAAATAGTTAATGATAGAACAAGCCCAGTGGGTGGCAACTAGTGTTAATAAAAGGGGGGCACTTCCTAGTAGTGAGTGCTTTAGAGAAGTGCAGTGTCAAGATCAAGTTCAGGTGCAGTGGGCTACTAGGGGCAGCATGGGCCAATCGTTCGAAGCAGTGGGAGGCAGTACTGAAATCCCTGATGGACATTCTTGTAACATCTGGAGCCTAGGGCTCGGGCTAGGTGCAAAGGAGCAAGCCTGGTCTTCTGACATCTTGAGGTCGGTGGATGTGGAATTACGTGGGGGGTAGGTGGCCGGTGCCGGGTGCACTGCTGTAGTGGACAGAAGATCTCTGAGGCTGATGGAGTCAGCAGGCTTAGGGGTAGTCCAGTATGAATTAGTGGCAAGGCTGGAGAGGTACTGTACTGAGGAACGAAGAAACATGAAATGCTGTGCCGAGGGCCGGTTCCAGGTTTTTGTGGGCCCTGGGCGAAAGAGTCTCAGTGGGCCCCTTTAACACATACACAATTCATGATGCACAGATACCGCAGAGAAAAATAGATATAGTACAGTGCCAAATATTTGATTTACTTCTTACATTACTTGAGTGATATCTATTGTAAATTCTACAATAGCTCAGAAACCAGCGAATCCTCGCAGTGCACAGTGCAGACTGGACAATATAGTCCTCCATACAGTATTATGGGCACTACATAATCCTCCATACAGCATTATGGGCCCCATATATTGCTCCATACAGAATAATGGGCCCCATATATTGCTGCATACAGAATAATGGACTCCATATAATGCTCCATACAGGATACTGGCCCCCATAAAATGCTCCATGCTGAATACTGGCCCTCATATAATGCTCCATACAGAATACTGGCCCCCATATAACACTCCATACAGAATACTGGCCCCCTTATTATAATGCTCCATACAGAATACTGACCCCCTTATTATAATGCTCCACACAGAATACTGGCCCCCATATAATGCTCCATACAGAATACTGGCCCCCTTATTATAATGCTCCATACAGAATACTGGCGCCCTTATTATAATGCTCCATACAGAATACTGGCCCCCATATAATGCTCCATACAGTATACTGGCCCCCATATAATGCTCCATACAGCATACTGGCCCCCATATAATGCCCCATGAAGGCTGTGCCCCCATATAATGCCCCATGCAGGCTGGGCCCACATATAATGCCCCATGCAGGCTGGGCCCCCATATAATGCCCCATGCCTCCTGGGCCCCCATATAATGCCCTATGCCTCCTGGGCCCCCATATAATTCCCCATGTAGGTGTCCCATATTATGCCCCATGTAGGTGCCCCATATAATGCCCCATGCAGGGGCCCTATATAATGCCCCATGCAGGTGCCCTATATAATGCCCCATGCCTCCATACATAAAAAAAATGAAAAAAATCAAATACCCACCTCACCTCTCCTCACCTGCTGCCGCTGTTCTTATCACTGCCGCTGCTCTGGACTCCTTAGCCGCGTCGCCGTCATCCCACTCTGCACTGTGACTGCTCAGCAGAGGTCGCGGGGGAAAGACGTCATTGCGCCCTCTGACCTGAGACGTCACAATGTAGCAGCCGTGGAAGATACAGGACCTGCTGCGGATGCACGGGGAGAGGAAAGTATTGTGCGGGGGCCCTGAGCAAACGGGGGGGGGCGCGGGCACAGCTCTCCTCAGCCCACGGGTCTCATAGCGCGCCGGGGTGCCCGGCGGCGAGTGGGCCCCCCTGCCTGCTCATGGCCCCGGCACTTGCCCGGGTACGCCGGGTGCTGACGCCGGGCCTGGCTGTGCCCTCTCCCAGATGTCACCACCTGATACCACCTGATGAACTTGAACTGACTAGTAAATGTTTGCCCATTGTAAAGAACTCGGTGTCCCCTGAATTGTGCATGGTGACTCCTAAGGACGGAAGCCTGGAGGCAGCGGAGGCCTACAGCCTACAAGTGAGTGTGATGCATCCCACACTTGACAGCACACTGGGACTGGGACACCGTTTGTCTGTAAAGTGCCAGAGAGTAACCGGACAGCAACTCGGTCATGACTACTGCTCTATAGCACTTTACAAATATTACAAATGTTTTAAATTGCTCACATAACATAGCCATAATAATTCATTCAAGAATAAGAGAGAATAGAAAAGTTGGTATCCGCATTTTAAGATTAAAAAAAAAGTACCTGGAAAAAACAATTGCATGTAGTGTACAAATGTAGAGAAGAATATTACAGATTGGAAAAGAAGGTAAAGCAAACCAAGCTAAGAAAAAGTAATCTTAATGGTGAATCACACTGTGAGGGAACCATAGGAATTTATGACTTCAATTTAGTTGCCACTTATGTTCTATTTTTTCCTAATGTTACCATGACCCAATGTCCAGTGAATCAGGTCAAGAGAACATGTCACCCTAAGATATATATGTATAAATGCATTTATTTTTGTACAATTTCTATCATTTCCTTTTTATTTTTCTACACATATTCTCAACTTCTATCTATATTTATTATAAAACCATTACATACAGTATATGATTATAGATTGACAACCTCTACTTGAATACTATAATATACATCAGCTATCAGTCAGAACATCAGCCATAATATTAAAATTAATGTTGTGTAGGTCTCCCTCATGCCACCACAGCAGCTCTGAGCCATCAAGCCATGGACTTGGGGGAACTATATGTAGATGGGTAAGGAATTGGCTAAATAATAGGAAACAAAGAGTTGTCATAAATGGTACGGTCTCTAAATGGGATATAGTCAGCAGTGGGGACCTCAGGGATCTGTGCTAGGACCGATTCTTTTTAACCTCTTTATTAATGACCTTAGGGATGGGATTGAGAGTAAAATGTCAGTTTTTGCTGACGACACCAAACTTTGTAGTATATTAAAATCTGATCTTGACATTACAATATTGCAGAACGATATTGATAAGATGACTGAATGGGCAAACACGTAGCAGATGAGGTTTAATGTAGAGTAATGCACGTAGGTTGGAGTAATCCTATTGCTGCATACGTATTAAATGGGAGTGTACTCGGGACTACAGAACAGGAGAAGGACTTGGGTATTCTGGTTGCAAGTAAGCCGAGCAGCAGTACTCAATGTCAAGCAGCAGCCGCAAAAGCAAACAAGATTTTAGGATGTATAAAATAAGAAATAAAATCTTGCGATCCCAATGTACTGTTATTCTTTTATAAATCACTGGTGAGGCCACATCTGGAATATGGGATCCAGTTTTGAGCTCCACATTTTAAAAAGGATATTCAGAAGTTAGAGTCAGTTCAAAGGCGGGCAACTAGATTATTACAAGGGATGGAAGGCCTGTTATATGATGAGTAGTGTTGAGTGATACCTTCCGATATCGGGAAATATCGGATTGGATCGGACCGATATCCAAAAAATATCGGATATCGCCGATTCCGATACCGGAAACCAATGCAAGTCAATGGGACACAAATATCGGAATGAAAATAAACCCTTTCTTTCCTTGTAGGTTAATTCTACATGAAGGAAAACAACTAAGAATAATGTAGAATGTATTGGGGGAGGTGGAGGAGACATTAAAGGCATAGAGGTTTAGCCCAATCAAATGGAATAGCAGGAATTAATATTTTTTTAAAGACATTCGGAGTTACAAAGATATTGACTATGTTAAGCTTTTTTATATTTTGTCAGATATTTATGTTTCACTACTTCCATGCTCTTCACCTTCTTTTTTACTTCTCCCACACCTTCTCCTTCATCATCCTCAGCAGCAGCATCTTTTTCATCAACTTCTTCTTCACCTTATTCATCTTCTTCTTCTTCACCTTCTTCCTATTATTCTTTTTTTTAACATTCTTCATATTCTTCTTATTCAACTATTATTCTTCTTCATATTCTACTTCTTCATCTTCTTCATATTCTTCTTCTTCATCATATTCTTATTTGTGACAGGCATTCCTGTAGTTGTTATCTATAAAAGTTTGAAGATTACACCTTCCGTTCTGCCTCTCACAAAAGATTTACAACAGGATTTGTCCGCGTTCAGTTTGGCCTGCAGCAGCAGGTATTTTCCAGGGGCACCAAGAGGAGGAACGGACTCACCCCCATACACTGCTTAGTCTTCTTCTGCTTATAATTTAGATAATATCTTTTGCTCTGATTTTTAGTCTTATGCTTAATGTTCTTCTGCTTTTTGTTCTGCAGCTTCTTGTTCTTCTGCTTCTTGGTCTTCTGTCTCTTGTTCTTCTGTATCTTGGTGGTTGTCTTCTTGTTCTTTGTCCTCTTGGTCATCTTCTTCAGGGTCATCTTCTTGGCCTTCTTTGGGGTGGTATTCAGGGTTGTCGTCTTCAGGGTCGTCGTCTTCGGGGTCCTCATCTTCTTTGGGATGGTCTTCAGGGTTGTCGTCTTCAGGGTAGTCGTCTTCGTGGTCCTCGTCTTCTTCGGGGTGGTCTTCAGGGTTGTCATCTTCAGGGTCGTCATCTTCGGGGTCCTCATCTTCTTAGGGGTGGTCTTCAGGGTAGTTGTCTTCGGGGTCGTCGTCTTCGGGGTCGTCTTCTTCGGGGTGGTCTTCAGGGTCGTCGTCTTCAGGGTCGTCATCTTCGAGGTCATCGTCTTCTTCGGGGTGGTCTTCAGGGTCATCGTCTTCAGGGTCGTCGTCAGGGAGATCCAGAGTGATTACCAAAAACCATTTCAAAAAGCTTGAACTTGGAAATG
This sequence comes from Phyllobates terribilis, assembly GCF_046119375.1. Lineage (NCBI taxonomy): Eukaryota > Metazoa > Chordata > Amphibia > Anura > Dendrobatidae > Phyllobates > Phyllobates terribilis. Next base: position 119,037,236 of record NW_027362768.1, read on the forward strand.
TAGCAGAAGGTAGAAGAAGGTCGAGGAACTGCTGAGAACCAGCTGACGGTACTGGAACCTGGATGGGTTGCAGTAGGTACAAGAGCCAATGGAACTACCGAGGACCAGCTGATGGTACTGGAACCCAGTTATTAAGCAGGAGGTACCTGTGCCAGAAAGCACTACCAAGGACCAGCAGACGTTGGTGGAACTCGGATACCGAGAAGGAGGCACCTAAGCCAAAGGCACTGCCTGGAACCAGCTGATGTTACTGGAACCCAGGGGGACATATTCAAGATTGACTTCCAAAGAACCAGCTAATGGTACTGGAACTCAGATAGGCAGCAGAAGGTACACATGAAAAAAAAAGTTGCAAGGCTGCGAGCCGGCCGGAGTTACCGAAACCCACAGTCCTACAGGGGGTGCTTGTCGTATTGGCACTATGGAACCAGCCTTCATTGCCAGATCCCGCAGCCCACATAGGAGTCACCTAAACTGCAGGCACCATAGAGTCGGCTAACCCGACCGCAACACGACATGACAACGTATTGGAGGCAAAGTGACGTTGACACTACCTGGAAACAGCTGGCATGCTGGAACCAGGCTGGGCAGGAGGGAGTACCCGTGCCAAAGACACTGCCGAGAACCAGCTGGCGGTACTGGAACCCAGATGGGTAGCAGAAGGTACAAGAGCCAATGGAACTACCGAGGACCAGCTGATGGTACTGGAACCCGGTTACTAAGCAGGAGGTACCTGTGCCAGAAAGCACTACCAAGGACCAGCAGACGTTGGTGGAACTCAGATACCGAGAAGGAGGCACCTAAGCCAAAGGCACTGCCTGGAACCAGCTGATGTTACTGGAACCCAGGGGGATATATTCAAGATTGACTTCCAAAGAACCAGCAAATGGTACTGGAACTCAGATAGGCAGCAGAAGGTACACATGAAAAAAAAGTTGCAAGGCCGCTATTATGATCTGCAACATAAACTAAGGAAAGAACGGGAAAAGCTGTCCCTGCAGTAAGACTAAGCTGAATCCCTACGATGTAGCGGGCAGCCTGTTCCTTGTGAACAGACCCGCCTTCGTCCTCGGCTAGTCTGAACGGAGACCTATAGAATAAAGGGAGGGGTCCCTAAAAGAACTAAGGACTGGAACAAAAATGGGACACCTCCTAACAGAAGTTGTTGCAGAGCAAAAAGACAAACTGACAAAAAGTACTAGAGGTCCCAGAGGACCAAGCGAACGAGACAGAGATAGGCACCGAAGCACCTGGCTAGAGAGACAGGCAAAACATACTGAAGTCCAGCAAAGCCAGAAGGGCAGAGCTGGAATATATAGGCAGCTGGTCACGTGACCGCAAAACACAAGATAGCAAAAACTAACAGTCGCGAGCCGGCCGGAGTTACCGAAACCCACAGTCCTACAGGGGGTGCTTGTCCTATTGGCACTATGGAACCAGCCTTCATTGCCAGATCCCGCAGCCCTCACAGGAGTCACCTAAACTGCAGGCACCATAGAGTCGGCTAACCCGACCGCAACACCACAGGACAACGTATTGGAGGCAAAGTGACGTTGACACTACCCAGAAACAGCTGGCGTGCTGGAACCAGGCTGGGCAGGAGGGAGTACCCGTGCCAAAGACACTGCTGGGAAACAGCTGTCGGTGCTGGAACCCAGGGTAAATACTAAAAACAGAGAGGAGCCAGAGGCCTAATTGGAGCAAGTTTAAAATCAGTAGTAGTGTGAATGTGGACAGAGCAGGAGAAATTGCCGGACACACAGCAGGGGATCAGCTGACGTTACTGAACCCCAATAACACTGGAGAAAGTGTTGACTGTGCAGACGGCACTTCTGAGCAGCAACTGGCCGTGTTGGAGCCCAGGGTAAATACTGAAAACAGAGAGGAGCCAGAGGCCTAATTGGAGCAAGTTTAAAATCAGTAGTAGTGTGAATGTGGACAGAGCAGGAGAAATTGCCGGACACACAGCAGGGGATCAGCTGACGTTACTGAACCCCAGTAACACTGGAGCAAGTGTTGACTGTGCAGATGGCACTTCTGAGCAGCAACTGGCGGTGTTGGAGCCCAGGGTAAATACTGAAAACAGAGAGGAGCCAGAGGCCTAATTGGAACAAGTTTAAAATCAGTAGTAGTGTGAATGTGGACAGAGCAGGAGAAATTGCCGGACACATAGCAGGGGATCAGCTGACGTTACTGAACCCCAATAACACTGGAGCAAGTTTTGACTGTGCAGACGGCACTTCTGAGCAGCAACTGGCGGTGTTGGAGCCCAGGGTAAATACTGAAAACAGAGAGGAGCCAGAGGCCTAATTGGAGCAAGTTTAAAATCGGTAGTAGTGTGAATGTGGACAGAGCAAGAGAAATTGCCCGACACACAGCAGGGGATCAGCTGACGTTACTGAACCCCAATAACACTGGAGCAAGTGTTGACTGTGCAGACGGCACTTCTGAGCAGCAACTGGCCGTGTTGGAGCCCAGGGTAAATACTGAAAACAGAGAGGAGCCAGAGGCCTAATTGGAGCAAGTTTAAAATCAGTAGTAGTGTGAATGTGGACAGAGCAGGAGAAATTGCCGGACACACAGCAGGGGATCAGCTGACGTTACTGAACCCCAATAACACTGGAGCAAGTGTTGACTGTGCAGACGGCACTTCTGAGCAGAAACTGGCGGTATTGGAGCCCAGGTATTACAGTTCAGGTGGTAGAAACATGAACACAACAGGAGACCTGGATACTGTTGACAACCAATTATTTAATCTGGAAGAGGACTGGCAAATCGAGATCCAGGCCTTGTTCATTTTCAGAAAAGTAAGCCGGTCAACATTATCGGAGGATAGTGGGATGCGACCGTCTGTTAGTACACCACCTGCGGCACTAAAGACGCGTTCCAATAATACACTAGCAGCAGGGCAAGCCAGCACCTCCAATGCATACTGGCTAAACTCTGGCCATGTATCCAGCTTAGAGACCCAAAACTTGAAGGGGGAAGAGCCGTCTGGGAGTACACTGAGAGGGCAAGACATGTAGTCTGTCACCATCTGACGGAAACGTTGCCTCCTGCTGACTGGAGCCGTCTGTGATGGTGTAGACATTTGTGGCGGGGACACAAAACTTTGCCACATTTGGGCCATACTGGTCTTGCCTTGTGCTGAGGCGCTGCTTCTGCTCCCTCTTTGTGCAGAGCTTCTTCCACTGCCTCGACGCACTGAGCTGCTTTGTAAAGCACTAGCAGAACTGCTCTAGGTTGGAATGGAAAACATGATGGAATGCACCAGTGTGTCTTGGTACTCCTGCATTTTACGCTCCCGATTCAACGGTGTTATGAGGCTTTGTAAGTTGTCCCGGTAGCAAGGATCTAGGAGGGTGGACACCCAATAATCATCCATGTTGAGAATGTGGGCGATGCGGCGGTCGTTTCTCAGGCACTGCAGCATGAAATCAACCATGTGCTGCAGACTGCCAACTGGCCAAGAAACGCTGTCCCCTGCTTGAGGCGTGATCTCTGCCTGCTCTGCATCACCCCACCCTCGCTCTAGATACTGACTACTAGAGCATTGTGTACCTCCCTCCTCTGGACAGATGTCTTCCTCCTCCATTGACTCCTCCTCATCCTCCTCACAAAGTGTCCCCTGCCTAGGCCTTTGTGAGGAACCACGTTGCGCAGACTGTTCAGAAGCAGATGGCATTTGTGACTCCTCATCCTCCACCTCTTCCAAAACCTCCTCCCTTAGTGCTTGCAGTGTTTTTTCAAGCAGGCAGATAAGGGGGATAGTCATGCTGACTAGTGCATCATCTGCACTCGCCATACGCGTGGAATAATCGAAGGCACGCAAAACGTGGCAGATGTCCTTCATAGAGGCCCACTCAGTGGTGGTGAAGTGTGAACGGCGCGCAGTGCGACTTGTTGCGCCTGCTGCAGCTGGTACTCCATTACTGCTGCCTGCTGCTCAGACAACCTCTCCAACATATGTAACGTTGAATTCCACCTGGTGGGTACGTCACATATGATGCGATGTTCCGGAAGGCGTAATCGGCGCTGCAGAGCTGCAATGCGCAATCTTGCGATGCTGGAACGCCGCAAGTGAGCGCACTCTATGCGGACCTTGTGCAGCAGTGTATCAAGATCCAGATAGTCCCTCAAAAAACTCTGCACGACCAAGTTGAGCACATGTGCCAGACATGGGATGTGAGTGAGGTTGCCTAGGCCCAGAGCTGTCACCAGATTTCGGCCATTGTCACACACTACCTTGCCTGGTTGGAGATTCGCTGGCACAAACCACACGTCGCTCTGCTGCTTGATGGCATTCCAGAGCTTCTGCGCTATGTGGCTTTGATTCCCCAAAGAAATAAATTTCAATACGGCCTGTTGACGTTTGGCCACGGCTGTGCTCATATCGGTCGTAACAGGTAACCGTTCACGAGTCGATGTGGAGGTAGACCGTGACGGCTCCTGCAGCACTGATTCAGAGGAACTGGAGTATGAGGAGGAGTCAATGTGTACAGACTGGATTCCTGCAATCCTTGGAGTTGGCAGAACACGTACAGCGCCACTCTCGAGATCTGTTCCCGGCTCCACAACATTTACCCAATGGGCAGTGAGGGAAAGGTATTGTCCCTGTCCATGCTTACTGGTCCACGCATCGGTGGTCAGGTGGACCTTGCTACTGACGGCGTTTTGTAGCGCATGTTTAATTTTTCCCTCCACACGCTGTTGCAGGGCAGGGACAGCTTGCCTGCTGAAATAAAAGCGGCTGGGCACGTTGTATTGTGGGACTGCCAATGCCATCAATTTTCGGAAGGTGTCAGTCTCCACTAGCCTGAATGATTTCAAGGGACAGTAGTTTTGCAATGCCAGCATTCAGAGCCTGTGCTCGGGGGTGGTTTGCCGAGTATGGGCGCCTTTTCTCCCATGCCTGTGCTAACGATGGCTGTAGACTCGCCTGAGAGTGTGAGGATGACAGGGAACATGGTGCTGTGGGTGGAATGACACTGTGTCTCTGTACAACATTGCCAGAGGCTCTTCCACTGCGATAATGTGAGGAAGCCGAACCAGCTGAGTGTGAGCTGGAGGAAGAGGCTACAACACGAGCTGAAGAGGTGGTAGGTGGCGCTGTAGGTTGGCCTAGGTCTTCAGTGTGTCTTTGTAACTCCACCACGTGCTTGGTCTGCACATGTTTCCACATATATGTGGTATTGAGGTTGCTGACACTTTTCCCTCTTTTCACTTTCTGATTACACAGCTTGCATTTCACAAAGCAAATGTCATCTGCAACTGTGTCAAAAAAGGACCAGGCACTGCAAGTCTTGGGAGCGCCCGTTTTGGGTTTTGGAAGATGCATGCTCCTAATGGGTGGCGAAGTGGAAGCTGCAGGCAACCAAGTCTGCCCCCTCCCTCTCCCTTCTTTTTGGGCCGTTCGGGGAATCTCTTCCTCAGAGGTGCACCCACCACGTTCCTGTACCTCACGCCATGATGGGTCAAGGACCTCATCATCTACACTACCTTCTTCAAACAACTGCTTCTCCTGGGTAGTCTCGAGAGCACAGTACGCACCAGAAAGTGGCACCTGAGTCTCATCATCAGATGCGTACTGAGGTGTGCTGACCATAGGCACTGGCCCACCCACCTCTTCGGATTCAGAGAGACAAAGCGGTTGCGCATCACTGCATCCTACCTCTTCTTCAAATTCTAGAATTCTGCTTGGCTGGCCCCTCTTTCCAAGCCAAGAGATTCAGAGAACAGAAGTAGAGATGGCTCCTGTCCAGGGCTCTCTGACTGCCTGGGCAATTTGGCAGGTGGTGAAGAGACAGATGGGTGCTCTTCAGTGCTCAGGACCTGAGAGGATCTGGAACTAATTGAAGTCGATGCGTTAGCTGCCATCCATCCGACAATGGCTTCAATTTGGTCCTCCCGCAGCATTGGGGTACAGAAAGCTCCTACAAAGCTGCGCATAAAGGACTGTTGCCTGGTAAAACTGGGGGATGCTGAGTCACTGGTGCCCACAGCAGGCACATAATCCCCACGTCCTCTCCCTGCAGAAACTCCATGCCCACGTCCACGACCACATGCCTTACTCCCTGCCTTCTTCATCTTGGTAGACTGATAAAGATAGGCAGAAAAGTACTAAGGGCTTAGTGTGCTTATTCCTGAACAGCTGCTAACAGGTATAAGAAACGCTAATTTTATAAAGTGTGGACTAGACTTTAATATGAGCTAATGTGGCCTACACAACTGTAAAGTGGAGTGTTTGGTGAACCTTATTTACGTTTTTTATTTCACAAAAAGACACTGGATGTGCCCAAAGATGTAAAACCGATAGTATCACAAACTTTTTGTAGCTATTACAATGCAGGAAGGTAACCTACAATGCAATAGATGTGGCTACAAAAAATAGGCTAATACTAATCTGGCTGGGGCTGCAGGGCACAAGGCTGCAGAAAGGCTCCTCTATCTACTCCTATATAGTTTGTTTGCAAACAATCTAGCTGGATATGGATGGAAACACACTAATAGGAGAAATCAGGAAAAATGAGCAGCACTAATGCAAAAAAGGACAATGTATGAGGCAGTGACACACGCTGAGCGGACTACAACCGGACGTGGCTGCAGAACACACTACAGCGTGAGCTGTACTCACACACAGAGACCTCGCAGACAGCTGTGAACAGTGCAGAGATCTGTGCACTAGCGCTGCAAGGCAAAAGAAAGCTTCTCTATCTACTCCTATATAGTGTGTTTGGAAGCAATCTAGCTGGATACGGATGGAACCACACTAATAGGAGAAATCAGGAAAAATGAGCAGCACTAATCCAAAAAGACAATGTATGAGGCAGTGACGCACGCTGAGCGAACTACAACCGGACGTGGCTACAGAACACACTACAGTGTGAGCTGCACTCACACACAGAGACCTCGCAGACAGCCATGAACAGTGCAGAGAATTGTGCACTAGCGCTGCAAGGCATAAGAAAGCTTCTCTATCTACTCCTATATAGTGTGTTTGGAAGCAATCTAGCTAGATACGGATGGAACCACACTAATAGGAGAAATCAGGAAAAATGAGCAGCATTAATGCAAAAAAGGACAATGTATGAGGCAGTGACGCACGCTTAGCGGACTACAATCGGACGTGGCTGCAGAACACACTACAGCATGAGCTGCACTCACACACAGAGACCTCGCAGACAGCCGTGAACAGTGCAGAGAACTGTGCACTAGCGCTACAAGGCAAAAGAAAGCTTCTCGCACAGCGGTTTATAAAGTAGCCGGGGTAAAGCACAGTAAAGCAAATCGCTAGCTCAAACTGTCCCTCAGAACAGCAGCGTCCTGTCCATAACTGATTTCACGGCAGAGTGAACCCAAAATGGCGGCGGCGGCTTTTATAGTGCATCATGACATAATTTCAGCAGCCAATCACAGCCATGCCATTAGTTAACATGCCTAACATGCCTAACAGTATGTGCCCACACTTCTTAGGATCCTCATTGGCTGAATAAAATCAAACTGGCTCATTGCATTATGGGAACTTCCGATTCCGGTATTCGATATTCTAAAAGTATCGGAACTCAGTATCGGAACTCCGATACAGCAAATATCGGTCGATACCCGATATTTCCGTATTGGAATGCTCAACACTAATGATGAGAGGTTGAAAATGTTGAGCCTGCTTAGCTTAGAAAAATTACGCCTCTGAGGGGAATCTCATTTACATGTATAAATATGTGTGGTCAGTACAAAGGACTGGCACATGACTTATACCTTCCAAAGATCATACTAAGGATAAGGGGGCACTCATTAGGGGTGGGAGAAAGGTGATTCCGGCACCTAAACAGGAAAGGGTTCTTTACAGTCAGAGCAGTCGGATTGTGGAATGCCCGACCACAAGAGGTGGTGATGGCCGACACTATGACAGCTTTCAAAAAAGGGCTGGGTGATTTCCTCGATACACGTAACATTGTGGGCTACAGTTAAATTAGACAAAATGTTACAACTATAGTAGTAATAGTAGTACATTTAGTATGATAATAGTAATTACATAACTAGTATCATAATTAGGTTTGATCCAGGGTTCTAGGACTGAATGTGACACAAATTGGCTGAATGTGTCCTGGGGTTTTTGCCTTCTTCTGGACCAACGGATTTAGGCATAGAGATTTTAGTAATACCATTATTAGAATCACAAGAGTAATAAAAATATAAAACTAATTAAAAAAATTATAAATGGGTATATTTTAATTGTAATAGTGCAGGATTAATAAAAATAATAATAATACATTTGTGAAGCCTAGTCCCAGTAAATTAGTGTAGTGTTATTGTAGAGAATACAGTTGGGGGAGGAAGGTTGAACTTGATGGACCTAGCTTTTTATTCAACCTACGTTACTATGTTACTATGTTACTATGACTTGATGAAACCTCTGATATCTGGCAGCATTTCAGCAGCAGATTCTTTAAAAGAAGCCTATCAGCAGGATTTACCACTATAATCCACCACCAGCCTCCTCCAAGTTGTTAATACCTCATCCATATGCATGAGCCGTCTTCTTCTCGAGCATCCAGTGGGAAGCTAAATCCATTAGACATATTCCTAACTTCACTGTGCATGCCTGAGACAATAGAGCATGGGAACTATTTCAAGCACTGGGGAAGGGTGGTCAGGTGGTCAGAGACTTTCTGGAATGTTAAAGGGATTGTCCGGTCTAAAGTTATAAGTCTGCAGTCGCTCTGTGTGGCTGCAGACTAGTGAATCATCACATCATGCGAACTGCACACTGTAAGGATTCTCCAGTGACAGCGCCAGGAAAGTTGGGTGCATGACCGCAAGTATGTGATTTGTATACATGTGGTCACGTGCCGACAAGATGGCCACAGCCTCGCTCAATGCAAGTGCCTGACACAGTCTAGATGGAATATGGCCGGAAGAATACAAATCGCATACTTGCAGTTACATGTCCCCCGGCTCTCAACACCAGCACTGGAGAATCCTCACAGCGGACAGTGCGTGCAATGTGAGGATTCACAAGTCTGAAGTCTTCATTATTTAAATTTCACCACATTTTAATATTTTTTTTAATTAATTAGAGCATTGTGGGGCCCATTACATCATAAGGAGGACTATGTGGGGGCCAATATATTATATGGTGGGCTATGTGGGTCCATTATATTACATGCAGGGCCATGTGGGGGCATTATATTATATGGAAGGCAATGTGGAGTGATTATATTATATGAAGGACTATATGGGGGCCATTACATTATATGGAAGGCTATGTGGGACCCATTATATTATATAGAAGCCTATGTGTGGGCCATTATATTATATAGATGGCAATGAGGGGACCATTACATTATATGGAGGGCTATGTGTGGCCCATTATATTATATGAAAGGCTATGTGGGGCCCATTATATTACATGGAAGGCTATGTGGGGCCCATTATATTACATGGAAGGCTTTGTGGGGGCCATTATCTTATATGGATGGCAATGTTAGGCCCATTACATTATATAGAGGGCTATGTGCGACCCATGATATTATATAAAAGGCTACATGGGGCCATTATATTATTTGGAAGGCAATGTGGGGGCTATTATACTGTTTGGAGGGCTATGTGGGACCCACTATACTGTTGGACGGTTATGTGGGGGACATTTTACTGTTTGGAGGGTTATGTAATGGCCATTATACTGTTTTGAGGGCTGTTTGGTAGCCATTATTCTGTTTGGAGGGCTATGTGGGGGTCATTATTCTGTTTGGAGGGCTAGTGGGAGCCATTATACAGTGTGGAGGTTTGTGTGGGGCCCATCATACCTTGTGGGTGTCATCATATTGTGTGGAGGGCTGTGTTTTAGGGTCACAGTTGGGGCATCATACTGTGTTTTGGTAACCATATTTTGCTCGCTGGGTACAGTAGGTTCATCGTACTGTGTATCTGGAGGGTTCTGTGTAAGAATTCACTGTGTGGGTATCATACTGTGTTTGGGGGCACTTTTCTTGGCATCATACTTTAAGAAGGCGGCAAAACATGAATCTAAGGCTCCAATAGGAGGAATATTACTCTAAAAGGGCTGTAAAATTGTGAGTTACTGTATGCTCTTCTGTGCGCCACCAATTTTTTTTTCCTCTTTTTGGGGGGAGGGTGGCCCAATTAGAACATCTCCTATGGAGCCCCATGATCTCTATGTATGCCCGTGCATGAATGCCAAAAATTCAAGCAAAGAAGGTGGCTTCAGCATCCAATAATGATCAATCTTAATATGGCATCAGAAATACAGAAACAGCGGCAACGTTTCGACCCCTAGTATAGATCTGGGTCTTTATAAAGCTAATATAAGAGTGCACTGTCCTTCTATTTAAGCCTCTTATAAAAAAAAATTCAAATCATCTGTACATAATCCATCAATATTTACAATTCTTATTTCAAACATGTCATATAACATTATAAATTGCATTACTAACATATCATAAACGTATCATGTGTGTGTCCAAATGTTTTTGAGTAGCCGCACTACATAGACTGGGAAGAATAAAAAATAAAAATATCAACTGACTGCAACAAGAAAGCTCCATTTGTACACCATTCTACTGGGCATGCTCAGAATGAGTTTTCCTAATTGATTAAAATGTAACTGTTGTGTCAGCAGATTGTCTTCTAGCTTCCCCTATCCCCTCTCCTCTACACAGAACTTTATGAGCACCAACTATGATCTATCTCAGCAATGTGAAGATCTGTATTCAATGAATACAGATTTGATCTGTGAATTGAGAATATTGAGAATGAAAAATCAGTCCAAGAGGAAATTTCTCTAATAAGATAAATCACAAACTTTTTTATTTTGGAGAATACTATTGATACATGAAAAAAATATATAAACGCCCAACCCTTGCACGCAGTCTCCTGTCCACCCGTATAGCTAATTGCATTGCCTCCTGCAAGTTTCCAGGTGTAGGATAAGCAATAAGCAGATCCTTAACCCTTTCACCTAGCCCAGCAAGAAACAAACTTTTCAGAGCTGAATCGTTCCACCCCACCTGAGCAGACCACCGACGGAAGTGAGTACAATAATTTTCCACATTACCTGATCCCTGTCTCAAAAGTCTCAATTCTGTCTCAGCTAATGAGACACGATCAGGATCATCATACAACAACCCCAAAGCAGAAAAAAAACTATCCACTGATCTAAAGCACGGATCACTAGGTTGGAGAGAAAAGGCCCATCCCTGAGGTTCTTTGCGCAAAAGTGACATTATGAACCCTATGCGCTGAGATTCATCACCAGAGGATCTGGGTCTCAAACGAAAATACAATAAACAAGCATTCTTAAAGGAAAAAAAATCTTGTTGTTCACCAAAAAATAAATCAGGCAATCGTACCTTTGGCTCCACAAAATGCGCTCCAGAACAGCTACTCACGTGTTGTTGGAGCTCGGCCACCTCCAGAGAGAGTCCCTGCAGGCGTTGAGCCAAATCCTGAACCGACACCATGATGGAAACTGGAGGTCTTTCCTTAGAGATATTTTTGGGCTGGACTTACTGTTATGATAGGCTACAAGCACTAAGGAAAGACAGGAGATCTGTCCCTACAATAGAACTAAGCTAGATCCCTACGATGTAACGGGGAACCTGATCCTGCGATCAGACCCGCTAAAGTCCTCAGCTAGTCTGAACGAAGACCTATAGATGTGAGGGAGGAATCCCTACAAGAACTAGGGACTGGGAGAAAGATGGACACCTCCTAGCAGAAATTGTAGCAGTAAAAACACAAACACACAACATAGAACATAAAGGTCAAAAGACCTATCTAAACTGACTGAGAAAGGTTACAAAGCACCTGGCTAGCTTAAGAGTAGAAATTACAATGAAGTCCAGCAAGGCCAGAAGGGCGGAGCAGGATTAAATAGGCAAAAAGGTCATGTGACCAGCAAAATAGAAAAAACCTAACAGGAGAGTTCTAACAAGTGGAGCCTATGTGTAAAATCAGGTGCTCATCAGGACAACGGGAGTGGTAGTTTACTTGAGGTAGTAGTGTGGCGCCCCTGCGGGTTTAGTCGCCACAGAGGTACTGCATCTCAACCAGAGGTGTGGAATCTCACTCTCAGGTAAGGATGGAGTACTGCCCGGGACCCAAACATCTGCATCCAACACTACACTACTCCAGACCAGCAGGAGGGGCAAGATGCATTGCTGGGCTGCTGAGCCCTGTCTCTGGGTGGAGTGGGGGGAACCAAGAGAGGTGGAACCATGTTGTGGGTGTGGGTGGAGGAAGAAGTTCAGGGGAGCACTTGAGAAGGAGGATATAAAAAGGGAAGCCATCTTGGGTGTGTAGTCAGTCAGTGGAGAAGAAGTGAGGAGTTCAGTCAGTTCAGTCAGAGGAGGAGAGTGTGTGGAGCAGGAGCTCTGCAGGAGCTCTGCTCAGGAAGAGGGCCTAGTGAGAGAGGCCCAGGACAGACTGAAGAGAGGTGAGGAGCAGGAAGGAAGGCTCCAGAATAGAAAGGATCCCAGGGGCACGGGCAGTGCGGATGCCACCCGTGCGCCCGAACCCACCAAGAGTGGAAGGATCAGGACGCAGAGAGGGGAACGGCCCCTAAACTAGCAGAGTTCTTCAAGTCTCAACTAGATAACCGGAGGGTGCAGCATTTCAGGTGCTGCAGCCAACAGCCACATCTAATCGCCAAAAAGGAGGCCATAGAGGGCCCAGGGGACAGAGAAGACGTTGCCCGACAAGGTCCGCGGTCACTGGCTTGGGACACTGGGTGTGAGGCGCAGGGCAGGAGGGTGAGCGCCAGCGCAGGAAGATGGCCAGGAGGAACACACAGAATGAGGTCCCGCTAAGTACTCTGGAATTGCCTGAGGGTTTGCTGAATCCTTCCCTGAGTAGACACAGGACGACGTGGGAGCTTATACACAGGTAACTGTAACCTGGAATCTTGTCAAACTGTGAGTAAAACCCTGAAGACTGCACCCCACTGTCTCAGTGAATAATTGCTGCGCCATCACCTGCCTGCGCTACACAGCATCCGTCACATCTACCTCATACAACATCTACACTGCCCTGGAGCTAAGCTCTGCCTGTGGAGAGCTGAACCAACTCAGCTGCATTAACAACAGCTCCAGAGGACCTGCTCCGCAGCGGCGGCTCCCTTTAGCCGCATACCACAGGTGGCGTCACGAACATTATATATAAAAACTATTTCCCCATTACTATAATCCCCCTTTTATTGACCGCCCTGGGTCACGGACTGGGTCACCGCCACTGTGACATCTCCCGTAGCAACGACCGGCCCGGCTACCGAGTACCCCACGGCCCAGGGGGAGAGTCAGTAGTATATTTTGAATGCACCAAATTATAATATATAAGAGCATTATACCATGGACAATTGTGTCATTAGGTCATAGGTCCACAGTATACATGCATATTACCCACATACACATAGCATTTAGGAATCCATAATATTCCTTGGATTCAGGATATGAGACTAGGTATCACAACACCATCCCTGTGTTGTCACCACCCATTAAATTGTATCCATTGGTGGATTTCTAAAGATGATTTGATAGGATAGTTGTGAATTATTGTATTAGTTTGACATAGACCCAGATCTATGCCAAGGGTTGAAACTATGTTGAAATGTGTGATCTATATTTTACATTGGCCTGTGACATCTCTATCTCTGTCTGCCCTTCCTAGCTCTGCTTTTGTCACCAGCTAGCGCTGGTCTTCTTGGCCCTGTGGTTCCCATCTATACTGCGAGACATAGAGTTAACTGCTGTGTGGTATGGGTGGGGCTGCAAGCTATTTAAGATCCTGAAATCCTGCTTTCCACTGCCAGTTGTAATCTGCCCTGCTTCTGTGTAACTTGTGACTTGCTATTCTCCCAGTGGACAGTCCTAATTTTTGACCTTGGCCTGTATTTTTGTGACTATTCTCCTTCTTTACAATTTTGTGCCTACCTCTTAATTTTGACCTGCCTTCCTGACTATTCGCTTGTTTCTGGTTCGCTCCTTTGGATAGCAGCTCTTTAGTGGAACCAATCCAGTGGACCCCGTTTTAAGTCCAGAACCTTGTACAGGGGTTAAAGGGTGAAGGCTATGGTTCCTCAAGAATCTGCCAGATGGAGTGGCTTACGCCAAGTCTGTCCTAGGTAGCCGTTTTGTGCCTGTGGCCTCAAACAGATATAACATGGCCCAGGTTTTTCAAGATCCTAGTAATATGGACTGAAACATTATTTTACATTGGGTAAGGAAAGTCAGGGGTTTATTGTCATTTCCAGTTAGAAGGGCTTCCTCTTTTCTGTATTTTTGTATATTAAAGACCACCAAGTAATAATCTGGTGGCTTAAACCTTTGCACATGAGACTTGTGCTGTTTTAATTCCTTTTATAGAAAAGACAAATATGAATGCATTTATCTTCGCAGATGTCAGAGTTTTGGTAAATCTGCCAATAACTCCCACAAAATAGGTCTCTATTCTGGCAAACAATCAACTGTAGGAGTTCTAGCATCATCTGCTATGTCTCTAATTACAATTACTAGAAAGCGCTTTCACCTTAATTTATATTTCCAGTTGACGAGCTGACTATGATGTAAAGATGCCTGAGGGCAGACGACCGGTGACAGAGACGAGATCTAAGACCAGAAGAATATGTCTTCTACCCTTCTAGAGTCTCAAACTGGCACTAGTGACATCTATGATTTTTCATTTGTGATCTGAAGTTCGATCTGACTTTCTTTTGCCGCAGCAGTCATTAATACTAGGCTTTTATGATTACAATGCTTCAACATTCGACATGTACATGGAGCTCTGATGGGTTCACGGCAGCCTGTTAAAACATAAACTTATTTTCAAAAGTGCAAACACATTGGGCAGATTCTATGACAACACTCCACGCGGAAGCTCTGCCAACGTTGTATCTGACATTTCTCAATTAATTAAAACTGACATTTTAATTTAAAAGAAACATATGCAGAATAAACTGCCTAATAAACCAAGAGAAAGAGAAAATATGTTGGATGTATTCCTCCAGTTCTGATTTAACCTTTGCTGTGTGTTGGAATAGAAAATACCAAAATGATTGTTTGTAATATCACAGGTTTGAAGATCACTTATGTTTCCTTCCTTTTCTGATCAAATATCAGTTCCAAGTAGTTAAGCCCTGGATGTGATGTTAAACTCAATTTTAGCATGCTTTTAGTACTTGCAGATGGACTTATTTGGCAGTCTTAAATATTAGGGAATAAAAATCTGGTGGGATTAAAATGCTGCCAAAAGTAAACAGTTATAATTAGAGTGGACCATTGTGCAGCTAAAGTTGAGAACTTTGAGTATTTTGGAATCCATAAGGTGTCTTAATGCAAAAGCCTTATGCCTTTGTTTAATCATATGTCACTATGTGATTTCCAAATATTATAACTCAATAAACATCGAAATGTCCTTCTTGTCATCTAAAATTACATCTCTACATTGAATTGGGAAATCAAATTTTTTTAGGCTAGAAATGCTAAATGACTTACGGTGCTTTAAAAAAAAAAAAATTGCTGTTTTTGTTTTATATCAAATATATATAAAACTTTTAGGAAATTTGGCAACTATTTTCCTATCTTTTCAAGGCATCTAAAATTAAATAAGTTACTTTAAAGGGAAACTATCAACCTGAAAAACAACTCTGTAATTTGTGGATAGCTGTAGAGACACAGATTCCGAAGATGTTAATGATCTGGCAGGGAACCTCTGACCAGTTGGATCAATTTATTGGAGCAATGGATGTTAACCAGCGTTACTACAAATTCACAGTTAAATCCATTGAGGAACAAAGTAAATTTTAAGATATTTAAAATGCAAATTGCCTCTTGAGAGAAAAAGAGGACTTGAACTTTATAGCGCCACCTATTGGAAGTAGCAATCCTACAAGTCACAATCAACCCTTTATCGAGTCGTGTAATATGACTTAGGATAAAAGCCTAATCAGAATCTCAATTTACAGACACGGTGTTTTGGGCTGTTGGCCCTCGTCAGTGCAAAGTATGAGAACTGATTTGGCTAGGTGAGAGGTTCTGGACTGAGGTCAAGATATTTAAAGTGTCTCTGTCATTACTGATAACCTTTAAGAATAAGCTGTCATGTTTATGTACATGAGGCCAATGTATGACTTCTATTCTGCCTTTTTCGATGTTTTTCACCTCTACGGGCTCTTTCTTTAATTGTTAATTGTCTCTCAGCTAACCGGCAAAAACTAGGTGCTATGATGTCTCCCATATACAGCACACAGAGATATTATGGATTCCTACTCTCTTGTTGCTACATAGCACATAGTTGGAAGCAGCAGCAACTTTGAGGGCATGATGCAGAAGTACTGAGCAGGATAGTTGTGAATCCAGCACTGGGGTGAGATAAAATACTGAAAAGGAGAAGCACCAACTATGTGTTTCTTTATTTCCCTCTACTCCACGCTCTTTCTTGCCCTTCTTCTCCATGGACTTTGAAAGCAAGCTGCAATCTGATTCCCTGCTATAATGTCTGTATACATTTTTGCGTCCTCCCCTGCGCAGGAGATGTGGTATAATCAGACCATGTTCCTGCACAGTACACTGCAGGGACACATTTATAAGATTATCTCAGCACAGGAACATTTTACTTAAATACATCCAATTGTGGAAGTAATAAATATTCCAAGATCTATTGAATAAAATGAACTTTTGTTCGTGCAAAAACCCCTTTAAGTGCACTTTCTGTGTTATTTTTGTATCTGTGATGATTCTATTAAACTTGTAAACCGAGCTTTTATTTAATAGAATGGAATTTAAAAAGTACATTTTGCCTATTTTATAAGATTTATTAAACCTGCAGCATGTGTATGTAGGAATCAGAAATACTTTCAACCCTGAGAGGTGTGGGCACCTTTCTTGTCCTCTCAATGCTTTACATTAATCTTAGATATTTGCCGTCTATAGTTATTTGGATAAATTGAAAAATAGCACATAGAAGCAAACTATAAATCATGATATTATTATTAAGTCTCCACCATATAACATAAATATAGAGTGCTTTGGGGCATATGGAAAAGAAATCAGCCAAACATGGTCAGATCATAATACTCAGTAAATGGAGAATTGTAAATCTTTGTGATGGTAGAAGAAACACACGGATCGTCATTCTTACATACCAGTTTGCTTCCTAAAGTTCCATTTTTCACAATTAGCAAAATCCCTATCAGTCCACAGACCAATCAAGTCATTGGCAGCAAAAATTATTAATTTCTCCGTGTACCACTATAAAAGCTGAAATGCAATTGTTGGTCATTCATTCCTTGGGGATATGTCAAGAATCATTAATCCGTGGAAACAGGCAGTATGCTGTGAACATGGAATGTTACAATCAAATGGCTTGCTATTAGAGATGTTGGGAGACAGATTGATGTTTTACAACCATTAACAAATTAAATTTACTGTACCATACAATGTGCAAGAAGCAAAATGCAATACATGAACTAATCATTTGTTAAATAAAATTAGACCCAAAACTTACTTTTAAACACTATCTTTTCTGAAAAAAGAGATCTCTTAAACGTAAAAGAACATTGTTTGCTCCGATCACTCTTATTCACATTGTAGAATTATTTCAAAGTATCTCCTCCAATATGAAGTACATTGGTTACTTGCATTGTTTGTTTTTTCTTTTGCTTTTCCCTTTTTGTTTTTATTCGTTTTCTTCCAAAAGTCATAGCATTTTTATTTTCTCATTGGCTTAGCCATATGTGTTAGAACCTTGCTGTTAGGTTTTTTTTCCTTTGCTGGTCTCATGACCTTGTTGGCCTATTTAATCCTGCTCCGCCCTTCTGGCTTTGCTGGACTTCATTGTATATCTACTTTCTAGCTAGCCTGTGCTCTGTATCTAACTCTGTTAGTTTGCTTGGTCTACGGACCTCTATGTTCTATCTATTTTGTTTGTTCGTCTGTCTGCTACTATTTCTGTTAGGAGGTGTCCCATATTCCTCCCAGTCCTTAGTACTTGTAGGGATTCCCTCCCCACATCTATAGGTCTCCGTACAGACTAGATTAGGACTTTAGCAGGTCTGATCGCAGGATCAGGTTCCCTGTTACATCGTAGGGATTCAGCTGAGTCCTATAGTAGGGACAGATCTCCTCTCTTTCCTTAGCTTTGGTAGCAGAACATAACAGTAAGTCCAGCCTGCAAATTCTCTAAGGAAAGATTTTTTTTTTTTTTTGTTCCATCATGGTGTCGGTTCAGGATTTGGCTAAACACTTGCAGGGACTCTCTCTGGAAGTGGCCGAGCTCCGTCAGCACGTGAGTAACTGTCCTGGAGCATATTTCTTGGAGCCTAAGGTATGTTTGCCGGATTTATTTTTTGGTGAACATCGAGAATTTTTTTCATTTAAAAATGCTTGCTTATTGTATTTTCGTTTGAGACCCAAGTCCTCTGGGGATGAATCCCAGCGCGTAGGGTTCATAATGTCACTTTTGCGCAAAGAGCCTCAGGAGTGGGCCTTTTCTTTGCAACCTAGTGATACATGCTTCAGATCAGTGGATAGTTTTTTTTCTGCTTTAGGATTATTATATGATGATCCTGACCGTGTGGCATCAGCTGAGACTGAGTTGAGACGTTTAAAACAAGGATCAGGTAATGTGGAAAAATATTGTACTCATTTTCGTCGTTGGTCCACTCAAACAGGGTGGAACGATTCTGCTCTGAAAAGTCTATTTCTTGCTGGGCTCAGTGAAAGGGTTAAAGACCTGCTAATTGCTTATCCTACACCTGAGGATTTGCAACAGGCTATGCAATTAGCTATACGGGTGGATAGAAGACTGCGTGCTAGGGTTAATGAGAGCAAATCCTCTGCTATGTCAGTTTCTGGTTATGATAATGTGTGTACTAAGAGTGGTGAACCGATGGAGATTGGATCGGTGGCACCTCGCTCTCAAGAAAAAGACCGTCGTTTTTCGGAAGGCTTGTGTTTCTATTGCGGAAAATCTGGTCATTTGATTAAAGGCTGTGAGCTTCGTATGAAGAAAGAAAAAAAAATGGTCAGTCACGCCCGTATTGCCTGTTTAAATTCCAAGGGTATATTTTTAGCTGCTTCCACGATTGCTCAGGAAAAATTAATGGAATTTCGGGTGTTTGTTGATTGCGGGTCTACACTGAATGTAATTGATGGGGGATTCGTGGAAAAACTCAATTTAAAACCTGAACCTTTATCATCCCCCATTGCTGTGGTTTCTGTGGATGGCTCCCCTTTGAAGAATATTACTCTCAATGTCAGTGAATTTCCTCTCACTATTAATGGTGTTCACCATGAGAAATTGGATTTGGTAGTGTTGAATAACTTGCCTTCTCCAGTAATATTGGGTTTGCCCTGGTTAAAATTTCACAATCCTGTACTGGATTGGTCTACCAGTGAAATTAAATCCTGGAGCCATAAATGTTATGACAAGTGTTGTAACGGGCGTATTGCAGCTTTGGATAGGGGAGAATTGCCTGTTCCTATTCAGGATTTTTGGAGAGTTTTTTCTGAGAAAGAATCGCAGGTTTTGCCTCCCCATAGAGACTATGATTGTTCTATTGAATTTGTCCCTGGAGCGATTCTTCCTAAAAGTCGTTTATTTAACCTTACTATTCCTGAGAGGAAGGATTTGGAGGAATACATACAGACAAGTTTGGCCGCCGGTCACATTAGGTCCTCTAAGTCTCCTGTGGCGGTTGGATTTTTTTTTGTAAAAAAAAAAAGGACGGCGGTTTACGTCCTTGTCTGGATTTTCGTGAGATTAACAAAATTACAGTACGCAATCCTTACCCACTGCCATTGATTCCTGATCTGTTTAACCAGTTATTGGGGGCCAAGTGGTTCTCTAAAATTGACCTTAAGGGGGCATACAATCTGTTGCGCATGAAGGAGGGTGATGAATGGAAGACTGCTTTTAACACTCCTGTGGGTCATTTTGAGAATCTGGTTATGCCTTTTGGTCTTACTAATGCTCCTGCATTTTTTCAGAATCTGATTAATGACATCCTTAGACCTTTGATCGGTAAAAATGTGGTTGTGTATTTGGATGACATTTTGATTTATTCGCCAGATCTGGAGTCTCATTGGCGGAGCGTGCGTGAGGTATTACAGTTATTAATGGACAATTCGCTTTTTGCTAAGCTGGAGAAATGTGAGTTCGCTGTACAGAGAATTAGTTTTTTGGGCTACATTATCTCCAGCAAAGGTTTTGAGATGGATCCGGTTAAGGTTCAGGCTGTGCAGGAATGGCCTAGGCCTATTGGTTTGAAATCGATACAGAGGTTTTTGGGTTTCGCCAATTACTATAGAAAATTCATAAAAAATTTTTCTAGTATTGTCAAACCTCTGACTGATCTCACCAGGAAAGGTGCTGATGCGGTTCAGTGGTCTTCTGAGGCCATTGAAGCTTTTGTGTATCTCAAGGAGAGGTTCACCTCTGCTCCCATCCTTATGCAGCCTGATGTTACTAGGCCGTTTTTGGTTGAGGTTGATGCTTCCTCTGTGGGGGTTGGCGCAGTATTGTCTCAGGATAACGGGGATGGATTACATCCCTGTGCCTTTTTCTCAAAAAAATTTTCGGAGACTGAATTGAATTACGATATTGGTAATCGGGAATTATTGGCTATTAAACTCGCATTTGAACACTGGCGCCACTTCTTGGAAGGTGCGGAATTTCCCGTTCAGGTTCTTACGGATCATAAAAATCTGATATATCTTGATGCTGCCAAGCGCCTGAATGCCCGTCAGGCTAGGTGGGCACTGTTTTTCTCGCGGTTTAATTTCTCCGTTACTTACATCCCTGGTACTAAGAATGTTAAGGCGGATGCCTTGTCTCGCAGTTTTTCTCCCATAGTCGGTGCTGAGAAAGAGGAAAACATTTTACAAGAAGGTGTTGTGATAGCTGCTTTAGACTCCGTTTTGGAAGATGAGATTCTTAAAGCTCAGGAGAATGCCCCATCTAACACTCCTCATGGGAGGTTGTTTGTGCCTGGGACCTTTAGGAGAGATTTATTTGTTGAGTGTCACGAATCTCGGTTGGCAGGTCATCCCGGAATCTCTGAGACCAAGAGACTGGTGGGTCGCAGTTTTTGGTGGCCTGGATGGCAGAAGGAAGTCATTAAGTGGGTGCGCCAATGTACTATATGTGCTAGATCTAAGTCCTCACATACTCCTGCTGCGGGGTTAGTTTGTCCTTTGGAGGTCCCCAGTGCTCCTTGGACACATTTGGCTATGGACTTTATAACTGACCTTCCCCCCTCTGAGGGTTTTACTGTCATCTGGGTGGTCGTGGACCGTTTTAGCAAGATGTGTCACTTGGTTCCCTTCGTCAAATTGCCCTGCGCTAAAACTCTCGCTAAGGCCTTTGTCAAGGAAATTGTCAGACTTCATGGCGTTCCTACTGACATTGTTTCTGATAGGGGTCCTCAGTTCGTGGCTCGTTTTTGGCGTGCCTTTTGTGACAGGTTGGGAATTCATTTGTCGTTTTCGTCCGGATATCATCCTGAATCTAATGGCCAGACAGAAAGGAAAAACCAGGATGTTGAGCAGTTCTTGCGTTGTTTTGTGGCAGACAATCAAGAGGGGTGGTCTGAGTTTCTGCCACTTGCCGAATTTGCTCTGAACAATCATACATCTTCTTCTGCTGGTTGTTCGCCTTTTTTTTGTTGTTCTGGGAGACATCCGTCATTTGGGTCGTTCTCCAAGTTGGGATCTGCCGTGCCTGAGGAGGAGAATTTTTCCGGTGATTTGGAAAGAGTTTGGACGGATGTGCGTGGTAATCTTCAGGAGGCCAACAGAAAATCTAAAGACTACTTTGATAGGAAACGACAGGAGGTTTTGTTCGCTGTTGGTGACATGGTTTGGTTGTCCTCTAGGAATCTGCGGTTGAGGATTCCTTCTAAGAAATTGTGTCCCAAGTTTGTAGGGCCCTTTAAGGTGCTTCAGGTTGTCAACCAATCTGCTGTTAGGTTGGAGGTTCCTACCTCCTGGAGAATTAATCCGGTCTTTCATGTCTCTCTGTTAAAAAAAGCTGTTGTGTCAGATGGTGACGCCTCTGCCTCTATTCCTCCGGTGGTGGAGGACGGGGAATGTGAAATTTCTCGCATCCTTGACTCTAGACGGTATAGAGGTAGTTTGCAGTATCTTGTGGCCTGGAAAGGTTTCGGACCCGAGGATAACTCTTGGGTGAGGTCAGATGATGTTTCCGCGTCCAGACTTATCAGAGCGTTTCACAGGAGATTTCCTGATAAGCCTGGTCCTAGGGGATCCGGAGGATCCTCTTAGAAGGGGGGGTACTGTTAGAACCTTGCTGTTAGGTTTTTTTTCCTTTGCTGGTCTCATGACCTTGTTGGCCTATTTAATCCTGCTCCGCCCTTCTGGCTTTGCTGGACTTCATTGTATATCTACTTTCTAGCTAGCCTGTGCTCTGTATCTAACTCTGTTAGTTTGCTTGGTCTACGGACCTCTATGTTCTATCTATTTTGTTTGTTCGTCTGTCTGCTACTATTTCTGTTAGGAGGTGTCCCGTATTCCTCCCAGTCCTTAGTACTTGTAGGGATTCCCTCCCCACATCTATAGGTCTCCGTACAGACTAGATTAGGACTTTAGCAGATCTGATCGCAGGATCAGGTTCCCTGTTACATCGTAGGGATTCAGCTGAGTCCTATAGTAGGGACAGATCTCCTCTCTTTCCTTAGCTTTGGTAGCAGAACATAACAATATGTGTGCTTGTTTTTTGCTGAACAAGTGCCGGTTTTGAAAGACATCACTCATTTTACCATATAAATGACTGAAAATGGAAAACAAAATCATCCAGGGAGAACATGTTCAACTATATTAAATTAAGTTATGTGTAATAATAGCAAAAAACACAGGGAAAAAGTATTGAACACGCTTACTGTAATTTATTTAATACTTTGTACAAAAACCTTTGTTGATGACAGCTTCAATACATCTCCTGTATGGAGAAACTAGCTGCATGCATTGCTCAGGTGTGCTTTTTTGTCCTATTCTTCTACACAAACACTCTTCAAATCCTGAAGAATCCGTGAGCTCCTTCAATGAACTTTGAGTTTTAGTTCCTTCTATAAATTTTCTTTTGGATTCAAGTCAGTGATTGGGTGGGTCATTCTAGCAGCTTTATTTTCTTTCTCTGAAACGAATTAACAATTTTTTTGGCCTTGTGTTTGAGATCATTGTCTTTCTGAAATGTCTACCTTCATTTCATATTCATCATCCCGGTAGGTAGCAGCAGATTATTTTCAACAATGTCTGGGTACCTGTGTCCATTCATCCTTCCTTCAATTACATGAAGTTTGCCAGTGCCATATGCAGAAAAACAGCCCCACAGCATGATGTTCCCACCTCCAAATGTCACTGTTGGTATGGTGTTTTGGGGGTGCTATGCAGTACCTTTTGGCCTCCAATCATGATGTATATTATGGCATCCAAAAAATTCAATTTTGGTCTCATCTGATCTGACTATATTGTCCCAGTATTTCACAGGCTTGTCTAAATGTTGTTGATCAAACTCTAAACGAGCTTGAATATGCTTTTTGTTTAGCAATAGAGTCTTGCGTGGTGAGCGTGCATCCCGACCAAGGAGATTGATTACTTATAGTTTTATTTGAAACAATTGTACCTTCTGATTCCAGGTCAATTTGTAGCTCTCTACAGGTGGTCCTTGGCTCTTGGACAACTCTTCTGAAAATTCTTTTAACTCCTGCCTGTGTGGACTGGATGGGTTGATGTCAACAGCACCTTTAGAAATATATTTACTTAGAAAATTGGTGATGTTGAGTGGTGATGGGTAGTGATGAGTGAGCACTAAAATGCTCGGGTACACGTTGCTCGGGTCGAGCAAATTGGAATACTCGGGTGCTTGACCCGAGCAACGAGCCCAATGTAAGTCTATGGGAAACTCAAGCATTTTTCAGGCGCTCCCCACGGAGGTCTGCAGAGGGCCTAAAAATTGCCCAAATCGATGGGAACAGTGCTCAAATGACATGGGAACAGCATGGGGAAGACCCCTGGAAGCATTTCTGACTCCCAGGTCACTTCTGTCTACAACGTTGTCAGAGGTATTACGCCACTTTTACGGAATCACAATAAAACATACCAAAACGAAACCAAAATGGAATTTCCTGGGAAATATGTTAAGGAACATCCTTTCCAGGGTAATAACTTGTATGTTTTGCATTGCTTTCAACCTAGACAAATGCATTCACCAGGAAATGTCATTTTAACATTTTACAACCTTATCTGGCCATGTGTTGTGTGACACATCATAAGACACATGCATACAGTGCTGAAAAGACATGGGAACAGCATGGGGAAGACCTCTGGAAGCATCTCTGACTCCCAGGTCACTGCCTAAAAGTGTGCACATCATAAGTGATCCTTGGCACATGCGAAGATGCCTCCCGCCATGCACCTGTCGTTGCAGACTTGCAGCAATCACCTCCCACATCCTTGTCCCACTGCAGCGTTCAGTTGTCCCTACCCCATTCCTTGGAATGCAAGCGCAAGTATGCAGGCAGCCACCCACCCACAGGCGGCACTACTATACTGCCAAACTTTTGACAGCTGCTTACACTTGAAATATGGCTTTTTAAGCACGTGGAGGCGGAAGCTTTTCACAACCTCATGCCGGCGGTGGCCGGGTGTCCATACTCGGTACCCAGCCGCCACTATATTTCCCGGCATCGCCTCCGCCTTCAACAAGCACGGGTCCCACAACAGTACCCGTGTCCTCCCCAGTGCACTTACTGGGAAGGACCGCCTAACCACAAACACGTGGACAGGTGAATGTGGCCGGGGACGGTACGGAGCCAGTCCACAACTTTTTTTGCTAAGAGTTGTATTTAGCTCGGTGAAAGGACTGGCATAGAGGGAAACCGTATCTACCCTGTGTGTCAATTCTCCCAGGAAGTCCTGTAATTGAGCTTGTTGCAGAAGCAATGGCAGCCCGTCCAACATCAACTCGCACTTGTCAGTGGTGCTTTGACACACACACACATCTTTCTTTGCGCATTTAATTTCTTGAATACAGAGTTGGACAATGGCCTGATCCGTAATGCGTTTTGAGAAATAACCTGCATAAGCATGGCCGATCCACATTAAAAAAGCAGCCATAGAGTGTCCGGGAACCTTCCACCTCACTTTTCTTAGCCAGGGCTGCTTTTCGGCAGGGGTTGGATGGGCCCACCAGAGAACTGGAGTCTCCTCCGGCGGGACCTGGCTTCTCCTTCAGGAGAGTTCATAGTGCCGAGGTGAGGCCATGATGATGATAGAGGCCACCATCTGCTTAGTTTTCTGTTACTTGGAATGCAAGTGCAAGTATGCAGCCAGTCACCCACCCACCCACAGGCCGCAACACCAAACTGCCAGATTTCTGGGCAGCTCTTTGCACTTGAAATATGGCCTTTTAAGCTCGTGGAGGCAGATGCTTTTCACAACCTCATGCCATAGGCGGCCTGGTGTCCATACTCGGTCCCCAGCCGCCACTATATTTCCCGGTATCGCCTCCGCCTTCCACAAGCACGGGTCTCACAACATTACCCGTGCCCTCCCCAGTGCACTTACTGGGAAGGACCGCCTAACCACAAACACGTGGACAGGTGAATGTGGCCAGGGATGGTATGGAGCCAGTCCACAACTTTTTTTGCTAAGAGTTGTATTGAGCTCTGTGAAAGGACTGGCATAGAGGGAAACCACATCTACCCTGCGTGTCACTTCTCCCAGGAAGTCCTGTAATTGAGCTTGTTGCTGAAGCAATGGCAGCCCGTCCAACATCAACTCGCACTTGTCGGTGGTGCTTTGACACACACACATCTTTCTTTGCGCATTTAATTTCTTGAATACAGAGTTGGACAATGGCCTGATCTGTAATGCGTTTTGAGAAATAACATGCATAAGCATGGCCGATCCACATTTAAAAAGCAGCCATAGAGTGTCCGGGAACCTTCCCCCACACTTTTCTTAGCCAGGCTTGCTTTTCGGCTGGGTTGGACGAGCCCACCAGAGAACCGGAGACTCCACCGGCGGGACCTGGCTTCTCCTTCAGGAGAGTTCATAGTGCCGAGGTGAGGTCATGATGATGATAGAGGCCACCATCTGCTTAGCTTTCTGTTACTTGGAATGCAAGTGCAAGTATGCAGCCAGCCAGACACCCACCCACAGGCCTCAATACTAAACTGCCAGATTTCTGGGCAGCTCTTTGCACTTGAAATATGGCCTTTTAAGTTCGTGGAGGTGGAAGCTTTTCACAACCTCATGCTGGCGGCGGCCGGGTGTCCATACTCGGTCCCCAGCCGCCACTATATTTCCCGGTATCGCCTCCGCCTTCCACAAGCACGGGTCTCACAACATTACCCGTGCCCTCCCCAGTGCACTTACTGGGAAGGACTGCCTAACCACAAACACGTGGACAGGTGAATGTGGCCAGGGACGGTATGGAGCCAGTCCACAACTTTTTTTGCTAAGAGTTGTATTGAGCTCAGTGAAAGGACTGGCATAGAGGGAAACCATATCTACCCTGCGTGTCACTTCTCCCACGAAGTCCTGTAATTGAGCTTGTTGCTGAAGCAATGACAGCCCATCCAACATCAACTCGCACTTGTCGGTGGTGCTTTGACACACACACATCTTTCTTTGCGCATTTAATTTCTTGAATACAGAGTTGGACAATGGCCTGATCTGTAATGCGTTTTGAGAAATAACATGCATAAGCATGGCCGATCCACATTTAAAAAGCAGCCATAGAGTGTCCGGGAACCTTCCCCCACACTTTTCTTAGCCAGGGTTGCTTTTCGGCAGGGTTGGACGAGCCCACCAGAGAACCGGAAACTCCACCGGCGGGACCTGGTTTCTCCTTCAGGAGAGTTCATAGTGCCGAGGTGAGGCCATGATGATGATAGAGGCCACCATCTGCTTAGTTTTCTTTTACTTGGAATGCAAGTGCAAGTATGCAGCCAGCCAGACACCCACCCACAGGCCTCAATACTAAACTGCCAGATTTCAGGGCAGCTCTTTGCACTTGAAATATGGCCTTTTAAGTTCGTGGAGGTGGAAGCTTTTCACAACCTCATGCCGGCGGTGGCCGGGTGTCCATACTCGGTCCCCAGCCGCCACTATATTTCCCGGTATCGCCTCCGCCTTCCACAAGCACGGGTCTCACAACATTACCCGTGCCCTCCCCAGTGCACTTATTGGGAAGGACCGCCTAACCACTAACATGTTTACAGGTGAATGTGGCCAGGGACAGTACGGAGCCAGTCCACAACTTTTTTTGCTAAGAGTTGTATTTAGCTCAGTGAAAGGACTGGCATAGAGGGAAACTGTATCTAACCTGCGTGTCATTTCTCCCAAGAAATCCTGTAATTGAGCTTGTTGCAGAAGCAATGGCAGCCCGTCCAACATCAACTCGCACTTGTCAGTGGTGCTTTGACACACACACATCTTTCTTTGCGCATTTAATTTCTTGAATACAGAGTTGGACAATGACCTGATCTGTAATGCGTTTTGAGAAATAACATGCATAATCATGGCCGATCTACATTTAAAAAGCAGCCATAGAGTGTCCGGGAACCTTCCCCCAAACTTTTCTTAGCCAGGGCTACTTTTCGGCAGGGTTGGACGGGCCCACCAGAGAACCAGAGACTACTCTGGCGGGACCTGGCTTCTCCTTCAGGAGAGTTCATAGTGCCGAGGTGAGGCCATGATGATGATAGAGGCCACCATCTGCTTAGTTTTCTGTTACTTGGAATGCAAGTGCAAGTATGCAGCCAGCCTCCCACCCAAAAGGCCGCAACACTAAACTGCCAGATTTCTGGGCAGCTCTTTGCACTTGAAATATAGCCTTTTAAGCTTGTGGAGGCAGAAGCTTTTCACAACCTCATGCCGGCGGCAGCTGGGTGTCCATACTTGGTCCCCAGCCGCCACTATATTTTCCGGTATCGCTTCCGCCTACCACAAGCACGGGTCCCGCAACATTACCCATGCCCTCCCCAGTGCACTTACTGGGAAGGACTGCCTAACCACAAACAAGTGGACAGGTAAATGTGGCCAGGGATGGTACGGAGCCAGTCCACAACTTTTTTTGCTAAGAGTTGTATTTAGCTCGGTGAAAGGACTGGCATACAGGGAAACCGTACCGACCCTGCATGTCATTTCTCCCAGGAAGTCCTCTAAAGCTGCTTGCACTTGAAATGTGGTCTGAACATTATGGCTGGTACTTTTCTGTGGGAATTTGCTTGCCTCCTACAAGCCTGGAATATTTCCAGCAAACTATGGTACGACGCTATGGTTTTAGCACTGCCCCCAGTACCAGTAGTGAAGCCATCCACAATTTCCTTCTCAGGAATTTTATTTGGTAGACTGAGTGGCTGCCCAAATACATTTTCTCATAAAGGAGCTGAAGATGGAGTGGCAGTAGGTGCAAGTTTCTCCAGCCTGTTAGATATTAGAGGGTGAACGGCAGCACATTGGATCAGTGGTTAGCACTGAAGCCTTGCAGTGCTGGGATCCTGGGTTCAAATCCCAGCAAGGACAACATCTGCAAGGACTTTGTATGTTCTCCCCGTGTTTGCGTGTGTTTCCTCCTCAGTAAAAAAGCAGCTAAAGAGTGTCCGGCAACCTTCCCACACACTTTTCTTAGCCAGGACTGCTTCTCGGCAGGGTTGGACGGTCCCACCAGAGAATCCTCTGGTGTGCCTTGGCTTCTACCTCAGGAGAGTTCATGATAGCGCTAACTTTGCAGCTGCTATCGGGCTCTTGAGCGGGTGAGAAGGGTTAGCCCTCAGAATCAAATCCTCTGGTGGGCACAATGTTTTTCAATCTGAAACAGCTTCTCTGTGGGAGTTGTATTTCCCCACAGCCATATTCTTTAGCTCGGTGAAAGGACTGGCATAGAGGGAAACCGTATCTACCCTGGCTGTCATTTCTCCGTCACCAGGTTCCGCCCATTGTCACACACGGCCATGCCTGGCTGTATGTTCAGCGGTGAGAGCCACAGATCAGGCTTTTGTGTTACAGCTTTCAACAACTCTGCAGCGCTGGGCAGTTTGTCAATTAAGCATTAAGCATGTTATCTTCAGCACAGCCTGTTGCCGCTTGGCCAAGGCAGTGCTGCAGTGCTGTCAGCTTGAGACTGATGTGGTCATTTCGGAGATGGAGGAGGTGCATGAGCTGAACAATGTGATTACATTGAGGCTAAATTGGTGACGCTGTTTTTATACTAAAGTTAGATCCTATTGTTTTGTTATTTTTATGTTATTTTTTAAGACAAATGCATTCACCAGGAAATGTCATTTTAACATTTTACAACCTTATCTCGCAATGTGATGTGTGACACATCATCAGACACATCCTGTTTTATTTATGATGGAGGGACTCTGAAAGTCATAAAGCCTATTTTTATAGGGACATCAGACGGCCCTTACTATTCTTAAAAGGCCAGCAGTCGGCCCTCGCTATTGTTAGAGAGCCATCAGCCGGCTATGCTTTGTTGTTCCCATTACTAACAAGTGGGTCTCCTATACTGTTATTGCGTATCCAGTGACTGAAAGGGCTGCCAAAAATTTGGACGCAACCCAATACCCCTTTGAAGAGACATAGAGGAGGGTCTCAGTAAAAAAATGTTCCCATTATAAAGGAGCGGGTCTCCTAAAGTGGTAATGCCCATGCTGTGACTGCAAGGGCTGCCAAAATTTGGGAAAAACCCCACTAAGAATTTAAAGACACAGATAGCAGGGCCACAGTAACAAGGTACGATATGTTCCCATTAAAAAGGAGAGGGTCTGCTATACACTTATAGGGTATGCAGTGATTCCAACGGCTGACCAAATTTAGCAAAAACCCCACTAAGAAATTAAAGACACATAGAGCAGGGCCACAGTAACGACATGTTCAAATTAGAAAGGAGAGAGTCTGCTATACAGTTATAGGGTATGCAGTGAGTCCAACGGCTGACCAATTTTAGGAAAAACCCAACTAAGAAATTAAAGACACACAGAGCAGGGCCGCAGTAACAAGGTACGACATGTTCCCATTAGAAAGGAGAGAGTCTGCTATACAGAAATAGGGTATGCAGTGAGTCCAATGGCTGACCAATTTTAGGAAGAACCCCGCTAAGAATTTAAAGACACACGGAGCAGGGCCACAGTAACAAGGTACGACATGTTCCCATTAGAAAGGAGAGAGTCTGCTATACAGTTATAGGGTATGCAGTGAGTCCAACGGCTGACCAATTTTAGGAAAAACCCCACTGAGAATTTAAAGGGGCTCCGGGGTGTCTATGGCCAGATTGTTCTCATTATATGTGCAGCGCTGCGGCACATACCGGCAGACAGTGGTGGGGGGGGCCCCCGGACTGCTCCGCCAGCAGCGGCGCACGGCCGCTTCTTCTTCTTCTGCCGGGCCAGCACTGCAGCAGTTAACTTCCCTGTGCTGGCCAGGCCGCGTCACTGCTAGGAGACACGGCCCTGTGCGCGGCCGTGTCTCCTAGCTGTGACGTCACGCAGTGCGCACCTGGCCTGCAGTGCTGCACCGGAAAAGAGCAGGACTGGAGCCAAGCCAGGGGATGGTGAGTGTGTGTGTGTGTGTGTATATATGTGTGTGCATGTATGTGTGTGTGTGCAGGCAGATATCACTGTGTGATGTCTGTTTATATGTATTTTTGTGTTTCAAATGTGTTAATGCGTGTATGTATATGTCTGTATATGTTTGTGTGCGTGCGTGACTGAGTGCGGCCTCCTGCTGAGTATAGATGGCACCATGCAGCCTCCTGCTGTCTCTGGGGGGGGCGCCGTGCGGCCTCCCGCTGTGTATAGATGGTGCTGTGCGGCCTCTTGCTGTCTCTGGGGGTGCGCCGTGCGGCCTCCCGCTGTGTATAGATGGCGCCGTGCAGCCTCCCGCTGTGTATAGATGGCGCCGTGTGGCCTCCTGCTGTGTATAGATGGCGCCGTGCAGCCTCCCGCTGTGTATAGGTGGCACCGTGCGGCCTCCTGCTGTATAGGTGGCGCCGTGCGGCCTCCTGCTGTGTATAGGTGGCGCCGTGCGGCCTCCCGCTGTGTATAGATGGCGCCGTGCGGCCTCCTGTTGTGTATAGATGGCTACGTGCGGCCTCCTGCTGTGTATAGATGGCTACGTGCGGCCTCCTGCTGTGTATAGATGGCTATGTGTGCTTAATATTGAGTCATACAATTAATGTAAGGCTATGTGCCCACGATGCAGAAATGCTCCGGATTTTTTTTTAGCGTTTCTGCATCTCCCTGGCAGAAAAAACGCATGCGGATTGTACATGCGTTTTTCCTGCCAGGGACTTGCTGATGTGAAGCGTTCTTCACATGCATTTCCGCATGCGGGTTGACAAGCGCTTTCCAAGCGATTTTAGCATCACTTGGAAAGTGCTTGACAACTTGGTCACACTATATAAATCCATGAAACTGGCATGGATTTATATAGTGTGACCGTAAAAGAATGGTAAAATTAAATATATAATTACCTTCTGATGGCCTGCCGACGTCAGCGGTCGAGTGACCCGTCACATGACTAAATGACGTCACGGCAGGTCCTTTTCAGACCATCGCGAGCTGCCAGTAAGCCAGTACGCATCGGATAAAGACACCGGGGGCCATCAGAAGGTAAGTATAATATTTATTTTTTATTTTATTCGTTTTTTACAGGTTCTATGGTACCCGGGTCCGGAGGAGAGTCTCCTCTTCTCCAAACCCGAGTACCATCCCCACATTGAAACGCATGGATTCTGCATGTACAGATGCAGTGATGTGGATTCCATATGTTCCAATGCAAGTCAATGGCGGCGAAAGCGCCGCGCTTCCGCAAAATAATTGGTAGTGCTGCGGATTTTTCCGCAATGATAATCCGCAGCGGAAATTTCCACAGCATGTGCACAGCACATGCGGATTATCATTGGGGAACATGGAAGACCTTCTACCAAGCGTTTTTAAGTGTTTCTGCAGCGGAATTGCTGCTGCGGAAACGCTTAAAAAGCGCATAGTGGGCACACAGCCTAAAAAAAATTATTATAATTAATATTGTGCCAAATTAATTTCACGTGAACTATCACATGATCTATCACAGGGGATCATGTGACATGTCACGTGATACAACAGGTGTGTGTGTGTGGGGGGGCTGCGCCTTTTAAACTGCCCGGGGCCCTTGCTACTCTTAATCCACCCCTTTTTATAGGGTATGCAGTGAGTCCAACGGCTGACCAATTTTAGGAAAAACCCCACTAAGAATTTAAAGACACAGGGAGCAGGGCCATAGTAACAAGGTACGACATGTTCCCATTACAAAGGAGAGAGTCTGCTATACAGTTAGAGGGTATGCAGTGAGTCCAACAGCTGACCAATTTTAGGAAAAACCCCACTAAGAATTTAAAGACACATAGAGAAGGGCCACAGTAACAAGGTACGACATGATCCCATTAGAAAGGAGAGGGTCTGCTATACAGTTATAGGGTATGCAGTGAGTCCAACAGCTGACCAATTTTAGGAAAAACCCCACTAAGAATTTAAAGACACATAGAGAAGGGCCACAGTAACAAGTACGACATGTTCCCATTAGAAAGGAGACGGTCTGCTATACAGTTATAGGGTATGCAGTGAGTCCAACGGCTGACCAATTTTAGGAAAAACCCCACTAAGAATTTAAAGACACATAGAGCAGGGCCACAGTGACAACAAATTCCCATTAGAAAGGAGAGGGTCTGTTATACAGTTATAGGGTATGCAGTGAGTCCAACGGCTGACCAATTTTAGGAAAAACCCCACTAAGAATTTAAAGACACACGGAGCAGGGCCACAGTAACAAGGTACGACATCTTCCCATTAGAAAGGAGAGAGTCTGCTATACAGTTATAGGGTATGCAGTGAGTCCAACGGCTGACCAGTTTTAGGAAAAACCCCACTAAGGATTTAACGACACATGGAGCAGGGCCACAGTAACAAGGTACGACATGTTCCCATTAGAAAGGAGAGTGTCTGCTATACAGTTATAGGGTATACAGTGAGTCCAATGGCTGACCAGTTTTAGGAAAAACCCCACTAATAATTTAAAGACACACGGAGCAGGGCCACAGTAACAAGGTACGACATGTTTCCATTAGAAAGGAGAGAGTCTGCTATACAGTTATAGGGTATGCAGTGAGTCCAACGGCTGACCAGTTTTAGGAAAAACCCCACTAATAATTTAAAGACACACAGAGCAGGGCCACAGTAACAAGGTACGACATGTTTCCATTAGAAAGGAGAGAGTCTGCTTTACAGTTATAGGGTATGCAGTGAGTCCAACGGCTGACCAATTTTAGGAAAAACCCCACTAAGAATTTAAAAACACACGGAGCAGGGCCACAGTAACAAGGTACGACATGTTCCCATTAGAAAGTGTCTGCTATTGTTAGGATTTGAACCTGTGACCCATTGCTTGCTAGTCTGTTCCTTTGCTGTGGAGCTATTCGGAACTTGTTTAACTCCTGCCTGAAACCATATGAACTTCGTCTGGGATAGAGATCATCACCTGCCCTGCTGATTGTTCCCGCCCTGATTGAGATTGATTGGACCTGCTATATATACCTGGCCCTGTGCAGCTTCCTGTTGCTGAGTATTGTGGTGCTCAGTCTAACTGAGTGAAGCATTATCTGAGCTCCTGACTTGGAAGGTGTTCTGCTGGCGCTTTCCTGCTTCTTGTGAAGACTCTGCTGTTCCTACCTCGAACTCCTATTGCCTAAACGAACCTGGTGCTCGTGTGTGATCCCGGCTGGCCCTTGCTCGGGCGGGCCCCTGCATCTGCTGACAAGGTGAACTACTACCGCCATATACTGCATCTTCTGACAAGGTGAACTACTACTGCCATATACTGCATCTTCTGACAAGGTGAACTACTACCGCCATATACTGCATCCCCAGAAGTCTTCCCACGGTCAGGTCACCTGTACACATCTGCTCCGGCCACTGACCTCCAGTCCAGTATCGCCAGTAGCGTGACAGCTATACAGTTATAGGGTATGCAGTGAGTCCAACGGCTGACCAGTTTTAGGAAAAACCCCACTAAGAATTTAAAGACACACGGAGCAGGGCCACAATAACAAGGTATGACATGTTCCCATTAGAAAGGAGAGGGTCTGCTATACAGTTATAGGGTATGCAGTGAGTCCAACGGCTGACCAATTTTAGGAAAAAACCCACTAAGAATTTAAAGACACACGGAGCAGAGCCACAGTAACAAGGTACGACATGTTCCTATTAGAAAGGAGAGTGTCTGCTATACAGTTATAGGGTATGTGACGCGCCCCTGGGCCTACTTGGTGTAGCGTTGCGCACGCGGGGACTACCCGGAGCCGGGCCTGTTGGGGGTAGTAGTCTCGTGGCGGTGACCCGGTCCGTGCCCAGGGAGTCAAACTGTGTGGCTGAGTATTAGCAGTAGATGTTGGACGACTACGCCACCCGTTGAATGCAGCTATGGAGCTGCCGCTGCAGGGCAGACCGCTGAGGCCGGTGGAAGGACTGTGCAGCGTGGATGGTATAACCCCCAACGGGAGGGGTATGGCCTCAGGGCAGCCGACGTGGATGATGGGGGTAGCAGGAACCACTCAGAGACGATGCGGAGTAGTTCAGGGTCTTTACTGGTGATAAAGATAGACCCTCCCGGAGTACTGGCTAGCGATCGGGGCCTGGTCAGTCTTTGAGCAGATGGGATTTCCCCTGGCCAGGCGGAGTTGTAGGCCTCCCCAACTAATTGTACTCTTCTGGCTACCTTGCTAGAGGCGGGTAAAAGTAGCCCACGTTCCTGAGTGTACCGTGTGGTGCTCACCCGTATGGCCGGTGACTCGGGGCCTTCTAGTGGCTTCCGCTCCACGACGGCGGTGCTGGTCCCACGCGTGTGACCGTGCCTTCGGGTTTCTTGGCCAGAGGACCTGAAATCCCCTGCCGGTCGGTTTCTGCTGCTGGGTAAGGATTAGTCCCCACAGCCTCGGACTCCGGGTCCGGTGGTAACTCTTCAATCAGGGCGAGCTCTACAGCTGCCAGCCCCTGATTCCTTTTAGCACGACTTTCCCAGAGCTCCTGATCTTTCTTGTTCCTAAAGCTGCTCCACTACAGACCAGACCGTGTCTCTGTCTGTGTTCTCTGCTCTTTTCTCTCCCTAACCCTGCCTCAGCCCCAGTTTTATATAGGGGAAGTTCTTCCCCTCCCAGGACTGGGCAGGAGGTGTGGCATGCATAGGATTCCTGACCAGGAGACCTCCCACCTGCTCTCAGACATAATATTGCTATTACTGTGGAAACCAGACCCCTGGGGTGCCACATATGCAGTGAGTCCAACAGCTGACCAGTTTTAGGAAAAACCCCACTAAGAATTTAAAGACACACGGAGCAGGGCCACAGTAACAAGGTACGACATGTTCCCATTAGAAAGGAGTCTGCTATACAGCTATACAGTTGTGCGGAATCCACAAGACAGATCCCGTTCACGTTTTAGAGAGGATTTCTCCTCTAGATCAAGATCCTCTTCCCTCAGATCTACATCCTGTCAGGATAATATACAATCTAGTACTAAAGTCTCCACCCCTTCGACGCATGCAACCCCTCACTCTACATACCGTGTGAAGACGCGACAAAACACCAAACGCCAGGGACCTGCTAGTGGTCAGAAAGCGACGGAGTACGCTGGGAATCTCCAGGTGATTAATTTGTCCACCTGTGTCCTCTCTAAACATGAGCTTGATGTACTAAGCAAGGGTTTGTCTTTTTCGCCCACTAATGGTTTTCATTTTTTCACAGCTTTGAAAGATCTTCAGCTGTTTTCTGGAAAGCTAATTTTAAAAAAATTACATCATAAGAATCATAATTATCCAGCCCTGGAGAGTCTGGCCGAGAGGGAGGCAATAGAGGTAT
The DNA here is from genome assembly GCF_046119375.1 of Phyllobates terribilis. NCBI lineage: Eukaryota > Metazoa > Chordata > Amphibia > Anura > Dendrobatidae > Phyllobates > Phyllobates terribilis. The sequence goes on from NW_027362768.1 coordinate 119,073,164, forward strand.
TAGAGGAGCTATTGAATGAACAAACACCAAACCATCAAGGTAGGTTCCCTCAGCACATTTTACCCAAGTCGACAGGCTTCCCCCCTTTGTCCCTAAGTCCAGCAATAGAAATCTTTACTGAATTGGTGTCCGAGGATTTTAAAACTCTAACCACAACTCGTAAGCATGATAATTTAACTCATGAACAATGGAATGCCATTAAAGATTTACAATCATATCGCGATGTGGTATTTAAACAGGCGGACAAGGGGGGGAACATCGTAGTATGGCCCTGCTCTCTTTATGAGCGCAAGGCCTTTTTGACAACTGAGGGACAAAAATACCTACTCTAAATTGTCTCACTCCCCACTTGCCTCCATCTCGGCAGAACTCCAGTCCATACTTATTGGCGCCTACGAATCAGGAAACATACCTAAGAAGGTGCTTGATGGGCTAACTATCCGGTTTCCGAGGGTCCCTACCTTCTATTTACTGCCCAAAATCCACAAATATGCTGTCAACCCACCGGGACATTCGATAGTGTCAGGGCTTGAGGGTTTATGCGAACAAATTTGCAAGTTTATTGATCACTACCTAAAGCCATTGGTCGAGACCCTCCCATCATATATCAAGTGTTAGGAGGGCGGTTGCAGACAACTTTATTTAAATGGAACGCAACCGACCCCGGGGTCCGCGATGCAGTCAGGTGGGCTGCTGCCGAACTCTTTCCGGGTGAAAAGGTACAGAACCAACTTAAACGATAAGCCCTTCCGTGTTACAGCACACAGGAATGGGTATAACGGTTTGCACAATCTCCGCTAGCAGCACGTGAGATGAGCGACCGGAAAACTATCTGTAGCCCTGTTACTGCACAGGGACTACTCTGGCAGCGCTAGGATGCGTGTGTGACTACGCCAACGGGTACACGTGCCCCCAGCCGGCGTGCTACCGGACTGATGGGTTCAACTCCACGTGGCGAACCGGCGTTAGCTGTGCACAGGACGTCTGCAGGCTGCTCGGGGTGATAGGCGACCCCTTTGGCTGAGCCAGGCTGCCAGGCGAAGCTACCTGCCTCTATGGAGCTAACCTGCCTCTATGGAGCTAACCTGCCTATGCGACCTGTGCTAATGAGCCCAGCAAACTCTGGCATCGGCAGGCCACGGAGTGAACAGCTAGGGAGCACGTAGAACAGAGTTGTCCACACAACGGCATCACTTGCTCAAATGATCTGAGCGCGCCGCCATGTTTATGGGCGGGCCTTTTAAAAATTAAGCCCTGCCCCACTGTCGCACCATTGGTGACGACACCCGTGACCAATCAGGCGGTGCCAGGTCACCGGATCAGCTGGTTCCTGAACCACCAATCACGGTCCACCATGTCACGGACATGCTCAGTGCGGCGCATCTCGGACTTAGGCTGCCGGAGCCCCGACTCCCTCCACAACCTATACTTCATAGTGCTAGGCACAAACACCCGAGATACAGCACGAGTATCTCGCGCACTAGCTAGGTGCTGGGACCGAAGGAAATACTGTACAACATCAGCCCCAGCTGGACCTGAATGGGAGACCACAGAATCCTCAGATGGCTCTGAACCCATTTCAGATCCAGCAAACGCCGACACCTAACATCAAGGACATGACGGATGTCCTAACCAGTGTTGACGGCATCTTTGTAGACGATGATGTTCTCCTCGTCACGGCAGATGTTGAAATGCTCTATACTTGCATTCGCCATGACGATGGATTAGAGGCGGTCCGCCTCTTCCTGGGTGCCTCCGACCTGGACGGCCCTTTATGCGGGTGTATTCTGGAGCTGCTGCGCTTTACCCTTACCTACAATTTTTTTACTTTCAAAGATCTTTTTTATCTACAGATACGCGGCGCAGCCATGGGTGCTGCCTGTGCCCCTTCATATGCCAATCTCTTCCTGGGATCATGGGAGAGATCAATTTTTGGTGATGGGGGGGCGTGGGCCGCAGACCATGTGCTGTGCTGGTACCGATACATCGACATTTTTTTGATGTGGAGGGGCACGGCGCAGCAGCTAGGAGTATTCATGGACAGACTTAACTGTAATGATAAAAATATCCGTTTGACTTACAAATACGATACCACCAGGATCGACTTTCTGGAAGTCGGTCTGGAGGTGGACTCCGCGTCGGCCGTTCAGACTGACGTCTTCAGAAAGACAACTGCAGTCAACTCATTGATTCATGCTTCATCTGCCCATGACCAAGCTACCATTAGGGCCATCCTGGTCGGACAGTTTCTCCGGGTCAGGCGGATCTGTTCCTCTATGCAACGGTTTGAGACACAGGCTAGGGACCTTCGGACCTGCTTTGTACAGCGGGGTTACAGCCGGCGGGTTATTAAAAGAGGTTAGACCAGGGCAAAAAGAACCTCGAGATCGAAACTTCTGTACCCTCGTGGGCGAGAGAACACGGGTGACAACAAGATTAGGTTCATCTCTACATACAATAGAGAGTGGAATACAATCAGATCAATTCTAACGAAACATTGGTCCATTCTCAGTATGGAACCCTCGCTGTATCCACTACTAGGAGACAAACAGTCTATGACACCAAGGAAATCACGTAATCTCAGTGATCTTCTTGTGAGGAGTAGTGTTGAGCTAACATGCTTGACACTGCTTGGTACTCGCCCGAGCATCACGCTACTCGGGATGTTCGGCGAGCACCGAGCATTTCCGGGTTACTCGGGCGGGAGCTCGGGTCTCCGCCCTGCATGTTTGGCGCTCTCTACAGAGCCAATTAACATGCAGGGATTGCCAGCCAGTCACTGTAATGCCGCAGCCATGTTGGTTGAGGGCACTACATTGATTGGCTGGCCGCACAGCGTCACCTCGAGTATTTAAAACCGGGCGCCACCATCTTGGACACAGACGGCTGGGATCAGACAGTGTAGGGACAGCGCTGCTAATTTAGGGAGATAGATACTGCGAAATAGTTAGTGTAGGGTCTGTAAAGGCTGCCAGATCAAAAAAACAGTCCTTCTCAGGACTAATATCCATCCCTGATATCAGGCAGGCAGGCAGGCTGTATAGGAGACGCAGTGGTTATACTAGCAAATGCTGCATTACAGTCCTGTGTGCTCCTGTTGCTGAAATTGCTGGACTTACCTCCAGGTCTCGGGGGCCAGGAAAAAACCTTTTTTTTTCATCTAAATCCTCTTTTTTTTTTTTCCTCCTTCACACTGTAAAAATACCCGTCTTATTAACCTTTTGGTGTGCCCCCCAAAAAGTGTGTCTGTGACAGTTCAGACACAAATATATCTGTTGAAAATAGTCTGGTGTAGGCCAGAGAAACAGAAGTGTAGTTTTGCAGTTCCACGGTTCAAACCTCTGTATTATCCACTTTTGGGCCATTTGTATCTAAAAAAAAAAAACAGTTTGAGTGTGTCGCTCACTGTTCAGTGGCAAATATATATATTTAAAAAAGTCTGGTATACACCAGTAAATTATAACTGTGGTTTTGCTGTTCCACGGTAAAAAATCTCTATTGTCCTGCTTTTGGCATTTTTTGCCGTAAAAAAAAAAACTATAATAGTGTCTCCCTGATTGTTCAGACACAAATATATCTATTGAAAATAGTCTGGTTCAGGCCAGAGACACCGAAGTGTGGTTTTGCAGTTCCACGGTTCAAACCTCTGTATTATCCACTTTTGGGCCATTTGTGTCTAAAAAAAAAACAGTTTGAGTGTGTCACTCACTGTTCAGCCGCAAATATATATATTTAAAAAAGTCTGGTATACACCAGTAAATTATACAGTAACTGTGGTTTTGCTGTTCCACGGTAAAAAATCTCTATTATCCTGCTTTTGGCATTTTTGTCGTAAAAAAAAACTGTAATAGTGTCTCCCTGATTGTTCAGACACAAATATATCTGTTGAAAATAGTCTGGTGTAGGCCCGAGAAATAGAACTGTGGTTTTGCAGTTCCACGGGTCAAATATCTGTATTATCCTGCTTTTGGCATTTTTTGCCATAAAGAAAAACAGTAATAGTGTCTCCTGATTGTTCAGACACCAATATATCAGTTTAAAAAAGTCTGGTATACACCAGTAAATTATAACTGTGGTTTTGCCGTCCCACAGTAAAAAATCTCTATTATCCAGCTTTTGGTATTTTTTCCGTAAAGAAAAACAGTAATAGTTTCTCCCTGATTGTTCAGATTGTTTAAAAGACTCGGGTGTAGGCCAGAGAAATAGAACTGTGGTTTTCCTCTTCCACGGTTCTAATCTACTTTACCCTTTTTCCATTGATAGTGCGAGTGTAAGCTATTTTACTTCATTTACAATGGGCGTGTGGCATGGGACGTGGAACTGGAAGTTCTGGTGATGGTGCGTGCAGAGGACGGGGCCGTGGCCAAGGTGAAAATGTGACACAACCAACACCCACATCTTCTCGCTCCCACTTCTTGACCGAATTAGTAGGGAAGCACAGAACAACACCAGTATTGCGAACTGATCAGTGTGAACAGGTTATTAATTGGATAGCAGATAATACTTCCAGTTACCTGGGCACCACCACCTCCGGTCTGTCTTCCACACGGTCAAATCTTAGTAGCCGTGAGTCTCGACCGCATACTCCTCCTCACCCTGATTCTCCTTCCTCCCACCATGTCAAGTGTTGTCGACAGCAACTGATCCCACACTTGGACACTCTGAAGAGCTGTTCACTGGTCCATTTCCAGATTTGTGCCCCTCGCCTGCTCCGCTTGAAGTGGTGGAAGAGGAGATCCCATGTAGCGATGCCCAAATATTTGAACAGCCACGGCCACAGGAAGTCGACGCTGGAAATTTGTCACAAGAGGTGGACGATGACGAGATACAATTGCCAGGAAGTGAGGAGGAGGATCGTGGTGCGCAAGTGGAAGAGGAGGAGGTGGTGAATGATCTAGTAACTGACCCAACGTGGCAGGAGGACATGCACAGCGAGGCCAGCAGCACACAGGGTGAGGGAGGCAGAGTACCCCAACAGGCAGGAAGAAGCAGTATGGTGGCCGCATACAGAAAGCAGGCAACAGTTCCCCGTAACACCAACACGAGGGATGTTGCCAGTACAACCTGTAGGTCTTCCAGAGTCTGGAATTTTTTTTAAAGATTCTGCTGATAACCCCAAAAAGGCCATTTGTACCACCTGCCATGCCCGCATCAGCAGGGGTGACAAAACTACCAGCCTGACCACCACCAGCATGATCAGGCACATGGCAGCAAAGCACCGGACTTTGTGGGGCGAACCCCAGGGTTCACGACCAGTGTCAGCGGGTGTCACCACTGCTTCTTCCGCTGTTGTGCGTGTAATAGAACCCCCTGTTGTGTGTGCAAGGCAATCCCCTGTCCATACTGCATGCAAAGATGCCCCCTCCTCTCAGTCTTCACTTGTTATGGCAGTTTCTCAAGAAACAGCATCAACGTCCACATCCACGTCCCACCGCAGCGTTCAATTGTCCATATACCAGACCTTTGAACGAAAGCGGAAATTCGCAGCTAACGCCCCAAAGGCCACAGTCCTAAATTCGCACATTTCATGACTGCTTGCGTTGGAAATGCTGGCTTTTAAGCTGGTGGAGACGGAAACCTTCCGCAACCTTATGGCGGTGGCCGTCCCTCAGTACTCAGTCCCTAGCCGACACTATTTTGCCCGGTGTGTCATCCCCGCATTACACAAGCATGTGTCCCAAAACATCTGCTGTGCCCTCAACAACACAGTTACTGGGAGAATCCACCTGACAACGGACACGTGGATAAGTGCTTGTGGCCAGGGACAGTACATCTCCCTGACGGCACACTGGGTAAATATAGTGGAAGCCGGGACCCAGTCGGACCTTGGGACGGAACACATCCCCCCCCCACACCGAGGATTGCGGGCCCTATGTCAGTCAGAGTTGCCCCCACAGTGTACAGCTCCTGTGCATCATCCTCCTCCTCCTCCTCATGTTCAGCCTCCATCTCAGATATCACCACATCAGTTACAAACTGGAAGCACTGCAGTACTGACTCTGCCAAGCGGCAACAGGCTGTGCTGAAACTCATAAGCTTAAGTGATAAACCTCACACTGCTTGTGAGTTGTGGACAGCTGTGAAAGAGCAGGCAGATCTGTGCCTGACAACGCTGAACCTACTTCCAGGCATGGTCATGTGTGACAATGGCCATAACCTGGTGGCAGCTCTCAGGCGAGGCGAGATCACACACGTACCATGCCTGGCTCATGTGCTTAACCTCGTGGTTCAGCAGTTTCTTAAATCGTACCCCGAGTTGCCAGATCTGCTCATCAAAGTATGCCGCCTGTCAGCACATTTTCAGAAGTCGGCTACAGCTTCCGCCGCCCTTGCTGTGTTGCAGCAGCGTTTGAAGCTTCTGTCACACCGACTGGTGTGTGATGTCCCCACACGTTGGAACTCTATCCTCCACATGTTGCAAAGGATTTGTGAGCAGAAGAGAGCAGTTGTGGAGTACCAGCTGCAACAAGGCCGTCGATATTCAGGTCAGACTCCACACATAAGACCTCAGGAGTGGACCTGGATGTCTGACATATGTACCATCTTGACAAATTTTGAGGAGTCCACCAAGATGGTGAGTGGCGATGACGCCATCATTAGCGTCAGCATTCCACTTGTCTGTCTTTTGCAATGCTTTCTGCAGAGAATTAAAGAGGAGGCATTGCAGCCAGAGTATGATGAGATAGATCAAGAAGCCGTAGCGGTCAATTACACACAGAACAGCCTCATCTCATCCCAACATGCATTGGGGGACAATGAGGGAGAGGAGGAGGAGGAGGAGGAGGAAGAACAGGAGCTTGTATCATGCGATGTAGACGGTAGTACCTGTACAACTGTCATACCATCGGTTCAGCGTGGGTGGCCTGAGGACAGGGGGGAGGAGGAGGAGTAGGAGGAGGAGGAGAGCATGGTCAGTCGTCATCTTGGTGAGGACACGGAAGTCTTGCCCGTTACCAGTCTGGCACACATGGCTGACTTTATGTTACGCTGCCTTAACCGTGACCCTCGCGTTGTCAAAATGTTGGGTGACAGTCATTACTGGTTGGTGACACTTTTAGACCCCCGCTACAAGGAGAACTTTCACTCTCATATTCCTGAGGTGGAGAGGTCTACAAAAATGGGGCAGTACCAGAAGGCCCTTGCTGCAGAACTGTTAAAAAAATTCCCATCTGAACACGCTAGCAGCAGAGGTCACAGTTCGTTGCCCAACCAAGGCGTACATGCGAGAGAAACGCAACTCCAATCCAGCAGAGGCAGGGGAACACTGTCAACGTTCTGGGACAGTTTTCTCAGACCCTCCCTTCGACAGACCCTGAGGCGCGGGGTACTCTCACAAGGAGTGGAAAGTTTCAAAAGATGGTGAGGGAGTACCTTGCTGACCGTACCAGCATCCTCCATGATTCCTCTGTGCCTTTTAATTATTGGGTATCCAAGCTGTACATTTGTAATGAACTCGCTCGGTACACCTTGGAGGTCCTGGCCTGCCCTGCCGCTAGCGTGCTATCGTAGCGTGTTTTTAGTGCTGCTGGTGGAATATTTATAACTGATAAGCGCACTCGCCTGTCAACTGACAATGCTGACAAGCTGACCCTTATCAAAATGAACAAGGGCTGAATTAGGCCAGACTTCTCATCACCACCAAATGACAGCAGAGTAACAAAGTCAAATCCACTGTGTTATTTCGGGAGGTGTATGCACATGCACCACTTCACACCCACACATGGGTATATGCTTCCTCAATTCGGCTGTTTTATGTTCTTCTCCTTATCTTCTGCCTCCACCACCACTATACCACCAGGGTGACCGTGGTCCGTGTTGCCATTATTGAAAGTTCCTCCGTCCTAATTTTTGGCAGCTTTTGCTTGAAAGGCATAGGCAAAGACTATGGGAGACCCACTCCCCAATAATGGGAATAATGTTTGTAATATTCTGTACTGCATGGCTCTTGTAAGGGGCATTGCAATTTCCTCCGTCCTAATTTTTGGCAACTTTTGCTTGGAAGGCATAGGCAAAGACTATGGGTGACCCACTCCCCAACAATGGGAATAATATTTGTAATATGCTGTACTGCATGGCTCTTGTAAGGGGCATTGCATGTTCGTCCGTCCTAATTTTTGGCAGCTTTTGCTAGGAAGGCATAGGCAAAGACTATGGGAGACTCTCTCCCCAATAATGAGAATAATGTTTGTAATATGCTGTACTGCATATTATAAGTGTGAGGGGCATTGCAAGTAGAGATGATTGTTGTTCGACTCAAACTGTTCGCCAATCTCAAATTCGAGCTGTTTTGAGCGGTGTTCGAGCCGTTCGGCGAGCACGAACGATTTGAAAAAAATCTGGCTGTTCGAGGTTATGTTCGATAACTGTTCGTGCACCAAAATCATAACTGGATTTTTTCACAGTAATGCTGATAATCAATGTTAATACGTAGTTTGAGTGTACAATGGGGCGCGGGGAGGGGCAGGGGATGGATCTCTGCAGAAATAATGAAGATCTCCATTTTTTTTCTCTTTCCCGCATTTACAGTGGGGAGGTGGAATCTGTCAGCCTATCAGCAGCGCACACACGGAGCAAAGTGCTTTTTTTCACACAAGCAAGGGCATGTGTCATTGGCTGTGTATGTCACATGTCCTTGCCATTTTCCCCGTCGCCACCATTTTCTCACTGCTGCAGCTGCGTGTTAGATGGCACCGCTGTTGCTGTGTGCGCTATACTTTCAGTGTTAATTTCAAGCCAATTTTCTCTGAAATATACAGATAGCTTGGGAGTAGGGAATAGTTGTGATTGCAGTCCTTTTGAGGACTAGGTTACAGCATTTCCTACGACTTTTAGCAGGCAGGTCTGTGCTCTGAAATAGATAGGTTGGGAGTAGGGACTAATTGTAATTGCAGTCCTTTTGAGGACTATTTTACAGCATTTCATAGGACTTTTTGCCAGGCAGGTCTGTGCCAGTGCTGTGCAAGTTTTTTTCACAGCATTTGGCTGAATCTAGCAAAGCTAATCCTTTTTGGCCTATTGCAGAGTGTGTTAGTCAGTGGAGTAGCCTATCTGTGTTGCAAGATATACCACCTGTGTATAGAATACCAATTTTTTTTACTGCACCTAGCCAAGTAAAACCTTTTGGGCATAGCATCATTCTATTAGGCCATCTATACTAAGCTCTACCAGCTTGCAAATTGGTAATAATTTTTATCTGCATCTAGCTCGGAAAATAATTTTGCCCATAGTAGTAGTGTGTGGTACTCACTGTATTAGGCCATCTATACCAAGCTCCACCAGTTTTGAAATTACTAATAATTTTTAGCTGCATCTTGCCTGGAAAATAATTTTGGGCATAGTAGCAGTGTGTGGTACTCATTGTATTAGTCCATCTATACTAAGCTCCTCCAGCTTGCAAATTACAAATAATTTTTATCTGCACCTAGCTCGGAAAATAATTTTGGGCTTGTAGCAGTGTGTGGGACTCATTCTATTAGTCCATCTATACTAAGCTCCACCACCTGTGTATGTAATAAAATTGTTTTACTGCATCTAACCCAGCCAATCCTTTTGGGCTAATACCATAATTTGTCCACTCAGCTCTGCTCGGTTCCCATCCATTGTTTTTTCTGCAAACAACTCCAGAGTTGTCAATTACTTAACCACCAAAATGAGTGGAAAAAGGCCTGCTGCTGGTGGAAAGGGGAATAGGCATGTTGGGAAGGGAAAAAAAGGTTGTGTCCGTGGGGTAGGTGTTAAAGCAACTGTAACATCTGCAGAAGAAAGACCATCTTCCAGCCAAACTAAGATGTCTACTTCTTTTAGCGGACAATGTGATACGATCCCTTTCTTACGGCCACGCCAATCGCTACAAATTCCAGATGAGGCACAAAAACAGCAGGTGCTTCAATGGATATCAAGTGCTCCTTTAAGTGGGCTCTCCTCCACCTCAACTTCAACATCACAAATACTCCAGTCCTCAGAGGTGTCACCCCAATCGCACTTGCTTCCTCACAGCTCCCAAGTCTCCAGCTGCCCGTCTGAGTATGGGGTAGAACAGATGGTTGAGTCTGCAGAGCTGTTTACTCATACTATAGCCTGGGAATCAGAGGTCGGCTCCAGAGCTTCTGTGAATCCAGACGAGGAAATGATCTGCACTGATGCCCAGAATCGGATGAGTCGGATCAAGGACCAGATGCAGAATGTTCTGACCATAATGTAGACCCTCGTTCCCAAACTGTAACTCCTGTTGGTGGAGACAATGAGGAAGACGATGATGAGACTCAAATACCTGATTGGAGCGACAACTTGAGTTTTTTGACAGGGCAGGAAGAGGTTGGCTCTGAGGACGATGGGTGTGAGAACACACAGGGTGATGATGACGAGGTTGCAGATCCCACTTACTGTCAACCCACAGTCAGCCAGTCGATGAGGTCAGCAGAGGAGGTGGAAGAGGATGCTAGTGACGACGAGGTCAGGTTGCGCATTCCTGGACAGAGACGTAGTACTGGAAGCACGTCAACAACTGCATTCTCAAACACAACTCTGCCTCTGACCACAAGTCGTGGTGGCTCTTCAGGTCACATTGGTGCTAAGCCATGCATAGCCTGGGCATTTTTTCAGATCGATAAGGATGACCCAACTCGTGTTATCTGTAAGCTTTTGGTGACAAATGTAAGTAGAGGCCAAAAAATCCATAGTTTGAGTACTTCATGCATGAACCGTCACATGGATATGAAGCAAAAGTTGCAGTGGAAAGCTCACTGTGCTACAATGGGGCATAGCGGGCTGGGCCAACCACTGTCTGCCCCATCTTGTGCAACCTCGGCCTCTTCATCCTCTGTGACTGGGGGGACAGCAGTCACACCTGTTTTGGGACGCAGACCTGCCACCTCTTTACCCGCAACAGCCAGCGTGATTGGCAGGTCATCATTTTCTTTGGAGGTGGAAACACCAGCTGGTGTTGAGCGCTCTCCGACATCGAGAGTACCACCTTTTGGATCAAGGCAACCTAACATGTCCACCTGCATCTTCCTCACAGACCGGCAGTTTGCCGGGGACACCCTTCTCAACCCCGTCTAAGCAAAACAGCCAGCCCTCGGTCCCTCAGATGTGGACAAGTAAAAGACCATTTCCCCCTAGCCATGAGAAAGCTAAGAGGTTGAATTTCACCATCTGCAAGCTCTTGGCTACAGAAATGCTGACTTTCTGCCTGGTGGACACAGAAGGTTTTCAAGACCTTATGTCCGTCGCAGTGCCCCAGTACCAGATGCCCAGTCGCCACTACTTCTCAAAGAAAGGTGTGCCTGTGATCCACTAGCATTTCGCACACAACATCACCGCTTCTTTAAGAAACTGTGTGTGACAGGGTGCATTTCACCTCAGACACTTGGGCGAGTAGGCATGGACAGGGGCGTTATCTCGAAGTTCCTCCACTGCTTCTGCCTCCTCAACCTCCTCTCGGTCCTCCACCTGCACACAAAGCCTGTCTGGTCATTCCACACGCTTTCTAACTTCGCCGAAGGGATCCTGCACACCTCTTTACTATGCTGGCAGCAGGGCTCAACGTCATCAGGCGATTTTTGCTTTGAAATGTCTGGGAAATGTGAGTCACACAGCTGAGGAGTTGTGGGCAGCTCTGGAGAACTAGTTTCATGAATGGTTGTCTCCACTGGACCTGAAACCAGGGAAGGCCGTGTGCGACAATGCTGCAAACCTGGGTGCGGCCCTTCGCCGGGGCAATGTCACACACGTGCCTTGTATGGCTCACGTGTTGAACCTGGTTGTCCAGCAATTTTTAGCCCACTATCCCGGACTAGATGGCCTTCTGCAGAGGGCACGGTCGCTGTGTGCTCACTTCCGCCGTTCGCATCCCGCAGCTCAGTGACTTAAATCTCTACAGAAGTCATTGGGCCTGCCTCTTTACCGGCTAAAATGCGATTTGTCTACCCGGTAGAATTCAACTCTGCACATGTTGCAGCGACTGTGGCAGCACCGACAAGCCCTGGTGCAATACGTTCTGACGTATAGCCTGGGCCAACGGGATCCAGAGGTGGGGCAAATCACGCTGGAGGAGTGGTCTCAGATCAGGGCCCTATGCACCCTTCTGCACAGTTTTGAAATGGCAACGAAGATGTTTAGTGCTGACGATGCCATTATCAGCATGACTATTCCGGTGATTTACATGCTGGAGCACATGTTAAACAGAATTCGGTGTCAGGTGGTGGCACAAGAGGAGGTGGAGGAAGTAGAGGAGGAGGAGTTGTATGCGGAAGGGCTAACATCTGCAAGGTCCAGACGGTCGGCAGCACAAAGGCGGCAGACATGTGAGGGTGGGGGAGATGGATTTACCAGGGCGCATGGTAGCAGACAAACTAGTGAGGAAGGTGCAGGAGCCCAGGAAGAAGTGGAGGACGAACTGATGGAAGACTCATTAGATGAGGGAGACCTTGATCACATTTCTGTTGTGCGAGGTTGGGGGGAGAGGGCAGAGGAAGGAAGCATGATTGTTACCTCGCCACCAACACAACAGGGACTTGGTGCTCCTGGATGCGCAAGACACATGAGTGCCTTCTTGCTGCACTACCTGCAACATGACCCTCGAATTATCAGAATTCAAAATAATCCTGACTACTGGGTTGCCACACTCTTAGATCCCCGGTACAAAAGTAAATTTGCCCAAATAATTGATGCCATAGAAAGGGATTAACGCATGAAGGAGTATCAGCAGAGGCTGTTGCAGAATCTTACATGTGCTTTTCCACAAAACACCAGTGGTGCATGTAGTGAATCTCACAGTTCTATCTTGCCAACCGTGGGACAGTCGAGTGTTCAGCACTCAAACTGTAACAGAAAAACACAGTATCTGCTGGTAACAGCAATTTTGCGGAATCATTTCACAGCTTTTTTAGCCCATCCTTTGCAAGGTCACAGGAGACAAGAAGTCTGACACATAGTCAACGCCTAGAGACGATGGTACAGGAGTATCTCCAAGTAAACATCGAAGCCATGACTGTGTCACTGGACCCTTGCTCTTTTTGGGCTTCCAATCTGGATAAATGGCCGGAGCTCGCCACTTACGCCTTGGAGATCTTGTCATGCCCCGCAGCCAGCGTTCTCTCTGAACGTGTGTTCAGCACTGCTAGTGGTTTGCTGACAGATAAGCGCACGCGGCTGTCCACTGAGAATGTAGACAGACTGACGTTCATAAAGATGAACAAATCATGGATCCGCAAGGACTTTTCTACCCCTGTGTCATCCTGGGGAGAGTAAAAGCTTGAGGATTTCGTAAAATCACCTCACCAACCGTTTTTAAGCTTTCAAATTACTAATAATTTTTAGCTTCATCTTGTCTGGAAAATAATTTTGGGCCTGTAGCAGTGTGCGGTACTCATTCTATTATGCCATCTATACTAAGCTCCACCAGCTTGCAAATGACTAATAATTTTTAGCTGCATCTTGTCTGGAAAATAATTTTGGGCATAGTAGAAGTGTGTGGTACTCATTCTAACGAACCGTTTTAAGCAATTCTGGGGCAATTGATGCCACTTAAGTGGTGTCTGTGCCACAAATTCTTAGAAAAAGTGGAGACTCTTTTTGGAGTCCCCTTGCTTTGTTTTACATGACCTTGCCATCGTCAATTAGAGGTGGGTTGGGTCTCCCCCCCCCCCCCCCCCCCCCTTTTAACCATAAGAAAATACATACACTATGGCTTCGGGTAACACAGATGGTTTAGTCTGAAGAGTTGTTTACTCAGAGGTCTGCTCCAAAGCTTCAGTGTCTGCTAGTCAGCGTAGTAACCCAGCTGCGAAGCAAGCTGCACCGCCTGTGTATCTAATAATGATTTTTAAATGCATCTAGCCTAGGCAGACTGTGTGGACCACTAACCAAACGCCGGCTCTCAGCCCCCTAACGCCCCCCTTTCATTGACAATACAATCATGTAACGCTTACAACTGGATGGATGAGGATCGGTCACAGCTTTATTAACTCTTTATACTCATTCCATTAGAAATGCATTTTATTTCTAAAATAATTCAGCTTGTTGCAGCATGCCCTGTGTCTCCAGTCTCCACAACGGCAAGTTGGCCAACAAGTGTAACTCTCCAACATGTCCTTTCTATTTCCAGGCCACGGAGGATCCTGCTTACTCGTATACAGGACTCCGACCCCCATCCATCACTCTTAACGCTTGTTCCACTCGGTCCTGGAGTCCTGACAGGAATATGTCCAGTCCAATATCCATTAAGTGATCACCGCTGGGCCGTATGAGGCCTGCTTTATCTCCTTCCAGTTGTCGGTGTCGTATCACTACACAGCCTCTCTCTCTTATAAATTTTGCCATCTGAATAGTTCGATGGCCGTGATGTCTCACGCACCTTGCCATACTGTTCTCGGCACAATCTCTGACCATACTATAGTTAGTTTTGTGAAAAATTCTCTGAAGCGCTCAGTGTCTAGTTTCATTATTGCCATTAGTTATGAGCTCTTGTGATAAGCTATGTCGTTTCCCCCGGCCTGTATAACTAAGATGACCCGACCTCTTGCCTCTCTCCCTACCTTGATTACCTCCATTAGTACCCGTGGCCATTGCAGGCCTCTAATACCTCTCCAGTTCAAATATGTGTTATGAAACTCCAATTTCCTCCCGCCTGGGCGGACTTTCACCCTTCTTTCTGCACAATATATATACGAGTTCTTAATCATTGCATAGCAAAAAAAACAGCAAGGAAGTGGTATTTATATGTCATGTCCTGCTATGCACCTGTTCAAGGCTGAGTTAATCAGAAATTTAAACATGCATACCATGTTAAAATCGTATAGCATAGAAACAATGCATATAAATGTAAATAATCAAAAAGAAAAAGAAAAGAAGAAAAAAGGAACATATATAATAATAATAATTTATAAATGATCACTCATAATGATACATCAAATCATGTTTGAACCCGCTGGTACACGTGTATTTAAAGTATAAATCCACCAACTTTCTCTATTAAGGAGCTTTCTCCTATAATCATCGACCAAATCTCCACCAATCGCCACGGCCCACGGAGGGGCCACCACAGTCAGTGAATCCTTCCGTATTAGCCCAGCTGCGAAGCAAGCTGCACCGCCTGTGTATCTAATGAGAATTTTTAACTGCATCTAGCCTAGGCAGACTGTGGGGACCCCCAACCAAACCCAGATGCTCTGCATCTAACCCAGCCAATCATTTGATAGTATTGCTAGTAGCAGAGTCGCATGGGCTCTAAACCATGCATAGCCTGTGCATTTTTTCAGATCGCTAAGGATGACCCAACTCGTGTTATCTGTAACATTTGTCACCAAAAGCTAAGTAGAGGCCAAAAAATCCATAGTTTGAGCACTTCATGCATGAACCGTCACATGGATATGAAGCATAAGTTGCAGTGCGAGGCTCACTGTGCTACATTGCGGCCTAGCGGGCCGGGACAACCACCATCTGCCCCACCTGTGTCATCCTGGGGAGACTAAAAGCTACTGCGTAGTCTTTTCCAAAAATTTGAGGGAATTACCACGGGAATGGTTTGGAAGAGGTATAAGAGTTTAGGTAGGACGTTCATTTTTAGTATACCTATTCTGCTGAACCAGGAAAAATCCTTCACCGTCCAAGAAGTAAGATCTTTATGGAGTTGTTCAATAAAGGGCCCAAAATTAAGATAAAATAGACGGGAGAGGTCTCTATGAATGCGAATTCCTAAGTATTTGATACCCTGTGAGGGCCAGGCAAAGAGAAAGTTAGACTGGATGGAATCCTGTACGGATTTGGGGAGGGAGACATTGAGGGCCTCAGACTTCGCTGCATTGATTTTAAAATTTGACCATGTAACAAAGTGATCTATTTCAGCCATAACAGCAGGGATGGATATATGTGATTGAGTGATATATACTAGGACATCATCAGCAAATGCAGAGCACTTGTACTCGGTGCCTCCCACCTCAATCCACCTAATATTGGGGTTATCGCGAATTGATGACAGCAGGTGCTCCATCACTAGGATGTATAAGAGAGGGGACAGAGGACATCCCTGCCTTGTCCCATTGGTGATTATGAAAAGTGATGAAAATGTTCCATTTATCTTCAGCCTAGCTGACGGATTGCGATACAGGGCTATGATTTTGGCTATAAAAGGGTCCCCTAGACCCCTACCCAAAGCTTTTTAAGAGAATCCTATATGGCGTGCCAGGAGACTCTATGGAATGCTTTCTCAGCGTCCAACGAGAGTATTTAATTACAAATTTTTAACTGCATCTATCCCAGGCAATACTTTGGACCTAGTAGCAGGGTCTGCTAGTCAGCAGAGTAGCCACCGCCTGTAGATCTAATTACAAATTTCTAACTGCATCTAGCCCAGGAAATACTTTGGACCTAGTAGCAGTGTCTGCTAGTCAGCGGATTATCCCACCTGTTAAGCAAGCTACACCACCTGTAGTTTGGACACTTAATTTTTTCAAAGGAAATGCTTCGGGCCCCCGGGACACTCAGTGAAGAGCATCGGGGAGGCACCCCAAGGCACAGGGGCTGGGACTGGTGGTAGGACGCCTTGCGGTGGACCGCCAAGCTCGATCCTTATAAAAGCTTTTTAACTGCAGCAGCTTTAGTGGATACTACTGGAGCTGGAACTCTTTTTTTATTTAGAAAAATACAAAACACATACAATCACAAATATAACCACCGATACAAACATCATACAGAAAAACAAAAAACCCCAGCAAGACATAGCCCAAATCCTAAATCCCAGAGTCCAGTTAAAATAACATATAACATGGAAAAGTCTCTCACTCTCCAGGAGACCCCCCCGCTAGGGAAGACCTTATCTTGCCTCTCTATACAACAACCCCTACCATTCGCCACATTCATACCTGCACATTCACACCTGACCCCCTAAGAAAACCAAAAGACTGGCCCATCGCCCAAACAAATAAAGATAGGCCACCTGGCCAAAAACGTAATATTTATATTACTATGCACACAAAATTTTTATTTTTTATTTATTTATTTATTTATTTTTTTTATTTTTTTTTATTTCCCCCCACCACCATTTTTTGAACACCCAAGGTCCCACGATAGTCTGTGGCCTCAACACGCTTTACAGGGTCCCACGAAAGTTTGTGGCCTTTTTCCACACACAAAACGTCCTTTTTCCCGCATCCCGTAGGACGTCCATATTCTTAAAAACCCCTCCCCCTCCCCCCGAAACCCCCACCCAACCTACACTAAACCCCCCCACATGCAAAATACACATACATATACATACATATACATACAAGACACATTACTATACATATATATACAATACACAACATAACTATAATATACACCACATAACAATATAACTACTAACCATATATTTAAATTTTTCCCAACCATGAACCAAAATCAGACCCAAGTTCAGTGCTTGCAAGCCCTATATTCAGGTTTCCAATACCATAAAACAAAACTCTACAATGTGAGGGGAGCAACCCACCACCTGGAAACTGGAAACTACAGAGGCTCTCACCCTAATCTAACACACAACACCCTGTCCCTCCCTATTAAAGAAAAAATAAATAATCTGTCCCTACCGCCCTACCAATCTTTCCCTACCTGTCCTTACCTGTCCCTCACTGACCCTCACTAGCAACCTAATACTAACTACCTATCCCTGAAGACTGTCCCTGCCTGTCCCTCCCTGACCCTACACACATATCTGACCCTACAAATAAATATAAAATACAGAAAGAGACTAACTCACCCTATCACAGACACACGTAACCTAACTCTCCCTAGGGCACAGTAAATGAGAACCCCCTCCATAGAAGGGAAGCCCTCCCTGCACCCAGCCTCTCATACTCCAGCGAGCGCACTTTTGCCAGGTCACCCAGGATGTTCCTAATCACCTCTTCCCGGGGGAGGGCTTTCTGCTGGGTGGACACTAAACACCGTGCGCTCCACGTGTAGAACCTAGTCACTAAGCTAACTAAGAAAACAGTGCCCCGATCTCTGCCACCAAGGGACCTGAATGCCCCATAGACCCACTCCGCATAGGAAAGGCCTGCCAGCCTGGGCCAGCCAATGGAAGCACCCACCTTACTGTAGACCTCTGTATTAAAGGGACAACGAAGCAGGAAGTGCTCCATGCTTTCAAGCATGCCACCATACTCCTCGCAGGGACAATCCCGGTCATCAGAGTTCCTGCATTTCAGGTTGTCCCTCACATACAGTCTCCCATGGAAGCCAAGTCCCAAAACTTCAAGGGGATCCGCTTAGAGTTCAATAACCCAAGCCCTACCTCCAGATCCCAGCTTGGGCAATACATGAGTGCCAGGGGCTTCTGAAAGTGGGTCAGCAGGACCCTATTGTCATGTAACCTCCTTGACAAGGTCCTGATCTCCCACACTCCCAGACCCCACCGGCGGATCACCTTCAGAACCGGGGTAGCATAAGCCGGAAGATGCCCATGAGGCGTTCGAAGGTCCTTCACCTGCCCTCCTGTCTCCCATTCCTGGAAGGCCGAAACCACCCTCTACAGGAGAATACCCACGGAGGAGTCCTCTCTAACCAGAGGTTGCTAATGTTTGCCTTAATAAAGGTGTTTACAAGGAACACCACTGAGTTGACCATACCCAACCCTCCTAGTCTCCTCGTGCGGTACGTGACCTCCCTCTTGATTAGGTTCAGCCTATTCCCCATAATAGTTGGAAGAACAGGCTGTAGACCCATGTCCAAAGAGGCTCTGGCAAGATGCAGACGCTGCCCAGGTATATTAATAAAGGGAGCAAAAACCCTTTGGCCAGGCTAACCCTTTCCCTCAGGGTCAAGGACCAGCCCTTTCACTGAGCCACCTTCTGGGCGGCGATCTTAAGTCTGCCCTCCCAATTTTGCTGGGGATAGTCCCCCGGGCCGAAACTGATGCCTAAAATTTTTGCTGTGGCCTGAGGCCCTGCAAGGGTGTCCGGGAGATCAAAACTAGGATCTTCCCCTCCCAGCCAGAGACTCTCACACTTATCCCGGTTGATCATGGACCCGGATGCCACCGAGTAGTGCTCAACCTCAGACATGACCCAATCTGCCTCCCATCTCGAGGATACAAAAAGGGAAACATCGTCGGCGTACGCCTCTACCCTCAAGGTGGCCTCTGGCTCCGCCTGGTCCACCCCGACTCCCACCAACGGTCCACGCTCCACCCTCCTTAGAAGGGGGTCGATCGCGAACACGTATAACAGGGGGCTCAGAGGACAGCCCTGGCGGACACCAGAATTCACCTCCAAAAGGGTGTCCGACCCAACCGTTCACGAGCGGAAAAGTCTCTGCCCCATTGTATAACACTCTCAACCAATCAACAAACCTCCCGGGCAGACCATACCTCAGAAGGACGGACCAGAGGTACTCATGGTTAACCCGGTCAAAGGCTTTCGCCTGGTCTAAGGACAGCAAGTACCCCTTCCAGTGACCTGCCCTGCTCTGCTCCACTGCCTCCCGGACACCGAGCACAGCACTAAATGTACTGCTGCCTGGAACAGAGCAGTACTGGGCCACCGAAAGGAGCCGGGGTGCAAATTTCACCAACCGATTAAAAAGCACCTTTGCCAGAACTTTTCGGTCCGTATTGAGAAGCGCTATCGGACGCCATTTCTCAATACGGGGCGAGTCTTTACCCTTTGACAGAATAATCAAGGCTGACTTCCTCATTGAACTGGGCAGAGTGTCCGAGGAGAGACACTCATTAAACACCTCAGTCAAGAGGGGGACCAAAGAGTCCCTAAAGGTCTTGTAAAACTCAGATGTTAAGCCATCCGGACCAGGCGACTTTTTGGGCCGAAGCCCATCAATCGCCCATCTAACTTCCTCTTCCCTGTTTGCTTCTGACAAAACATGAAGAGAGGGGTCATCTCCTGGCTCAGGGATGGTTTCAGCCAGGAAAGCCGACATCTCATCACGATCAGGTTCTCTCCTCCCCAAGAGGTGCGAGTAGAAGGATCTGACCACCTCCAGGATCCCTGATTTGGATCTGTTCAGGGACCCCGTACTGTCGATCAGTCCTGTTACCACCTTACAACTCACTGACATCCTGCAGCTCCTGTAAGGGTCGGGCGAGCGGTACCTCCCGAAATCCCTCTCAAAAACCAAGGATGTGTGCCTATCATACTGGCACCCCCGGAGCAAGGTCTTCACCCTGGAGATTTCCTCGCAGTCCCCTCCAGTCGAGACGAGCTGCTCGAGTTTCCTCCCCAGATCCCGATACAGGCGGTACCTGTTCAGGCCCCTGAGGCTCGAGAGCTGACGGAAGAACCTTGCAACCCTTCTTTGGAAGATCTCCCACCACTCAGACTTAGTACTACAGAGACCCAAGAGAGGTACCTGGCTCTGAAGAAATTCCTCAAAGGATTGTCTTACATCCACTTCTTCCAACAGGGACGAATTCAGCTTCCATAGGCCTCTCCCCATTCGGGGGGTCTCTGTAACATTCAAGGAAAAGAAAATGAAACAGTGGTCGGAGAATACCACCTCAACAGCGGACACTGCAGAAGAGACGGCCTCCTCCTTTAAAAAAAACCTATCTATCCTAGACCTACTGCTACCCCTATGAAAGGTGAAACCCCCGTGACCTGGGGTGTGCCGGATGTGGACATCCACCAGGCGAGCTTCACTTGCTATGCTATTCAGGGCTATGCTATCATAAGCCAGCCGGTCTCCAGGGCCTCCCCTATCACGGGATCTAGTTATAGTGTTAAAATCCCCACCGAAGACCACCTGCCGGCTCGTAAAAAGATAGGGCTTGACCTTTAGGAAGAGACATTTACGGTCCCACTTAGACTGCGGGCCGTAGATATTAATGAGCCGGAGCTCCTGTCCCCTCATGAAGATGTCAAGAACCAAGCACCTCCCCATTTCTACCTCAATCACCCGTCTGCATTCCACCGAGGCGGCCTTAAAAAGGACCGCTACCCCGCTATACGGCTCGGCCGCAAGAGACCAGTATGAGGGCCCACACCTCCACTCCCTCTGTGCTTTATAAATGGCCCCCTTGTCCGTTAGTCTGGTCTCCTGCAAAAATAAAATGTCAGCCTCAACTCGGGTGAAAAAATCAAAGGCCGTAAATCTGGCCGCATCTGACTTTATACTGGCGACATTAATCGACGCCAGAGTCAACGGGGTAGGTTCCGCCATCATGGGTGATTGAGTTAGATGGCCTTCATTTTCACTGTACCCCCCTTCTTCCTATCGCTGTCTGAGGAGGAGCCCGAGTCACCCCTCCTCTTTAGGGATACCGAGGTGTCCATGACCGCCCCTCCAGCATCGGACACCTCATTCCCAGCACAGGTTTCCTCGCCTCTGGACCCCAGACCACGCCGCCCTCCGAAGGCACCTCAGATGTTGTCTCCGGCTCCTTACCCCCGACCTCCGACACAGCAGAGTCATCGAGGGCTTGGAACCGATTGGAGAGGGGTATCAGAGGGGAGCCGGTAAGCCCTTCCGTAGGCACCGTAGCGGTCAAGGGGGTGGGGGCTTTAGATTTTTTTACCCTTTTCTTGTTCTTTTTCCTCCGACTACTGGTACTTTTGTCACCCGATTTTTTTTTTTGGCTGCTCCACCACCTCCTCATCCAGACTTTCATACTGGGAGGAGTTATCAGAAGCAGCCGCCTCCTCCCTCTCCATCCTCCTGATCTCCTCGCTCACCGCCTTCTCCCCCAGGGCCTCAGAAGAACCGGCTGCAGCCTCCGGGTAGGGGACAGTCATCACCCCATTCGCCTGAGGCTTATCCTGCCCCCTGTCCCTTCGGCGCCCCACCTGTTTCCACTGGTGGGCAGATGTATTCACCTCGCCTTTCCTCACTGACCCCTCAGCTCCTCTCCCGCCCCCACCTCCAGTTCCAGCAGAGGATGAACCACTGGGGACCCCCCCACGGTTCTCCCCCGCCTGACCAGAGATGGTGTTGGAAAAGGAACGGGGGCAGCAGCTATACGGGTGACCTAGATCACCACACAGGTGACACCTAATGTCACCACAGGCCACGGCCAGATGACCTACCCTGCCACACAAGGCACATTTCTGCACCTTTCAGCCCGCGCTGAAGTGGCGGGGGTCACCACACCTGTGGCAGACCTTCGGTTACCCCTGGTAGAAGATCAGGATCCGGTCCCTTCCCAGGAATGCCGAGGAGGGGATGCGGGTGACAGTACCACCTGAAACCTTCAACTTCATCATGAAGGTCCAGCCCCCTGACCAAATGCCGAACTCGTCCCGGTTCTTTTTAGGGACCTCCGTGACTTCCCCATAGCGAGAAAGCCACGTCATAATATCAATCACAGAGAGTGACTCGTTATTTGTTACAACGGTCACCGTCTTTACGCCATTTTGGAGAGACACCGCCTGTACGGCAAAGTCTCGCCAGCCGGGCTCTCCCTTCACCAGTTCAAAATTTGACCAGAAAAGCTCTAAGCCCTCTGGCCGAACAAAACTGATGTCAAAGATGGAGGTACCAAAAGGATGGATCAGGGCAAAGATGTCAATCGCCCTGAAGTCCATCTTCAGGAGGAGCTCCACGACCTTCGCTCTTGGCGGGCACGCTTCACTGCACCTCCACCGAAGACGGACCACATTCCTCCTGGCCACCCCCTGCCCAGCTGTCGGGAGCGACCACACTGTTTCCCCTTCCCTTTTATCTTGGAAGGCGGCCTGGCCGTGCCTGTCCAGCCAAAAGGCCAGGTTCACCTCTCTTCCCTCTACCGTGATCGTCCGTTCTCCCTTCTTGATGGCCTCCAGAAAACGGCGTCGCAAGTCACCGTCCCTGAGGTCCAGAGGCGAGGAAACCCCCCGAGAGGACCCCGAGGCCCCGGCCACTACCCCCGCAAAACTCCGGGGGCCCGCGGCCAGGGGGGCAGATGGACCAGCCCCCTCCCCGTGCTCCCCACTACCAACAGACACACCATTCACACTCCCTACCGCAGACACACCCCCATTTGCATCCTCAGCCACCAGCACGTCCATACCCACACCATCCCCATTTGCATCCACAATCACCCCACTCGCCCCGCTCCCACTCCCATGCGCACTGGGGTCGATGTGCTTTGTTTTTTGGGCACACTTACTATGCACTGCTTTATTTCCACCTTCAACGTTACCAGTGCTGTTGGTATTGCCACCCGCAGGTGGTGTCTTCCCTGCCGGGGGGTTCTGTACACAGTGTGCTGCCGGCCCTTTACGGACCACACTGCATGCCTTAAGCAGTGCAGCACCACTGCTCCCAGTATTCCTGGAGCTTCCTGCTTTACTGGCAGGAAGAGAGCCAGGCGTAGCTCCTCCCCCTGCAAATTCCAGCCCTGCTGCAGCTTTCCTGGACACCTGCACTGCTGGAGCCCCTGCCTCAGGTAAACCCCCAGAAACAGGGGACACGCAGGCACCCGCAGCAGCCCCCACATTGGTGCTGACAGCAGCTGCGGTCCGTACGGCTCCAGGAGCGGCGGCCGCCGGCGCTAAGCCCCGCCCATCGGGCGTGGCCACGCCCACATGGGCAGACCTGGCCCGGGAAGCCACGCCCCCAGCGCACGGCAGCACAGCTCTCTGGAGCTACTCCTGCATGGGCGGGCCCTGCCTGCAAAGCCACACCCCCTGCACCTGGCTGCACAGTGCGGCCCTCTGAGGCCACTCCCACATGGGCGGGGGACTCCAGGGAAGCTACGCCCCCAAAAACGGCCACGACGGGACCACCAAAGCTGACCCGGAGCCGGGTCTACTCTCAGGGGTCCCCAGTCCAGTGGCACCAATTCCTGGAGGCACAGCACCCCACACCATCACTCCCTTGGCCACAAAGAGCTTGGCCACAGCAACTCCAGCAGCCGGCCCCAGGCTAGGCCACTCCCCCTCGGCGTCCACCGGCGGCGGAGCCCCCGGCGCTGACCCATTACTGGGCCCCTGCGCCGGGGGCCCCGACTTCGCCGCGGACCCCGCCAGGGGAACAGGCCCCACCACCTTCTTTTTATGAGCCTGCTCTGCTGGAGTCGCCGGCCACGCACCTTTTGCCTTGCCAGATGCCTTTCCAGGTGCCTGGGTTCCCAAAGGTGATGCAGTTTTTTTAACGGATCCATGAGTGGGGGGCCCAGACACCTTTCCAGCACACGCCGCCGCAGATGCGGCCCCGGCTGCCGGTGTGCCGCCAGCAGTGCGGGTGGCAGCGGCAGTTACGCTCGCCGCCCCCCGCACGCCAGCAGGCACACCAGGTGCCAGGCCAGTCCCCTCCCTTACAGGGGACCCAGCCTGAGCACCACCACAGGTTTTGCCCACCGCTGGGCCGCCCTCCGTGCCATGCTCCATGTCAGACGCATCCGACACACCACTTTCATTACTACAAACAGAGGCGGCGCTCTGCGTGCCATGGCCTACATTCTCCCCGCTCCCTCGCTGTGGACCCACAACAGAGCCCGAGCCGGGGTGGGTAGCGGGTGCCGCATAACGGGACCGGGGGGCCCCAGAGAGGGGGACATACACAAACTTATGTGCCACAGATGTTTTTTGCTTTTTCTTTACTTTCTTCCTCTTCGTCCCCCTCCCGGTTGCCTCGTCCTCGCAGATCTCGTCCCCGAACGTCAGCTGGTTAAAACATACCGGGGACTCAATCTGCCTGATCTGCTTCATGACAAGGCAACCCCCCTCACTGCTGCTACTACCGCCCTCCTCATCCTCCCCTTCGCTCCCGCTGCCCTCTGAAGGGCCAGAATCAGACGGGAGAGCCATCTGCTCAGGGGCTATCCCGCTATGCGATGCCTGGAGATCACTTACCAGGCCACCAGATGGCGGTTAGGGTGCGACCTCCTCCTCACAGTCCTCTTCCTCCACCACCGCCACCTGGCTGGAGCTCCGTGACCCCTCCAGAGATCCACCGGCCATGGCTCTGAACCAGTCATCATTCTAGAGTTTTTCCCGGAATGGCCCGCTGCCGGCCAGGATGGTACACCGCCGGCTCTCCACCTCTTGAATGATTTCATTGATTTTCCTGACTGCGGCGGATAGCTCAGGCTTTTTGCTGCTAGAGGCCCTTTCGGACCTCTCCTGAGCTACCCTCAACTCCCCCCAGAGGGATTTTAGCTTCCTAGAGGCGTCCTCATACTCGCAGAGGTGCGCATGGATGCGGGAGCCATAGCTAACCGTGGACTCCTTAGCCACCTTTGTGCCCCAATCAAGGGGCACCGCTGCAGCACCCCTGCAGCGGTGCCCCTTGATTGGGGCACAAAGGTCGCGACAGCCTACCTCCGGGGGAGGAGCCGCCGCGGCCGTGGCCTCGGGGGTCCCTCTGGTCTTCATGCGGGACCCCTTGCCTTTTCCGGACCTGGTCCTGGTCATCCCTGCCGGGATGGTATTCCTCCCGCCCCCCGCCGGCTTGGACCAGGGGGCAGGAGCCTGGGGCCCAGCCCCGGAGGCCAATCCACGAACAAGCCTGCTTTCCTGGGAAGGGGGCAGACAAAAAGTCCCAGATGGAAAAACAAAACCTCCCTTCCGAGGAGCTCTCTCCACACCCCAAACACAGCAGCACACGGCAGGCTCCGCCTCTTCCTCTTCCTGCTACCGCGGCTGCTGGCACCAGACTTGCCCTCCAATAGATCCTTGTAAAAGGATTTAAAGTGTACTCATTCAAATTACAGTGACAATTTAAATGAAAAAGCTTAGACCTGCCTCCACCGCAGGGGGGCTCGCTCGACCCACCAGCGGACAGGCACCAGTATTGGGAGAGGGGGGGATGGCCGTCAGGGTCCACCGCAGCTCTGGCACAAACCCGGCGACACGGAGGACGCACGGGCAGGAACGGACTGGCCGTGTCAGCTTCGCACTTTTTTTGGTTTTAGAAGGGCATGACATGCCTATATCTGTGTCTCCCCCTCCTTTTACGCCTTCACCACTTTTCTTTTCGCATGACTATATGTACTTGTCACTTTTCCATGTGTTAGTTGTGTCTTCTGAGCAGTTTGTCAGCTTTTGGACACCTTTTCTATGTGTTTCTATGTGTTTTTGTTTGCCTGTCATTGGTTTTAACGGTGTTCGAAGGTGTTCGATGAACAGTTCGACGAACAGTTCGACGAACATACGGGTGTTCGACGAACCGAACTCGAACACTACGGGAATGGCTCAACTCTAATTGCAAGTTCCTCCATCCTAATTTTAGGCAACTTTTGCTTGGAAGGCATAGGCAAAGACAATGGGGGACCCACTCCCCAATAATGGGAATAATGTTTGTAATATACTGTACTGTATGGCTCTTGTAAGGGGCATTAAAACCATCTTGTCAAGCTACTGTGACCTCCACCACTTTTCCAAGGGGCATTAGAACCGTCTTGTTAAACTACTGTGACCTCCACCACTTTTCCAAGGGGCATTAAAACCGTCTTGTTAAGCTACTGTGACCTCCTCCACTTTTCCAAGGGGCATTAAAACTGTCTTGTTAAGCTACTGTGACCTCCACCACTTTTCCAAGGGGCATTAAAACCGTCTTGTTAAGCTACTGGGACCTCCACGTCTCTTCCGAGGGGCATTACAACTGTCTTGTTAAGCTACTGGGACCTCCACGTCTCTTCGGAGGGGCATTAAAACCATCTTGTTAAGCTACTGTGACCGCCACCACTTTTCCAAGGGGCATTAAAATCGTCTTGTTAAGCTACTGTGACCTCCTTGTCTCTTCCGAGGGGCATTAAAACCGTCTTGTTAAGCTATTGTGACCTCCACCACTTTTCCAAGGGGCATTAAAACAGTCTTGTTAAGCTACTGGGACCTCCACGTCTCTTCCGAGGGGCATTAAAACCCTCTTGTTAAGCTATTGGGACCTCCACGTCTCTTCCGACTGGCATTAAAACCGTCTTGTTAAGCTACTGTGACCTCCACCACTTTTCCAAGGGGCATTAAAACCGTCTTGTTAAGCTACTGGGACGTCCACGTCTCTTCCGAGGGGCATTAAAACTGTCTTGTTAAGCTACTGGGACCTCCACGTCTCTTCGGAGGGGCATTAAAACCATCTTGTTAAGCTACTGTGACCGCCACCACTTTTCCAAGGGGCATTAAAATCGTCTTGTTAAGCTACTGTGACCTCCTTGTCTCTTCCGAGGGGCATTAAAACCGTCTTGTTAAGCTATTGTGACCTCCACCACTTTTCCAAGGGGCATTAAAACCGTCTTGTTAAGCTACTGGGACCTCCACGTCTCTTCCGAGGGGCATTAAAACCCTCTTGTTAAGCTACTGGGACCTCCACGTCTCTTCCGACTGGCATTAAAACCGTCTTGTTAAGCTACTTGGACCTCCACCACTTTTCCAAGGGGCATTGAAACCGTCTTGTTAAGCTACTGTGACCTCCACGTCTCTACCAAGGCACATTAAAACCGTCTTGTTAAACCATTCTGAACTCCACAGCTCTTCCAAGGGGCATTGAAATTTTGTTTTTAATTAACTCTAACCTCCATGACTCTTCCAACGGGCATTGCATTTCCTCCTAATTTTAGTCAGCTTTTGCTTTTCAATGCATAGGCAAACACTAAGGGAGACCCACTCCCCAATAATGGGTAGAAGGTTTTTAGTATGCTGTAATCCACGTCTGTTCCAAGGGCTATTGCAGTTCCTCATAATTTTTGGAAAGCCTTCCATTCACTGCTTAGGCCAGCAGTGCACAGGAGACCCAGTTGCCATAAATGGAAAAAACGATTTAGTTAAGGCCCTCTGACCTCCATATCACTTCCAAGGGGTATTGGAGTGCCTCGAAATTTTTGGTAGGCATTGCACTCACTGTATGCCCTATAACTGTGTAGCCGAACTGCTCCTTTTGGTACAGAAACATATCCGACAAGACATGTGGTTGACTGGCCTGATATTGATGTGAATGGTCCCTGTTCCTCCTGCTCTTTCTCCTTTGCCACCACCTCATCCATCATTCATCACCTGAAGCTTTGTTTCAAAGGGAGTCATAGAACTGGAATAGTAGCAGGAAAACATCCCGCAATACTCGGAGGAGGTAGGATATGCGCCAAAACGCTGACCACCTCAGGCCTAGCCGCTACTACATACATGCGCTTGCATTCCAAGGAACAGAAAGCTAAGGAGATGGATGGCCCCATGATCATGAATAATTTACTCATTGTGTAGGAGGCTGACCACTGCTGCTGTCTACATTTTGAACTTTGTGTTGAAGCCTGATTGACCCAGGACCCGCAATCCTCTATGTCTGGAGGACGTGTTGCATCCCAGTGTCCAACTGTGTCCTGGCTTCCACAATATTAACCCAGTGTGAAGGCGTGAGATGGACCATCCCTGGCCACATTCACTTGTCCACGTGTTTGTGGTTAGGCTGTCCTTCTAATAGGGGCGGCTGGGGACCGTTTATGGACACCCGGCTGCCAGGCGGCTGGGGACTGAGTATGGATATCAAGCCGCCGACGCAGCCATGACGTGGTGGCCAGATTCCGCCTCCACATGCCTAAAAGGCTCAATTTGAAGTGCAAGCAAGCTAGCAGTATGGTATTGCAGCCTGGAGTGGATGGGTGGCAGGCTGCACACTTACGCTTGCATTCCAAGAAAACAAAGCAGATGCTAACTTCTATCATCATCATGCTCCTCCCCTTGGCACTCTCAACTCCCCTGATGGAGAAGCCAGGGCCCACCGGAGGAGTCTGGTTCTCTGGTGGGCTCGTCCATTGCTGCCCTAAAGCAGGCCAGGCTAAGAAAAGTGTGGGGGAAGTTCAGCGGAGAAATGGGGGCGGCTGGGCAGCGTTTATGGACACCCGGCCGCCCCCAGGCGGCTGGCGACCGTGTGTAGACACCCGGGCGGCTGGGGACTGAGTATGGATACCAGGCCGCTGACGCAGCCATGACATGGTGGCCGGCGTCTGCCTCCACATGCCTAAGCAAGCTAGCAGTATGCTATTGCAGCCTGGGGGTGGGTGGGTGGCAGGCTGCATACTTGCGCTTGCATTGCAACGAATGGGGGAGGTACAATTGAACACTGCTCTGGGAGAAGGACTTGTACGGGGATAGTTGCAAGTCTTCATCTTCTGATGCGGCAAGGATCACTTCTGATGGGCACACTTTTAGGCAGTGACCTGGGTGTCAGAGATGCTTCCAGGGGTCTTCCCCAAGCTGTTCCCATGTCTTTTCAGCACTGTATGCATGTGTCACACAGCACATGGCCAGATTAGGATGTAAAATGTTAAAATAACATTTCCCGGTGAATGCATTTGTCACGGTTGAAAGCAATACAGAAGAGCAAAAACGCATAAAAAATGCTACTTGTGAACATAGCCCAAGGTGTGGAGGAGTATTTTTGTTTTTGGTTATTTATTTTACCTTATACACAAGTCTGTACCCTGGAAAGGAAGTTCCTTAACATATTTCACAGGAAAGCACTTTGTTTCGTTTTTGATCGTTTTCTTGTGACCCCGTAAAAGTGGCTTAATACCTCTGACCACGTTGTAGACAGCAGTGACCTGGGGGTCAGAAATGCTTCCTGGGGCGATGCCCATGCTTTCCCCATGTCTTTTGAGCACTGTCACTATCGTTTTTGCCACTTTTTAGGCTTTCTACAGACTGCCGGGGGTGCCGCCGCAAAAATGCTCGGGTCTCCCAAAGACTAACATTGGGCTCGTTGCTCGGGTCGAGCACCCGAGTATCACGGCGAGCTCGGCACGAGCTTCGAGCACCCGAGCATTTTAGTGCTCGCTCAACACTAGTTAGGAGCCATTATGTTCCAGACAACAGTACTTTTTTGGCTTCTTTCGCACCCACAGTGTGATGTTTCCCGTGTGGTCACTGCCTGGCATGCGCCAATATCCTTCGCTGTAAGACCTTTGACTCTGCTAGGGGTGAGCGCCAATTTAAAATCAAACATTGGATTTCATGTCGTAGTACTAATGTTATCTATTACGCCACATGTGGCTGCCAACTTATTTATGTGGGGCTCACCTCCAGAGAGCTCAGAGTCAGAGTCCGCAAACATGTCAGAGACATTCGCGCTGCCAGGCAAGTGACCGAAACATCAGAACTTAAGACAATCCCCCGCCATTTCAGGGATTTTCATAATTGCGATCCACACTCACTGATGGTTAGGGGAATTGATTTGATCCATCTAGGGACACGTGGTGGAAATGTTAAAAGAATCCTTGCACAACGTGAGACACGCTGGATTGTGACTCTTAACACAATGACTCAATGAGTCCCTGAGTTTCTCCTTTTCTTTAGACCTGAATTTTGACCGTAAACATATTGTTTGTTTATGTACTGTACTATGTGTTTTTATTCGGTGTTGCTCCCCCCCCCCTTTTTATTGCAATGGGTGTTTTGGTAATTTGTTATGTGTTGTCCTTACTAAAAATTCTTATTTTATCATACTTGTTCTTTATTTTTCGTATCTTTTATTATTGTTTTTGTCCAAGTTTTATTCGTATTTGATATTCTTTTGGTTATTATTTTCTGAATTACTGCACCGTTCTGAAGAATCCCTCTGTCTGGGGCATCTGCAAAAAGCTTTGGAAGAATTCTTATATACTGTCATCTATGAATATGATATTTTGCTGTTATTTTCTCTATATATGTATTATTATTATTATTATTATTATTATTATTATTATTATTATATTTTTTTTTTTTTTTTTTTTTTGTGGATGTTATTTTTACTTATACCTGCAGTACTTAGACAGGCCTGTAAGACTTATACACCTATGTATCATTGGTGGCGCTGTGGTGCGCGCGCTCCTCCTGGACCTGCGCCTACCTGTCTCGGTCCAGCGTCTTCCATGCCCGCACAGGCGCTGTGGCAGTTCTTTCAGGGGCTGCACGTGCCTCCCGTGGTCTGACTGCCGGGCACGCGGTGGGTGGTAGTGGCTTCCCGAGGGGGCGTGCGCCGACTCCAGCAGCCCCATTGGCCAGCTTCCGATCACATGGTTTCCCATGTGATCGGTTGCTATGATACATTAAGGTCCTGGAAGGACAACACGGGTACTTCCCTTGAGAAAGCAAGGCACAGGCAACGCGAAACGTACGTTGGGAAGACACCAATCCACCCTAGCTACCGGTCTGAGGGTCTTTGGGATACTTTAATTACGGTAAGCGGACCTGGGCTCTTTGGTCCATTACTTTGGCTCCTACAAATTTGTTGATGGTGGCTCTGGGAGTTTGTAGTTTAGTGGCACACTGTGTGCTTATATTTTTGTTACTTGCCCTATACACACTACCTGGATTCACTAGTCATCACTAGCCTCATATATTCCGTTTTTCCCGGCCCATTCCTATTATATAACTACAGATAACCTCTGCCGGGTTCCTTTTTCCTAGGGGGGTTCCTTCTGATACTGTTTCTTTTGCACACTGCTTTTATCCATATTGTCTTTTTTCTAATATGTATACATGTCTATTTAATAAAGATTTTGTTATATTTTTGTACAAGAAACTCCTAGTTCCTCTGGTTTTTCTCATGTTTTTGGAGTCGCATGGGCACACTCTTACTTATGCATGTTGATGTGCCCTAGCTTAATATGATTTTGGGAAATTTTTATATAACAGAGTATGCAGTGAGTCCAACGGCTGACCAAATTTAGGAAAAACCGCACTAAAAATTTAAAGACACACAGAGCAGGGCCACAGTAACGACAAATTCCCATTAGAAAGGAGAGAGTCTCCCATAGTGTTGGCCTATGCAGTGAATGCAAGGGCTGCCAAAAATTTGGAGACACTTCAATGACCCTTGGAAGAGACGTGGATGAGGGCCTCATAAAAAAATGTTCCCATTAGAAAGGAGCTGGCCTCCTATACTTGTAATGCCCATGCACTAAGTGTATGGGTTGACAAACATTTACCCATGGGGGGTATACATGAACATACTGTATAAAAAATTGTTTTTACGGGCATCATAAAC
The DNA here is from genome assembly GCF_046119375.1 of Phyllobates terribilis. Taxonomy (NCBI): domain Eukaryota; kingdom Metazoa; phylum Chordata; class Amphibia; order Anura; family Dendrobatidae; genus Phyllobates; species Phyllobates terribilis. The sequence continues at coordinate 119,105,024 of NW_027362768.1, forward strand.
ACCCTTTAAAAAAATTCTGTGGGTGTTGCATCACGGACCACGGTCACTCTGGTGATATGCTGGTGGAGGAAGAGGAGAAGGAGGAGGACAAGAGCAAATAGCCAAAATCAGGAATCGTATACCCGTGTGGGTGTGAAAAGGTGCATGGCAATACACCTCCCAAGAAAAGACACTGGATTTGAGTTTGTTACGCAGCTATCATTCGGTGGTGTTGAGAAGTCTGGCCCAATCCAGCCCTTGTTCATTTTTATAAGAGTCAGCATGTCAGCATTTTCAGTTGACAGGCGGATGCGCTTATCAATTATATTCCACCAGCGGCACTAAAAATCCGCTCTGATAAAACGCTGGCGGCAGGGCAGGCCAGGACCTCAAAGGCATAGAGAGCCAGTTCATTCCACGTTGGTACGGTCGGCAAGGTACTCCCTCAGCATCTTCCCAAACTTTGCACTCCTTGTGAGAGTACCCCGCGCCTCAGGGCCTGTCCGATGGGAGGGTCTGAGAAAACTCTCCCAGAACTTTGACAGTGTTCCCCTGCCTCTGCTGGATTGAAGTTGTGTGTCTCTCTCTCGCCTGTACTCCTTGGTTGTCCAACGAAGTGTGCCCTCTGCCGCCAGCGTTTTCAGATAGGAATTTTTTTAATAGTTCCGCAACAAGGGCCTTCTGGTACAGCCCCATTTTTGTACACCTCTCTGCCTCAGGAATAAGAGATATAAAGTTCTCCTTGTAGCGTGGGTCTACAAGTGTCACCAACCAGTAATGACTGTCACCTAAACTTTTGAGAACGCCAGGGTCATGGGAAAGGCAGCGTAACATAGACTCAGCCACGCGTGCCAGACTACTAACAGGCAAGACTTCCGCGTCCTCACCAAGAGGATGATAGACCATGCTCTCCTCCTCCTCCTCCTCTTTGTCCTCTGGCAATCCACGCTGAACAGATGGTATGACAACTGTGCAGGTAGTACCGTCTATAGTGCATGAAACTAGCTCCTGTCCTTCCTCCTCCTCCTCCTCTTCCTCATTGTCACCCAATCACCCAATTGTCAAGTTGGGATGAGATGAGGCTTGGCTGTGTGTAATCACCCTGTATGGTTCCTTGCTCCATCTCATCGTGCTCCGCCTGCAATGCATCCTCTTTGATTGTGAGCAGAGAGCGTTTCAGAAGACAGAGAAGCGGGATGGTGATGCTAATTATGGCGTCATCGCCGCTCACCATCTTGATGGAGTCCTCAAAGTTTTGGAGGATGGTACATATGTCTGACATCCATGTCCACTCCTGAGGTCTCATGTATGGAGTCTGATCTGAATAGCGACAGCCTTGTTGATGCTGGTACTCAACAACTGCCCTCTTCTGCTCACAAATCCTTCCCAACATCTTCAGTGTAGAGTTCCAACGCATGGGGACATCACACACCAGTCTATGAGCCGGAAGCTGCAAACGCTGCTGAAACACGGCAAGGGTGGCGGAAGCGGTAGTTGTCTTTCTAAAATGGGCACACAGGTGGCGTTCTTTAACAAGCAGATCTGGCAGCTCCTGGTAGGATTTGAGAAACCGCTGAACCACGAGGTTAAGCACATGGGCCAGGCATGGTACATGTGTGAGCTCGCCTCGCCTCAGAGCCGCCACCAGGTTCCGGCCATTGTCACACACGACCATGCCTGGCTGTAGGTTCAGCAGTGTGAGCCACAGATCTGCCTGCTCTTTCAGAGCTGTCCACAACTCTTCAGCATTGTGCGGTTTGTCACCTAAGCATATTAGCTTCAGCACAGCCTGTTGCCGCTTGGCTGAGGCAGTGCTGCAGTGCTTCCAGCTTGTGACTGATGAGGTCATTTCGGAGATGGAGGCTGAAGAGGAGGAGGAGGCTGAGGAGGATGAGGTGCAGGAGCTGTAGACTGTGGGGGCAACCCTGATTGACCTAGGGCCCACAATCCTTGGCATCAGGAGGACGTGTTCCGACCCAAGGTCCTACTGGGTCCCGGCTTCCACTATGTTAACCCAGTGTGCCATCAGTGAGATATACCTTCCCTGCCCACAAGTACTTGTCCACGTGTCTGTGGTTAGGTGGACTTTCCCGTAAACTGCTTTGTTGAGGGCACGGCTAATGTTTTGGGACACGTGCTTGTGTAATGCGGGCACAGCACACCGGAGAAATAGTGATGGCTGGGGACCGAGTACCGAGGGATGGCCGCCGCCATCAGGTTGCGGAATGCTTCCGTCTCCACGAGCCTAAAAAGCAACATTTCGAGCGCAAACAGTCGTGAAATGTGAGAATTTAGTTGTGTGGCCTGTGGAGCGTTGGCTACATATTTGTGCTTGCGTTCCAAGGACTGGGGTATGGACAACTGAACACTGCACTGGGACAAGGACATGGACGTGCTTCCTGATGCTGCTACTTGAGAGTGTGCAACGACAGGTGCAGGGCAGGAGGCATCTTAGCATGCACCATGGACAGGGGATTGGCTTGCATGCACAACAGTGGAAGAAGCAACGGAGCCACCTGCAGACACTGTACCTGGACCCTGGGGTTCGTCCCACAAAGTCGGGTGCTTTGCTGCCATGTGCCTGATCATGCTGGTGGTGGTCAGGCTGGTCGTTTTGCCACCCCTGCTGATGCAGGCCTGGCAGGTGGTGCAAATGGCCTTTTTGGGGTTATTGGCAGAGTCTTTAAAAAACAACCAGACTCGGGAAGACCTAACAGTTGTACTGGCAACTTCCTTCGTGTTGGTGTTTCGGGGAACGGTTGCCTGTCTTCTGTCTGCAGCCACCACACTGCTTCTTCCTGCCTGTTGGGGTGCTCTGCCTCCCTCCCCCTGTGTGCTCCTGTTCTCGCTCTGCATGTCCTCCTGTCAGGTTGGGTCAGTTACTATATCGTCCACCACCTCGTCTTCCACTTCCACACCCTAGTCCTCCTCCTGACTTTCTGGCAATTGTGTCTCATCATCATCCACCTCTTGTGACTCTTCTCCATGGCCGCCTTCGTGTGACAGTGGCTGCTCAAATATTTGGGCATTGCTACGCGCAATCTCATCTTGCCCCGCTTCAAGTGGACCAGGCGAGAGGCCCGAATCTATAAATGGAAAAGTGAACAGCTCTTCAGAGTGTCCAAGTGTGGGATCAGTTGTCTTTGGGTACTCTGCATGGTGGGAGGAAGGAGGATCAGGGTGAGTAATATGTGGTCCAGACTCACGGCTACTGAGACTTGACCGTGTGGAAGACAGGGTGGTGGTGGTGGCTAAGTGACTGGAAGCATTATCCGCTATCCAACCAACAACCTTTTGACACTGCTCTGGGTTCAATAGTGGTGTGCTGCAGTCCCCTAGAAATTGGGACAGGAAGGTCAGGCGAGAAGATGTGGGTGTTTGTTGTGGTACAATTTCAGCTTGCCCACGGCCTTGTCATCGACCTCTGCATGCACCATTACCATCACGTCCAGTTCCCCGTCCCTTGCCATGTGCCTTGCCCATTTTAAATGGAGGACAGTATCTTCCACGCTCACTACAAATGACTGAGTTTGGAGCGAACTTATATGTGATCCGTGTGATGGAGAAAACAGAGTTTTAAATACCTGGCCTGTAGGTAAGTAGTTTGAACAGCAAACTGCGGTGAATTGGTTCACTGACACACTAAAGGAAATTTTTAATGGAGGCCAGAAATGGCAGTATTTTCTGACCACGTATATGTGATCCGTTTGACAGAGAAAACACAGTTTTAAATAGCTGGATTTCTAGCACTCTTATATGGAAAGGACGTGGCTGTATTCTGCAGTGCCAACAAGCAAATGGCGCAAAAAAATGGTGTTATCTGGATTGCTTTTTAAGCAAATAATGAGGATTAAGATCCAATTAAAAGTATTCCTGGCCCCTGAGACCTGGGCCTTTGTATAGAAATATCTAACAGCAGCAGAAGGCAGAATTGAAATGGAGCCTCTTGTGCTATATGCACTGCAGTCTACTATATACACTGCCTGCCTATACACCCTGCCTGCCTGATATCTCAGCAGAAGGATCAGTCCTCAGAAGGACTGTTTGTTAAGAAGGATATGTGTAATGTACGGTTTTTCTCCCTACACTACCTAATACACAAGCAAATCTGTCCCTGACACAGCAGCACCTCTCTCTACACAAGCAAATGGCGCAGAAAAACGGTGTTCTCTGGATTGGTTTTTAAGGAAATAATGAGGATTAAGATCCAAAGAAAACTATTCCTGGCCCTCGAGACCTGGGCCTTTGTATACAAATATTTAACAGCAGCAGAAGGCAGGATTGGAATGGAGCCTCTTGTGCTATATGCACTACTGTCTGCTATATACACGGCCTGCCTATACACCCTGCCTGCCTGATATCTCTGCAGATGGATTAGTCCTCAGAAGGACTGTTTGTTAAGATGGATATGTGTAATGTACGGTTTGTCTCCCTACACTACCTCATGCACAATCAAATCTCTCCCTAACGCAGCAGCAGCTCTCCCTACACTGTCTGATCCGGAGTGACTGTGACGAGGATGGCGGCGCCAGGTCTGATATAGACCTGATGACGCTGTGCGGCCAGCCAATTACTGTAATGCCCACAACCAACATGGCTATGGAATTACAGTGCATGGCAGGCAATCCCTGCATGCTCATTGGCTCTCTAAAGAGCGCCAAACATGCAGGGAGGGGACCCGAGTTCCCGCCCGTGCAACCCGGAAATACTCGGCGAGCGCCGAGCATCTCGAGCAGTGAGATGCTCGTGCGAGCACCGAGCAGTAGCGAGCATGCTCGCTCATCACTAGTGATGGGGAATATGCCGCTGACCATCACCTACCATTAACCGTTTGCATGTAATTTGCAGCTGCTGTTCAATTTTATTAGTAATGTACATGGACATAAAGAATATTCTTGCCTCCAGGACTAATCACCAGCCACAGGAGGTTACTTTTTCCCCTGTGACTCCTCTATGACTCTGGCTTAAACTGGTTTGTGCAGGATTTTTATTCAGAGACAGTTACCCAGTTCTGTGAGGAGACATAGAAACAGTTATTCTCTTGGCAGAGACTTGTGTTATGTTAAATAAACTCTGTTCAGCTAGTTCGAACTGCAATTTGGACAGAACCAGACAGAGCCGCATGCCATGGGGCAGTGCAAGCAATTGGGAGGAAGTGCCTAAAAGGAAGGGGTTGGTTTGGTGGCCATCTTAAGAAAGTGAGGTGAGAGCTGGCAGGAGGAGGGCGTGTGACCTCACCGTCAAGCACCATCCATGTAATTGTGTGTTCCAGGGGGAGAAAGACCGTACGAGGTAGCAGAGGATACTGTCCTGTTTCAGTTTCACTGGTAGGGGAGAAGTTTGGAGTGACGACGTCCACAGGAAATAGCAGAGCCAAAATCCCCTGGATCCGACATCCGTGATGCACCGGGAGGGCTCTCTAGCAAGTCAGCTGTGGTACCATGCATGGGTTAGAAACTCGACATCCCTTGGTTAAACAGCCACCGTTCAGGTGGACTCATCTCTGCTATGACAAAGCGACCAGACACAGGTTGGTAAGTCCTGAGCTCAGGCCCACCGCAAAGATTACAATAGGAGCATGCATGCACACACAATAATTTTGGCGCCCAACTCAGACAGGCAGACACAGGCACTTGAATGCATTAGTGCCCATCAGACTCAGCTTGCTGAACCACTAATGACTTACAGAGACTATAATATTAACCCCTTTATGACGTGTGCCGTAATAGTATGACACACATCATATCCCCCTGTTTGGTGCGGGATCTGGCGCTGAGCCCGCACCTTTCCGGACACATGTCAGCTGATCTATACAGCTGCATCACCAATAGGCACCCCTGGCATTCATTTGATTATTCCAGTTTTCCAGGTAAATGCTCAGTAGCCTCGCTAGGCGGGTGCACAATTAGGTAAATTATAGTAACATAGTTAACACTTCCGTGCCTACTAAGTAGTGTTGAGCCACCCCCGTAGTGTTCGAGTTCGGTTCGGTTCGTCGAACACCCGTGTGTTCGCCGAACTGTTCGTCGAACTGTTCGTCGAACACCTTCGAACACCGTTAAAACCAATGGCAGGCAAACAAAAACACATAGAAACACATAGAAAACACCTTCAAAGGTGTCCAAAAGCTGACAAACTGCTCAGAAGACACAACTAACACATGGAAAAGTGACAAGTACATAAAGTCATGCGAAAAGAAAAGAGGTGGAGGAGTAAAAGGAGGGGGAGACACAGATATAGGCATGTCATGCCCTTCTAAAATCCAAAAAGTGAGAAGCCGACACGTTCAGTCCGCTCCTGCCCGTGCCACCTCCGTGTCGCCGGGTTTGTGCCAGAGCCACGGTGAACCCTGATGGCCAGCCCTCCTCTCCCAATACTGGTGCCTGTCCGCTGGTGGGTCGAGCGAGCCCCCCTGTGGTGGAGGCAGCTCTAAGCTTTTTAATTTAAATTGTCTCTCTAATTTGAATAAATACACTTTAAATCCATTTACAAGGATCTATTGGAGGGCAAGTCTCATGCCAGCAGCCGCGTAATTCCAGCTCCAGTAGCGTCCACTAAAGCTGCTGCAGTTAAAAAGCTTTTATAAGGATCGAGCTCGGCTGTCCACCGCAAGGCATCCTACTGCCAGTCCGAGCCCCTATGCCTTGGGGTGCCTCCTGATGCTCTTCACTGAGTATCCCGTGGTCCCGAAGCATTTCCTTTGAAAAAATGAAGTGTCCAAACTACAGGTGGTGTAGCTTGCTTAACAGCCGGGATAATCCGCTGACTAGCAGACACTGCTACTAGGCACAAAGTATTTCCTGGGCTAGATGCAGTTAAAAATTTGTAATTAGATACTCTCGTTGGATGCTGAGAAAGCATTCCATAGTGTCTCCTGGCACGCCATATATGATTCTCTTAAAAAGCTTGGGGTAGGGGTCTAGGGGACCCTTTTATAGACAAAATCACGGCCCTGTATCGCAATACATCACCTAGGCTGAAGATAAATGGAACTGTAGCACCCTGAGGGCTCGGTTGCTACAGAGGTATTGCACCTCACCCAGAGGTGTGATATCTCACTCTCAGGTAAGGATGTAGTGTGGATCAGGACCCGACACCTGCATGCATTACACCACATTGCCGTGGGGCAGGGCGACCAATATGCACCTGAGATGGGCACGACAGTCCCTGTCCCTGGCTGGAGTGGGGGGAGGGAACACTGAGGAAGGGGAACCCTGTAGTGCAGGAGCAGGGAGGAAGCAGTTCCTGGGTGCATTGAGAAGGGAGTATAAAAGGTGGGCACCATCTTAGTTCAGTGCAGAGAAGTCTGAGCAAAAGTGGCAGGGAGCAGGGGCTCTGCATGAGCTCTGCTCCGGAGGCGGGCCTAGTAACAGAGGCCCAGGCCTGGAAGAGGGAGAAGGAAGGAAGAGGAGCGGAGAAGGCTCCAGGAACGAGGAACGAAGGGATCTCGGGGGTGAGGACGGGCGAGTCGCCACCGCACGCCCGAATCCACCTGCGTGGAGGGGTCAGGCCAAAGGGGGAGACCGGTCCCCGAAACTAGTGGAGGCAGGAAACGACCCTCAGCTAGAAACAGGAGGCTGTGACATTTTATGTGCCGCAGTCCCTCGCTACACCCGCTAGGAAGGCACCACATAGGGTCAGGGAAACTGGCGCCAAGTTTACCAAGAGGAGGCCCGAGGCAGCCGGACAGAAGGGTTGGTAAGAAAGGCCAGACAAAGGACACACAAAGGGGGTCCTGTGAAGCACTCCAAAGTTATCTGGGAGTTGTCTGAGCCCCTCACCTGGTGAGCACAGTACGACGTGGGCAGCCGTTACCTGCAGACGTGGTCTGGATAATAAGAACTGTGAGTAAAGGCCCTGGACTGCATCACTGACTCCGTGTCATTACTGCTGCTGCCCTGCACCATCACCCCCATCCTCCGCATACACTGCCCTGAGGCTATACTCCTCCCGTGGGGAGTTATGCTACGCTCTGCTGCACCCACAACACCAGCCTCAGCGGTCTGCCCTGGAGCGGCGGTTCACTCTGACCGCAATCCACGGGTGGCGTAGTCAGACATTTAAACATCAAAACCACATAAATAGTTCTGCCACTGGTTTGACCGCCCTGAGCCACGGAACCGGGTTGCTGCCACGGAAACTACAACCACCAGCATCCACCAAAAAGGGTCCGGCTCCGGGTGTCCCAAGGCCCAGGGGGCGCGTCAGAACATTTTCATCACCTTTCACAATCACCAATGGGACAAGGCAGGGATGTTCTCTGTCCCCTCTATTATACATCCTAGTGACGGAGCACCTGCTCTCATCAATTCGCCATAACCCCAATATTAGGTGGATTGAGGTGGGAGGCACCGAGTACAAGTGCTCTCTATTTGCTGATGATGTCCTAGTATATATCACTCAATCACATATATCCATCCATGCTGTTATGGCTGAAATAGATCACTTTGTTACATGGTCAAATTTTAAAATCAATGCAGCGAAGTCTGAGGCCCTCGATGTCTCCCTCCCCAAATCCATATAGGATTCCATCCAGTCCAACTTTCCCTTTGCCTGGCCCTCACAGGGTATCAAATACTTAGGAATTCCTATTCATAGAGACCTCTCCCATCTATGTTATCTTAATTTTGGGCCCTTTATTGAACAACTCCATACAGACCACGGTTGGCAATTTAGAACTGTAAGATTCACTACGTGAACCACTGGTGTTTTGTGGAAAAGCACATGTACACTGTGTTCCAAATTATTATGCAAAAAGTGTTTAGGAGTGATAAGGGAAGAATTTGTTTGTTTGTCAGTTAAACTCATTGATGGTGATGTGTGTCAGGGCTCTTTATATCACTGTAAGCAATTGCAGACACCTGTGCTAATTAGTTTGGCAGGTGTGTCCAATGAAAGGCAAGACTACTTAAGAAGGCTCTCTCACATTATTAAGCAGCCTACATTTTCTGCCAAAATGGGAAAGAAAAAGGATGTGTCGGCTGCTGAGAAGCAACAAATTGTGGAGTGTTTAGGTCAAGGCATGACTACAATCAACATTGTGCGATGATCAGGATGAAGTGTCTTGGCAATCAAGAAGTATGTAGCTGATTCACAGTACACACGTGTGCGTGCTGATAAGGGCAAATTGAGGACTCTTTCCTACAGGCAATTACGTCAGGTTGAAAGAGCAGCGGCAAAAAAGCCTTGTCATAGCAGCAGACAAGTTTTTGAAGCTGCTTGTGCCTCCAACGTCCCCCGAACAACAAGATGCAGGGTCCTTCAGAGGTTTGCAGCTGTGCATACGCCATCCTGTCGACCTCCTCTATCCACTTCACACAAGCAGAAACGGCTCCAGTGGGCCAAACATTACATGAAGACTGATTTCAAAACTGTTTTGTTCATGGATGAGTGCCGTGCAGCGCTCGATGGTCCAGATGAATGGAGTGGAGGATGGCTGGTTGATGGACACCCCACGCAAACACGGCTACAGCGCCAACAAGGAGGAGGTGGAGTAATGTTTTGGGCTGGAATCATGGGGAGAGAGATTGTCGGCCCCTTTAGGATCCCTGAAGGCGCTAAAGATGAACTCCATAATGTATGTGGATTTTCTCAAACAGCACTTCCTGCCATGGTTCAAGAAGAAGAACCGTGTATTTCACAGCAAGATCATTTTTCTGCATGATAATGCACCATCTCATGCTGCACATAAAACATCTGCATCTCTGGCTGATATGGGCATAAAAGGGGACAAACTTATGGTGTGACCCCCATGCTCCCCTGACCTCTACCCCATTCAGAACCTTTGGAGCATCATTAAAAGGAGTGTCTATGATGGCGGGAGGCAGTTCACATCTAAGCAACAGCTCTGGGAGGGTATTCTGTCCTCATGCAAAACAATTGAAGCAGAAACCATCCAAAACCTGACAAATTCAATGGACGAGAGAGTTCAGAAGCTCCTTTCGAACAAGGGGTCCTATGTGAAAATGTAACATCACCTAGAATAAAGTTTTGAGTTGAAAACTGTTTGATTTCAGTTTCTAACAACCTGCTAATGCTTATAATTTCAAAAATGACCATTTTTTTGGTCTTTATTAAAATGAAAAGGTTGATCGAAAAGTTTGGGGGATCTAAGAGTGTGGCAACCCAGTAGTCATGATTACTTCGAATTCTGACAATATGAGGGTCATGCTGCAGGTAGTGCAGCAAGAAGGCACTTATGTGCCTTGCGCATCTCGGAGCCCCAAAATTATTTTCCGGGCTAGATGCAGCTAAAAATTATTTTTAATTTTAAATCTGGTGAAGCTTTAGTATAGATGGCCTAATAGGATCAGTGCTGCACACTGCTACAAAGCCCAAATTATTTTCCAGTCAAGATACAGATAAACATGATTAGTAATTTGAAAGCTTAAAACGGTTGGTAGGGTGATTTTAACCAATCATCAAGCTTTTACTCTCCCCAGGATGACACAGGGGTAGAAAAGTCGTTTCGGATCCATGATTTGTTCATCTTTATGAACGTGAGTCTGTCTACATTATCAGTGGAGAGCCGCGTGCGCTTATCTGTCAGCACACCACCAGCAGCGCTGAACACACGTTCAGACAGAACGCTGGCTGCGGGGCATGACAAGATCTCCAAGGCGTAAGTGGCTAGCTCCGGCCATTTATCCAGATTGGAAGCCCAAAAAGAGCAAGGGTCCAGTGACACAGTCGTGGCTTCAATGTTTACTTGGAGATACTCCTGTACCATCGTCTCTAGGCGTTGACTATGTGTCAGACTTCTTGTCTCCTGTGGCCTTGCAAAGGATGGGCTAAAAAAGTGGTGAAATGATTCCGCAAAATTGATGTTACCAGCAGATACTGTGGTTCTGTTACGGTTTGAGTGCTGAACACTTGACGGTCCCACGGTTGGCAAGTTGGAACTGTGAGATTCACTACGTGCACCACTGGTATTTTGTGGAAAAGCACATGTAAGATTCTGCAACAGTCTCTGCTGATACTCCTGCATGCGTGCATCCCTTTCTATGGCAGGAATAATTTCTGCAAATTTACTTTTGTACCGGGGATCTAACAGTGTGGCAACCCAGTAGTCAGGATTATTTCTAATTCTCACAATTCGAGGGTCATGTTGCAGGTAGTGCAGCAAGAAGGCACTCATGTGTGTTGCGCATCCAGGAGCACCAAGTCCCTGTTGTGTTGGTGGCGAGGTAACAATCATGCTTCCTTCCTCTGTCCTCTCCCCCCAACCTCGCACAACAGAAATGTGATCAAGGTCTCCCTCATCTGATGAGTCTTCCATCAGTTCGTCCTGCACTTCTTCCTGGGCTCCTGCACCTTCCTCACTAGTTTGGCTGCTACCATGCGCCCTGGTAAAACCATCTCCCCCACCCTCACATGCCTGCCGCCTTGGTGCTGCCGACCGTCTGGACCTTGCAGATGTTAGCCCTTCCGCATACAACTCCTCCTCCTCTACTACCTCCACCTCCTCTTGTGCTACCACCTGACTCCGAATTCTGTTTAACATGTGCTCCAGCATGTAAATCACCGGAATAGTCATGCTGATAATGGCATCGTCAGCACTAAACATCTTCGTCGCCATTTCAAAACTGTGCAGAAGGGTGCATAGGTCCCTGATCTGAGACCACTCCTCCAGCGTGATTTGCCCCACCTCTGGATCTCGTTGGCCCAGGCTATACGTCAGAACGTATTGCACCAGGGCTTGTCGGTGCTGCCACAGTCGCTGCAACATGTGCAGAGTTGAATTCCACCGGGTAGGCACATCGCATTTTAGCCGGTGAAGTGGCAGGCCCAACGACTTCTGTAGAGATGTAAGTCGCTGAGCTGCGGGATGCGAACGACGAAAGTGAGCACACAGCGACCGTGCCCTCTGCAGAAGGCCATCTAGTCTGGGATAGTGGGCTAAAAATTGCTGGACAACCAGGTTCAACACGTGAGCCATACAAGGCACGTGTGTGACATTGCCCCGGCGAAGGGCCGCACCCAGGTTTGCAGCATTGTCGCACACGGCCTTCCCTGGTTTCAGGTCCAGTGGAGACAACCATTCATGAAATTGGTTCTCCAGAGCTGACCACAACTCCTCAGCTGTGTGACTCACATTTCCCAGACATTTCAATGTAAAAACCGCCTGATGACGTTGAGCCCTACTGCCAGCATAGTAAGGAGGTGTGCAGGATCCCTTCTGCGCAGTTAGAAAGCTTGTGGCATGACCAGACAGGCTTTGGGTGCAGGTGGAAGACCGAGAGGAGGTTGAGGAGGCAGAAGCAGTGGAGGAAAAATGACATAAAGAGGATTGACGCACAACTCGTGGGGACGGCAAGACTTGGACAGCAGCCCCTTGTCCTGCTGTCACCATAGTTACCCAGTGCCCAGTCAGCGACATGTAACGCCCCTGTCCATGCCTACTCGTCCAAGTGTCTGTGGTGAAATGCACCCTGTCACACACAGAGTTTCTCAAAGAAGCGGTGATGTTGTGTGCGACATGCTGGTGGAGCGCAGGCACACCTTTCTTTGAGAAGTAGTGCCGACTAGGCATCTGGTACTGGGGCACTGCGACGGACATAAGGTCTCGAAAATCCTCTGTGTCCACCAGGCGGAAAGGCAGCATTTCTGTAGCTAAGAACTTGCAGATGGTGAAATTCAACTTCTTAGCTTTCTCATGGCTAGGAGGAAATGGTCTTTTACTTGTCCACATCTGAGGGACCGAGGGCTGGCTATTGTGCTTAGACGGGGTTGATAAGGGTGTCCCCGGCAAACTGCCGGTCTGTGAGGAAGATGCAGGCGGACATGTTAGGTTGCCTTGATCCAAAGGTGGTGCTATCAATGTCGGACAGCGCTCAACACCAGCTGGTGTTACCACTAGAGATGAGCGTTGTTCTACTCGAACTGTTCGCCAATCTCAAATTCGAGCTGTTTTGGGCGGTGTTCGAGCCGGTCGGCGAACACGAACAATTTGAGAAAAATTCGGCTGTTCGAGGTTATGTTCGATAACTGTTCGTGCACCAAAATCATAACTGGATTTTTTCTCAGTAATGATGAAAATTAATGTTAATACGCAGTTTGAGTGTACAGCGGGGTGGGGGGAGGGGCAGGGGATGGATCTCTGCAGGAACAATGAAGATCTCCATTTTTTTTTCTCTTTCCCGCATTTGCAGTGGGGAGGTGCAATCTGTCAGCCTATCAGCAGCGCACACACGGAGCGAAGTGCTTTTTTTCACACAAGCAAGGGCATGTGTGATTGGCAGTGTATGTCACATGTCCTTGCCCTATAAGACCAAGTCATTTTCCCAGTCGCCACCATTTTCTCACTGCTGCAGCTGCGTGTTAGACGGCACCGCTGTTGCTGTGTGTGCTATACCTTGTTAATTTCAAGCCAATTTTCGCACAAATATACAGATAGCTTGGGAGTAGGGAATAGTTGTGATTGCAGTCCTTTTAAGGACTAGGTTACAGCATTTCCTACGACTTTTATCAGGGAGGTCTGTGCTCTTAAATAGATAGGTTGTGGGAGTAAAGACTAATTGTAATTGGAGTCCTTTTCAGGACTAGGTTACATGAGTTCCTATAAGTTTTTGCCAGGCAGGTCTGTGCCAGTGCTGTGCAAGTTTTTTTCACAGCATTTGGCTGAATCTAGCAAAGCTAATCCTTTTTGGCCTATTGCAGAGTGTGTTAGTCAGTGGAGTAGCCTATCTGTGTTGCAAGATATACCACCTGTGTATAGAATACCAATTTTTTTACTGCACCTAGTGAAGTAAAATCTTTTGGGCATAGCATCATTCTATTAGTCCATCTATACTGACCTCCATCAGGTTGCAAACTGAATATAATTTTTTTCTGCATCTAGCTCTGAAAAAATATTTGGGCTTCTAGCAGTGTGTGGGACTTGGTCTATTAGTCCATCTATACTGACCTCCATCAGGTTGCAAATTAAAAATAATTTTTTTCTGCATCTAGCTCTGAAAAAATATTTGGGCTTCTAGCAGTGTGTGGGACTTGGTCTATTAGTCCATCTATACTGACCTCCATCAGGTTGCAAATTAAAAATAATTTTTTTCTGCATCTAGCTCTGAAAAAATATTTGGGCTTCTAGCGGTGTGTGGGACTTGGTCTATTAGTCCATCTATACTGACCTCCATCAGGTTGCAAATTAAAAATAATTTTTTTCTGCATCTAGCTCTGAAAAAATATTTGGGCTTCTAGCAGTGTGTGGGACTTGGTCTATTAGTCCATCTATACTGACCTCCATCAGGTTGCAAATTGAATAAAAAAATTTTCTGCATCTAGCTCTGAAAAAATATTTGGGCTTCTAGCGGTGTGTGGGACTTGGTCTATTAGTCCATCTATACTGACCTCCATCAGGTTGCAAATTAAAAATAATTTTTTTCTGCATCTAGCTCTGAAAAAATATTTGGGCTTCTAGCAGTGTGTGGGACTTGGTCTATTAGTCCATCTATACTGACCTCCATCAGGTTGCAAATTAAAAATAATTTTTTTCTGCATCTAGCTCTGAAAAAATATTTGGGCTTCTAGCGGTGTGTGGGACTTGGTCTATTAGTCCATCTATACTGACCTCCATCAGGTTGCAAATTAAAAATAATTTTTTTCTGCATCTAGCTCTGAAAAAATATTTGGGCTTCTAGCGGTGTGTGGGACTTGGTCTATTAGTCCATCTATACTGACCTCCATCAGGTTGCAAATTAAAAATAATTTTTTTCTGCATCTAGCTCTGAAAAAATATTTGGGCTTCTAGCGGTGTGTGGGACTTGGTCTATTAGTCCATCTATACTGACCTCCATCAGGTTGCAAATTAAAAATAATTTTTTTCTGCATCTAACCCAGCCAATAGTTTTGGCCTAATACCACAGTTTGGCCACTCAGCTCTGCTCTGTTACCATCCATTGTTTTTTTGTGCAAACAACTCCAGAGTTGTGAATTAGTTAACCACCAAATTGAGTGGAAAAAGGCCTGCTGCTGGTGGAAAGGGGAATAGGCGTGTTGGGAAGGGGAAAAAAGGTTGTGTCCGTGGGGTAGGTGCAGAAGAAAGACCATCTTCCAGCCAAACTAAAATGTCTACTTCTTTTAGCGGACAATGTGATAAGATCCCTTTCTTACGGCCACGCCAATCGCTACAAATTCCAGATGAGGCACAAAAACAGCAGGTGCTTCAACGGATATCAAGTGCTCCTTTAAGTGGGCTCTCCTCCACATCAACTTCAACATCACAAATACTCCAGTCCTCAAAGGTGTCACCCAAATCGCACTTGCTTCCTCACAGCTCCCAAATCTCCAGCTGCCCATCTGAGTGTGAGGTAGAACAGATGGTTGAGTCTGCAGAGCTGTTTACTCATACTATAGCCTGGGAATCAGAGGTCGACTCCAGCGCTTCTGTGAATCCAGATGAGGAAATGATCTGCACTGATGCCCAGAATCTTTATGAGTCGGATCCAGGACCAGACGCAGAAGGTTCTGACCATAATGTAGACCCTCATTCCCAAACTGTAACTCCTGTTGGTGGAGACAATGAGGAAGACGATGATAAGACTCAAATACCTGATTGGAGCGACAACTTTAGTTTTTTGTCAGGGCAGGAACAGGTTGGCTCTGAGGACGACGGGTGTGATAACGCACAGGGTGATGATGATGAGGTCGGAGATCCCACTTACTGTCAACCCACAGTCAGCCAAGAGATGAGGTCAGCAGAGGAGGTGGAGGAAGATGCTAGTGACGACGAGGTCAGGTTGCGCCTTCCTGGACAGAGACGTAGTACTGGAAGCACGTCAACAACTGCATCCTCAAACACAACTCTGCCTCTCACCACAAGTCGTGGTGGCTCTTCAGGTCGCATGGGTGCTAAGCCTTGCATAGCCTGGGCATTTTTTCAGATCGATAAAGATGACCCAACTCGTGTTATCTGTAACATTTGTCAGCAAAAGCTAAGTAGAGGCCAAAAAATACATAGTTTGAGTACTTCATGCATGAACCGGCACATGGACATGAAGCATAAGTTGCAGTGGGAAGCTCAGTGTGCTACAATGCGGCCTAGCCGGCCGGGCCAATCACCGTCTGCCATATCTTGTGCATCCGCGGCCTCTTCATCCTCTGTGACTGGGGGGACAGCAGTCACACCTGTTTTGGGGCGCAGACCTGCCACCTCTTTACCCGCAACAGCCAGCGTGATTGGCAGGTCATCATTTTCTTTGGAGGTGGTAACACCAGCTGGTGTTGAGCGCTGTCCGACATCGATAGCACCACCTTTGGATCAAGGCAACCTAACATGTCCGCCTGCATCTTCCTCACAGACCGGCAGTTTGCCGGGGACACCCTTATCAACCCCGTCTAAGCACAATAGCCAGCCCTCGGTCCCTCAGATGTGGACAAGTAAAAGACCATTTCCTCCTAGCCATGAGAAAGCTAAGAGGTTGAATTTCACCATCTGCAAGCTCTTGGCTACAGAAATGCTGCCTTTCCGCCTGGTGGACACAGAGGATTTTCGAGACCTTATGTCCGTCGCAGTGCCCCAGTACCAGATGCCCAGTCGGCACTACTTCTCAAAGAAAGGTGTGCCTGCGCTCCACCAGCATGTCGCACACAACATCACCGCTTCTTTGAGAAACTCTGTGTGTGACAGGGTGCATTTCACCACAGACACTTGGACGAGTAGGCATGGACAGGGGCGTTACATGTCGCTGACTGGGCACTGGGTAACTATGGTGACAGCAGGACAAGGGGCTGCTGTCCAAGTCTTGCCGTCCCCACGAGTTGTGCGTCAATCCTCTTTATGTCATTTTTCCTCCACTGCTTCTGCCTCCTCAACCTCCTCTCGGTCTTCCACCTGCACCCAAAGCCTGTCTGGTCATGCCACAAGCTTTCTAACTGCGCAGAAGGGATCCTGCACACCTCCTTACTATGCTGGCAGTAGGGCTCAACGTCATCAGGCGGTTTTTACATTGAAATGTCTGGGAAATGTGAGTCACACAGCTGAGGAGTTGTGGTCAGCTCTGGAGAACCAATTTCATGAATGGTTGTCTCCACTGGACCTGAAACCAGGGAAGGCCGTGTGCGACAATGCTGCAAACCTGGGTGCGGCCCTTCGCCGGGGCAATGTCACACACGTGCCTTGTATGGCTCACGTGTTGAACCTGGTTGTCCAGCAATTTTTAGCCCACTATCCCAGACTAGATGGCCTTCTGCAGAGGGCACGGTCGCTGTGTGCTCACTTCCGCCGTTCGCATCCCGCAGCTCAGCGACTTACATCTCTACAGAAGTCGTTGGGCCTGCCACTTCACCGGCTAAAATGCGATGTGCCTACCCGGTGGAATTCAACTCTGCACATGTTGCAGCGACTGTGGCAGCACCGACAAGCCCTGGTGCAATACGTTCTGACGTATAGCCTGGGCCAACGAGATTCAGAGGTGGGGCAAATCACGCTGGAGGAGTGGTCTCAGATCAGGGACCTATGCACCCTTCTGCACAGTTTTGAAATGGCGACGAAGATGTTTAGTGCTGACGATGCCATTATCAGCATGACTATTCCGGTGATTTACATGCTGGAGCACATGTTAAACAGAATTCGGAGTCAGGTGGTGGCACAAGAGGAGGTGGAGGAAGTAGAGGAGGAGGAGTTGTATGCGGAAGGGCTAACATCTGCAAGGTCCAGACGGTCGGCATCACCAAGGCGGCAGGCATGTGAGGGTGGGGGAGATGATTTTACCAGGGCGCATGGTAGCAGCCAAACTAGTGAGGAAGGTGCAGGAGCCCAGGAAGAAGTGGAGGACGAACTGATGGAAGACTCATCAGATGAGGGAGACCTTGATCACATTTCTGTTGTGCGAGGTTGGGGGGAGAGGACAGAGGAAGGAAGCATGATTGTTACCTCGCCACCAACACAACAGGGACTTGGTGCTCCTGGATGCGCAACACACATGAGTGCCTTCTTGCTGCACTACCTGCAACATGACCCTCGAATTGTGAGAATTAGAAATAATCCTGACTACTGGGTTGCCACACTGTTAGATCCCCGGTACAAAAGTAAATTTGCAGAAATTATTCCTGCCATAGAAAGGGATGCACGCATGCAGGAGTATCAGCAGAGACTGTTGCAGAATCTTACATGTGCTTTTCCACAAAATACCAGTGGTGCACGTAGTGAATCTCACAGTTCCAACTTGCCAACCGTGGGACCGTCAAGTGTTCAGCACTCAAACCGTAACAGAACCACAGTATCTGCTGGTAACATCAATTTTGCGGAATCATTTCACCACTTTTTTAGCCCATCCTTTGCAAGGCCACAGGAGACAAGAAGTCTGACACATAGTCAACGCCTAGAGACGATGGTACAGGAGTATCTCCAAGTAAACATTGAAGCCACGACTGTGTCACTGGACCCTTGCTCTTTTTGGGCTTCCAATCTGGATAAATGGCCGGAGCTAGCCACTTACGCCTTGGAGATCTTGTCATGCCCCGCAGCCAGCGTTCTGTCTGAACGTGTGTTCAGCGCTGCTGGTGGTGTGCTGACAGATAAGCGCACGCGGCTCTCCACTGATAATGTAGACAGACTCACGTTCATAAAGATGAACAAATCATGGATCCGAAACGACTTTTCTACCCCTGTGTCATCCTGGGGAGAGTAAAAGCTTGATTGGTTAAAATCACCCTACCAACCGTTTTAAGCTTTCAAATTACTAATCATGTTTATCTGTATCTTGACTGGAAAATAATTTGGGCTTTGTAGCAGTGTGCAGCACTGATCCTATTAGGCCATCTATACTAAAGCTTCACCAGATTTAAAATTAAAAATAATTTTTAGCTGCATCTAGCCCGGAAAATAATTTTGGGGCTCCGAGATGCGCAAGGCACATAAGTGCCTTCTTGCTGCACTACCTGCAGCATGACCCTCATATTGTCAGAATTCGAAGTAATCATGACTACTGGGTTGCCACACTCTTAGATCCCCCAAACTTTTCGATCAACCTTTTCATTTTAATAAAGACCAAAAAAATGGTCATTTTTGAAATTATAAGCATTAGCAGGTTGTTAGAAACTGAAATCAAACAGTTTTCAACTCAAAACTTTATTCTAGGTGATGTTATATTTTCACATAGGACCCCTTGTTCGAAAGGAGCTTCTGAACTCTCTCGTCCATTGAATTTGTCAGGTTTTGGATGGTTTCTGCTTCAATTGTTTTGCATGAGGACAGAATACCCTCCCAGAGCTGTTGCTTAGATGTGAACTGCCTCCCGCCATCATAGACACTCCTTTTAATGATGCTCCAAAGGTTCTGAATGGGGTAGAGGTCAGGGGAGCATGGGGGTCACACCATAAGTTTGTCCCCTTTTATGCCCATATCAGCCAGAGATGCAGATGTTTTATGTGCAGCATGAGATGGTGCATTATCATGCAGAAAAATGATCTTGCTGTGAAATACACGGTTCTTCTTCTTGAACCATGGCAGGAAGTGCTGTTTGAGAAAATCCACATACATTATGGAGTTCATCTTTAGCGCCTTCAGGGATCCTAAAGGGGCCGACAATCTCTCTCCCCATGATTCCAGCCCAAAACATTACTCCACCTCCTCCTTGTTGGCGCTGTAGCCGTTTTTGCGTGGGGTGTCCATCAACCAGCCATCCTCCACTCCATTCATCTGGACCATCGAGCGCTGCACGGCACTCATCCGTGAACAAAACAGTTTTGAAATCAGTCTTCATGTAATGTTTGGCCCACTGGAGCCGTTTCTGCTTGTGTGAAGTGGATAGAGGAGGTCGACAGGATGGCGCATGCACAGCTGCAAACCTCTGAAGGACCCTGCATCTTGTTGTTCGGGGGACGTTGGAGGCACAAGCAGCTTCAAAAACTTGTCTGCTGCTATGACGAGGCTTTTTTGCCGCTGCTCTTTCAACCTGACGTAATTGCCTGTAGGAAAGAGTCCTCAATTTGCCCTTATCAGCATGCACACGTGTGTACTGTGAATCAGCTACATACTTCTTGATTGCCAGGACACTTCATCCTGATCATCGCACAATGTTGATTGTAGTCATGCCTTGACCTAAACACTCCACAATTTGTTGCTTCTCAGCAGCCGACACATCCTTTTTCTTTCCCATTTTGGCAGAAAATGTAGGCTGCTTAATAATGTGAGAGAGCCTTCTTAAGTAGTCTTGCCTTTCATTGGACACACCTGCCAAACTAATTAGCACAGGTGTCTGCAATTGCTTACAGTGATATAAAGAGCCCTGACACACATCACCATCAATGAGTTTAACTGACAAACAAAGAAATTCTTCCCTTATCACTCCTAAACACTTTTTGTATAATAATTTGGAACGCAGTGTACATGTGCTTTTCCACAAAACACCAGTGGTTCACGTAGTGAATCTTACAGTTCTAACTTGCCAACCGTGGTCTGTATGGAGTTGGTCAATAAAGGGCCCAAAATTAAGATAACATAGATGGGAGAGGTCTCTATGAATAGGAATTCCTAAGTATTTGATACCCTGTGAGGGCCAGGCAAAGGGAAAGTTGGACTGGATGGAATCCTATATGGATTTGGGGAGGGAGACATCGAGGGCCTCAGACTTCGCTGCATTGATTTTAAAATTTGACCATGTAACAAAGTGATCTATTTCAGCCATAACAGCATGGATGGATATATGTGATTGAGTGATATATACTAGGACATCATCAGCAAATAGAGAGCACTTGTACTCGGTGCCTCCCACCTCAATCCACCTAATATTGGGGTTATGGCGAATTGATGAGAGCAGGTGCTCCGTCACTAGGATGTATAAGAGAGGGGACAGAGGACATTACTGCCTTGTCCCATTGGTGATTGTGAAAGGTGATGAAAATGTTCTGACGCACCCCCTGGGCCTTGGGACACCCGGAGCCGGACCCTTTTTGGTGGATCTTGGTGGTTGTAGTCTTCGTGGCGGCGACCCAGTTCCGTGGCTCAGGGCGGTCAAACCAGTGGCGGAACTATTTATGTGGTTTTCATGTTTAAATGTCCGACTACGCCACCCGTGGATTGCGGTCAGAGTGAACCGCCGCTACAGGGCAGACCACTGAGGCTGGTGTTGTGGGTGCAGCAGAGCGTAGCATAACTCCCCACGGGAGGAGTATAGCCTCAGGGCAGTGTATTCGGAGGATGGGGGTGATGGTGCAGGGCAGCAGCAGTAACGACACGGAGTCAGTGATGCAGTTCAGGGCCTTTACTCACAGTTCTTATTATCCAGACCACGTCTGCAGGTAACGGCTGCCCACGTCGTACTGTGCTCACCAGGTGAGGGGCTCAGACAACTCCCAGATAACTTTGGAGCACTTCACAGGATCCCCTTTGTGTGTCCTTTGTCTGGCCTTTCTTACCAACACTTCTGTCCGGCTGCCTCGGGCCTCCTCTTGGTAAACTTGGCGCCAGTTTCCCTGACCCTATGTGGTGCCTTCCTAGCGGGTGTAGCGAGGGGCTGCGCCACATAAAATGTCAGAGCCTCCGGTTTCTAGCTGAGGGTCGTTTCCTGCCTCCACTAGTTCGGGGACCGGTCTCCCCCTTTGGCCTGACCCCTCCACGCAGGTGGATTCGGGCGTGCGGTGGCGACTCGCCCGTCCGCACCCCTGGGATCCCTTCATTCCTCGTTCCTGGAGCCTTCTCCGCTCCTCTTCCTTCCTTCTCCCTCTTGCAGGCCTGGGCCTCTGTTACTAGGCCCGCCTCCGGAGCAGAGCTCATGCAGAGCCCCTGCTCCCTGCCACTTCTGCTCAGACTTCTCTGCACTGAACTAAGATGGTGCCCACCTTTTATACTCCCTTCTCAATGCACCCAGGAACTGCTTCCTCCCTGCTCCTGCACTACAGGGTTCCCCTTCCTCAGTGTTCCCTCCCCCCACTCCAGCCAGGGACAGGGACTGTCGTGCCCATCTCAGGGGCATATTGGTCGCCCTGCCCCACGGCAATGTGGTGTAATGCATGCAGGTGTCGGGTCCTGATCCACACTCCATCCTTACCTGAGAGTGAGATATCACACCTCTGGGTGAGGTGCAATACGTCTTTAGCAACCGAGCCCTCAGGGTGCTACAGTTCCATTTATCTTCAGCCTAGGTGACGTATTGCGATACAGGGCCGTGATTTTGGCTATAAAAGGGTCCCCTAGACCCCTACCCCAAGCTTTTTAAGAGAATCATATATGGCGTGCCAGGAGACTCTATGGAATGCTTTCTCAGCATCCAACGAGAGTATCTAATTACAAATTTTTAACTGCATCTAGCCCAGGAAATACTTTGTGCCTAGTAGCAGTGTCTGCTAGTAAGCGGATTATCCCGGCTGTTAAGCAAGCTGCACCACCTGTAGTTTAGACACTTAATTTTTTCAAAGGAAATGCTTCGGGACCATGGGATACTTAGTGAAGAGCATCAGGAGGCACCCCAAGGCAATGGGGCTGGGACTGGCAGTAGGATGCCTTGCGGTGGACAGCCGAGCTCGATCCTTATAAAAGCTTTTTAACTGCAGCAGCTTTAGTGGACGCTACTGGAGTTGGAATTACCGCGACTGCTGGCATGAGACTTGCCCTCCAATAGATCCTTGTAAATGGATTTAAAGTGTATTCATTCAAATTAGAGAGACAATTTAAATTAAAAAGCTTAGAGCTGCCTCCACCACAGGGGGGCTCGCTCGACCCACCAGCGGACAGGCACCAGTATTGGGAGAGGGGGGCTGGCCGTCAGGGTTCACCGCGGCTCTGGCACAAACCCGGTGACACGGAGGTGGCACGGGCAGGAGCGGACTGGCCGTGTCGGCTTCTCACTTTTTGGATTTTAGAAGGGCATGACATGCCTATATCTGTGTCTCCCCCTCCTTTTACTCCTCCACCTCTTTTATTTTCGCATGACTATATGTACTTGTCACTTTTCCATGTGTTAGTTATGTCTTCTGAGCAGTTTGTCAGCTTTTGGACACCTTTGAAGGTGTTTTCTATGTGTTTTTGTTTGCCTGCCATTGGTTTTAACGGTGTTCGAAGGTGTTCGACGAACAGTTCGACGAACAGTTCGGCGAACACACGGGTGTTCGACGAACCGAACTGAACTCGAACACTACGGGGGTGGCTCAACACTAGTTACCACCTCCAAAGAAAATGATGACCTGCCAATCACGCTGGCTGTTGCGGGTAAAGAGGTGGCAGGTCTGCGCCCCAAAACAGGTGTGACTGCTGTCCCCCCAGTCACAGAGGATGAAGAGGCCGCGGATGCACAAGATATGGCAGACGGTGGTTGGCCCGGCCGGCTAGGCCGCATTGTAGCACACTGAGCTTCCCACTGCAACTTATGCTTCATGTCCATGTGCCGGTTCATGCATGAAGTACTCAAACTATGTATTTTTTGGCCTCTACTTAGCTTTTGCTGACAGATGTTACAGATAACACGAGTTGGGTCATCTTTATCGATCTGAAAAAATGCCCAGGCTATGCAAGGCTTAGCACCCATGCGACCTGAAGAGCCACCACGACTTGTGGTGAGAGGCAGAGTTGTGTTTGAGGATGCAGTTGTTGACGTGCTTCCAGTACTACGTCTCTGTCCAGGAAGGCGCAACCTGACCTCGTCGTCACTAGCATCTTCCTCCACCTCCTCTGCTGACTAGAGATGAGCGTTGTTCTACTCGAACTGTTCGCCAATCTCAAATTCGAGCTGTTTTGGGCGGTGTTCGAGCCGTTCGGCGAACACGAACAATTTGAGAAAAATTCGGCTGTTCGAGGTTATGTTCGATAACTGTTCGTGCACCAAAATCATAACTGGATTTTTTCTCAGTAATGATGAAAATTAATGTTAATACGCAGTTTGAGTGTACAGCGGGGTGGGGGGAGGGGCAGGGGATGGATCTCTGCAGGAACAATGAAGATCTCCATTTTTTTTTCTCTTTCCCGCATTTGCAGTGGGGAGGTGCAATCTGTCAGCCTATCAGCAGCGCACACACGGAGCGAAGTGCTTTTTTTCACACAAGCAAGGGCATGTGTCATTGGCAGTGTATGTCACATGTCCTTGCCCTATAAGACCAAGCCATTTTCCCCGTCGCCACCATTTTCTCACTGCTGCAGCTGCGTGTTAGACGGCACCGCTGTTGCTGTGTGCGCTATACCTTGTTAATTTCAAGCCAATTTTCGCACAAATATACAGATAGCTTGGGAGTAGGGAATAGTTGTGATTGCAGTCCTTTTAAGGACTAGGTTACAGCATTTCCTACGACTTTTATCAGGGAGGTCTGTGCTCTTAAATAGATAGGTTGTGGGAGTAAAGACTAATTGTAATTGGAGTCCTTTTCAGGACTAGGTTACATGAGTTCCTATCAGTTTTTGCCAGGCAGGTCTGTGCCAGTGCTGTGCAAGTTTTTTTCACAGCATTTGGCTGAATCTAGCAAAGCTAATCCTTTTTGGCCTATTGCAGAGTGTGTTAGTCAGTGGAGTAGCCTATCTGTGTTGCAAGATATACCACCTGTGTATAGAATACCAATTTTTTTACTGCACCTAGTGAAGTAAAATCTTTTGGGCATAGCATCATTCTATTAGTCCATCTATACTGACCTCCATCAGGTTGCAAACTGAATATAATTTTTTTCTGCATCTAGCTCTGAAAAAAATATTTGGGCTTCTAGCAGTGTGTGGGACTTGGTCTATTAGTCCATCTATACTGACCTCCATCAGGTTGCAAATTAAAAATAATTTTTTTCTTCATTTAGCTCTGAAAAAATATTTGGGCTTCTAGCAGTGTGTGGGACTTGTTCTATTAGTCCTTCTATACTGACCTCCAGCAGGTTGCAAATTGAATATAATTTTTTTCTGCATCTAGCTCTGAAAAAATAGTTGGGCTTCTAGCGGTGTGTGGGACTTGGTCTATTAGTCCATCTATACTGACCTCCATCAGGTTGCAAATTAAAAATAATTTTTTTCTGCATCTAGCTCTGAAAAAATATTTGGGCTTCTAGCAGTGTGTGGGACTTGGTCTATTAGTCCATCTATACTGACCTCCATCAGGTTGCAAATTAAAAATAATTTTTTTCTGCATCTAGCTCTGAAAAAATATTTGGGCTTCTAGCAGTGTGTGGGACTTGGTCTATTAGTCCATCTATACTGACCTCCATCAGGTTGCAAATTAAAAATAATTTTTTTCTTCATTTAGCTCTGAAAAAATATTTGGGCTTCTAGCAGTGTGTGGGACTTGTTCTATTAGTCCTTCTATACTGACCTCCAGCAGGTTGCAAATTGAATATAATTTTTTTCTGCATCTAGCTCTGAAAAAATATTTGGGCTTCTAGCAGTGTGTGGGACTTGGTCTATTAGTCCATCTATACTGACCTCCATCAGGTTGCAAATTAAAAATAATTTTTTTCTGCATCTAGCTCTGAAAAAATATTTGGGCTTCTAGCGGTGTGTGGGACTTGGTCTATTAGTCCATCTATACTGACCTCCATCAGGTTGCAAATTAAAAATATTTTTTTTCTGCATCTAGCTCTGAAACAATAGTTGGGCTTCTAGCGGTGTGTGGGACTTGGTCTATTAGTCCATCTATACTGACCTCCATCAGGTTGCAAATTAAAAATAATTTTTTTCTGCATCTAACCCAGCCAATAGTTTTGGCCTAATACCACAGTTTGGCCACTCAGCTCTGCTCGGTTACCATCCATTGTTTTTTTGTGCAAACAACTCCAGAGTTGTGAATTAGTTAACCACCAAAATGAGTGGAAAAAGGCCTGCTGCTGGTGGAAAGGGGAATAGGCGTGTTGGGAAGGGGAAAAAAGGTTGTGTCCGTGGGGTAGGTGTTAAAGCAACAGTAACATCTGCAGAAGAAAGACCATCTTCCAGCCAAACTAAAATGTCTACTTCTTTTAGCGGACAATGTGATAAGATCCCTTTCTTACGGCCACGCCAATCGCTACAAATTCTAGATGAGGCACAAAAACAGCAGGTGCTTCAACGGATATCAAGTGCTCCTTTAAGTGGGCTCTCCTCCACATCAACTTCAACATCACAAATACTCCAGTCCTCAAAGGTGTCACCCAAATCGCACTTGCTTCCTCACAGCTCCCAAATCTCCAGCTGCCCGTCTGAGTATGAGGTAGAACAGATGGTTGAGTCTGCAGAGCTGTTTACTCATACTATAGCCTGGGAATCAGAGGTCGACTCCAGCGCTTCTGTGAATCCAGACGAGGAAATGATCTGCACTGATGCCCAGAATCTTTGAGTCGGATCCAGGACCAGACGCAGAAGGTTCTGACCATAATGTAGACCCTCATTCCCAAACTGTAACTCCTGTTGGTGGAGACAATGAGGAAGACGATGATAAGACTCAAATACCTGATTGGAGCGACAACTTTAGTTTTTTGTCAGGGCAGGAACAGGTTGGCTCTGAGGACGACGGGTGTGATAACGCACAGGGTGATGATGATGAGGTCGGAGATCCCACTTACTGTCAACCCACAGTCAGCCAAGAGATGAGGTCAGCAGAGGAGGTGGAGGAAGATGCTAGTGACGACGAGGTCAGGTTGCGCCTTCCTGGACAGAGACGTAGTACTGGAAGCACGTCAACAACTGCATCCTCAAACACAACTCTGCCTCTCACCACAAGTCGTGGTGGCTCTTCAGGTCGCATGGGTGCTAAGCCTTGCATAGCCTGGGCATTTTTTCAGATCGATAAAGATGACCCAACTCGTGTTATCTGTAACATTTGTCAGCAAAAGCTAAGTAGAGGCCAAAAAATACATAGTTTGAGTACTTCATGCATGAACCGGCACATGGACATGAAGCATAAGTTGCAGTGGGAAGCTCAGTGTGCTACAATGCGGCCTAGCCGGCCGGGCCAACCGCCGTCTGCCATATCTTGTGCATCCGCGGCCTCTTCATCCTCTGTGACTGGGGGGGACAGCAGTCACACCTGTTTTGGGGTGCAGACCTGCCACCTCTTTACCCGCAACAGCCAGCGTGATTGGCAGGTCATCATTTTCTTTGGAGGTGGTAACACCAGCTGGTGTTGAGCGCTGTCCGACATCGATAGCACCACCTTTGGATCAAGGCAACCTAACATGTCCGCCTGCATCTTCCTCACAGACCGGCAGTTTGCCGGGGACACCCTTATCAACCCCGTCTAAGCACAATAGCCAGCCCTCGGTCCCTCAGATGTGGACAAGTAAAAGACCATTTCCTCCTAGCCATGAGAAAGCTAAGAGGTTGAATTTCACCATCTGCAAGCTCTTGGCTACAGAAATGCTGCCTTTCCGCCTGGTGGACACAGAGGATTTTCGAGACCTTATGTCCGTCGCAGTGCCCCAGTACCAGATGCCCAGTCGGCACTACTTCTCAAAGAAAGGTGTGCCTGCGCTCCACCAGCATGTCGCACACAACATCACCGCTTCTTTGAGAAACTCTGTGTGTGACAGGGTGCATTTCACCACAGACACTTGGACGAGTAGGCATGGACAGGGGCGTTACATGTCGCTGACTGGGCACTGGGTAACTATGGTGACAGCAGGACAAGGGGCTGCTGTCCAAGTCTTGCCGTCCCCACGAGTTGTGCGTCAATCCTCTTTATGTCAAAGTTCCTCCACTGCTTCTGCCTCCTCAACCTCCTCTCGGTCTTCCACCTGCACCCAAAGCCTGTCTGGTCATGCCACAAGCTTTCTAACTGCGCAGAAGGGATCCTGCACACCTCCTTACTATGCTGGCAGTAGGGCTCAACGTCATCAGGCGGTTTTTACATTGAAATGTCTGGGAAATGTGAGTCACACAGCTGAGGAGTTGTGGTCAGCTCTGGAGAACCAATTTCATGAATGGTTGTCTCCACTGGACCTGAAACCAGGGAAGGCCGTGTGCGACAATGCTGCAAACCTGGGTGCGGCCCTTCGCCGGGGCAATGTCACACACGTGCCTTGTATGGCTCACGTGTTGAACCTGGTTGTCCAGCAATTTTTAGCCCACTATCCCAGACTAGATGGCCTTCTGCAGAGGGCACGGTCGCTGTGTGCTCACTTCCGCCGTTCGCATCCCGCAGCTCAGCGACTTACATCTCTACAGAAGTCGTTGGGCCTGCCACTTCACCGGCTAAAATGCGATGTGCTTACCCGGTGGAATTCAACTCTGCACATGTTGCAGCGACTGTGGCAGCACCGACAAGCCCTGGTGCAATACGTTCTGACGTATAGCCTGGGCCAACGAGATTCAGAGGTGGGGCAAATCACGCTGGAGGAGTGGTCTCAGATCAGGGACCTATGCACCTTTCTGCACAGTTTTGAAATGGCGACGAAGATGTTTAGTGCTGACGATGCCATTATCAGCATGACTATTCCGGTGATTTACATGCTGGAGCACATGTTAAACAGAATTCGGAGTCAGGTGGTGGCACAAGAGGAGGTGGAGGAAGTAGAGGAGGAGGAGTTGTATGCGGAAGGGCTAACATCTGCAAGGTCCAGAAGGTCGGCAGCACCAAGGCGGCAGGCATGTGAGGGTGGGGGAGATGGTTTTACCAGGGCGCATGGTAGCAGCCAAACTAGTGAGGAAGGTGCAGGAGCCCAGGAAGAAGTGGAGGACGAACTGATGGAAGACTCATCAGATGAGGGAGACCTTGATCACATTTCTGTTGTGCGAGGTTGGGGGGAGAGGACAGAGGAAGGAAGCATGATTGTTACCTCGCCACCAACACAACAGGGACTTGGTGCTCCTGGATGCGCAACACACATGAGTGCCTTCTTGCTGCACTACCTGCAACATGACCCTCGAATTGTGAGAATTAGAAATAATTCTGACTACTGGGTTGCCACACTGTTAGATCCCCGGTACAAAAGTAAATTTGCAGAAATTATTCCTGCCATAGAAAGGGATGCACGCATGCAGGAGTATCAGCAGAGACTGTTGCAGAATCTTACATGTGCTTTTCCACAAAATACCAGTGGTGCACGTAGTGAATCTCACAGTTCCAACTTGCCAACCTTGGGACCGTCAAGTGTTCAGCACTCAAACCGTAACAGAACCACAGTATCTGCTGGTAACATCAATTTTGCGGAATCATTTCACCACTTTTTTAGCCCATCCTTTGCAAGGCCACAGGAGACAAGAAGTCTGACACATAGTCAACGCCTAGAGACGATGGTACAGGAGTATCTCCAAGTAAACATTGAAGCCACGACTGTGTCACTGGACCCTTGCTCTTTTTGGGCTTCCAATCTGGATAAATGGCCGGAGCTAGCCACTTACGCCTTGGAGATCTTGTCATGCCCCGCAGCCAGCGTTCTGTCTGAACGTGTGTTCAGCGCTGCTGGTGGTGTGCTGACAGATAAGCGCACGTGGCTCTCCACTGATAATGTAGACAGACTCACGTTCATAAAGATGAACAAATCATGGATCCGAAACGACTTTTCTACCCCTGTGTCATCCTGGGGAGAGTAAAAGCTTGATGATTGGTTAAAATCACCCTGCCAAACGTTTTAAGCTTTCAAATTACTAATCATGTTTATCTGTATCTTGACTGGAAAATAATTTGGGCTTTGTAGCAGTGTGCAGCACTGATCCTATTAGGCCATCTATAATAAGCTCCACCAGATTTAAAATTAAAAATAATTTTTAGCTGCATCTAGCCCGGAAAATAATTTTGGGGCTCCGAGATGCGCAAGGCACATAAGTGCCTTCTTGCTGCACTACCTGCAGCATGACCCTCATATTGTCAGAATTCGAAGTAATCATGACTACTGGGTAGAGATGAGCGGTGTTCGACTAGAACTGTTCGCCAATCTCAAATTCGAGCTGTTTTGGGCGGTGTTCGAGTTGTTCGACGAACCCGAACGATTTGCAAAAAATTCGGCTGTTCGAGGTTATGTTCGATAACTGTTCGTGCACCAAAAGCGTGTCCTGCATGTCTGTCGCTATTTAGAGCACCAATCATGCAGGGATTGTCTGCCACTCACTGTAATGCCACAGCCATGGTGGTTGTGGCATTACAGTGATTGCCCAAATCGATGGGAACAGTGCCAACAGTGAAACATGAAAAGCCGGCAATTCAGCAGCGGCATACACCTGTACCCGACAATTTAGAACCGAAAGAATAGAGCTTCACACATAGATTAGATAGATATAAACATGTCAGTCACATATATATGAAGTACAGTGACAGTGTTGCTTACTGTACTTGTCATTTAGTGTAAAGGATTTATCAAAAAAAATAATAGTGTTTTCATGCACCGTCTCTTTAAAAAAGCCGGCCGGCAATTCAGCAGCGGTACCCGACAATTTATAACAGACAGAATAGAGCTTCACACATAGATTAGATAGATAGAAACATGTCAGTCACATATATATGAAGTACAGTGATAGTGTTGGTTACTGTACTTGTCATTTAGTATTAAAATAAAGGATTTATTATTAAAAAAATTGGCGTGGGGTTCCCCTTAATTTTAGGCTCTAGCGGAGGTTAAGCAGATGGCTGGGGCAGATGTTTGAAGCCTGGGAAGGGGGTAATACCCACGGAGCTTCCCAGGCTACTAATATCAGCCCCCAGCTGAATACATAGCCTTTACTAGCTATTAAAATGGGGGACCCCCCAAAAAAAATGACGTTGGGTCCCCCCTAATTTAATAGCTAGCAAAGGCTAGGCAGACAGCTGGGGGCTGATATTAATAGCCCAGGAAGGGAGCCATGAATATTGGCCCCCTCCCAGGCTAGAAACACCAGCCGTCAGCCGCCCCAGAAATGGCGCATTCATAGGATGCGCCAATTCTGGCACTTAGCCTCGCTCTTCCACGCTGCCCTGGTGCGGTGGCAGGGGGTAATAGGGTTGGGGTTGATGTCAGCTTATAATGCCAGCTGACATCAAGCCCAGGTTAGTAATGGAGAGGCGTCTATAAGACACCCCCATTACTAACCCCATAGTCAAAGTTAAAAAAAACACAAACACCCAGAATAAAGTCCTTTAATTGAAATAAAGACACAATCCTTTATTGTTCTAAATTAAACCATACTTACCATCACGCCCATTCCAGCTGAAGCCAACGATCTCCTGCAATAAAAGAAAAATAATAAAGCAACCTCATCCTTACCTTTCCATGGTTCCCATGACAGCTTCAACTCTGCTACATCGAGATGACAGGCTGGACCACAGCAGAACGCTGCCATCCAGCCTCTCATCCCGCAGACACTGAGAAGCGCAGGCTTGCTTGCGCTGCTCAGCGTCTCTCTGTGACGACATCCAGATGAGCCGAGTTCATGTCCAATGAACTCGGCTCACCTCATGCACGTCACTGACAGCGTGGGAAAATTCTCACGCTGAAGCGGTGAGTGCAGGAGAATTCTCCCACGCTGTCAGTGACGTGCATAAGGTGAGCTCATGTCCAATGAACTCAGCTCACCTCCTGCACGTCACTGACAGCGTGGGAGAATTCTCCTGCACTCAGCGCTTCAGCGTGAGAATTCTCCCACGCTGAAGCGCTGAGTGCAGGAGAATTTTCCCACGCTGTCAGTGACGTGCATAAGGTGAGCTCATGTCCAATGAACTCAGCTCACCTCCTGCACGTCACTGACAGCGTGGGAGAATTCTCCTGCACTCAGCGCTTCAGTGTGAGAATTCTCCCACGCTGAAGCGCTGAGTGCAGGAGAATTTTCCCACGCTGTCAGTGACGTGCATGAGGTGAGCCGAGTTCATTGGACATTAACTCGGCTCATCTGGATGCCCTCACAGAGAGACACTGTGGAGCGCAAGCAAGCCTGCGCTTCTCAGTGTCTGCGGGATGACAGGCTGGATGGCAGCGTTCTGCTGCGGTCCAGCCTGTCATCTCGATGTAGCAGAGCTGAAGCTGTCATGGGAACCATGGAAAGGTAAGGATGATGTTGCTTTATTTTTTTTCTTTTATTTCAGGAGATCGTTGGCTTCAGCTGGAATGGGCGTGATGGTAAGTATGGTTTAATTTAGAACAATAAAGAATTGTGTGTTTATTTCAATTAAAGGACTTTTTTCTGGGTGTTGTGTTTTTTTTAAATACTTTACTAGAAATTCATGGTGGTCATGTCTAATATTGGCGTGACCCCATGAATTTCGGGCTTAGGGCCAGCTGATAATGCCAAGCTGGCCCTAACCCCTTTATTACCCAGTGAGCCACCGAATCAGGGCCCTGGATGAGTTGGGTACAGCACCAGAAGATGGCGCTTCTATGAACGCGCCATTTTCCGGGGTGGCTGCGGACTGCAATTTGCAGCGGGGGTGGCCCAGAAAGCTTGGGGCCCCCCTGCGCTGCGGATTCCAGCCCCCAGCTGCCTAGTTGTACCTGGCTGGACACAAAAACAGGGCGAAGCCCCACGTCAATTTTCTTTAAATTATTTCATGAAATAATTAAGAAAAAAAGGGCTTCCCTATATTGTTGTGTCCGGCCAGGTACAAATAGGCAGCTGGTGGTTGGGGGCAGCCCATTCCTGCCTGCTGTACCTGGCTGGACACAAATATAGTGCGAAGCCCCACGTCAATTTTTTTTAAATTATTTCATGAATTTTCTGAAATAATTTAAAAAAATTGAAGTGGGGCTTCGCACTATATTTGTGTCCAGCCAGGTACAGCAGGCAGGAACGGGCTGCCCCCATCCACCAGCTGCCTATTTGTACCTGGCCGGACACAACAATATAGGGAAGCCCTTTTTTTCTTAATTATTTCATGAATTTCATGAAATAATTAAAAAAAATTGAAGTGGGGCTTCGCACTATATTTGTGTCCAGCCAGGTACAGCAGGCAGGAACGGGCTGCCCCCAACCACCAGCTGCCTATTTGTACCTGGCCGGACACAACAATATAGGGAAGGCCTTTTTTTCTTATTTCATGAATTTCATGAAATAATTAAAAAAAAAGTACGTGGGGCTTCGCCCTATTTTTGTGTCCAGCCAGGTACAACTAGGCAGCTGGGGGCTGGAATCTGCAGCGCAGGGAGGCCCAAGCTTTCTGGGCCCCCCCCGCTACAAATTGCAGTCCGCAGCCACCCCGGAAAATGGCGCGTTCATAGAAGCGCCATCTTCTGGCGCTGTACCCAACTCATCCAGGGCCCTGGTGCGGTGGCTCACTGGGTAATAAAGGGGTTAGGGCCAGCTTGGTATTATCAGCTGGCCCCAAGCCCAAAATTCATGGGGTCACGCCAGTATTAGACATGACCGCCATGAATTTCTAGTAAAGTATTTAAAAAAAACACAACACCCAGAATAAAGTCCTTTAATTGAAATAAAGACACAATTCTTTATTGTTCTAAATTAAACCATACTTACCATCACACCCATTCCAGCTGAAGCCAACGATCTCCTGCAATAAAAGAAAAATAATAAACCAACCTCATCCTTACCTTTCCATGGTTCCCATGACAGCTTCAGCTCTGCTACATCGAGATGACTGGCTGGACCGCAGCAAAACGCTGCCATCCAGTCTGTCATCCCGCAGACACTGAGAAGCGCAGGCATGCTTGCGCTCCTCACTGTCTCGCTGTGACGGCATCCAGATGAGCCGAGGTCATGTCCAATGAACTCGGCTCACCTCATGCACGTCACTGACAGCGTGGGAAAATTCTCACGCTGAAGTGCTGAGTGCAGGAGAATTCTCCCACGCTGTCAGTGATGTGCAAGAGGTGAGCTCATGTCCAATGAACTCAGCTCACCTCCTGCACGTCACTGACAGCGTGGGAAAATTCTCCTGCAATCAGCGCTTCAGCGTGAGAATTTTCCCACGCTGTCAGTGACGTGCATGAGGTGAGCCGAGTTCATTGGACATGAACTCGGCTCATCTGGATGTCGTCACAGAGAGACGCTGAGCAGCGCAAGCAAGCCTGCGCTTCTCAGTGTCTGCGGGATGACAGGCTGGATGGCAGCGTTCTGCTGCGGTCCAGCCTGTCATCTCGATGTAGCAGAGCTGAAGCTGTCGTGGGAACCATGGAAAGGTAAGGATGAGGTTGCTTTATTATTTTTCTTTTATTGCAGGAGATCGTTGGCTTCAGCTGGAATGGGCGTGATGGTAAGTATGGTTTAATTTAGAACAATAAAGGATTGTGTCTTTATTTCAATTAAAGGACTTTATTCTGGGTGTTTGTGTTTTTTTTAACTTTGACTATGGGGTTAGTAATGGGGGTGTCTTATAGACGCCTCTCCATTACTAACCTGGGCTTGATGTCAGCTGGCATTATAAGCTGACATCAACCCCAACCCTATTACCCCCTGCCACCGCACCAGGGCAGCGTGGAAGAGCGAGGCTAAGTGCCAGAATTGGCGCATCCTATGAATGCGCCATTTCTGGGGCGGCTGACGGCTGGTGTTTCTAGCCTGGGAGGGGGCCAATATTCATGGCTCCCTTCCTGGGCTATTAATATCAGCCCCCAGCTGTCTGCCTAGCCTTTGCTAGCTATTAAATTAGGGGGGACCCCACGTCATTTTTTTTGGGGGGTCCCCCATTTTAATAGCTAGTAAAGGCTATGTATTCAGCTGGGGGCTGATATTAGTAGCCTGGGAAGCTCCGTGGGTATTACCCCCTTCCCAGGCTTCAAACATCTGCCCCAGCCGTCTGCTTAACCTACGCTAGAGCCTAAAATTAAGGGGAACCCCACGCCAATTTTTTTAATAATAAATCCTTTATTTTAATACTAAATGACAAGTACAGTAACCAACACTATCACTGTACTTCATATATATGTGACTGACATGTTTCTATCTATCTAATCTATGTGTGAAGCTCTATTCTTTCTGTTCTAAATTGTCGGGTACCGCTGCTGAATTGCCGGCCGGCTTTTTTAAAGAGACAGTGCATGAAAACACTATTATTTTTTTAAATAAATCCTTTACACTAAATGACAAGTACAGTAAGCAACACTATCACTGTACTTATTATATATGTGACTGACATGTTTCTATCTATCTAATCTATGTGTGAAGCTCTATTCTTTCTGTTATAAATTGTCGGGTACAGATGCTGAATTGCCGGCCGGCTTTTTTAAAGAGACGGTGCATGAAAACACTAATATTTTTTTTAATAAATCCTTTACACTAAATGACAAGTGCAGTAACCAACACTGTCACTGTGCTTCTTATGTGTGACTGACATGTTTCTATCTATCTAATCTATGTGTGATGCTCTATTCCTTCTTGTCTAAATTGTCGGGTACCGGTGTATGCCGCTGCTGAATTTGCCGGCC
This sequence comes from Phyllobates terribilis, assembly GCF_046119375.1. Taxonomy (NCBI): domain Eukaryota; kingdom Metazoa; phylum Chordata; class Amphibia; order Anura; family Dendrobatidae; genus Phyllobates; species Phyllobates terribilis. Next base: position 119,140,154 of record NW_027362768.1, read on the forward strand.
GGCTTTTTTAAAGAGAGTGTCTTCTGAGCAGTTTGTCAGCTTTTGGACACCTTTGCAGGTGTTTTCTATGTGTTTCTATGTGTTTTTGTTTGCCTGCCATTGGTTTTAACGGTGTTCGACGGTGTTCTAAGGTGTTCGACGAACAGTTCGATGAACAGTTCCTCGAACATCCCGGTGTTCGACGAACCGAACCGAACCCGAACACTACGGGGGTGGCTCAACACTACTACTGGGTTGCCAAACTCTTAGATCCCCCAAACTTTTCGATCAACCTTTTCATTTTAATAAAGACCAAAAAAATGGTCATTTTTGAAATTATAAGCATTAGCAGGTTGTTAGAAACTGAAATCAAACAGTTTTCAACTCAAAACTTTATTCTAGGTGATGTTACATTTTCACATAGGACCCCTTGTTCGAAAGGAGCTTCTGAACTCTCTCGTCCATTGAATTTGTCAGGTTTTGGATGGTTTCTGCTTCAATTGTTTTGCATGAGGACAGAATACCCTCCCAGAGCTGTTGCTTAGATGTGAACTGCCTCCCGCCATCATAGACACTCCTTTTAATGATGCTCCAAAGGTTCTGAATGGGGTAGAGGTCAGGGGAGCATGGGGGTCACACCATAAGTTTGTCCCCTTTTATGCCCATATCAGCCAGAGATGCAGATGTTTTATGTGCAGCATGAGATGGTGCATTATCATGCAGAAAAATGATCTTGCTGTGAAATACACGGTTCTTCTTCTTGAACCATGGCAGGAAGTGCTGTTTGAGAAAATCCACATACATTATGGAGTTCATCTTTAGCGCCTTCAGGGATCCTAAAGGGGCCGACAATCTCTCTCCCCATGATTCCAGCCCAAAACATTACTCCACCTCCTCCTTGTTGGCGCTGTAGCCGTGTTTGCGTGGGGTGTCCATCAACCAGCCATCCTCCACTCCATCCATCTGGACCATCGAGCGCTGCACGGCACTCATCCGTGAACAAAACAGTTTTGAAATCAGTCTTCATGTAATGTTTGGCCCACTGGAGCCGTTTCTGCTTGTGTGAAGTGGATAGAGGAGGTCGACAGGATGGCGTATGCACAGCTGCAAACCTCTGAAGGACCCTGCATCTTGTTGTTCGGGGGACGTTGGAGGCACAAGCAGCTTCAAAAACTTGTCTGCTGCTATGACAAGGCTTTTTTGCCGCTGCTCTTTCAACCTGACGTAATTGCCTGTAGGAAAGAGTCCTCAATTTGCCCTTATCAGCACGCACACGTGTGTACTGTGAATCAGCTACATACTTCTTGATTGCCAAGACACTTCATCCTGATCATCGCACAATGTTGATTGTAGTCATGCCTTGACCTAAACACTCCACAATTTGTTGCTTCTCAGCAGCCGACACATCCTTTTTCTTTCCCATTTTGGCAGAAAATGTAGGCTGCTTAATAATGTGAGAGAGCCTTCTTAAGTAGTCTTGCCTTTCATTGGACACACCTGCCAAACTAATTAGCACAGGTGTCTGCAATTGCTTACAGTGATATAAAGAGCCCTGACACACATCACCATCAATGAGTTTAACTGACAAACAAACAAATTCTTCCCTTATCACTCCTAAACACTTTTTGCATAATAATTTGGAACGCGGTGTACATGTGCTTTTCCACAAAACACCAGCGGTTCACGTAGTGAATCTTACAGTTCTAACTTGCCAACCGTGGTCTGTATGGAATTGTTCAATAAAGGGCCCAAAATTAAGATAACATAGATGGGAGAGGTCTCTATGAATAGGAATTCCTAAGTATTTGATACCCTGTGAGGGCCAGGCAAAGGGAAAGTTGGACTGGATGGAATCCTATATGGATTTGGGGAGGGAGACATCGAGGGCCTCAGACTTCGCTGCATTGATTTTAAAATTTTACCATGTAACAAAGTGATCTATTTCAGCCATAACAGCATGGATGGATATATGTGATTGAGTGATATATACTAGGACATCATCAGCAAATAGAGAGCACTTGTACTCGGTGCCTCCCACCTCAATCCACCTAATATTGGGGTTATGGCGAATTGATGAGAGCAGGTGCTCCATCACTAGGATGTATAAGAGAGGGGACAGAGGACATCCCTGCCTTGTCCCATTGGTGATTGTGAAAGGTGATGAAAATGTTCTAACGCACCCCCTGGGCCTTGGGACACCCGGAGCCGGACCCTTTTTGGTGGATGCTGGTGGTTGTAGTCTTCGTGGCGGCGACCCGGTTCCGTGGCTCAGGGCGGTCAAACCAGTGGCGGAACTATTTATGTGGTTTTGATGTTTAAATGTCCGACTACGCCACCCGTGGATTGCGGTCAGAGTGAACCGCCGCTACAGGGCAGACCGCTGAGGCTGGTGTTGTGGGTGCAGCAGAGCGTAGCATAACTCCCCACGGGAGGAGTATAGCCTCAGGGCAGTGTATGCGGAGGATGGGGGTGATGGTGCAGGGCAGCAGCAGTAACGACACGGAGTCAGTGATGCAGTCCAGGGCCTTTACTCACAGTTCTTATTATCCAGACCACGTCTGCAGGTAACGGCTGCCCACGTCTTACTGTGCTCACCAGGTGAGGGGCTCAGACAACTCCCAGATAACTTTGGAGCACTTCACAGGACCCCCTTTGTGTGTCCTTTGTCTGGCCTTTCTTACCAACACTTCTGTCCGGCTGCCTCGGGCCTCCTCTTGGTAAACTTTGGCGCCATTTTACCTGACCCTATGTGGTGCCTTCCTAGCGGGTGTAGCGAGGGGCTGTGCCACATAAAATGTCAGAGCCTCCGGTTTCTAGCTGAGGGTCGTTTCCTGCCTCCACTAGTTCGGGGACCGGTCTCCCCCTTTGGCCTGACCCCTCCACGCAGGTGGATTCGGGCGTGCGGTGGCGACTAGCCCGTCCGCACCCCTGGGATCCCTTCATTCCTCGTTCCTGGAGCCTTCTCCGCTCCTCTTCCTTCCTTCTCCCTCTTCCAGGCCTGGGCCTCTGTTACTAGGCCCGCCTCCGGAGCAGAGCTCATGCAGAGCCCCTGCTCCCTGCCACTTCTGCTCAGACTTCTCTGCACTGAACTAAGATGGTGCCCACCTTTTATACTCCCTTCTCAATGCACCCAGGAACTGCTTCCTCCCTGCTCCTGCACTACAGGGTTCCCCTTCCTCAGTGTTCCCTCCCCCCACTCCAGCCAGGGACAGGGACTGTCGTGCCCATCTCAGGGGCATATTGGTCGCCCTGCCCCACGGCAATGTGGTGTAATGCATGCAGGTGTCGGGTCCTGATCCACACTCCATCCTTACCTGAGAGTGAGATATCACACCTCTGGGTGAGGTGCAATACGTCTTTAGCAACCGAACCCTCAGGGTGCTACAGTTCCATTTATCTTCAGCCTAGGTGACGTATTGCGATACAGGGCCGTGATTTTGGCTATAAAAGGGTCCCCTAGACCCCTACCCCAAGCTTTTTAAGAGAATCATATATGGCGTGCCAGGAGACTCTATGGAATGCTTTCTCAGCATCCAACGAGAGTATCTAATTACAAATTTTTAACTGCATCTAGCCCAGGAAATACTTTGTGCCTAGTAGCAGTGTCTGCTAGTCAGCGGATTATCCCGGCTGTTAAGCAAGCTACACCACCTGTAGTTTAGACACTTAATTTTTTCAAAGGAAATGCTTCGGGACCATGGGATACTCAGTGAAGAGCATCAGGAGGCACCCCAAGGCATAGGGCTGGGACTGGCAGTAGGATGCCTTGCGGTGGACAGCCGAGCTCGATCCTTATAAAAGCTTTTTAACTGCAGCAGCTTTAGTGGACGCTACTGGAGCTGGAATTACGCGGCTGCTGGCATGAGACTTGCCCTCCAATAGATCCTTGTAAATGGATTTAAAGTGTATTCATTCAAATTAGAGAGACAATTTAAATTAAAAAGCTTAGAGCTGCCTCCACCACAGGGGGGCTCGCTCGACCCACCAGCGGACAGGCACCAGTATTGGGAGAGGGGGGCTGGCCATCAGGGTTCACCGCGGCTCTGGCACAAACCCGGCGACACGGAGGTGGCACGGGCAGGAGCGGACTGGCCGTGTCGGCTTCTCACTTTTTGGATTTTAGAAGGGCATGACATGCCTATATCTGTGTCTCCCCCTCCTTTTACTCCTCCACCTCTTTTATTTTCGCATAACTATATGTACTTGTCACTTTTCCATGTGTTAGTTGTGTCTTCTGAGCAGTTTGTCAGCTTTTGGACACCTTTGAAGGTGTTTTCTATGTGTTTCTATGTGTTTTTGTTTGCCTACCATTGGTTTTAACGGTGTTCGAAGGTGTTCGACGAACAGTTCGACGAACCGAACCGAACTCGAACAATACGGGGGTGGCTCAACACTAATTATAAGCATTAGCAGGTTGTTAGAAACTGAAATCAATCAATTTTCAACTCAAAACTTTATTCTAGGTGATGTTACATTTTCACATAGGACCCCTTGTTCGAAAGGAGCTTCTGAACTCTCTCGTCCATTGAATTTGTCAGGTTTTGGATGGTTTCTGCTTCAATTGTTTTGCATGAGGACAGAATACCCTCCCAGAGCTGTTGCTTAGATGTGAACTGCCTCCCGCCATCATAGACACTCCTTTTAATGATGCTCCAAAGGTTCTGAATGGGGTAGAGGTCAGGGGAGCATGGGGGTCACACCATAAGTTTGTCCCCTTTTATGCCCATATCAGCCAGAGATGCAGATGTTTTATGTGCAGCATGAGATGGTGCATTATCATGCAGAAAAATGATCTTGCTGTGAAATACACGGTTCTTCTTCTTGAACCATGGCAGGAAGTGCTGTTTGAGAAAATCCACATACATTATGGAGTTCATCTTTAGCGCCTTCAGGGATCCTAAAGGGGCCGACAATCTCTCTCCCCATGATTCCAGCCCAAAACATTACTCCACCTCCTCCTTGTTGGCGCTGTAGCCGTGTTTGCGTGGGGTGTCCATCAACCAGCCATCCTCCACTCCATCCATCTGGACCATCGAGCGCTGCACGGCACTCATCCGTGAACAAAACAGTTTTGAAATCAGTCTTCATGTAATGTTTGGCCCACTGGAGCCGTTTCTGCTTGTGTGAAGTGGATAGAGGAGGTCGACAGGATGGCGTATGCACAGCTGCAAACCTCTGAAGGACCCTGCATCTTGTTGTTCGGGGGACGTTGGAGGCACAAGCGGCTTCAAAAACTTGTCTGCTGCTATGACAAGGCTTTTTTGCCGCTGCTCTTTCAACCTGACGTAATTGCCTGTAGGAAAGAGTCCTCAATTTGCCCTTATCAGCACGCACACGTGTGTACTGTGAATCAGCTACATACTTCTTGATTGCCAAGACACTTCATCCTGATCATCGCACAATGTTGATTGTAGTCATGCCTTGACCTAAACACTCCACAATTTGTTGCTTCTCAGCAGCCGACACATCCTTTTTCTTTCCCATTTTGGCAGAAAATGTAGGCTGCTTAATAATGTGAGAGAGCCTTCTTAAGTAGTCTTGCCTTTCATTGGATACACCTGCCAAACTAATTAGCACAGGTGTCTGCAATTGCTTACAGTGATATAAAGAGCCCTGACACACATCACCATCAATGAGTTTAACTGACAAACAAACAAATTCTTCCCTTATCACTCCTAAACACTTTTTGCATAATAATTTGGAACGCGGTGTACATGTGCTTTTCCACAAAACACCAGCGGTTCACGTAGTGAATCTTACAGTTCTAACTTGCCAACCGTGGTCTGTATGGAATTGTTCAATAAAGGGCCCAAAATTAAGATAACATAGATGGGAGAGGTCTCTATGAATAGGAATTCCTAAGGATTTGATACCCTGTGAGGGCCAGGCAAAGGGAAAGTTGGACTGGATGGAATCCTATATGGATTTGGGGAGGGAGACATCGAGGGCCTCAGACTTCGCTGCATTGATTTTAAAATTTTACCATGTAACAAAGTGATCTATTTCAGCCATAACAGCATGGATGGATATATGTGATTGAGTGATATATACTAGGACATCATCAGCAAATAGAGAGCACTTGTACTCGGTGCCTCCCACCTCAATCCACCTAATATTGGGGTTATGGCGAATTGATGAGAGCAGGTGCTCCGTCACTAGGATGTATAAGAGAGGGGACAGAGGACATCCCTGCCTTGTCCCATTGGTGATTGTGAAAGGTGATGAAAATGTTCTGACGCACCCCCTGGGCCTTGGGACACCCGGAGCCGGACCCTTTTTGGTGGATGCTGGTGGTTGTAGTCTTCGTGGCGGCGACCCGGTTCCGTGGCTCAGGGCGGTCAAACCAGTGGCAGAACTATTTATGTGGTTTTGATGTTTAAATGTCCGACTACGCCACCCGTGGATTGCGGTCAGAGTGAACCGCCGCTACAGGGCAGACCGCTGAGGCTGGTGTTGTGGGTGCAGCAGAGCGTAGCATAACTCCCCACGGGAGGAGTATAGCCTCAGGGCAGTGTATGCGGAGGATGGGGGTGATGGTGCAGGGCAGCAGCAGTAACGACACGGAGTCAGTGATGCAGTCCAGGGCCTTTACTCACAGTTCTTATTATCCAGACCACGTCTGCAGGTAACGGCTGCCCACGTCGTACTGTGCTCACCAGGTGAGGGGCTCAGACAACTCCCAGATAACTTTGGAGCACTTCACAGGACCCCCTTTGTGTGTCCTTTGTCTGGCCTTTCTTACCAACACTTCTGTCCGGCTGCCTCGGGCCTCCTCTTGGTAAACTTGGCACCAGTTTCCCTGACCCTATGTGGTGCCTTCCTAGCGGGTGTAGCGAGGGGCTGCGCCACATAAAATGTCAGAGCCTCCGGTTTCTAGCTGAGGGTCGTTTCCTGCCTCCACTAGTTCGGGGACCGGTCTCCCCCTTTGGCCTGACCCCTCCACGCAGGTGGATTCGGGCGTGCGGTGGCGACTCGCCCGTCCGCACCCCTGGGATCCCTTCATTCCTCGTTCCTGGAGCCTTCTCCGCTCCTCTTCCTTCCTTCTCCCTCTTCCAGGCCTGGGCCTCTGTTACTAGGCCCGCCTCCGGAGCAGAGCTCATGCAGAGCCCCTGCTCCCTGCCACTTCTGCTCAGACTTCTCTGCACTGAACTAAGATGGTGCCCACCTTTTATACTCCCTTCTCAATGCACCCAGGAACTGCTTCCTCCCTGCTCCTGCACTACAGGGTTCCCCTTCCTCAGTGTTCCCTCCCCCCACTCCAGCCAGGGACAGGGACTGTCGTGCCCATCTCAGGGGCATATTGGTCGCCCTGCCCCACGGCAATGTGGTGTAATGCATGCAGGTGTCGGGTCCTGATCCACACTCCATCCTTACCTGAGAGTGAGATATCACACCTCTGGGTGAGGTGCAATACGTCTTTAGCAACCGAGCCCTCAGGGTGCTACAGTTCCATTTATCTTCAGCCTAGGTGACGTATTGCGATACAGGGCCGTGATTTTGGCTATAAAAGGGTCCCCTAGACCCCTACCCCAAGCTTTTTAAGAGAATCATATATGGCGTGCCAGGAGACTCTATGGAATGCTTTCTCAGCATCCAACGAGAGTATCTAATTACAAATTTTTAACTGCATCTAGCCCAGGAAATACTTTGTGCCTAGTAGCAGTGTCTGCTAGTCAGCGGATTATCCCGGCTGTTAAGCAAGCTACACCACCTGTAGTTTAGACACTTAATTTTTTCAAAGGAAATGCTTCGGGACCATGGGATACTCAGTGAAGAGCATCAGGAGGCACCCCAAGGCATAGGGGCTGGGACTGGCAGTAGGATGCCTTGCGGTGGACAGCCGAGCTCGATCCTTATAAAAGCTTTTTAACTGCAGCAGCTTTAGTGGACGCTACTGGAGCTGGAATTACGCGGCTGCTGGCATGAGACTTGCCCTCCAATAGATCCTTGTAAATGGATTTAAAGTGTATTCATTCAAATTAGAGAGACAATTTAAATTAAAAAGCTTAGAGCTGCCTCCACCACAGGGGGGCTCGCTCGACCCACCAGCGGACAGGCACCAGTATTGGGAGAGGGGGGCTGGCCATCAGGGTTCACCGCGGCTCTGGCACAAACCCGGCGACACGGAGGTGGCACGGGCAGGAGCGGACTGGCCGTGTCGGCTTCTCACTTTTTGGATTTTAGAAGGGCATGACATGCCTATATCTGTGTCTCCCCCTCCTTTTACTCCTCCACCTCTTTTATTTTCGCATGACTATATGTACTTGTCACTTTTCCATGTGTTAGTTGTGTCTTCTGAGCAGTTTGTCAGCTTTTGGACACCTTTGAAGGTGTTTTCTATGTGTTTCTATGTGTTTTTGTTTGCCTGCCATTGGTTTTAACGGTGTTCGAAGGTGTTCGACGAACAGTTCGACGAACACACGGGTGTTCGACGAACCGAACCGAACTCGAACACTACGGGGGTGGCTCAACACTACTTGTCACGGCATCCTGGGGAGCCCACCCCGTGACATACAATGTGTTCAATACTTATTTCACCCACTGTAAGTGTCATCTTCCTTTAACAGCAGCAATGAGAGTTACCACCGAATGCTGCGGTTAACCTCTTAAATACCACAGTCAATCACTAAAAAATAGCATATAAGCAATCAGGGAGAACCAATGGCTAGCCATGACAGCCAGGGACCAGCTGAAGGTCCCTTTGCCTGTCATGTTATCTCTCCTTTGAAGTACAGCCTGTGGTTGGGCATCATAGGAGGCACTGGTGTTTACTATGTACTGTGATGCTGTCGTATTGCTATATAGTAAAGAGATCAAATGATTGCAGGTTTATGTCTCCCTTATGTCCGACTAACAAATGAAGTGAACAGTTAAAAAAAAATCATAAATATTTCAATCGCCTCCCTTTTCCCCAACTAAAAATAAATAAATTATTATAAAATATTTGAAAAACATACATCCATAAAAATCCAATCTACTAGAATATAAAATGAATTAACTTGATCATTAAATGCTGTCAAGAGGAAAAAAATTTGAAAAGACAGAATTGTTTTTATTTTGGTCACATCACTGCAAAAATATACAATAAGAATCGTTCAAAATATAGAAAGTAACCCCGAATGGTATAATTAAAAGCACCAGCTTGCCACACAAAATACAAGCCGTGAAATAGCTCCATTAGCAGAAAAATAACAAAGTTATTGTTTTCAGAAAATGGCGACACAAACCCACATTTTCATTTTTACTGAATTCAGAATTTTTTTAAGTCCCTAAAATAGTAAAAAACGAAATATGTTTAGTATCGCTGTAATCACACAGACATGGAAAATCATTTTGTCAGATCATTTTTTACTACATAATTAACGCTGTAAAAATATAAAAATAAAAAAAGACAGAATTAAGGGGGGATCACCATTTCATAGCACTTTGATTTTTTTGTCATTTCCCCTTACTCTGTATGGTATAGTGAATCGTGTAATTCAAAACGACTACGTGTCCCACAATGTAAACGCCTATTGTGTCAGTGTTGGTAAAAAATTTTTATGGATATTTGAAATTGGGGAGGAAAATGTAAAAGTGAAATTTGGCTGTGTCGTTAAGGGTTAATATATGTTCACATTGTTACTGATTCAACAGGCTGTTCAACTGATGTGATAATTTACCATTACTTTCAGATTCACAAGTAACAACCTATATAGTTACTTTTCTTGTGGTCACCTTTGTATGAGAAGGTTTGCAAATATGACAGAGACATGTCAAAGCCTTTGATTTATGGGGGTGCCAGTGCTAGACCTCCATCAATTGAAAAAATGAAGAAGCAGAAGCACTCAGTGAAGTGCATCTCTCCTACAAAACTGTAGACATGCTCAAGAGAAAGTTCATGGTATCAGCAAAGGTCTCAGCAACATGTTAAATGTTATTGCAAGTCACAAGTTTTTTTCTTCGGCTTTTAATATTGTTGATTTGGCTTTAAAATAGGCAATCAATATAATATTGGTGGGGTCTGTCCATTTCCTAACACCCTCACCAATCAGTTGACCAAAATGGCCTTGGAACTTTGGCAAGGTCCATGTTCCATTCACTGTAGCCAGATAAAACTTCTCAATTTTATAGTGACTGTACATGTGATTGTAGATCTTTAAGGTTTAGCACCTTTCAAGAAAATGGAGCAAATCTGCAATATAAGGCACAGACAATATTGTATGTACAACACTGTGCCTTGTAATTAATTAACAGGGTGTGGTGCTCACTAAAGAAATGCAGCCATCTCAGTCAGCTGATTGGTGGGGGTGCTTGTGTTGGTCCACCACAATTCTGATGTGGCTAGGCAATCAATAATTACGTCCTGGAAAAACTTCTAGCTTTTTTTTAACTAAGCTGATTTGTCATTAATAGAGAAATGCAAATAAAAGCAATTTTCATTACATACATTTTTGGAAAATATCCCATTTATGAGTCATGATTCAAGACAAATTCAAAGAAGGTGGAAAAATCCTTTCTGAAATCTAGCAAATGTATTTTTCTCTCGAAGTTAAAGACTTTGAAATGTGATCAATTATATTTAATTAAAAAGAATGAGGGTAAATCTTATAGAGAAGGCATCTAATGAAAGACCTTTCAATTTAGAGAATTGTGCATCAAATCTGCTTTTAAATAAATATGTATGTCCAAAAGTAACACAGCATCAAAACTCTCATGGAAAAGTGCCAGTAATAAATACTAATCCAAGTGAAAGAAATAGAGGATAAGATGAATAAGAAAAATCCCTGTGTGGGGCAAGGACAACCCCATTCGTAAGTTTTGGTTTCCTCAGGGGTTGGAGTAAGTGTAAATGCATTGGTGTTTTATACAGTATCTACTTAGTCAAGTGTTGACCAAAAAATACGGAGAAAATATACACTTTAAACATTTGGACATATGATATAAAATCCTACCCCTTGCTTCGAGTCAAGTTGTCAGATGGGACACCATAAATGTTTAATGAATACACGAGATGTGTTAGTGTGTGTGACGTATTGATTAAGATAATGCACATGTGCACAGATAATGATGTGCCGGCAGAGAAGGAAAAAGGCAGGAGCGCCGAAACGCGCGTCTGGGAGCCACACAGCGTGCAGTCTCGATCCCAATATTAAGGTGAATCATATGTCTGATGTGTCATTTCCTTCTTTTGGTATTTCCTTATAAACTATATATATATAATGAAGGTGTACATCTTTAAGTGGTTGTGCTGTTGATAATTTTGTTAGCCATTCATTATCACCCATATATGATTACCCTCATTGATATGGCTATAGTCCATAATGCTACATGAGGCATGCGATATCTGTACTCTGTGGCGACACCTGGTGGTTGGTTTTAAGTATGTTTTATTTAAGTCTCTGTAATGTTTTCTGACATATGTCGTGCCACCATTACCTGTATTGATACTGTGATTATTTATTTATATATATATTTTTTCAATAAAGATACTTTTTATTATATTTTTTGGCCTTATACTCGTATTGTTTCTTGCTTAGGCACTTCGTGATATATGCTATTTATACGAATGGCCCTATATACATAGTCCTCTGAATAGTTTCCAATATGGAGATACTTGTTATCTCCTTTATATATTTGTTTGGTAATTTATTTTTCGGTTCTAATCTTTTTTCTAATGCAAGCGCAAAGATGTACATTCAATGGAGGACACAAAGTTCATGATAAATATCCTTTGCTGCAAGTGAGAAAAAGAAAGGATTGTGCAATAGTATGAGTAGGTGCTAATAAAAAAATGCATTTTTTTCACAAATAGGATAGTATGAGCTCATGCAATGCAACCTGGGTTGAACAGAGCCAAAATCTGGTAACCATAGACGTATAGACCATAAACCTTCAACTCCCTGTGCATGCAGATGTACTGACCTGCTGTAGCGTCGGCGTCCCTGCCCTCTGCTAGGCAGGGACGCTGTTCCCCTCACCTCTCTGCTCCGAGCCCGGCGTCCTCCCGCTCTGCTGGCAGCGCGCGCTCCTTCCCGGCCACCGTGCTTAGGGCGCGCGCGCGCGCGCTCCCTCCCTCTTAAAGGGGCCGCGCGCGCCGTCCTAAGGAGTCCCCGGCCAATGGCCGGAGGACTTCACCATATATAAGGCACCTCCTCCAAAATGGAGGTGCCCGAGCAATGTTGTTGCACTGTTCACTACTCTGCTTCAGCCCTCAGGTCCCGTTGCCAGTTACCTGCCAGATACCTGCCAGATTCCTGCCAGCTTGCTGTCTTATTCCTGCCTGATATTCTGCTACCTGCCTGCTAGCCTGAGGTCCGACGGTCTGCCTTACTACTCCTGTCAGTCTGTCTATGGACCAGCTTGCCCGCTCACCTGGGAGCGCACATCTGCTACCTGCCTGCTAGCCTACCTGGAGGCTCTGCCGTCACGTGCTGTGACCACCTGCCTGTCCAGTGACTCCTGCCCGCTCACCTGGGAGCGCTCATCTGCTGCCTGTCTGCTAGCCTACCTGGAGGCTCTGCCGTCACGTGCTGTGACCACCTGCCTGTCCAGTGACTCCTGCCCGCTCACCTGGGAGCGCTCATCTGCTGCCTGTCTGCTAGCCTACCTGGAGGCTCTGCCGTCACGTGCTGTGACCACCCGCCTGTCCAGAGACTTCTGCCCGCTCACCTGGGAGCGCTCATCTGCCGCCTGTCTGTTGGTCTTCCTGGAGGCTCCGCCGTCACATGCTGTGACCACCCGTTTATCCAGAGACTCTCGCCTGCTCACCTGGGAGCTCACGTCTACCATCAGCCGCCACAGGTCGTACCAACCCTTTACCCAGAGACTGCCCCGGTCACTTGCCGTGACCATCTGCCCGTTCACCCAGAGACTGCCCCGGTCACTTGCCGTGACCATCTGCCCGTTCATCCAGAGACTGCCCCGGTCACTTGCCGTGACCATCTGCCCGTTCATCCAGAGACTGCCCCGGTCACTTGCCGTGACCTCCTGCCCGTTCTTCTAGAGACTGTCCCGGTCACCTGCTGTGACTGCCTGCCTGGTCGCCACCCGCTCCCTTACAAGGACCGCCCCCTTGTATAGTAGCTCAGAGGTTCCGCCTCCCAGACCCGTTACACCTGCCTACTGCCATTCCTGAGCAAGCTCTGCACTAGTGATGACCCGATCCTGTAGCTGAATCCTCTATAGCAGTCTGGACTTTATTGGATGCCCTAAAATCTTCTTCACCGTAATTGAATCTTTCTCTTTGAAGTTCTTGATGATTCAATAAATGGTTTATTTACATTTGAAATTTATCTTATCAGTCTTTAGAACAATCTACAGTTAATTCAAGCAGCTACTGTACAATAAAAACTTAAGTGGCAAACTTTGTAAAACACAAAATTTGCGTCAGTCTCAGAACTTATGAACACATCTGTATATAATATAGAGCACAAGGGAGACTACTTCCATGAAAAGAAACAAATTTAAACTGCACCCTGCTTCACGCACTTTACTACCCATATAGTACAGCCTATTCTACAGCAGTATTGTAGCTGGCCGCATGAGCTATCAACATCTGCTGTATATATTTTATGTAGCGTGTCAATTTACATTAAAAGTTAGCTTGAAAGTCTAGCGTTACATTTACAGTTTTATTCAAATCTAATGCTTATTTCAGTAAAATAGAGCCATGATTTGGCCACAGCCATTTGGCTTCTGCCAGTTCTATCACAGTACATAGCAAACTGCACAATGCAGTTTGTAGTCAGAGAGTTCATCTGATTGCTCTTTTTTCTGTAGCCTTCATCTGGAACGCTCATCTAAACTCACAATTTTACAATAAAATAAACCTAAATGTCAATCTATAAAGTATTCAGTAAGCAGACATAAGAGCTACAAACTGAGCCGTCATACAAGTTCTCTAATGGACTTGACAGCATTCTGCAGCTTGCTATGTACTGTAATATACACAAGCTGAATTACTCTAAATCTTAAATATTTTATAATATTTTATAAAATATTTATTATTAAATGTTTAATATTTCATAAAATAAATATTGTAGATACAGATGGATCTATAAAGTCTTATTACAGTTTTGAAATTAACATGTTAAATATTGAGACTACTACTCCCTCAGCAAACTGCATAGCACTCTTATATAACACTGTAAGTCTATAGTTTCCCATAAAGTAAAGTCCCAGTTCCACCTATGCCATGATACAAAAATTCAGTAGGTGACAGTTTCGAAAACATTTTTTTTATCATATTCTTTCAACCCGATTATGAAGCACAGCACAGAAATCTTATAAAAGTCTTCCAATATATAAACACCTGCATGTAAGAAAAAAATGTTACACATGCACACAGAAATATGGGAAGCCAATTTGTGACATTTTATCTGACATAATTTCTTTGTGCAATTAAAACTGTGAAATGAGACATACCTGGGCATGCTCATATTCTGAAATAATCTCTCCATGATTGTTTATGTTAATAGGATAATAGTATAACAATGATGGATAATGTGTTCTAACGTTTGCTAATCTGTTTCAGAGCATTACAATTATAATTTTCTTCCTATCCGGTAGAAAGAAATCTAATTAACCATGCAACTGTTCTATGCCAAACAAGACAGACAACCCCCAAAATAATCTTCTTCAAAACTGTTCATTTCAGTGATGTATTTAGCTACAGTAAAGCATGACTATTGTGTATATTTAATAAGAAAAGTACAGTTTTTATTTTATTTATTTTATATACTACTGAATTTACAATATGATATTTACAATTATAGTAATAGCAATAATAATAATAATATCTTTGTTCTTAATAGTTTAGTCCAGTTGAATATCTTGGGATCGCCTAAACAGTATTTCTCTAGTTCTTCTTGGAGTGGTCCAGTGAAGCAGACCATCAAATAAACAATTGCACTCGAATAATTTGAGGCCCTCAATAGAAAACAGGCGCAATATATATATATATATATATATATATATATATATATATATATATATATATATATATATATATATATATATATATATATATATATATATATATATATATATATATATATATATATATATATATATTATATATACAGTGGGTACAGAAAGTATTCAGACCCCTTTAAATTTTTCACTTTCATATGTCTTGCACTGAGGAAAGGTTTCAGTCGGACCACTCCAAATCCACAATAGTTGTTTTTTTTTACCATATTCACTAAATGGTAAAACTGACCTGCCACCATGATTCACCAGGTCATTAAGAGCTCATAGATACCAAACATGTATAGGTTATTTTATTAATTTTTATTTAAGTGGGGGAAAAAATCCAAAAAGTATGTAAAAAAAAAATAATGGCACCATTTTTTGAGACCGGTAGCGTTTCCATTTTTTGTGATCTGGGGCTGTGTGAGGGCTTATTTTTTGCACGCCGAGCTGATGTTTTTATTGATATCATTTTGGGGTAGATATGATGCAGTAATTGCATTTTATTACAATGTTGCGGCTATCAAAAAAAACATAATTCTGTCATTTTGATTTTTTTCTCGTTACGCCGTTTACCGATCGGATTAATTATTTTTATATATTGATAAATCGAGCGATTCTGAAGGTGGCAACACCAAACCTGTATATATATATTTTTTTATTGTTTTATTTTGAATGGAGGGAAAGGGGGGTGAATTAAACTTTTATATTTTTTTCATATTTTTAAAAACTTTTTTTTTTACACTTTTTATTTGCTTCAATAGTCTCCATGGGAGACTAGAGGCTGTGATCGTCTGATCATCTGTTGCTGAAATACTCATCTGCTATGAATGCCGACCACTGGGTTAATCAGTGATTGGCTTTTATTTCTTAAACTGCTTTAGTAAAGTAAAAATTGTCATTTGGCTGCTGCGATCAACAAAGACAATTTTTCTGTTCAATGCTTTTGATAAATCTGTCCCACGTGTAAAGTATGGTATTCTGAAAAGGCCAAAAAAAGATCATTCTCTACAGCAGTGGCCCCTAACATTTCTTACCTGAAGAACGACATTCCGCTCTGAGAGATGATTGTTGGCCACATCCAGCTCCCCATCCCTTCAACCTGGATCAAAAACCTAAAGAGATTAATTGGAATATAAGTTGGCATGCATTTATTGCGTAGGCGCGTGTTCACACTGGCCACTAAACAGACAAAACCTAAGATAAACACAAATTGAGCAAATACCCTGCAGTAAATAAATAAATTTTTTTATTTGCTCATTTTGCTTTTTCATTAGATTTTGTCTGTTTAGTGACTAGTGTGAACATATGCCTACAAGCTGCATGCATACCAACTTATATTCCAGTTCATCTCTTTAGGTTTTTGTTTTAAGTGGAAGGCGAGGAGGAACTGGATGTGGCTCTGACGCGCCCCCTGGGCCGTGGGGTACCCAGTGCTGGGCGGGTAGATGCTGGGGAAATGTCACAGTTGCGGTGACCCGGTCCGTGACCCAGGGCGGTCAATAAAAGGGGTTATGTATAGGGGATTTATAGAGTTTTTATAGAGTTTGTGACGCCACCTGTGTAATGTGGCTAAAGGGAGCCGTCGCTGCGGAGCAGTCCTCTGAAGCTGATGTTACTGCAGTAGGGATGGTGTGGCTCTCCAGAGGAAGAGCTTAGCTCCAGGGAAGTGTAGATGTTGTTGTAGGTTGTGCTGGGCATTGTAGTGCAGGGAGTGATGGTGCAGCAAGAAACAATGAGACAAGGTGGTACAGTCCTCTAGGTCTTTACTCACGGTTATTGCAGTCCAAGTTACAGACGTCAAAGTAACTTCCCGTGCCGTGCTGGATTTACTCAGTGAGGGGTTCAGTCCACCCTCAGGTATCTCCAGAGTACTTAGCAGGACCCCCTTCTGTGTCTTCTGTCTGGCTGTCTCCCTGAACTTCATACCAAGTGTCCCAGTCCAGTATCTGCGGGCCTTGGCGGGCGACGTCTGTTCCGTCCCCTGGGTCCTATATAGCTACCTTCCTGGTGAGACTGGTATGGAATGTTGGCTACAGGACATGAAATACTGCAGCCTCTGGTTTCTAGTTAAGATGTACAATCTTTTGCTATTTGAGGGATCCAGCACCGTGTATGCAGCCTGACCCCTCCACCCAGGGCCGGCGTCGGCACCCGGCGCACCCGGGCAAGTGCCGGGGCCCTGAGCAGGCGGAGGGGCCCACTGCCATTGGGCACCCGCCGCGCTATGGGACCCATGAGCGGTGCAGTGCCGGTGTCAGCGCCCGCCACCCCCCACCCCCGCTTGCTCAGGGCCCCAGCAGCCGGCACAATACTTACTCCTCCCCGTGCCTCCGCAGCATCTTCCGCGTCCTCTGACTGTGACGTCTCAGGTTAGACGGCGCCGTGATGTCTTTACACCACGTGCGCTCTCTCCTGACCTGTCACAGTGCAGAGCGGGAAGACGCGGGCGACGCGTCCAGAGCAGCGCCAGCAGCAGGTAAGAAGTGAGGTGAGTATTGGATTTTTTTTTTTTTTATGTATGGGGGCATGGTGGGGGTGTGTGTGACATCCTGCATGGGGTATTATAAGGGAGGGGGGGTTGTGACATCCTGCATGGGGCATTATAAGAGGGGGAGGGGGAAGTGACATCCTGCATGGGGCATTATAAGGGGGGGTGACATCCTGCATGGGCATTATAAGGAGGGTGGGTATGTGACATACTGCATAGGGCATTATAAGGAGGGTGGGTGTGTGACATACTGCATTGGGCATTATAAGGGAGGGGGTGGTCTGACATCCTGCATGGGGCATTAAAGGGGGGGGAGTGACATCCTGCAAGGGGCATTATATGGGGGGGAGAGGTGACATCCTGCATGGGACATTATATGGAGGGGGGAGAGGTGACATCCTGCATAGGGCATTAAAAGGGGGGGTGACATCCTGCATGGGGCATTATAAGGGCGGGTGACATCCTGCATGGGGCATTATAAGGGGGGAACAGCCTGCATGGAGCGTTATATGGGGGCCAGTATTCTGTACGGAGCATTATATGGGGGCCAGTATTCTGTATGGAGCGTTATATGGGGACCAGTATCCTGTATGGAGCGTTATATGGGGACCAGTATCCTGTATGGAGCATTATATGGAGATCAGTATCCTGTATGGAACTTTATATGAGGACTAGTATCCTGTATGGAGCATTTTATGGGGGCCAGTATTCTGTATGGAGCCTTATATGGGGACCAGTATCCTGTATGGAGCATTATATGGGGACCAGTATCCTGTATGGAGCTTTATATGGGGACCAGTATCCTGTATGGAGCATTTTATGGGGGCCAGTATTCTGTATGGAGCTTTATATGGGGACCAGTATCCTGTATGGAGCGTTATATGGGCGTCACTATCCTGTATGGGACATTATATGGGGGGCTAGTATCCTGTATGGAGCATTTTATGGGGGTCAGTATCCTGTATGGAGCATTATATGGGGTCCATTATACTGTATGGAGGACTATACTGTCCGGTCTGAACTGTGCGCTGTGAGGATTCGCCGGGTTCTGAGCTATTGTAGAATTTACAATAGATATCGCTCATGTAATGTAGTAAGTGAAATCTTTGCATTGTACTATATATATATATATATTTCTCTGTGGTATCTGTGCATCATGAATCGTGGTATGTGCTAAAGGGGCCCACTGAGACTCTTTCGCCCAGGGCCCACAAAAACCTGGAGCCGGCCCTGCCTCCACCTTCCGGTAGATGCGGGCATACGGGTGGCCTTCTGCACGGCCCGAACCACTAGGGTCCCTTCTTCTGTTCTTGGAGCTTCTCCGCTCCCTCTCCTCTCTTCTCTCCTTCTCCTCTCAGACTTGGGCCTCACTGTCTAGACCCGCCTCTGGAGCAGAGCTCCTACAGAGCCCCTGCTCCTGCCTCTTTCCTCCTCTGACTGAACTCTCTGACTGGACTCAACTCCCAAGATGGTTTCCCATTTTATATCTTCCTTCTATGTGCTCCCCTTAACTACGTCCTCCACCCACACCCACTACATGGTTCCCCCTACTTTGGTCCCCCCCCCACTCCAGCCAGGGACCAGGGACTGTGTTCTCCCGTAGGAGCAATCTCACCCTGCCCTCTGGAGTGTGGTGTAAAGAATGCAGGTGTTAGGGTCCTGAGCTGTACTCCTTCCTTACCTGAGAGTGAGATACCACACCTCTGGGTGAGATGCAGTACCTCTGTGGCGACCGAACCCTCAGGGGCGCCACAGCTCATAACAGGTTTAGGGTTTTGTTTCAGGTTTTTGCACTCTGTGCAAATAAGGGTGTGGCCTCCCTTTTCATTGAGCTCCACATTCCAGTTATATAGCTCCCCATGGCTGAGCGTCCATTAGTCGGGGTCTAGGTCCTGCTCGGCTCTTATTCACATTGACGTCATTTGACATATGGTAAGATTTTACTATTAGAGGTTAGGACTGTCCCAAATAGGGTCACTTTGACATGGTTAGATGGCTTTTAGTTTTATTTATCAAAATTATGTTAACTAAGTAACAATATTACTTTCATGCACTATTGCTATTTACTGTAGAGTATTTGCTCATTTTGGTTTTATCTTAGCTTTTCCCTTCCACCTGGAGTAGTGACATTCTGTTTCCAACCCCTCAAAGTAACAACATCTAGAGACCCCCAAAACCGCTATAATGACAGCCACAACTTTCCCACAGATATCACATTGAAAAAGTGTACTTACATATAGGGTTTCTTATTTTACCCAGATTCGATATTCTTGGATCAAGCGCTCTCACAGCACATCATCAAGCATCTTCTCCGACACGCAGCATTATCCTATCTCCAGAGTACTATACTTAATTTATCTCTAAACTCCTAAGGCCAGTATATGTGCTCTTCTGCTCTTCTGTGGGGGCTACTCGCAAAGTCACCATGTGGAGTCTCTCCGCTCTTCAAAGCTGTTTGCTAGACATGATTCTAATGAACCAAGATGGCAGACAGCTGCGATCCACACATAATGTACCCACGAGTCACATATGGCTCCTGAGCCACAGGCTGGGAACCTCTGCTCTAGGGTACATAGGACACTGGTTATACCAGTGGATGAAAATCAAATAATGATAAACCTTTAATGTTTTAAACTCTCTTCTAATATATGTCCTTGTTATGACCTTGAGAATATTACTAATGATAATCTATACTATAACCAGGGATGTGTCCTTCTGTCCGAAGCCTCTATAGACTGAGCATGCCCAGTGTGGCGCCATGACGACAATATGTCCAGGAAGAGAGAGAAAGAAAGAGAAAGACAAATTTGTGAGTGCACCCCCATTTTATTAATACATTATATATGCAGCACTCAGCATAAGTGAGTATACCCCCCTGTATTCTCAGCACGTTATACATACAGCTCTCAGCGAAAGTGAGTACACCCCCTGTATTCTCAGTACATTATACATACACCGCTGAGCGTAAGTGAGTACACCCCCCTGTATTCTCAGTACATTATACATACACCGCTGAGCGAAAGTAAGTACACCCCCAGTATTCTCAGTACATTATACATACAGCGCTCAGCGTAAGTGAGTACACCCCCTGTATTCTCAGTACATTAAATATACAGCTCTCAGCATAAGTGAGTACACCCCCTGTATTCTCAGTACATTATACATACAGCGCTCAGCTTGAGTGAGTACGCCCCCTGTATACTGAGTATGTTATATATACAGTGCTCAGCATAAGTGAGTACACCCCCTGTATTCTCAGTACATTATACATACAGCGCTCAGTGTAAGTGAGTACACCCCCTGTATACTCAGTACATTATGCATACAGTGCTCAGCATAAGTGAGTACACCCCCTGTATTCTCAGTACATTATACATACAGCACTCAGTGTAAGTGAGTACACCCCCTGTATTATCACTACATTATATATATAGCGCTCAGCGTGAGTGAGTACACCCCCCTGTATTCTCAACATGTTTTACATACAGCGCTCAGCATAAGTGAGTACACCCTCAGTATTCTCAGTACATTATACATACAGTGCTCAGCATAAGTGAGTACACCCCTTGTATTCTCAGTACATTATATATAAAGTGCTCAGCGTAAGTGAGTACACCCCCTATATTCTCAGTACATTATACACATGTGAACACAAAGAAGAGTACCATAAATGTTTCAAACACCCCAAATAAGACATGGTTAAGCACAATGTGATGGCTAAAAAGATTACATGAGTTTACTAAATATATTTAGAAAAAGACATTGCATAAATTCCATACAATATAAGGCTGTGTGTCCACTATGCGTTTTTTAAGCATTTCCGCAGCGGCAATTGTGCCGCAGAAACGCTTAAAAAACGCTTGGTAGAAGGTCTGCTATGTTCTCCAATGATAATCCGCATGTGCTATGCACATGCTGTGGAAATTTCGGCTGTGGATTATCATTGCGCAGCCGGATTTGGCAAGTGCCTTCTTTATATCACCTCCTCTCAGGCCCAAGTGAACTTGGTCAATGCCGCGGACCTGCAGACTTTTGGGATCACAATGATGGTATTGCTTAAAATGTCTTGGTAAGGTCCGAAGTGATGATAACCAATGTCCGGGAACGCACGGCGCTATGCACCATTACTGGTCGGTGTCAACTCCTCCTTTTCTGGTCCGCATATATAAGAAGCCCTGTATCTACACACACCCCACCACTGCCCCCTGAGGAAGTATGGAAACACGTGTCAGGGCTTTTCCTGACACCGGTGGTTGCCTCCATCCTTGCACTAAGTATGTTATATTAGGCTTAATCCTTGGGATATTTATACATTTGTGATGTTGTGTATTACTTACAGCTGATTTCTTAGTTGGCCTTATATATGCTTTACTATATGATGATTTTTGTTGTGACTCTATCAACACACATTCTGTTGTTAATAACGAATTGTATTGGATATGCCATATGACCTTATGTGTTATAGTGTTGGTCTAAGATCTGACACCAACTGTGTCTCTATCTACCCTTTTTTGCCTTATCTGCCTGGTCTGCCCATATTATGTCTTATATTGTATGGAATTTATGCAATGTGTTTTTCTAAATATATTTAATAAACTTATGTAGTCTTTTTAGTCATCACATTGTGCTTAACCATGTCTTATTTGGGGTGTTTGAAACACTTATGGTTCTCTTTTTAGTGTTCAATTGATATTTAGTGGTATACCCCCTATTATTTATGAGGTCCTGTTCTCCACTGTCATTTTTTCGTATTATACACATGTGGTCAAAATTGTTGGTACCCCTCGTTTAATGAAAGAAAAACCCACAAAGGTCACAGAAATAACTTGAATCTGACAAAAGTAATAATAAATTAAAAATCTATGAAAGTGAACAAATGAAAGTCAGACATTGCTTTTCAACCCTGCTTCCACAGAATTTTGAAAAAAATTAAACTCATGAAATAGGCCTGGACAGAAATGATGGTACCCCTGAAAATAATGTGACAAAAGGGACATGTTTATTCAAGTTGTGTCCAGTAATTAGCATCACAGGTGTCTACAATCTTGTAATCAGTCAGTGGGCCTGTATATAGGGCTACAGATACTCACTATGCTGTTTGGTGACCTGGTGTGCATCACACTCAACATGGACCAGAGGAAGCAAAGGAAAGAGTTGTCTCAGGAGATTAGAAAGAAAATTATAGACAAGCATGTTAAAGGTAAAGGTTATAAGACCATCTCCAAGCAGCTTGATGTTCCTGTGACTACAGTTGCACAATATTATTCAGAAATTTAAGATCCATGGAACTGTAGCCAACCTCCCAGGACGTGGCCACAGGAGGAAAATTGATGATAAATCAAAGAGACGGATGATACGAATGGTAACAAAAGAGCCCAGGAAAACTTCTAAAGAGATTAAAGGTGAACTTCAAGCTCAAGGAACATCAGTGTCAGATCGCACCATCCGTTGTTGTTTGATCCAAAGTGGACTTCATGGGAGAGGACCAAGGAGAACACCATTGTTGAAAAAAATCATAAAAAAGCCAGACTGGGATTTGCCAAACTACATGTTGACAAGCCACAAAGCTTCTGGGAGAATGTCCAATGGACAGATGAGACAAAATTGTAAGTTTTTGGCAAGGCACATCACCTCTATGTTCATAGATGGAAAAATGAAGCATATCAAGAAAAGAACACTGTCCCTACTGTGAAACATGGAGGAGGCTCTGTTATGTTCTGGGGCTGCTTTGCTGCATCTGGCACAGAGTGTCTTGAATCTGTGCAGGGTACAATGAAATCTCAAGACTATCAAGGGATTCTAGAGAGAAATGTGCTGCCCCATGTCAGAAAGCTTGGCTTCAGTTACAGGTCATGGGTCTTGCAACAGGATAGTGACCCAAAACAGACAGGTAAGGATGCCCAAGAATGGCTAAGAGGAAAACATTGGACTATTCTGAAGTGGCCTTCTACGAGCCCTAACCTAAATCCTATTGAGCATTTTTGGAAAGAGCTGAAATATGCCTTCTGGAAAAGGCAACCTTCAAACATGAGACAACTGGAGCAGTTTGCTCATGAGGAGTGGGCCAAAATAACTGTCGAGAGGTGCTGAAGTCTCATTGACAGTTACAAGAATCATTTGATTGCAGTGATTGCCTCAAAAGGTTGTTCAACAAAATATTAAGTTAAGAAGAACCATCATTTCTGTCCAGGCCTATTTCATGAGTTTAATTTTTTTTAAATTCTGTGGAAGCAGGGTGGAAAAGCAATGACTGACTTTCATTTGTTCATTTTGAAAGATTTTTAATTTATTACTACTTTTGTCAGATTCAAGTTATTTCTGTGACCATTGAGGATTTTTCTTTCATTAAACGAGGGGTACCAACAATTTTGACCACGCGTGTATATACACCCCCTGTATACTCAGTACGTTATATATACAGCGCTCAGCGTAAGTGAGTACACCCCCCTGTATTCTCAGCACGTTATAAATACAGTGCTCAGCGTAAGTGAGTACTCCCCTCTGTATTCTCAGTACGTTATATATACAACGCTCAGCATAAGTGAACACACCCCCCTGTATTCTCAGTATGTTATATATACAGCGCTCAGCGTAAGTGAGTACACCCCCTGTAATCTCAGTACATTTTATATATGCTGGATGCGTCCTTCTGTCTGAAGCCGGAATGGGTGGCGCCTGCGCAGTGAGGCGCCGGAGTCAGCACGTGTGCAAACCTCATTACGGCGCCATCTTATTGAAGACACTGTATATGCGAATTCGCAGACAGTGTCTTTAAAAAATGGCACTGGATAGCACTGTATGCGCACATGCTGACTCCGGCAGCATTAATAAAATTAAAAATGTACCAATAAAAATGCTTGCCACCCTGGCGTAGAACGGGTTCAATAGCTAGTTATATATATGTTCAGATTTCACAGTTGTCTGATTTTACAATACAAAGGATTCATAAGTAGACTGTTTCTACTGAAATTGAAAAGACTGGATATTTCATTTTTCTTATAAAGTATCAATTTAATCCCTTCACAACATCCGCCGGAGATGTCGGAAGAGGGTCCGCCCCATACTCGGCAGATGATGGCTGTGTATTGTGTCTGTATATATTCTTTTTTGTTGATTCCTTAGTCTATTACTGATGAAGGTCAAACGACTGAAACGTTTTTCATACACTTTGTCACAAATTCTAAATAAACTTCTCCAAAGTGAGTACTATATTAATTGGACTTTTTGGCTGTGTATTACAGCCAAGACCTGACTCTAACAATCATGGGTGGAGCAAACCACTGGCCACAATTATTAACCTGTTAAATGCCACTGTCAATCTCTGACAGCGGCATTTAATATGCACCGGCATGCATGCACACCATTCTGTACGCACATCTGCTTAACAGGAAAAAAAATTCAAGAGTGCCAAAATTACATTTTTTGATCAATTCTACAAAAAAATGTTGTAACAAGCGATTGAAAAGTCACATTCAGTATATACCTAAATGGTATTAAAAAAAATTTGTCCTACCTTGCAAAAAAATAAAACATTCCACAGCTCTATTGGCTAAAAAATGAAAATATGACTGGTCTTGGAAAATGGCAACACAACCTACAATAATTTTTTTTGCAAATTTCAGGATTGTATTGATGAGGAGAATCATATCGCAGGGCCATTTTTACCACAAAATGTAGAATTGTGTTTTTTTCACAATAAATGGTGTCATTCAAAAGCACAACTGGTGTCGCCAAAAACAAGCCCTCTTATTACTAAGTGGACAGAAAAAAAAAGAGTTATGGCTCTGGGAAGCAGATGAGGAAAAACAGAAGTAAAAACAGAAGTAAAAACAGAAATTGTCAGCAGCGTGAAGGGGTTCCCCATATTCACTCTTGTCTGGACGACTGCAACTCTCTTCTAATCGGTCTCCCTCTAAACAAACTCTCTCATCTCCAATCCATTCTGAATGCAACATCCAGGGTTTTATTTCTATCAGGCCGCTTCACCGACGCCTCTACCCTGTGCCAGTCATTGCACTGGTTACCCATTCACCACAGAATACAATACAAACTCATCTCTCTCACCCACAAAGCTCTCCACAGTTCTGCACCGTCCTATATCTCATCCCTCATTTCCTCCTGTGGCCTCCATTCTGCAGCTGATCTAAAACTAACATCCTCCATAATGCGAACCTCACACCTCCGTCTCCAAGACTTCTCTCGTGCCGCCCCAGTTTTCTGGAATGCACTGCCCCAAACTATCCGACTGATATCTAGCCCCCATGTCTTCGAACGTGCTTTAAAAACACATCTGTTTAGACAAGCCTATCACCTCAACTCACCAAGCTAACTCTCCCCTGTCCCCTCCTAAATGTTAATATTAATCTGCCCCTTCGCATTCATCTGTCTCCACATCCTCCATGCACCAAATACCACACGGTAACTGCCCTTAGACAGATACTGGCTGATGACCATGTTCATCCTATTGTGTCCCCCCATTTCCATATAGATTGTAAGCTTGCAAGCAGGACCCTCAACCCTCCTGTAACTGTTGAAATGTGATACATTGTATTGTTAATATTGTCTGTATATGTCCCTACTAAGTGTAAAGTGCTGCGGAATATGTTGGCGCTATATAAATAAAAAATATTATTATTATTATTATTATTATATTAAACCTGTTGCCTAATTCATGCTGTCCAAATCATTGGCAGCATACGGTAAATCACAGCCTGCCTGCGTGAATGCAGCCAGGTACAGGTGCTTCTCAGAAAATTAGAATCTCATCAAAAAGTTAATTTATTTCAGTTCTTCAATACAAAAAGTGAAACTCATATATTATATAGAGTCATTACAAGCAGAGTGATCTATTTCAAGTGTTTATTTCTGTTAATGTTGACGATTATGGCTTACAGCCAATGAAAACACAAAATTAATTATCTCGATAAATTAGAATAGTTACCAAATACACCTGCAAAGGCTTCCTACTCGTTTGAAAAGGTCCCTTAGTTTGTTTCAGTAGGCTCTACAATCATGGGGAAGACTGCTGACTTGACAGATGTCCAGAAGGCAGTCATTGACACACTCCATAAAGAGGGTAAGCCACAAAAGGTTTGCTAAATAAGCTGGCTGTTCACAGAGTGCTGTATCCAAGCATATTAATGGAAAGTTGAGTGGAAGGAAAAAGTGTGGTAGAAAAAGGTGCACAAGCAACCGGGATAACCGCAGCCTTGAAAGGATTGTTAAGAAAAGGCCATTCAAAAATTTCAGGGAGATTCACAAGAAGTGGACTGCTGCTGGAGTCATTGCTTCAAGAGCCACCACACACAGATGTATCCAGGACATGAGCCACAAGTGTCGCATTCCTTGTGTCAAGCCACTTATGACCAATAGACAACGCCAGAAGCCTCTTACCTGGGCCAAGGAGATAAAAACCTGCACTGTTGCTCAGTGGACCAAGGTGTTGTTTTCAGATGAAAGTAAATTTTGCATTTTATTTGGAAATCAAGGTCCCAGAGTCTGGAGGAAGAGTGAAGAGGCCACAATCCAAGCTGCTTGAGGTCTAGTGTGAAGTTTCCACAATCCGTGATGGTTCGGGGAGCCATGTCATCTGCTGGTGTAGGTCCACTGTGTTTTATCAAGACCAAAGTCAGCATAGCCGTCTACCAGGAAATTTTAGAGCACTTCATGCTTCCCTCTGCCGACAAGGTCTTTGGAGATGGAAATTTCATTCTCCAGCAGGACTTGGCCCCTGTCCACACTGCCAGAAGTACCAATACCTGGTTTAAAACCAACAGTATCACTGTGCTTGATTGGCCAGAAAACTCGCCTGACCTTAACCCCATAGAGAATCTATGGTGTATTGTCAAGAGGAAGATGAAAGACACCAGACCCAACAATGCAGACTAGCTGAAGGCTGCTATCAAAGCAACCCAGACTTCCATTACACCTCAGCAGTGCCACAGGCTGATCGCCTCCATGCCACACCGCATTGATGCAGTAATTGGTGCAAAAGGAGCCCTGACCAAGTATTGAGTGCATTTACTGAACATACATTCCAGTAGGACAACATTTCGGATTTTAAAAGCAGTTTTCAAGCTGTTGTTATAAAGTATTCTAATTTACTGAGATAATGACTTTTGTATTTTCATTGGCTGTAAGCCATAATCATCAAGATTAACAGAAATAAACATTTGAAATAGATTACTCTGTTTGTAATGACTCTATATAATATATGAGTTTCACTTTTTGTATTGAAGAACTGAAATAAATTAACTATTTGATGATATTCTAATTTTGTGAGAAGCACCTGTATATTTTACTCTGAAATGCTTTGGTGCTTCAGAGCAAATATACTTACGCAAGGGCGTAACTAAGTAACTTCCAGGTATTCACTAGAGCCTCTGATGGTGAGGATAGGCTTTGTAGCCGGTAGTCACCTGGTACCACTACAGGGCAGTACCCGGGTCTGCAACAGCAGACCAGAGGGTCAGAGATATGGGTATGAGGTATGGGAGGACAAAGGAAAAGACGTGGTCAGACAATCTGGGGTCAGGACAGGCAGCACAAATTCAGAATATGAAGCCGAGGTCAGGAGCAGAGAGGTTAGGATAAACGGATAACGAGATGGGTCAATAGCAGAAGAGTCAAATCAAACATGCACCAAAGCGGAAACCTAAAGACAGACTGCAACTAGAAAACTATGATCGGGCAAGAAGTGGTGGGAGGTGCTGCATAATAAACCTGCTGCTGCCTAGGGATAGGCTGGAGAAAGAGAACCCTGCAGGACACAGCAGGGTTAAATGCCCCTCCCTATAGCCAGGTGTAGAGTCTCTAGTAGAAGAGCTGGCAGTGAGCACAAAGCAGCACAGGAAGATGGTCTGACATTGGGGAAGCAAAGTGGTGCATGCAGTGAGTAGAGCGGAGTTGAGAAGGCGTGCGACACGCTGGTGTGACAACCAGGTTCCTTTAAAGATCCGTCTAGGGGCCATAGCCGGAGACTAATCTGGCTTCGTCCCTGGCCAGCACCTCCCAGCGCTACTGCAGGTGATTGACAGTTCTCGTCCATAGCGAGAGACCTGTCAATCAACTCTAGCAGTGCTGGGAAAAGCCAGCCATGGTGGCACCGTACTAATCTCATATCCAGCTTTGGTCCCTTGCTGGTTCTTTAAAATATATTTTCTCTGAAATATATCTGGCTACAATTGTGTAGCCAGGCACTGATTGATGCTGCCCGTAATTTGGACAGCATGAATCAGGTGACAGGTTCCCTTTAAAAAGCAGCATAATTTGGATTCTCTGCATACTGTGCCGGTGTACTTAAATATAATATAAGAAACATAATCCATCACACAGGATAATTATTAAGTATCACATATCAGTGTTCACTTACTTGTCAGATGGGAATAATATATTAAACTGTCTTAATATAATTGCCGCTCTTTGGAAGGAAATATAATTACCGTTAACTACTGTCTGTTGTCTTACTGAAAGTAGCAATTTTACACTTTTTTAACTTGGCTTTTAGTATCGGCCGGTGATGCTGCTCCGTGATTTCTGTACATTGTCTGGTTTGATATGGCAGAGACGTTATATTCCACTCATATCGAGATGACCTCTTCCTGTCACTTGTGGTACTATAGTTATTACAGTATAGTGACGTTCAGTTATATTCACTTCTTATTACTTTTTATATATAGAAATTAACCTTTAATATTTTTTTTTTTATTCTCATGCCGTTCCATTTTCTATGTGTGACTTATATACACCACTTTATATGGACGCGTGTTTCGATTCGCAGAAAACAATGCCTGCGACAAATGTTCCACTCTTCATAAAATTTATTGACTGTTATACATTCTGAACACTTCAACATGGAGCGTAATATTTTATAAATGACATGATTCAAAGTGACAATGCTGCCTGCTCATTGAATTTTCAAGGGTTTTCTGCACAATAGGATAATGTCTCCAACACTATGTTGCATTAGGATTATGTACTGTGGCCCATTTTTTTTTTTACAATGAGCACAGTGAGGTGCTCAGACTATCAGATTGTGTGGGTATCCTGTGGGCATTGGAATACATTGTAGATTGGAATATATAGTAAATTTATTTTGCTTTGGAATGAGATAAGGGACATAGACTGTAAGCTCCAGTGTATTAGGGGCTGACGGGAAAAATACATTAGGACTAATGGAAAAGAACATTGGGAATATATATATATGGTCTCCAGATTGTACTTGTCATTTTTAAAGGGAAGAGTAATAATTGGAGAAAACTTATGGTGCTGCATTGCTGTAGGCACCATATGATACTTCCTCATGGCCCCATATTATAGAGATATTGGGGCAGATTTACTAATCTTGTCCATTATTGCAAACTCGGGATAGATGGTGAAAATGCACAATATTTTTCAAAGTGGCTAATGATAGTTACATTTGGACACCCATGTAAACTTTTGCCAATCTTTATACCTCCTATAAGTTGGCTTACTTTGCACCACTTTCTAGCCTACATTTTGGCACATGTTAAGCCATGCTCCTTTTCCCTTAACGTGAAGCTGACACCTGATACATGCTGCACAATCCGTGGACAACATGTATCAGGCACCGGCTATACAAACTCAGCCAGAAACATTATGAGACATTATGCTAGAAATTATGCCAATTTTGTTAAATTTTTTGCAAGGGTTAGGTGAAAACATATTGATGATGTCTTTATATTGTGGAAAAGAAAGGCTGTCAGCATCTTAAAATTCCAAAAACAGATCGCACAGCCAGATCGCTTGCTTGTGCCTTTCAATTACAATATGAAAAAAGGCTGTCAGTATCTTAAAATTCCAATATTTATTTGGTCCTCATTATAAAGTGCATGATATAGAGGCTGGTAAGAATCATGCTAACGCATTTTGACTGTGAACCAGTCTGAATCATTAACGATAATTAATAATTGATGATTAGAAACGGTTCATGGTCGAAATGCGTCAACATAATTCTTACCAGCCTCTATATCATGCACTTCATAATGAGGACCAAATAAATATTAGAATTTTAAGATGCCCACAGCCTTTTTTTTTTCATATTGTAATTGAATGGCACAAGCTAGCGATCTGGCTGTGGGATCTGTTTTTGACACAAACGGCAGAATCTACTTTCTCATATACAGGCATCGGTGATTTTCATTTTTTTTTTGAGTCTCTATATCTTTTATCATCAAAAGGAGGATCACATCTTGGTATAAGAGATCTTTTACATGAGATCCTTTTTTAGAAACAAATAAAGCCAATATAGACTATGGATCTCACAAATCTGATACGCAAAGGGTCTGACATTTACCAAACTATATAAAAAATGTAAATAGAAAACTTTAAACTTGTCTCATTTCCTACTTTTACTGATGGAGGAGAATTTAAAACTCTCTGTGAAAAAGGATGGAGTTGGAGTTGAGCATGCTATTTAAGTTTTTTTCTGTTTCATGTTTTATTTTAGTCCATAGGCTCCCAGACTAGTGATGAGTGAGCATGCTCACCACTGCTGAGTACTCGCCCGAGCAACTCAGTACTCGAGATGCTCGGAGCTCGCCGAGTACTTGCGCGATGTTCGGGCAGGAGCTCGGATCCCCATCCTGCATGTTTGCCTCTATTTACAGCACCAATCATGCAGGGATTGTCTGCCACTCACTGTAATGCCACAGCCATGGTGGTTGTGGCATTACAGTGATTGCCCAAATTGATGGGAACAGTGCTCACAGTGAAATATGAAAAGCCGGCAATTCATCAGCGGCATACATCGGAACCCGACAATTTAGAACAGAAAGAATAGAGCATCACACATAGATTAGATAGATAGAAATATGTCAGTCACATATATAATAAGTACAGTGATAGTGTTGGTTTCTGTACTTGTCATTTAGTGTTAAAATAAAGGAATTATTAAAAAAAATAATTGGCGTGGGGTTCTCCGTAATTTTAGTCTCTAGCGGAGGTTAAGCAGACGGCTGGGGCAGATGTTTGAAGCCTGGGAAGGGGGTAATACCCACGGAGCTTCCCATGCTACTAATATCAGCCCCCAGCTGAATACCTAGCATTTACTAGCTATTAAAATGGGGGACCCCCCAAAAAAATGATGTGGGGTCCCCCTATTTTAATAGCTAGCAAAGGCTAGGCAGACAGCAGTGGGCTGATATTAATAGCCCAGGAAGGGTGCCTAGGTATTCAGCTGGGGGCTGATATTAGTAGCCTGGGAAGCTCCGTGGGTATTACGCCCTTCCCAGGCTTCAAACATCTGCCCCAGCCGTCTGCTTAACCTCCGATAGAGACTAAAATTACTGGGAACCCCACGCCAATTTTTTTTTTAATAAATCCTTTATTTTAACACTAAATGACAAGTACAATAACCAACACTGTCACTGTACTTATTAGATATGTGACTGACATGTTTCTATCTATCTATGTGTGATGCTCTATTCTTTCTGTTCTAAATTGTCGGGTACCGGTGTATGCCGCTGATGAATTGCCGGCCGGCATTTTTAAAGAGACGGGTGCATGAAAATCGGAGGGCACTGATGTGTTCTTAGTGTCCTGCTATGTTTTTCATGTACCCTCCTATATACCCTGCCTGCCTGTCTGCCTATATATTCTGCCTGCCTGATGTTTAATTGAGCACTGTTCCCATCGATTTGGGCAATTTTTGACCTTCTGCAGACCGCCGGGGGGACCGCCAGAAAAATGCTTGAGTTTCCCATAGACTTACAATGGGCTCGTTGCTCGGGTCGAGAACCCGAGTATTCCAATGTGCTCGACCCGAGCTTCGAGCACCCGAGCATTTTAGTGCTCGCTCATCACTATCCCAGACTGATAAATTCAGAAATTGAGCTTTTACTCACTCTTCCTGGGCCCAGAGCTGCCTCTCCACCACTGTTCCAGTCTTTGTTCATCGTCTGCAGCAATAACGTTATATCTACTGTATGCAAGCGAAGTAGGCAAGGAGTTAACCCATTCACCCCTGGGCCATTTTCCGTTTTCCCGCTTTCGATTTTTGTGGTGAAAGTGGTGAAAAAAATCCAAAGTTTGTAAACAAAAGAGTTGTTATTTTTCAAGATCTGGGGCTGGGTGAGGCTTATTATTTGCGTGCTAAGCTGAGTTTTTTATCGATACCATTTTGGGGTAGATACAATGTTTTGATCGCCTGTTATTGCATTTTATTGCAATGTTGGGGCGAACAAAAAAAAACAAATTTTGGCGCTTTTTTTCTCTCGTTACACTGTTTACTGATCCTGTTAAGTCTTTTAATATATTGGTAGATTGAGCGTTTCTGAACGCGGAGATACCAAATATGTGTATATTTGATTTTTTTTTTATTGTTTTATTTTGAATGGGGCAAAAGGGGGGTGATTTAAACTTTTATATTTTTTTAATATTTTTAAAAACATTTTTTTTTACTTTTAATTTTCTACAATAGTCTCCATGGGAGACTAGAAGCTGCGATGTTCTGATGGCCTGTGTGTAGCAGAAATGCTCACTTGCTATGAGCGCCGACCACTGGGCATGTCGCCTAGACACGGGAGCCGAAGGGCGGGAGTTATGACGTCCCTCCGCTGCGGCCATGTTAAATGCTGTTGTCAGAGATTGACAGCAGTATTTAACATGTTAACGCGATTCCAGCTGCGGCTGTTAGGGGCACATGACAGCTAATCAGATCATCTGTCATGTCCACAGAGAGGTGCGGGCTCATCGCCAGAGTCCACGCCAAAGGGAGAGATCCGACGTGTGCCGTAAATGTACGGCACATGTGTGAAAGGGTGTTATGATCTGCAACATAAGCTAAGGAAAGATGGGGAGAGCTGTCCCTACAGTAAGACTTAGCTGAGCCCCGGGCTACCTGTTCCTTGTGAACAGACCCGCCTTCGTCCTCGGCTAGTCTGAACGGAGACCAATAGAGAAAGGGAGGGGTCCCTAAAGGAACTAAGGACTGGGACAAATATGGGACACCTCCTAACAGAAGTTGTTGCAGAGCAAAAGATAAACTGACAAAAAGTACTAGAGGTCCCAGAGGACCAAGCAAACTAGAGATAGATAGGCACAAAAGCACCTGGCTAGAGAGACAGTCAAAACAACACTGAAGTCCAGCAAAGCCAGAAGGGCGGAGCTGGAATATATAGGAAGATGGTCACGTGACCGCAAAACACAAGATAGAAACAAAAACAAACAGAAGGGTTCTAACAAAGGGGTTAAATGCTAGCACTACAGGTGATGATTAGGTTCACCTGGATAGCTGTGACTAGATCAAGGCCACATGTTCACTGTTGTTAGTCAGCTGGGGAAAGCTGAGCAGAGTGGGTTGCGTTGGAGCTGCAGAGAGACAAGCCAGCAACTCTCTGAGAAGATCTTGCACAGGTCATGTGAACCAAACTGCAGGTATCACTGGCTGCTATGGACTATAGTCATTCTATTCAACTGAACTGGGACTAGCTAAGCCATGTATGAGTAGCTAAGGTCTATATTGTTTAGTTAGTGGCTGGATAAGGCTGGGGGGTTTATGTTTATGGTTTTGTTTCCGGTAATGGACAACCAGTGGAAATAAACACTATTCTATGTGTCATAAAAAAACCATGTGGCTTTGTGTTCCAAGCAGCTACCCGAGAGAGTGAACTCCTACACTACATAACTCATAACTGTTGCAGCCAAACACTGGGCTTGGTAACCCTGCTGACATAGATTGAACAAGGTGCTGAGCCCAGTGTTTGTAGATATGATGTCATCCTTGCAGTTAATCAGCAAAGAACAGGGCAGCGATGGTGAGGAAGCGCCGGACCCAAGGAGGGTGAGTAAAAACTCAGTTTGTTATTTTAGGAATGTAGAAGCTGGTGGATTAAAAAACTTGAAACATGACAACCCCTTTAAGCCTCATGCACTTACATGGCTCCTTTATCTTAATGAATTTTTGGTATGAAATCCTTACTTTGTCTTTATGCTTTTGAAGCTCTGGAGATGTTAAATATACAAATTGTTTTGCAAAGGAAATGCAGACTTGCAGCGTGTAATTTAATGTTTGTTACTATGAGGATGGGGAATTTCTAATTATTTAATACATGTTCTTCCGAGTGAGCAAATCAGATAGTAATCAATAGTGTAATTTAGACTACATCCCTCAATTCAATTTTCAATTAACTTCTCTGTACCAGATTTTTCTAACACTTGTTGCTGTCCGCTCGGTAATAAGCGACATACTCGTGGATTTTTAGACTTAGTAGGGGTCGGTTGCATAGTAATAGAGCTCCATAAATGACCAAAGCTGATCAACACCAACTGTGAAGGCGGCCAACCCTTTGTGATTACCTAAGTGATTATAGTGTTAGCAAAGCTTTGATCTGAGCTCTGAACTGGAGATGAGTTGATTTGTCACAGACATTAAATCTTTTAAAAAAGAAATACGAAGTAAATGTTCATGTCAATCAGTTGGAATCCATTTTTAACCCCTTGAAAAAGTATTATCATGTTCTTCCTTCAGGAGCACAACACTCACATGTCTCCTGCGGGACTCCGGAAGGCTAAAAATTCACAGTAGGGACAGGGTCGTACCACAGGTCCAAACTGGGCGCTTTCTCGTGCTGCTATGTGAGATAGTTTTATGTCTGCAGCATGGGAGAATTACAAGTGGGGGAATAAAGCTGATTGGATCCAGCAATCTGTCCAAATTCAGAATGGCGCTTGCAGACCCTAAGGCTGGGTGCCCACGTAGCGTTTTTCAAGCGTTTATGCTGCGGAATTTCAGCAGCGTAAACGCTTGTGAAACGCTAGGTAATCCGCCCCCCATGGTTCCCAAGGGGATTCCGCATGTTCTATGCACATGCTGCGGATTTTTCCACAGCGTTTATGCTGCGCACAAAAATCCGCAGCATGTCATTTAATTTTGCGGAAGCGCAGCGGAACTCACGCCATTGACTTGCATTGAGACGCATAGAAACCGCAACTGTACATTTGTACAAGCGGCTTCTATGCGTCTCTATGGGCGGATGGTACCCAGTTCTGGAGGAGAGGAGACTCTCATCCAGACCTGGGTACCATTGTGCCTGTAAAAAAAAAGAATAAAATAACAAATAAAGTTTATACTCACCTTTCCGAAGGCTTCTCTCTGAATGCCGGCATCGCTGAAGGACCTGCGGTGACGTCACAGTCATGTGACCGCAGGCCCTTCACCGCTCTGTCTCGCGATATGCCGGCAGCCGGGAACCAGACAGGAACGAGCGCTGCAGCACACGCCGGGGCCTCGGGGGTGAGTATAGCTTTATTTGATTTAATTTTTACGGTTCACACTGTATAAATCCATGCCGTTTGCATGGATTTATACAGTGTGACCTAGTTGTCAAGCACTTTCCAAGTGATGCTATCGCCTGGAAAGCGCTTGTCAATCTGCATGCGGAAACGCATGTGAATCCGCATGTGGATCCGCATGTATTCTGCAGGAAAAACGCATGCACAATCTGCATGCGTTTTTTCTGCCAGGGAGATGCAGAAATGCGGCAGAAATTTTCTACTTCATTTCTGCATCGTGTGCACATAGCCTAAAGCTTAGAGCATTCTAGTTAAGGGGTGTGCATTCCTTTCGTAGGTAACCGATCCCTCTGAGACTACAGGGTGGACAGTAACCTAAAAAATGAGTTGTAAACTATAGAATTAAAAATCCCATATAATGTATCAGATGTTATCTGCAGTCCTATGTAGCACCATAGATAACTCAATAATATATCTCTAAGTACAGAAAATGTAGTAGATGTTATATGCAGTCCTATGTAACAATACTGATAACACAGTTATAACTCTGAGTACATAAAATGTAATAGATGTTACCCACAGTCCTACGTAACACCACCAATAATACCATTATAACTCTGAGTACAGAAAAGGTAATAGATGTTACCTACAGTCCCATGTAACACTACAGATAACACAGTGATAACTCTCTGAGAGCAGATAATGTAGTAAATGTTACATATAGTCTTATGTATCACCTTTAGTGTTGAGCATTCCGATACTGAAATATCGGGTATCGGCCGATATTCGCGGTATCGGAATTCCGATACTTAATTCCGATACTTTTACAATATCGAATACCGGAATCGGAAGTTCCCATAATGCCTGCGCTCTGCCGTTTCTCTGAAGGATGACAAGCTGGATGGCAGCGCTCAGCTGAGATCCAGCCTGTCATCAGAATGCCATCCCAGCGTGGGAGAATTCTCCTGATTGTTTAAAAGCCGGCGCGCGGTAAAAAGCCGCCGGCTTTTAAACAATCACACAGCCCCATATTGCTTCCCCGCAGCCTCCCACCCCGATCCTCCGCTCCCCTCGCCACCTCCCATCCCGATCGTAAGTTAGGACCGGGCGGGGAGCGCAGCACCAAGGAGCGGGGAGCGAAGAACCCGGGCGGGGAAGCCGGCAGTGAAAAGACTTCACCGCCGGCTTTCCCGTTCTGTGCTGCGCTTTCCCGCCGGTTATTTCAAATGAACAGCTGCGATATCAGGTGATGCCGATCAGCTGTTCATTTGAAGTTGCCGCGGTGCCCTCAGAGGGTTCATGTGAGTTCATGCTTGACTGCATTGCATGAACTCACATGAACTTTCCCACGGTCGCACAGGTCAGCCTCACCTCCCAGACCCGTCATGATTGGTGTGTGTGGGTGTCTGTGCGATGTGTGCGGGTGTACGCGGTGTCTGTGCGATGTCTGCGGGTGTGTGCGGTGTCTGTGCGATGTCTGTGGGTGTCTGCGGTGTCTGTGCGATGTCTGCGAGTGTGTGCGGTGTCTGTGCGATGTCTGCGGGTGTGCGCGGTGCCTGTGCGATGTGCGCGGGTGTGCACGGTGTCTGTGTGATGTGTGTGGGTGTGTGCGTGCAGGCAGACATAGGCCGATGTGACACTACTACTCCCATCGGCCTATGTCTGTCCCCCGTCCACTCGTGCCAGCAGGATCAGCTCGATGGGAGCAGTAGTTCCCATCAGCCTGATCCTGCTATATAAATTGCCCTACTGTGTCCCCAATAAATGTTAAATACATGTCATTGGTGGCCAGTGGTTGCCTACAATAAATTAGTTCATACATTACCTGTCCCCGCCGATCGCCACCTAAAATAAAGTAAAAAATAAAAACTACACCTATACTCACCTAGACACCTAATTCCCCGAAGCCATCGATCTCCTGTAATAAAATATAAAATAATAAACCACAACCTTATCCTTACCCCTCTGTAGTAGTCCACGAGTGTCCCACGAAGATCTCCAGTTCAGAACAGCCACATAGAATGTGACCGCTCTGAACCGCTGCCGCCGCTAGAATGACGGGGCCGTAAAGCAGCCCCGTCATTGCATAAGCGGGTTCACCGGAGTTCAGGCAGCGCTGCTCCGGTCAGCTCCTTTACGGCCCTGCTGTATCGTGAGAAATTCCCACGGTACAGCAGTGCTGTAAAGGAGGTCTCCGGAGCTGCGCTGCCTGAATGCACTCCGGTGACCTCAGTCAGTGGCTCCCGCTGCCGGGAGCGGACGTGTTCCCGGCAGCGTGAGCTTACAGCAGCCATGACAGCTAACACCATCTCCAGATGTGACAGCTGTGCATGGGAGATCAGCGCAGGAACGTGGAAAGGTAACTATTTTTTTTTAGTAAACTAAGAATTTAATAAAATTGTGTGTTTTATTTCAAATAAATTATTTTTTTCTGGGTGTAGTGTGTTTTTTCTTTTTAACACTTTGTAGGTTAGTAATGGGGGTGTCTTATAGACGCCCATCATTACTAACCTGGGCTTCATGGCAGCTGGCGCTGACATGAACCCCAGCCCTATTACCCCCTGCCACCGCACCAGGGCAGCGTGGAAGAGCGAGGCTAAGTGCCAGAATTGGCGCATCCTATGGATGCGCCATTTCTGGGGCGGCTGACGGCTGGTGTTTCTAGCCTGGGAGGGGGCCAATATTCATGGCACCCTTCCTGGGCTATTAATATCAGCCCCCAGCTGTCTGCCTAGCCTTTGCTAGCTATTAAAATAGGGGGGAACCCCACGTCATTTTTTTGGGGGGGTTCCCCATTTTAATAGCTAGTAAAGGCTAGGTATTCAGCTGGGGGCTGATATTAGTAGTCTGGGAAGCTCCGTGGGTATTACCCCCTTCCCAGGCTTCAAACATCTTCCCCAGCCGTCTGCTTAACCTCCGCTAGAGACTAAAATTATGGGGGATCCCACGCCAATTTTTTTTTTAAATAAATCCTTTATTTTAACACTAAATGACATTTGAGGAGTTAATAAAGATGCAGTCCCTAAATTATTATTTATTTTTTAATTAATTTTTCCCAAAAATTTTGACGTGGGCTTTGCTATATTTTTGTATGCCAGCCAGGTACAGCATCCAGCTTCTATGAACGCGCCATTTTCCGGGGTGGCTGCGGACTGCAATTTGCAGCGGGGGGGGGGGCCCAGAAAGCTTGGGTCTCCCTGCGCTGCAGATTCCATCCCCCAGCAGCCTAGTTGTACCTGGCTGGACACAAAAATAGGGCGAAGCTCCACGTATTTTTTTTTTAATTATTTCAGGAAATTCATGAAATAATTAAAAAAAAATTGATGTGGGGCTGCGTCCTATATTTGTGTCCAGCCAGGTACAGCAGGCAGGAACCGGCTGCCCCCAACCACCAGCTGCCTATTTGTACCTGGCCGGACACAGCAATAAAGGGAAGCCCTTTTTTTAAAAAATTATTTCATGAAATAATTAAAAAAAAATTGACGTGGCGCTTCGCACTATATTTGGGTCCAGCCAGGTACAGCAGGCAGGAACGGGCTGCCCCCAACCACGAGCTGCCTATTTGTACCTGGCCGGACACAACAATATAGGGAAGCCCTTTTTTTCTTAATTATTTCATGAATTTCATGAAATAATTAAAAAAAAAAATACGTGGGGCTTCGCCCTATTTTTGTGTCCAGCCAGGTACAGCAGGCAGGAACGGGCTGCCCCCAACCACCAGCTGCCTATTTGTGCCTGGCCGGACACAACAATATAGGGAAGCCCTTTTTTTCTTAATTATTTCATGAATTTCATGAAATAATTAAAAAAAAAATACGTGGGGCTTCGCCCTATTTTTGTGTCCAGCCAGGTACAACTAGGCAGCTGGGGGCTGGAATCTGCAGCGCAGGGAGGCCCAAGCTTTCTGGGCCCCACCCGCTGCAAATTGCAGTCCGCAGCCGCCCCGGAAAATGGCGCGTTCATAGAACCGCCATCTTCTGGCGCTGTACCCAACTCATCCAGGGCCCTGGTGCGGTGGCTCACTGGGTAATAAAGGGGTTAAGGCCAGCTTGGCATTATCAGCTGGCCCTAAGCCCGAAATTCATGGGGTCACGCCAATATTAGACATGACCACCATATATTTCTAGTAAAGTATTTAAAAAAAACACAACACCCAGAATAAAGTCCTTTAATTGAAATAAAGACACAATTCTTTATTGTTCTAAATTAAACTATACTTACCATCACGCCCATTCCAGCTGAAGCCAACGATCTCCTGCAATAAAAGAAAAATAATTAACCAACCTCATCCTTACCTTCCCATGGATCCCACGACAGCTTCAGCTCTGCTACATCGAGATGACAGGCTGGACCGCAGCAGAACGCTGCCATCCAGCCTGTCATCCCGCAGACACTGAGAAGCGCAGGCATGCTTGCGCTCCTCAGTGTCTCTCTGTGACGGCATAAAGATGAGCCGAGTTCATGTCCAATGAACTCAGCTCACCTCATGCACGTCACTGACAGCGTGGGAAAATTCTCCTGCACTCAGCGCTTCAGCGTGAGAATTCTCCCACGCTGTCAGTGACGTGCATGAGGTGAGCTGAGTTCATTGTCGGCTCATCTGGATGCCGTCACAGAGAG
The DNA here is from genome assembly GCF_046119375.1 of Phyllobates terribilis. Lineage (NCBI taxonomy): Eukaryota > Metazoa > Chordata > Amphibia > Anura > Dendrobatidae > Phyllobates > Phyllobates terribilis. Next base: position 119,180,448 of record NW_027362768.1, read on the forward strand.
ACACTGAGGAGCGCAAGCATGCCTGCGCTTCTCAGTGTCTGCGGGATGACAGGCTGGATGACAGCGTTCTGCTGCGGTCCAGCCTGTCATCTCGATGTAGCAGAGCTGGAGCCGTCGTGGGAACCATGGAAAGGTAAGGATGAGGTTGCTTTATTATTTTTCTTTTATTGCAGGAGATCGTTGGCTTCAGCTGGAATGGGCGTGACGGTAAGTATGGTTTAATTTAGAACAATAAAGAATTGTGTGTTTATTTCAATTAAAGGACTTTATTCTGGGTGTTTGTGTTTTTTTTTTTACTTTGACTATGGGGTTAGTAATGGGGGTGTCTTATAGACGCCTCTCCATTACTAACCTGGGCTTGATGTCAGCTGGCATTATAAGCTGACATCAACCCCAGCCCTATTACCCCACTGCCACCACTACAGGGCAGTGGGAAGAGCGAGGCTAAGTGCCAGAATTGGCGCATCCTATGGATGCGCCATTTCTGGGGCGGCTGACGGCTGGTGTTTCTAGCCTGGGAGGGGGGCAATATTCATGGTACCCTTCCTGGGCTATTAATATCAGCCCCCAGCTGTCTGCCTAGCCTTTGCTAGCTATTAAAATAGGGGGGACCCCACGTCATTTTTTTTGGGGGGTCCCCCATTTTAATAGCCAGTAAAGGCTAGGTATTCAGCTGGGGGCTGATATTAGTAGCCTGGGAAGCTCCGTGGGTATTACCCCCTTCCCAGGCTTCAAACATCTGCCCCAGCTGTCTGCTTAACCTCTGCTAGAGACTAAAATTAAGGGGAACCCCACGCCAATTTTTTTTTAAATAAATCCTTTACACTAAATGACAAGTACAGTAATCAACACTATCACTGTACTTCATATATATGTGACTGACATGTTTCTATCTATCTAATCTATGTATGATTCTCTATTCCTTCTATTCTAAATTGTCGGGTACCGCTGCTGAATTGCCGGCCGGCTTTCTTAAAGAGACGGTGCATGAAAACACTATTATTTTTTTATATAAATCCTTTACACTAAATGACAAGTACAGCAACCAACACTGTCACTGTACTTCATATATATGTGACTGACATGTTTCTATCTATCTAATCTATGTGTGAAGCTCTATTCTGTCTGTTATAAATTGTCGGGTACCGCTGCTGAATTGCCGGCCGGCTTTCTTAAAGAGACGGTGCATGAAAACACTATTATTTTTTTATATAAATCCTTTACACTAAATGACAAGTACAGTAACCAACACTGTCACTGTACTTCATATATATGTGACTGACATGTTTCTATCTATCTAATCTATGTGTGAAGCTCTATTCTGTCTGTTATAAATTGTCGGGTACTGAATTGCCGGCCGGCTTTCTTAAAGAGACAGTGCATGAAAACATTATTATTTTTTTAAATAATCCTTTACACTAAATGACAAGTACAGTAAGCAACACTGTCACTGTACTTCATATATATGTGACTGACATGTTTCTATCTATCTAATCTATGTGTGAAGCTCTATTCTTTCTGTTGTAAATTGTCGGGTACCGGTGTATGCGCTGATGAATTGCCGGCTTTTCGCATACATTCTACATTATTCTTAGTTGTTTTACTTCATGTAGAATTAACCTACAAGGAAAGAAAGGGTTTATTTTCATTCCGATATTAGTGTCCCATTGACTTGCATTGGTTTCCGGTATCGGAATCGGCGATATCCGATACTTTTTGAGTATCGGTCCGATCCAATCCGATACGATATTTCCTGATATCGGAAGGTATCGCTCAACACTAATCACCTTAGATGACACAGTGATAACTTCCTGAGTGCAGATAACATAGTCATGTAGTAGATGTCAAGATGTCACCTGCAATCCTATGTAACACCAACTCTCTGAGTACAGATAATGTAGCAGTGGTTACCAGCAGTCCTATGTAACACCATCGATACCACAGTGATAACTCTTTGAGTACAGATAATGAAGTAGATGTCACCTGCAATCCTATGTAACACCACAGATAACACATTGATAACACTCTGAGTACAGATAATGTAGTAGATGTCACCTGCAGTCCTATGTAACATCACAGATACCACAGTGATAACTCTCTGAGTACAGATAATGTAATAGATGTCACCTGCAGTCCTATGTAACATCACAGATAACATAGTGATAACACTCTGAGTACAGATAATGTAGATGTTACCTACAGTGCTATGTAATGCCACAGATAACACTGTGTTAGTTATCTAAGTACAAATAATATAGTAGATGTTACCTGCAGTCCCATGTAACACCACAGATAACACAGTGATAACTCTTTAGTATGGTTAATGTAGTAGATGTCACTTACAGTCCTATGTAACACCAATATTGCCACCAAATAGTGACTATATAGCAGCAGATACCAAATCTTATTTTTACAGACCGTTCACTGATTTATAGACAGCTGGCAACCCTAAGGACTGAGCCATTACAATCTGCGGACAAGGCTGCAGTATATGTTGGCACTACATTCACAGCAGGAAACCTTGAGATACATGTTCATCAGTATATTAAATATAATCGTCCTTTCTACATAGTCTGTAAGTGATCTTTGAGGTATCTGCTCCTGTTTTCGTGGCCACCCTCTGGACGGCTGGGGGTTGTGTAGATATGTAATAAGTCATAACCGAGGTGTGCTGTGGTGTAATGCTCATCTACCTCCAATGTATTTCATATATAGACCTAACGATAGAAAATATATCAATGATGCTGAAATGTTGCACATTATTTGCCTGTGACAACCCTATGAATTGCGCCAGAGCTCAGATATTCCTAATGCCCGGTGCAGTCACTTACAGCCAGTGTTGCTCCTGCTTGATCCAATTATGTTGCTATATTTCTTATCGCTGCTCGGATCTGAGCCTCATTAAGGCGATATCTGACAGCACAAGTCAATGTTAAATTATAACTCTTAGGTTATTTAGACATTTTGGAATGACATTTGAATGGCTGAACCTGTAGTAAGGTAACAAACGGAGTTTTTAATATTTCATTGCATGGATGCTGCTTTTGAATGTCATTGATGAAAATGTAGACTTTTAGCTAAAAGCCCAAAAAAATACAGTATATTTCATATCTAAGAGTTTTCTGAGCTCCAGCTAAATTTCTGCAAGAACTCTGTGACTGCAGATTGCTGAACGCTGGCAGTGTCAGGATTCCGCTCAGTTGTCTGTTTGAGGGGGCGGTCATATTACCGCCAGTAAGAGATTTACATAGTAGCAGTTATGTGCCAACTAGCTTCTAATCTGCTTCTCAGCATAGGAAAAGTTGTTAGTTGTCCCGTGATAACTATGGATAAGCGGCCCCATCGAAGTTTGGGTTCTTTGGATTCGACCAAACTTTAGTCTAAAGTTCAGTTCGGGTACAAGAACTGTACCCGAACTTGAACCAGAACCCGAATCCCATATAAATCAATGAGGACTCGAACTTTTGAACTGGAAAAGTCTCTCACTCTCTCTCATCCAGGAGAAGTCCATGTTCAGGTTCGCTCATCTCTAGTGATAACAACTATACAAAAATCATACTTGTGGCAATGTGACCGCACGCTCAAGCAGGCATCAGAGCAGAATCCTGACTCAGTGTTCAGTAAAATGCAACACGTGGAGTGATTGCAGAAATTTAGCTAAAGCTTGGAAAATTCCTTTAACCTCCCATATATCATCTGCATGGTCTTATCATTCTTTATAGCATTTTTACTGGAGTAATTAATGCTTTAATATAATAGGTCGCTGATACAAATGTTACAGTTTTAATCTACTCAACCCATAGTATATCACTATCTAAATCAGGGGTGCACAACATGCAACACGCGGCCCACATGTGGCCTGCGATACCCTTCTGTGTGGCCCTCAACCACCTGCATAGTGTTAGGTTGCATGTATTTTCCATGTCATGGAGAAGGCCAGTGGTGCATAGTACCGTAGGGACGAGTAATTATGAATAGTGTGCTGAGTGGTCATTTCTGAGACAGCCATATTTTGGGTAAGTCCTGACTCCTGTAACACGGAAATAAGTAAATGAGGTAAAGACATTGCCATGCATGAGAAACACTTTAACAGTTTCATAAGTTACAATGTAGAGAGCTGAATGCATGATAAGAAGGGCACCTCTAGCTTCTTGATAGGTGGGTGCTCTATAAATGGAATTGGAACCTAGTAGATGTTTATGGCTCATACTTTCAGTCTGCAGTAAATGTTTCGGAAGGTAATACTTTAATAATTTCTGCGGGCGATGGGTTGATTCGATCTGGTGACAATGTGGCCCTCTGACCCAAAAAGGTTGTGCATCCCCGATCTAAAGAGACAGTTCCCGCCACGATAATCTGCTAATCAATGGAATTATTGTAACTTGTTTTAGTTTTTTATGGTTTATTCTCATTTTTTTTTGAGTCCGGTAGATAGTTGTGAAATGTAGGCTGAAAGTGAATTGCCATCCTAGAGATTTATATGTTACCTCAAAACAGTCTTTATTACAATAAATTATTGTCTTCCATCTGCTTTGAGAAATCAAACCTGACTGGCTGGATTTTCAGTATTTTGATTTTGTGCTTCAAGTTATCATGCAGCCTATGATTCCAGCCTTCATTCAGTAGTGGCAAAAATGTAAAAAACATATTGCAATATTGCCTTACAGATACAGCCATAAGAAATGTCAATATCAGAAAAATAACATTAACATGGAATTAAACCAAATTTCTATGAAAAGTAGAAAAAGCCAAAATACTGAATTCAATTTATGAACTGCTTATTGTATTTTAGGAGAATATTTAGACATGATTCTGTTGTTTGGTTGTTGGTGGCTATGGTGGCTTTTTGTTCTTCGTGTTTGCATCCAAGGGAATTCGAAGTTTTCAGAGGATATCTCATGTTGGCTTCTGTGTCTGACTGTTAGATGGATGTAGCCAAAAAGCCATTTGGGTTTACCTATAAAGGTTTAACCCATAAACAACATTTATCATCTGTCCACATGAGAGTTGGGGGTCTGATTGCAGGTACACCAACCAATCACAAGAACAAGGTCTCATGTGCACCATGTAAATGGAGCAGTAGTGCGGCAGCACTTATGTGACCACCACTCTTATCACTTCTATGGGTTTATCTGAGCAGTGATCTCATATGTGTAAACACCTCCCATAAATCCTTAGAAGTGAATGGAACTGTGATCACCCATACACACTTCTGAAACATTCGCTTTGTACTTTGGGACTTCAATTCTTGCTCCAGCAGTTGGAACTCCATCAATCATATGTTTATCTCCTATTCTCTGGATAGGTGATAGATGTTGTTCATAGGATAACCCCTTTACAATAATAGGTGCCCAATTTTTGTAGGAAGTTTTGACTTCCCAAGAAAGGAAAGTTTCCCAATATTAATGAGTAGATCCATTTATTGCCATATAATTTGTTTTTTAAATATTAAAATCTACACCGTTGGTTTAATTTATAATGGGGCCCTTCGCATCTACTCATTTACTATTTACCATTTCTTGTTACCGGTAAGATTCATGTATGCATAAAGCTTCTGTGATCATGATACATTGCAATGTGTCACAGTTCATAGCTGGAGGCTTGCTTATCATACAATAATATGATTTATCATTGATGATAAAAAGATCCAAACATCTACATCACTGGAGACTTCTCTAGACATCATTCTTTCTTTATTAGGTTAACTAGGTTTCAGCCTATATTTGGAAAAGGAGCATTTTTTTAAATCTTGATATGAATATTGAAATGAAAGAGACTCACACATCATTAATATTTGTTTTTGAGTTCCTTGATTTTGCTTTGGAGTAACTAAGTCCTTTATTTTAGACAATGTTGAAGATAGGGTGTGTTAGTTGGTTCATTGTTGACTTGGTTGGTTGGTTAAAGGTTATTTCGTAAAATCAAAACAACCACTTATCCACCTCATAAGCTCATACATATAAGTGTCTAATCACTTGAGGTCTTGTCGCAAGGGCCCTCATTGATCGCAAGAACAAGTGGTGTATGTCACCTGGAATAGAGGGGTGAGGAAGCATGCACTTTTGCTAGGGGCAGACATACTATTGCTAAAACTTGTGCAATCTCAGAGGCCCAAAAGATGAAGATGACCACTTTCACTTCCAATGCAGGTGGAATTATGAATCATGATGTGCTATTGGACTGCAAAGGGCTCATATATTGTTCTTGCACATAGGCCAACTTCTGTTTGTGTCGGACCCTAACTCTAACTAGCTCACTATTCAAAGTCTATGCGACTGTCAGAGATTGGTCAGTATTATACCTGCATTACCATAAAAAAAATAATAATTCTGAAAACACATTTTAAGAGCTCTACACATTCAGTGATTGAAGATAGAGATGAGTGGACTGAGTTCAAGTCGAATTTCTGAAATTTGCGGTTTCACGCAAATTCGAAAACTTTGAGATTTGATAATTGCTCATTTATGTCTTGTCCATCTATAGTAAGATTACATACTACAATTGACTGACATTGATAATCAAAGAAGAAAAAAGAAAAATGTGCCTCCTATTGGTGTAATCTGAAATGCTGCGATCAAGAACTTTCACGAGTCCCCTTGTCTATCATGTGTCATTTAAGATACTAAGGCTTTCTTATGTATCATAGGGAAAGTTGAGTACCTTCAGGGTGCAACTGCAACCAGATAGAAAGTTACAACTTAATCCAGTGAATATTAAACTGTTGGCATTGAGACTGTTAACAACTAACATGTAGAAATATCTTTCCTAAGATCCTGCATAATTCCCAGAATTTATGTTTCACTCACATGGGATCTATCTGCCCTTTACTCAAAGTGGCAATCTTTTCCACAACTTTGTTTTAATAAAATTTGATTGATTCTGTTTAATAAAGAATTAAATTGAATTTCTTTTTCACGTGGCTTCCTTTCCTGGATGTAGACCGAATCCTATTTTCTTTTCATTTCAGCAAAGAACAATACAGGTCCCATGGTGTTAGAATGGATTACTCCACTGATTCTATTCTGTTCCACCTGTGGAGGCATAGAGTCTGAATTGATTAAGTAATGGGTTAGTGCTATTCTTGTGAATTCATTTTTAATACATTGCACACTGCGCTTTGGACTTGAAATTCAAGAGAAAATCAGGCTAATTGTTTTCTAGTCCCAATATCCCCACAAAAAGAACTCGTCAACTTGAACAACTTTGTTGGTGAGTCCTCTCATGAAATTAAACATAGAATTCAACCATGGGACAAAATAGTGATTTAATACACACTAAAATATATACTGTTTGGGTAAAATCGTGGATGTTGTATAGAGGGCATTGCATTGAAAGTAGCTTATTTTTTCATTATTTTTACATTTTTCTTTATATTATATTTGTATTTGAATTGCATTTTAAACACCAGATTCAGATTAAATGGACGTAAAACGCGTTGTGTATCCTTTAATCCCACATAATTTCAGTTTGTTTATTGAAATGAAAACACCAAAGCTCTGAATGATTATACTAAATGATAAGAATTACCAAAAGTAAATACAAAATGAGCTCTAAAAGCTCATTTAGATGAGCTATTAAAGGGGAATGAGTGTTAATCAGAATGTTTGTTTACCAACGGATTGTGTGAACCTTCCGGAAATCACCCAATGATCGCCCAAAATACTCATTTGTTAGTTCATTGAATCATTCATCCCTTGCATTAAAATGATCATTATTATTAGCAGCACATGCTCTCTGAAAAGACGGGATGTACTGCCGATAATGATAATATTCTATGTGCACAGAATGATCAGATTAGTGAATTTTTTGGGCACGTATGATTACGGTCAGTCTGCCGGGTCATTAATTGACCACTGATCGGCATGCAGTCAATCGGCAGTCATTTAATAGCCGTGCTTGGTATGTATAAATGAGCTCTAAGCCACGTTCTTGCAACTAAAAACTAGAACTAGGATATATTCATACAGGACAGTAGGCGCTTTGACTTTCACATTGCTAAATTTTTACATTAATTTTTATCTATTTGAGCTATATTAGGAACATTTATGGTAGACCCTGAGACAGTTTTCTGATATTAAAAAGTCACATATTTGTAACTACTTGCCTGCCTTCTGACACTTTCACCAATGGGCAGGGCTCAGTGGGTAGGGCTTAGCTGAAGATTCGGAGGATTAAGCTGAAGGGGATGGGGATATCCCATCCCTACTATTTTCTAAAAATTATGCCAGAATTTGGTCTTGAACTGTAGTAGATATCTATGCCAGCTCATATCTAATGTTGATTTCACTTTCTGGCACATGGACATTAGAAGATCTGGCAAAAGAATTAAGAGGCATGACTGTCTTAATAAGTGTCTTCTGGATGGTTTTGACTGTGAGTGAGATGTTTAAATGCTGGTCTTAGGTAAATTTCACCCTATATGTCTAGTTGATGGTGCAAAAATACAGCCACATCTTAGGGTCTGTATTATGACCAAAAAAGTGCAGTCTCTCTGGAGTTCTATAGAACCAACATAGAATATACCCTATTTTTCGGACTATAAGACGCACCCAGGTTTGGACAACAGAAAATAAGGAAAAAATATTGATATTAATACTACTTTGATCATGTAAAGATGTGGAGGGGATAACTATATGGTTATGTTAGTTTCTTGGTGCTCTAGGGTAGAAGAGGGGGGCGGGGGATAATGATGTATTTTAAAGTGGCAGAAGTATATTAGGAGGGCTGTACCAAAATGATAAATGGCATTATATACTGTCCCCAACAGTGACATAACAAGGTCCCAATACAGTTTACTTTGCTTGTCCGGTACCAAAGTTCAGGGTACATGCCATATGTAGAATGCAGCCAAAGGGAATCACTAAATCGCCAATGCAATAAAATGTAACAGACACCCGAGTCTGCTATGTGCCATTTACAATGCTGGTGATTTGCTATGCGCCAGAGGGGTATTCAGGCCTTCTCACAATTAAATTATAAGGCACAAATATATCTGATGTGTCATATGTAGTGTAGGGTTTCGCTCTCTCTGTTAAGCATTAGGCATTAGACCTTACGTAGCGTTCACACAGGCAATGCAGCTTTGGATCAAACACATGCAGTTTTTATTACTTTCCCCAGGTTGCACAGCACCAAAACAAACTCATAAACATAATCCCTAGCCTTGTCCAGGTGCTGACCAAACAGAACAGAGCCTGGCTACTCATAAACGGTTGAACTAGCCCCAGATTGGTCAAACAAAACAGCTATTGTCCATAGCAATCAGCGATACTTGTGGTTCTCTTCACATGGCCTGTGCAGACTCTGGCCAATTCCAAGACACCTACAGTCTGTTCTGCTTCCACAGCAGACTGACACTTTTACTGGCCACTCACACACTCAACTCTGCTCAATATCCAGCAGATGAACACTCCTTCAGGAGACTGCCCTTCCATGAAGCTACTTCCTGGTTCTTTAGCAAAACCCTACTGGTACATCTCATAAAGACCCTGCAGAGCTGGGATTTAACACTGTCCTGTCATTTATTTTTGCAGCCAGACTGCATATACTGTACTAGTTTTGCAGAAAGGGTAATGTGTAGTGATGAGCGAACGTGTTCGCCACTACTCGGTACTCGCCCGAGCATCATGGTGCTCGACAAGCTTGGCTCTCGGCGAGTATTTCCTGGTTGCTCAGGCGGGAACTCGGGTCTCCTCCCTGCATGTTTGACACTCTTTAGAGAGCCAGTGAACATGCAGGGATTGTTTGCCACGCACTGTAATGCCGTAGCCTTGTTGGTTGTGGGCATTACAGTGATTGGCTGGCCGCACAGCATCATAAGGTCTATATAAGACCTGGCGCCGCCATGCTCGTCACAGTCTACCCCTGAATCAGGCAGAGTAGTGTTTATATTTAGTATAGATATTCCACAACCTATATACAGTATATATCTAACTGAACTAACAGTCCTTCTGAGGACTAATCCAGCTGCATATATTCAGTGGTGATAGGAGTTAGGCAAGCAGTGTATGTGGCAGACTGCAGTGCATATAGTGCAAGAGGGCCCATTGATTGTTCTGTCTGCTGCTGCTGTTCTTACAGATATTTGTAGACATAGCACCATATATCAGGGGCCAGGGCTAATTTTTTTTTTATCTTAATCCTGGTTATTTGCTTAAAAACCAAGGCAGGCAGGGTATGTGACAGACTGCGGTGCATGATACAGCACAAGAGGGTCCATTGCGTGTTCAACTTCTGACTGATCCTGCTGTGACAAATATTTGTAGACATAGCCCCAGATATCAGGGGCCAGGGCAATTTTTTTTTTATTTTAATCCTGGTTACTTGTTTAAAAAGCAATCCAGAGTACACCATTTTTCTGCTCCATTTGCTTTTTAGCACTGCAGAATACAGACAGATCTTTTCCATAATACTGCGATAAAAATCCAGAAATTTGTAGTGAACATGGAAAATATTGGCCTTCATTTCCATTTTGTTGCAGAGTGTCATGCTATTCACACGAGGTTGCTGTGAAGAATAGTATTAGTAAACTGAGTCGGTCGACAGGGGTAGGGGTACTCGGATACCGGGATGGATGGGTTACTTCTGTGGGGATCACGGTTGGTCGGTTCCCGGTTCCGTGCCCTGGACCGTCAGTAAAGGGATGGGGGTCAGGATGATGGGAAAATTGTGTCCTGATGCCTCCTGTGGTAACTGGTAAAGTCGGTTACCAGCGCTGTGTATGGTTGCTGAGGTGGTCGGCATACGGCTTGTATGAACGCTATAGGCAGTAATGTCAAAGTAGGCACACACACATTAAGTCTTTGTTTCAGTACCTTTCTTTTACTGATGTCCGGTAACAGGTACAGTTCAGGAGGGTAACCAGGTTTTCGGTGCAGGTAGAGATATTCACTCTGGAGATTTGTGAGGCCTCCTCTAACAATGTGTGCGTTGTTTGGGATCAGTCCTGCCTTAAGCTGAACCTGCCACCTTCACTTTCTTTGGGGTCCTTCTCCACAACTGACAATGAGGACCTTTCCTTGGGGCTACCAATTCTCTCTCTGGGCCCCTGGTCCTATACTTGGTCAAGTTTGGCAACTGTCTCCCCTTCTTCTTCAGGGGGAGTAGATCCTCCTGATCTGTCCGGGTTTTCTATGCTATTCCTGAATTAATAGCAATCTCGGACTCCGATGTCTGGGTGAGCTAAAGGGATAATAGTTTTATCTCCGTCTCTCTCCTTTTAGCCTCTGCCTCTCTCTCTAGGGCGCTTCACAACACAGACCTGTTTCCTAGTTCAGGGCTTAACTGGTCCTCAGCCAACAGCTCTCTGTGTCTCTCCTCCTTCACCCGTCTCTAGACTAACTGCCGCTGTGCTGTCTCTCTGGAAACTGACTCCTCCCCTCAGACCTGGGGTGGAAGGTGTTGTGTGTGCCCAAGTGTACATCTCTCCCTGCACCTATGGATCCTGTGGTAATCCCCCTCAGGGGTGCCACAAAACTACAGGCCAGATCTTTATAACCGTGGTTCTCCATCAGACGTATCACATAGAACTACGTTCCAAAATCAGCCATTTATAGTGAACGTGGAAAATATTGTCCTCCATTTATAGATTGTAGCAGTGTGTCAGTGTACACCATTTTACAGCTCCATTTGCTTGTTCGCAGAATACAGCCAGATTTTCTTAGTTTTATTCATATTACTGTATTGTGGAAGCAAAGGAACTTTTTTCAATGATCAGACGCACGTGATTCATATGACTGCCGTAATAATACAGAAATTTTGTGGAGCGTGCCAAATATTCCACTCCATTTAAAGTCAGCCACCTGTGTTTTGTTGAACCAATTGACACTTGGTCGCTGACAAATACCATACTATTAAGCGACTGCCTGAAACCGTGGCCATCAGACTTTATCCCATATGACTGCCCTAATAATCCAGCAAATTTTGTGAGCGTGTCAAATATTACACTCCATTTAAAGTATTGAAGTTGAGGGTTCAAACCTATTCACAGTTGGCCGCTGACAAATAGCATATCTGTGAACAATGTTGTCAGAGTATTACGCCACTTTTACGAACTGACAAAAAAACATACTAAAAACAAGCTAAAATGGAAAAAATGTTAAGAAACATTCTTTCCAGGGTAATGACTTGTATATAAGGCAAAATAAATTAAAGAAAATAAAGTTATGGACCGTGGAAGACATTTATGCGACCAGTATGAACACTCATCTGTAGATTGTGATGATACCACCTAGCGGCACCAGTCCCTATTGTAAATGCATCTAACAGCGAATAGGGAATAGAATAGATTTTACAATTTTTTGGGCAGCAGCACGCAGTATAAGGCAATAATACCTGGTTGGATTGGTGTAATATGCTATCCATGCTGCGATACCTCACCCATAAAAGAATTTCAGATAAGACAGTTAATATTCTAGAATATAGAATCTATTTTTATTGTCCTTCCCATTATTAAAGAGTGTGTCTCCTATACTGTTATTGCATAGCAGCAATTTCAAGAGCTGACAAAAATTAGTACGAACTCCAATACACATTTGAAGATATGTAAAAAAAATAAATAAATAAATAAATAAAAACACAGTAGGATCTTTCTTTAGTATAAAAACCAGACTCGCCAATGTAACCTCAAGTAATCACATTGTTCAGCTCCTGGACCTCCTCCTTCTCCTCCTGTTCGGCCTCCTTCTCTGAAATGACCACATCAGTCACAAGCTGGAAGCACTGCCTTGGCCAAGCGGCAACAGGCTGTGCTGAAGATAATATGCTTAATGCTTAGGTAACAAACCGCTCACCGCTGCAAAGTTGTTGAAAGCTGAAACACAGCAGCCTGATCTGTGGCTCTCACCACTGAACATACAGCCAGGCATGATTGTGTGTGACAATGTGTGGAACCTTGTAGCATAGAAATGACAGCCGGAGTAGATATGGTTTCCCTCTGTGCCAGTCACCAAGCTAAAGAATATGGCTTTGGTGAAATACAACTCTCACCGAGAAGCAGTGTCAGACTGAAAAACATTGAGCCCACCAGAGGATTTGATTCTGAGGACCCACCTTTCTCCCCCGCTCAAGAGCCCCATAGCTGCTGCAAAGATTCCGTTATCAGGAACTCTCCTCATGGAGAAGCCAGGGCCCACTGGAGGATTCTCTGGTGGGCCCATCCAACCCTGCCGAGAAGCAGCTCTGGCTAAGTAAAGTCTGTGTGAAGGTGCCCAGACACTCTATGGCTGCTTTTTTACTGAGGGCGAAACCCACACAAACACAGGGAGAACATACAAAATCCTTGTAGATGTTGTCCTTGGTGGGATTTGAACTCAGGACCCCAGCGCTGCAAGGCTTCAGTGCTAACCACTGAGCCACTGTGCTGCCCTCTCTGTTCTCCCTCTTATATCTAACATGCTGGAGAAACTAGTACCTACTGCCACTCAGTATCTTCAGCTCCTTTGTGAGAAACTAAAGTATTTGGGCAGCCACTCAGTCTACCAAATAAAATTCCTGAGAAGGAAATTGTGGATGGCTTCGATACTTGTACTGGGGGCACTGCTAATACCATGGCATTGAGCCATAGTTTACTGGAAATATTCCAGGCTGGTTGGGGCCAAGATGATTCCCACAGAAAAGTACCAGCAGCAAGCTAAGGAGATGGTTGCCTCTATCATCATCATGACCTCAGCACTATGAACTCTCCTGAAGGAGAAGCCAGGGCCCACCGGAGGAGTCTCCGGTTCTCTGGTGGGCCCATCCAACCCTGCCAAGAGTCCGTAAGTGGATAATTAGCGTGCACTCAGTCACTATAGAGAGGTGCTGATGGAACGGGGCTGTAGTGCCCGGGTAATGCAGAAGATTAATTCATCGCACACTCGTCGCCTTCACATATTGTCACCTTCACGCCTATGGTTTGGTCTATTATTCTTTTGCCTGTTAATAAATATACACTGCAACTAGCTTACGAGTATGCGATGAATTAATCTTCTGCAACGCTGCCGAGAAGCAGCACTGGCTAAGAAAAGTCTGTGGGAAGGTTCCCAGACAATATATGTCTGCTTTTTTACTGTGACCTTGCTCCAGTGAGATGTACCATCCCTGGCCACATTCACTTGCACAGGTGTTTGTGGTTAGGCGGTCCTTCCCAGTTAGTGCACTGGGGAGGGCACGGGTAATGTTCTGGGACCCGTGCTTGTGGAAGGCGGAGGTGATACCGGGAGAAATAGTGGCAGCTGTGGACCGAGTATGAACACCCGGCCACAACCGCAATGAGGTTGTGGAAAGCTTCCGCCTCCAAGAGCCTAAAAGGCAACATTTCAAGCACAAGCAAGCAGTCCAGAAATGTGGCAGTTTAGTATTGCGGCCTGTGGGTGGGTGGTTAGCTGCGTACTTGCGCTTGCCTTCCAAGGACTGTGGTAGGGACAACTGAACGCTGCAAAGGGACAAGGACGTGGACAGAGATGGTTGCAAGTTTGTAATGACAGGTACAGGGCGGGAGGTATCTTTGCATGTGCCATGGACAGGGGATTGGCGTGCACGCACAACAGCGTAAAAGGCAGTGGTGTCACCCGCAGACACTGTTTCTGGACTTTGGTGTTCGGCCCGGCAAGTCGGGTGCTTTGCTGTCATGTGCCTGAGCATGCTTGTGGTGGCCAGGCTGGTAGTTTTGGTGCTCTTGCTGATGCTGGCCTGGCAGATGTTGCAAATGGCCTTTTTGGGGTTATCTGAACAGTCTTTAAAAAAGAACCAGACTCGGGAAGATCTAACAGTTGTACTGGCAACTTCCATCTTGTTGGTGTTCCGTGAAGCAGTTGCCGCCTTGTGTATGTGGCTACCACACTGCTTGTTCCTGCCTGTTGTGGTGCTACACCTCACTCCCCCTGTGTGCTGCTGTCCTCGCTTTGCATGTCCCCTTGAGAGGTTGGGTTAGTGACTTCATCGTCCACCGCTTACTTTTCCACTTCCGCACCCTGGTCCTCCTCCAGACTTTCTGTCCATTGTGTCTCATCATTATCCACCTCTTGCGACAGTAATTGCACTTTCCCACCGTCACCTTTGGGTAACCATGGCTGCTCAAATCACCACATGCGATCTTCTGTTTCCCTGCTCGACGCTGGCTGGTCGAGAGGCCCAAATCTATCGATGGAAAAGTGAACAGCTCTTGGGGTAACCCTGGACTCTAATCTCTCCTTCAAACCACATATCCAAGCTCTTTCCACTTCTGAGCGGACCGAGTAAGAGGCCAGAATCTATACATGGAAAGATGAACAAAACAGTTCTTTGGAGTGTCCAAGTGTGGGATCAGTTGTCTCAGGGCACTCAGAATAATGGGAGGAAGGAGGATCAGAGTGAGGAAGATGCCAACTTCAAGTAAAAAAAAAATTCCCGGATCCGCACATTCCTCAACCACGAATCTACAAAAACACTAGTGGATGCCCTCATCATCTCCCTTTTTGACAACTGTAATCTCCTGCTCTGTGGCCTCCCTTCTAACACTCTTGCATTCCTCCAATCTATCCTAAACTCTGTAGCCTGACTAATCCACCTGTCCCCTCGGTATTACCTGGCCTCTCCTCTCTGTCAATCCCTTCACAGGCTCCCCATTGCCCACAGACTCCAGTTCAAAACCCTAACCTTGGTATGCAAAGTCATCCACAACCTGTATCCTCCATATATCTGTGACCTAGTCTCCCGGTACTTATCTGCATGCAACCTCTGATCCTCACAAGATCTCCTTCTTTACTCTTCCCACAATTGCATACAAGATTTCTACTGTGCATTCACTCTACCCCATCATTTCTGACTCTCACCTACTGTTGAAACCTTCAAAAAGCACCTGAAGACCCACCTCTTCCGACATGCATTCAACCTGCAGTAACTAGAGATGAGCGTTGTTCTACTCGAACTGTTCGCCAATCTCAAATTCGAGCTGTTTTGGGCGGTGTTCGAGCCGTTCGGCGAACACGAACAATTTGAGAAAAATTCGGCTGTTCGAGGTTATGTTCGATAACTGTTCGTGCACCAAAATCATAACTGGATTTTTTCTCAGTAATGATGAAAATTAATGTTAATACGCAGTTTGAGTGTACAGCGGGGTGGGGGGAGGGGCAGGGGATGGATCTCTGCAGGAACAATGAAGATCTCCATTTTTTTTTCTCTTTCCCGCATTTGCAGTGGGGAGGTGCAATCTGTCAGCCTATCAGCAGCGCACACACGGAGAAAAGTGCTTTTTTTCACACAAGCAAGGGCATGTGTGATTGGCAGTGTATGTCACATGTCCTTGCCCTATAAAACCAAGCCATTTTCCCCGTCGCCACCATTTTCTCACTGCTGCAGCTGCGTGTTAGACGGCACCGCTGTTGCTGTGTGCGCTATACCTTGTTAATTTCAAGCCAATTTTCGCACAAATATACAGATAGCTTGGGAGTAGGGAATAGTTGTGATTGCAGTCCTTTTAAGGACTAGGTTACAGCATTTCCTACGACTTTTATCAGGGAGGTCTGTGCTCTTAAATAGATAGGTTGTGGGAGTAAAGACTAATTGTAATTGGAGTCCTTTTCAGGACTAGGTTACATCAGTTCCTATCAGTTTTTGCCAGGCAGGTCTGTGCCAGTGCTGTGCAAGTTTTTTTCACAGCATTTGGCTGAATCTAGCAAAGCTAATCCTTTTTGGCCTATTGCAGAGTGTGTTAGTCAGTGGAGTAGCCTATCTGTGTTGCAAGATATACCACCTGTGTATAGAATACCAATTTTTTTACTGCACCTAGTGAAGTAAAATCTTTTGGGCATAGCATCATTCTATTAGTCCATCTATACTGACCTCCATCAGGTTGCAAATTAAAACTAATTTTTATCTGCATCTACAGTACCTCTGAAAAAATATTTGGGCTTCTACCTGTGAGTGGGACTTGTTGTATTAGTCCATCTATACTGACCTCCATCAGGTTGCAAACTGAATATATTTTTTTCCTGCATCTACCTCTGAAAAAATATTGGGCTTCTAGCTGTGTGTGGGTCTTGTTCTATTAATCCATCTATACTGACCTCCATCAGGTTGCAAACTGAATATAATTTTTTTCTGCATCTAGCTCTGAAAAAATATTTGGCCTTCTAGTAGTGTGTCGGACTTTCTCTATTAGTCCATCTATACTGACCTCCATCAGGTTGCAAACTGAATATAATTTTTTTCTGCATCTAGCTCTGAAAAAATATTTGGCCTTCTAGTAGTGTGTCGGACTTTCTCTATTAGTCCATCTATACTGACCTCCATCAGGTTGCAAATTAAAACTAATTTTTATCTGCATCTACAGTACCTCTGAAAAAATATTTGGGCTTCTAGCGGTGTGTGGGACTTGTTGTATTAGTCCATCTATACTGACCTCCATCAGGTTGCAAACTGAATATATTTTTTTCTGCATCTACCTCTGAAAAAATATTGGGCTTCTAGCTGTGTGTGGGACTTGTTGTATTAGTCCATCTATACTGACCTCCATCAGGTTGCAAACTGAATATATTTTTTTCTGCATCTACCTCTGAAAAAATATTGGGCTTCTAGCTGTGTGTGGGTCTTGTTCTATTAATCCATCTATACTGACCTCCATCAGGTTGCATACTGAATATAATTTTTTTCTGCATCTAGCTCTGAAAAAATATTTGGCCTTCTAGTAGTGTGTCGGACTTTCTCTATTAGTCCATCTATACTGACCTCCATCAGGTTGCAAATTAAAACTAATTTTTTTCTGCATCTACCTCTGAAAAAATATTGGGCTTCTACCTGTGTGTGGGACTTGTTGTATTAGTCCATCTATACTGACCTCCATCAGGTTGCAAACTGAATATATTTTTTTCCTGCATCTACCTCTGAAAAAATATTGGGCTTCTAGCTGTGTGTGGGTCTTGTTCTATTAATCCATCTATACTGACCTCCATCAGGTTGCAAACTGAATATAATTTTTTTCTGCATCTAGCTCTGAAAAAATATTTGGCCTTCTAGTAGTGTGTCGGACTTTCTCTATTAGTCCATCTATACTGACCTCCATCAGGTTGCAAACTGAATATAATTTTTTTCTGCATCTAGCTCTGAAAAAATATTTGGCCTTCTAGTAGTGTGTCGGACTTTCTCTATTAGTCCATCTATACTGACCTCCATCAGGTTGCAAATTAAAACTAATTTTCATCTGCATCTACAGTACCTCTAGAAAAAATATTGGGCTTCTACCTGTGTGTGGGACTTGTTGTATTAGTCCATCTATACTGACCTCCATCAGGTTGCAAACTGAATATATTTTTTTCCTGCATCTACCTCTGAAAAAATATTGGGCTTCTAGCTGTGTGTGGGTCTTGTTCTATTAATCCATCTATACTGACCTCGATCAGGTTGCAAACTGAATATAATTTTTTTCTGCATCTAGCTCTGAAAAAATATTTGGCCTTCTAGTAGTGTGTCGGACTTTCTCTATTAGTCCATCTATACTGACCTCCATCAGGTTGCAAACTGAATATAATTTTTTTCTGCATCTAGCTCTGAAAAAATATTTGGCCTTCTAGTAGTGTGTCGGACTTTCTCTATTAGTCCATCTATACTGACCTCCATCAGGTTGCAAATTAAAACGAATTTTTATCTGCATCTACAGTACCTCTGAAAAAATATTTGGGCTTCTAGCTGTGTGTGGGACTTGTTGTATTAGTCCATCTATACTGACCTCCATCAGGTTGCAAACTGAATATATTTTTTTCTGCATCTACCTCTGAAAAAATATTGGGCTTCTAGCTGTGTGTGGGACTTGTTGTATTAATCCATCTATACTGACCTCCATCAGGTTGCAAACTGAATATAATTTTTTTCTGCATCTATCTCCGAAAAAATATTTGGCCTTCTAGTAGTGTGTCGGACTTTCTCTATTAGTCCATCTATACTGACCTCCATCAGGTTGCAAACTGAATATAATTTTTTTCTGCATCTAGCTCTGAAAAAATATTTGGCCTTCTAGTAGTGTGTCGGACTTTCTCTATTAGTCCATCTATACTGACCTCCATCAGGTTGCAAATTAAAACTAATTTTTATCTGCATCTACAGTACCTCTGAAAAAAT
Source organism: Phyllobates terribilis (assembly GCF_046119375.1). Lineage (NCBI taxonomy): Eukaryota > Metazoa > Chordata > Amphibia > Anura > Dendrobatidae > Phyllobates > Phyllobates terribilis. Next base: position 119,199,519 of record NW_027362768.1, read on the forward strand.
ATTTGGGCTTCTAGCTGTGTGTGGGACTTGTTGTATTAGTCCATCTATACTGACCTCCATCAGGTTGCAAACTGAATATATTTTTTTCTGCATCTACCTCTGAAAAAATATTGGGCTTCTAGCTGTGTGTGGGACTTGTTGTATTAGTCCATCTATACTGACCTCCATCAGGTTGCAAACTGAATATATTTTTTTCTGCATCTACCTCTGAAAAAATATTGGGCTTCTAGCTGTGTGTGGGTCTTGTTCTATTAATCCATCTATACTGACCTCCATCAGGTTGCAAACTGAATATAATTTTTTTCTGCATCTAGCTCTGAAAAAATATTTGGCCTTCTAGTATTGTGTCGGACTTTCTCTATTAGTCCATCTATACTGACCTCCATCAGGTTGCAAACTGAATATATTTTTTTCTGCATCTACCTCTGAAAAAATATTTGGCCTTCTAGTAGTGTGTCGGACTTTCTCTATTAGTCCATCTATACTGACCTCCATCAGGTTGCAAATTAAAACTAATTTTTATCTGCATCTACAGTACCTCTGAAAAAATATTTGGGCTTCTAGCTGTGTGTGGGACTTGTTGTATTAGTCCATCTATACTGACCTCCATCAGGTTGCAAACTGAAAATATTTTTTTCCTGCATCTACCTCTGAAGAAATATTGGGCTTCTAGCTGTGTGTGGGTCTTGTTCTATTAATCCATCTATACTGACCTCCATCAGGTTGCAAATTCAAAATAATTTTTTTCTGCATCTAACCCAGCCAATAGTTTTGGCCTAATACCACAGTTTGGCCACTCAGCTCTGCTCGGTTACCATCCATTGTTTTTTTGTCAAACAACTCCAGAGTTGTGAATTAGTTAACCACCAAAATGAGTGGAAAAAGGCCTGCTGCTGGTGGAAAGGGGAATAGGCGTGTTGGGAAGGGGATAAAAGGTTGTGTCCGTGGGGTAGGTGTTAAAGAAACAGTAACATCTGCAGAAGAAAGACCATCTTCCAGCCAAACTAAAATGTCTACTTCTTTTAGCGGACAATGTGATAAGATCCCTTTCTTACGGCCACGCCAATCACTACAAATTCCAGATGAGGCACAAAAACAGCAGGTGCTTCAACGGATATCAAGTGCTCCTTTAAGTGGGCTCTCCTCCACATCAACTTCAACATCACAAATACTCCAGTCCTCAAAGGTGTCACCCAAATCGCACTTGCTTCCTCACAGCTCCCAAATCTCCAGCTGCCCATCTGAGTATGAGGTAGAACAGATGGTTGAGTCTGCAGAGCTGTTTACTCATACTATAGCCTGGGAATCAGAGGTCGACTCCAGCGCTTCTGTGAATCCAGACGAGGAAATGATCTGCACTGATGCCCAGAATCTTTATGAGTCGGATCCAGGACCAGACGCAGAAGGTTCTGACCATAATGTAGACCCTCATTCCCAAACTGTAACTCCTGTTGGTGGAGACAATGAGGAAGACGATGATAAGACTCAAATACCTGATTGGAGCGACAACTTTAGTTTTTTGTCAGGGCAGGAACAGGTTGGCTCTGAGGACGACGGGTGTGATAACGCACAGGGTGATGATGATGAGGTCGGAGATCCCACTTACTGTCAACCCACAGTCAGCCAAGAGATGAGGTCAGCAGAGGAGGTGGAGGAAGATGCTAGCGACGACGAGGTCAGGTTGCGCCTTCCTGGACAGAGACGTAGTACTGGAAGCACGTCAACAACTGCATCCTCAAACACAACTCTGCCTCTCACCACAAGTCGTGGTGGCTCTTCAGGTCGCATGGGTGCTAAGCCTTGCATAGCCTGGGCATTTTTTCAGATCGATAAAGATGACCCAACTCGTGTTATCTGTAACATTTGTCAGCAAAAGCTAAGTAGAGGCCAAAAAATACATAGTTTGAGTACTTCATGCATGAACCGGCACATGGACATGAAGCATAAGTTGCAGTGGGAAGCTCAGTGTGCTACAATGCGGCCTAGCCGGCCGGGCCAACCACCGTCTGCCTTATCTTGTGCATCCGCGGCCTCTTCATCCTCTGTGACTGGGGGGACAGCAGTCACACCTGTTTTGGGGCGCAGACCTGCCACCTCTTTACCCGCAACAGCCAGCGTGATTGGCAGGTCATCATTTTCTTTGGAGGTGGTAACACCAGCTGGTGTTGAGCGCTGTCCGACATCGATAGCACCACCTTTGGATCAAGGCAACCTAACATGTCCGCCTGCATCTTCCTCACAGACCGGCAGTTTGCCGGGGACACCCTTATCAACCCCGTCTAAGCACAATAGCCAGCCCTCGGTCCCTCAGATGTGGACAAGTAAAAGACCATTTCCTCCTAGCCATGAGAAAGCTAAGAGGTTGAATTTCACCATCTGCAAGCTCTTGGCTACAGAAATGCTGCCTTTCCGCCTGGTGGACACAGAGGATTTTCGAGACCTTATGTCCGTCGCAGTGCCCCAGTACCAGATGCCCAGTCGGCACTACTTCTCAAAGAAAGGTGTGCCTGCGCTCCACCAGCATGTCGCACATAACATCACCGCTTCTTTGAGAAACTCTGTGTGTGACAGGGTGCATTTCACCACAGACACTTGGACGAGTAGGCATGGACAGGGGCGTTACATGTCGCTGACTGGGCACTGGGTAACTATGGTGACAGCAGGACAAGGGGCTGCTGTCCAAGTCTTGCCGTCCCCACGAGTTGTGCGTCAATCCTCTTTATGTCATTTTTCCTCCACTGCTTCTGCCTCCTCAACCTCCTCTCGGTCTTCCACCTGCACCCAAAGCCTGTCTGGTCATGCCACAAGCTTTCTAACTGCGCAGAAGGGATCCTGCACACCTCCTTACTATGCTGGCAGTAGGGCTCAACGTCATCAGGCGGTTTTTACATTGAAATGTCTGGGAAATGTGAGTCACACAGCTGAGGAGTTGTGGTCAGCTCTGGAGAACTAATTTCATGAATGGTTGTCTCCACTGGACCTGAAACCAGGGAAGGCCGTGTGCGACAATGCTGCAAACCTGGGTGCGGCCCTTCGCCGGGGCAATGTCACACACGTGCCTTGTATGGCTCACGTGTTGAACCTGGTTGTCCAGCAATTTTTAGCCCACTATCCCAGACTAGATGGCCTTCTGCAGAGGGCACGGTTGCTGTGTGCTCACTTCCGCCGTTCGCATCCCGCAGCTCAGCGACTTACATCTCTACAGAAGTCGTTGGGCCTGCCACTTCACCGGCTAAAATGCGATGTGCCTACCCGGTGGAATTCAACTCTGCACATGTTGCAGCGACTGTGGCAGCACCGACAAGCCCTGATGCAATACGTTCTGACGTATAGCCTGGGCCAATGAGATTCAGAGGTGGGGCAAATCACGCTGGAGGAGTGGTCTCAGATCAGGGACCTATGCACCCTTCTGCACAGTTTTGAAATGGCGACGAAGATGTTTAGTGCTGACGATGCCATTATCAGCATGACTATTCCGGTGATTTACATGCTGGATAGTGTTGAGCCACCCCCGTAGTGTTCGAGTTCGGTTCGGTTCGTCGAACACCCGTGTGTTCGCCGAACTGTTCGTCGAACTGTTCGTCGAACACCTTCGAACACCGTTAAAACCAATGGCAGGCAAACAAAAACACATAGAAACACATAGAAAACACCTTCAAAGGTGTCCAAAAGCTGACAAACTGCTCAGAAGACACAACTAACACATGGAAAAGTGACAAGTACATATAGTCATGCGAAAAGAAAAGAGGTGGAGGAGTAAAAGGAGGGGGAGACACAGATATAGGCATGTTATGCCCGTCTAAAATCCAAAAAGTGAGAAGCCGAGACGGCCAGTCCGCTCCTGCCCGTGCCACCTCCGTGTCGCCGGGTTTGTGCCAGAGCCGCGGTGAACCCTGACGGCCAGCCCCCCTCTCCCAATACTGGTGCCTGTCCGCTGGTGGGTCGAGAGAGCCCCCCTGTGGTGGAGGCAGCTCTAAGCTTTTTAATTTAAATTGTCCCTCTAATTTGAATGAATACACTTTAAATCCATTTACAAGGATCTATTGGAGGGCAAGTCTCATGCCAGCAGCCGCGTAATTCCAGCTCCAGTAGCGTCCACTAAAGCTGCTGCAGTTAAAAAGCTTTTATAAGGATCGAGCTCGGCTGTCCACCGCAAGGCATCCTAGTGCCAGTCCCAGCCCCTATGCCTTGGGGTGCCTCCTGATGCTCTTCACTAAGTATCCCGTGGTCCCGAAGCATTTCCTTTGAAAAAATTAAGTGTCCAAACTACAGGTGGTGTAGCTTGCTTAACAGCCGGGATAATCCGCTGACTAGCAGACACTGCTACTAGGCACAAAGTATTTCCTGGGCTAGATGCAGTTAAAAATTTGTAATTAGATACTCTCGTTGGATGCTGAGAAAGCATTCCATAGAGTCTCCTGGCACGCCATATATGATTCTCTTAAAAAGCTTGGGGTAGGGGTCTAGGGGACCCTTTTATAGCCAAAATCATGGCCCTGTATCACAATACGTCACCTAGGCTGAAGATAAATGGAACTGTAGCACCGAGGGCTCGGTTGCTACAGACGTATTGCACCTCACTCAGAGGTGTGATATCTCACTCTCAGATAAGGATGGAGTGTGGATCAGGACCCGACACCTGCATGCATTACACCACATTGCCGTGGGGCAGGGCGACCAATATGCCCCTGAGATGGGCACGACAGTCCCTGTCCCTGGCTGGAGTGGGGGGAGGGAACACTGAGGAAGGGGAATCCTGCAGTGCAGGAGCAGGGAGGAAGCAGTTCCTGGGTGCATTGAGAAGGGAGTATAAAAGGTGGGCACCATCTTAGTTCAGTGCAGAGAAGTCTGAGCAGAAGTGGCAGGGAGCAGGGGCTCTGCATGAGCTCTGCTCCGGAGGCGGGCCTAGTAACAGAGGCCCAGGCCTGCAAGAGGGAGAAGGAAGGAAGAGGAGCGGAGAAGGCTCCAGGAACGAGGAATGAAGGGATCCCAGGGGTGCGGACGGGCGAATCGCCACCGCACGCCCGAATCCACCTGCGTGGAGGGGTCAGGCCAAAGGGGGAGACCGGTCCCCGAACTAGTGGAGGCAGGAAACGACCCTCAGCTAGAAACCGGAGGCTCTGACATTTTATGTGGCGCAGCCCCTTGCTCCACCCGCTAGGAAGGCACCACATAGGGTCAGGGAAACTGGCGCCAAGTTTACCAAGAGGAGGCCCGAGGCAGCCGGACAGAAGTGTTGGTAAGAAAGGCCAGACAAAGCACACACAAAGGGGGTCCTGTGAAGCGCTCCAAAGTTATCTGGGAGTTGTCTGAGCCCCTCACCTGGTGAGCACAGTACGACGTGGGCAGCCGTTACCTGCAGACGTGGTCTGGATAATAAGAACTGTGAGTAAAGGCCCTGAACTGCATCACTGACTCCGTGTCGTTACTGCTGCTGCCCTGCACCATCACCCCCATCCTCCGCATACACTGCCCTGAGGCTATACTCCTCCCGTGGGGAGTTATGCTACGCTCTGCTGCACCCACAACACCAGCCTTAGCGGTCTGCCCTGTAGCGGCGGTTCACTCTGACCACAATCCACGGGTGGCGTAGTCGGACATTTAAACATCAAAACCACATAAATAGTTCCGCCACTGGTTTGACCGCCCTGAGCCACGGAACCGGATCGCCGCCACGAAGACTACAACCACCAGCATCCACCAAAAAGGGTCCGGCTCCGGGTGTCCCAAGGCCCAGGGGGTGCGTCAGAACATTTTCATCACCTTTCACAATCACCAATGGGACAAGGCAGGGATGTCCTCTGTCCCCTCTCTTATACATCCTAGTGACGGAGCACCTGCTCTCATCAATTCGCCATAACCCCAATATTAGGTGGATTGAGGTGGGAGGCACCGAGTACAAGTGCTCTCTATTTGTTGATGATGTCCTAGTATATATCACTCAATCACATATATCCATCCCTGCTGTTATGGCTGAAATAGATCACTTTGTTACATGGTAAAATTTTAAAATCAATGCAGCGAAGTCTGAGGCCCTCGATGTCTCCCTCCCTAAATCCATATAGGATTCCATCCAGTCCAACTTTCCCTTTGCCTGGCCCTCACAGGGTATCAAATACTTAGGAATTCCTATTCATAGAGACCTCTCCCATCTATGTTATCTTAATTTTGGGCCCTTTATTGAACAATTCCATACAGACCACGGTTGGCAAGTTAGAACTGTAAGATTCACTACGTGAACCACTGGTGTTTTGTGGAAAAGCACATGTACACCGCGTTCCAAATTATTATGCAAAAAGTGTTTAGGAGTGATAAGGGAAGAATTTGTTTGTTTGTCAGTTAAACTCATTGATGGTGATGTGTGTCAGGGCTCTTTATATCACTGTAAGCAATTGCAGACACCTGTGCTAATTAGTTTGGCAGGTGTGTCCAATGAAAGGCAAGACTACTTAAGAAGGCTCTCTCACATTATTAAGCAGCCTACATTTTCTGCCAAAATGGGAAAGAAAAAGGATGTGTCGGCTGCTGAGAAGCAACAAATTGTGGAGTGTTTAGGTCAAGGCATGACTACAATCAACATTGTGCGATGATCAGGATGAAGTGTCTTGGCAATCAAGAAGTATGTAGCTGATTCACAGTACACACGTGTGCGTGCTGATAAGGGCAAATTGAGGACTCTTTCCTACAGGCAATTACGTCAGGTTGAAAGAGCAGCGGCAAAAAAGCCTTGTCATAGCAGCAGACAAGTTTTTGAAGCTGCTTGTGCCTCCAACGTCCCCCGAACAACAAGATGCAGGGTCCTTCAGAGGTTTGCAGCTGTGCATACGCCATCCTGTCAACCTCCTCTATCCACTTCACACAAGCAGAAACGGCTCCAGTGGGCCAAACATTACATGAAGACTGATTTCAAAACTGTTTTGTTCACGGATGAGTGCCGTGCAGCGCTCGATGGTCCAGATGGATGGAGTGGAGGATGGCTGGTTGATGGACACCCCACGCAAACACGGCTACAGCGCCAACAAGGAGGAGGTGGAGTAATGTTTTGGGCTGGAATCATGGGGAGAGAGATTGTCGGCCCCTTTAGGATCCCTGAAGGCGCTAAAGATGAACTCCATAATGTATGTGGATTTTCTCAAACAGCACTTCCTGCCATGGTTCAAGAAGAAGAACCGTGTATTTCACAGCAAGATCATTTTTCTGCATGATAATGCACCATCTCATGCTGCACATAAAACATCTGCATCTCTGGCTGATATGGGCATAAAAGGGGACAAACTTATGGTGTGACCCCCATGCTCCCCTGACCTCTACCCCATTCAGAACCTTTGGAGCATCATTAAAAGGAGTGTCTATGATGGCGGGAGGCAGTTCACATCTAAGCAACAGCTCTGGGAGGGTATTCTGTCCTCATGCAAAACAATTGAAGCAGAAACCATCCAAAACCTGACAAATTCAATGGACGAGAGAGTTCAGAAACTCCTTTCGAACAAGGGGTCCTATGTGAAAATGTAACATCACCTAGAATAAAGTTTTGAGTTGAAAACTGTTTGATTTCAGTTTCTAACAACCTGCTAATGCTTATAATTTCAAAAATGACCATTTTTTTGGTCTTTATTAAAATGAAAAGGTTGATCGAAAAGTTTGGGGGATCTAAGAGTGTGGCAACCCAGTAGTCATGATTACTTCGAATTCTGACAATATGAGGGTCATGCTGCAGGTAGTGCAGCAAGAAGGCACTTATGTGTCTTGCGCATCTCGGAGCCCCAAAATTATTTTCCGGGCTAGATGCAGCTAAAAATTATTTTTAATTTTAAATCTGGTGAAGCTTATTATAGATGGCCTAATAGGATCAGTGCTGCACACTGCTACAAAGCCCAAATTATTTTCCAGTCAAGATACAGATAAACATGATTAGTAATTTGAAAGCTTAAAACGGTTGGTAGGGTGATTTTAACCAATCATCAAGCTTTTACTCTCCCCAGGATGACACAGGGGTAGAAAAGTCGTTTCGGATCCATGATTTGTTCATCTTTATGAACGTGAGTCTGTCTACATTATCAGTGGAGAGCCGCGTGCGCTTATCTGTCAGCACACCACCAGCAGCGCTGAACACACGTTCAGACAGAACGCTGGCTGCGGGGCATGACAAGATCTCCAAGGCGTAAGTGGCTAGCTCCGGCCATTTATCCAGATTGGAAGCCCAAAAAGAGCAAGGGTCCAGTGACACAGTCGTGGCTTCAATGTTTACTTGGAGATACTCCTGTACCATCGTCTCTAGGCGTTGACTATGTGTCAGACTTCTTGTCTCCTGTGGCCTTGCAAAGGATGGGCTAAAAAAGTGGTGAAATGATTCCGCAAAATTGATGTTACCAGCAGATACTGTGGTTCTGTTACGGTTTGTGTGCTGAACACTTGACGGTCCCACGGTTGGCAAGTTGGAACTGTGAGATTCACTACGTGCACCACTGGTATTTTGTGGAAAAGCACATGTAAGATTCTGCAACAGTCTCTGCTGATACTCCTGCATGCGTGCATCCCTTTCTATGGCAGGAATAATTTCTGCAAATTTACTTTTGTACCGGGGATCTAACAGTGTGGCAACCCAGTAGTCAGGATTATTTCTAATTCTCACAATTCGAGGGTCATGTTGCAGGTAGTGCAGCAAGAAGGCACTCATGTGTGTTGCGCATCCAGGAGCACCAAGTCCCTGTTGTGTTGGTGGCGAGGTAACAATCATGCTTCCTTCCTCTGTCCTCTCCCCCCAACCTCGCACAACAGAAATGTGATCAAGGTCTCCCTCATCTGATGAGTCTTCCATCAGTTCGTCCTCCACTTCTTCCTGGGCTCCTGCACCTTCCTCACTAGTTTGGCTGCTACCATGCGCCCTGGTTAAACCATCTCCCCCACCCTCACATGCCTGCCGCCTTGGTGCTGCCGACCGTCTGGACCTTGCAGATGTTAGCCCTTCCGCATACAACTCCTCCTCCTCTACTTCCTCCACCTCCTCTTGTGCCACCACCTGACTCCGAATTCTGTTTAACATGTGCTCCAGCATGTAAATCACCGGAATAGTCATGCTGATAATGGCATCGTCAGCACTAAACATCTTCGTCGCCATTTCAAAACTGTGCAGAAGGGTGCATAGGTCCCTGATCTGAGACCACTCCTCCAGCGTGATTTGCCCCACCTCTGAATCTCGTTGGCCCAGGCTATACGTCAGAACGTATTGCACCAGGGCTTGTCGGTGCTGCCACAGTCGCTGCAACATGTGCAGAGTTGAATTCCACCGGGTAGGCACATCGCATTTTAGCCGGTGAAGTGGCAGGCCCAACGACTTCTGTAGAGATGTAAGTCGCTGAGCTGCGGGATGCGAACGGCGGAAGTGAGCACACAGCGACCGTGCCCTCTGCAGAAGGCCATCTAGTCTGGGATAGTGGGCTAAAAATTGCTGGACAACCAGGTTCAACACGTGAGCCATACAAGGCACGTGTGTGACATTGCCCCGGCGAAGGGCCGCACCCAGGTTTGCAGCATTGTCGCACACGGCCTTCCCTGGTTTCAGGTCCAGTGGAGACAACCATTCATGAAATTGGTTCTCCAGAGCTGACCACAACTCCTCAGCTGTGTGACTCACATTTCCCAGACATTTCAATGTAAAAACCGCCTGATGACGTTGAGCCCTACTGCCAGCATAGTAAGGAGGTGTGCAGGATCCCTTCTGCGCAGTTAGAAAGCTTGTGGCATGACCAGACAGGCTTTGGGTGCAGGTGGAAGACCGAGAGGAGGTTGAGGAGGCAGAAGCAGTGGAGGAAAAATGACATAAAGAGGATTGACGCACAACTCGTGGGGATGGCAAGACTTGGACAGCAGCCCCTTGTCCTGCTGTCACCATAGTTACCCAGTGCCCAGTCAGCGACATGTAACGCCCCTGTCCATGCCTACTCGTCCAAGTGTCTGTGGTGAAATGCACCCTGTCACACACAGAGTTTCTCAAAGAAGCGGTGATGTTGTGTGCGACATGCTGGTGGAGCGCAGGCACACCTTTCTTTGAGAAGTAGTGCCGACTGGGCATCTGGTACTGGGGCACTGCGACGGACATAAGGTCTCGAAAATCCTCTGTGTCCACCAGGCGGAAAGGCAGCATTTCTGTAGCCAAGAGCTTGCAGATGGTGAAATTCAACCTCTTAGCTTTCTCATGGCTAGGAGGAAATGGTCTTTTACTTGTCCACATCTGAGGGACCGAGGGCTGGCTATTGTGCTTAGACGGGGTTGATAAGGGTGTCCCCGGCAAACTGCCGGTCTGTGAGGAAGATGCAGGCGGACATGTTAGGTTGCCTTGATCCAAAGGTGGTGCTATCGATGTCGGACAGCGCTCAAGACCAGCTGGTGTTACCACCTCCAAAGAAAATGATGACCTGCCAATCACGCTGGCTGTTGCGGGTAAAGAGGTGGCAGGTCTGCGCCCCAAAACAGGTGTGACTGCTGTCCCCCCAGTCACAGAGGATGAAGAGGCCGCGGATGCACAAGATATGGCAGACGGTGGTTGGCCCGGCCGGCTAGACCGCATTGTAGCACACTGAGCTTCCCACTGCAACTTATGCTTCATGTCCATGTGCCGGTTCATGCATGAAGTACTCAAACTATGTATTTTTTGGCCTCTACTTAGCTTTTGCTGACAAATGTTACAGATAACACGAGTTGGGTCATCTTTATCGATCTGAAAAAATGCCCAGGCTATGCAAGGCTTAGCACCCATGCGACCTGAAGAGCCACCACGACTTGTGGTGAGAGGCAGAGTTGTGTTTGAGGATGCAGTTGTTGACGTGCTTCCAGTACTACGTCTCTGTCCAGGAAGGCGCAACCTGACCTCGTCGTCACTAGCATCTTCCTCCACCTCCTCTGCTGACCTCATCTCTTGGCTGACTGTGGGTTGACAGTAAGTGGGATCTCCGACCTCATCATCATCACCCTGTGCGTTATCACACCCGTCGTCCTCAGAGCCAACCTGTTCCTGCCCTGACAAAAAACTAAAGTTGTCGCTCCAATCAGGTATTTGAGTCTTATCATCGTCTTCCTCATTGTCTCCACCAACAGGAGTTACAGTTTGGGAATGAGGGTCTACATTATGGTCAGAACCTTCTGCGTCTGGTCCTGGATCCGACTCATAAAGATTCTGGGCATCAGTGCAGATCATTTCCTCGTCTGGATTCACAGAAGCGCTGGAGTCGACCTCTGATTCCCAGGCTATAGTATGAGTAAACAGCTCTGCAGACTCAACCATCTGTTCTACCTCATACTCAGACGGGCAGCTGGAGATTTGGGAGCTGTGAGGAAGCAAGTGCGATTTGGGTGACACCTTTGAGGACTGGAGTATTTGTGATGTTGAAGTTGATGTGGAGGAGAGCCCACTTAAAGGAGCACTTGATATCCGTTGAAGCACCTGCTGTTTTTGTGCCTCATCTGGAATTTGTAGCGATTGGCGTGGCCGTAAGAAAGGGATCTTATCACATTGTCCGCTAAAAGAAGTAGACATTTTAGTTTGGCTGGAAGATGGGCTTTCTTCTGCACCTACCCCACGGACACAACCTTTTTTCCCCTTCCCAACACGCCTATTCCCCTTTCCACCAGCAGCAGGCCTTTTTCCACTCATTTTGGTGGTTAACTAATTCACAACTCTGGAGTTGTTTGCACAAAAAAACAATGGATGGTAACCGAGCAGAGCTGAGTGGCCAAACTGTGGTATTAGGCCAAAACTATTGGCTGGGTTAGATGCAGAAAAAAATTATTTTGAATTTGCAACCTGATGGAGGTCAGTATAGATGGACTAATAGACCAAGTCCCACACACCGCTAGAAGCCCAAATATTTTTTCAGAGCTAGATGCAGAAATTTTTTTTATTCAATTTTTAACCTGATGGAGGTCAGTATAGATGGACTAATAGACCAAGTCCCACACACTGCTAGAAGCCCAAATATTTTTTCAGAGCTAGATGCAGAAAAAAATTATTTTTAATTTGCAACCTGATGGAGGTCAGTATAGATGGACTAATAGACCAAGTCCCACACACTGCTAGAAGCCCAAATATTTTTTCAGAGCTAGATGCAGAAAAAAATTATTTTTAATTTGCAACCTGATGGAGGTCAGTATAGATGGACTAATAGACCAAGTCCCACACACTGCTAGAAGCCCAAATATTTTTTCAGAGCTAGATGCAGAAAAAAAATATTTTTAATTTGCAACCTGATGGAGGTCAGTATAGATGGACTAATAGACCAAGTCCCACACACCGCTAGAAGCCCAAATATTTTTTCAGAGCTAGATGCAAAAAAAAATTATATTCAATTTGCAACCTGCTGGACGTCAGTATAGAAGGACTAATAGAACAAGTCCCACACACTGCTAGAAGCCCAAATATTTTTTCAGAGCTAAATGAAGAAAAAAATTATTTTTAATTTGCAACCTGATGGAGGTCAGTATAGATGGACTAATAGACCAAGTCCCACACACCGCTAGAAGCCCAAATATTTTTTCAGAGCTAGATGCAGAAAATTTTTTTATTCAATTTGCAACCTGATGGAGGTCAGTATAGATGGACTAATAGACCAAGTCCCACACACTGCTAGAAGCCCAAATATTTTTTCAGAGCTAGATGCAGAAAAAAATTATTTTTAATTTGCAACCTGATGGAGGTCAGTATAGATGGACTAATAGACCAAGTCCCACACACTGCTAGAAGCCCAAATATTTTTTCAGAGCTAGATGCAGAAAAAAATTATTTTTAATTTGCAACCTGATGGAGGTCAGTATAGATGGACTAATAGAACAAGTCCCACACGCTGCTAGAAGCCCAAATATTTTTTCAGAGATAAATGAAGAAAAAAATTATTTTTAATTTGCAACCTGATGGAGGTCAGTATAGATGGACTAATAGACCAAGTCCCACACACTGCTAGAAGCCCAAATATTTTTTCAGAGCTAGATGCAGAAAAAAATTATTTTTAATTTGCAACCTGATGGAGGTCAGTATAGATGGACTAATAGACCAAGTCCCACACACCGCTAGAAGCCCAAATATTTTTTCAGAGCTAGATGCAGAAAAAAATTATATTCAGTTTGCAACCTGATGGAGGTCAGTATAGATGGACTAATAGAATGATGCTATGCCCAAAAGATTTTACTTCACTAGGTGCAGTAAAAAAATTGGTATTCTATACACAGGTGGTATATCTTGCAACACAGATAGGCTACTCCACTGACTAACACACTCTGCAATAGGCCAAAAAGGATTAGCTTTGCTAGATTCAGCCAAATGCTGTGAAAAAAACTTGCACAGCACTGGCACAGACCTGCCTGGCAAAAACTGATAGGAACTGATGTAACCTAGTCCTGAAAAGGACTCCAATTACAATTAGTCTTTACTCCCACAATCTATCTATTTAAGAGCACAGACCTGCCTGATAAAAGTCGTAGGAAATGCTGTAACCTAGTCCTTAAAAGGACTGCAATCACAACTATTCCCTACTCCCAAGCTATCTGTATATTTGTGCGAAAATTGGCTTGAAATTAACAAGGTATAGCGCACACAGCAACAGCGGTGCCGTCTAACACGCAGCTGCAGCAGTGAGAAAATGGTGGCGACGGGGAAAATGGCTTGGTCTTATAGGGCAAGGACATGTGACATACACTGCCAATCACACATGCCCTTGCTTGTGTGAAAAAAAGCACTTCGCTCCGTGTGTGCGCTGCTGATAGGCTGACAGATTGCACCTCCCCACTGCAAATGCGGGAAAGAGAAAAAAAAATGGAGATCTTCATTGTTCCTGCAGAGATCCATCCCCTGCCCCTCCCCCCGCCCCGCTGTACACTCAAACTGCGTATTAACATTAATTTTCATCATTACTGAGAAAAAATCCAGTTATGATTTTGGTGCACGAACAGTTATCGAACATAACCTCGAACAGCCGAATTTTTCTCAAATTGTTCGTGTTCGCCGACCGGCTCGAACACCGCCCAAAACAGCTCGAATTTGAGATTGGCGAACAGTTCGAGTAGAACAACGCTCATCTCTAATGCTGGAGCACATGTTAAACAGAATTCGGAGTCAGGTGGTGGCACAAGAGGAGGTGGAGGAAGTAGAGGAGGAGGAGTTGTATGCGGAAGGGCTAACATCTGCAAGGTCCAGACGGTCGGCAGCACCAAGGTGGCAGGCATGTGAGGGTGGGGGAGATGGTTTTAACAGGGCGCATGGTAGCAGCCAAACTAGTGAGGAAGGTGCAGGAGCCCAGGAAGAAGTGGAGGACGAACTGATGGAAGACTCATCAGATGAGGGAGACCTTGATCACATTTCTGTTGTGCGAGGTTGGGGGGAGAGGACAGAGGAAGGAAGCATGATTGTTACCTCGCCACCAACACAACAGGGACTTGGTGCTCCTGGATGCGCAACACACATGAGTGCCTTCTTGCTGCACTACCTGCAACATGACCCTCGAATTGTGAGAATTAGAAATAATCCTGACTACTGGGTTGCCACACTGTTAGATCCCCGGTACAAAAGTAAATTTGCAGAAATTATTCCTGCCATAGAAAGGGATGCACGCATGCAGGAGTACCAGCAGAGACTGTTGCAGAATCTTACATGTGCTTTTCCACAAAATACCAGTGGTGCACGTAGTTAATCTCACAGTTCCAACTTGCCAACCGTGGGACCGTCAAGTGTTCAGCACTCAAACCGTAACAGAACCACAGTATCTGCTGGTAACATCAATTTTGTGGAATCATTTCACCACTTTTTTAGCCCATCCTTTGCAAGGCCACAGGAGACAAGAAGTCTGACACATAGTCAACGCCTAGAGACGATGGTACAGGAATATCTCCAAGTAAACATTGAAGCCACGACTGTGTCACTGGAACCTTGCTCTTTTTGGGCTTCCAATCTGGATAAATGGCCGGAGCTAGCCACTTACGCCTTGGAGATCTTGTCATGCCCCGCAGCCAGCGTTCTGTCTGAACGTGTGTTCAGCGCTGCTGGTGGTGTGCTGACAGATAAGCGCACGCGGCTCTCCACTGATAATGTAGACAGACTCACGTTCATAAAGATGAACAAATCATGGATCCGAAACGACTTTTCTACCCCTGTGTCATCCTGGGGAGAGTAAAAGCTTGATGATTGGTTAAAATCACCCTACCAACCGTTTTAAGCTTTCAAATTACTAATCATGTTTATCTGTATCTTGACTGGAAAATAATTTGGGCTTTGTAGCAGTGTGCAGCACTGATCCTATTAGGCCATCTATACTAAAGCTTCACCAGATTTAAAATTAAAAATAATTTTTAGCTGCATCTAGCCCGGAAAATAATTTTGGGGCTCCGAGATGCGCAAGGCACATAAGTGCCTTCTTGCTGCACTACCTGCAGCATGACCCTCATATTGTCAGAATTCGAAGTAATCATGACTACTGGGTTGCCACACTCTTAGATCCCCCAAACTTTTCGATCAACCTTTTCATTTTAATAAAGACCAAAAAAATGGTCATTTTTGAAATTATAAGCATTAGCAGGTTGTTAGAAACTGAAATCAAACAGTTTTCAACTCAAAACTTTATTCTAGGTGATGTTACATTTTCACATAGGACCCCTTGTTCGAAAGGAGCTTCTGAACTCTCTCGTCCATTGAATTTGTCAGGTTTTGGATGGTTTCTGCTTCAATTGTTTTGCATGAGGACAGAATACCCTCCCAGAGCTGTTGCTTAGATGTGAACTGCCTCCCGCCATCATAGACACTCCTTTTAATGATGCTCCAAAGGTTCTGAATGGGGTAGAGGTCAGGGGAGCATGGGGGTCACACCATAAGTTTGTCCCCTTTTATGCCCATATCAGCCAGAGATGCAGATGTTTTATGTGCAGCATGAGATGGTGCATTATCATGCAGAAAAATGATCTTGCTGTGAAATACACGGTTCTTCTTCTTGAACCATGGCAGGAAGTGCTGTTTGAGAAAATCCACATACATTATGGAGTTCATCTTTAGCGCCTTCAGGGATCCTAAAGGGGCTGACAATCTCTCTCCCCATGATTCCAGCCCAAAACATTACTCCACCTCCTCCTTGTTGGCGCTGTAGCAGTGTTTGCGTGGGGTGTCCATCAACCAGCCATCCTCCACTCCATCCATCTGGACCATCGAGCGCTGCACGGCACTCATCCGTGAACAAAACAGTTTTGAAATCAGTCTTCATGTAATGTTTGGCCCACTGGAGCCGTTTCTGCTTGTGTGAAGTGGATAGAGGAGGTCGACAGGATGGCGCATGCACAGCTGCAAACCTCTGAAGGACCCTGCATCTTGTTGTTCGGGGGACGTTGGAGGCACAAGCAGCTTCAAAAACTTGTCTGCTGCTATGACAAGGCTTTTTTGCCGCTGCTCTTTCAACCTGACGTAATTGCCTGTAGGAAAGAGTCCTCAATTTGCCCTTATCAGCACGCACACGTGTGTACTGTGAATCAGCTACATACTTCTTGATTGCCAAGACACTTCATCCTGATCATCGCACAATGTTGATTGTAGTCATGCCTTGACCTAAACACTCCACAATTTGTTGCTTCTCAGCAGCCGACACATCCTTTTTCTTTCCCATTTTGGCAGAAAATGTAGGCTGCTTAATAATGTGAGAGAGCCTTCTTAAGTAGTCTTGCCTTTCATTGGACACACCTGCCAAACTAATTAGCACAGGTGTCTGCAATTGCTTACAGTGATATAAAGAGCCCTGACACACATCACCATCAATGAGTTTAACTGACAAACAAACAAATTCTTCCCTTATCACTCCTAAACACTTTTTGCATAATAATTTGGAACGCAGTGTACATGTGCTTTTCCACAAAACACCAGTGGTTCACGTAGTGAATCTTACAGTTCTAACTTGCCAACCGTGGTCTGTATGGAGTTGTTCAATAAAGGGCCCAAAATTAAGATAACATAGATGGGAGAGGTCTCTATGAATAGGAATTCCTAAGTATTTGATACCCTGTGAGGGCCAGGCAAAGGGAAAGTTGGACTGGATGGAATCCTATATGGATTTGGGGAGGGAGACATCGAGGGCCTCAGACTTCGCTGCATTGATTTTAAAATTTTACCATGTAACAAAGTGATCTATTTCAGCCATAACAGCATGGATGGATATATGTGATTGAGTGATATATACTAGGACATCATCAGCAAATAGAGAGCACTTGTACTCGGTGCCTCCCACCTCAATCCACCTAATATTGGGGTTATGGCGAATTGATGAGAGCAGGTGCTCCGTCACTAGGATGTATAAGAGAGGGGACAGAGGACATCACTGCCTTGTCCCATTGGTGATTGTGAAAGGTGATGAAAATGTTCTGACGCACCCCCTGGGCCTTGGGACACCCGGAGCCGGACCCTTTTTGGTGGATGCTGGTGGTTGTAGTCTTCGTGGCGGCGACCCGGTTCCGTGGCTCAGGGCGGTCAAACCAGTGGCGGAACTATTTATGTGGTTTTGATGTTTAAATGTCCGACTACGCCACCCGTGGATTGCGGTCAGAGTGAACCGCCGCTACAGGGCAGACCGCTGAGGCTGGTGTTGTGGGTGCAGCAGAGCGTAGCATAACTCCCCACGGGAGGAGTATAGCCTCAGGGCAGTGTATGAGGAGGATGGGGGTGATGGTGCAGGGCAGCAGCAGTAACGACACGGAGTCAGTGATGCAGTTCAGGGCCTTTACTCACAGTTCTTATTATCCAGACCACGTCTGCAGGTAACGGCTGCCCACGTCGTACTGTGCTCACCAGGTGAGGGGCTCAGACAACTCCCAGATAACTTTGGAGCACTTCACAGGACCCCCTTTGTGTGTCCTTTGTCTGGCCTTTCTTACCAACACTTCTGTCCGGCTGCCTCGGGCCTCCTCTTGGTAAACTTGGCGCCAGTTTCCCTGACCCTATGTGGTGCCTTCCTAGCGGGTGTAGCGAGGGGCTGCGCCACATAAAATGTCAGAGCCTCCGGTTTCTAGCTGAGGGTCGTTTCCTGCCTCCACTAGTTCGGGGACCGGTCTCCCCCTTTGGCCTGACCCCTCCACGCAGGTGGATTCGGGCGTGCGGTGGCGACTCGCCCGTCCGCACCCCTGGGATCCCTTCATTCCTCGTTCCTGGAGCCTTCTCCGCTCCTCTTCCTTCCTTCTCCCTCTTCCAGGCCTGGGCCTCTGTTACTAGGCCCGCGTCCGGAGCAGAGCTCATGCAGAGCCCCTGCTCCCTGCCACTTCTGCTCAGACTTCTCTGCACTGAACTAAGATGGTGCCCACCTTTTATACTCCCTTCTCAATGCACCCAGGAACTGCTTCCTCCCTGCTCCTGCACTACAGGGTTCCCCTTCCTCAGTGTTCCCTCCCCCCACTCCAGCCAGGGACAGGGACTGTCGTGCCCATCTCAGGGGCATATTGGTCGCCCTGCCCCACGGCAATGTGGTGTAATGCATGCAGGTGTCGGGTCCTGATCCACACTCCATCCTTACCTGAGAGTGAGATATCACACCTCTGGGTGAGGTGCAATATGTCTGTAGCAACCGAGCCCTCAGGGTGCTACAGTTCCATTTATCTTCAGCCTAGGTGACGTATTGCGATACAGGGCCGTGATTTTGGCTATAAAAGGGTCCCCTAGACCCCTACCCCAAGCTTTTTAAGAGAATCATATATGGCGTGCCAGGAGACTCTATGGAATGCTTTCTCAGCATCCAACGAGAGTATCTAATTACAAATTTTTAACTGCATCTAGCCCAGGAAATACTTTGTGCCTAGTAGCAGTGTCTGCTAGTCAGCGGATTATCCCGGCTGTTAAGCAAGCTGCACCACCTGTAGTTTAGACACTTAATTTTTTCAAAGGAAATGCTTCGGGACCATGGGATACTTAGTGAAGAGCATCAGGAGGCACCCCAAGGCATAGGGGCTGGGACTGGCAGTAGGATGCCTTGCGGTGGACAGCCGAGCTCGATCCTTATAAAAGCTTTTTAACTGCAGCAGCTTTAGTGGACGCTACTGGAGCTGGAATTACCGCGGCTGCTGGCATGAGACTTGCCCTCCAATAGATCCTTGTAAATGGATTTAAAGTGTATTCATTCAAATTAGAGAGACAATTTAAATTAAAAAGCTTAGAGCTGCCTCCACCACAGGGGGGCTCGCTCGACCCACCAGCGGACAGGCACCAGTATTGGGAGAGGGGGGCTGGCCGTCAGGGTTCACCGCGGCTCTGGCACAAACCCGGCGACACGGAGGTGGCACGGGCAGGAGCGGACTGGCCGTGTCGGCTTCTCACTTTTTGGATTTTAGAAGGGCATGACATGCCTATATCTGTGTCTCCCCCTCCTTTTACTCCTCCACCTCTTTTCTTTTCGCATGACTATATGTACTTGTCACTTTTCCATGTGTTAGTTATGTCTTCTGAGCAGTTTGTCAGCTTTTGGACACCTTTGAAGGTGTTTTCTATGTGTTTCTATGTGTTTTTGTTTGCCTGCCATTGGTTTTAACGGTGTTCGAAGGTGTTCGACGAACAGTTCGGCGAACACACGGGTGTTCGACGAACCAAACCGAACTCGAACACTACGGGGGTGGCTCAACACTAGCAGTAACCCTCACTTCACCATACCGCTGCACGACCAGCTCTATTCTCGGCTACTGTATCCTCACCCATCCCTTGTAGACTGTGAGCCCTCGCAGGCAAGGTCCTCTCCTCTCCTGTACCAGTCGCTGTCACATTTTTGTTCATGATTATTGTAATTGTTTTTGCGATGTATGCCCCTTTTTCACATGTAAAGCACCATGGAATAAATGGCGATAAAGTAGTAATAATAATGTGGTCCAGACTCACATCTACTGAGACTGGACCATGTGGAACACAGGGTGGTGGTGGTGGTGGCAAACTGACTGGAAGCTTTATCTGCTATCCAACCAACAACCTTTTCACACTGCTCTGGCTTCAATAGTGGGGTTCCGCGGCCCCCTAGAAATTGGGACAGGAAGGTAGTTCGACATGACGTGGGTGTTTGTTGTGCTCCCTCAGCAGGCACAGTTTCATCTTGCCCATGGCCTCTGTGTGCTCTATCACCATTACCATAACGTCCACATCCCTGTCCCTTGCCACACACCTTGCCCATTTTAAATGGAGTTTAATATTTTTCACGTTGCCAAAAATGTCTGTATTATTACCGCAGTAATATAGAATCACATCTGATGACCACAATTTTAGGCAGTGACCTTGGAGTCAGATGCTTCCAGGGGTCTTCCCCATGCTGTTCCTATGTCTTTTCAGCACTGTATGCATGTGTCTAATCATGACTCACACATCACATGGCCAGATAAGGTAGTAAAATGCTAAAATGACATTTACCGGTGAATGTATTTTTCACCGTTGAAAGCAATGCAAAAGTGCAAAAACGCATCAAAAACGCTGTGTGTGAACATAGCCCAAGGTGTGGAGGAGCATTCTTGTTTTTGCCTATTTATTTTGCCTTATATACAAGTCATTACCCTGGAAAGGATGTTAACATTTTTCCCAGGAAAATCCATTTTGGTTTTGTTTTTGTATGTTTTGTTGTGAGTCTGTAAAAGTGCCATAATACTCTGACAACATTGTTGACAGCAGTGACCTGGGAGTCAGAGATGCTTCCATGGGTCTTCCCCATGTTGTTCCCATATCATTTGAGCACTGTTCCCATCAATTTAGGCAAGTTTTAGGCCCTCTGTAGACCGCCGGGGGAGCCGCCTGAAAAATGCTCGAGTTTCCCATAGACTTTCATTGAGCTCATTGCTCGGACCGAGCACTCGAGCACTCCCATTTGCTCGACCCGAACAACAAGTGCCCGAGGATTTTAGTGCTCGCTCATCACTAGTAATGTGCCTTAATTTTGGTTAGTGTTACTTTAATTTAATGGTTGAGAGTGGGGCATGTAAATGGGTGTGGTCTGCAAAAATAGGCTTGTTTTCCCAATCTGCAAAAATTTAACTTCTTAAAAATGTGAACTTCACCCATGCACAAGTTCACGTATAATGGAAAAAAGAAAAATCCAGCTCACCCTCCAATCGGCTTCAATAGATCGGGGAGTCTAGCAAGACGAATGGAAGAAATGATCCAGCTCTCCGAATGCTGTAAATAGGTAAAATATGCAAGCTTTTATTCCAAACAGTTTAAAAACAAATGGAAAATTCCATAAAAGTTCATGAATGAGTCACAATCCATTATAGACAGCTTAGGGGTGAAACATGGGGACGTTAGATTAGATTACCAGACGCATTTCAAACAGATCATGTTCTTAGACTTGGTATGAAAAACCATTTATACACCTCCAATTCCAACGCATGGAATATATGTATATACCCTTGGTACGGTCACTGCTAACTCCATTATAATCCAAAACTTTCTGACACCACCAGTCATTTTTTTTATACAGGCTTACTGGACGCCTCATTTTGGTAGTGTATGGCTTCGGGGCGCAGTTTACAGAACAAAAGGAACAGAACTATTAAATTTTATATTTAATCCAGAATGATAAGTAGTGTTTATAAAAAATATACAAAAGATTTTGCAAAGGAGACAAAACAATACAGCATATACAATTACATAAAATAAAAGGAATAATGAAAGAAGCTTAGTAAGCTGCTCATAGAGATGAGTCAGCTTAGCGAAGGAGAGCACTTTGATTGGCAACATCCAGTAAACGGGTATCATGCATACACCGATGTGTATCTCTCCACAGGAACCCAGATCATAATTTGACTTGACCTTTTATCAGCACCTAAGCTACACCCACCCCCCTTCTTGATAACCTCACGTGGGCCGGGTTGTGGGATGTTCTCTGCCCTTCAGGATTTTATGAAATTCCTAACTTATGAGATATCTTCCTTCCTGACGATTGCAGAAATTCGAGATCGCCACCATATTTTTTATCAGGATTTTACCTTTCCATAGATAACTGACCATAGCCATGCTATGTTTACTATCTGTCTACTATTGATTTGGGGCTTATAGGCAGGTGTCAGAGATATGTGGAAACATGCATATTCTTCCTCAATTAGCCTGAAAATGTATGTCCCATCAATATCGGATCTATACAGACTCCAATATTCATAATTTTTCATCGGTGCCTCTGTGTCTGTTGCTGGTGTAATATTTCCCTTAAAGGGACTACAAGTGTCATTTTAAGTCAGGATGTATTTCCTGTGGACAAAAGAGACTCTTCCATGTCTCTATCTATGTGTAAACACCTATCTCTTTTTTTATCCGATTTTCTGAAAAGACATTTCCTGTCCAATTGTCTCACTCACAATAGACATCCTTTTTGGCTCTGCAGGGGTCCTTTGCTTCAAAGGAAACTTGAATGCTTAACTATTCATACCTTAATTGAGTTCCTCACCCCCTGGCTATATGTAATTTCCTCTATGTCAACTGGGCAATTCTATTTCAAGGCAGTTTAGATTGGCAGTTCTTGTGTCATACTGCAATTCTGTGTGCGAGAGGAGGGGGAGGAGTTTCATCTTAATATTTTCTATGACAACATATTTTGTATTTATGCTGTTGTGCATTTTTATTATAACATTTTTGCAGCTCTCTTTTTTGTGCATTGGTATATTTTTTTGCTTTACAAATTCCATATTTTTGAAAATGATAAAAAACTGATGAATATGACAATATGTGCAACTCGGGATTTTTTTCTCTTTTATCATTCCACATTAACTGTATTCATTTTATTTTATCTATTTTTTCAAGGTCACTTCATCAATGTAAAAGTACAATTCTGGAAACTAAATTAGTCTTCGTTTACTAAGAAGTTCATTGCAGGCAGCTAATAGTAGTGCAAATATAATTGGTTCCTAACGTGTGCCAATATAGTCTTCTCAAGTCACAGGAAAGATGCATTATGGGACTAATTTTTTCAAATGTTAATGGATTTTGGACATTTGCCAGTCACCCAGCTGTGCACAAAACACTGAGATGGTAAATAGCTCTTGATCTGTTTAGAAACAAATGATAATGATTATTACTAGCATTCCACATGACTGAATGCATAGCAACCGTGATGAAAGTATGACCCTATTAACTGAATTAAGGGAGCACTGTTCAAAGTCTCCAGATTCAAGTATTGTAATAATTTATTATTATTCTAATAGAACATCAAATACATTTATTAAAGTTACTGCATCAATATGGTAAGCAAATTAAGACCTTTTATTTGTAAACTCATATAAACTATCTGGTATATCCAAGATGGAAATATATAGTGAGAGTAGGTCCGTGGCTAATCCTTCAAGCTGTGAATAAAGAATCTTATTAATGACTAATCTTCACATAATTTTGGATAATCATATGCTTTGTACTTTGCTGGTGGATATTGATTTGTGTATAGATTTTTTTTTTATGCAGCATAATGTTGCCTGCCAGATTTGTAAAGTTTGCTAATCAGAATGGATATTTTACACACTCATCAGCGGGAGTTCTTCTATTTCACATTGCAATATTTTGATTTTAAAATGTGATGTTATATTTACAGTCTTGGCCGAAAAAGTTGGTACCCTTGAAAATTGTTCCAGAAAATGAAGTATTTCTCCCAGAAAATAATTGCAGTTACACATATTTGTTGTACACATGTTTATTTCCTTTGTGTGTATTGGAACAACACAAAAAACAGAGATAAAATGGCAAATTGGACATGATTTCTCACAAAACCCCAAAAATGGGCTGGGCAAAATTGTTGGCTTCTTTCCAAAATTGTGGGTAAACAACTTTGTTTCAAACATGTGATGCTCATTCAAACGCACTTGTGGACAATATGAAAATCACACCTGAAACCAGATAAAAAAGTGAGAAATTGACTCAATCTTTGCATTGTGAGTCTGTGTGTGCCATACTAAGCATGGAAACAGAGAGAGGAGAAGAGAACTGTCTGAGAATTTGAGAACCCAAATTGTTGAAAAATATCAACAATCTCAAGGTTACAAGTCCATATTCAGAGATCTTGATGTTCCTTTGTCCATAGTGTGCAACATAATAAAGAAGTTTGCAATCCATGGCACTGTAGCTAATCTCCCTGGACATGGAGGGCAGAGAAAAATTAATGAAAGGTTGCAATGCAGGATAGTCCGGATGGTGGAAAAGCAGCCCCAATCAAGTTCCAAAGAAATTCAAGCTGTCCCGCATGCTCAGGGTGCATCAGTCTCAGCACAAACTATCCGTCCACATTTGAATGAAATGAAACGCTATGGCAGGAGACGCAGGAGGACCCCACTGCTGACACAGAGACATAAAACAGTTAGACTGAAGTTTGCCAAAATGTATGTGAGTAAGCCAAAATTCTTCTGGGAAAGGGTCTTGTGAACAGATGAGATCAAGATAGAGCTTTTTGGTAAAATACATCATTGTACTGTTTACCGAAAACAGAATGAGTTATCCAAAGAAGACAACAGAGTACTTGCAGTCAAATATGGTGGAGGTTCAAAGATGGTGGAGGTTCAGACCTACAGATCACTACCCATTCCTGCTAATTCATGTGGGGACAAATGACACAGCAAGAAAGGACCTGGAAACCGTCTGCAGTGACTTTGAAGACTTAGGCAAGAAAGTGAAAGAATTCGGAGCGCAGGTGGTCTTCTCATCCATCCTCCCAGTGGATGGCCATGGAACAATGAGGTGAAATAAGATTCTACAGGTGAACAACTGGCTACGTCGATGGTGCCGTCAACAAGGATTTGGATTTCTGGATCACGGAATGAATTACCTATATGATGGACTACTTGCTAGAGATGTGGTGCACCTTACGAAGACTGGAAACGTGTATTTGGAAGTCGCCTTGCTACACTCATCAGGAGAGCTTTAAACTAGAACAATGTGGGAAGGGAAGCAAAAGGCCAGAAAAAGATATACAGCTGACAAATGCTATTGAGATCTCTGCTACTGGAAGTGGAAAGGAAGAACAAAGACAAAAAATTGAAATAATTAAAAATATGGGAGGAAGAGAAACCAATCACAAACTAAAATGTTTTCATACAAATGCACAAAGCATGGGCAACAAACAAGGAGAATTGGAACTACTAACGCAGGAAAAGGAATATGATGTCATTGGAATCACTGAAACTTGGTGGGACTATACACATGATTGGAATACAAGGCTAAGAGGATACAACTTATTTGCAAGAAACAGACATGATAAACGAGGAGGAGGTGTCGCACTGCATTTTAGAAAAGCGTATATCTGCACAGAGATTGAAGCAGAGACTGGGAGTTCTGTGGAAACTGTTTGGGTAAGAATACAAGGAGAGAACAACGGAAAGGACACCATTGTAGGCATTTACTACAGGCCACCTGGGCAAGCTGAAGATATGGATGAACTCTTTATGTATCAAATGACCAAGTTCTCCAAAAAATATGACGTAGTGGTCATGGGAGATTTCAACTATCCAGACATTTGTTGGGAATCTCTCTCAAGTAAAGCTAACAGGTCAAGCAAATTCTTATCCTCTCTTGCTGACAACTTTATCTTCCAAAAGGTAGGGGAGAAAACAAGGGGATCTGCTACTTTGGATCTAATCCTTATAAACAGGGAGGAAATGGTTGAGGAGGTAAAAGTGGCAGGAACCCTAGGAGGCAGCGATCATGCTATTATAGAATTTTGGATAACTAGAGGAGGAAGACATGTGAAGACTCAAACTTCAAGGTTAGATTTCAGAAAGGCAGATTTTAAGCGACTCAGAAAGAGAATAGGAGGGATCCAATGGCTGGATGTCCTTAAGGACAAAAATGTCCAGGAAGGATGGGAAATTTTTAAAAATGAGATTCTCAAAGCACAATCGTTAACAATCCCGAAAAGTAGGAAGAATGGGAAGCATTTAAGGAAACCAGGATGGATGAACACAGAACTTAAACACATGCTAAAAATAAAGAAAGAAATGTTTATCAAATGGAACGAGGGAGGCATATCTGAAGAAGATTATAATGCAGTCTGCAGATTTTGCAGGGCACGTATCAGGTTAGCTAAAGCTGACAATGAATTAAGGCTTGCAAGAGATGTCAAAAGCAATAAAAAAGGATTTTGGGGGTATGTGAAAAGTAAAAGAAAAGTCAAAGATGCTATAGGATTTTTACAGGATGAAAATGGTGAAATGGTAAGAAAGGATGTTGAGAAGGCCGAACTTTTTAATTCCTATTTTGCATCTGTTTTCTCTCAGAAAGAAAATGTAACATCAACTGATCTTCACTGTCCTATTAAAGGAATAGAAGAATCCAAGTTATCTGTAAACAGAGAGATTGTGAGGGAATATTTAGCTAACATAAATGAGTTCAAGTCTCCAGGTCCAGATGAATTATACCCCAGGGTACTGAAGGAGATCGTAGAAGAAATTTTAGAACCACTCTCTTAATCTTTGAAAATTCTTGGAGAACAGGAGAAGTCCCAGAAGACTGGAGAAGAGCAAATGTTGTTCCTATCTTCAAAAAGGGGAAGAAGGTGGACCCAGGGAACTATAGGCCGGTGAGTCTGACTTCTATACCAGGAAAGATCTTTGAACAAATTATTAAACAACATGTATGTAAGTACCTGGATAAGAATGAAGTGATTAACCAGAGTCAGCATGGGTTTGTAACTAACAAGTCATGTCAGACTAACTTAATTTCCTTCTATGACAGAATCACTGACTGGGTGGATCAGGGAAATGCTGTAGATATAGTATATCTTGACTTTAGCAAAGCATTTGACAAAATATCTCACACCATCCTTATTGAAAAAATTACCAAGTATGGAATGGACAAGGCAACTGTTAGGTGGATTCATAACTGGCTTAGTGATCGGACTCAAAGAGTGGTTATAAATGGCTTCACAACAATTGGATGAATGTCTCAAGTGGGGTACTACAGGGCTCTGTCCTGGGACCTGTATTGTTCAACATCTTTATCAATGATTTAGATGAAGGAATTGAGGGTAAACTGATTAAATTTGCTGATGACACAAAGCTAGGAGGGATAGCTAATACTAGAGAAGAGAGAGAGAGAGGATTCAAAAAGACCTAAATAAACTGGAGCAGTGGGCAGCAACCAACAGAATGGTTTTTAACAGGGAAAAATGCAAAGTGCTACATCTGGGCAATAAAAATGAAAAAAGCATATACAAAATGGGAGGAATAGAGCTAAGCAACATAACATGTGAAAAAGACTTTAGTATACTAATAGATCATAAACTGAACATGAGTCAACAGTGTGATGCAGCAGCAAAAAAGGCAAATACAATTCTGGGATGTATTAACAGAAGCATACAGTGTAGATCACGTGAAGTCATTATCGGACTTTACTCCTCTTTGGTCAGACCTCATCTGGAATACTGCGTCCTGTTTTGGGCACCACATTTTAAAAAAGACATCGACAAACTGGAGCAAGTTCAGAGAAGAGCGACCAGAATGGTGACCGGTCTGCAAACCATGTCCTATGAGGAACGGTTACAGGATTTGGGAATGTTTAGCTTGCAAAAAAGAAGACTGAGAGGAGACTTAATAGCTGTCTACACATATCTCATGGGCTGTCACATTGTAGAAGGTTCATATTTATTCTCATTTGCACAAGGAAAGACTAGAATCAATGGGATGAAACTGAATGGGAGGAGACACAGATTAGATATTAGATAAAACTTTTTGATAGTTAGGGTGATCAATGAGTGGAACAGGCTGCCACGAGAGGTGGTGAGTTCCCCTTCAATGGACGTCTTCAAACAGAGGCTGGACAGACATCTGTCTGAGATGATTTAGTGAATCCTGCTTTGAGCAGGGGGTTGGACCAGATGACCCAGGAGATCCCCTCCAACTCTACCATTCTATGATTCTATGATTCTATGTGTTGGGGTAATTTTACTGCCTCTGGTACTGGGAGCCTTGACTGTGTGCAAGTTTGGTTGAAAATCGATACGAGACACTCTAAGGCATAGCAGAGTAGTGGAGAGAGGTTCTTGATACATAACTAGTGCATTTGACTCAGTTGCTCCTGCTTCACCAACCTGTGTCTGGCTACTAAAATAACTTAATTCTGGCGTTTTGATTGTTTTTCTTGTTACGCCGTTTACAGATCAAATTAATTTACTTCATATATTGACAGATAGGACATTTCTGAATGCAGCGATACCAAATTTTTATTTTTTTTTATTATTGTTTTATTTTGAATGGGGCAAGAGCGAGGTGATTTGAACTTTTAAGTTTTTTTTATATTTTTTAAAACTTTTTTTCTACTTTTCACTTGCTTCAATAGTCTCCTTAGGAGACTCGAAGCTGAGATCTTCCGATCACCTGTGCTACACATAGCAGGGCTTCAGCATTCATAGGAGGTTCTTAATGACAGGCATGGGGGTTTTCTGCAGACCACCGGCTGTCACGACAACCCATCGGCTCTATGTGATCACGTGACAGGGGCACCGATGGGTGTGTCTTATGACGCGCATCCGGTTTGCTGGAGTTAAATGCATCTGTCAGAGATTGACAGCGGCATTTAACATGTTAACAGCCGCCAGTGGATCGTGATTCCACCCTCAGCTATTAGCGGCACATGACAGCTGATCAAATCAATGTCATGTGCCGGGAAAGATGTGGGCTTTGCACCGGAGCCAGCATCAAAGGCAGGGAGATGACCTTGAACTTACCTGTACGTCCAAAGTTGTAAAGGGGTTAAAGGGATTATCCACTAATATAAAAGGTAATTTTAATGGGCTCAGTGCAATGTGGAAAGAAAGAAACCCTATACTCTCCTGCAGGACTACTGCTGCTCCTGAGCACTCCATACTGGCATCAAAATCTGTCGGGGGTCTTTGCGCAACCTTTTTGCAGCCATTCAGCATTTGCTAATTCACTGCAGCCTATACATTGCATTCGACTGAAAGAAGGGGTTTTCCAAGCTTACATTATGGATGACCTTAAGATAAGTCATCAATATCAGATCAGTGGAGGTCCAAGACCTAGTATCCCCACTAATCAATTGTTTGTAGCTCCAGTGGTGTCTGCATGTAAAAATGGAGATACAGGAGTACAGCTCTGCTCATTGCATCGTTAAATAAATAATAATTTGCAGCTACCAATTTTGTAATATTAGAAAGCCAATTAGAAATATTTTTCTATATGTTTTAAAGTAACATCTGGATGCAATATCTTTTACCAAATATGGCAACAAAATGCCATAAAATTTCTGTTTGTGAATCCATAATGATATACAGCATTTGGTCATGGATTATGATACACACATCTCATACCTGGGAGGATTCTCAATACAGTACATGAACAGTAGCTGAGTATGCTCGTAGCATGTACCAGAAGAGATGAATTAAGTATGTGTGTGCACGCCTGGTTAACCGTGGTTATTATTAAGCTATACTAGTCGAAATCTGTCTCATCCATCTGGCTTCATACTGCTGGGATTTCTTAGAAATTCCTCACTTTTGCTTTCATTTCCATTTTTAATGCATTAGTTCTAGCAACTATTATCTACTAATTCATTTTTTAGATAAATCTATAACAAAATGATTCAATCTGTGTAACGGCATGTACAAGATTTTGAAAATATAATAAAGTAAAGCCAAACATTCTAACATTAACTTTTACTTCTTTAACCAGAGATCCTAAACTCTTGGGATTTTTTTTATTTCAAAAGTGCTATTGGTTTACCAGAGTAGGTTTTAAATAAGCAAATACAGTATATAACTGTATATTGGTTGGTGTACACAAAAATAATTAAAAAAAAAACAATCCTGTTCACATTATCAACTCAAAAAAGTAAAACTATCAGTGAGGATCCAGATGTTTGCTCATAATTAGAGATGAGCGAACCTAAACATAAAAGTTCGGGGTTCGTACAGGACAGGTGCTAAACTCCGAATACGGACTTCTCCTCAAAGTCCTTTTTAAAGGAGAGAGAGAGACAATTTTCCAGTATCAAAGTTCGGGTCCCCATTGTTTTCAGTGGGGTTCAAGTACAAGTTCTTATCCCAACTTATAATTACAGATTCGGTAATGGGAAAATATTGTCTACAACCTGAACTTAGCTTCCCAAGTAGCAGAGGAATGCTTATAGTAGCTAGAGGGACAGCTCAGCAGAGTGCCATATTCCTTTTTTCCAGTGATTAGTGGAGGTGTCAACGTCTGATCCCAACTTCTTACATGTTCTTATGACTATGCTCAGTGTCAACACACACACTAATGCATTTTTATACCAGAAATGTTTTAATTAAAAGTATGTTCTAAAAAAAAAATTATACCCAGGGGTATAACTTGTAGATTACTGGGGAATCGAATACCGAGACCACAAGTGATGCCGATAAAGGGTGTCTTGAACCCCGAGAACAGGACTCTGTAGCCCAGTCTTGGATGGAGCGGATGTGGGCATGTTTGACTCACTGTTTTGCTTTATCCACCAGTCTCACAGACAATGAATTTAATGAAGGTTGGAGCATGTGCACCTCCACCTCTATTGTAGACAACTCTATACAGCCCTGTTCTTGGGGGTTACAGAGTCACGTTCTTGTAATTGCTTGGCACCACAGTGGTTGCACTCCCAGCAATCAACAAATTGAGCAAAAATATTTGCAGGACTTTTACCCAGCTGCCACTTCACTACTCCGTGGCTGCCAGATTAGAGCCCTGCAAAACTTCCTCCTACCTGCCAACATTCCCATTGCTTCTTCTGATTAGTAGGTCCAGCACAATGTCATGAATATATCATGCCATAATGATGATGTCATGCAGGGCTTACTAATTAGAAGAGGCCCCGGGATGTTGGCAGAAGGAGATTTACAGGGCTCTGGTCTGATAGCCACAGACTACCAACTTGACCACTGGACCAGGATCTTCTGAATCTTATAGCTCAGCTATGTCCCAATCTTATGAACAATGGATAATTTTATTTAAAAAAAAACAAATAATAGTATTAAGATGACCTTTAATATGCTTTCATTTCAATTCACTTAATGGATCCTTGTTTTAGAAGATTTGCCTATTTGATACAATTGTCCATAGTTGGACAATTTGATGAGAATTTAAGAAAGAGAAAAAATCCCATCCATATCGATAATGGTTTCTAATTAGCCTCAATACTGCTCATTAACATTTTTATCACTCTGGGCTACCATTTATTAGTTCGCAAAATAACAATCCATGTTTTGCATCTTTGTTTCCCTTTTCATTCTTATAAATGTAGTTGCAATCTTGGATCTCATATTAGGCGGCAACTCCCTGGAAATAATAGTTGAGTCAAAGATTATACTCATCAAGGTCATTATTGGCTTCTTTGCTTAGCACAGATTTAATAATGTGCTATATGCACTATATTTTTTAGTGAACTTATTTTCAAGGGACCCTTTAACAAAATGTAGGTGTAAAAAATGACAACCTGCTAACAACTTGTATGATTGTGATGAATATGTATAAAGTAGAATAGACGTTATATCTAACCATACTTTTACTACCCGACTATGAAGGACAAGCGTTCTTTGCTGGTGACCTCCTGAACAGTACTAATATATTAGTACAGTCCGCATTAGTTTGATGACCCCTTTTTTAATAATGTATTAACAACTCATTTCTGTCCTCCATACTTCAAGCTTAACTTTATTTAATCCAGTATACCACATTGTATGCTTATATGCTCCATTCTTCCACAATAGCACGTAGAGTACTGCAATCAATTAACTGGTCACCACTTTAGTTAGACCATCTGGTACCAACCCTGTCCTTGATCCCTCCTACCTAATATCACCTCTAAAATCTCTCATACACATTATAGTAAAGTTGGCCGAACCAGTCAATATATGGGATTGTCTTACATTCTAACATGTATGGGACATCCAAATCAACCAATAGATGATGTTAGGGGGAGAGAAGGATCGAGTCTTGAGAATTTTTATGGCTGATCTTTTTGTTTGGCTTGGAGATATAGTAAGATAGATACCTCTGGCAGCGGCTTTCTCATGGAGAACACAGTAGAGCTTGGTCAATCCGACCATTCCTGTGTTTTTGGGAATCGGAAAAGCTAGCTCTCAGACAATCATATGGTCGACCAATATATAATGTGTATGGGGGTCTTAAGACTAGTGTTGAGCCACCCCCGTAGTGTTCGGGTTCGGTTCGGTTCGTCGAACACCGGGATGTTCGAGGAACTGTTCGTCGAACTGTTCGTCGAACACCTTAGAACACCGTCGAACACCGTTAAAACCAACGGCAGGCAAACAAAAACACATAGGAACACATAGAAAACACCTTCAAAGGTGTCCAAAAGCTGACAAACTGCTCAGAAGACGCTTTCTTTAAAAAAGCCGGCCGGCAATTCAGCAGCGGCATACACCGGTACCCGACAATTTAGACATGAAGGAATAGAGCATCACACATAGATTAGATAGATAGAAACATGTCAGTCACATATATATGAAGTACAGTGACAGTGTTGCTTACTGTACTTGTCATTTAGTGTAAAGGATTTATTAAAAAATATAATAGTGTTTTCGTGCACCGTCTCTTTAAAAAAGCCGGCCGGCAATTCAGCAGCGGTACCCGACAATTTATAACAGACACAATAGAGCTTCACACATAGATTAGATAGATAGAAACATGTCAGTCACATATATATGAAGTACTGTGACAGTGTTGCTTACTGTACTTGTCATTTACTGCAAAGGATTTGTTAAAAAAAATAATAGTGTTTTCATGCACTGTCTCTTTAAAAAATCCGGCCGGCAATTCAGCATCTGTACCCGACAATTTATAACAGAAAGAATAGAGCTTCACACATAGATTAGATAGATAGAAACATGTCAGTCACATATATAATAAGTACAGTGACAGTGTTGGTTACTGTACTTGTCATTTAGTATTAAAATAAAGGATTTATTATTAAAAAAAATTGGCGTGGGGTTCCCCGTAATTTTAGTCTCTAGCGGAGGTTAAGCAGACAGCTGGGGCAGATGTTTGAAGCCTGGGAAGGGGGTAATACCCACGGAGCTTCCCAGGCTACTAATATCAGCCCCCAGCTGAATACCTAGCCTTTACTAGCTATTAAAATGGAGGACCCCCCCCCAAAAAAATGACGTGGGGTCCCCCCTAATTTAATAGCTAGCAAAGGCTAGGCAGACAGCTGGGGGCTGATATTAATAGCCCAGGAAGGGAGCCATGAATATTGGCCCCCTCCCAGGCTAGAAACACCAGCCGTCAGCCGCCCCAGAAATGGCGCATCCATAGGATGCGCCAATTCTGGCACTTAGCCTCACTCTTCCACGCTGCCCTGGTGCGGTGGCAGGGGGTAATAGGGTTGGGGTTGATGTCAGCTTATAATGCCAGCTGACATCAAGCCCAGGTTAGTAATGGAGAGGCGTCTATAAGACACCCCCATTACTAACCCCATAGTCAAAGTTAAAAAAAAACCACAAACACCCAGAATAAAGTCCTTTAATTGAAATAAAGACACAATTCTTTATTGTTCTAAATTAAACCATACTTACCATCACGCCCATTCCAGCTGAAGCCAACGATCTCCTGCAATAAAAGAAAAATAATAAAGCAACCTCATCCTTAACTTTCCATGGTTCCCAGACAGCTTCAGCTCTGCTACATCGAGATGACAGGCTGGACCGCAGCAGAACGCTGCCATCCAGCCTGTCATCCCGCAGACACTGAGAAGCGCAGGCATGCTTGCGCTCCTCAGTGTCTGACTGTGACGGCATCCAGATGAGCCGACAATGAACTCGGCTCACCTCATGTACGTCACTGACAGCGTGGGAAAATTCTCCTGCACTCAGCGCTTCAGCGTGAGAATTTTCCCACGCTGTCAGTGACGTGCATGAGGTGAGCCGAGTTCATTGGACATGACCTCGGCTCATCTGGATGCCGTCACAGCCAGACACTGAGTAGCGCAAGCAAGCCTGCGCTTCTCAGTGTCTGCGGGATGACAGGCTGGATGGCAGCGTTCTGCTGCGGTCCAGCCTGTCATCTCGATGTAGCAGAGCTGAAGCTGTCGTGGGAGCCATGGAAAGGTAAGGATGATGTTGCTTTATTATTTTACTTTTATTGCAGGAGATCATTGGCTTCAGCTGGAATGGGCGTGGCGGTAAGTATGGTTTAATTTAGAACAATAAAGAATTGTGTGGTTATTTCAATTAAAGGACTTTTTTCTGGGTGTTTGTGTTTTTTTTAAATACTTTACTAGAAATTCATAGTGGTCATGTCTAATATTGGCGTGACCCCATGAATTTCGGGCTTAGGGCCAGCTGATAATGCCAAGCTGGCCTTAACCCCTTTATTACCCAGTGAGCCACCGCACCAGGGCCCTGGATGAGTTGGGTACAGCGCCAGAAGATGGCGCTTCTATGAACGCGCCATTTTCCGGGGCGGCTGCGGACTGCAATTTGCAGCGGGTGGGGCCCAGAAAGCTTGGGCCTCCCTGCGCTGCAGATTCCAGCCCCCAGCTGGCTAGTTGTACCTGGCTGGACACAAAAATAGGGCGAAGCTCCACGTATTTTTTTTTTAAATTCATGAAATTCATGGAATAATTAAGATAAAAAAGGCTTCCCTATATTGTTGTGTCCGGCTAGGTACAAATAGGCAGCTGGTGGTTGGGAGCAGCCCGTTCCTGCCTGCTGTACCTGACTGGACACAAATATAGGGCGAAGCTTTCTGGGCCCCACCCGCTGCAAATTGCAGTCCGCAGCCGCCCCAGAAAATGGCGCGTTCATAGAAGCGCCATCTTCTGGCTCTGTACCCAACTCATCCAGGGCCCTGGTGCGGTGGCTCACTGGGTAATAAAGGGGTTAAGGCCAGCTTGGCATTATCAGCTGGCCCTAAGCCCGAAATTCATGGGGTCATGCCAATATTAGACATGACCACTATGAATTTCTAGTAAAGTATTTAAAAAAAACACAACACCCAGAATAAAGTCCTTTAATTGAAATAAACACACAATTCTTTATTGTTCTAAATTAAACCATACTTACCGTCACGCCCATTCCAGCTGAAGCCAATGTCTTCTGCAATAAAAGTAAAATAATTAAGCAACCTCATCCTTACCTTTCCATGGTTCCCACGACAGCTTCAGCTCTGCTACATCGAGATGACAGGCTGGACCGCAGCAGAACGCTGCCATCCAGCCTGTCATCCCGCGGACACTGAGAAGCGCAGGCATGCTTGCGCTCCTCAGTGTCTCGCTTTGACGGCATAAAGATGGGACAAGCTCATGTCCAATGAACTCGGCGCACCTCATGCACGTCACTGACAGCGTGGGAGAATTCTCCTGCACTCAGCACTTCAGCGTAAAAATTCTCCCACGCTGTCAGTGACGTACATGAGGTCAGCTGAGTTCATTGGACATGAAAGAGCTCACCTCATGCACGTCACTGACAGCGTGGGAAAATTCTCACGCTGAAGCGCTGAGTGCAGGAGAATTTTCCCACTCTGTCAGTGACGTGCATGAGGTGAGCTCATTCATGTCCAATGATCTCAGCTCACCTCATGCACGTCACTGACAGCGTGGGAAAATTCTCCTGCACTCAGCGCTACAGCGTGAGAATTCTCCCACGCTGTCAGTGACGTGCATGAGGTGAGCTCATTCATGTCCAATGAACTCAGCTGACCTCATGCACGTCACTGACAGCGTGGGAGAATTCTCACGCTGAAGTGCTGAGTGCAGGAGAATTCTCCCACGCTGTCAGTGACGTGCATGAGGTGCGCCGAGTTCATTGGACATGAACTCGTCTCATCTTTATGCCGTCACAGCCAGACACTGCAGAGCGCAAGCATGCCTGCGCTTCTCAGTGTCTGCAGGATGACAGGCTGGATGGCAGCGTTCTGCTGCGGTCCAGCCTGTTATCTCGATGTAGCAGAGCTGAAGCTGTCGTGGGAACCATGGAAAGGTAAGGATGAGGTTGCTTTATTATTTTTCTTTTATTGCAGGAGATCGTTGGCTTCAGCTGGAATGGGCGTGACGGTAAGTATGGTTTAATTTAGAACAATAAAGGAATGTGTCTTTATTTCAATTAAAGGACTTTATTCTGGGTGTTTGTGTTTTCTTTTAACTTTGACTATGGGGTTAGTAATGGGGGTGTCTTATAGACGCCTCTCCTTTACTAACCTGGGCTTGATGTCAGCTGGCATTATAAGCTGACATCAACCCCAACCCTATTACCCCCTGCCACCGCACCAGGGCAGCGTGGAAGAGCGAGGCTAAGTGCCAGAATTGGCTCATCCTATGGATGCGCCATTTCTGGGGCGGCTGACGGCTGGTGTTTCTAGCCTGGGAGGGGGCCAATATTCATGGCTCCCTTCCTGGGCTATTAATATCAGCCCCCAGCTGTCTGCCTAGCCTTTGCTAGCTATTAAATTAGGGGGGACCCCACGTCATTTTTTTTGGAGGGGTCCTCCATTTTAATAGCTAGTAAAGGCTAGGTATTCAGCTGGGGGCTGATATTAGTAGCCTGGGAAGCTCCGTGGGTATTACCCCCTTCCCAGGCTTCAAACATCTGCCCCAGCTGTCTGCTTAACCTCCGCTAGAGACTAAAATTACGGGGAACCCTACGCCAATTTTTTTTAATAATAAATCCTTTATTTTAATACTAAATGACAAGTACAGTAACCAACACTGTCACTGTACTTATTATATATGTGACTGACATGTTTCTATCTATCTAATCTATGTGTGAAGCTCTATTCTGTCTGTTATAAATTGTCGGGTACCGCTGCTGAATTGCCGGCCGGCTTTTTTAAAGAGACGGTGCACGAAAACACTATTATATTTTTTAATAAATCCTTTACACTAAATGACAAGTACAGTAAGCAACACTGTCACTGTACTTCGTATATATGTGGCTGACATGTTTCTATCTATCTAATCTATGTGTGATTCTCTATTCCTTCTATTCTAAATTGTCGGGTACAGATGCTGAATTGCCAGCCGGCTTTTTTAAAGAGACGGTGCATGAAAACACTATTATTTTTTTTGATAAATCCTTTACACTAAATGACAAGTACAGTAAGCAACACTGTCACTGTGCTTCTTATATGTGTGACTGACATGTTTCTATCTATCTAATCTATGTGTGAAGCTCTATTCTTTCGGTTCTAAATTGTCGGGTACCGATGTATGCCGCTGCTGAATTGCCGGCTTTTCATGTTTCACTGTTGGCACTGTTCCCATCGATTTGGGCAATCACTGTAATGCCACAACCACCATGGCTGTGATGTTACAGTGAGTGGCAGACAATCCCTGCATGATTGGTGCTCTAAATAGCGCCAGACATGCAGGACACGCTTTTGGTGCACGAACAGTTATCGAACATAACCTCGAACAGCCGAATTTTTTGCAAATCGTTCGGGTTCGTCGAACAACTCGAACACCACCCAAAACAGCTCGAATTTGAGATTGGCGAACAGTTCTAGTCGAACACCGCTCATCTCTACTTAAGACCAGTCAGTGAGAACATAATCCAAAAGCACAGCCATTTAGTTTCCTAAATTCTCTTGCCAAGACATAGTACAATTAGCAAAGTGTATATGTTGGTATCATTTAATAAATGAATGACTAAGGGCAGATACAGACTATCATGTATTCTCTCATCTGAGAGAACTGGGTCAATTATGCAGATCACACTCTGATCACACTCTGATCATAGTGAGATATGATTCTCTCGGATGAGAAGATGGAGAAAAAAATTCTCCATCTTCTCCATTGTGCAGGCCATGGAAATTGAACTGCACTCAAATATCATCAGAGTGCAGTCCAATGGTATCCATAGACTCATTAACTTGCATGACTGAGTACGATTCAAATATTTGCTCCAACTAGGGTATGCAGCATTTTTTTCCTTGGACAGGTGCGCTTCGAGGAAAACATATGACATGTGCAGGCCCAATAGAATAGCATTGGTCCAAGTGCGATGTGATATTTTGTCGAAATACGCCCAACACATGTTGGGTTTTTTCAGCATCTCAAATCTGCAGCAAAACCCAACTCTGGCAGGAAATCAGCTGCGTCAAGAACGCAGGTTTGGCTGTGGGTTTTTTTATGCATTTTTGTGAGTTTTTTCAGTGTTTTTTTCACTGTGCTTCTGTATCTATTTATGCATGTACATAAAGTTCTACGAAAAAAAAATCTCATTCTGGTTTTAGCATAGTGAGGGAGGTGAATTGTTTAGGAATAGTTTAGACACTGGCAATGCATTGAGTTTGTATGACACTATTTACTTTTCACACTATTGGGTCTGCCATTCAGTTGCAAAGGCATTGTTCAATCTCACACCTCACTGGGCCACAGGTATTGTTGAATCTCACACCTAGCTAAGCCAATGTTTACACTCTACGCATCACTAATTTAAATAAACTCTCCTAATACAAACAACCATCTCAGTGACCAAGACAAGATGGTAAAATCACAAAAATAAATGAGTTTCACATACTGCTGTACTTGCTTATTTTCACTAAAAATGCAGCAAAACCTGATAGCTATGTTCACACATCATGTTTTTTTCTGCGTTTTTTTTACCACTCATTACTTCCAATGGCTGAAAAAAGCTGAAAGTAACATGCTTCATTTTCCAAAAACCCAACCAAGGCACAAAATACGCAACAACAAAAAACAAGATGCGTGAACAGAGAATTCTGGTTTCTTATAGACTTTCCTGGTACTGCAAAATGTAGCAGAAAATTTGTATAAAAATCTGCAGAAAAAAAACCCAACATGTGTGAACATAGCCTAACAGTGAAGGCGGGACAAGCTCTTTTCATGCCCCAGGCACTGGTTGAGAATGCCTATCCTCAGTCCCTAAAGTTGTATGGACAATTCTTCAACTTTCGTCTCCCAACAATGTTAACAGATAATCACATTTCCATTAGCTGCAACAATTGCAGTTCATTGGATATAACCTTGTCAAACATTTCTACTTCAGACTAGTAGAGTAACTGGAAAAACAAACAAGCAAATGCATTAGCAAAATTATGTGACTGACACTGGCAGTTCTACGCTCATTTGACCTTTTTAATAATAGGAGTAAGCACTAAAACTAGTAGACTTTGGGTTTGAGCAAATTGAGACACTTGGTTTACAACCGAAAGAGAACAACAAATACAGTATGATGTGAATGTATGAACGATGGTTTTATCAGAATATGTTTTTAACACTTAGTTCTATTTAAAAGATTGAAACCGATTAAATAACATCAAATGGAAATGAACATGTTCTTTTCTCTGCAGTACATTCTAAATGACATGTTCATTTAAAAGGTTTTTCCGTGAATATTACATTTGCGGTTAGCTGGCAGGCAAGACCAGCTAACAAATTATATATCTTAAAAGGAATCTTTCACCAGATTTTTGCCGCCTAATCTGAGAACATCATATTGTAGAGACAGAAACCCAGACTCCAACAATGTGTCACTTATAGGGCTGCTTTCTGAAATATTGATAAAATCACTGTTTTATCAGCAGGAGATTATCACTAGAGGACTAGTAAACCTGCTGCCAAGTAGTCCTCCATATTCATGAGCTTTGTATAACCACCCCCATCACTGATTGGTTGCTTTTGTGTAAAGTGGGTAAGGAAAATATTCAGACCCCTTTAAATTTTTCACTCTTTGTTTCACCCCTGCAGCCATTTGGTAAATTCTAAAAAGTTAATTTTTTTTTCTCATTAAAGTACACATTCTGCACCCCTTCTTGACTGAAAAAAAGCAGAAATGTAGAAATTTCTTCACATTTATTAAAAAAAGAAAAACTGAAATATCAATTATCCCTTGCCAGATTAACTTATTCAAGTGTATACATGAAGCTTTGATATCGGACAGACAGAGTCAGATACTGAACTTCTCTTGAAGAGAAATGGCGCAGGAAAGATTTGTTTATTATTCCAGCATAACATATATATCTATTCAGTATAAAGGAAGGTCCCAATAGGGTGTCGCCCTGAGGCAATTGAGCAATCACAGTAGTCTCTGGCCCATGATATAGATAAGTCTCATTATGTTGTCCTATGGGGTTAAGTGTCCCCCCCAGATATTCTCCTCATTGGTCAGGATATTCTCTTGGGAGGTGTCATGTTGAATCCTTTGTCTCGTCTCCTTCTTGTAAACAATTTGAAAGTCCACTTCTATAACCAGTTCCAACTAGTCCTTTTCTAATATATATATCAAGGTTTTCATAATATATATTAAAGTGAGGGTATATATATAACTAAATGATAAATGCAAAACAAGATTCATAACATATAACAGAATATAAGTATAGATATTTAGTATACATCAGAGTTTCATATAATGTTTTTTAGTAGATTTTAGAATCTTATCTTTAACAGTCCCCCCTAAAAACATTTTTGAAACCCTTCATTAGATTCCATCTCTACTTAGCACTTGTAGAAATAGATAGCAAAAATTTCACACAAAAGAATATAGAGGTTACATTTAATAATCTAAATTCTAGATATAACTAAATGAATACTGCTTTCACAGCTCCCTTCTCCTTTGGCAGTGGGTGAACGCTCCAGCCGAAGTGCAAACACACAGACCTGCCCACGTACTTCTCCTCCCCTAGTAGGAGGAGCCATCCGAGGCCGGATTCCCCAGACAAGCCTGTCCACTACCCTGCCGGATGGACACGAACACACACAAACCACGACAAACAAGGGAACTATACAGGTGCCACAATCAAGTGTTTGACTTATTACTTAAGACTGACTGTTTAATCTGGATTGTTGTCGATTATTCTTCTGTCCAGTTATTAGTTTCCTCATCAGTCATTACCATTATAGGATCGACAGTTTTTTGCATTAATTTCCGTATACAAGGAACAACACAACATGCCATCATCGCTAATGTAATTATTATTACAAGAATTGCCATCTCCACCTGAACTAACCATTTCTGCCAGCCACTCATTCATGAGAAATACTGGTCCCATGGATCCTTGATCCCTGAATTTTCTTTAAGTTCTTCTGATAAACTAGTAAGTTTCTTTAGAGCAATTGTTACTTTGCCTGTAGGGCCAACATTATCTGGAATATAGGTACAACAAGAGTCCCCGAACATCTTACATATGCCCCCTTTTTCTGCTAAAATCATATCCAGGGCCATTCTATTCTGGTATGCCATTACTGATGTAGGACCGAGTTGATCTGTCAAACCCTGTAGGGCATCTTTAGTAGCATTTACAAATCTCTGCTGGTTATAATACAGATAATTAATCCAATCTACATTCTTGTTGATAGTTACTAGGGGCATGACGAAGGATTCAAATCCTGCTTTAACTTGATCTCTGGCTTTAGACTCGTCTGGTACCCCCCTTGGCAGTCCTATAGCATCAATATAGACATGGGGATCCAGATTTCCTTTGATATTTATTCCCACTCCCCTTCTTGTCCTATGGAGACCTTCTGATTTCTTGACACCCTCTACTTCTGTTACTATATGGAAAGGCATGATAGATTTGGCCAATGCACACTGTCCTGTCCAATCACCTTCAAGTCTGGACCTAATTTTCATATCTCCACATATCCAGAAAACATCTGCCACAGATTGGATCTGATTAGTGATTTGTTTCTTAGTGGCATTGCTAAACCTGGCACAATACCCTTCAGTAAAATTCCCTAGAAATCTACCAGTTCCTTCATTGTGAAAACAAGTGTAATTACCTTTGTAGATAGTAATACCATTAACTGAACTGGGTGCCTTAGTAACAATAGGATATTTCTGCTTCCATTTCTCACATACAGAGTCATCAGAAGACTGATTAATGAATAAACTTAGAAAACATTTTTCTATTTCAGATGGTACATTCCGAGGGACAGAGCCTAAATGGGGTCTAGCTCCTGCACACACAAAGCAATTAGATTTATTATATTGGCTGGCTGTATAATTCATCCATTCTAACCATACATTATTCTCTGAAAACCCTGTTTCAATAGCAAAAACATCTTCAAAAGTAGGGTTCATGATTGCTGTCATTCCTAGGAAAGCTGGAATGTGAGGCATCAGGCGATTAGGATTTATAGGTTTCAATGACTTCTGATAGATTTGCCACTCAGGCGAGTTCATGTCAGCTAATTTAAACTTCCCGAGATCAGAACAACCATAGCAATCTCCACTTATATATGTTCCCATCACATATAATCCTGCATCTCCAGGTTGGGGAGAGTCAATATTTAAAATTAGGGGGTTACAATTTCCTACGTTCCCACAATTACGTGTTGTCTGCTGTTTGGTGAGGGTCATTCTGATAAGGAGGGATCTTTGTTTGGTGTCCTGCTTATTTAATGCTACCTGAGGTCTGTATCCCCAGCCGCTTTCCATGAACTACAACTCTCTCCCCATCCCCCTTCTGTTACACATTGTTGCCCTCTCCTTAATTGGGCGGCCCTACCCATTTGTGGGGCATATTCATGATAACAGGGAACAATGCTACAATAATCAAATCTAAATGTTGCCACTTGAATGCTGGTGGCATTATACCAGAAGGTAGGTACACCTCCCGTTTTAGTAATTGCTACCTGGGACTCGGGATTCTGAGCGCTCACAAAAACAATGCAGAAAAAGATATATAGTTTCATGGCTGTGCTGGTGCTGGGGTCTTCTTGCAATGTGAAGCGTGGATCCAAGTGGCCTTCCCTTCGACTTTGACTGATGTAGGTGTCACCAAGATCACTTGGAATGGGCCCTAGTATCTGGGATCCAGGCAGGACTTCCGGACGCGCTTCTTAATGACCACCCAGTCTCCAGGTTTGATTGAGTGAGTATGCTCGTCACTGTCAGGATCTGGGATAGAAGACAAGACTGCAGCGTGTGTTATTGCAAGTTCTTAGGACAATTGTATTACATAGTTAACAATGGTATCACTACCTGCAACCATCTCTTGGGGGAAATACCCTCCCAACCTTGGGGCTCCTCCAAACAAAATCTCATAGGGAGTCAGTTTGTGTTGGTCTGTCGGGGTGTTTCTGATTGAGTACAGGGCAATGGGAAGACCGTCTGGCCCGGGAATTTGTGTCTCCTGATTAATCTTCAACAATTTGGACTTTAAAGTACCATTCAGTCTCTCAACCTTCCCACTACTTTTGGGATTGTAAGGCGTATGAAGACCTAAGCTAGTTCCTACCATACTCCACAGATCCCTGTAGAGTTGGGCCGTGAATGCTGGTCCCTGGTCACTTTCTACTTCTTCTGGTACCCCAAACCTACACACAACCTCTGTCATCAGTTTCTTAGCTGTGGTGCGGGCTGTCATGTTAGTGACTGGGTAGGCCTCAGGCCAGCCTGAAAACATATCCACTATTCCCAGAATATATTCATATTTCCCTACTTTGGGCATCTGAATACGGTCAACTTGGATTCTCTGAAATGGGTATATTGGTTTTGCTAGATGTTTTGGAGGAGTCTTCTCTGTTTTTCCTGGATTGCAAGTTGCACAGATCAAGCAGGCCTTTGTGTATCGCAGAATGGGTGTTGATATTCCAGGTGCCAAGTATAATTTGTTTATCTTTTGGAACATCTGATCTTTTCCCAGGTGTGTGGCTCCATGGGCCCATGAGATTGCCGCTGGATATAGTGTTCGTGAAAGGCATACTCTTGGACCTAACATCCATAGGC
This sequence comes from Phyllobates terribilis, assembly GCF_046119375.1. Lineage (NCBI taxonomy): Eukaryota > Metazoa > Chordata > Amphibia > Anura > Dendrobatidae > Phyllobates > Phyllobates terribilis. Next base: position 119,243,129 of record NW_027362768.1, read on the forward strand.
CATACTTGTCCTGCTTGGTTCCTGACTTTTTCCACTCTTCTTTTTCTTCTGCTCCAGCTTCTGCCTGATGTTTGTATAGTAAGGTCCATGGTGGTGTTATATGTTCATTCTCATTCTGATCTTGGATTTGTCTCTGACTTCTTGTCATAACCATTGTTTGGGCTGAGATTTGTTGTTCCTCCCATGCCACTTCTGATTTCTCTTTCCCTGGGCACCACTGAAGGGTCGCATCCTTGGCTGCTTCATCTGCATAATGATTACCCAGGGCTTCTTCTGTATCAAAGCGTCTGTGTGCTCGGACTTTGATTACAGCTACTTCTTCTGGCAACTTCAATGCCTCCAAAAGGTCTTTTACAAGATATGCATGTTTAATGGGTGTCCCGGTGGCTGTAAGAAATCCTCTGTTCTTCCACAGATAACAGAAATCATGTGCCACACCAAAAGCATAGTTGGAATCCGTATACAGTACAGACCAAAAGGTTGGACATACCTTCTCATTTAAAGATGTTTCTGTATTTTCATGACTATGAAAATTGTACATTCACACGGAAGGCATCAAAACTATGAATTAACACATGTGGAATTATATACTTAACAAAAAAGTGTGAAACAACTGAAAATATGTCTTATATTCTAGGTTCTTCAAAGTAGCCACCTATTGCTTTGATGACTGCTTTGCATACTCTTGGCATTCTCTTGATGAGCTTCAAGAGGTAGTCACCAGAAATGGTCTTCCAGCAGTCTTGAAGGAGTTCCCAGAGATGCTTAGCACTTGTTGGCCCTTTTGCCTTCACTCTGCGGTCCAGCTCACCTCAAACCATCTCGATTGGGTTCAGGTCTGGTGACTGTGGAGGCCAGGTCATCTGGCGTAGCACCCCATCAATCTCCTTCTTGGTCAAATAGCCCTTACACAGCCTGGAGGTGTGTTTGGGGTCATTGTCATGTTGAAAAATAAATAATGGTCCAGCTAAACGCAAACCGGATGGAATAGCATGCCGCTGCAGGATGCTGTGGTAGCCATGCTGGTTCAGTATGCCTTCAATTTTGAATACATCCCCAACAGTGTCACCAGCAAAGCACCCCCACGCCATCACACCTCCTCCTCCATGCTTCACGGTGGGAACCAGGCATGTAGAGTCCATCCGTTCACCTTTTCTGCGTCGCACAAAGACACGGTGGTTGGAACCAAAGATCTCAAATTTCGACTCATCAGACCAAAGCACAGATTTCCACTGGTCTAATGTCCATTCCTTGTGTTCTTTAGCCCAAACAAGTCTCTTCTGCTTGTTGCCTGTCCTTAGCAGTGGGTTCCTAGCAGGAAGGCCTGCTGCACAAAGTCTCCTCTTAACAGTTGTTGAAGAGATGTGTCTGCTGCTAGAACTCTGTGTGGAATTGACCTGGTCTCTAATCTGAGCTGCTGTTAACCTGCGATTTCTTAGGCTGGTGACTCGGATAAACTTATCCTCAGAAGCAGAGGTGACTCTTGGTCTTCCTTTCCTGGGGCGGTCCTCATGTGAGCCAGTTTCTTTGTAGCGCTTGATGGTTTTTGCAACTGCACTTGGGGACACTTTCAAAGTTTACCCAAATTTTTGGACTGACTGACCTTTATTTCTTAAAGTAATGATGGCCACTTGTTTTTCTTTACTTAACTGCTTTTTTCTTGCCATAATACAAATTCTAACAGTCTATTCAGTAGGGCTATCAGCTGTGTATTCACCTGACTTCTGCACAACACAACTGATGGTCCCAACCCCATTTATAAGTCAAGAAATCCCTCTTATTAAACCTGACAGGGCACACCTGTGAAATGAAAAGCATTTCCGATGACTACCTCTTGAAGCTCATCAAGAGAATGCCAAGAGTGTGCAATGCAGTCATCAAAGCAAAAGGTGGCTACTTTGAAGAACCTAGAATATAAGATATATTTTAAGTTGTTTCACTCTTTTTTGTTAAGTATATAATTCCACATGTGTTAATTCATAGTTTTGATGCCTTCAGTGTGAATGTACAATTTTCAAAGTCCTGAAAATACAGAATAATCTTTAAATGAGAAGGTGTGTCCAAACTTTTGGTCTGTACTGTAGATATTAATCTTCTTGGCCTCCCCTGCCTTGCAAGCCTCTATGAGTGCAACTAGCTCCGCCTCCTGAGCTGACATGGATGGGGGCAATGGGCCTACCGAGACAGGCAGGTCCATTGTGACTACTGCATAGCCTGTGTGGAATCTTCCTGCTTTATCAGCAAACCTAGAGCCATCCGTCCACATCTGGAGGTCTGGATTGGGGAGGGGCTCTTCTTGGATCTTCAAATGATGTTGTGCTTCTGACATCATCTGTTCAATGCAATCATGCTCAAGAAGATCTTCTATGTTCGGGCCGTCTGGGTCAAAATCATGTGGCCTGAGATTAACGGGAGGAGAATTGTCCACATCATCCCCCCTGGAAATAGGCAGCAGAGTGGCATGGTTGAGTACTGTACATCTGTGGAGAGTGATGTTCTCAGGAAGCAAAAGGGAACACTCAAGACGGACATGCCTTTGCGCAGATAGGAATCTTGGCTGTGTCTGAGCAAGGATAGCCTTGAAGTCATGATGAGCCATAAAGCGGGTTTCATGTCCGAGGATCACATCAGCCATCTTGTCAAGAAGCAAGTGTGCAGCCTGAACAGCTCTGGAACATGAGGGGGCGGCTCTGGCAACAGGATCAAGCCTTGCTGAGTAGTAGGCAACGGGTCTCATGCTGCCTCCATGTTTCTGGGCGAGAACTCCAGAGGCATGTCCCTTGACTTCGTGTACAAACAGGTAGAAGGACTTGGTATAAACAGGTATGCCCAAGGCTGGGGCAGATACGATGGCTTCTTTTAGCTTTTCAAAGGAGTCATACATCTGGCTGGGTATGTTATGACCATAGGCGATAAGATTACTTTCTCTTAGGGCATCATAGAGAGGTTGCATGAGTCTTGAAGCATCGGGGATCCATTGTCTACAGTAGGTGATGAGGCCTAAGAAGGCTTGGAGTTGTTTATACCCTTTAGGGAAAGGTATATCCACAATGGCTTGTTTTCTTTCATCCGTTAAATGTTGGAGGCCCTGAGATAGACAATGGCCTAAAAAGACAACCTTCTGGTGGCACCATTGAACCTTGTCCTTGGAGACTTTACAGTTCTGTGCAGCAAGATGTAAAAGGAGATCAAGAGATAGACTCTCACAATCCTCGAAAGTTGGGGCGCAGAGAAGAAGGTCATCAACATACTGTAGCAGCGTAGAGTCTGGATGTGAATCTTTCCATGGTTGGAGACATACTGACAAGGCCTGAGTAAACTGATTTGGAGAATTCTGAGCTCCCTGTGGCATTACTGTCCAAGTGAATTGGGACCCTTGAAAAGTAAAGGCAAACAAGAAACGACTGTCTTCATGGAGCGGTACGCTGAAAAAAGCATTTGCAAGATCAATAAAGGTAAAGTACGTGGCATCTGGGGGTACTCCAGGAAGAAGAGTGTGTGGGTTTGGGACCACTGGAGATTCCAACACTGTTGCATCATTAATGGCTCTGAGATCTTGTACTAGTCTAAATTTATCTGGCTGACCTTTCACTGGTCTCTTCTTTACTGGAAACAAGGGTGTGTTGCAGGGAGAAACGCATCTGACGAGAGCACCATTCTTTAATAGGGCCATGATCTGTTCTTTGAGAGAAGATTCATGTATTGCCTTGAGAGGGTGTTGGGGCACTCGGGGTAATTGTGCCCTTCCTTCAGTCGCAGAGAAATAGGGGGTACCCTGAGGCACACAATATCATCTGGTCCTTTTGACCAGAGATGATCGGGTACTTGGGAGACAATGTGGTCTCGTACTCCATATCCCATTGTTAGTTCAAAAAGAAGCAGAGGCACGGCTTGGAGCACACACATATCTTCATCTTGAAGTATATCCTCTGTGCGCGGGTTGTGTAGAATCAACTGGAGACCTGTAGAAGTGTATTGGATATTTGCTCGTAAAAAGGCGAGTAGGTAAGCTCCAAGGAGATTAACAGGGCAGGTAGGGGAGACAACCAACCTGGCGAGCACCTCTTCATAGGGTCCAATCTGTACCGGTTGAGTCAAATGGGCTTTAGTAGGTTTTCCATCCACCCCTACGCACGTAATAAAGTCTTTAGTAGTCATATTAGAAAATGGCAACTCATCATGGCGTATAACAGTCCAGGCAGCCCCCGTGTCAACCATAAATTCAAGCGTTTGTCCTTCCACCTGTATGGGTACCTTGGGACACGTGAAGCCAGATTTAGACACCATTGTTGACACGAGACCGCCAAATTCCTATGGCTGGGTGTGAGGCTGATTCCTCACATCTTGATGTTGTCTGTAATCTTGTCATGTGGATTGTCTTAATCTCGGGTGTGGGTTACAAAAATTTCTGGGCGTTCTACAATCATTCCTCATGTGACCAATCTTGCCACATCTATAGCAGGGGCCAGTAAAAGATCTTTGTTGCCTTTCTTGATAAAATTGTTGTGGTGGGTAATAAACAACTGGAGTCTGGTGCTGGGAGTATTGCTGTCCCTGTGGTTGGCCATAGGGAACTTGGCACGGGTCTGCTGAGATATTGGGCATCATGGGATAATCTTCTTCATCTGTAGTTAACATGGCAGTGACTGCTTTCATCTGCTTTGGAGTAATCTTTTGTAATCCTTTAGCTATAAGCACTGCAGTTTTCATATCTAGAGTCTCGATTTCTGGCCTAGCCGTAGTGATCAGTTTCTTAAGGTCATCTCTAAGACCACGAACAAAGGAAGAAACTAAAATACCCTGCTGAACTTTAATTTGTTCACTGAAGCCCATGTCTTGAAACATTTGAGTCATTCTGGCTGCATACCTTTCCACTGATTCTTTCTCCTGTGTAATATCTGTTAAATTGGTCGACTGGTCGCTTAATTTCTCCTGGGCCCATGTTTTAAGTTGCTGGCAGAAATCCAGTCCCGATTCCCATGTAGTATCAGAGACTAACCTGACATCATCCAGAGATCTTTCTATTACAGGCCAATATGCATCTCCTGCTTTAACAGACACAAGAGAAGACAAATCTTGCCACGTAGCTGAGTATGTCTTCTGAATAGCCAAACTGCACGGTAGAAAGGCATGGGTTGTTTCTCTGGGTCTGGCAATTGATTGCAGAGTGTCATGGCCTGAGTCGGTGTGAATTTTACATACATGATAGGTTCTGGTTTGCCAAGAACAGGTGGTGGCGTAATAGGCTTAAGGGTTAAATTAGATGGTGGTCTAGGTAGGCCTGGCAGCAACTCTTCTTCATCCCCATCATTTTTAATTGGTACTGGTGTGATGGGAGTCACATTTGTTTGACAAGCATCTTTCATTGCCCTTGCAGTGTCAGTCTGTTTACTGACTAGGCGTATCTCGGTTAGATGGCAAGAAGGCTTAGAGGCCTCTTCTATCACTGTCTGTACTAGCTCCCTTGCACATGCTCTGACTGGGTATCCAAAGATACCGGAGCTAATTAAAGGAAGTGCTATAGTCTTAATGCCATCAGTCTTGTTTGCAATGTCTAATGCTGCGTGTACAGTCTGGCGCAAGATCCGTGCACTATTATCTGGATAGGAAGGGTCATAGATGGGCCCCACTGCATGAATAATAGTGTTACAGGGTAAATCGCCTGATTCTGTAACTGTGACCATTTCTGGCTGGAAAGGACCATGTCGTCGTACAATATTATCACTTTCCCTTTGAATACTGTCTCCCCCTGCCTTAACAATATCTCTAGCCAAGCCACCCCTGTGCTGCAGGTGACTATTGGTAGCATTCACTATAGCATCCACCCGCTGAGTGACCATGTTCCCTACACCCACAGAGATTAGTACCCCAGCCCCTGTCTGTCCCTGGGTAATCATTTTCTCAAAAATAGGATCCCAGTCCTCTGGGGGGCTGACACAAAGCTACCATTATCCACATGTTGATATGATGGGGCAACAGATGGAGCCCCTTCACCTGACTGAGGGACAGGTGATGTAAGAGCTGGGAACATTTGTGTCGGAGGTGGGGGAGATGCTGAGGTAGATTGCTGAGGTGGGGTGTAGTATTGTCCTTGCATAGTCACAACCGGATATATAGAAACTGGTGGAGGTACTAATTGGGCATTAGGCTTTGGAATGTCTGTCGTCTCATTTTTATCAGGCCTTCCGGATGGCATAAGATGGCCGCCACAGGAAGTACCTGTGGGTGGGACATCCTTTGAGTCATGCATTCCAAAGATGGGAGAGCACCTGGGTGGCATGTCTGTCCGGGAGCAGTCAAGAGAAGGCGCTGTGGCCACAAAGTCAGTGGGGAGGGGGATGGTCTATGAACTCCACAATGTAAACCATTGTCCAGAGAGTCTAAAGTTTGCACATCACTCATAGAACATGTCCACCCCTTGAGGCCATTATAAGGTGGTGGCTCAACAGTTTTCAAAGCAACATTAAAAACATGGGGCTTAACATACATGTAATATACATCATTATTATCATCTGTTCTCTCTTCCTCTTCCCATCCCTCTTTTGCTATGTCATTTGCTATACGACCCCAGGCCATAGCCGCAGATAATAAACCTGTATCCTCTAGTTTACCCTTCTTTTCCTTTAAAGCTATTTTCCACAGCCCCGGCTGAAGTCTTCCCCTCTTATTCATTCCTACAATGTCCATTAACTGTTTAACTCTAGCAATATACTTAACTCCTTCCCTGTCAGCCACCAGTGTCTGAGTGCTAAAGCTGTTATTCGACACCTTGGCTTCCTTTGTAAACAGTCTCAAGAATTTCTGCATGGCTGACGAATGTTGACACAGTACAAACAGAAAGACAGACCAGGCAAAGTGAATTCTTGTGTCAGTATGACTCAATGAAACAGAATAATCTCCTTATAATAACGGCAGATACTAGCTGGCCAGCCTAGCTTCTGTATCCACCCACTTGCGTTCTATCTTCCAAGAACAGGACGTTGTTTAGGGAGCAATACAGAACTGCAAAACTTTTTTTGTTGTTGTTTTTTTTTCCTCCTCACATCATCCCCCCTGCGTTCTCTCAAGAACACGAGGTATATGGAGATGCAATGTGAGATTACACCCAGGAGAGTACTCTGTTCACAAGTCACACGCAACAGCCCATCCACTAAGTCAGTCTCAAACACAAACAAATTAGAATGAGCAAAGGTTACAGTGGATTGGAATGTGAGTGGGTTTCGATAACACCAGCAAGGTCACACCTACCCCCACTTAAGGATTACCACAACAGACCGACTCGTGCCCTCTGCTAATTTATGAACGACTGGAAACACGAGCAAGTCTGTAACTACAGTGTAATTAACTAGACTTACCGTGTAAGGGGGGTGATCAGGCCCATCCAGTCATCCACGATCCACAGCTGGACACCTTCATTCGGTGTGCCCTGGTGTGGTGCCCGTGTTGAGCCCCACGTTGGGCGCCAATTGCGGAAGTGAGGTTCAAATGCCCCCAACCCTTTGCTCATCCCTTGCCAAATTAACTTATTCAAGTGTATACGTGAAGCTTTGATATCGGACAGACAGAGTCAGATACCGAACTTCTCTTGAAGAGAAATGGCGCAGGAAAGATGTGTTTATTATTCCAGCATAACATATATATGTTCAGTATAAAGGAAGGTCCCAATAGGGTGTCACCCTGAGGCAATTGAGCAATCACAGTAATCTCTGGCCCATGGTATAGATAAGTCTCATTATGTTGTCCTATGGGGTTAAGTGTCCCCCCCAGATATTCTCCTCATTGGTCAGGATATTCTCTTGGGAGGTGTCATGTTGAATCCTTTGTCTAGTCTCCTTCTTGTAAACAATTTGAAAGTCCACTTCTATAACCAGTTCCAACTAGTCCTTTCTGGATATATATATAGTGACACACGAGTACAGATATCTAATATATATATATCAAGGTTTTCATAATATATATTAAAGTGAGGGTACGTATATAACTAAATGATATCCAATATAACAGATATATGCAAAACAAGATTCATAACATATAACAGAATATAAGTATAGATATTTAGTATACATCAGAGTTTCATATAATGTTTTTTAGTAGATTTTAGAATCTTATCTTTAACATCACATGGTCATAAGTATTCAGACCCTTTGCCCAGACACTCATATTTAAGTCACATGCTGTCCATTTCCTTGTGATCCTCCTTGAGATGGTTCTACTCTTTCATTGGAGTCCAGGTGCATGTCAGACCAAATGAGAATCATAAGCTCAAAGGAACTGCCCAAGGAGCTCAGAGACAGAATTGTGGCAAGGCATAGATCTGGCCAAGGTTACAAAAGAATTTCTGCATTACTCAAGGTTCCTAAGAGCACAGTGGCCTCCATAATTCTTAAATGGAAGAAGTTTGGAACCACCAGAAGTCTTTCTAGACCTGGCCGTCCAGCCAAACTGAGCAATCGTGGGAGAAAAGCCTTGGTGAGAGAGGTAAAGAAGAACTCCAAGATCACTGTGGTTGAGCTCCAGAGATGCAGTAGGGAGATGGGAGAAAGTTCCACAAAGTCAACTATCATTGCAGCCCTCCACCAGTCGGGCCTTTATGGCAGAGTGGCCCAACGGAAGCCTCTCCTCAGTGCAAGACATATGAAAGCCCTCATAGAGTTTGCTCAAAAACACATGAAGGACTCCCAGAATATGAGAAATAAGATTCTCTGGTCTGATGAGATAAAGATAGAACTTTTTGGTGATAATTCTAAGCGGTATGTGTGGAGAAAACCAGGGACTGCTCATCACCTGCCAAATACAATCCCAACAGTGAAACATGGTGTTACGGGTCCGGGTGGTGAAACCTCTGTGCTGCGATGCAAGGAGGGACCAGAGGGGCGTGACTAAGTACCTACTCAGCCTGACCAAGGTCGCACGGCGGCTCAGTCGACTCCGTGAACAAGGGAGGGACCAAGCAGGGGGACCAGGTGCCACTCTGGGACCGACCTTGTATAAGAGCAGGTGACTCCCACGGGTCAGATGGCAGGAATAGACTGGTACAGCGGATAAGCAGGCTGACTCAGCTGATAGCCAAACGGGTGCTCCGGGTAGGCAGGCTGGTAGGCACAACGGGTAACTGGCAGGTGCTTCCAGGTAAGCAGACTGGCGGGCATGGCCGGTAACTGGCAGGTGCTTCCAGGTAAGCAGGCTGGCGGACACGGCAGGTAACTGGCAGGTGATTCCAGGCAAGCAGGCGGGCAGAGCCCATAGACAGACTGGCGGACTGGACTGTAGACAGACTGTCGGGCTGGATTGTAGTCAGACAGGTGGGCTGTACTGAAGAGCAGACTGGCAGACAGGACTGACTTACAGAGGGACCCGAGGGCTGAAGCAACAGTAAGAACACAGAGCAACAACCTTGCACGGGCACCTCCATATTGGAGGAGGTGCTTTAAATAGGGAAAGTCCTCCGGCCATTGGCCGGGGACTTTTGGGATGGCGCGCGCGGCCCTTTTAAGAGGGAGGGAGCATGCACCCTAAGCACAGTGCCCGGGAAGCTGCGCGCACCAGCAGCAGGGAGGTTGGAAGATGCCGGACCAGGACCACGGCGGTAAGGGGGACGGCGTCTTTGCCTGGCAGGGGGCAGAAACGCCGATGCTACACATGGTGGTGGCAGCATCATGCTATGGGGGTGTTTGTCAGCTGCAGGGACATGATGACTGGATGAAATTGAAGGAAACATGAATGCAGCCAAGTACAGAGATATCCTGGATGAAAACCTCTTTCAGAGTGCTCTGGAAATCAGACTTGGCCGAAGGTTCACCTTACTACAAGACAATGACCCTAAGCACACACCTAAAATAACAAAGGAGTGGCTTCAGAACAACTCTGTGACAAGTCTTGACTGGCCCAGCCAGAGCACTGACCTAAACCCAACTGAGCATCTCTGGAGAGACCTGAAAATGGCTGTCCACCAACGTTCACCATCTAACCTGACGGAACTGGAGAGGTTCTGCAAGAAAGAATGGCAGAGGATCCCCAAATCCAGGTCTGAAAAACTTGTTGCATCATTCCCAAGAAGACTCATGGCTGTACTAGCTCAAAATGGTGCTTCTACCATGACCATGTGATATTTCAGTTTTTCTTTTTTAATACATTTGCAAAAATTTCTACATTTCTGTTTTTTTTTCAGTCAAGATGGAGTGCAGAGTGTACTTTAATGAGAAAAAAATAGATTTTTTAAAATTTACCAAATGGCTGCAATGAAACAAAGAGTGAAAAATTTGAAGGGGTCTGATTACTTTCCGTACCGTACCCACTGTATAGGCAGAAAGCTGCCAATCCGTGGTGTGGGTGGGGTTATACAGAGTTCAGTATTCAGAGAACTGATAGACCTGCAGCAGATAAAACATTGATTGTATCAAATCTACAGCAAGTGGCCCAGTAAGTGATACATTGCTGCAATCAGAGTCTCCGGCCCTACATCATTCTGCTCTCACATTATGTGGCAACAGCATGGTGAAAGTTTCCTTTTAAGATATATCATTTGTTAGCTGGTCTTGCCACCTGGTGACAGATTCCATTTAATGCAAATATCTATAAAACTACTGATCTAATGACATTCCACCAAAGGCCCTGATACAAATTAGAGAAAATCTATAGATTTTGGTGAGACTTGCCAACTATCTCTTGTGAATTATACTTTTCCTCGAAAAATAAGGTTAGGGAAAAGAAGGATTGCATGAGGAATTTAAATACCTGATCCTTTTGTTTTCAGGGTATCATAACTCTGACATCTCCTTACTCTGTTCTTCTCATTGAAGATATATGAACACCTCAGAATTAGTAGTGTATCGACAATTACTGAGGGTGTATGGGAACATTAAGATCAGCCTGTATACTATTTGGTCTGAGCATTGATGCACCACAATTGGTAGTATAAACTTCTGACAGTTACATGTTGATGTGTCAAAAAAGTAATTGAATGGAGTCTGGGCCTTGTATTTCTCAGGATCCAAGAAGTAACGTTGCGGAGAGTGACATGCCAAACCTGGCATGCCAATGTGAGAAGACTTTTAAGCCTTGCAATGCTTCTCTGGGAAATTAAAGATGCAAATTACCTCTTCAGAGAGGAAGAGGACTAGAACTTTATTGTCACTTATTGGAAATAGCAATCCTAAAAGTCAATATCGACCCTTTAACAAGCCTTGCTACATGACTTAGCATAAAAACTAAACCAGAATCCCAATTTGCAACCACAGTGTTTTGGGGTGCTGCCCTTTATCAGTGAAAGCGTGAGATCTGGTTTGGCTAGGTGATAGGCGTCTGACTGGATCCAAGGGGTAACATTTCTCCTTGTGGTGAGTGACGTGCCAAGCCTGGTATGCTAATGTGTGCAGATTTTCAAACCTTGCAATGCTCCTCTGGGAAATTAAATATGCAAATTGTTTCTTCAAAAAGGAAGAGGGCTAGAACTCTAGTGCCACTTATTGGAAGTTCTAGTCCTCTTCCTCATGTCGTTCTCGACAAGGAGAAATGTTACCCCTTGGCTCCCAGTCCAGCGCCTCTCACCTGGCCAAACCAGATCTCACACTTTGCACTGATGAGGTGCAGCACCCTGAAGCACCCTGAAACACCCATGAAACACCCATGCAAATTGAGATTCTGGTTTGGCTTTTATCCTAATTCATATGGCAAGGCTTGTTAAAGGGTTGATATTGACTTTTAGGATTGCTACTTCCAATAGGTGGCACTAGCGTTCTAGTCCTCTACCTCTCTGAAGAGGCAGTTTTCACACTATACTTCTCAGGCACATCATTTCCTTAAACATTGATTTTGTAGCGCTTACAAATATATAGGTATTTCAGGATCTTCTCTACCACCCGCCTATTAGTGCAGACTTTCTCACAGGCTGCAGAAATCTTCTATTCTCAACATGACTGCTGATGAAGGATCATGTGATTAGACTTGTCCATTAGCCTCAGCAAGTTGAAAAATACTGCACAAGGGGAAGCTGTTTTTATTTGGTTGAGACTAATGGACAGGTCTGGTCACATATGTACCTTCATCAACAAAGGCTGTGTGTGTGTTTCACAAAGGATGAGATCCTGCAAAACTTATTTAGTAGTGAGTGCAACAAAATCAACACATTTTAAAATAAAACTTAAATGAACAACCCCTTAAATTTTCCCTGTGATGGCAAAACATGAAAAATGTACACTTTGTGTCAGATTTCTAGTAGGTTAGAGATGATTGCTGGGGGTTCTAGCAGATTGGTACTTTATAGCTTATGGTCAGGGGATCCTTCTAAAAAATAGGTATTGTCTAAAGCAGACAATTCTGTGTAAAAAAAATGTAAAACTAAATTATCTTTAAACTTCACATATAGTCCATACATATGATTCAACAGGAAGTATGCATCAAAAACGTGTAATAAAGCTAGCAAGCTCTCAACACCAAAAACATCTTTGCATGAAGTGAGCCTTTTTTTCCAAATCTCTTGTTTACTTGTAAAATTTTACTCAATAGCAGAAAAAACTTCTAGGCGCTTACAGTCTGGTTTTGGTACTCCAGCCTTACACTCTATTAATCTTTTTTCCTTTCTTCAAATACTTAATTTTTCATTCTATACTGACAGCATCAATCAGGTTCAACATTTTATTCAACTCTTACACCGATACTTCCACCCTGTGCCAGTTATTGCACTGGTTGTCTAATCACATTAGAATTCAATTTACTTTTTCAGCTCAGTTCTCCATAGTGCTACGAAGACCTACATCAACTCATTCATCTATGTCTACCACCCTACCCGGGCTCTACATCCTGTCAACAATCCAAGACTAAAATCCTCCATAATCTAAAACTCCATTTCTTGGTTACAAGACTTTTCTCCTACTACACTAGTTCTCTAGAATCCTTTACCCTAGTAGATTAAATATTAAGTGTGCTCTAAAATCAATTTTTAGGCTGGCCAATCAGATTTCCGATATTGACTACTGTCCTTTTATCACCATTATTTCTTACAAAATGATTCCTTCTTTTTGAAATCTTTTCACAAGTATACACAGATATTATCTGATTGTCTTTCTACATTTACCCTTTGAAATGTAAAATGTTGTGAAATATCATAGGCTATGGCGATGCTTTGTGGCGGCAGTGCCATGGCAGCATGGCTCAAACCCACCTACGATGGGTCAATGACTGCAAGACTGAGAAACAAAATTGGGTGGCAGTTGACCATTATAATGGGCTACTCGATCAGCCGCACCATGGTGACTTTCTTCTGTCTAAGCTACTGGCTGGAACTTCACAAGACATGGAGACGCAAAAACTATATGTGAAAGCTTATTTCACCACCAGCAGATTGCTGCCGAAAATGACTAGGAAAGCAATGTTTCCTTAAGGTTTTTGTGCATTGCACATATATTCTTATTTAATCTGAGCATTGTATTTCTGCACAAAGTAAAAGCTTTTGTTATAATTCAAGGTATTCTGAAAGATTCTGCTGATTGTTCAGATTCTGAAAAGGCTTTAATAAAAAGAACAAAAGCTCAAGATGTTTTCAAGGATTTTGCTAGAACACCAAAGTTCATTCATTTACAGATAAAGAGCTCTATGGAGTATTGAAAACATAATTATTTGACAAATGAGTCTTATAAGCCATATGATATTGTCGAACAAATGTACTTTTGTTGTACAATACGGCATTTAAAAAAAACAAACAAAGGCACCGATGATACGCTGTATTGTGTTATAGAAAGTATACTGCGGCAGGATTAGTGTTACAGTGATTATAATTACATTTACAATTACATTACATTTTACATGGAATTTTTTTAGAGTATTAGAAGTCCCTGAACTCTAATGAGTTGTCAGACTTAGAAAACACATTAAGGGAATTCTGAGCTAATAGAGTTAATAAAGGAGATGCATTGTTCAAAACCTGAAATGGAGAAACGCATTCTTGCTGTGAAGGCCAGCACATCTATGAGCTACACAGGCAGCCCATTTATATAAATGGGTATTGTGTAATGCTCCATTTCCCCCGTGGTGGAGCTGCAGGAGAACAAAACACTTGTTCTTAAGTTCCTCCATAGATTGCACCTCTGGAGGTTCCAAAAATCTCCATCTTGTTTGCATCTCATCTTCTAGGACATTGCAGGAAATTTTTGTTGGGTACATAAATTAATGCAGTAAAGTTTAACAAGGTGCTAAAAGAGAATATGTCACTTTTACAGACCTATTAACATAAGAACATCAGAATGATCTCCTGATAGATGTATACTTATGCTTAGTATTGCAGATTTCAGCTTTCAGCAGAATTATCAGCACTTTGGGCCATTTAGGCTGTCCATCCTTTGCATTTAAACGATCACCAATCGACTACATGAAAGCTGATGGGCGATCATTAATAGCCTGTCTAGATAAGCTGACCACCCTCGTGTATTGTCACAGCCATGTCTGAATGTACTGCTGCATCTACTGCCCTGGTCACTAGACTACGCCACACTAACACTAAAGTTAGTGCTGGATGCCGGCAAAATGTGGTTGTTTAGCATTTAAATTTCTGAGACTAGTTTTCTAGTCTTTGCTATACACTTGTGTTTTGCTGCAGTGAGCTGGAAAGTAAGTAGCTCTCTGCTGGGAGCCATGGGTGAGGATCCCTTGTATTTAAACCCCAGCAGATAGTGTCTAGATCCCAGTTATTAGTTAGTGTACAGCTAGTGATCTAGGCTCTCTGACTTGGCTTCTGTGTTCTGTTTTGCATTATCCTTGTTTTGACTCCGGCTTGCATTTTGACCAACATCTTATCTCCTGATTTTGTCCTTGATGTGATTTCTCGGCTTTGACTCTGTTTGGCGACCCTTTCTGCCTTTGGTTTGCTCTTCTGGAAGGCAGCCCTTCCGTGGAAGCAATCCACTGGACCTCTTGTAAGACCAGATCCCTGTAGAGGAGTCAAAGGGTGGTTGGGGGTTCCTCTGGAATCTGCCAGATGGAGTAGTTTGTGCCAAGTCTTTCCAAGGTAACCTTTTTAAGCCTGTAGCCTCAGACACATGTAACATATATGCACAGGACCATGATTAATATGATCAGTCTATGCTCATAAAATATTATGTTGTACGCAGCACATCAAGAATTTACAAATGGATGATGTGTTGCGGAGAACAATGATTTTAAAAAATCTTAAAAATAATTTCATCAGACAAATGAGTGTTGTACTTGTTTATCAGGTGACTAGCAGCCTATTTAGACAGACCGATAATTATAAGGATACAGCGCTCCTAAGAAAGTTCATTCACAATAATTGGCTTTTCTAAATGGGCCTTTAGACAGTGTTGGATATTAAACTGTTTTTCTTGGGACATGCAGCAAGTATTGCAGTCATCATTGACAACATGGAGTGTTACAGGAATTAACTGATTCAGACAAGTCGGAGAGGTCAAATAGTAGGGTATAGACAAACTTTAAGAGTTCAGGAAGTGTCATCTGCTTTCCCTCCAGCATAGCTGCAGCTGTTGCTCTAACTCCAACAATGAGTACAATTCCAGCTACTAGACAACCTCCCAAAGAGCCAAATTAGAAATGAAGTAAGAATACTCCTAATTTTGTGAAGTCACATGATGTTTCACATATTACCTTTTCAATCATTTCAGCTCTAATATCGTAAACTTTAAATACAATGGGTACAAATAGTTAAAAATAATATGATATAGACCGGCCATCAGAAAATAAAGATGTCTGCACTAAGTGAGGACTTTAAGTTTTCCACCTGTCAATAATTAATAGATTATTTACACTTGCACATTCCTATTTCCTGGCTTTCAAGAATTCATTTACACTCTGAACCTCTGTTCAGCAGCAAATTTAACATCATGCTGACCTCTTATTCTGCCTGGCAATATATGCCTCTTTTACACTAGAGAAGCAGCATTTAATATGTTCACCTATTAAAGCAACCAGCGTCCGCTACAGGAAACATGACAAATGTCAATGTTTTCTCTAATAAAGTGGCAGAAAAACAGCTTGTAAGAGATGGAAAATCAATTACAGACAATATTATATAGCTATGCATTGTGAGGAAAGAAAATTAAAATATTATTTAACTGCATGCCACTACTAAATAATAATCAAATACAAGCAACCATACGCATTTTAATAAAACACTCAAATATTTGGATTGGAATTTTGGTAGAAATTATAAGGATCTCCAAACATCATTATTACTGCCATGGTTATGTGCTATACTTCCTGTATTAGTGTGAATAAGTTTTTTATGCTGTTATTTTTAAAAGATTTTGATGTTTTTTTTTTCAATTTTGTTTTTTTTTGTTATATCACTTAAAGGAAGTGGGTGTTTGTGAAGGATCGGTTCTGTCAAACTAATCTGATAATTAATCTGAGGATTTAATAGCCATACTGGACCAGGATAGGGCTATGGACGTTGTGCATTTCAACTTTTCTATTTTCTAACTTTGGCTATGATCCTAAGTCATATTGCACGACTCGTTAAAGAGTTGATTGTGACTTGTAGGATTGCTGCTTCCAATAGGTGGCGCTATAGAGTTCAAGTCCTTTTTTTCTCTGAAGAGGCAATTTGCATATTAAATTTCCCAGAGGAGCATTTCATGGCGAATAAGCCTCCTTATTGCCAGACATGCCAGAGCTGGTATGTCACCCTCCACAAGGAGAAACGTTACCCCTTAGACCTCAGTCCAGAGCCTCTCACCTAGCCAAATCAGTTCTCATACTTTGCTCTGACGAGGGCCAAAGCCCGAAACACCGTGTCTGCAAATTGAGATTCTGATTTGGCTTTTATCCTAAGTCATATTGCACGACTTGTTAAACGGTTGATTGTGACTTGCAGTATTGCTGCTTCTAATAGGTGGCGCTATAGAGTTCAAGTTCTCTTTTTCTCTGAAGAGGCAATTTGCATTTCAACTTTTCTAAGGCATTCTAAATGGTGCCACATAAGGGTGGATTCATAAAAGGAGAGCAAAGGGACAAGGGAAAATATGTGTAAATGAGATAAGAACTATCTCTTTGATAGGAAACAGAGGGTAGTTATTAATGTAACACATTCTGATTGTCACGGCGGTGACTTGCACGCGTTCCCGATGACATGCTTCTCACTGTGTTTGCCACGCTGAATCCATGCAGCACTTCCAACTCTGCTGCATATCCCTGATGTTTCCACATGGCTATAGGGGGATGTGGCCAGATCCAGCAGGAATTTAACCCTGCTGTGTCCTGCAGGGTTTGAATTTCCTAGCCAATGGTACCTGGCATCTTCTACTGGCAGACCAGCCTATTCTCACTATCAGAGGCTCTAGTGAATACCTGCTAGACACTTAGTCACTCCCCTCCAGGGTAAGCAAAGCCTAAGGTGCAGTGGGTACACACTCATCAGTGTTACACTGATTATAGGAAACAGAGGGTAGTTATTATATTATAACTGAATTATATTATAACGGAACACATTTAGATTAAGTCACAGTTAACACTAGGATACAACAGGGGTCAGTATTAGGCCCTCTTCTTTCTAAGATTCTTATTAATGACCTTGTAGAGAACATACAGATTGGAATTCCAATATATGCAGATGATACTAAACCCTGCAAAGTAATCAATACATAGAAGGATAATTTGGGCAAGCTGGAGGCTTGAGCCAAAAAATAACCATTGAAGTTTTATGTAGATAAATGTAAGGTTATGCACTTGGGCTGAGGAAGCAAAATGTACAACTATGCATGAAATAGTAAAACACAGAGTAAGACTTCCATTTAAAAAGACTTGGGTAAATGAGCGAACAGTAAACTTGGCCGCCGCCAAGGCAAATAAAATCACGAGAAAGATTAAAAGAGACATAGATGCTCATGACACGAGCATAGATTTGCCTCTATACAAGTCACTAGTGTGGCAACACTTAGACTACTACGCACAATTTTGGTCTCCGGTGTATAAGAAGAACATAGCTGAAGTAGAGCGGGTGTAGAGAAGAGTAATCAAGATTAAGGGAATGGGTAGATGCAATACCAAGACAGGTTATCAAACTTGGGGTTATTCAGTTTGAAAAAACGAAGGCTTTAGGGTGAACTTAATATACTGTACAATTATATAAATGCACAGTACATAAAACTTTCTAATAATTTACTTATATATAAGCCTGCAGCAATAACAAGGGGGTATTCTATGTCTAGAGGAAATAAGGTTTAACCATCATCACAGACAGCATTTCTTTACTGTAAGAGCAGTGGTCCATTCGCTAAAAACGTTCAAGGAGGTCTGGATGCCTTTCTTGAAAAATATAATTACTGGTTATGGACACTAGATCCTATGATGGGAAGTTGATCTAGTCTGATTGCCGTATGTAGAGTCGAGAAGGAATGTTTTCCCTAATATAGGGCAAATAATATCTGACTCATGGGGTTTTTGCCTTCCTTTGGATCAACATGTTAGGTTGTAGTTTGAACCCAATAGACTTATGTATTTTTAAACCTTAGAACTACGAATCTATGAGCCTTTATTTATCCATATTATATCAACATTATAATAAATTCCTGAAATCTTGCAATGTTTACTCTGGTCACTAAGCCTAATATTGAGTTCATACTTCCTGTTCCTTAGAGATTACCTTTCAGTAGCTACAGCATATTGACAAAAGTATTGGGATACTCCCCTTCATCATTAAATTCAGTTTTTTTATTTTGTCCCTTTGCTGCGCGTGTATAAAATTCAGCCCCTCGCCAAGCAGTTTACCATTACAAAGATTTTTGAAAGAATGGCTTAATTTAAAATCCATTCTGAATTTGAGTAAATATGTAAAAGGATGCCATCATTGTAATAAGTCAGTTTATTACATTTCTTCCTTCCTATATATTGCATGTGTAAGGTGCCCATGTGAGATAGCCATGGGCAAGCTGATGCTTCTGACTCACACCCCTGGGCCGTGGGGTACTCAAGACCGGGTCTCTGAGTTGCATGTGGCTGATGGGGGTAGTAGTGGCAACCCGGTCCCGTGCTCAGGGTGTCAGGCTAAAATGGTGGCAGTCTCTCTCTATATGTATACATGTTAAAGTCCGACTACGCCACCCGTGGATTGCGGTCAGGGATAACCGCCGCTGCAGGACAGACCGCTGGGGCTGGTGTTGGTGAGCAGCACAGGAATGGTATAACTCCCCACGGGAGGAGTGTAGCCCCAGGGCAGTGTAGGTGGATGTTGAGGGTGATAGTTCCGGCCGCGATGGTCAGAATGCAGAGTCCGCTTAAACAGTTCAGGGTCTTTATTGTAACAGATGGTAATGACCCAACAAAAGTACCGGCTAGAAGGGGCCTGGATGTCTGAGAACACTCGGGAAGCCCCTCTGGTCAGGGTGAGGGTGTAGGCCTACCGTGCTCTCTATGCTCTTTCTGACTATTCCCCTCTTAGTGGTAAAATAGCCCACGTCCCTGAGCGTGCCGTGTATTCTCACCCGTATGGCTTGCAACTTGAGCACCTTTTACCTCTGGCCTCTCTTGGCTTTGCTGGTCCCTTCTGTTGTGGCGGAGCCTCCGGGCTTTTTAGGCGGAAGGACATGAAATCCCTCGCGGATTGGTTCTCTGCTGCTGGACTTAGAGTCTTTACAGCCTCGGACCCCAATGTCCGGTAGGTAATTCTCCCTTTCTGCCAGGACAGGTCCTCTGTGCCGTATGTCCCTGGCAAGCAGTTCCTCCACTGCCTCACGACCTCCTCAGCCTGCTGCTGACCCTTACTCTCTGGGCCTAGACTCCGTCACGGTCTCAGGTCTCCCAGGTCTCTCTAACCCTGCCCCCAGTTTCAGCTTTTATAGGGCAGCCTGCTCCCCCTACTGGCCTGGGACAGGAGGTGCTGCATGCTAATTGTCCCTAACCAGGGAACCTCCCTCCTGCTCTCAGACACAGCCTTTATTATTTGTGGCATCCAGGCCTGGGGTGACACATTCCCCCCTAGTAAAAGTTTAGTACTCCGGGACTAAGCCCTTTTTTTTTTGCCAAAACAAACAGGGTAAATACATACAACCATAAAACATCAAAAAATAAGAGCACAATTTGAGTTCTTAAGGTCACAGTGTGGTCTGTGACCGGGTGTCCATATCACCAACAAAAGGGAGCTTAAACCGGGTGGGGGGATCTGTCCTAGCCCCGAGTCCTTGACAGTCTTTGGTGGACAGTCTTTATTCATTCCTCGGTTAAGCTCCAAACAAACCTTACAAAGTGTCCCGGTTACTTAATGTCCATAACCGGTTAGTCCGTTTGGTTAACTGAAAGAACTGAAAAACATAATCACTGGTTATGCAATTAGCTTTTCAAACATTTCAACATTTGACAATTATTTACAAGGGTTATTTACAGTTCTTAACACACCCTATATTTTCCAGCGAGCGGGTATCTGCCCCCTAGTGCTCTGGTTTGACCTCCGTAACCCACTGTCTGGTGGTGGTCTAACCTGGCTTTCCCCACTATCATTTAGGGTACAGCTACTAGCTGGGTTTACAGACAGTGCAGGCAGCTGTCTGCGGGTCCTTTGGCTTACCGCAGGCATGGCAGGCTCACTGTCAGCAGAGGGTTGACTCTCCTGGGCTGCTGGCATGAGTTCTTCTGTCTCCGGGGCTGCTTGTTCTTCTGATTCTTCCTGCTCTCCTGTAGGTTCTTGCTGGGTTGGTTGAAGGAAGTGTAGGACGGGTACCACTATTGCGTCGTTTATCCGAGTCCAGGACCGGGGGAACTCTCCGAGAATGGTGCTGACCATTTCTTCCTTGTCCACTGTGGGCTCAAGGTCATCTTGATCTTCACTTGCACTCTGTAGTTGCTCGGGGCACCGTTTTAGGTGGTCTCTGGAGACAGTGTCCGTGGTCTCTCCTCCATCCTTGCTTATTACACATACCTTCGAGTTGTCGTGGTTGGACGGCAGTACTGTGTACGGGTCTCTCTCCCACTGATAATCTAGCTTGTGAAGCTTTCGCTTCAGGACCTGCTCGCCAGGTTCCAGGGGTCCAGTAGGGGCGTGTTGGTTGAAGAGCCTCTCTTGCTTTTCTCTTGCTTGAGCCAGGCTCCTCTCCATGCTCTCCTGTACCTTTTTGTACTGTAGCCGCCGTTCCGTATCCCAGTCCACATCTGGGGAGGTGTCCTCGGGTGTCAGGGCCCCATCTCCAGGTCCATAGGCAGCTTACCTGATCTTGCTCGCATCAGGTAAGCCGGGGTGCAGTTGGTAGCATTCACCGGGATATGATTGTATAAGTCTATCAGGTCCGGCAGTTTTACCGGCCACAGGCTGCGTTCTTCCAGGGGCAACGTCTTGAGGAGATCAATGACTATCTGATTCATTTTCTCACACATCCCGTTGGTTTGTCGGTGGTAAGGCGTCGTCCAAATTTTCTTACAGCCGTAGAGGTTGCAGAACTCTTGGAAGACTTCAGCCTCGAACGCTGGACCTTGGTCTGTCAGTACCTGTTCCGGATACCCGTGTGGGTGGCAGAAGTGCTGCTGGAAGGCTCTGGCCGCCGTTTGGGCTGTCAAGTCTTTAACCGGGACCACCACCAGGAACTGGGAATAGTGATCCACTATTGTCAGGGCATAGATGTAGCCCGACTGGCTTGGAGCCAATTTCACATGATCCAGAGCTACCAGCTCAAGAGGCTGCCTGGTGACGATGGGCCTCAAGGGTGTCTTCTGGCTGGTACGGTCCTTCCTTCTTAGATTACATGGGCCACAGTCCCTGCACCACTTCTCTATGGCCCCTCTCATACCTATCCAGAAGAACCGTTCTCTCAGTAGGAACTCTAGTTTCTTCCACCCGAAGTGTCCCGCTATGTCATGGTAGGCCTCCAGAACCATAGCCGCATCTCGTCTTGGGACCACTACTTGCCAGGTCAGCTCGTGCGTCTGGTGGTTGTCAAGTCTTCTGCGCAGCTTACCTTCGTAGAGGAATAGTCTGCTCTTCTCCTTCCTCAGCTGCATAGCTTCCTGGGTCTGCCTGGGTCAGTATCTCTTTCACCAGGCTGACTGCAGGGTCACTATCCTGCGTTTCAGCCCAGCCGTGATGAGGTAAGGGGTTGAAGATGACAGTGGTTACATTCTTGTCTCTTACGCTGTGGGAATATTGGGTGGCCCCATACCGGTGAAACGCAGGGAGCACCACCTCCTCCAACTCTTCTGGATCTTCTTCCCCGTCGAGTAAGTGAGGCATTCTGGATAGGGCGTCTGCGTTGGTATTGGTTCGGCCCACTTGGTATTTGATCATGAAGTCATAATTTGACAGCCGGGCCATCCACCACTGCTCTAGGGCACCAAGTCTAGCATTGTCCAGATGTGTCAAAGGGTTGTTGTCCGTGTACACCGTGAACTTTGCAGAGGCCAGGTAATGTTTAAACCGTTCTGTTACGGCCCACACCACTGCCAAGAACTCTAGCTTGATGGAGCTGTAATTCTCTGGGTTTCTTTCAGTGGGCCTCAGCTTCCGGCTGGCATACGCTATCACTCGTTCCCTGCCCTGATAATTTTGGGACAGTACGGCTCCTAGCCCCACATTACTGGCGTCGGTGTGGAGGATAAAAGGCTGGCCATAATCAGGGTAGGACAGAATTTCATCCCCCGTGAGGGCCATCTTCAGTTGGCGGAAGGAATCCTCTTCCAACTTATCCCACTTGAAGGGTGGTTTGTAACTCCTAGTTTTGGATTGACCTATTAGGAGGTCCTGCATTGGGGCTGCCATTTTAGTGAACCGGGGTGAACCTTCGTTAGTAGCCTACCAACCAGAGGAATTGCCTCACTTCTTTGATGTTAGAGGGGCTCGGCCAGCTCTTGATTACTGTAACCTTGTCGGGGTCGGGGGCTACTCCCTCTGCACTCACCACGTGTCCTAGGTACTGTACCTTCGGTTTCAACAGGTGACACTTTGAGGGCTTCACCTTCAGGCCAAAGCCTGCCAGGGCTTCAAACACCTCTGCCAGGTGTTTCAGATGGTCCTTGTAGGTCTTTGAATATACAATCACGTCGTCCAGGTAAAGTAGGACCGTCTCAAAGTTTCGGTGCCCTAGACAGCATTACATCAGCCTCTGGAAGGTCCCGGGTGCGTTGCAGAGCCCGAAGGGCATACAGTTTAATTTACTTAATCCCATCGGGGTGGTGAAGGCGGTCTTCTCCTTGTCAGCCTCTGACACAGGAACCTGCCAGTACCAGCTAGTAAGGTCCAAAGTAGAGAAGAAATTAGCTGATTTTAGTGCGGCCAAAGACTCCTCTATTCTAGGCAACGGGTATGCGTCTTTATGGGTGATACGATTGATTTTCTATAGTCCATGCACATTCTCATAGTACCGTCTTTCTTTTTTACCAGAACCAAGGGGGCTGCCCAGGGGCTACAGCTGTCTCTAATGACCCCGGCTTCTTTCATTTCTCTCAGCATGCCCTTTGCGTTCTGATAGTGTGCGGGGGGTACAGGTCTGTATCTTTCTTTTATTGGTGGGTGGCTCCCCGTGGGGATGTGGTGTTCTACCCCTTTCACTCTGCCGAAGTCCAGCGGGTGCTTACTAAAGATTCTCTCGTACTCCTGAACTACCCGGTAGACTCCTTGTTTTTGGTGCAAGGGAGTGGAGTCAGCACCCACATGGAGTTTCTGGCACCAGTCCTCCTTGTGTTTCTGGGAACCATTATCCTCCACCGGGGGAGATAGAGGCAAGGGTTCCACGACCCTGGGAGCATTGTGTTCGACAGCAAACAATTTGGCTAGTGTAGCGTACCGGGGCAAGTGTACTTCCCTTTCCCCAATGTTTAAGATACGGACGGGCACCCTTCCATGGCGGACATCAACCACCCCCCGGGCTGCCAAAATGGTGGGCCTGCTGTCTGAGTACACGGGTTCTACCATCGCTTGGTAGTCTCTTCCTCTTAACCCGATTGAGCGTGCCTTGTATTCTCACCCGTATGGCTTGCAACTTGGGCTCCTTTTACCTCTGGCCTCTCTTGGCTTTGCTGGTCCCTTCTGCTGTGGTGGAGCCTCCGGGCTTTTTAGGCCGAAGGACATGAAATCCCTCGCGGATTGGTTCTCTGCTGCTGGACTTAGAGTCTTTACAGCCTCGGACCCCAATGTCCGGTAAGTAATTCTCCTTTTCTGCCAGGACAGGCCCTCGGTGCCGTACGTCCCTGGCTAGCAGTTCCTCCACTGCCTCACGACCTCCTCAGCCTCTGACCCTTACTCTCTGGGCCTAGACTCCATCACGGTCTCAGGTCTCCCAGGTCTCTCTAACCCTGCCCCCTGTTCCACCTTTTATAGGGCAGCCTGCTCCTCCTACTGGCTTGGGAAAGGAGGTGCTGCATGCTAATTGTCCTTAACCAGGGAACCTCCCTCCTGCTCTCAGACACAGCCTTTATTATTTGTGGCATCCAGGCCTGTGGTGACACACTTCTGCTTGCTCTGGCACCCTACAGACAAAGTGAGTCCCCGTCCCGGTATACTGCTGTGTGTGTGTTGTTTCCTACTTACTTCCGCCCTGCAGGCCTTTTCTGACTCCAAGAATTCCTCTTCTGGAACCAGAGCAGCAATCAATCCAGGGGGCACGAGATTCATAAAAACATTCAAACTTGTACTTTTTGACTGGCAGTATTTAGAGGTCAAGTGTAAAGAATATGGCCCAGCGGGTTGTCATGTTTCCCACAAGTACTGGACACAACTTCTGCCCTGCTTCTCATTATAGATAGAGCATCCCTCTTGCTAACTTCTCTAGCCCTAGGGATTCTTCTCCGCCACTAGCAGTATATTCGGAATCCATCTCACTCCGCCTCTGAGAGTTTGAGTCCTGTATCTCCTGCAGCTTCACAGGAAAATGTGCCTCCAGGACCTGATGTCTATCTTGAGGCTCCCAGGCCAGCAAAAGGGACTCATGTGGTGGGGTTCTTCGGCAATCCACTGCCCCGAGATTGTCTCTAGCAACCCTTGACCTAAGCCTGCTGCTTGTCACCACTCTCGACTGACTCCCTGTCACTGCCTGGACTTGACACTGTCTCTCAGTTCCCCCATGCCTCAACTTGGCTGGCCGTTACAGTAAACCCTACCTAGGCCAAACTACCTTCAAAGCACACATTTAACCCCTTACAGTGTCAGGGAGCAGACCATCGCCTCCACCACCCCTACACATGATGAACTGTGAGTGGTGTTATTAGAAAGTGATGAATAGAGCTGTATAGGGAATAGAGCACACAGAACATATGATAAAACACCAATGGAGGGGTACAAAGGGACATTCGGTGGTGATCAACTGGAGCGGCTTTGTGAGACACAACTACTACTTGCTGCTGCTGCCCCATGGCTGGGGGTGGGTATCGGCCAGAAGAAATTGACCAGGATAGACAAAACATGTTGACAATGGACTGCGCTGCTGGAAAAACACATACAATTTGTTTTTTGCACTTGAAAAAGACACTGGTTCGACATCGAAATATGTAGTGCTAATAAAAATCTTCAATACTACCACGTCAAAAGAATTTTATTCCAACAGCACAGTCCATTATTAAAAAGTGGTAGCATTTAAAAACCCATTAACTTAGCGACAAGGTAGAAGCTTCATGCTAGTCGTACATCACCAAGCCCAATGCCAAGTGTCGGATGGAGTGGTGTGAAGTATGCCGCTAGTGGACTCTGGAGCAGTTAAATGTGTTCTGTGGAATGACGAATCAAACTTCTCTATCTGGCAATTGATGGACAAGTCTGAGTTTAGAAAATGCCAGAAGATCTGCTTCACTGCATGGTGTCTACTGTACGTTTTTGTTGAAGAGAGATAATACTATGTGTTGGTTCTTCAGGGGTTGGCCTAGACCCCTTAGCCCCAGTGAGTGACAATCATAATGCTTCAGTATACCATGGAAAATTATATGCTTTCAACTTTGTGGGAACAGTTTGGAGAAAGCCCTTTTCTGTTCCCCATGAATGTGTCCCAATCCACAAAACAAGGTCCAAAAACACATGGTTTAGTGAGTTTGGTGTAGAAGAACTTAACTGACCACACAGACCCCAGACTTCAACCCTATTGAATACCCTTCAGATTAACTAGTACTCAAAAATGTAAATTCAACTCTTTCTGACCTCTTTTGGATAAATAGTCAAACATTCCCACAGACACCTCCAAAATCTTGTAGAAAGTCTTCCCAGAAGAGTGGAAGCTGTTATAGCTCCAAAGATGAGAACTGCATATTTTTGCTTATGGATTTCAAAAGGGATGATATAAAAGATCCTGTAGGTATAATGTGTTGGTGTCTCAATATTGTTGTCCTTTTAGTGTATCTTATCATCATCACATCACATGTGATTCTGAGAAAGAGACTGGCATACAATTCATATAGTGTGCTAGTATATACTGTATACAGTTCCCCATAGCATTTGACTTAAACATCAGTATCTTTGCACATACAGCATACAAATAAAGACTCATTGGATGACCCACTGCTGAAGTCACCTGAGGGCTGCCGCTAATCACGGGTTGCAGTGGTCCTGCTACTGCTGGCTGGTGACATCTCGTTTTCTGTGCAAAATGCAGACCACAGAGAGGCCTGTGCTGGATCCAGTTGGGTACCGGTCAGTAGGTAGTTTATTTTTTACAGCTGCAAGCCACAGAGTGGGTTTTGCCAGACAATTAATCCTTGAACTAGGATCAGTTGCATAACTAGAGAGAGAGACTGATTTGTAGAGTGGCAAAAATTTGTTTTTCCACCACCACATCACTGACTAAAACCAAGCTATGCAAATTTGCTGTCCTGTAAAAAGAAGTAAACGGTCTGTCTCGTGCCACCTTTCTGAAGCTACCTTAGAGGTTCCTGCATTATCCATTAGAGTCTGTTGAAAAATAACAAGGGTATGTCATCAAAACTAGAGATGCCTATATATAAATGGATATTTCTGAATCCTAGCTCCTGCCATTGCAGACCAGGCTGCCTAATGGCAAGGATAAGGGAACTGTACTTACTGTCATGTTTATGGTTGTTTATGGTTATTGTCACATCTGTCAAGGGCCACAGGCTTAAAAAGACTTCCTCGGACAGACTTGGCACAAGCCACTCCGTCTGAAAGATTACAGAGGAACCACAACCCTCACCCTTTAAATTCTGTACAGGGATCTGGTCTTGTAAGAGGGTCCAGTGGATTGCTACCACAGAAGGACTGTCATCCTAAAGAGCAAACCAGAGGCAGGAAGGGCCACCAAGCAGGATCAAAGCCAAGAGGTCATGTCAGGAAGAAAATCCTAAGGTAGCAGGTAGTCAAAAGTCAAGCCAAGGTCAAAGAACAGGAGTAGTCAGAACAAACAAACAGGAGCACAGTACAGAAGATTAGTGATGTGCGAGCACTAAAATGCTCGGGTGCTCAATGCTCGGGTCGAGCACATTGGAATACTCGGGTGCTCGACCCGAGCAACGAGCCCAATGTAAGTCTATGGGACACTCGAGCATTTTTCAGGCGGCTCCCCCCGGCGGTCTGCAGAGGGCCTAAAAATTGCTCATATCGATGGGAACAGTGCTCAAATGACATGGGAACAACATGGGGAAGACCCCTGGAAGCATTTCTGACTCCCAGATCACTGCTGTCAACAACGTTGTCAGAAGTATTACGCCACTTTTACGGACTCACAATAAAACACACAAAAATGAAACCAAAATGGATTTCCCTGGGAAATATGTTAAGAAACATCCTTTCCAGGGAAATGACTTGTATATAAAGCAAAATAATATAAAAAAACAAAAATGCTCCTCCACACCTTGGGCTATGTTCACACGTAGCGTTTTTGATGCGTTTTTGCATTTTTGCATTGCTTTCAACTGTGACAAATGCATTCGCCAGGAAATGTAATTTTAACATTTTACAACCTTATCTGGCCATGTGGTGTGTGAGATATCATCAGACACATCGTGTTCATTTATGAAGGAGGGACTCTGAAAGTCACAAAGCCTATTTTTATAGGGCCATCAGGCGGCCTTTACAATTCTTAAAGGGCCAGCAGTCGTCCCTCACTATTCTTAGAGAGCCATCAGCCGGCTATGTTTTATTGTTCCCATTACTAAAGTGTCTGGGTCTCCTATATTGTTATTGCGTATGCAGTGAGTGGCAGGGCTGCCCAAAATTTGGACACACCCCAATACCTGTTTGAAAATTTGGACGCATGCAATACCACTTTGAAGAGACTAAGAGGAGGGCCTCCTTAAAACAATGTTCCCATTATTAGGAAGTAGGTCTCCCATTGTGTTTGCCTATGCAGTGAATGCAAGGGTTGTCAAAAATTTGGAGGCACTCCAATGCCCCTTGGAAGAGATGTGGAGGTCAGAGGGCCTCCTGAAAACAATGTTCACATTATTAGGAAGTGGGTCTCCCATTGTGTTTGCCTATGCAGTGAATGGAAGGGTTGCCAAAAATTTGGAGGCACTCCAATGCCCCTTGGAAGAGATGTGGAGGTCAGAGGGCCTCCTGAAAACAATGTTCCCATTATTAGGAAGTAGGTCTCCCATTGTGTTTGCCTATGCAGTGAATGCAAGGGTTGTCAAAAATTTGGAGGCACTCCAATGCCCCTTGGAAGAGATGTGGAGGTCAGAGGGCCTCCTGAAAACAATGTTCACATTATTAGGAAGTGGGTCTCCCATTGTGTTTGCCTATGCAGTGAATGGAAGGGTTGCCAAAAATTTGGAGGCACTCCAATGCCCCTTGGAAGAGATGTAGAGGAGGGCCTCCTGAAAAAAAATGTTCCCATTATTAGGAAGTGGGTCTCCCATTGTGTTTGGCTATGCAGTGAATGCAAAGGCTGCCAAAATTTTGGGAACTCTCCAATGCCCCTTGGAAGAGACGTAGAGGAGGGCCTCCTGAAAAAATGTTCCCATTCTTAGGAAGTGGGTCTCCCATTGTGTTTGCCTATGCAAGGGCTGCCAAAAAATGGGAGGCACTCCAATGCCCCTTGGAAGAGACACGGAGGTGGGCCTCATAAAAAAAATGTTCCCATTACAAAGGAGCGGGTCTCCTATACTTGTAATGCCCATTCACTAAGTGTATTGGCTGACAAATATTTACCCCTGGGGGTATAGATGAACATACTGTCTAAAAAATTTTTTTTACGGGCATCATAAACACCCTTTAAAATAATTACGTGGGTGTTGCATCACGGACCACGGTCACCCTGGTGATATGGTGGTGGAGGATGAGGATGAGAAGAAGGAGAAGAACAAGAACAAATAGCCAAAATCAGGAGGTGTATACCTATGAGTGGGTGTGAAGAGGTGCATGGGAATACACCTCCCAAAATAAGACACTGGATTTGAGTTTATCTTACGCTGCTATCATTCAGTGGTGTTGAGAAGTCTGGCCCAATCCAGTCCTTGTTCATTTTCATAAGAGTCAGCCGGTCAGCATTTTCAGTTGACAGGTGGATGCGCTTATCAGTTATAATTCCACTAGCTGCAATAAAAACCCGCTCTGATAAAATGCTGGTGGCAGGGCAGGCCAGGACCTCCAAGGCGTAGAGATCCAGTTCATTCCACGTATCCAGATTGGATGCCCAATATAAGGCACAGAGGAATCACGGAGGATGTTGGTATGGTCGGCAAGGTACTCCCTCAGCATCTTCCTAAACTTTACACTCCTTGGGAGAGTACCCCGCGTCTCAGGGCTTGTGCGATGGGAGGGGCTGAGAAAATTCTCCAAGAACTTTGACAGTGTTCCCCTGCCTCTGCTGAATTGAAGTTGTGTCTCTCTCGCCTGTACTCCTTGGTTGTCCAACGAACTGTAACCTCTGCCGCCAGCGTTTTCAGATGGGAATTTTTTTAATAGTTCCGCAACAAGGGCCTTCTGGTACAGCCCCATTTTTGTAGACCTGTCTGCCTCAGGAATAAGAGATATAAAGTTCTCCTTGTAGCGTGGGTCTAGAAGTGTCACAAACAAGTAATGACTGTCACCCAAAATTTTGAGAACGCGAGGGTCATGGGAAAGGTAGTGTAACATAAACTCAGCCATGCGTGCCAGACTGTTAACAGGCAAGACTTCCGTGTCCTCACCAAGAGAATGACTGACCTTGCTCTCCTACTCCTCCTCCTCTCTGTCCTCTGGCCATCCACTCTGAACAGACGGTATGACAGTTGTGCAAGCAGTACCATCTATAGCACATGAAACTAGCTCATATTCTTCCTCCTCCTTCTCCTCTTCCTCATTGTTACCCAATCCACGTTGGGATAAGATGAGGCTGGGCTGTGTGTAATCACCCTGTATGGTCCTTGCTCCATCTCATCATGCTCCGCCCGCAATGCATCCTCTTTGATTGTGAGCAGAGAGCATTTCAGAAGACAGAGAAGTGGGATGGTGACGCTAATTTTGGCGTCATTGCCGCTCACCATCTTGGTGGAGTCCTCAAAGTTTTGGAGGATGTTTCATATGACTGACATCCATGTCCACTCCTGAGGTCTTATGTGTGGAGTCTGAACTGAATACCGACGGCCTTGTTGATGCTGGTACTGAACAACTGCCCTCTTCTGCTCACAAATCCTTCCCAACATCTGCAGTGTAGAGTTCCAATGCGTGGGGACATCACACCAGTCTGTGAGCCGGAAGTTGCAAATGCTGCTGAAACGCGGCAAGGGCGGCGGAAGCTGTAGCTGACTTTCTAAAATGGGCACACAGGCGGCGCACTTTAACAAGCAGATCCGGCAGCTCCGGGTAGGATTTGAGAAACCGCTGAACCACGAGGTTAAGCACATGGGCCAGGCATGGTACGTGTGTGAGCTCGCCTTGCCTCAGAGCCACCACCAGGTTCTGGCCATTGTCACACACAACCATGACTGGCTGTAGGTTCAGCGGTGTGAGCCACTGATCTGCCTGCTCTTTCAGAGCTGTCCACAACTCTTCAGAATTGTGTGGTTTGTCACCTAAGCATATTAGCTTCAGCACAGCCTGTTGCCGCTTGGCCGAGGCAGTGCTGCAGTGCTTCCAGCTTGTGACTGATGTAGTTATTTTGGAGATGGAGGCTAAAGAGGAGGAGGAGGATGAGGTGCAGGAGCTGTAGACCGTGGGAGCAACCCTGATTGACCTAGGGCCCCCAATACTTGGCGTCGGGAGGACGTGTTCTGTCCCAAGGTCCGACTGTGTCCCGGCTTCCACTATGTTAACCCAGTGTGCTGTCAGCGAGATCTACCGTCCCTGCTCACAATCACTTGTCCACGTGTCCGTTGTTAAGTGGACTTTCCCAGTAACTGTGTTGTTGAAGGCACGGCTAATGTTTTGGGACACGTGCTTGTGTAATGCGGGGACGGTACACCGGGAGAAATAGTGGCGGCTAGGGACCGAGTACCGAGGGACGGCCACCGCCATCAGGTTGCGGAATGCTTCTGTCTCCACGAGCCTAAAAGGCAACATTTCGAGCGCAAGCAGTCGTGAAATGTGGGAATATAGTAGTGTGGCCTGTGGGGCGTTGGTTGCGTATTTGCGTTTACGTTCCAAGAACTGGGGTATGGAAAACTGAACGGTGCGCTGGGACAAGGACGTGGCTGTGCTTCCTGATGCTGCTACTTGAGAGTGTGTAACGACAGGTGCAGGGCAGGAGACATCTTCGCCTGCACCATGGACAAGGGATTGGCTTGCATGCACAACAGCGGAAGAAGCAATGGTGCCACCTGCAGACACTGTTCCTGGACCCTGGGGTTCGGCCCACTTAGTCGGGTGCTTTGCTGCCATGTGCCTGATCATGCTGATGGTGGTCAGGCAGCTAGTTTTGCCACCCCTGCTGATGCTGGCCTGGCAGGTGGTGCAAATGGCCTTTTTGGGGTTATTGGCAGAGTCTTTAAAAAACATCCAGACTAAGGAAGACTTAACAGTTGTACTGGCAACTTCCTTTGTGTTGGTGTTACGGGGAACGGTTGCCTGCCTTCTGTCTGCAGCCACCACACTGCTTCTTCTTGTCTGTTGGGGAGCTCTGCCTCCCTCCCCCTGTGTGCTGTCCTCGCTTTGCATGTCCTCCTGCCAGGTTGGGTCCGTTACTATATCATCCACCACATTGTCTTCCACTTCCGCACCCTGGTCCTCCTGCTGACTTTCTGACAATTGTGTCTCATCATCGTCCACCTCTTGTGACACTTTCCCACCGTCACCTTTGTGTGACCGTGGCTGGTAAAATATTTGGGCATCGCTACATGCGACCTCCTCTTGCCCCACTTCAAGTGGACCGGGCGAGAGGCCCAAATCTTTAAGTTGAAAAGTGAACAGCTCTTCAGATTGTCCAAGTGTGGGATCAGTTGTCTCCGGGCACTCGGCATGGTGGGAGGAAGGGTGATCAGGGTGAGGAATTTGTGACTTGCCCCCTGGGCCGTGGGGTACTCGGAACCGGGCCTTCTTGTGTACGGTGCTGATGGGGGTAGTAGTGGCAACCCGATCCCGTGGCTCAGGGTGGTCAGACCAAATGCTGTGGCAATCTATTTGTAGAGTTATGAATGTCCGACTACGCCACCCGTGGATTGCGGTCAGGGATGACCGCCGCTGCAAGGCAGACCGCTGAGGCTGATGTTGGTGTGCAGCACAGGGATAGGATAACTCCCCACGGGAAGAGTGTAACCTCAGAGCAATGTAGGTGGATCCTGGGGGTGATGGTGCAGGCGCAGCATAAATCACACAGAGTCCAATGATGCAGTCCAGGGTCTTTTACTCACTGTTGTTATCCGAGTCACTTCTGTCAGCAATGACTGCCCAATCCGAGCTGCGTCCACCAGGTGAGGAGCTCGGTCAACCCCCAGGCAATTCAGAAGTATGGCACAGGACCCCCTTTTATCCTTTCTCTGGCCTCTCGTGCCCCACCAGTGACCACACTTCTGTCCCACTGCCTCGGGCCTTCTCTGGTGAAACTTGGCGCCAGTTTCCCTGACCCTATGTGGTGCCTTCCTAGTGGGTGTAGCAGGGGGTCGCACCAATAGATGATCACGACCTCCGGTCTTTGGCTGAGGGATAATTTACCTCCACCAACTTGGGAATCCGGTACCCTTCTGCGGCCTGACCCTTCACCCGTTATCACGCGGGCTTGCAACGGTTGCTGTCCATTCTGCTCTCTTAGGGTCCCTTCTGCCTTCTTGTTTCTGGAGCCTTTCTACACCTCTGTCTGTCATCTTTCCTTCCTTCTCCTTCTTCTCTTCTCCTTTCTGGCCCCGGCCTTTTCTCTAGGCCTGCCTCGTGGAGCTGAGCTGAGGCCGAGCCTGTCAGCTCTCTCTCCCTTTCTGCTCTGACTGAACACTCACTAAAGATGGCCCCCTCCTTTTATCTGCTTCCCTGTGTCTGAGCTCAGGTGACCTGCACCCAATGAGCTCCTTCCTATGCTCCAGAAACCGTCCCCTTCTGCTCCTACATCACTGGGTTCTCTCCCCCCTCCCCACTCCAGTCAGGGACATGGTCAGTTGTGCCTGCAATAAATGGGAGCACCTACGAGCTGTCCCCCAGAAATGAGGAGTGTGTGTATGCAGCAAACTGAGCCCTGGTCCACACGCCATCCTTACCTGGGAGTGGAATATCTCACCTCTGGTTGAGGTGCAATACCCCTGTAGCAACCGAACCCTCGGGGCGCTACATTCCCCCCTGGTAAACCACAGCACGTCCTTGGGCTGGAACAGAGCAAAAGGCAATTCAAAACATGCAATTTTTTTAGAATGCATTCACATATAAGATTATAACCATTATAACTCATCCCTTTATGGGAGGCAACTTTTCTCTTTTAACGTTACTGGCACATTTTTCTCTTTCAGCAGGTATTATAAGACTTTCTTCACACATATAAAACTCCTTTCACTTTTACAATCACATCTGTCACATATAAAACACTTTTCCTCTAAACACTCTTCATGTAAACTTTTTTCAACTGGTCACAGCGCGCTTTGCAACCAGGTGTCCATCTTTCTATAAAATGTAAACTTGTAAACACAAACATGAGGGACCCGTTCGTAAACCCTCAACGAAGGCCCGGGGTGGCTGCAGGGCGTAGCTGAGCCAGCTGCTGGACCTCGTCTTCGGCCACCTCTAACAGGTTTTTGTTCTGAGGTCAGTTGTTGTTGTAGTCTCTTATAAAACCAGTAGGGGGCACTTTAAGATGTGCAATTATGTACAAGATTGACCGCTCCCAGTCCTCGGCCGGATAGTTTATTAAGTTGGCTGTTCCCAGTCCTCAGCCCATTTTAACTGACCCGATACCGGGTAACTCTTTGCAACAGTCTCTTCACCCTGACGGGTAACTATGTACATTGGTACGCTGCCACTCCTTAGTAGCGGTGTCCTCCCTGCGCACTTCCCTCCTCCTCATCATACTCTTCAGACCCGTCCGGGTCCTCTGAGCAGTAGTGCTCACGGTAGCACTCTTTCTCCACCCTCTGGACATTGAAGGCATACCACTCTTTTAGTACAGGGACCGGCTCTCCATCGGGTCCAGCGAGCTGGCTGTACAGGTCAGTCCCAAGGGGTGGTGGTTTCGGGACCGGGGGCACACGCGGTTGGGAGGCGCCTGGGGTGGTCAGGCCTTGCGACCGGGCCAGGAGCGGGCTGCTCTCGGTCACGCCCAGGGTCAGAGGGCACGACGGGGGCGTGGTTCAGCGGTGGTGCTCGCGGCCAGAGGCCCAGGTGTACGCGGCGGGAGCGTGGAAGCTGCAGCGGCTGCCGGGACTTCTGGCTCCGCGGCGGGATCCAGGGGTAAGGCTACCGCATCAGGACCTGGGGCAGGGGCGTCCGCCTTACCTGCCTCTGCGGCAGCGCTGTTCTCGGCCTCCGGTCTCCTCTCTCCGTTGTCGGGGGCAGGCGCACTGCCGGGTGCTGGCAGCGTTTCTTGCTGCCAGGTCGCGACCCGCCGGGCCATCTCCTCTCTCCATCCGGCGATGACTTCCCTCTGCGCCCGGACCATCCTCCGGTCCAGCTCCTCCAACGCTGTCCGCAGGAACTCAGGGTCTCCTGCGGGGAGCTGAGCCATCAGCTCCGTGAGGCTATATGGGGACGCCTCGGCCTGCAGCAGGCCGCTTGCCAGGGTGCTGGAGTTGACGCTCCTCTCCATCTCCGGGTGTGATCTGGCGAGACTGATCCAAACCACACCCTGCCCCGCTGTTTTCTTCTCTTTCCGCCACCATTGGGGGTGGTCCTGGGGCCATCTTCTGACAATCACTCTCAGGGGCAGCCCCCCCACGTTGATGGACATCTCCACAGCCGCACTCATGGCTGTTGGGGGTGGGCTCCTTCTTTGGCGCCATTCTGGGACCTGGCCCACGATGGGAGGTGGCTTCTTGTTGTCTTTTGGCGCGCACATTATGGCGTCTGTTCTTCTGGGGCGGGCGCCATTTTCAATACAGTGAAACAGTCTCTTTTCAGGCACGCAATACCCATTTGTGGTGGGTTGGTCACAATCCTGCCGACTACGCCAAAGCTGACTTGCCCCCTGGGCCGTGGGGTACCCAGAACCGGGCCTTCTTGTGTATGGTGCTGATGGGGCTAGTAGTGGCAACCCGATCCCGTGGCTCAGGGTGGTCAGACCAAATGCTGTGGCAATCTATTTGTAGAGTTATGAATGTCCGACTACGCCACCCGTGGATTGCGGTCAGGGATGACCGCCGCTGCAAGGCAGACCGCTGAGGCTGATGATGGTGTGCAGCACAGGGATAGGATAACTCCCCACGGGAAGAGTGTAACCTCAGAGCAATGTAGGTGGAAGCTGGGGGTGATTGTGCAGGCGCAACATAAATCACACAGAGTCCAATGATGCAGTCCAGGGTCTTTTACTCACAGTTCTTATCTGAGTCACTTCTGTCAGCAATGACTGCCCAAGCCGTGCTGTGTCCACCAGGTGAGGAGCTCGGTCAACCCCCAGGCAATTCAGGAGTATTGCACAGGACCCCCTTTTATCCTTTCTCTGGCCTCTCGTGCCCCACCAGTGACCACACTTCTGTCCAGCTGCCTCGGCCTTCTCTGGTGAAACTTGGCGCTAGTTTCCCTGACCCTATGTGGTGCCTTCCTAGTGGGTGTAGCAGGGGGTCGCACCAATAGATGATCACGACCTCCGGTCTTTGGCTGAGGGATAATTTACCTCCACCAACTTGGGAATCCGGTACCCTTCTGCGGCCTGACCCTTCACCCGTTATCACGCGGGCTTCTAATGGTTGCTGTCCGTTCTGCTCTCTTAGGGTCCCTTCTGCCTTCTTGTTTCTGGAGTCTTTCTACTCCTCTGTCTGTCCTCTTTCCTTCCTTCTCCTTCTTCTCTTCTCCTTTCTGGCCCCGGCCTTTTCTCTAGGCCTGCCTCGTGGAGCTGAGCTCAGGCCGAGCCTGTCAGCTCTCTCTCCCTTTCTGCTCTGACTGAACACTCACTAAAGATGGCCCCCACCTTTTATCTGCTTCCCTGTGTCTGAGCTCAGGTGACCTGCACCCAATGAGCTCCTTCCTATGCTCCAGAAACCATCCCCTTCTGCTCCTACATCACTGGGTTCTCTCCCCCCTCCCTACTCCAGCCAGGGACATGGTCAGTTGTGCCTGCAATAAATGGGAGCACCTGCGAGCTGTCCCCCGGAAATGAGGAGTGTCTGTATGCAGCTAACTGAGCCCTGGTCCACACTCCATCCTTACCTGGGAGTGGAATATCACACCTCTGGTTGAGGTGCAATACCCCTGTAGCAACCGAACCCTCGGGGCGCTACATATGCAGTCCAGGCTCACGGCTACTGAGACTTGACCGTGTGTAAGACAGGGTGGTTGGTGGGGGTGGCAAAGTGACTGGAAGCATTATCTGCTATCCAACCAACAACCTTTTGATACTGCTTTGTGTTCAATAGTGGAGTTCTGCGATCCCCTAGTAATTGGGACAGGAAGGTCGAAAGTCAAGATGTGATTGTTTGTTGTGTCACAATTTCAGCTTGCCGACGGCTTTGGCCTCGGCCTCTGCCTGCACTGTCACCATCATGTCTATTCCCCGTCGCTTGCCTCGTGCCTTGCCCATTTTAAATGGAGGACAATATCTTCCACGCTCACTACAAATGGCTGAATTTGGAGCAAAGTTATATGTAATCCGTGTGATGGAAAAACAACAGTTTTAAATACCTGGCCTGTAGGTAACTATTTTGAACAGCAAACCGGTGTCAAGAACTTTGCTGACACACTGAAAAAAAATTAGAATGGAGGCCAGAAATGGCAGAATTTTCAGAAAACGTATATATAATCCGTGTCACGGACAAACCACAGTTTTAAATACCTGGCCTGTAGATAACTATTTTGAACAGCAAACAGGTGTTAAAAACTTTGCTGACCCACTGAAAAAAATTTGGAGGCCAAAAATGGCAGTATTTTCTGCGCAATTATATGTGATCCGTATGACGGACAAACCATAGTTTAAAATAGCTGGATCTTTAGCGCTGTAATATGGAAAGGACCTGGCTGTATTCTGCAGTGCCAACAAGCAAATGGCGCAGAAAAATGGTGTTCTCTGGATTGCTTTTTAAGCAAATAATGAGGATTAAGTTCCAAAAAAAATTATTCCTGACCCCTGAGATCTGGGCCTTTGTCTAGAAATATCTAACAGCAGCAGAAGGCAGAATTGTAATAGAGTCTCTTGTGCTATATGCACTGCAGTCTGCTATATACACTGCCTGCCTGCCTATATACACTGCCTGCCTGATATCTCTGCAGATGGATTAGTTCTCAGGAGGACTGTTTGTTGAGATGGATATGTGTAATGTACTTGTTTTCTCCCTACACTACCTAATACACAACCAAATCTATCCCTAGCTCAGCAGCACCTCTCCCTACACTGCCTGATTGCGGAGTAGACTGACGAGCACAGCGGTGCCAGGTCTGATATACAACTGATGACGCTGTGCGGCCAACATGGCTCTGGCATTACAGTGAGTGGCAGGCAATCTCTGCATGTTGATTGGCGCTCTAAAGAGCGCCAAACATGCATTGAGGGGACCCGAGCATCTGCCCGAGCATCTCGCAAGTACTCGGCGAGCTCCCAGCATCTAGAGTACTGAGATGCTCGGGTGAGTACCGAGTACTTGCGAGTATGCTCGCTCATCACTACAGAAGATATATCTCAGGACAGCAAAGGTATTGACTGAGAGTGCGAGTCTGAGCTTCGGGGGTTTAAATAACTGGACCCCGCCCAGGGCTCTCAGGAAGGACTGATAAAACCTAGACTAAAATTAATCAATTGCTTCCTTATGAAGCATTAGCAAAAGTCTCAGGAAAAAAATAGGGCAGACGCTATCACGCATCACAAGCAATAAAGGCATGCCACTACCCAGTGGCCAAAGTGAATACAAAGGAGGCACAAATTGGCACAGATGTTACAGGTATGTGCACACGTTGCATTTTTGTTGTGCTTTTGTTGCGTTTCTTCTGCACAGTTTTGCCACAAAACCTGAAGGATTCCGCAAGTCTCATGCACACAATGCTTTTTTTTCCTTGCAGATGTGCATCAGATTTAAATCTGCATCACGTCAATTCATGCAGCATTTTTTCTAGAGATTTAACCCATACTAATGAGTGTGGAAAAATCAGCCACAAAAGCAGACATAAAAAAAGCATCAAGAATGCCACAAAAATGTGCATATCTTACGCATTGTTTTTCCTGTCAACACATCACGATTTACAGCAGAATAGGTTGGACTTTGATTTATGGGATTGGTAGCTGTTAGTGTCACTAATTGAAGCCTTAAGCGACAGTCCGTGTGTGATGTCTAACTGTCCTCATAGTAAATCTTGTTAAAAGTCCCCAAACAGGAGGTTCATCACAGGTTTTTGTGCTACTGTGCTACGAAGTAATCTGCTGGATTTGCCGGGTTTGCACAGCAATTCTTCAATGCAGCGCTACTTGCATTTTGCTCAGTGAAGCCATAAGCTGCCCAGGTAATGCATGGTCATACAAAGTCATAATCAGTACTTCCTTAATTTTCCAAATCTGGTGCAAAATCTAGTTAAATGTACTATTAAAAAAGTACTATACAAAATCATATTCCGTGGATTTCTAAAAAGCACTTTAATATTTATTAATGTTTAAAAAAAGATGTGCTCTAGTTGAGAAACAACCCCATACATATTAAAAATAAAAAAAATGTCATCTAAAGTTAAGTAATTCCACTCATCCTGACCTTCAGAGAATATTTTGTATCAGCAGAAAAGTAATAAGCACTGCCTATTGTTCAAATGTCACTTTGGCAAATAACATGAAAACATTTTATTTCTTTCTAAAGAAATATTGTGTGAATGCTTCACAGATGTTTTAGATATCCTAGATATTATTACTCCCTTACAGAGTAAAGATAATACTCAATTCCGTAAATAAATGAGATGACTGATAAACAGCTTCATACACCGAGAAGAAGGAAATTAATGTCTGGGACAAGGGCATTTCAGCCATATTCTCTACTGTAGGCTCTACCCTTTGTTATAGTGAATACGAAACAAATATATGTAACTCATGTAGGAAAGATAGATAGATAGATAGATAGATAGATAGATAGATAGATGGATAGATAGATAGCGTTAAGAAGAGGCAGCGCTCCATTAATAGCAAAAAGTGTAGTCTTTATTAGCCCATGTGGCAACACTTCGGATCAAGTCCTCCCATCATATCACAGCGGATTTACAAAGATACATAAAAGTGTGCAATTCGACAAATGACCCAACCACAAGCATTATTACATAAGCTATCGGTTGCCACATACAATAAAATATAATTTATTTTTTTTTTAAATAAAAATGTTTGTTTTTTTTAGCATAGTAATTTACAAAAAAAACTTTAATAATCTTTCAAAGCTGGGTGCGTCATCTTATTACGTTGTGTTCTTAAAGAGTCAAGTGATTAATCTGCGAAAAATACAGAAAAATATTATAATTCTAATTCTAGATATAATATACTTACTTCTTGTAAGAGTGAATCCTGCAACAAGTAAGTAGGTTCTATAATATGAACCTAAAGAGATGAACTGGAATATAAGTTGGTGTGCATGCAGCATGTTGGTGCATGTTCACACTGGCCACTAAACAGACAAAACCTAAGGTAAAATCTATCTATCTATTCATATATTTACGTATCTATCTATCTATATATTTATCTATCTATCCATATATCTATCTATCTATTATCTATTATTATTATTATTTATTATTATAGCGCCATTCATTCCATGGCACTCTACATGTGAAAAAGGGGTATACATAGCGAAAACAATTACAATAATCTTGAACAAAATGTGATGGCGACTGGTACAGGAGGAGCGAGGACCCTGCCCGCGAAGGCTCAAACTCTACAAGGGATGGGTGAGGATACAGTAGTTGAGGGTAGGGGTGGTCGTGGAGCGGTATGGTGGAGCGATGGTTAATGCAGGTTGTAGGCTTGTCGGAAGAGGTGGG
The DNA here is from genome assembly GCF_046119375.1 of Phyllobates terribilis. Taxonomy (NCBI): domain Eukaryota; kingdom Metazoa; phylum Chordata; class Amphibia; order Anura; family Dendrobatidae; genus Phyllobates; species Phyllobates terribilis. The sequence goes on from NW_027362768.1 coordinate 119,283,480, forward strand.
TCTTCAGGTTCCTTTTGAAGGTTTCCACAGTCGGTGAGAGTCTGATATGTTGGGGTAGAGAGTTCCAGAGTAGGGGGGATGCACGGGAGAAATCTTGTATGCGATTGTGGGAGGAGGAGATATGAGGGGAGTAGACAAGGAGATCTTGTGAGGATCGGAGGTTGCGTGAGGGTTTGTCCCGGTAGACTAGGTAAGAGATATGTGGAGGAGACAGGTTGTGAATGTTTTCGTATGTCATGGTTAGGGTTTTGAACTGGAGTCTCTGAGCAATGGGGAGCCAGTGAAGAGATTGACAGAGAGGAGAAGCCGGGGAATAGCGTGGGGACAGGTGGATTAGTCGGGCAGCAGAATTTAGGATAGATTGTAGGGGTACGAGAGTGATGGAAGGGAGGCCACAGAGCAGGAGGTTGCAGTTGTCGAGGCAGGTGATGATGAGGGCGTGCACTAGTGTTTTTGCAGATTCATGGTTGAGGAATGTGCGGATCCGGGAGATATTTTTAAGTTGGAGTCGGCAGGAAGTGGAAAGGGCTTGGATATGTGGTTTGAAGAAGAGATCAGAGTCCAGGGTTACCCCAAGGCAGCGAGTTTGAGGGACTGGGGAGAGTGGACAGCCATTGACGTTGATAGATAGGTCAGTTGAGGGGGTTGAATGAGATGGTGGAAAGATTATGAATTCTGTTCTGTCCATGTTAACTTTTAGAAATTTAGCAGAGAAAAAGGATGAAATAGAGGACAGACATTGTGAGATTTTGGTTAGTAGGGAGGAGATATCAGGTCCAGGGAGGTAGATCTGTGTGTCGTCGGCATAGAGGTGAGAATGAAAGCCTTGAGACTATATGAGCTGTCCCAGGCCTAAGGTGTAGATGGAGAAGAGTAGGGGTCCTAGAACTGAACCTGAACCAGATAGGGGGTGAGATGAGGAGGTGGTGTGTGAGTGGGAGATAGTGAATGTCTGGTCTGTTAGGTATGAGGAGATCCAGGATAGGGCCAAGTCTGTGCTGCCGAGAGATGAGAGAGTCTGGAGTAATTGGGAGTGGTCCACTGTATCGAAGGCAGATGACAGGTCAAGGAGGAGGAGGATAGAGTAGTGTCGCTTGGATTTGGGGGTTGGTGACTTTAGTCAGTGCAGCTTCAGTAGAATGGTGAGGTTGGAAACCAGATTGTAGGCAGTCAAAGAGGGAGCAGGAGGAGAGGTAGGAGGACAGTTCAGAATGGACGTGTTGTTCCAGTAGTTTTGAGGTATAGGGGAGAAGTGATATTGGGGGGATAGCTAGTCAGAGAGGATGGGTCAAGGGAGGGCTTTTTGAGGATGGGTGTGATTGAGGCATGTTTTAAGCATGAGGGGAAGATGCCAGTTGTTAGTGACAGGTTGAAAAGGTGGGCTAGAATTGGGATGAAGATAGAGATAAGGTTTGGGATGAGGTGGAACGGGATTGGGTCAAGTTCACAGGTGGTGAGGTTTGATTTGGAGAGTAAAGAGGAAAGTTGATCTTCTGTCATTGTGGAGAAGGTGGTTATGGAGGAGGAGGGTTGAGTAGGTGTGGGGATGGTCTGTAAGGACTTCAGGCAAAAGCTTTGTCTGATGGTGTCAATCTTCTGCTTGAAGAATGAGGCAAAGTCTTCAGCTGAAATAAGAGGAGAGGGAGTAGGCACTGGGGGATGAAGGAGAGAATTGAAGATGTTGAATAGCTGTTTGGGGTTTTGAGACAGGAAGGATATGAGATATGAGAAGTATGTGTGTTTTGCTGCAGTGAGTGTAGACTTGCAGGTAGTGAAGGACTGTTTGAATGCGATGAAGTGCTCATTGGAGTGGGACCTTATCCATCTACGCTCAGCAACCCTGGAGGCCCTTCGCAGTTCTTTAGTTAAGTTGGTGTGCCAGGGTTGTCTGTTGATTGTGCAAGCTTTGGTATGTGTGAGGGGGGCGACCGAATTGAGAGCTGCAGCAGTTGTGGTGTTGCATAAAATGGCAGCAACATCGGCATCATGTAAGGAACTAATGTCTGTACGAGGGAGAAAGGATTCAGAGAGTGAGTGAAGGTCAATGTGTTTAAGATTTCTGCGAGGGTGTGCAAGTTTGTGGAGTGGGGATTGTTGCCCTGGAGAGGAGAGGGTAGAGAATGTAAGTAGGCTGTGGTCAGAAAGAGGGAGAGGTGAGTTAGAGAGGTTAGATAGGGAACAGAGGCAGGTGAAGATGAGGTCCAGTGTGTGGCCGACTTTGAGGGTGGCTGCGGAAAACCATTGAGTAAAGCCAAAGGAGGAAGTGAGGGATAGAAGCTTAGAGACAGATGAATGGGAAGTGTCAATGGGGATGTTGAAGTCGCCCATGAGGATAGTGTGGATGTCAACGGACAGGAAATTAAGTAGCCAGGTGGTGAAGTGGTCAAAGAAGGTGGTGGTTGATCCTGGGGGGAATAAATCACAGCCAGTTGGAGGGGGAGTAGATGCACACACAGTGCACCTCAAAAGAGGGGAGAGTAACGGAGGGAGGCAGTGGGATTTGGGTTAACGAGCAGTTTTCTGACAGGGTGACACATGTTCCTTCGCCATGCTTTCCGGTAGGGCAGGGGGTGTGAGAAAGGTGGAAACCACCGTACGAAAGTGCAGCAGGAGAGGCCGTGTCGGAGGGGGTGAGCCAGGTTTCACTGATGGTGAGGAAGGAAAGCTTGTTGATGATGAAGAGATCGTGAATGTAGGAAAGTATGTTGCAGACGGAGCGAGAGTTCCATAGAGCTCCTGTTAGAGGGACTGGGTAAGCGGGGGCTGGGTGGATGTGTATAAGGTTAGAAGGGTTGCAAGAGTTTGTGATAGATCATGGATAGGAGGTGGAAGTGAGTGTGGGGATGTGGTGAGGAGGGCCAGGATTTGGGGAGATATCGCTAGCAGTGTGGAGGAGCAGAGAAAATGTTAGTAGGTGGGAGCAGGAGAGAGCATAAGGTGTCTGTCTGTGTTTAAAGACACAGGATTGAATGTTGAGAAATAGTTCTCAGTTATCTATAGTGTTGAGCCACCCCCGTAGTGTTCGGGTTCGGTTCGGTTCGTCGAACACCGGGATGTTCGAGGAACTGTTCGTCGAACTGTTCGTCGAACACCTTAGAACACCGTCGAACACCGTTAAAACCAATGGCAGGCAAACAAAAACACATAGAAACACATAGAAAACACCTTCAAAGGTGTCCAAAAGCTGACAAACTGCTCAGAAGACGCTTTCTTTAAAAAAGCCGGCCGGCAATTCAGCAGCGGCATACACCGGTACCCGACAATTTAGACAAGAAGGAATAGAGCCTCACACATAGATTAGATAGATAGAAACATGTCAGTCACATATATATGAAGTACAGTGACAGTGTTGCTTACTGTACTTGTCATTTAGTGTAAAGGATTTATTAAAAAATATAATAGTGTTTTCATGCACTGTCTCTTTAAAAAAGCCGGCCGGCAATTCAGCATCTGTACCCGACAATTTATAACAGACAGAATAGAGCCTCACACATAGATTAGATAGATAGAAACATGTCAGTCACATATATATGAAATACAGTGACAATGTTGCTTACTGTACTTGTCATTTAGTGTAAAGGATTTATCTAAAAAAATAATAGTGTTTTCATGCACCGTCTCTTTAAAAAAGCCGGCCGGCAATTCAGCATCTGTACCCGACAATTTATAACAGACAGAATAGAGCTTCACACATAGATTAGATAGATAGAAACATGTCAGTCACATATATATTGTAACATACCTGGCGGCGTCCTTGCATAGTGGTCCATCTCCCACTGTGCAAGAGCGCGCACTTGATCTCCAGTCCAGGGTGTCTCTCTGGCTTCCCTCCATGCTGTCTGTTTGCTTCTGTGTCTGCTGCTTAAGGGCGGCGCCCGATCACTTCCTGCTTTTTGTACCTGCTGCAGGCACACCCCTTGTGCGTCCTCAGCCTATTGCTGTCTGTCACCTGTTATTTAAACAGCTGCCCCAATTAACCCATGCCTGAGCATCTTGCCCTGTCAGTTGGCTTTTTTCTCTGACATGCCAGGTCCTGTCTATGTTACCTGTCTTGCAGTATCTGTTCCCATGTCTGTACTGTGTCCTATCTGTGTATCTTAACCTGCAGTCTGTACTCGTTCCTTGCCTGTTTGTTCCGCCTTCCTGGAGGCTGTATTTCCAGGCTAGTCTGAACACGCTCCTTGCCTGTTCGTCTCGCCTCTCTGGGGGCCATATTCCCAGACCCGCTCCTGTATCCCGCTGCAGTGTCGGTCTCCTCCGTACACTCAGTACCAGTCTGAATTCTCTCCTATCTTTTACCTGTTTTTTCTCTATGTCCGTTCCTTTCCTTTTTCTGTAGAGTCTGAACTCGTACCTAACTCCTGCTCGTTGTCACTGTACTTCCGTTTGTGAGTTTGTGGTCCACTCGCTACTTCTCTGCAAGCACCCTGTGGGTATCTGGTTCTGCCTTTCCCTTCTAGTCTGTTCCGTGTGAACAGAGTCCTGTTCCCTCTGCGTCTGCGGTTTTCGCTTTGCTCAGCTCTGTCCACCGCGTCTGCGGTTTTCGCTTTGCTCAGCTCTGTCCGCCGCGTCTGCGGTTTTCGCTTTGCTCAGCTCTGTCCGCCGCGTCCGCGGTTTTTGCTTTGCTCAGCTCTGTCCGCCGCGTCTGCGGTTTTTGCTTTGCTCAGCTCTGTCCGCCGCGTCTGCGGTTTTTGCTTTGCTCAGCTCTGTCCGCCGCGTCTGCGGTTTTTGCTTTGCTCAGCTCTGTCCGCCGCGTCTGCGGTTTTTGCTTTGCTCAGCTCTGTCCGCCGCGTCTGCGGTTTTCGCTTTGCTCAGCTCTGTCCGCCGCGTCTGCGGTTTTCGCTTTGCTCAGCTCTGTCCGCCGCGTCTGCGGTTTTCGCTTTGCTCAGCTCTGTCCGCCGCGTCTGCGGTTTTCGCTTTGCTCAGCTCTGTCCGCCGCGTCTGCGGTTTTCGCTTTGCTCAGCTCTGTCCGCCGCGTCTGCGGTTTTCGCTTTGCTCAGCTCTGTCCGCCGCGTCTGCGGTTTTCGCTTTGCTCAGCTCTGTCCGCCGCGTCTGCGGTTTTCGCTTTGCTCAGCTCTGTCCGCCGCGTCTGCGGTTTTCGCTTTGCTCAGCTCTGTCCGCCGCGTCTGCGGTTTTCGCTTTGCTCAGCTCTGTCCGCCGCGTCTGCGGTTTTCGCTTTGCTCAGCTCTGTCCGCCGCGTCTGCGGTTTTCGCTTTGCTCAGCTCTGTCCGCCGCGTCTGCGGTTTTCGCTTTGCTCAGCTCTGTCCGCCGCGTCTGCGGTTTTCGCTTTGCTCAGCTCTGTCCGCCGCGTCTGCGGTTTTCGCTTTGCTCAGCTCTGTCCGCCGCGTCTGCGGTTTTCGCTTTGCTCAGCTCTGTCTACCGCGTCTGCGGTTTTGAATTTGTCTCCTAGTCTGTACTGGACCCTACCCAGCCTGTGCTCTAGTCTTCCTGTTCCTGTATTCCCCGGTGTGGGTCAACAGCCGTGTCCGGAGTCTGACCTGGAGTAGACCCTGGTTCCTCTGCTCGGTTCCTCCCTGGTGCACTGGCGTCGTATGCCGTCGTGCGACCTTGGTCGGATCGGGCAGATACTTAGTTACGCCCCTCCAGGCACTCTCCGGTTCATGGCACAGTGGAATCACTACATAAACACGCACACGCCAGTCAGTCCGGGCGTGTGCATTACATATATGAAGTACAGTGATAGTGTTGGTTACTGTACTTGTCATTTAGTATTAAAATAAAGGATTTATTATTAAAAAAAATTGGCGTGGGGTTCCCCTTAATTTTAGTCTCTAGCGGAGGTTAAGCAGACAGCTGGGGCAGATGTTTGAAGCCTGGGAAGGGGGTAATACCCACGGAGCTTCCCAGGCTACTAATATGAGCCCCCAGCTGAATACATAGCCTTTACTAGCTATTAAAATGGGGGACCCCCCCAAAAAAATGACGTGGGGTCCCCCCTAATTTAATAGCTAGCAAAGGCTAGGCAGACAGCTGGGGGCTGATATTAATAGCCCAGGAAGGGAGCCATGAATATTGGCCCCCTCCCAGGCTAGAAACACCAGCCGTCAGCCGCCCCAGAAATGGCGCATTCATAGGATGCGCCAATTCTGGCACTTAGCCTCGCTCTTCCACGCTGCCCTGTAGCGGTGGCAGGGGGGTAATAGGGCTGGGGTTGATGTCAGCTTATAATGCCAGCTGACATCAAGCCCAGGTTAGTAATGGAGAGGCGTCTATAAGACACCCTCATTACTAACCCCATAGTCAAAGTTAAAAGAAAACACAAACACCCAGAATAAAGTCCTTTAATTGAAATAAAGACACAATCTTTTATTGTTCTAAATTAAACCATACTTACCATCACGCCCATTCCAGCTGAAGCCAACGATCTCCTGCAATAAAAGAAAAATAATAAAACAACATCATCCTTACCTTTCCATGGTTCCCACGACAGCTTCAGCTCTGCTACATCGAGATGACAGGCTGGACCGCAGCAGAACGCTGCCATCCTGCCTGTCATCCCGCAGACACTGAGAAGCGCAGGCATGCTTGCGCTCTGCAGTGTCTGGCTGTGATGGCATAAAGATGAGACGAGTTCATGTCCAATGAACTCGGCGCACCTCATGCACGTCACTGACAGCGTGGGAAAATTCTCACGCTGAAGCGCTGAGTGCAGGAGAATTCTCCCACGCTGTCAGTGACGTGCATAAGGTGAGCTCATGTCCAATGAACTCAGCTCACCTCCTGCACGTCACTGACAGCGTGGGAGAATTCTCCTGCACTCAGCGCTTCAGCGTGAGAATTCTCCCACGCTGAAGCGCTGAGTGCAGGAGAATTTTCCCACGCTGTCAGTGACGTGCATAAGGTGAGCTCATGTCCAATGAACTCAGCTCACCTCCTGCACGTCACTGACAGCGTGGGAGAATTCTCCTGCACTCAGCGCTTCAGTGTGAGAATTCTCCCACGCTGAAGCGCTGAGTGCAGTAGAATTTTCCCACGCTGTCAGTGACGTGCATGAGGTGAGCCGAGTTCATTGGACATGAACTCGGCTCATCTGGATGCCCTCACAGAGAGACACTGTGGAGCGCAAGCAAGCCTGCGCTTCTCAGTGTCTGCGGGATGACAGGCTGGATGGCAGCGTTCTGCTGCGGTCCAGCCTGTCATCTCGATGTAGCAGAGCTGAAGCTGTCATGGGAACCATGGAAAGGTAAGGATGATGTTGCTTTATTATTTTTCTTTTATTTCAGGAGATCGTTGGCTTCAGCTGGAATGGGCGTGACGATAAGTATGGTTTAATTTAGAACAATAAAGAATTGTGTGTTTATTTCAATTAAAGGACTTTTTTCTGGGTGTTGTGTTTTTTTTAAATACTTTACTAGAAATTCATGGTGGTCATGTCTAATATTGGCGTGACCCCATGAATTTTGGGCTTAGGGCCAGCTGATAATGCCAAGCTGGCCCTAACCCCTTTATTACCCAGTGAGCCACCGCATCAGGGCCCTGGATGAGTTGGGTACAGCGCCAGAAGATGGCGCTTCTATGAACGCGCCATTTTCCGGGGTGGCTGCGGACTGCAATTTGCAGCAGGGGTGGCCCAGAAAGCTTGGGCCTCCCTGCCCTGCGGATTCCAGCCCCCAGCTGCCTAGTTGTACCTGGCTGGACACAAAAACAGGGCGAAGCCCCACGTCAATTTTCTTTAAATTATTTCATGAAATAATTAAGAAAAAAAGGGCTTCCCTATATTGTTGTGTCCGGCCAGGTACAAATAGGCAGCTGGTGGTTGGGGGCAGCCCGTTCCTGCCTGCTGCACCTGACTGGACACAAATATAGTGCGAAGCCCCACGTCAATTTTTTTTTAATTATTTCATGAATTTCCTGAAATAATTTAAAAAAATTGAAGTGGGGCTTCGCACTATATTTGTGTCCAGCCAGGTACAGCAGGCAGGAACGTGCTGCCCCCAACCACCAGCTGACTATTTGTACCTGGCCGGACACAACAATATAGGGAAGGCCTTTATTTCTTAATTATTTCATGAATTTCATGAAATAATTAAAAAAAAAATACGTGGGGCTTCGCCCTATTTTTGTGTCCAGCCAGGTACAACTAGGCAGCTGGGGGCTGGAATCTGCAGCGCAGGGAGGCCCAAGCTTTCTGGGCCCCCCCCGCTGCAAATTGCAGTCCGCAGCCACCCCGGAAAATGGCGCGTTCATAGAAGCGCCATCTTCTGGCGCTGTACCCAACTCATCCAGGGCCCTGGTGCGGTGGCTCACTGGGTAATAAAGGGGTTAGGGCCAGCTTGGTATTATCAGCTGGCCCCAAGCCCAAAATTCATGGGGTCACGCCAGTATTAGACATGACCGCCATGAATTTCTAGTAAAGTATTTAAAAAAAACACATCACCCAGAATAAAGTCCTTTAATTGAAATAAACACACAATTCTTTATTGTTCTAAATTAAACTATACTTACCATCACGCCCATTCCAGCTGAAGCCAACGATCTCCTGCAATAAAAGAAAAATAATAAACCAACCTCATCCTTACCTTTCCATGGTTCCCACGACAGCTTCAGCTCTGCTACATCGAGATGACAGGCTGGACCGCAGCAGAACGCTGCCATCCAGCCTGTCATGCCGCAGACACTGAGAAGAGCAGGCATGCTTGCGCTCCTCAGTGTCTCGCTGTGACGGCATCCAGATGAGCCGAGGTCATGTCCAATGAACTCGGCTCACCTCATGCACGTCACTGACAGCATGGGAAAATTCTCACGCTGAAGTGCTGAGTGCAGGAGAATTCTCCCACGCTGTCAGTGACGTGCATGAGGTGAGCTCATGTCCAATGAACTCAGCTCACCTCATGCACCTCACTGATAGCGTGGGAAAATTCTCCTGCACTCAGCGCTTCAGCGTGAGAATTCTCCCACGCTGTAAGTGACGTGCATGAGGTGAGCCGATTTCATTGGACATGACCTCGGCTCATCTTTATGCCGTCACAGAGAGACAATGTGGAGCGCAAGCAAGCCTGCTCTTCTCAGTGTCTGCGGGATGACAGGCTGGATGGCGGCGTTCTGCTGCGGTCCAGCCTGTCATCTTGATGTAGCAGAGCTGAAGCTGTCGTGGGAACCATGGAAAGGTAAGGATGAGGTTGCTTTATTATTTTATTTTTATTACAGGAGATCGTTGGCTTCAGCTGGAATGGGCGTGATGGTAAGTATGGTTTAATTTAGAACAATAAAGAATTGTGTCTTTATTTCAATTAAAGGACTTTATTCTGGGTGTTTGTGTTTTTTTTAACTTTCACTATGGGGTTAGTAATGGGGGTGTCTTGTAGACGCCTCTCCATTACTAACCTGGGCTTGATGTCAGCAGGCATTATAAGCTGACATCAACCCCAGCCCTATTACCCCCTGCCACCGCACCAGGGCAGCGTGGAAGAGCGAGGCTAAGTGCCAGAATTGGCGCATCCTATGAATGCGCCATTTCTGGGGCGGCTGACGGCTGTTGTTTCTAGCCTGGGAGGGGGCCAATATTCATGGCTCCCTTCCTGGGCTATTAATATCAGCCCCCAGCTGTCTGCCTAGCCTTTGCTAGCTATTAAATTAGGGGGGACCCCATGTCATTTTTTGGGGGGGTCCCCCATTTTAATAGCTAGTAAAGGCTATGTATTCAGCTGGGGGCTGATATTAGTAGCCTGGGAAGCTCCGTGGGTATTACCCCCTTCCCAGGCTTCAAACATCTGCCCCAGCTGTCTGCTTAACCTCCGCTAGAGACTAAAATTAAGGGGAACCCCACGCCAATTTTTTTAATAATAAATCCTTTATTTTAATACTAAATGACAAGTACAGTAACCAACACTATCACTGTACTTCATATATATGTGACTGACATGTTTCTATCTATCTAATCTATGTGTGATTCTCTATTCCTTCTATTCTAAATTGTCGGGCACCGCTGCTGAATTGCCGGCCGGCTTTTTTAAAGAGACGGTGCATGAAAACACTATTATTTTTTTTGATAAATCCTTTACGCTAAATGGCAAGTACAGTAAGCAGCACTTTCACTGTACTTCGTATATATGTGGCTGACATGTTTATATCTATCTAATCTATGTGTGAAGCTCTATTCTTTCGGTTCTAAATTGTCAGGTACCGGTGTATGCCGCTGCTGAATTGCCGGCTTTTCATGTTTCACTGTTGGCACTGTTCCCATCGATTTGGGCAATCATTGTAATGCCACAACCACCATAGCTGTGGCATTACAGTGAGTGGCAGACAATCCCTGCATGATTGGTGCTCTAAATAGCGCCAGACATGCAGGACACGCTTTTGGTGCACGAACAGTTATCGAACATAACCTCGAACAGCCGAATTTTTTGCAAATCGTTCAGGTTCGTCGAACAACTCGAACACCGCCCAAAACAGCTCGAATTTGAGATTGGCGAGCAGTTCTAGTCGAACACCGCTCATCTCTAGTTATCTATCTATCTATCTCTCCAGCAAGAAAAATGGAACAGCACCACAAAGTTACACATTCCAGGTGCAAGGCACCCACACAAATATTAGTTTGCAATGGCAATATGAAATAAAAAAGGAAGGCAGCACTCCAATACTTCTTTAGTGAAAAAACAGGACATTTCGGCTGTATGTGCAGCCTTTATCTATTTCTCTATCTATCTGTCTCTTCTATCTATCTATCTAGGTATCTATTATCTATCTATCTATCTATCTATCTATCTATCTATGTATTATCTATCTATCTATCTAAATATCTATATAAAGAAAGCGCAGCAGCACTCCATTATGGCCAAGATACATAAAGACAATTAAAACATTTGATGTAAACTGTGTTATTACTCAGTAAGCTTTACCTACAAAAAATGAAGGTTCTTAGCGCATAAATTGGCCAATTCATGTGTGCCCATCAACCGCTGCAAGGTGACCTCCCGTCTTATAGGTACTACTCTGCCTATGTAAGGTGCCCCAGTGAGGTAGTCGTGGGCAAGCTGTAGCCCCCTCTCACTCTGGCACCCTACAGACAATATGTGTCCTCCCTCTGATGTGTGGCTGTGTATGTGGGGCTCTCCACTTACTTCAAACCAGCCGATCGCGGCTGTCTCCAGGCATTTCTCTTCTGGGACCAGGGCAGCAATAAATTCAGAGGACACGAGGTTCTTAACCAGAACTTGAACTTTACTTGGGGAAGAGGAATATGTACAATATTTACAGGCAGTTATAATGGATAAGGCCCGACAGATTATTATCTCTCTCACAGGCGCTGGCAACATCTTCAGCCCTGGTTCCCTCTTTAAGTGAAGCATCTCTGTGTTTCTAATCTCTAGCCCAAGAGACTCTTCTGCAATACCAACAGTGATCTGGAACCGATCTCTCCCCCACATCTTAGCCTGGAGTCCTATTTATCTTCCTCTGCTTCCTGCAGACTAGAAGTGCCCCGGGTCCTCAATACTTCCTTTGAGTTTCTCCGGCCGGCTAACAGGACTCTTGCTCTTGCGTAGGGAGAATTTCACACTGGTGATCCCACTGTCTGAGGGTATGGAGCTCCCGTCTACCCTAGCAGCCACTATATATTCAGGCTGCCCGTACGGTTCACTGTCCCTTCTCTTACTGAATATCTCCTCCTGCTTCTGGAAACTAAGCAGGGATTTTCCTAATGTGCCCACCCTCTGTGAGCTGTCATCACACAGCATTAACCCATCACTGTCTGTAACACTGCTAGCAGACTCAACCTGTCATCTGCACCCAGGACAGTGGCATCTTGTGGCTGTTTACAGGTACTGCAGCCCACATGGAGTTATGCCAGGAACAAGCTCTATATCACTCAAGGCTTGATCAGGGCACTAAGTTCCCCCTTTACTCTGCTGACTGGACCTCTAAAGCTAACCCCTTAGCTTGGCCTACCAACAGTTCAGAGGGGTATAACTACAGGAACACTTCTTTTGACTACCTCAGTGCCAAGGGAAGGCTACACTCTTCCCCATTATTACACCTACATGCCTCTCTTGGGCTATAAGCCGACAACTTTGGACAAAACATGTCACTTCTAGGCTAAAACACCTACAATTTAAATGAGCTGGTAGAATAGAATATACATCACCTGCTGGTTAAATGGGAGGAGCGCAAGGTCAGACAGGAGTCAGTTACAACCTCCTATAGTAATATATAATAAGAAAACGGACCAGCACATCCTAAGTGTGAACAGGTGCTAGCTGCAGAAACTGCACAATATAAATAAAGAAAGCGCAGCAACACTCCATTATGGCCAAGATACATAAAGACAATAAATACATTTGATCTAAACTGTGTTATTACTCAATGAGCTTTACTTACAAAAAACAGAGGTTCTTAGAGCATAAATTGGCCAAATCATGTGTGCCCATCAACCGCTGCAAGGTGACCTCCAGTCTTATAGGTGCTACTCTTCCTACATGCCTCTCTTGGGCTATAAGTCTACAACTCTGGACAAAACATGTCACTTCTAGGCTAAAACACCTAAAATTTAAATGAGCTGGTAGAATAGAATATACATCACCTGCTGGTTAAATGGGAGGAGTGCAAGGCCAGACAGGAGGCAGTTACAACCTTTCAGCGGTTGATGGGCACACATGAATTGACCAATTTATAAGCTAAGAACCTCCATTTTTTGTAAGTAAAGCTTACTGAGTAATAACACAGTTTAGATCAAATGTTTTTATTGTCTTTGTGTATCTTAGCCATAATGGAGTGCTGCTGCGCTTTCTTTATATATATTGTGCAATTTCTGCAGCTAGCACCTGTTCACACTTAGGAAGTGCTGGTCAGTTTTCTTATTATATATTACTATAGGAGGTTGTAACTGCCTCCTGTCTGGCCTTGCACTCCTCCCATTTAACCAGCAGGTGATGTATATTCTATTCTATCAGCCCATTTAAATTGAAGGTGTTTTAGCCCAGAAGTGACATGTTCTGTCCAAAGTTGTCGGCTTATAGCCCAAGAGAGGCATGTAGGCACAGTAGTACCCATCAGATGGGAGGTCACCTTGCAGCGGTTGATGGGCACACATGAATTGACCAATTTATGCGCTAAGAACCTTCGTTTTTTGCAAGTAAAGCTCATTGAGTAATAACACAGTTTAGATCAAATGTTTTTATTGTCTTTATGTATATTGGCCATAATGGAGTGCTGCTGCGCTTTCTTTATATATATTGTGCAGTTTCTGCAGCTAGCACCTGTTCACACTTAGGATGTGCTGGTCAGTTTTCTTATTATGTATCTATCTCTCTATCTATCTATCTTTATATACTATCTATATATCTATCTATCTCTCTATTATCTACTGCATCTATTATCTATCTCTCTCTGTCTGTCCCTATCAGTGTTGAGCGAGCATGCTCGACACTGCTCGGTACTCGGGATGTTCAGCGAGCACCGAGCATTTCCGGATCACTTGGCCGGGAGCTCGGGTCTCCGCCCTGCATGTTTGGCGCTCTTTACAGAGCCAATGAACATGCAGGGATTGCCAGCCAGTCACTGTAATGCCGCAGCCATGTTGGTTGTGGGCATTACAGTGATTAGCTGGCCGCACAGCGTCACCTCGAGTATTTAAAACCAGGCACCGCCATCTTTGACACAGTCACTCCGGATCAGACAGTGTAGGGACACGCTGCTGAGCTAGGGAGAGATTTATCCTGCAAAATAGTTAGTGTAGGGTCTGTAAAGGCTTCCAGATCAAACAAACAGTCCTTCTCAGGACTACTATCCATCCCAGATATCAGGCAGACAGGCAGGCTGTATAGGAGACACAGTGGGGTTATACCAGCAAATGCTGCATTACAGTCCTGTGTGCTCCTGTTGCTGAAATTGCTGGACTTAGCTCCAGGTCTCGGGGGCCAGGAAAAATCCTTTTTTTCATCTAAATCCTCTTTTTCCTCCTTCACACTGTACAAATACCCATCTTATTAACCTATTGGTGCCCCCCCCCCCCCCAAAAAAAGTGTGTCTCTGATTTTTCAGACACAAATATATCTGTTGAAAAGAGTCTGGTGTAGGCCAAAGAAACAGAAGTGTGGTTTTGCAGTTCCACGGGTGAAATCTCTGTATTATCCAGTTTTGTGCCTTTTGTATCTAAAAAAAAACAGTTTGAGTGTGTCGCTCACTGTTCAGCCGCAAATATATATATATATTTAAAAAAGTCTGGTATACACCAGTAAATTATAACTGTGGTTTTGCTGTTCCACGGTAAAAAATCTCTATTATCCTGCTTTTGGCATTTTTTGCCGTAAAAAATAAATAATAATGTCTCCTGATTGTTCAGACACAAATATATCTGTTGAAAATAGTCTGGTATACACCAGTAAATTATAACTGTGGTTTTGCTGTTCCACGGTAAAAAATCTCTATTATCCTGCTTTTGGCATTTTTTGCCGTAAAAAATAAATAATAATGTCTCCTGATTGTTCAGACACAAATATATCTGTTGAAAATAGTCTGGTATACACCAGTAAATTATAACTGTGGTTTTGCTGTTCCACGGTAAAAAATCTCTATCATCCTGCTTTTGGCTTTTTTTGCCGTAAAAAATAAATAGTGTCTCCTGATTGTTCAGACACAAATATATCTGTTGAAAATAGTCTGGTGCTGGCCCGAGAAATGCTAGTGTGGTTTTGCAGTTCCACGGTTCAAACCTCTGTATTTTCCACTTTTGGGCCATTTGTATCTAAAAAAAACAGTTTGAGTGTGTCGCTCACTGTTCAGCCGCAAATATATATATATTTAAAAAAGTCTGGTATACATACACCAGTAAATTATAACTGTGGTTTTGCTGTTCCACGGTAAAAAATCTCTATTATTCAGCTTTGGGTATTTTTTCCTTAAAGAAAAACAGTAATATTTTCTCCCTGATTGTTCAGATTGTTTAAAAGAGTCGGGTGTAATCCAGAGAAATAGAACTGTGGTTTTCCTCTTCCACGGTTCTAATCTACTTTTTATTACCCTTTTTCCATTGATAGTACGAGTGTAAGCTATTTTACTTCCTTTACAATGGGCAAGGCGCGTGGCAAGGGACGTGGAAGTGGACTTTCTGGTGATGGTGCGTACAGAGGATGGGGCCGTGGCCAAGGTGAAAATGTGCCACAACCAACAGCCACATCTTCTCGCTCCCACTTCTTGACCGAATTACTAGGGAAGCACAGAACAACACCTGTATTGCGAACTGATCAGTGTGAACATGTTATTAATTGGATAGCAGATAATACTTCCAGTTACCTGGGCACAACCACCTCCGGCCTGTCTTCCACACTGTCGACTCTTAGTAGCCGTGAGTCTCGACCGCATACTCCTCCTCACCCTGATGCTCCTTCCTCAAACCATGCCGAGTGTCATCAGACAGCAACTGATCCCACACTTGGATACTCTGAAGAGCTGTTCACTGGTCCATTTCCAGATTTGTGCCCCTCGCCTGTTCCACTTGAAGTGGTGGTAGAGGAGATCCTATGTAACGATGCACAAATATTTGAACAGCCACGGCCACAGGAAGTCGACGCTGGCCCTTTGTCACAAGAGGTGGACGATGACGAGACACAATTGCCAGGAAGTGAGGAGGAGGATCGTGGTGTGCAAGTGGAAGAGGAGGAGGTAGTGGATGATCTAGTAACTGACCCAACGTGGCAGGAGGACATGCAGAGTGAGGCCAGCAGCACACAGGGGGAGGGAGGCAGAGTACCCCAACAGGCAGGAAGAAGCAGTGTGGTGGCCACAGACAGAAGGCGGGCAACCATTCCCCGTAACACCAACACGACGGACGTTGCCAGTACAAGCGGTAGGTCTTCCAGAGTCTGGAATTTTTTTAAAGACTCTGTTGATAACTCCAAAAAGGCCATTTGTACCACCTGCCATGCCAGCATCAGCAGGGGTGACAAAACTACCAGCCTGACCACCACCAGCAAGATCAGACACATGGCAGCAAAGCACCCGACTTTGTGGGGTGAACCCCAGGGTCCACGACCAGTGTCAGCGGGTGTCACCAGTGCTTCTTCCACTGTTGTGCATGCAATAGAACCCCCTGTTGTGTGTGCAAGGCAATCCCCTGTCCATACTGCATGCAAAGATGCCCCCTCCTCTCAGTCTTCACTTGTTATGACAGTTTCTCAAGAAACAGCATCAACGTCCACGTCCACGTCCCACCGCAGCGTTCAATTGTCCATATCCCAGACCTTTGAACGAAAGCGGAAATTCGCACCTAACGCCCCACAGGCCACAGTCCAAAATTCGCACATTTCACGACTGCTTGCGTTGGAAATGCTGCCTTTTAGGCTGGTGGAGACGGAATCCTTCCACAACATTATGGCGGTGGCCATCCCTCGGTACTCGGTCCCCAGCTGACACTATTTTGCCCGGTGTGCCATCCCCGCACAACACAAGCACGTGTCCAAAAACAACTGCCGTGCCCTAAACAGCGCAGTTACTGGGAGAGTCCACCTGACAACGGACACGTGGACAAGTACTTGTGGCCAGGGACGGTACATCTCCCTGACGGCACACTGGGTAAACATAGTGGAAGCCGGGACCCAGTCAGATCTAGGGACGGGACACATCCTCCCCACACCGAGGATTGCGGGCCCTATGTCAGTCAGAGTTGCCCACACAGTGTACAGCTCCTGCGCATCATCCTCCTCCTCCTCATGTTCAGCCTCTATCTCAGATATCAACACATCAGTTACAAGCTGGAAGCACTGCAGTACTGCCTCCGCCAAGCGGCAACAGGCTGTGCTGAAACTCATAAGCTTAGGTGAGAAGCCTCACACTGCTTGTGAGTTGTGGATAGCTGTGAAAGAGCAGGCAGATCTGTGGCTGAGACCGCTGAACCTACATCCAGGCATGGTCGTGTGTGACAATGGCCGTAACCTGGGGCGGCTTTGAGGCGAGGTGAGATCACACACGTACCATGCCTGGCTCATGTGCTTAACCTCGTGGTTCAGCGGTTTCTTAAATCGTACCCTGAGTTGCCAGATCTGCTCGTCAAAGTACGCCGCCTGTCAGCTCATTTTCGGAAGTCGGCTACAGCTACCACCGCCCTTGCTGTGTTGCAGCAGAATTTGCAGCTTCCGTCACACCGACTGGTGTGTGATGTCCCCACACGTTGGAACTCTACCCTCCACATGTTGCAAAGGATTTGTGAGCAGAAGAGAGCAATTGTGGAGTACCAGCTGCAACAAGGCCGTCGATATTCAGGTCAGACTCCACACATAAGACCTCAGGAGTGGACCTGGATGTCTGACATCTGTACCATCTTGACAAACTTTGAGGAGTCCACCCAGATGGTGAGTGGCGATGATGCCATCATTAGCGTCAGCATTCCACTTGTCTGTCTTTTGCAACGCTCTCTGCAGAGAATTAAAGAGGAGGCATTGCAGCCAGAGTATGATGAGATGGATCAAGAAGCCGTAGCGGTCGATTACACACAGCCCAGCCTCATCTCATCCCAACGTGCATTTGTGGACAATGAGGGAGAGGAGGAGGAGGAGGAAGAGGAACAGGAGCTTGTGTCATGTGCTGTAGACCGTAGTACCTGTACAACTGTCATACCATCGGTTCAGCGTGGGTGGCCTGAGGACAGGGGGGAGGAGGAGGAGGAGGAGGAGAGCATGGTCAGTCGTCATCTTGGTGAGGACACGGAAGTCTTGCCCGTTACCAGTCTGGCACGCATGGCTGACTTTATGTTACGCTGCCTTAACCGTGACCCTCGCGTTGTCAAAATGTTGGGTGACAGTCATTACTGGTTGGTGACACCTTTCGACCCCCGCTCCAAGGAGAACTTTCACTCTCTTATTCCTGAGGTGGAGAGGTCTACAAAAATGTGGCAGTACCAGAAGGCCCTTGCTGCAGAACTGTTAAAAAAGTTCCCATCTAAACACGCTAGCGGCAGAGGTCACAGTTCATTGACCAACCAAGGCGTACAAGCGAGAGAGAGGCAACTCCAAACCAGCAGAGGCAGGGGAACACTGTCAACGTTCTGGGACAATTTTCTGAGATCCGCCCAGCTTACAGGCCCTGTTGCGCGGGGAACTCTCACAAGGAGTGGAAAGTTTCAAAAGATGGTGAGGGAGTACCTTGCCGACCGCACCAGCGTCATCTGTGATTCCTCTGTGCCTTTAAAATATTGGCTATCCAAGCTGGACACTTGGAATGAACTCGCTCTCTACGCCTTGGAGGTCCTGGCCTGCCCTGCCGCTAGCGTGTTATCGGAGCATGTTTTTAGTGCCGCTGGGGGAATTATAACTGATAAGCGCACTCACCTGTCAACTGACAATGCTGACAAGCTGACCCTTATCAAAATAAGCAAGGGCTGGATTGGGCCAGACTTCTCATCACCACCAAATGACAGCAGAGTAACATAAAGTCAAATGCACTGTGTTTTTTCGGGAGGTGTATTCACATGCACCGCTTCACACCCACACATGAGTATACGCTTCCTCATTTCGACTGTTTTATGTTCTTCTCCTTATCCTCAGCCTCCACCACCGCTATACCACCAGGGTGACCGTGGTCCGTGTTGCCATTATTGAAAGTTCCTCCGTCCTTATTTTTGTCAGCTTTTGATTGGAAGGCATAAGCAAAGACTATGGGAGACCCACTCCCCAATAACGGGAATAATATTTGCAATATGCTGTACTGCATGGCTCTTAGAAGGGTCATTGCAAGTTCCTCCGTCCTAATTTTTGGCAGCTTTTGCTTGGAAGGCATAAGCAAAGACTATGGGAGACACACTCCCCAATAATGGGAATAATGTTTTTAAGATGCTGTACTGTATGGCTCTTGTAAGGGGCATTAAAACCGTCTTGTTAAGCTGCTGCGCCCTCCACCACTTTTCCGAGGGGCATTAAAAGTGTCTTGTTAAGCTACTGGGACCTCCACCTCTCTTCTGAGGGGCATTAAAAGCATCTTGTTAAGCTACTGGGACCTCCACCACTTTTCCGAGGGGCATTAAAAGCATCTTGTTAAGCTACTGAGACCTCCACGTCTCTTCTGAGGGGCATTAAAACCATCTTGTTATACCACTCTGACCTCCACGTCTCTTCCAAGTGGCATTAAAACCATCTTGTTATACCAC
Organism: Phyllobates terribilis; assembly: GCF_046119375.1. Classification (NCBI taxonomy): domain Eukaryota; kingdom Metazoa; phylum Chordata; class Amphibia; order Anura; family Dendrobatidae; genus Phyllobates; species Phyllobates terribilis. Next base: position 119,302,576 of record NW_027362768.1, read on the forward strand.
TCTGACCTCCACGTCTCTTCTGAGGGGCATTAAAAGCGTGTTGTTATACCACTCTGACCTCCACGTCTCTTCCAAGTGGCATTAAAACCATCTTGTTATACCACTCTGACCTCCACGTCTCTTCTGAGGGGCATTAAAAGCGTGTTGTTATACCACTCTGACCTCCACGTCTCTTCCAAGTGGCATTAAAACCATCTTGTTATACCACTCTGACCTCCACGTCTCTTCTGAGGGGCATTAAAAGCGTGTTGTTATACCACTCTGACCTCCACGTCTCTTCCAAGTGGCATTAAAACCATCTTGTTATACCACTCTGACCTCCACGTCTCTTCTGAGGGGCATTAAAAGCGTGTTGTTATACCACTCTGACCTCCACGTCTCTTCCAAGTGGCATTAAAACCATCTTGTTATACCACTCTGACCTCCACGTCTCTTCTGAGGGGCATTAAAAGCGTGTTGTTATACCACTCTGACCTCCACGTCTCTTTCAAGTGGCATTAAAACCATCTTGTTATACCACTCTGACATCCACGTCTCTTCTGAGGGGCATTAAACGCATCTTGTTAAGCTACTGCGACCTCCACGTCTCTTCTGAGGGGCATTAAAACCATCTTGTTATACCACTCTGACCTCCACGTCTCTTCTGAGGGGCATTAAAAGCGTGCTGTTAAGCTACTGTGACCTCCACGTCTCTTCTGAGGGGCATTAAAACCGTCTTGTTATACCACTCTGACCTCCACATCTCTTCTGAGGGGCATTAAAAGCTTGTTGTTATACCACTCTGACCTCCACGTCTCTTCTGAGGGGCATTAAAAGCGTCTTGTTATACCACTCTGACCTCCACGTCTCTTCTGAGGGACATTAAAACCGTCTTGTTAAGCTACTGCGACCTCCACGTCTCTTCTGAGGGGCATTAAAACCGTCTTGCTATACCACTCTGACCTCCACGTCTCTTCTGACTCGCATTAAAAGCATGTTGTTATACCACTCTGACCTCCACGTCTCTTCTGAGGGACATTAAAAGTGTCTTGTTAAGCTGCTGGGACCTCCACGTCTCTTCTGAAGGGCATTAAAACCGTCTTGTTATAGCACTCTGACCTCCACATCTCTTCAGAGGGGCATTAAAAGCATGTTGTTATACCACTCTGACCTCCACGTCACTTCTGAGGGGCATTAAAAGCGTGTTGTTATACCACTCTGACCTCCACGTCTCTTCTGAGGGGCATTAAAAGTGTCTTGTTAAGCTACTGCGACCTCCATGTCTCTTCCAAGGGGCATTAAAACTGTCTTGTTAAACTACTGCGACCTCCACCACTTTTCCAAAGGGCATTAAAAGCGTGTTATACCACTCTGACCTCCACGTCTCTTCTGAGGGGCATTAAAATGGTCTTGTTAACCTACTGGGACCTCCACGACTCTTTGAACGGGCATTGCTTTTCCTCATAATTTTTGCCAGCTTTTGCTTGGAAGGCATAAGCAAATACTATGGGAGACCCACTCCCCAATAATGGGAATAATGTTTGTAATATGCTGTACTGCATGGCTCTTGTATGGTGCATTGCAAGTTCCTCCGTCCTAATTTTTGGCAGCTTTTGCTTGGAAGGCAAAAGCAAAGACTATGGGAAACACACTCCCCAATAATGGAAATAATGTTTGTAATATGCTGTACTGCATGGCTCTTGTAAGGGGCATTGCAAGTTCCTCCATCCTAATTTTTGGCAACTTTTGCTTGGAAGGCATAAGCAAAGACTATGGGAGACCCACTCCCCAATAATGGGAATAATGTTTGTAATATGCTGTACTGCATGGCTCTTGTAAGGATATTACACGTTCCTACGTCCTAATTTTGGCAGCTTTTGCTTGGAAGGCAAAAGAAAAGACTATGGGAGACCCACTTCCCAATAATGGGAATAATGTTTGTAATATGCTGTACTGCATGGCTCTTGTAAGGGTATTGCAAGTTCCTACGTCCTAATTTTAGGCACCTTTTGCTTGGAATTCATAAGCAAAGACTATGGGAGACCCACTTCCCAATAATGGGAATAATGTTTGTAATATGCTGTACTGTATGGCTCTTGTAAGGGGCATTAAAAACGTCTTGTTAAGCTACTGGGACCTCCACGTCTCTTCTGAGGGGCATTAAAAGCGTGTTGTTATACCACTCTGACCTCCACGTCTCTTCCAAAGGGCATTAAAACCGTCTTGTTATACCACTCTGACCTCCACGTCTCTTCTGAGGGGCATTAAAACCGTCTTGTTAAGCTACTGCGACCTCCACCACATTTCCAAGGGGGATTAAAAGCGTCTTGTTATGCTACTGCGACCTTCACGTCTCTTCCGAGGGGCATTAAAACCGTCTTGATAAGCTACTGCAACCTCCATGTCTCTTCCAAGGGGCATTAAAACCGTCTTGTTAAGCTACTGTCATCTTAACCACTTTTTCAAGGGGCATTAAAACCGTCTTGTTAAGCTACTGTGACCTCCACGTCTCTTCCGAGGGGCATTAAAATGTTGTTCTTAATTACCTCTAACCTCCACGACTCTTCCAACCATCATTGCATTTCCTCCTAATTTTAGTCGGCTTTTGCTTTTCAATGCAAAGGCGAAAACTAAGGGAGACCCACTCCCCACTAATGGGTAGAAGGTGTTTAGCACGCTGTAATCCACGTCTGTTTCAAGGGGCATTGCAGTTCCTCCTAATTTTTGGAAAGCCTTCAATTCACTGCTTAGGCCAACAGTGTACAGGAGACCCAGTTGCTATAAATGGAAAAAACGGTTTAGTTAAGGCCCTCTGACCTCCATGTCACTTCCAAGGGGCATTGGAGTGCCTCGAAATGTTTGGTAGGCATTGCACTCACTGTATGCCCTATAACTGTGTAGCATAACTGCTCCTTTTGTTACAGAAACATATCCTACAAGACGTGTGGTTGACTGGCCTGATATTGATGTGAATGGTCCCTGTTCCTCCTGCTCTTTCTCCTTTGCCACCACCTCATCCATTATTTATCACCTGAAGCTTTGTTTTAACAGGAGTCATAGAACTGGGATAGTAGCAGGAAAACATCCAGCAATCCTCGTAGGAGGTAGGATATGCGCCAAAACGCGGACCACCTAAGGCCTAGCCGCTACTGCATACATGTGCTTGCATTCCAAGAAAACAAAGCAGTTGCTAACTTCTATCATCATCATGCTCCTCACCTTGGCACTCTCAACTCCCCTGATGGAGAAGCCAGGGCCCACCGGAGGAGTTTGGTTCTCTGGTGGGCTCATCCAATGCTGCCCTAAAGCAGGCCAGTCTAAGAAAAGTGTGTGGGTCGGTAACAGGAGAAATCGGGGTGGCTGGGGACCGTTTATGGACACCCGGCCGCACCCAGGCGGCTGGGGACCATGTGTGGACACCCGGCCACGGGGGGGCTGCGGACCGAGTGTGGACACCCCGCCGCCCCCTGGCGGCTGGGGACCGAGCGTGAACACCCGGCCGCTGGGCAGCTGGGGACTGAGTATGGATACCTTGCTGCCGAAGCAGCCATGACGTAGTGGCCAGCTTCAGCCTCCTCAAAACTAAAAGGCCCCATTTCAAGTGCAAGCTAGCAGTATGGTATTGCAGCCTGCGGATGGGTGGTTGGCTGCATATTTGCGCTTGCATTGCAAGGAATGGGGGAGGTACTGTGGCACCCCTGAGGGTTCGACCGCCACAGGGATGCTGCACCTCTTTAATGGGGTGTAGTGTTCCTCCTCTGAGGTAAGAACAGTGCGATGGTCAGGATCCTTCCTTCACATCCAACTGTTATGTTCTGCTACCAAAGCTAAGGAAAGAGAGGAGATCTGTCCCTACTATAGGACTCAGCTGAATCCCTACGATGTAACAGGGAACCTGATCCTGCGATCAGACCTGCTAAAGTCCTAATCTAGTCTGAACGGAGACCTATAGATGTGGGGAGGGAATCCCTACAAGTACTAAGGACTGGGAGGAATATGGGACACCTCCTAACAGAAATAGTAGCAGACAGACGAACAAACAAAATAGATAGAACATAGAGGTCCGTAGACCAAGCAAACTAACAGAGCTAGATACAGAGCACAGGCTAGCTAGAAAGTAGATATACAATGAAGTCCAGCAAAGCCAGAAGGGCGGAGCAGGATTAAATAGGCCAACAAGGTCATGTGACCAGCAAAGGAAAAAAAACCTAACAGCAAGGTTCTAACAGTACCCCCCCTTCTAAGAGGATCCTCCGGATCCCCTAGGACCAGGCTTATCAGGAAATCTCCTGTGAAACGCTCTGATAAGTCTGGACGCGGAAACATCATCTGACCTCACCCAAGAGTTATCCTCGGGTCCGAAACCTTTCCAGGCCACAAGATACTGCAAACTACCTCTATACCGTCTAGAGTCAAGGATGCGAGAAATTTCATATTCCCCGTCCTCCACCACCGGAGGAACAGAGGCAGAGGCGTCACCATCCGACACAACAGCTTTTTTTAACAGAGAGACATGAAAGACCGGATTAATTCTCCAGGAGGTAGGAACCTCCAACCTAACAGCAGATTGGTTGACAACCTGAAGCACCTTAAAGGGCCCTACAAACTTGGGACCCAATTTCTTAGAAGGAATCCTCAACCGCAGATTCCTAGAGGACAACCAAACCATGTCACCAACAGCGAACAAAACCTCCTGTCGTTTCCTATCAAAGTAGTCTTTAGATTTTCTGTTGGCCTCCTGAAGATTACCACGCACATCCGTCCAAACTCTTTCCAAATCACCGGAAAAATTCTCCTCCTCAGGCACGGCAGATCCCAACTTGGAGAACGACCCAAACGACGGATGTCTCCCAGAACAACAAAAAAAAGGCGAACAACCAGCAGAAGAAGATGTATGATTGTTCAGAGCAAATTCGGCAAGTGGCAGAAACTCAGACCACCCCTCTTGATTGTCTGCCACAAAACAACGCAAGAACTGCTCAACATCCTGGTTTTTCCTTTCTGTGTGGCCATTAGATTCAGGATGATATCCGGACGAAAACGACAAATGAATTCCCAACCTGTCACAAAAGGCACGCCAAAAACGAGCCACGAACTGAGGACCCCTATCAGAAACAATGTCAGTAGGAACGCCATGAAGTCTGACAATTTCCTTGACAAAGGCCTTAGCGAGAGTTTTAGCGCAGGGCAGTTTGACGAAGGGAACCAAGTGACACATCTTGCTAAAACGGTCCACGACCACCCAGATGACAGTAAAACCCTCAGAGGGGGGAAGGTCAGTTATAAAGTCCATAGCCAAATGTGTCCAAGGAGCACTGGGGACCTCCAAAGGACAAAGTAACCCCGCAACAGGAGTATGTGAGGACTTAGATCTAGCACATATAGTACATTGGCGCACCCACTTAATGACTTCCTTCTGCCATCCAGGCCACCAAAAACTGCGACCCACCAGTCTCTTGGTCTCAGAGATTCCGGGATGACCTGCCAACCGAGATTCGTGACACTCAACAAACAAATCTCTCCTAAAGGTCCCAGGCACAAACAACCTCCCATGAGGAGTGTTAGATGGGGCATTCTCCTGAGCTTTAAGAATCTCATCTTCCAAAACAGAGTCTAAAGCAGCTATCACAACACCTTCTTGTAAAATGTTTTCCTCTTTCTCAGCACTGACTATGGGAGAAAAACTGCGAGACAAGGCATCCGCCTTAACATTCTTAATACCAGGGATGTAAGTAACGGAGAAATTAAACCGCGAGAAAAACAGTGCCCACCTAGCCTGACGGGCATTCAGGCGCTTGGCAGCATCAAGATATATCAGATTTTTATGATCCGTAAGAACCTGAACGGGAAATTCCGCACCTTCCAAGAAGTGGCGCCAGTGTTCAAATGCGAGTTTAATAGCCAATAATTCTCGATTACCAATATCGTAATTCAATTCAGTCTCCGAAAATTTTTTTGAAAAAAAGGCACAGGGATGTAATCCATCCCCGTTATCCTGAGACAATACTGCGCCAACCCCCACAGAGGAAGCATCAACCTCAACCAAAAACGGCCTAGTAACATCAGGCTGCATAAGGATGGGAGCAGAGGTGAACCTCTCCTTGAGATACACAAAAGCTTCAATGGCCTCAGAAGACCACTGAACCGCATCAGCACCTTTCCTGGTGAGATCAGTCAGAGGTTTGACAATACTAGAAAAAATTTTTATGAATTTTCTATAGTAATTGGCAAAACCCAAAAACCTCTGTATCGATTTCAAACCAATAGGCCTAGGCCATTCCTGCACAGCCTGAACCTTAACCGGATCCATCTCAAAACCTTTGCTGGAGATAATGTAGCCCAAAAAACTAATTCTCTGTACAGCGAACTCACATTTCTCCAGCTTAGCAAAAAGCGAATTGTCCATTAATAACTGTAATACCTCACGCACGCTCCGCCAATGAGACTCCAGATCTGGCGAATAAATCAAAATGTCATCCAAATACACAACCACATTTTTGCCGATCAAAGGTCTAAGGATGTCATTAATCAGATTCTGAAAAAATGCAGGAGCATTAGTAAGACCAAAAGGCATAACCAGATTCTCAAAATGACCCACAGGAGTGTTAAAAGCAGTCTTCCATTCATCACCCTCCTTCATGCGCAACAGATTGTATGCCCCCTTAAGGTCAATTTTAGAGAACCACTTGGCCCCCAATAACTGGTTAAACAGATCAGGAATCAATGGCAGTGGGTAAGGATTGCGTACCGTAATTTTGTTAATCTCACGAAAATCCAGACAAGGACGTAAACCGCCGTCCTTTTTTTTTACAAAAAAAAATCCAACCGCCACAGGAGACTTAGAGGGCCTAACGTGACCGGCGGCCAAACTTGTCTGTATGTATTCCTCCAAAGCCTTCCTCTCTGGAATAGTAAGGTTAAATAAACGACTTTTAGGAAGAATCGCTCCAGGGACAAATTCAATAGAACAATCATAGTCTCTATGGGGAGGCAAAACCTGCGATTCTTTCTCAGAAAAAACTCTCCAAAAATCCTGAATAGGAACAGGCAATTCTCCCCTATCCAAAGCTGCAATACGCCCGTTACAACACTTGTCATAACATTTATGGCTCCAGGATTTAATTTCACTGGTAGACCAATCCAGTACAGGATTGTGAAATTTTAACCAGGGCAAACCCAATATTACTGGAGAAGGCAAGTTATTCAACACTACCAAATCCAATTTCTCATGGTGAACACCATTAATAGTGAGAGGAAATTCACTGACCTTGAGAGTAATATTCTTCAAAGGGGAGCCATCCACAGAAACGACAGCAATGGGGGATGATAAAGGTTCAGGTTTTAAATTGAGTTTTTCCACGAATCCACCCATCAATTACATTCAGTGTAGACCCGCAATCAACAAACACCCGAAATTCCATTAATTTTTCCTGAGCAATCGTGGAAGCAGCTAAAAATATACCCTTGGAATTTAAACAGGCAATACGGGCGTGACTGACCATTTTTTTTTCTTTCTTCATACGAAGCTCACAGCCTTTAATCAAATGACCAGATTTTCCGCAATAGAAACACAAGCCTTCCGAAAAACGATGGTCTTTTTCTTGAGAGCGAGGTGCCACCGATCCACTCTCCATCGGTTCACCACTGTTAGTACACACATTATCATAACCAGAAACTGACATAGCAGATGATTTGCTCTCATTAACCCTAGCACGCAGTCTTCTATCCACCCGTATAGCTAATTGCATAGCCTGTTGCAAATCTTCAGGTGTAGGATAAGCAATTAGCAGGTCTTTAACCCTTTCACTGAGCCCAGCAAGAAATAGACTTTTCAGAGCAGAATCGTTCCACCCTGTTTGAGTGGACCAACGACGAAAATGAGTACCATATTTTTCCACATTACCTGATCCTTGTTTTAAACGTCTCAACTCAGTCTCAGCTGATGCCACACGGTCAGGATCATCATATAATAATCCTAAAGCAGAAAAAAAACTATCCACTGATCTGAAGCATGTATCACTAGGTTGCAAAGAAAAGGCCCACTCCTGAGGCTCTTTGCGCAAAAGTGACATTATGAACCCTACGCGCTGGGATTCATCCCCAGAGGACTTGGGTCTCAAACGAAAATACAATAAGCAAGCATTTTTAAATGAAAAAAATTCTCGATGTTCACCAAAAAATAAATCCGGCAAACATACCTTAGGCTCCAAGAAATATGCTCCAGGACAGTTACTCACGTGCTGACGGAGCTCGGCCACTTCCAGAGAGAGTCCCTGCAGGTGTTTAGCCAAATCCTGAACCGACACCATGATGGAACAAAAAAAAAAAAAAAATCTTTCCTTAGAGAATTTGCAGGCTGGACTTACTGTTATGTTCTGCTACCAAAGCTAAGGAAAGAGAGGAGATCTGTCCCTACTATAGGACTCAGCTGAATCCCTACGATGTAACAGGGAACCTGATCCTGCGATCAGACCTGCTAAAGTCCTAATCTAGTCTGAACGGAGACCTATAGATGTGGGGAGGGAATCCCTACAAGTACTAAGGACTGGGAGGAATATGGGACACCTCCTAACAGAAATAGTAGCAGACAGACGAACAAACAAAATAGATAGAACATAGAGGTCCGTAGACCAAGCAAACTAACAGAGCTAGATACAGAGCACAGGCTAGCTAGAAAGTAGATATACAATGAAGTCCAGCAAAGCCAGAAGGGCGGAGCAGGATTAAATAGGCCAACAAGGTCATGTGGCCAGCAAAGGAAAAAAAAACCTAACAGCAAGGTTCTAACACCAACACCACACTTCTCCCACCAGAGGGGGCTAATAGGCACTCGATGCTGCCCCTAATGGGAATTGGGAAACTGGGGAACCAAGAGATAAGGGAACCAACTAGTGGGTGAGGGTGGAGGACTCACATTTTAGTGACACTTTAAAATTTGATATTTAATACAAAGCCATTTTGGTTCTCGGTCTTTTGTATTGTGATCCTGTGTGGACCTGCAGCGGAGGGAGACACGGCCCTCATACCCTGGCCTTGGGTCAAGGGGCAGGTTGCAGATGATGTATGTCTCAGCCCAGTCAAGGACCATGACCAAGAAGGCCCGGAGCTCAGGAGTGTAGCTCCACCACAAATGGATCCCAGGGGGATGCAGACGGAGTGGTATACTCCACCTGTCCTCGCTACGCTGATCTATTCAGAGGGATTCCGGCTGTAAGAGGGGTACCGGCCCCCGATACCTGACCTTGCTACTCTACATCCTGGTCAGGGAAGCCCGGTAGGCCCTGAGGATCCCACCGGGTAACGGAAGGAGCAGAGCTGCCACCCGTACCCTTTTTCTGAGTGAAGTTCAGAGGGAGACCCGGCCTATTTGCACACACACAGACAGGAAAGTACCCGGTCTGAAGTCTAGGAACACTCTGGTGCGGGGTCCTGATTGAACACTGGACTTACTCGGAGGTTGTCGGACCCCCCCGTCGCTGGTGACTGCAGAACTCCGCGAGGAGCAGGGAGAAGCCTTTCAACTGCAATCTCACCGTGAGTAAAAACCCTGGAAGTTAACCCCTATGGCCTCCGGACTCTTTATTCTGCATTACACCGCACTACGCAGCACCAGAACTCCTATACTGCAACCCCCTCCATCCTGTCTCTCTCTGCCCTGAGGCCCTGCTCCGCCTGTGGGGAGTAGCAACAACGACGGCTGCCATAACACCCTGCCTCAGCGGACTGCAGCAGCGCTGGTGGCCTTCACCAGGTGCCACAGGTGGCGTAGTCGAGATCAGCCACTCAACCCGGATAAGCCCGTACCATCCCTTTTTAATGTGACGGCCCTGGGCACGGAGCGGGTCCGGGCCACGGCTGCACCCCATCGACAACATAGGACCTGGCTCCGAGTCCCCCATCTCCCAGGGTAGTGCTTTCGAGAGTCACAGAGTACAATTGAACACTGCCCTGGGACAAGGACTTGCACGGGGATAGTTGCAAGTCTGCATCTTCTGATGCGGCAAGGATCACTTCTGATGGGCACACTTTTAGGCAGTGACCTGGGAGTCAGAGATGCTTCCAGGGGTCTTCCCCATGCTGTCCCCATGTCTTTTCAGCACTGTATGCATGTGTCACACAGCACATAGCCAGATAAGGTTGTAAAATGTTAAAATGACATTTCCCGGTGAATGCATTTGTCACAGTTGAAAGCAATACAAAAGTGCAAAAACGCATAAAAATGCTACTTGTGAACATAGCCCAAGGTGTGGAGGAGTATTTTTGTTTTTGGTTATTTATTTTACCTTATACACAAGTCTTTACCCTGGAAAAGAAATTCCTTAACATATTTCATTGGAAAAAAGTTTCACTTTAGTTTTTGAACGTTTTATTATGAGCCTGTAAAAGTGGCTTAATACCTCTGACCACGTTGTTGACAACAGTGATCTGGGGGTCAGAAATGCTTCCTGGGGCGATCTCCATGCTGTCCCCATGTCATTTGAGCACTGTCACTATCGCTTTGGGCACTTGTTAGGCTTTTAAAAGACTGCCGGGGGTGCCACCGCAAAAATGCTCGGGTCTCCCATAGACTAACATTGGGCTCGTTGCTTGGGTCGAGCACCTGAGTATCACGGTGAGCTCGGCCCAAGCTTTGAGCACCCGAGCATTTTAGTGCTCGCTCAACACTAGTCTCTATTTATCTATCAATCTATCTATCTATTTATCTATCTATCCAATATCTATCTATCCCATATCTATCTATCCCATATCTATCTATCTATCTATCTATCTATCCCATATCTATCTATCCCATATCTATCTATCTATCTATCTATCCCATATCTATCTATTTATCTATCTATCCCATATCTATCTATCTATCTATCTATCTATCTATCTATCTATCTATCTATCTATCCCATATCTATCTATCCCATATCTATCTATCTATCTATCTATCTATCTATCTATCTATCTATCTATCTATCTATCTATCTAATTAATCTATCTATCTATCTATCTATCTATCTGTGTCTGTCTGTCTGTCTATTATCTATCTATTTATCTATCTGTCTTTCTGTCTATCTATCTATCTACCTGTATATTTTGATTGAGGAGTAATTTTATGCTTGTTACATTTGGATATACCACACCATGCGTAACATCTGATAACTGGGTAGGTTTTCAAATAAATCATTTCATTCTCATATGTTTTTATCAATTTGAGGCAAACCATGAAATTAGATATTTTCATCTTGACTAAGCATGAAATTTGTCAACAAGGTCTGTGATTTCTCACTAGGCATATACCGGAAAGGTTACTTTTTATGCATCATATCTTTTCACACATTAAGCAATAACTATTGATGTATTATATTTTCATAGAATTGATACTTATAAAGAAGAAGATGTTGAAGAATAGTAGTTGTTCTTGACCCCTTTAGTGTGATTGTAAAAACCTAGAGTGTGTTATCCTAGATTATATCAGTGATGGAGATACATTAATATCACTTTTATAGCGCTGTCACATTCGTGCATATATGTCTCCACTAAAGAAGAGCTAAGTTAATTTAGCTAAGTTAAGAGCTAAGCTAAGAGCTTGATTCAAAAGTAATTAAATTCGCTCAGAGTATCCCAAAATTTGCAGATACAAGCGAATTACAATTTTTAGTAGTTCTATTCATGAGGCTATAACAAAATATTGGCCATCCAGAATCCATTTTCCTGAATTCATAAGGGGCAGGGAGTGGTTAAAAAATAACAAGAACTCAGATTCGGTATTCTGATGTCATGACACCATGATGTGCATCACCACATGCGGTCATAATATAATGACATTGGACATGAGTGGAGATCTAGTCGTCACTGGATGCAGCGGCAATGAATGAAAAGAATGCTGGCATCAGAGCGGAGCGGGGCTGAGGATTGGTGAGGAGCTGCAGGGACATACAAGAGGGTAGGTGAGTATGAATTTTTAATGTTTTTAGTCCCTTCCTGGCCCATCCATTAATTATTCTTTAGGATTGTGAGACCTCAGAATCATTCAATACACATTGAAGTAATTCAATGTAAATCAAATTTCCTGGTTAATTTTGAGCAAATCTCCCAAATTTTAATTTTGGTAGATTCACTCATCTCTAGCCTTCTTTCATTTCAGCCAGCACTGCTCTTCTTGGTACGCTTGTACAAGCAGCTAATTGTGTAAAATTTTCTAGACATTTTTGCATTCCTATCTATGGCATAGAGAAAATACCGATCTTGTGGTTATATAGTTTTATAAAACTGGATTCAGTAAATTTATGTATTAAACTTATTTAAATGTTACCAGGAAAGCCTGAAAGTCCAGATTCCCCCTTCGATATCCATTGATTAACAACTTTTCCGCTATGATCTTATATACAAGTAATGTTATCCGTCAGTAGATGATGGGAGGGGAAAGCAGAACTTTCACGTTTTCTATTTTTCATCCTATTATCCCATAAGATCTTCTATTTTGGAGATGACCCGACGTTCGTCTAGTCATCGAAATTTGGCCTTGGTCATTGCATTTGTGCCTTTTTATTGTAGTAATTTTCTTTTTTTTTATCCCCCCCCAAAAAAAAATACTTTTTTTGCACCTTTCTTAAACTTTTTTACATCAACTTTTTCTTCATCAATGTGGATTTGGTTAGCCAATTCCAGATGTTTTTGCATAATGCCATTTTATTGCATAATTATAGTCCATTACCTCACTTGGTGTATTTTTTGCAGCTGTTCTACACCAAACATGCCATATTTTAACTAATTGTGAGAGTTTTAACTAAGAAAAGTTGGAAGACATGCGAAAGCGGAGAAAAGCATCTTTGAACTTGTACAAAATTTATCAAACATAACGTGCCATTTTGATAAATGTGGTGCAGAATATGCCAGGGATAAAAAAGAATGAAAGGACAAAAAAAATAATCTAATGAATCGGGGCTGAAGTATTTCTCAACTATCAGAATATGTCTGGCCTACCCTGCACTCCTATGAGAGCAAACCAAGCACTCCCCATTCAGAGGACATTTCTTGCAGCAGTAGTGCTATCCCCCATACTGAAACCCCCATCCATCACCTGCCAACTTAGTAAACTGCTTTGGGCCTGCCAGATCAGGACTAGCCTCCCTGAAATTCTGCTCTCTACCCCACCTTCTGTCAGCCAGCAACTGCCTCATTGTCCACCAGCTCCCTGCTAGCTTGCTTCCCCACATCTACCCCAGTGAATTTCTGCGCAGTGAACTTCTTTCCATAATGTCAATGGATCTCAGAGTGGCAAATTGCTAATTTTAAATCCAGTACCTGGGCTTACAAATGTACAAGTACAAATTTTGCACAGCAGTATGCACATTTAAATGGCTGTTCAAGGATTGCATACAAGTAACAAGATGTACAGTGTATGGCATTGTCAAAAATTTAGCACATTTAACTAATAGGCATGGCAAAAGACAGAAATCTACCAAGAAAATATAAACAGTGAATTAATTCATGTCACTCCCCTCTAAATTCCCCGGAATTCTAAGTCACTGAATCTAAAGTCTCACCTTAGCCAAACCACACTTAAGACAAATCACTTTCAATCTTGTCCACTGCTTTAAACATGGTTGCTTTTCCTTAGTTGCCTCTCACTGCAATTGCAAAGGAGTGCATGCCTCAAGCAACTGCTACTTACTGTATATATAAAAATACGATTTTTATAAATCTCTGAGGTCTGGAGAGATGTCAAACTCATTTGATTCTTTTTAAATAAATTCAATGCAACTTGAATTTCCTTGCCAAATTTGAGCAAACTGAAAAATTTTAATTTTGGCATGTTCACTCATCTCAAATACATATATAATACTTGTCAGAGGGGGAGCTACAGGGGATACAGATATAGCAGTCACATCCAAGTCATAATGCGACATATGGGAGGATACAATTATTTTAACATAGTAGGTAGAGGCTTTGTGATAGATCTAGTTTTAAGAGCCCAAGGGCTTTAAATTATAAAAATGACTTCTTTTCGCACTATACTGTGGGTACGGAAAGTATTCAGACCCCTTTAAAATTTTCACTCTTTGTTTCATTGCAGCCATTTGGTAAATTCTAAAAAGTTCATTTTTTTCTCATTAAAGTATACTCTGCACCCCATCTTGACTGAAAAAAACAGAAATGTAAAAATTTTTGCAAATTTATTAAAAAAGAAAAACTGAAATATCACATGATCATAAATATTCAGATCCTTTGCTCAGTATTGAGTAGAAGCACCCTTTAGAGCTAGTACAGCCATGAGTCTTCTTGGGAATGATGCAACAAGTTTTCACACCTGGATTTGGGGATCCTCTGCCATTCTTCCTTGCAGATCCTCTCCAGTTCCGTCAGGTTGGATGGTGAACGTTGGTGGACAGCCATTTTCAGGTCTCTCCAGAGATGCTCAATTTGGTTTAGGTCAGGGCTCTGGCTGGGCCACTCAAGAATGGTCACAGAATTGTTCTGAAGCTACTCCTTTGTTATTTTAGGTGTGTGCTTAGGGTCATTGTCTTGTTGGAAGGTGAACCTTAGGCCAAGTCTGAGGTCCAGAGCACTCTGGAAGAGGTTTTCATCCAGGATATCTCTGTACTTGGCTGCATTCATGTTTCCTTCAATTGCAACCAGTTGTCCTGTCCCTGCAGCTGAAAACACCCCCATAGCATGATGCTGACACCACCATGTTTCATTATTGGGATTGTATTGGGCAGGTGATGAGCAGAGCCTGGTTTTCTCCACGCATACATACCGCTTAGAATTATCACCAAAAAGTTCTATCTTCATCTCATCAGACCAGAGAATCTTATTTCTCATAGTCTGGGAGACCTTCATGTGTTTTTGAGCAAACTCTATGAGGGCTTTCATATGTCTTGCACTGAGTAGAGGCTTCCATTGGGCCTCTCTGCCATAAAGGCCCCACTGGTGGAGGGGGGCAGTGATAGTTGACTTTGTGGAACTTTCTCCCATCTCCCTACTGCATCTCTGGAGCTCAGCCACAGTGATCTTGGGGTTCTTCTTTACCTCTCTCACCAAGGCTCTTCTCCCATGATTGCTCAGTTTGGCTGGACGGCCAGGTCTAGGAAGACTTCTGGTGGTCCCAAGCTTCTTCCATTTAAGGATTATGGAGGCCACTGTGCTCTTAGGAACCTTGAGTAATGCAGAAATTATTTTGTAACCTTGGTCAGATCTGTGCCTTGCCACAATTCTGTCTCTGAGCTCCTTGGGCAATTCCCCTGAAGCTATTGATTCTCATTTGGTCTGACATGCACTGTGAGCTGTGCGGTCTTATATAGACAGGTGTGCGCCTTTCCAAATCAAGTCCTATCAGTTTAATTAAACACAGCTGGACTCCAATGGAGGAGTAGAACCATCTCAAGGAGGATCACAAGGAAATGGACAGCATGTGACTTAAATATGAGTGTCTGAGCAAAGGGTCTGAATCCTTATGACCATGCGATATTTCAGTTTTTCTTTTTTAACAAATTTGAAAAAATTTCTACGTCTGTTTTTTTCAGTCAAGATGGGGTGCAGAGTGTACTTTAATGAGAAAAAAAATTAACTTTTTAGAATTTACCAAATGGCTGCAATGAAACAAAGAGTGAAAAATGTAAACGGGTCTGAATACTTTCCGTACCCACTGTATATAATGTATATGAAACACATACAAAAGACAGCCGTTGAAAAAAACAAGATATATCTAAGTTTAATAATTACAAATTTCTAATTTATATACCAGCAGCAATGAACTTTGTCAAAATTTCATTTTTTTAAAAGACATATGAAATGAGACACATACAGTGGGGAAAATAAGTATTTGATACACTGCAGATTTTGCAAGTTTTCCCACCCACAAAGAATGGAGAGGCCTGTAATTTTAATCGTAGGTACACTTCAACTGTGAGAGACAGAATCTTGACAAAAAAAAATCCAGAAAATCACATTGCATGATTTTTACATAATTAATTTGCATTTTATAGCATGAAATAAGTATTTGATACAATAAAAAAACAGAATTTAATATTTGGTACAGAAATCTTTGTTTGCAATTTCAGATGTCAGACATTTCTTGTAGTTTTTCACACTGTAGCAGTGATTTTGGCCCACTCCTCCATACAGATCTTCTCCAGATCTTTCAGGTTTCGGGGCTGTTGTTGTTCAACCTGGTGTGTTTCAGCTCCCTCCAAAGATTTTCTAATGGGTTCAGGTCTGGATACTGGCAAGGCCACTCCAGGACCTTGAAATGCTTCTTATTGAGCCACTCTTTAGCTGCCCTGGCTGTGTATTTCAGGTCATTGTCATGCTGGAAGAACCAGCCACAACCCATCTTCAATGCTCTTAGTGAGTGAAGGAGGTTGTTGGCCAAAATCTCACTATACATGACCCCATACATCCTCCTTTCAATACGGTGCAGTCGCCCTGTCCGCTTTGCAAAAAAGCACCTCAAAATATGATGTTTCCTCCACCATGCTTCACGGTTGGGATGGTGTTCTTCATCTTCATCATTCTTTTTCCTCCAAGCACGGCGAGTGGAGTTGATAGCAAAAAGTTCTATTTTGGTCTCATATGACCACATGACCTTCTTCCATGCCTCCTTCGGATCATTCAGATGGTCATTGGCGAACTTAAAACGGGCTTGGACATGTGGTGGTGTGAGCAGGGGGGCCTTGCGTGCCCTGCAGGATTTTAATCCACGACAGCATAGTGCGTTACTAAGGTAATCTTTGAGACTGTGGTCCCATCTCTCTTCAGGCCATTGACTAGGTCCTCCCATGCAGTTCGGGGCTGATTTCTGACCTTTCTCAGAATCTTCCTTATCCCACAAAGTGAGATCTTGCATGGAGCCCCAGACCGAGGAAGATTGACAGTCATTTTATGTTTTATCCATTTTCTAATAATTGCTCCAACAGTTGTTGCCGTCTCACCAAGCTGCTTGTCTATTGTCCTGTAGCCCATCCCAGCCTTGTGCAGGTCTACAGTTTTGTCCCTGATGTCCTTAAACTGCTCTTTGCTTTTGGCCATGGTGGAGAGGTTGGAGTGTGATTGAATGTGCGGACAGGTGTCTTTTATGCAGGTAACGAGTTAAAACAGCTGCAATTAATACAGGTAATGAGTGCAGAGTAGAAGGCCTTTTTAAAGAAAAACTAACAGGTCTGTGAGAGCCAGAATTCTTACTGGTTGGTAGATGATCAAATACTTATTTCATGCAATAAAATGCAATTTAATTCTTTAAAATTCATACAATGTGATTTTCAGGATTTTTTTTTAGATTCTGTCTCTCACAGTTGAAGTGTACCTATGATTAAAATTACAGACCTCTCCATTCTTTGTAGATGGGAAAACTTGCAAAATCGGAGGTGTATCAAATACTTATTTTCCCCACTGTAGATCATAAAATATATATCCGCATCCTCGTTTGCCTGCTTGTTTTTTTCTGCAAAACGAAATTTTTATGACAAGCTGTTTCATTACCTTTTTACTTTACATTATACTTTACATAGTAATTTTACTCCCTGCTTTTTTCTTAACAGAAATACATCAAACTAGTTTTATTTTACTCTTGAGCCTTCAAAATGAAAGCAATGTATGATAGAGATCCAACAGTAAATAATGCTACATTACAATATTATATTTACATTGCATTTGTTCTCCTTCTATTAGCCTACCAAGGAAATAAGCAACAAGGGCACAATTGTGCTTAGAAATGAAAGAAAATCTACAATAAGGCATGCCGATTGAAATATAATTGAACTCTGTAATGTATTTTATATATAAAAATTCCGGGATCTCTTTACATTCATTGCCGTGCTTTATTGTAGTAATCATGGTCTCCTTGTGTGTGTGGAAGATGAGAGATGGAGCAGATACTGGTGAGAGGCAGAAAGGCTTTAATTAGGAAAACAAAAGAGTAGAGGGGCGACCTTTGGAGTTGTCCTTGTATTCTTTATTAAGGATTATGCTGAATTCGTGCATGTTTTCTGTTATTACAAGAATGTTCTACGGATCTTTTATTGGTTGAACTTTGAAAATTGCCATTTACAGTCACAGTTGCATTGAGTGAATGTATATAATAATAATGATGATGATGATAATGATAACAATCAACATCATTCAGAGCCATTGAAATTGAATAATCCCCCAAAAAAAGACTTTACATTGAAAAACAACTTATTTTCTAGTGTTTCGGAACTCCAAACTAGAAATAAATATTTAACTTAAACAAGAAATATATTTGTTCTTACTGTTTGCAGCATTTTCTGCATGGTTCTAAAATAGACATGGTTTAAAGAATGCTGCAGAGAGCATAAGGGAGACTTAGGCTGTGTGCCCACTATGAGTTTTTGAAGCGTTTCCGCAGCAGCAATTCCGCTGCAGAAACGCTTAAAAAATGCTTGGTAGAAGGTCTGCTATGTTCCTCAATGATAATCCGCATGTGCTGTGCACATGCTGCGGAAATTTCCGCTGCGGATAATCATTGCGGAAAAATCCGCAGCACTACCAATTATTTTGCGGAATCGCAGCATTTTTGGCACCATTGACTTGCATTGGAACACATGACATCTGCATCACTGCATCTGCAGATGTGGATACCATGTGGTTCAATGTGCGGATGGTACCCAGGTTTGGAGAAGAGGAGACTCTCCTCCGGACCCGGGTACCATAGTATTTGTAAAAAAAATAATAAAATAAAAAATATACATTATGCTTACCTTCTGATGGCCCCCGGTCTCCATAGCGATCCGTCCTGGCTTGCCGTCAGCTCGCGATGGTCTAAAAAGGACCTGCCATGACGTCATTTAGTCATGTGACGGGTCACGCGACCGCTGACGTCGGCAGTCGCGTGACCCGTCACATGACTAAATGACGTCATGGCAAGTCCTTTTAGTCCACCACGAGCTGCCGGCAAGCCAACACGGATCGGATAAGGACACCGGGGGACATCAGAAGGTAAGTATAATATTTATTTTTTACCATTCTTTTACGGTCACACTATATAAATCCATGCCGATTGCATGGATTTATATAGTGTGACCAAGTTGTCAAGCACTTTCCAAGTGATGCTAAAATCGCTTGGAAAGCGCTTGACAACCCCCATGCGGAAATGCATGTGAAGAACGCTTCACTTCCACTTGTCCCTGGCAGGAAAAACGCATGTACAATCCGCATGTACAATCTGCATGTGTTTTTTTTCTGCCAGGGAGATGCAGAAACGCTCAGGAAAAATCCGGAGCATTTCTGCATCGTGGGCACATAGCTTTAAGCTGCAGGTAGTTGTCTTACAGCCAGACAGAACAGAGACGAGTTTAAGGATGGGACATGACCGAGCTTGTTGGACACACAGAGAATATTTCTTTATACAGTGCTGTGCAAATGATTTAGGCAGGTATGGAATAAATGCTGAAAAATAAATAAAATTAAAATAACATTTTAAATAAATGCTTTCAAAAATAAAAGTGTTATTTTTAACTAATTGCAAAGTAAATAATAAAAATAAATAAATCTAAGTCACATCAACATTTGGAGTGACCAGCATTTGCCTACCAAAGAGCATCAAAGCATCAATTCTCTTAAGCACACTTTCACATTTTTGAAGGATCTAGGCAGTGAGTTTGTTTGAAACATGAAGAACCAAGAAGACATCTTATGTTTATGTAATCCCAGACTGACTCAATGATGTTGACACCTTGTTTTTGATGTGGGAGATAGTTTTTAATTATATTGGCTTTATGTTTGTGGTCATTGTCCTGCTGCAGAGTAATTTTGGAGGCAATCAGTCTGCCTGTGGCCCCAATATAGTAATAATGTTCCCCACTATGGCCTAATATAGTAATAATGTACCCATTATGGACACCATACCATATAATGTCCCCCATTCTAGCCTTAATATGCACTGCTTAAAATAATAAAGGGAACACAAACAACAGAATATAACTCCAAGTAAATCGAACTTCAGTGAAATCAAACTGTCCACTTAGGAAGCAACACTAATTGACAATCAATTTCACATGCTGCTGTGCAAATGGAATAGACAATAGATAGAAATTATTGGCAATTATCAAGACACACTCAATAAAGGAGTGTTTCTGCAGGTGGGGACCACAGACCACATCTCAGTACCAATGCTTTCTGGCTGATGTTTTGGTCATTTTTGAATGTTGGTTGTGCTTTCACACTCGTGGTAGCATGAGATGGACTCTACAACCCACAGAAGTTGCTCAGGTAGTGCAGCTCATCCAGGATGACATATCAATGCGAGCTGTGGCAAGAAGGTTTGCTGTGTCTGTCAGCGTAGTGTCCAGAGGCTGGAGGCACTACCAGGAGACAGGCCAGTACACCAGGAGACGTGGAGGGGGCCGTAGGAGGGCAACAACCCAGCAGCAGTACCGCTACCTCTGCCTTTGTGCAAGGAGGAACAGGAGGAGCGCTGCCAGAGCCCTGCAAAATGACCTCCAGCAGGCCACAAATGTGCATGTGTCTGCACAAATGGTTAGAAACTGACTCCATGAGGGTGGCATGAGGGCCGACGTCCAGAGATGGGGGTTGTGCTCACAGCCCAACACCGTGCAGGACGCTTGGCATTTGCCACAGCACACGAGGATTGGCAAAGTCGCCACTGGCGCCCTGTGCTCTTCACAGATGAAAGCAGGTTCACACTGAGCACATGTGACAGATGTGACAGAGTCTGGAGATGCCGTGGAGAGTGATCTGCTGCCTGCCACATCCTTCAGAATGACTGGTTTGGCAGTGGGTCAGTAATGGTTTGGGGTGGCACTTCTTTGGAGGGCCGCACAGCCCTCCATTTCTCGCCAGAGGTAGCGTGACTGCCATTAGGTACCGAGATGAGATCCTCAGACCGCTTGTGAGACCATATGCTGGTGTGGTTGGCCCTGGGTTCCTCCTAATGCAGGACAATGCCAGACCTCATGTGGCTGGAGTGTGTCAGCTGTTCCTGCAAGATGAAGGCATTGAAGCTATGGACTGGTCCGCCCGTCCCCCAGCCCTGAATCTGATTGATCACATCTGGGACATCATGTCCCGCTCCATCCACCAACGTCACGTTGCACCACAGACTGTCCAGGAGTTGGGGGAAGCTTTAGTCCAGGTCTGGAAGGAGATCCCACCGGAGACTATCCGCAACCTCATCAGGGGCAGGCCCAGGCATTGTAGGGAGGTCATAGAGGCACGTGGAGGCCACACACAATACTGAGCCTCATTTTGACTTGTTTTAAGGACATTACATCAAAGTTGGATCAGCCTGTAGTGTCTTTTTCCACTTTAATTTTGGGGGTGACTCCAAATCCAGGCCTCCATTGGTTAATAAATTTGATTTCCATTGATGATTTTTGTGTGATTTTGTTGTCAGTACATTCAACTTTGTACAGAACAAAGTATTCAATGAGAATATTTCATTCATTCAGATCTAGGATGTGTTATTTGAGTGTTCCCTTTATTTTTTTGAGCAGTGTAGTAATAACAGCCGTTTTTATGGCTCCCATGCAGTATAGTGTTCCCATTTCTGGCACCATATAGTAATATATCCCCCCCTGTTCTTCTCATTATGTAGCAATTTAAAAAAAAAAAACAACCATTCAACTCACATGTCCCCACTCTCAAGACGAGCAGCTCTTTCATACTCCTCTATCACTTGGAGCTGATGGCAAAATGCAGTGATGTCATTGCATCGTCTGTAACGGGAAGCCATTGTCCGCTGCTGATGTTGACCTCTGATAAGCTGATGACATGTATATGTTTTGCAGGTCAGGAAGCAAGTTGGTTTCTTCTCCGCAATAGTTTTCAACTGGGTGTGAATTCTAGGATGTACATCCAGCTGAAAATTTTCCTGGTATAGGCAGGCTCCCTCCGCTCTTGGACTGCGACTGTCACGACCATGTCTGAGACTTTGAACAGCATCTAAGCATGAGATGGGATCTGCAGCATTTTGCTGCCTCCTGTCAAATTTTTCAGACCGCCCCTCTGATGCGAGATGCTCATTTCACCTTATGGCAGGAGCAGCATTGCCAAAACCATTTTTCTCTAGATGAATGAAAGTCTATAGAAATGTTGCCTTTTGAGCAAAACTTTGGTTAGAAAGGTAAAGGTATTTGGCTTGATAATATCAGCTTAATTATATACAGTGTATAAACAAATCCTTCCTGTTTTAAATGGGTTCTCAAAGAATGTGATTAAATGGCCCCTGTCACATAATTCAAACTGCAACCTGTCAGGAAGCATTGAAGTATGAAGAGACACCGTTCCTAAGACCTGTGTTTCCACTGTCAGAGGAGCAGTATCTTAAACACATATACCTCAGTGAGCTGCCAGAGCAGGGCTGTGATATGTGAAGAAATAAATCTCCTCATTGTCTGACTATATACAGAGGGCTGAGGGTGGATAGAAAATCCATGTGTGCTTAGTTAGTGAGATTTGTTTCTGGTCATGTAACAGCCATGCTCCGGCATTACTTGTGGAGAGGGCTGAAAATATTTGAAAAAAAGTAGCCAAACTTTTTTTATACTCAACACCATTAATAAACAAAAGGGGGTAGTTAAATATAATGGATTTAATAGATTTCATCATCTAACACATAGTATGATTATTTATGGTGTTTATACAGTACAAGAGAACATGGGGTTACAGTTTCAAATTCCCCCTCAGGCAGCAAAATGGTTAACCATGCCAAAAAATTCTAAGTAGTTAATTTTCAAAGAATTTTATTATTCCTGCAAGGGATATTAGACAATGAGATATGAACATGTTATGTGCATAATTGTTCATTTAAGTCACTTTTATCCATGATAGCCCTGAGCAATGCAATCTTTATACACAGTCTGGTCTCTGTATTGCAAGACTACAATGAACTGCTATGTAACATGCTTTTATTTCCATGAATGCAGTGAAATAATTTGACCCAATTCAGACAATGGGGAATAGATTTATCTGAAATGAGAAATACTGTAGTTTCCAGACTGCTAAAGGCCAAGCAGCAGTTATCACTGCAACTAAATCACTTGCACGTTTTTTCCCCTAGAGGTGATGTCCTGTCTCTTGAGAATTTGACTGCTACTGTTATCACTAATGATGCCCCGATCAAGCGTCTCTATCTTTTCTTTACATTGTTTTTTGTATTTTTTTTTTGTTTTAAATCGCTTTCTCGAAATCAACTTCTACCACCCACTCCTCTCGTCTCAGCACAGATTAAAATCTACACTGCGCTGCGGGGAATACAACATTTTCCAGCTGTTCTGTTTTGTTACTTTTAATAATTAAAAACAGTAAGTATGAGTTAACCAACTATAGCAAAACTGGCAGATTACATGAATGGGAGCCCATGGGTAGAAGATATTGAATGGGCAATCTCACTATGTAGAGGGTGATTAAACATTTAGGAGTTGTAGCACTAAGAATGGAGCCGAATGACTGTTGACAATTTGCAACATGAAAACTGTCAGCAAAGTATACATACAATGGATTAATATGTGCGGTTCTCCTGATTGTGTTTACTCATCAATTATCACAGAGTGGAGCCTTTTCCTAATGAGATGATTTTCTAAGACACGTTTGTGTAGTAAATGTAGTGTAGTTTGTCATTTCATTACCTTAGTAATGAAAGAACAATGATACTCATTCAATTTGTGGCGTGAAATGTGCTTTTCACGTTGCAGAAAATTTGCTAAATGAATAGTTCACAAAGACACAATAATAAATAAAAGCTCACACTACATGCAGCCATGTTCAACCTGCTATGAAATTATTCAAACGATTTATTTTTCTATGCAGTCTAGCGAAGTTTAAAAATGGTGATTTTTTTAAGGGTATGTTTATATGGGATAGATTTTACACCGATTTCAGTGTGGATTACGAATCATGTGCAATGGGCTTTCCGTAACCATGTTCACATGCATTGGAAATATATCACAAGAATATAAACATGCTGCATACTTCCTTGGATTTTGTTTGGAAAAATCTGTGGATTTTGCCGTGAAATGCAAATATGGTTTCCAAATGTAACACATGGAAACATAAATTTGGTGTGTAACCAAAACAATTGCATAAATCTAAGCCAAAAACTCAAAAGATCAGTTTGATTGGGTCTCCCTTTCTCTGAGATGATATCTAAGATGCCGAAAGGGTTCACCCTTTCAGTGTTTTCCTAAGGTGGATGCCATATCAAAAACATTCAGCTCAGACCCAAGTGACTATTTTTTATGTATAAGAGTTCAGAAAGCACATCTATGTCAAACCACCTTAGCTCGCGTAACCATTAAAATTAGAACCCCCAGTTTACTAGTATGGACATGCCCTACATCTAAGTCCTTTCTTACAAAATGTGGAAATGGATGGTTCCACCTCCAGACAAAAATGAGTTTTTCATTTTTGTCCAGACATGAATATCCATTTAGCTTTATAGGAGCTTTCCCATCTGGGACCCCTGAGGAAGCCACCTCCTGTGGCGATACATTGGGATCCTCTTTTGAATATGATACTTTTTCTGTGAGCCACATTACCTGGTGACTATGCACATGACACTTTATTGAACCTAGCTATTTCTTATTTTCTTTTATAATGCTACATTATTTAATATCGATAAATGTGCATTGCACCTTTAATCTTTAATAAATACTACTTGACATCACTTTAAGGATAATGTCAATTCATACTTACCTTACAGTATATATCCAACGACCACCACATTTATATGGCTCTATTGATTATCATACCAGTCATATTGGTTATATGCGAGTGCCAATTTTATGCCTACAAACAGATTCTGATGCAACATGGGCAATTTAAAATGTGTTAGTCTTGTCTAGGTTTTTTTGTTTATTACTTAATAAGGATTTACATTGTTTAGAAAGTGCAACCCATCTTATGGACCTGTCTTTTCTCTTTTTTTGAATTCCATTTGTTTTACACATACTTTGGATATCAAAACACAAGTGGTGACCGCTCCATTATTACTTTTTCGTTTCCCATCTAGGACTTTTGGCATATTAATAAAATGTACTGTCAATGTCTGATTGATGTCCATTACCGGGGCTTCTGATCCAGAAAACAGAGGTGAGGGTGCAGTTGTGGCTCTCCAATTTCATTTTTTATTGGGAGCCTAAAATTGCAAAACAGACAAAATACTTAACGCTAACTTTGTTTTGCCTTTATATTTCTCCACTTGTAAACTTTTCTGTCACTATGAGTTCATTTATAGGTTGGTCTGTGAGTGAAATCTCATATCACTACTCGCGAAACAAAAATATCCAAATCTATAATATTGGGGCAGACTCTTGGTTGAGTAGGGTCCAGTGTAATTCCTGCTATTTATGTCCTTACCCCCCTTATGGTTCCCAATACATTAAAGAAGTTGTCCACTACTTTTACATTGATGCCCTGATAGGGCATCAATGTATGATCGGCCGTGGTCCCGAACGATCAGCTGTTATCGATGCCGGTGGCAGTCACCAGCCTTCAGTGCTTGCCTGCGGGGCTCCGCCGTCAAGAGGTAGTGGCCGCCGCGGTGTACTGCACATTCGCCTCCAATTCAGTTGAATAGGAGGTGGATGTGCAGTACACCGTGGCGGCCACTATTACTTGACAGCGGAGCCCCACAGGTGAGCACTTACGGGCGGCGGCTGCCGCCGCGCCTGCCCCGATAACAGTTGATTGGCGTGGGTGCTGCGTGTGGGACCCCGGCCGTTCATACATTAATGCCCTATCCTTCGGATAGGGTATCAATGTAAAAGTAGTGGACACCCCTTTAAGCTTCATTGTGGATGGGAATTGATGTAAGTGACAATCTCTGTAGAGCAGCTTAGAATATGTCATAAATATAATAAAGAAATACAGGCTTTGAATCATTTCCACAAACTTGTTGGGAATTTATGTAAAGTATGTATTCTCAATGAGTTTTTTTCCAATGCTTATATGTAGTTTTTTACTTGTTGCATAGACCAGCATGGTTTCCTTTTGGATATCACAAAAAGTAGTGAAGACACAGATTAAGAATTAAACAATTCTCTTAGTAATATTTTCTGAACACACATAGAAAATGTGCCATAAGAAAGCCAAATTGAATCCATTGAGACGTCTATCTCGATGGAAACCCAAGTCTAAGCGTTTCATTACATTCCCCTTGTATGTTTAGATGATAAACATAGTCATTATCAGAATGCTTTTCATACCTTTGCTTTTATCTAGATACCAGAATGCAATAATTAATAGGAGAGCCTATTTACAATATCATCAGGTTCCATGTATCCAACCTCTATTACTCCATTAAAACAAATGCGTACGGTTGGCTTCTTTTCACCAACGGTTGCTATGTAATCGGCATTTATTATAAAGCCATCTTTCACTTCTGAGTCAATAATCTGACAATATTCTGCTGGAAATATATCACCATGGTCACAGCTTGTTATAGAGCTATTTTATTCTGCAGAAGGAAACAGTTGCACCAAATCTAACATAATTAAAAATAAATAAAATGACAAATATAATTCCAGCTGCAACATAGAAATACATAGATATTTACATTCTACAGCTGTACTTTTGCAATCTGTTACAATTTTGCTTTGCGCTGCCTGATTGAAATGACATCTATTCTGTGCACACAAAAGATATCTTGCTTGGCTCACTTGGCTTATTAAGATGTGGTCAAGTAGAAATATCATTAATTTAAGAAACTCAGGTTATTGTTCCTCTCTTGTGGTTCCTTCTGCCAGACAAAGTTGAAAATTCAGACAGAAAAGGAAAGTGATATTTTTCTCCCTTTGGTCTAGTTACCCAGTGTTGTGCTTATACACTGTAGAATAATCTTTAAAATAGTCATTTTTGAGAACATAACAGGAGTGAGTGGAGATCAAATGATTGAGAACAAGGCCTGCATAGTTGTGACTAATAGTCTGAGCACTGACTGATGACTGCCAGTACCTGGAGTGCGACTGATAAATGTAACCCACTAAGACATCTAATTGGTGGAACACTATTGTCGAAAATATTGTTACCCAGCAAAATAACTTCCATAAAGCGTGTCGGCTAGTACACAACATAATACAGATTCTTAAAGTTAAAGGAAAATCTATTGTATTGGAAAATACAATTCATGAGGTGAAAGGAACCATTCACCTTCAACTGTCTTTACCTGTCATTATACACCAATCCAGTGGAAAATGGTAGTTTTGCACGACCCTCAACAAGTTCAAACAACTTTTGGTGCACATAACAAATTAATTTTGTCATTCATCTAGTGTCTCTGCTTCTAAAGACTGATGACACTTGACAACAGGCAGAGCATGTGACGCACCCCCTGGGCCTGTGTTGTATAGCGTTGCGCACGCGGGGAATACCCGGAGCCGGATCTGTCGGGGTTAGTAGTCCTCGTGGCGGTGACCCGGTCCGTGCCCAGGGTGTCAAACTAAGTGGCGGAATTTAGCAGAAGATGTTATAGTGTTCGACTACGCCACCCGTTGAATGCGGTTATGAAGCCGCCGCTGCAGGGCAGACCGCTGAGGCCGGTGGTACAGTTGTGCAGCGTGGGTAGTATAACCCCCAACGGGAGGGGTATGGCCTCAGGGCAGCAGACGTGGATGATGGGGATAGCAGAATTGCACGCAGGCACCAGGAACCACTCAGAGACGGTGCGGTGTAGTTCAGGGTCTTTACTGGTGGCAAAGGTAGACCCTCCCGGGAGTACTGGCTAGCGATCGGGGCCTGGTCAGTCCGTGAGCAGATAGGATCTCCCCCGGCCAGGCGGAGTTGTAGGCCTCCCCAACTAATTGTACTCTTCCTGGCTACCTTGCTAGAAGCGGGTAAAAGTAGCCCACGTCCCTGAGTGTACCGTGTGGTGCTCACCCGTATGGCCAGTGACTCGGGGCCTTCTGGTAGCCTCCGCTCCACGACGGCGGTGCTGGTCCCTTGCGTGTGACCGTGCCTTCGGGTTTCTTGGCCAGAGGACCTGAAATCCCCTGCCGGACGGTTTCTGCTGCTGGGTATGGAACAGTCCCCACAGCCTCGGACTCCGTGTCCGGTGAGATCTCTTCAGTCAGGACGAGCTCTACAGCTTCCAGTCCTGGACCCCTTTTATCACTGCTCCCACAGAGCTCCTGATCTTGCTCTCCCTGCATCTGCTCCACTCCAGACCAGACTGTGTCTCTGTCTGGGACTCCTCTTCTTCTCTTTTTCTACCTAACCCCACCTCAGCCCCAGTTTATATAGGGGAAGTTCTTCCCCTCCCAGGACTGGGCAGGAGGTGTGGCATGCTTAGGGTTCCTGACCAGGAGACCTCCCACCTGCTCACAGACGTAATATTGCTATTACTGTGGTAACCAGAACCCTGGGGTGCCACACATGTTTCTTAAATACTTTATCCCCCAAGAGATTATAAAAAAATCTCTGGAGAACATTTTTTTCCCATTATTGTGCATTTTTCCACTGTAACTGGGGCATTCTCAAAAGTCCTAGTTACAGGTAAAAGCAGCCCAAATCTGTAATCCTGGCTATATAACTGGTATGTGAGACAGGCTGTGAAGTATTTAAAGATGCATAAGACATCTGATATCAAGATTTTCTATTTTAAGAATCAACTTCTTTTTGTTACTTGTCATTTGTAAATCTAATTAACTGCTTTACAAGGATTTTCTACATTGCGGGAATTTATGTTGTTGCCTTGTTAACAAATACAGAACAATAGACTTCTGGGTAAAAATGCAGATTTTTCATAGACATTCAGATGTGAAAGTTAAGAACGATTTAATAGAAGCATAATATGGGTGAATTTCTGCGTTAGATATCATAGTGATCTTTGATGCAGTCAGTTTTGGACCCGCTCCATTATACAGGCACAGAAATACACCCGTGTTGGGCTACTGTGCAATTAGCCTAAATGGGCTGTCTAAGTTAGAAAAAAGGATCGGAGTATGGTCCAGATCCAGCACCACCATTATTCATGGACTACGCCTACACCTTGCAGTTTGCACTTTATCCCTTATAACTTGAATAAAGTTTAACATAAAAAAAGACAGATAAAGTTCATTGACATAGTCCTATTTGTAGGGAAGATAAAAACTTACAATTTTTCTAACCTTAGACCTTAGACAACCCTTAGGCAATGCCTTTAAATCGCCACTCCAGGATTTTTTTTCAGTGCTCGAGTGGTGCTTTAAATGTAAGTCCACTGCCCCCGTCATATACTCACCCTCCAGCATCTGCCTTGTTTTTGTTTTTTGCACCGCTCCGGTCCCGCGGTGCCATCTTGTAACAGTAGCTTCTGACTAGCCGGATGTCATAAGCTACATCACAAGCTCTAAATCTCAATCACTTTTTGCTGGGGGCCGACCGGAGTGGTGTAAAACAGATGAAAACAAAGGAAGGTGAGTGTCAGACGGGGGGCAGGAAACTAACATTTAAAGCACCACTCTAGCAGTCAATAAAAAAATCACTGGAATGTTGCTTTAAATAAAGATTACAACCAAGCACAATTGTCAATTCTCTACCCACACCATGACTTATATTTACATCATTACATCATCTCACTTAAATTTTTTTTCTTGCTTTCAGAAAATTATATTATGAGTTGAATTGTGTCATTCAACATACAATGCGTCTAAAAAAAACAAGCCCTCTTATAGCCAATTAGCTATGTTGACGTAAACATGAAAAAAAAAGTTATGACTCTTAGAAAAAAAGGAGGAAAAAATGTAAAAAAAAAAATGCAAAAAATCCAAAATATTCCTGTCCTGAAAGGGTTAAAATATTTTAATCTTCCATTCTGATTTCCACTTATTAGTTTCTCTGTACATTAGGGCATCAAAATAGGCCACCAAAAAAGACAGGCCAGAAATAGTAAAAGATTTGGAAAGCTAAAATACGGCCATCACATATCATAAACCAGATGAATTGAGTCAGACAGTTTTTGAAAAGGAAGAAGATTTTATTAAGTCGGACCCTACACTTACTGTCAACAAGTCTTCCGATATATGTTTTCGGTGTATTTTTTTTCCCCTTTTTTTATTTAACTGGAGATTATTCTATTTCCAAGTCAGTGAGAAAACAAATGAGAAAATCTGTTTATAAAGGAAAGTATCAGATCAAATAACTTGCATTTATTTTCCACATTATAGCGAGGAACTGGATTTTATTTGATCATAAGAAATTGCACATTGCATCTTCAAATACAATACAGATTCATTTTTCCATGTCATTGTCTTGGTAGCAATTTGATGTTGAAAAGGTTTCTTGTGCCAGGTCGGCTGGTAGCAGCTGCCTCACCTGCCTCTCAGAGACTGCTGTGTAATCTCTATCAATGTCACCTTATCCCTCTTTCACAAAAAAAGATTTCCTAACAAAGGTTTTCACTTCTGATCTGAAATAATCCTCTGACAGATAATCTTTTTTTTCTGCAATTTTTCAGCTGTCATGTACATTTGATTTATCCTTGAATCCAGCTATTACGCCTGTACCTTAAATCATAACCTACAGAATGGATCTGTGAGAGGCATCAGAGTACTTGCCATGGAGCTGCACCAGTAATTGCTTCCATTAAGCACAGGACAACATTGGGGGAGCAGTCAGACATGTATCCTCCAGCCGTCCGAATGTTAGCATCATGATGAATATGTAGAATTTTGCCAATGCAAGCTTTATAAAAGGAATTGTGATTTCAAATGCTGGATAATTTGGCAGGATCGGGTGACCATCCGATGTGTATGGGGGTCTACCAACTCTCTTTTGACAGATAATGTCAGTGGAGAGAACGATCGGGCAGTTGGAATTTTTCATAAAATGAGGATAATCCAGCTCAACGAACCATGAATAAGGTTTATTCACACAACATGTATAACTGAGGACAAGAGCAGCAGTACAGCTAAAAGAAGAGTGACATCAAAGTTCGAATTTCTACCTACAATCTTTTATATGTAAAAACGTGAGCAAGAGTAGCGCTTTTCTGAGTGCAGTACGTGAGTATGAATGTGACCATTAAGAGAAGTCTCTCTCACCTGTTGAGATTGCGCTGGTAGGGCACAACTCCTTAAATATTGTGAAAAATTGCAGAAGGGTGCAGCCGACCTGGTAGCTGTTGAAAAGTCTTCCAGGAAGAGTTCCAACAGAACATAATCAGACTGAGAAAATCCAGGTAACTGGCACTCCCAGAGGCAAAAAATGGGTCATTCACCGGAATTCACAAAAATAAAATTAGAAACACAATGCATTTCGGCTTTACCCAGACTTCCTCAGGTGTTGTTGCTGGATGAGGTCACACGATTGCTCTAATCGTCCACCTGCCAGTAACAGGTGATGCACCTCTCCACTACTGGGGCTGAGGAGTAACATGCCCAGTCCTGCACCAAGCACAGCGAGACCCAGCGGTTCTGATTTAAGTTGTAGTCACTACCCAGCGCCTTCGAATAGCAGGAACTTTACTGCTAATCACAGTCGCCGGAACAAGATTCAGGGAATGTGAAACACATAGGAGCTTCATGGGAACATTTTTACAAATAAATTGGTGAACAAGAAACTGTCTCCTGTTTTTATTTCTGTCTTTTTATGTTTTTCAGGTATTCATTTCTGGACTACATTGGATTTGGTGGATTACTGCAGACCTGCATGGGATTTTTTTATTTTTTTCAATAAAGTGGTGAATGAGGGATAGTGTGGGGGAGTCTTTATTCAAATAAAGCATTTTTTTCTTTCTACAGTACAGACCAAAAGTTTGGACACACCTTCTCATTTAAAGATTTTTCTGTATTTTCATGACTTTGAAAATTGTACATTCACACTGAAGGCATCAAAACTATGAATTAACACATGTGGAATTATATACTTAACAATAAAGTGTGAAACAGCTGAAAATATGTCTTATATTCTAGGTTCTTCAAAGTAGCCACCTATTGCTTTGATATCTGCTTTGCACACTCTTGGCATTCTCTTGATGAGCTTCAAGAGGTAGTCACCGGAAATGGTCTTCCAACAATCTTGAAGGAGTTCCTAGAGATGCTTAGCACTTGTTGGCCCTTTTGCCTTCACTCTGCGGTCCAGCTCACCCCAAACCATCTCGATTGGGTACAGGTCTGGTGACTGTGGAGGCCAGGTCATCTGGCGCAGCACCCCATCACTCTCCTTCTTGGTCAAATAGCCCTTACACAGCCTGGAGGTGTGCTTTGGGTCATTGCCTGTTGAAAAATAAATGATGGTCCAACTAAACGCAAACCGGATGGAATAGCATGCTGCTACAAGATGCTGTGGTAGCCATGCTGGTTCAGTATGCCTTCAATTTTGAATAAATCCCCCACAGTGTCACCAGCAAAGCACCCCCACACCATCACACCACCTCCTCCATGCTTCACGGTGGAAACCAGGCATGTAGAGTCCATCCGTTCACCTTTTCTGCGTAGCACAAAGACAGGGTGGTTGGAACCAAAGATGTCAAATTTAGACTCATGAGACCAAAGCACAGATTTCCACTGGTCTAATGTCCATTCCTTGTGTTCTTTAGCCCAAACAAGTCTCTTCTGCTTGTTGCCTGTCCTTAGCAGTGGTTTCCCAGCAGCTATTTTACCATGAATGCATGCTGCACAAAGTCTCCTCTTAACAGCTGTTGTAGAGATGTGCCTGCTGCTAGAACTCTGTGTGGCATTGACCTGGTCTCTTATCTGAGCTGCTGTTAACCTGCGATTTCTGAGGCTGGTGACTCGGATAAACTTATCCTCAGAAGCAGAGGTGACTCTTGGTCTTCCTTTCCTGGGGCGGTCCTCATGTGAGCCAGTTTCTTTGTAGCGCTTGATGGTTTTTGCAACTGCACTTGGGGACACATTCAATGTTTGCCCAATTTTTCAGACTGACTGACCTTCATTTCTTAAAGTAATGATGGCCACTCATTTTTCTTTACTTAGCTGCTTTTTTTCTTGCCATAAAACAAATTCTAACAGTCTATTCAGTAGGACTATCATCTGTGTATCCACCTGATTTCTGCACAACACAACTGATGGTCCCAACCCCATTTATAAGGCAAGAAATCCCACTTATTAAACCTGACAGGCCACACCTGTGAAGTGAAAACCATTTCTGGTGACTACCTCTTGAAGCTCATCAAGAGAATGCCAAGAGTGTGCAAAGCAGTCATCAAAGCAAAAGGTGGCTACTTTGAAGAACCTAGAATATAAGACATATTTTCAGTTGTTTCACACTTTATTGTTAAGTATATAATTCCACATGTGTTAATTCATAGTTTTGATGCCTTCAGTGTGAATGTACAATTTTCAAAGTCATGAAAATATAGAAAAATCTTTAAATGAGAAGGTGTGTCCAAACTTTTGGTCTGTACTGTATGTGTTTTTATTTTTTATTACTGGGTTAGCAAGGGGGGTGTCTGATAGATATCTTTACATTACTAACCCCAGGACTTCATGGCAGCTGTGATTGTTGACAAATCACAGCTGTCATCAACCCCAACTACTATTACCCTGATTGCCAACAGAGCAAATGGGAAAAGCCGGGCAAAGGGCCAGAATTGGCGCATCTCATGTGATGCGCCAATTCTGGGGCGGATTCAGGCTTGTATTTTTAGGCTGGGAAGGGTTCAATCACCAGGGATCTTCCCAGCCTGATATTAGCCCAAAGCTGTCTGCTTTACCGTAACTGGTTTTCAAAAATATGGGGGAGGTCATTTTTTAAATTTATTTATTAGGTTAAACCATGCTAAAAACACCTGTGTAAATGCACTTACAACGCATATGCTTTTTTAACTGCAGATTTTCTCCATCTATTGTAAGTCTATGGGGAAATTACACACAGAAGACTGAGCATTCCCGCAAGAGAAATTGACATGCTGCGGCTTGGAAACACGCACTGCAGGTGAGTTCACGCAGTGTAAAAAAGAAGCACAGTGGTAATGAGAATTCTATTCATCCCATCCACTGTGCTGGTACTGTACAATGCAGCATTTTGGACACAGCAAAAATATGCTGCAACCAGAATGCTAGTATTAGTGATCATGAGCACGCAGCTTTAGGTGCTGTGATCAATGTTGATCTCATCTACTAGACAAGGGTACTTCTAAATGGTGTCATACCTGCGTTGGAGAAAAGCACAGCACGATAAGTGTATATAAGGAACATGTACAACTTCTCACCTTATAGATGGTGTCACCCTGCTGTCATTTCTGAAGAAGTTTTCCAATAAAAAAAAAAATTAGAGATGAGGGGATCAATGGTCGAAGAATCGAGATCAAGTAGAATTTCCTGAGATTAGTGTATTCAAACATTTTGAGATTCGATTCACGGGTCACAAAAATAAAAAGCTTGCCCAGCACCATCTCCCATACTGCTGAAGCATCAGAGAGTGGGATAACGTAATTTTGTGTGACATCTTATGGATTATCATACCTTGTACAGTGGTGGTCAGTACCTGGGCCATCACAGATCAGCGTTTCCCTGTAGAGCACAGTTTGTACGGCAGGGTCATTTTTGATCTCAAGAATCACTGGATAAGTCTCTCTCTTCTGTAGAGTGTAAGCTCTTATGATCAGCGGGGTCCTCTCTTTCTTACTACAGTACAGGATAAGCTCCTATAGTCAGCGGGGTCATCTCTCTCTCCTCTACATTGTATGCAGTGTCCTCTCTCACTCTTTCCTGTAGAGTTTAAGCTCTTATGATCAGGGGGGTTTTCTCTCTCCTATAGAATGTAAGCTCTCATGGTCAGCGGGATCCTCTCTCTATCCTGTAAATTGTAAGCTCTTATGATCAGCGAGGTCCTCTCTTTCCTATAGAGTTAAAGCTCTTATGGTCAGAGGGGACCTCTCTCTCTCCTGTAGAGTGTAAGCTCTTATGATCAGTGGGGTTCTCTCTCACCTGTAGAGTGTAAGCTCTTATGGCCAGCGAGGTCCTCTCTCTCTCTCCTGTAGAGTGTAAGCTCATATGATCAATGGGGTCCTCTCTCACCTGTAGAGAGTAAGCTCTTATGGCCAGCAAGGTCCTCTCTTTCTCCTGTAGAGTGTAAGCTCATATGATCAGCAGGATCCTCTCTCTCTCCTGTAAAGTGTAAGCTCTTATGGTCAACAGGGGTCCTCTCTCTCTCTCCTGTAGAGTATAAGCTCTTATGGCCAGCGGGGTCCTCTCTCTCTCCTGTAGAGTGTAAGCACTTATGATCAGCAGGGTCCTCTCATTATATCTTGTAGAGCAGGTGTGGGGAACCTTTTTTCTGCTAAGGGCCATTTGGATATTTATACCATCCTTTTGGGGTCATACAAATTTATTATTATTATTATTTATTATTATAGCGCCATTTATTCCATGGCGCTTTAAATGTGAAAAAGGGGTATAATACAAGAACAATTACAATAATCTTGAACACAATGTGACAACGACTGGTACAGGAGGAGCGAAGACCCTGCCCGCGAGGGCTCACAATCTACGAGGGATGGGTGAGGATACAGTAGGTGAGGGTAGAGCTGGTCGTGCAGCGGTATGGTGGAGCGGTGGTTACTGCAGGTAACCACTGAAAATCACGCACTAACTTCACCCACAAAGTATGTCCTAACGCTGGCACTAGTGTCCGGACATTAACTTTCATTGCACATACCTCAGTGTTCAGTAGTGAATGCTCCATGTGCATGCTCATTGCTGACCGCCGTCAAAATACAGCTGCCTGCCCAAGCACTGCACTCCCCCGCAATCTGCCGGTAGGGGGGGGGCGAATAAAAGGTCATCGATGGTCATAAAAAGCCTGCAGGCCTGAGGTTCCTCACCCCTGCTGTAAGCCCTTATAGTCAGCTGGGTCCTCTCTCTCTCCTATAGAGTGTATGCCCTTATAGTCAGCGGGGTTCTCTCTCTCTTTCTCTCCCCCACATGTATTTTCTGAGCAATGAAATGTTTTCGATTAATGAGATTTGTGCAAATTTATTAGCCACAAATCCAATTCTGCAAACTTGGCGAATTCAAATTTCAAAAGATCCGCTCATCTCTAAAAAGAATCTTTGCAGAAAATATAATAAATATCTGTGTGCATTGAAGCTACATAAACAACGGTTTATACTTAGTCTTTGATATTTGCTTTAAAAAAATGCAATAGGAAAATGAAAGATGTTTGTTTTTTCCTTTAACCTCGGTGCATGCCGACTCTGACAGATAAATCATTGTGCGGAAACCAATTAGGAAGTTTCACTGACTGGATGGGTGGTTTCCATTGCTTAGCAGAACACAAGCTATTGTCTGTTAATACAGTGACTGTGACAGGAGTCTTTGTGAACAGTGGCTGGAAATGTTCCTTGTGGAATTATGTATTTGTAAAGGAGCAAATGTTCCTTTCCTTTCTTTGCATGTGCCATTCATTTTTACTTACTGACATGCATAAGCAATGCAGCTCCTTGTCTTTTGTTTCCAAGAATTAATTGTAGAAGCTTAGGGCCACCATAAACATTAGATTAAATTTGGCCAAACCTGAAGATTTTAGTGAGACTGGCTCATTGTCTAATCTGTATGGTGGCTTTCACACACTACCCCACAGATGACATTGGTCAGGGATAGTAATGGACGACCCCTGGATGTTTGGGTCCGGCGGGTTCAGTCGAACATCTAAAAAAGTACCATTACGGTATGGGAACGGTACCCAAACCCGAATCCCATTCAGATGGCCCCTTACCAGTCTGAGAATACCAGCCCCCAGCTGTCTGCTTTAGCTTGGCTGGTTGTCAAAAATGATGAGGACCCCATGTCATTTTTTTAAATTATTTATTTAAATAATTTTAAAAAATGGTGTGAAACCCCTCTATTTTTGGTAACCAGCCATGGTAAAGTTGACAGTTGGGGGATGCAGCGCGCAGCTGTCAGTTTTGCCTACGCTTGTTATCAAAATTAGAAGAGATTAGTGTTGAGCGAGCATGCTCGACACTGCTAGTTACTCGCCCGAGCATCACGCTACTTGGGATGTTCAGCGAGCACTTCCGGGTTACTCAGGCGGGAGCTCGGGTCTTCGCCCTGCACGTTTGGCGCTCTTTGCAGAGCCAATGAACATGCAGGGATTGCCAGACAGTCACAGTGATTCCGCAGGAATGTTGTTTGTGGGCATTACAGTGATTGGCTGGCCGCACAGCGTCACCTCGAGAATTTAAAACCGGGCGCCGCCATCTTGGACACAGTCGCTCCAGATCAGACGGTGTAGGGAGAGTGCTGCTAAGTTAGGGAGAGATATATAGTGCGAAATAGGTAGTGTAGGGACTCTAAAGCCTGCCAAATCAAACAAACAGTCCTTCTCAGGACTAATATCCATCCAAGATGCCAGGCAGGCAGGCTGTATAGGAGATGCAGTGGTTATACCAGCAAACGCTGCATTACAGACCTGCGTGCTCCTGTTGGTCAAATTGCTAGACTTATCACCCCAGTCTCAGGGGCCAGGAATTTTTTTTTTTTTCATCTAAATCCTGTATTTTTTTTCCCCTCAGTTAGACTGTCCAAATACGCATCTTATTAACCTTTTGGTATCCCCCCCCAAAAAAAAAAAAAAATTGAGTGTGTCTGTGACTGTTCAGACACCAATATATCTGTTTAAAAGAGTCTGGTGTAGGCCAGAAAAATATAACAGTGGTTTTGCAGTTCCACGGGTCAAATCTCTGTATTATCCTGTTTTTGGCATTTTTTGCAGTAAAAAAAAATTGTAATAGTGTCACCCTGTCTGTTCAGTCACAAATATATCTGTTTAAAAGATTCAGTATTGCAAACTGATCAGTGTGAACAGGTTATTAATTGGTTAGCAGATAATACTTCCAGTTACCTGGGCACAACCACCTCCGGTCTGTCTTCCACATGGACAAGTTTTAGTAGCCGTGAGTCTCGACCACATACTCCTCCTCACCCTGATGCTCCTTCCTCCCACCATGCCGAGTGTTGTCAGACAGCAACTGATCCCACACTTGGATACTCTGAAGAGCTATTCACTGGTCCATTTCCATATTTGTGCCCCTCGCCTGCTCCGCTTGAAGTGGTGGAAGAGGAGATCCCATGTAGCGATTCCCAAATATTTGAACAGCCACGGCCAGAGGAAGTCAACGCTGGCAATTTGTCGCAAGAGGTGGACAATGACGAGACACAATTGACACGAAGTGAGGAGGAGGATCGTGGTGCACAAGTGGAAGAGGAGGAGGTGGTGGATGATATAGTAACTGACCCAACGTGGCAGGAGGACACGCAGAGCGAGGCCAGCAGCACACAGCGGGAGGGAGGCAGAGTACCCCAACAGGCAGGAAGAAGCAGTGTGGTGGCCGCACACAGAAGGCGGGCAACAGTTCTCCGTAACACCAACACGAGGGACGTTGCCAGTACAACCAGTAGGTCTTCCAGAGTCTGGAATTTTTTAAAGACTCAGCTGATTACCCCAAAAAGGCCATTTGTACCACCTGCCATGCCAGCATCAGCAGGGGTGACAAAACTACCAGCCTGACCACCACCAGCATGGTCAGGCACATGGCAGCAAAGCACCCGACTTTGTGGGACGAACCCCAGGGTCCACGACCAGTGTCAGCGGGTGTCACAACTGCTTCTTCTGCTGTTGTGCGTGTAAAAGAACCCCCTGTTGTGTGTGCAAGGCAATCCTCTGTCAATTGTCCATATCCCAGAGCTTTGAACGAAAGCGCAAATTCGCAGCCAACGCCCCACAGGCCACAGTTTTAAATTCGCACATTTCACGATTGCTTGCGTTGGAAATGCTTCCCTTTAGGCTGGTGGAGATGCAATCCTTCCGCAATCTTATGGCGGTGGCTGTCCCTCGGTACTCGGTCCCCAGCCGACACTTTTTTGCCCGGTGTGCCATCCCCGCACTACACAAGCACGTGTCCCAAAACATCTGCCGTGCCCTCAACAACGCAGTTACTGGGAGAGTCCACCTGAAAACGGACACGTGGACAAGTGCTTGTGGCCAGGGACGGTACATCTCCCCGACGGCACACTGGGTAAACATAGTGGAAGCCGGGACCCAGTCGGACCTTTGGACGAAACACATCCTCCCCACACCGAGGATTGCGGGCCCTATGTCAGTCAGAGTTGCCCCCACAGTGTACAGCTCCTGTGCATCATCCTCCTCCTCCTCATGTTCAGCCTCCATCTCAGATATCACCACATCAGTTACAAGCCGGAAGCATTGCAGTACTGCCTCAGCCAAGCGGCAACAAGCTGTGCTGAAACTCATAAGCTTAGGTGATAAACCTCACACTGCTTGTGAGTTGTGGACAGCTGTGAAAGAGCAGGCAGATCTGTGGCTGACACCGCTGAACCTACATCCAGGCATGGTCATGTGTGACAATGGCCGTAACCTGGTGGAGGCTCTGAGGCGAGGCGAGATCACACATGTACCATGCCTGGCTCATGTGCTTAACCTCGTGGTTCAGCGGTTTCTTAAATCGTACCCCAAGTTGCCAGATCTGCTCGTCAAAGTACGCCACCTGTCAGCGCATTTTCGCAAGTCGGCTACAGCTTCCGCCGCTCTTGCTGTGTTGCAGCAGCGTTTGCAGCTTCTGGCACACCGACTGGTGTGTGATGTCCCCACATGTTGGAACTCTACCCTCTACATGTTGCAAAGGATTTGTGAGCAGAAGAGAGCAGTTGTGGAGTACCAGTTGCAACAAGGCCGTCAATATTCAGGTCAGACTCCACACATAAGACCTCAGGAGTGGACCTGGATGTCTGACATATGTACCATCCTGACAAACTTTGAGGAGTCCACCAAGATGGTGAGTGGCGATGATGCCATCACTAGCGTCAGCATCCCACTTGTCTGTCTTTTGCAATGCTCTCTGCAGAGAATTAAAGAGGAGGCATTGCAGCCAGAGTATGATGAGATGGATCAAGAACCAGTAATGGGCGATTACACACAGCTCAGCCTCATCTCATCCCAACGTGCATTGGGGGACAATGAGGGAGAGGAGGAGGAGGAGGAAGAACAGGAGCTGGTATCATGCGCTGCAGACAGTAGTACCTGTACAACTGTCGTACAGTCGGTTCAGCGTGGGTGGCCTGAGGACAGGGGGGAGGAGGAGGAGAAGGAGGAGAGCATGGTCAGTCATCATCTTCGTGAGGACACGGAAGTCTTGCCCGTTACCAATCTGACTTTATGTTACGCTGCCTTAACCGTGACCCTCACGTTGCCAAAATGTTGGGTGACACTCATTACTGGTTGGTGACACTTTTAGACTGCCGCTACAAGGAGAATTTTCACTCTCTTATTCCTGAGGTGGAGAGGTCTACAAAAATGGGGCAGTACCAGAAGGCCCTTGCTGCAGAACTCTTAAAAAAATTCCCATCTGAACACGCTAGCGGCAGAGGTCACAGTTCGTTGACCAATCAAGGCGTACAGGCGAGAGAGATGGAACTCCATTCCAGCAGAGGCAGGGGAACACTGTCAACATTCTGGGACAGTTTTCTGAGACCCGCCCAGCTTACAGGCCCTGAGGCGCGGGGTACTCTCACAAGGAGTGGAAAGTTTCAAAAGATGGCGAGGGAGTACCTTGCCGACCGGACCAGCATCCTCCGTGATTCCTCTGTGCCTTTTAATTATTGGGTATCCAAGCTGGACACTAGGAATGAACTCGCTCTGTACGCCTTGGCGGTCCTGGCCTGCCCTGCCGCTAGCATGTTATCGGAGCGTGTTTTTAGTGCCGCTGTTCGAATTATAACTGATAAGCGCACTCGCCTGTCAACTGACAATGCTGACAAGCTGATCCTTATCAAAATGAACTAGGGCTGGATTTCGTAGGACTTCTCATCACCACAAAATGACAGCAGAGTAACATAAAGTCAAATCCACTGTGTTATTTCGGGAGATGTATTCCCATGCACCGCTTCACACCCACACATGGGTATACGCTTCCTCAATTTGGCTTTTTTTTGCTCTTCTCCTTATCCTCTGCCTCCACCACCACTAGACCACCAGGGTGACCATGGTCCGTGTTGCCAGCATTGCAAGTTCCTCCGTCCTAATTTTTGGCAGCTTTTGCTTGGATGGCATAGGCAAAGACTATGTGAGACCCACTCAGCAATAATGGGTATAATGTTTTTAATATGCTGTACTGCATGGCTCTTGTAAGGGGCATTAAAACCATCTTGTTAAACCACTCTGACCTCCAAGTCTCTTCCAAGGGGCATTTATACCGTCTTGTTAAGCTACTGCAAGCTCCACGTCTCTTCCAAGGGTCATTAAAACCGTCTTGTTAAGCTACTGCGACCTCCACCACTTTTCCAAGGGGCATTAAAGCTGTCTTGTTAAGCTACTGCGACCTCCACCACTTTTCCAAGGGGCATTAAAACCATCTTGTTAAGCTAATGCGACCTCCACCACTTTTCCAAGGGGTATTAAAACCGTCTTGTTAAGCTACTGCCACCTCCACGTCTCTTCCAAGGGGCATTAAAACCATCTTGTAAAGCTAATGCGACCTCCACCACCTTTCCAAGGGGCATTAAAACTGTCTTGTTAAGCTCCTGCGACCTCCACCACTTTTCCAAGGGGCATTAAAGCTGTCTTATTAAGCTACTGCGACCTCCAACACTTTTCCAAGGGGCATTAAAGCTGTCTTGTTGCGACCTCCACCACTTTTCCAAGGGGCATTAAAACTGTCTTGTTAAGCTACTGCGACCTCCACCACTTTTCCCAGGGGCATTGATATTGTCTTTTTATTCCACTGCGACCTCCACCTATTTTCCAAGAGGCATTAAAACCGTCTTGTTAAGCTACTGCGACCTCCACCACTTTTTCAAGGGGCATTGATATTGTCTTTTTATTCCACTGCGAACGCCACCATTCTTCCAAAGGGCATTGCATTTCCTCCTAATTTTTATCAGCTTTTGCTTTTCAATGCATAGGCGAACACTAAGGGAGACCCACTCCCCAATAATGGGTAGAAGGTTTTTAGTATGCTGTAATCCACGTCTGTTTCAAGGGCCATTGCAGTTCCTCATAATTTTTGGAAAGCCTTCCATTCAATGCCTAGGCCAACAGTGCACAGGAGACCCAGTTGCTATAAATGGAAAAAACGGTTTAGTTAAGGCCCTCTGACCTCCATGTCACTTCCAAGAGGCATTGGAGTGCCTCGAAATTTTTGGTAGGCATTGCACTCACTGCATGTCCTATAACTGTGTAGCCGAACCGCTCCTTTTGGTACAGAAACATATCCTACTAGACGTGTGGTTGACTGGCCTGATATTGATGTGAATGGTCCCTGTTCCTCCTGCTCTTTCTCCTTTGCCACCACCTCATCCATCATTCATCACCTGAAGCTTTGTTTTAATGGGAGTCATAGAACTGGGATAGTAGCAGGAAAACATCCAGCAATCCTCGGAGGAGGTAGGATATGCGCCAAAACGCTGACCACCTCAGGCCTAGCCGCTAATACATACATGCGCTTGCATTCCAAGAAAACAAAGCAGATGCTAACTTTTATCATCATCATCATGCTCCTCACCTTTGCACTTTCAATTCTCCTGATGGAGAAGCCAGGGCCCACCAGAGGAGTCTGGTTCTCTTTTGGGCTCGTCCAATGCTGCCCTAAAGCAGGCCGGGCTAAGAAGAGCGTGAGGGGATGTTCCAAGGAGAAATAGGGGTGGCTGGGGACCTTTTATGGACACCCGACCACCCCCAGGTGGCTGGGGACCGTGTGTGGACACCCGGCCGCGGGGCAGCTGGGGACCGAGTATGGACACCCGGCCGCCCCCTGGCGACTGGGGACCGAGCGTGGACACCCGGCCGCTGGGCGGCTGGGGACTGAGTATGGATGCCTCGCTGCCGAAGCAGCCATGAGGTAGTGGCCAGCTTCGGCCTCCTCCAAACTTAAAGGCCCCATTTCAAGTGCAAGCAAGCTAGCAGTATGGGATTGCAGCCTCGGGGTGGGTGGGTGGCAGGTTGCACACTTACGCTTGCATTCCAAGAAAACTAAGCAGATGCTAACTTCTATCATCATCATCATGCTCCTCACCTTGGCACTCTCAACTCCTCTGATGGAGAAGCCAGGGCCCACGGGAGGAGTCTGGTTCTCTGGTGGGCTCGTCCAATACTGCCCTAAAGCAGGCCGAGCTAAGAAAAGTGTGGGGGGATGTTCCAAAGAGAAATAGGGCGGCTGGGGACCGTTTATGGACACCCGGCAGCCCCAGGCGGCTGGGGACCATGTGTGGACACCCGGCCGCAGGACGGCTGGGGACTGAGTATGGATACCTCGCTGCCAAAGCAGCCATGAGGTAGTGGCCAGCTTTGGCCTCCTCCAGACTAAAAGGCCCTATTTCAAGTGTAAGCAAGCTAGCAGTATGGTATTGCAGCCTGGGGGTGGGTGGGTGGCAGGCTGCATATTTGCGCTTGCATTGCAAGGAATGGGGCAGGTACAATTGAACACTGCCCTGGGACAAGGACTTGCACGGGGTTAGTTGCAAGTCTGCATCTTCTGATGCGGAAAGGATCACTTCTGATGGGCACACTTTTAGGCAGTGACCTGGGTGTCAGAGATGCTTCTAGGGGTCTTCCCCATGCTGTTCCCATGTCTTTTCAGCACTGTATGGCACATGGCCAGATAAGATTGTAAAATGTTAA
Organism: Phyllobates terribilis; assembly: GCF_046119375.1. Classification (NCBI taxonomy): domain Eukaryota; kingdom Metazoa; phylum Chordata; class Amphibia; order Anura; family Dendrobatidae; genus Phyllobates; species Phyllobates terribilis. The sequence continues at coordinate 119,346,097 of NW_027362768.1, forward strand.
AATGACATTTCCCGGTGAATGCATTTGTCACGGTTGAAAGCAATACAAAAGTGCAAAAAGGCATAAAAAATGCTACTTGTGAACATAGCCCAAGGTGTGGAGGAGTATTTTTTGTTTTGGTTATTTATTTTACCTTATACACAAGTCTTTACCCTGGAAAGGAAGTTTCTTAACATATTTCACAGGAAAACCGTTTCAGTTTCGTTTTTGAACGTTTTATTGTGAGCCCGTTAAAGTGGCTAAATACCTCTGACCACGTTGTTGACAGCTGTGATCAGGGGGTCAGAAATGCTTCCTGGGGCGATGCCCATGCTGTCTCACCATGTCATTTGAGCACTGTCACTATCATTTTGAGCACTTTTTAGGCTTTCTACAGACTGCCGGGGGTGCCACCGCAAAAATGCTCGGCTCTCCCATAGACTAACATTGGGCTCATTGCTCGGGTCGAGCACCCGAGTATCACGGCAAGCTCGGCCCGAGCTTCGAGCACCCGAGCATTTTAGTGCTCGCTCAACACGAGAAGAGATTTTTTTTTTTAATTTACTTATTTATAGCACTGTTATCAGCAACAGCAGGTGTTCACTGATGAGAGTAGTACTGACCGCCGGTCACAGCTACTGGCTCACACTGTCATCTGGCAGTGTGGGAACCATAGCTCTCTGTCTGGTGGTAATTAACTTACCGCCGATCAGAGCAACCGGTGTTTCTCACGCTGTCACACAGATGACTGCATGGGAAACAGTCAATGTTCGGGGAGCTGAACCCAAACAGTAACACTGACTTCGTGGAGAGGTCCATGTTCGAGGTCTGTGCATGAATACTAGGTGTTCGGTACAGACCCTAACTTTACTGTTTGGGTTCGCCCATCTCTAGTCAGGGATTTAAAATTCAATCCTTTTTACTTGCTGGAATAAGAACAATCTCTTGAGGTGTCTAACATCAACTGTCTATCCTTGGGTTTGTTTAGTTTGGAGAAAAAATGGCTTATGGGCAATCTAATTACAATTTACAAATACACTGGGGGAAATAGGTATTTGATCCCTTGCTGTTTTTGTAAGTTTGCCCACTGACAAAGACATGAACAGTCTATAATTTTAAGGGTAGGTTAATTTTAACATTGAGAGATAGAATATCCCAAAAAAAAAATCAAGAAAATCACATTGTATAAATTAGATACATTTTTTTTGCATTTTGCAGTGAGAATAAGTATTTGATCCCCCTGGCAAACAACACTTAATACTTGGTGGCAAAACCCTTGTTGGCAAGCACAGCAGTCAAACGTATTTTGTAGTTGATGATGAGGTGGCGCGCATGTCAAGAGGAATTTTGTTCCACTACTCTGTGCAGATCATCTCTAATCATCATGTCAACTTGGAGCTTCAACTCCCTCCTTAAGTTTTTTATGGGATTAAGGTCTGGAGACTGGTTAGGCCACTACATGACCTTACTGTGCTTCTTTTTGAGCCACTCCTTTGTTGCCTTGGCTGTATGTTTTGGGTCATTGTCTTGCTGGAAGACCCAGCTACGACCCATCTTCAATGTTCTTACTGAGGGAAGGAGGTTGTTGGCCAAAATCTTGCGATACATACATCTTCCCTTCAGTATGGTGCAGTCGTCATGTCCCCTTTGCAGAAAAGCACCCCCAAAGTATAATGTTTCCCCACCATGCTTCACAGTTGGGACAATGTTCTTAGGGTTGTACCCATCCTTCTTCTTCCTCCAAACACGGCGAGTTGAGTTAATGCCAAAGAGCTCAATTTTTGTCTCATCTGACCACAGCACCTTCTCTCAATAACTCACAGAATCATCCATGTGTTCATTGGCAAACTTCAGACAAGCCTGCACATGTACTTTCTTGAGCAGGGGACCTTGCTGGCTCTGCAGGATTTTAAACCTTTAAGGAGTAATGTGTTACCAATGGTTTTCTTGGTGACTGTGGTCCCAGCTGCCTTGAGATCATTAACAAGTTCCTCCCCATGTAGTTTTAGGCTGATCTCTCACCTTCCTCATGATCAAGGATACCCCATGAGGTGAGATTTTGCATAGTGCCCCAGATCGTTGTCGATTGACAATCATTTTGTATTTCTTCCATTTTCTTACTATTGCACCAACAGTTGTCTCCTTCTCACCCAGCGTCTTACTTATGGTTTTATAGCCCATTCCAGCTTTGTGCAGGTCTATGATCTTGTCCCTGACATCCTTACAAAGCTCTTTGGTCTTACCCATGTTGTAGAGGTTAGAGTTTGACTAATTAATTAATCCTCTACAACTAATTAATTAATCCTCTACAAAATGGTTTGTAGAGTATCAAATACTTATTTCTCACTGCAAAATGCAAAAAAAATATTTAATTTATACAATGTGATTTTCTGGATTTTTTTCGGGATATTCTATCTCTCAATGTTAAAATTAACCTACCCTTAAAATTATAGACTGTTCATGCCTTTGTCAGTGGGCAAACTTACAAAAACAGCAAGGGATCAAATACTTATTTCCCCCACTGTATATGAATGGACAGTATCAAGATCTTTTTAGTGATTAGGCATGAGAGAACATTTCAATGTTCGGTTAAGTTCGCCGAACAAATTGATATTCGCCAAATTTATTTGCCGAATGTTTGTCGAACATTTCCGAATCCCATAGGAGTCAATGGAGGGACCAAAAGAATGCATATACCACACCTAGAAATGGGACCAAAAGCTGCCAAAACACATTAAATTAGGTGTAGACATCAGCGAAGTGACATCAATTGACCCATAGTACAAGTACTATAATTATTATTACTGTGATATTTATTCAGTTGCGCTTTACATGTTAAAAGGGGTCACCGACTGGTACAACAGGAGAGAGGACCCTGCGTGCGAGGGGCGCACTGTCACAGACGTGGTTTGTGGAACCACTGTGCCACGGACCCCGGAGAGCCTGGAGGTGAGTGACTAAGCGCACACCTGACTGTTCACTAGAGCCTCAGATGGTGAGGTTAGACTTGGCTCCCGATGAACGCCAAGTGCCACTCCAGGACAGACCAACGGACGCGCATCAGCTGGACCCAGTAGGACAGACTAGATGGTGCAGCAGGCAGAGTCTGTATCAGAGTGCAGCAGGTAGAGTCTGTATCAGAGTGCAGCAGGCAGAGTCTGTATCAGAGTGCAGCAGGCAGAGTCTATATCAGAGTGCAGCAGGCAGAGTCTGTACCATGAGAGCAGCAGGCAGAGTCTGTACCATGAGAGCAGCAGGCAGAGTCTGTACCATGAGAGCAGCAGGCAGAGTCTGTACCATGAGTGCAGAAGGCAGAGTCTCTATCATGAGTGCAGAAGGCAGAGTCTATTAGAGTGCAGCAGGCAGAGTCTGCATCAGGAGTGCAGCAGGCAGAGTCTGCATCAGGAGTGCAGCAGGCAGAGTCTGAATCAGGAGTGCAGCAGGCAGAGTCTGTATCATGAGTGCAGAAGGCAGAGTCTGTATCATGAGTGCAGAAGGCAGAGTCTATTAGAGTGCAGCAGGCAGAGTCTATTAGAGTGCAGCAGGCAGAGTCTGCATCAGGAGTGCAGCAGGCAGAGTCTGTATCAGGAGTGCAGCAGGCAGAGTCTGTATCAGGAGTGCAGCAGGCAGAGTCTGCATCAGGAGTGAAGCAGGCAGAGTCTGTATCAGGAGTGCAGCAGGCAGATTCTGAATCAGGAGTGCAGCAGGCAGAGTCTGAATCAGGAGTACAGCAGGCAGAGTCTGAATCAGGAGAGCAGCAGGCAGAGTCTGTATCATGAGTGCAGGAGGCAGAGTCTGTATCATGAGTGCAGAAGGCAGAGTCTATTAGAGTGCAGCAGGCAGAGTCTATTAGAGTGCAGCAGGCAGAGTCTGCATCAGGAGTGCAGCAGGCAGAGTCTGCATCAGGAGTGCAGCAGGCAGAGTCTGTATCAGGAGTGCAGCAGGCAGAGTCTGTATCAGGAGTGCAGCAGGCAGAGTCTGTATCAGGAGTGCAGCAGGCAGAGTCTGTATCAGGAGTGCAGCAGGCAGAGTCTGTAACAGGAGTGCAGCAGGCAGAGTCTGTATCAGGAGTGCAGCAGGCAGAGTCTGAATCTGGAGTGCAGCTGGCAGAGTCTGAATCAGGAGTGCAGCAGGCAGAGCCTGAATCAGGAGTGCAGCAGGCAGAGCCTGAATCAGGAGTGCAGCAGGCAGAGCCTGAATCAGGAGTGCAGCAGGCAGAGTCTGAATCAGGAGTGCAGCAGGCAGAGTCTGAATCAGGAGTGCAGCAGGCAGAGTCTGTATCAGGAGTGCAGCACGGCAGAGTCTGTATCAGGAGTGAAGCACGGCAGAGTCTGTATCAGGAGTGCAGCAAGGACTGGTACGCAACCTTACACAACTTAGACTGCAGAACAGGAAGGTTCCACTACAGCCACATTCCCCACATTTAAAAAAATTAGTGGCAGATGCCAGGAAAGTGGCAACAATTTCACTACTGTAGAAATAGTGTAAATAAGACCCACACCTCTTCCAGTACAGCCAACACAGGAGATGGAGACCTAACCAGGGGTATTCACATTGCCCTAATTGAGGGCCTAACACCACCGAAGTGGCATCAATGTCATCAGACTACAAGTAGTTTAACGCAGACCCATACCTGTCCCACTACAGCCAACCCAGGAGATGCTGACTCAATCGGAAGTGTTTACATTTAAAAAAATAGGGCTTAAGACCACCATTTCAGTGGCCAACATATTGGAGATGGTGGAGTTCAACCTCTTAGCTTTGTCATATGTAGGAAGAAACAATCTTTTATGTGACCACAACAGCGGGATTGAGGGCTGGCTGCAGGGCTGAGAGAAGGCAGAGTACGGTGAAACGGACAAACCGATAGACCATGAGTGAGATGCAGGTGGAGATGTTACGGTGGATTGAGAAACGTGTGGTGTGCTCAGAGGAACAAACACAGCAGGCATGACCGCTTCACTTACAGCTGATGGGCTGTCACTCAACCTAACTGTAGCGGGTATACAGCTGGTTCTGTCGGATACCTGTGTGACACAACTTGGCACGGTAACAGAGGAGAGGAAGAAGCAGCAGATGTGTTTGATGGGGCGGCTGATGGTTGTTTATTGAAAATCAATTTAGAGTTTATCATGTTTGTGTACCCGTTTGGGGAGAATAATATCTGCACCAAATGCTCAATTTCAGTACAGTATAACTATAGAAATGCATGGAGACCAAAACCTCTTCCACTACAGTCAACCCAATGGATGGAGACCCATTCAGGATTCCCCACATTTCCAAAAATTAGCGGCAGACGCCAGCAAAGTGTAATCTATTTCACTCCAATAGAAATAGTGTAAATGAGACCCACATCTCTTCCAGTATAGACAACCCAAGAGATGGAGACAACCAGGAGTGTTCACATTGCCTTAAATAAGTGCCTAACAAACACCATCGAAGTGGCATTAATTTCACTAGAGTATAAGTATTGCAAAGGAGGCCAAAACCAGTTCCTCTACAGCCAACCCAATGGATGGAGACCCAACCATGATTCTCCACATTTCAAAAAATTAGTGGCAGACGCCAGCAATGTCTAATCAATTTCACTACAGTAGAAATAGTGTAAATGAGACCCAGTTAGAAAATAGCAAAAGGCAATGGTACTCACCAGCCAAGGTTCCAAGAAAAATGCACACCAGGACATGGCCGGCCCCCTTTTGTTAGAAGGAGGTAACACAGGTGCAGAATGCTAATGAACAATCGCCCTCACCCACTCTCACTGGAGGGGCGGTTGCCTAGCACTAAAACTGCACACAGATGAAACTTGAAGTAGGGTGCAATTCACACACTCGCGGCACCGTGCCTAGCCAGCATCCTATTACACGCCCCTACTATTCGACTAGGCAGGGTGTCTGGCACCCTATCCGTGCATCGCAGAGTTGCGAAGCCCCAACTCACAAGGTCACCATTACTGGGCCTGGCTGTGTCCTGGCAGATAAAAAAGTGCAAAAAATATCATATGAGGTATTAGTTAATATTTTGGCCAAAATACGTAAGCTCGCAAGACATCGTCAAGGGTCCTCACGGTTTTGCGAGTCCCTACTCTAACATTAAAAACAAACAGCATAGCCAGAACAATAAACAGAATTTTTAAAAAATTCCAAAATCAATTAGAAAATAGCAAAAGGCAATGGTACTCACTCCGCATCCTCCTCTTCTTCTGCGGCCACCACCTCCTGCCACAGGTAATTCAAAGTTTGCTCCAGCATGTATATGACCGGAATAGTGATGCTGATGACAGCATCATCAGCGCTAACCAGTTTAGCAGCCATTTCAAAACTGTGCAGAAGGGTGCTGAGGTCCTTAATCAGTTCCCACTCCGCAAACATGATATGCCCCAAGTCCGTACTGCATTGCCCCAAGCTATACGTCATGACATACTGCGTCAGAGTTCGTTGCTGCTGGCACAGTCGCTGTAACATGTGCAGAGTGGAATTCCACCGCGGCGGCACATCACAGATCAACCTGTTAACTGGCACGGACAAAGATCTCTGTATCGATGCAAGTCGATGACATGAGGGGTGCGAATGGCGGAAGTGACTTCCGTACTTTGTGAAGCAGCTCATCCAGGCCAGGATAGTGGCGGAGAAATCACTGTACCACCAGGTTGAAGACGTGAGCAATGCAAGGCACGTGTGCAATGTTGCCTCGGCCTAGGGCCGCTAACAGGTTTGCACCGTTATCGCACACTGCCTTCCCTGGCTCTAGGTTCAGCGGAGACAGCCATTGCGAAAACTGAGCCTGGAGAGATGCCCACAACTCTTCACCTGTATGACTGCAATCTCCAAGGCATATTAATTTGAAGACTGCCTGATTACGGTGAGCCCTGACTGCACAGTACGGACGTGGTGTGTATTCCCTCCACACCCTTGGAATGCGTGTCTCGTTAAGGCAGAGGTTGAGTTTATCAGGTGGAGCATTCAGAAGCAGCAGAGGCAGTGGAAAATACCGAGGTTTCTTCTGCAAGCCTTGGAGATTACAAGATTTGTGGAGCAGCTCCTTCCCTGCCTGCCCCCACAGCCACCAGAGTCACCCAGTGCCCAGACTGCGAGATGTAATGCCCTTGGTCACGCTTACTCATCCAGGTGTCTGTGGTGAAATGCACCCTGGCACACGTAGATTTAGACAAGGAATGGTTGATGTTGTCTAAGACATGCTGGTGTAGCGCAGGCACAGCTTTCTTAGAGAAGTAATGGCAACTGGGGGACTGCGACGGCCATCAGTTTTCGGAAACCATCTGTATCTGCCAGGCGGAAAGGCAGCATTTCCGTGGCCAACAGTTTGGAGATGGTGGAGTCCAGCCTCTTAGCTTTGTCATGCGTAGGATGAAACAATCTTTTACATGACCACAACTGCGGGACCGAGGGCTGGCTAAGGTGCTGAGAGAGGACAGAGTATGGTGAACCGGAAAAACTGGTGGCGCGTGAGTGAGGTGCAGATGTTACCGTGGATTGGGAAACATGCGGTGTGCTCGGTGAAACAAACAGCAGGCGTGTCCACTTCCATTACAGCTGACGGGCTGTCACTCAGCCTGACTGGAGCGGGTAAAGAACCGGAGTTTCTGAGATGACCTGCATGATAATACTTGGCAGAGGAGGAGGAAGAAGCAGCGGATGTGTTTAATGGGGCAGCTGACGGTAATTGAGGTGCGCTGGTCCGCATTTCAACGCGGTAAGATTCCCAGCATAAAGAATGTTGTTTGAGCATGTGAACGTTCATGCATGTAGTAGTCAAATTAGTGCCGTTTTTCCCTCTACTAAGTTTTTTATTGCAAAGTTTGCAGATAACGTGAGTTGGCTCATCCTTTGCAGTGACAAAAAAGGCCCATGCTAGGCAACCCTTGCTGCCCCTGCGAGTTGCAGACCTGTGACCGCTGCTGGCCATAGCCACGGTTGTGGCTAAGGATGCAGTGCTCATCGTGCTTGCATCACTCCGTGTCTGCGCCGTAGGGTGAAATGTAACCTCCATGTCTTCCTCCTCCACCTCCTCAGATGAGCTACTCGGTTGCGTGACTCTGGGTTCACACCAAGTAGGATCTTCAACCTCGTCATCATCCAATGTGTTATCCCACTCCTCGCCCTCAGAGTGACCCCTCTCCTCTTTTTGCTCTGACAGCACAGTACAGTCTGCATGAGCCTCAGGTATCTGAGTCTCATCGGGATCACCTCCCCTGCGGTTAACGTCTGGTGATGAGGGTCAGGAACCTGCTCGGACCCTACTTTATCCTGCCCCGAATCCAAGCTAAAAAAATGTTGGTCATCGGTGCAGATGCTTTCCTCCCCTTGACTCTGTGACTGTTTGGAGTACACTTCTGATGCCCATGGTGTAGAATGGGTGAAGAGTTCTACAGACTCGCCCATCTGTAGTTCGCTACTGTCACTTGGGCAGTTGGCCGGTTGTGACGCAGGGGAAAGCATGGGTAATTGGGGTGCCACCTTTGTGGACTGTACTGCATGTGATGTTGAGGTGGAGGAAGAAGAGGAGAGGCCACTGGAAGCAGAGCTTGCCATCCACTGTAGCACCTGCTCTTTCTTGGCCTTACCAACAAGGCGTATCACTGTGCAGCTGCCAAAGGAAGGGAGTGCAGTAGGCCAACCACAAACATAAGTTGTCAGTTATTTTTGAATAGGATCTGTTTGTGTTGGTTCACTAGTGCTTTTACTAACATTACCACATACCCCACGTACACCTTGAACACCAAGCCTATTCCCCCTTCCACCACTCCCTCTCTTTTTCCCATTCATGTTGGTCAGAAACAGTGGTAGGAGCACGCAATTAACTAAAGAAAAATATGTTTTTTCCTGTGCAATAGCTCAGCACACACCTGAATTTCAGCAACACTAAATGACAAGGTAAGATATGGCCTGCCATATAATGTTACTAACAGACAAAAGAAATTTGTCAGTGTGCATGAGGCCGATAAATCCTACGAGGTATTCTCCAAACAATTTCAAACTGAGATGTCCCCTGCTGTATTACTTTAGGAACAGAAGAAATTATTTTTTTCGAATGTGGATGAGGCCAGTATGACCTTTTAGCAGACTGGATCAACTTTGCCACAGTAAAAAACCTTTGGTGGACTCTGCCTGCCAACCAAAAATATACATACGTTTGATTGTGCGTACAAGCTGAATTTGATCGCCACTGACATATTAGCTGGCTTATAGCACTGTATGACTTCTGGCACAGGAAAAAATACTTTTTGGACTGGGTCTAGTAAGAGAAGTTTTTTTTTTTTTTACTGTGAAACCAGGACAAGTTCGACGCCACTAAAATAGAATCTGCCTTTTAGCAGACTGGATCAACTTTGTCACAGTAAAAAACCTTTGGTGGACTCTGCCTGCCAACCAAAAATATATATAGGTTTAACTGTGCGTACAAGTTGAATTTGACCACCACTGACGTAGTAGCTGGCTTATAGCACTGTATGCCTTTTGGCACAGGAAAAAATATTTTTTGGACTGGGCATAGCAAGAGAAAAAATATACTTTTTTACTCTGAAACCACCTGAAGTTCAACTCCACTAAAATAGTATCTGACACTAAAAAAACTTTAGTGCACACAGCTTTCAATATCACAATAGCAACTGGAGAAAAAAAACAGATTTTGTGCTCTGCAATAAGAAGCTCTGCAGACAGTGCTGAGCACAATTTCAATCCCACTAAATGAAAAGGTGCACTGTGCTTGCTTGATCACATTAGCGAGTGCAAAAAAAGATTCAAGGTATACAGAGACATGGAGCTCTATACCAGCGGTGCACAGCACTATTGTATGGCATGGGCTCTCTGTTTCTGTCAGAGTCCCAGTACTTGCACAAGAACACCAAAAATGTGCTGCACCAGCGGTTGCAGAGGTACACAGGCCAGGAATTATCTACACTTTCTGACTACCACACAAGCGCCCATCTATCTAGCTAATATCTCTCATTACACAGGGGAACAGTGAGCTGCGTCTGTCTCCAGCAGTGACATGGATATAATGGCACTGAGGGAATATGGCCGCTTTTTCTATTGAGAGGACATGTGATTTCTGCAGCCAATTGCAGAATCCCGTATGTCTGGACAGTATAGATGCTTCCTGCGCTATGATTGACTGGCCGCGCTTTCCTCAGTAAAAGTTACCGCCCACAGGAAAAAAAACAAACAGTGCGCCGCTGATCTGACCTGTTCTAAGCTCTCCACAGCTCCCACACTCACCTGGCACATGTCACCGCTCACTATGCACTATGCTAACAAAACTGTTCAAAATGCCGTGGTTGCCCTGTATTCACATTTCCGTGCAAATCCGTCGAACTTTTCTGATTTTAAGAAAATTTGCTCGCCTTTGCAATCACGAATCCGAATGTGCCATATTCGTGACGAATTTGAAACTTTCAAACATTCGCCGAACAAATTCGCTCAACACTGTTAGTGATCTGTTTACATCTAGGTCTGCAATGATGACAAAGGTGCATCCTTTATATCTAAGGAAAAGAGGATTCATCATAATTGGTGATTCTTTACTGCAAGAGCAATGAGACTATGGAACTCTCTGCCACATGGTGCTGTGAAGGTCGACTCGATAACGAAATTCAAGGAAGGCTTAGATCTCTTTCTTCATATAGTGGGTACTAGAATTTTGTCATCTATGAAACTATGAAAAACACAAGAATGGAGTTCTGTCTGCGCTATCTTGTATGGGCAACTTTAGACATGAGTGAGCTCCCACTTTCTGGTAAGTTTTTTCACGAGGTTTGGGAGACTGTCTTTGGGAATTTGGTTAATTTAGCCAAAAGAGCACATGTGAGATTAGGCACTAATATCAGATGACAAGATCTGGTTCACAATTAGCATTCAAATTTACTCCAACTATATTTAATGGGGCTGAAGTCAGGGCTCTGGGTAACGACCTCCACATAAAACTTTTAAAATCATATTTTTATTAATTTGTGCACAACTTTGCTGGGAAAAAGAATGGCCTTTTCATCCAAAATTAGTAATATACATTGGTTAAAATGACTTTGTTGTAGCGTTAATAATACCCATTACTGGGAACAAGGAGCTTGGCTTGAATCGCCAAATGCACCATAGCATTATCCCTCCTCTACCAAATCTTACAATAGGCATAGGCACTATGCATTTTCATAGGTACTGTTCTCTGGGCACCAGCCTAACCCAGATTTATTTGTCAGACTTAAGGCTTATGCAGACAACTGTATTTTTGTACGATCTGTACGATCTAACAAAACATCGGATCACACTCGGACCAATGTAATTCTATTTGGCCGTGTACTTGTCCAATGTCCGAGACTGTCCGAGGAAAAAAATTGCAGCATGCACAATTTGCATCCATCACATGCAAGTCAGTGAGTCCATGAAAAATATCCGGCTGCACTTGGGTAACTTGCGAGTGCAGTGCGATTTTCATGGACTGACAGAATGGAGAAATTTATTTTCCCGTCTTCTCCACAGTTGAGAAAATCAGATCACAATATGGTCACACCCTGATCAAACTCTGATTAAAGTTTGATCAGAGTGCGATCAGCATTGTCCCAATTCTCTCAGATGAGAGAAAATACAGTTGAGTGACCAGAGCCTAAGAAGGGGCACATGCTTCATCACTTCAGAAATCAAGATTCTCCTGCTTTGGAGTTAAGTATTGCCTGCATGCTTCACACCACTCCCGAGGATGCTTGGCATTGCACATACTCATATCAGCCTTGTGTGCAGATATGTCCGTATGGAAATCCTTTTCATGAAGCTCCCAAAGCACAGATCTGGTGCTAAAAAAAATGGCAAAAGCCCTGTCTGTTTGATTACCGCTGCCATCTTTCTTTTCCCATTAAGGAATATTAAGAGTTTAGTCTTGTCTGACATCAGATCTATGGGATATTTAAAGGGGACATGGACCTTTAACATGCTGCTTGGTCCCTATCATCTGTAAATTGGTTTCTGCTTTTTCTGTTGGTCATTCTCAGTTGAATTCTTGCCAGTTTAACAACTCTTCTGCCCCACTGACTTGTGTTGGTGTCTACTTCCACTAATGCTACTTTCCTGTTTGAAAAATTATTACATATTAATCTGATCCTAGTTTTCAAGACATATTTTTAATATTTTTCTATGTTTCTCTTCAAGGTATATATTGGATACTATTCAGGGGGGCAACCCTTTTCTCATCCTAGATATCAATGAGGGCTATATTCTCATTGAATATAATGGCTCCTTCAAACTAGTCAACTATGCCAACCCAACGATGGCACTCAGCCATTCTGCCTCTCTTCACACTATGTTCTAGGTCTGTTTATATGTATCAACTCACAAGTTTTAGCTTCTGTCCTGTTATACTAAATTAGTGCTATGGTCCTTTAAATATAATAAGAGATAAATCAAATAATGGCAGCATATTCTAGTCCTACACCATCACTTACAGAATATTCGTTGGAAAACTCCTTTAAATTATGCTATTATGCTCGGTGTGAAACATACGCATGAATCGTTAAAGTAAAACATTAAAATTCTTTAAAGGAATTTTCCAAATTTGGAAGATAGACATTTATAGAACCAACATATACTTGTTAGCAGCTGTTTTCCAGGGTTGGTACAGTGACTTGCGAAAGTATTCAACCCCTTGGTTATTTACCTATTTTGTTACATTACGACTTGCGTTTAAATATTTTTGTAATCTGATTTGTGTGTGATGCATCAGCACTAGTGTTGAGCGAGTATGTTCTATTAACCCTTTCGCCGAGTATGCTCAGACCGAGCTCCGAGTATTTATAGCTGCTCGGTGATATGGTTGACTGGCTCCCGTGTGCATGATTTGCAACTGTTTGACAGTTTTATTACATGTGAGGAATGTGTAAGAAATAGACATTCCTCACATCTAATAAAACTGTCAAACAGTTTCAAATCATGCACACGGGAGCGATTCAACCATATCACCGAGCAGCTATAAATACTCGGAGCTCGGCCCGAGCATACTCGGCGAAAGGGTTAATAGAACATACTTGCTCAACACTAATCAGCACTAGTGTTGAGCGAGCACTAAAATGCTCGGGTGCTCGAAGCTCGGGCCGAGCTCACCGTGATACTTGGGTGCTCGACTCGAGCAACGAGCCCAATGTTAGTCTATGGGAGACCCGAGCATTTTTACGGCGGCAGCCCCGGCAGTATGTAGAAAGCCTAAAAAGTTCCCAAAGCGATAGTGACAGTGCTCAAATGACATGGGGACAGCATGGGGATCGCCCCAGGAAGCATTTCTGACCCCCAGGTCACTGCTGTCAACAACGTCCTCAGAGGTATTAAGTAGTGTTGAGCCACCCCCGTAGTGTTCGAGTTCGGTTCGGTTCGTCGAACACCCGTGTGTTCGCCGAACTGTTCGTCGAACTGTTCGTCGAACACCTTCGAACACCGTTAAAACCAATGGCAGGCAAACAAAAACACATAGAAACACATAGAAAACACCTTCAAAGGTGTCCAAAAGCTGACAAACTGCTCAGAAGACATAACTAACACATGGAAAAGTGACAAGTACATATAGTCATGCGAAAATAAAAGAGGTGGAGGAGTAAAAGGAGGGGGAGACACAGATATAGGCATGTCATGCCCTTCTAAAATCCAAAAAGTGAGAAGCCGACACGGCCAGTCCGCTCCTGCCCGTGCCACCTCCGTGTCGCCGGGTTTGTGCCAGAGCCGCGGTGAACCCTGACGGCCAGCCCCCCTCTCCCAATACTGGTGCCTGTCCGCTGGTGGGTCGAGCGAGCCCCCCTGTGGTGGAGGCAGCTCTAAGCTTTTTAATTTAAATTGTCTCTCTAATTTGAATGAATACACTTTAAATCCATTTACAAGGATCTATTGGAGGGCAAGTCTCATGCCAGCAGCCGCGGTAATTCCAGCTCCAGTAGCGTCCACTAAAGCTGCTGCAGTTAAAAAGCTTTTATAAGGATCGAGCTCGGCTGTCCACCGCAAGGCATCCTACTGCCAGTCCCAGCCCCTATGCCTTGGGGTGCCTCCTGATGCTCTTCACTAAGTATCCCATGGTCCCGAAGCATTTCCTTTGAAAAAATTAAGTGTCTAAACTACAGGTGGTGCAGCTTGCTCAACAGCCGGGATAATCCGCTTACTAGCAGACACTGCTACTAGGCACAAAGTATTTCCTGGGCTAGATGCAGTTAAAAATTTGTAATTAGATACTCTCGTTGGATGCTGAGAAAGCATTCCATAGAGTCTCCTGGCACGCCATATATGATTCTCTTAAAAAGCTTGGGGTAGGGGTCTAGGGGACCCTTTTATAGCCAAAATCACGGCCCTGTATCGCAATACGTCACCTAGGCTGAAGATAAATGGAACTGTAGCACCCTGAGGGCTCGGTTGCTAAAGACGTATTGCACCTCACCCAGAGGTGTGATATCTCACTCTCAGGTAAGGATGGAGTGTGGATCAGGACCCGACACCTGCATGCATTACACCACATTGCCGTGGGGCAGGGCGACCAATATGCCCCTGAGATGGGCACGACAGTCCCTGTCCCTGGCTGGAGTGGGGGGAGGGAACACTGAGGAAGGGGAACCCTGTAGTGCAGGAGCAGGGAGGAAGCAGTTCCTGGGTGCATTGAGAAGGGAGTATAAAAGGTGGGCACCATCTTAGTTCAGTGCAGAGAAGTCTGAGCAGAAGTGGCAGGGAGCAGGGGCTCTGCATGAGCTCTGCTCCGGAGGCGGGCCTAGTAACAGAGGCCCAGGCCTGGAAGAGGGAGAAGGAAGGAAGAGGAGCGGAGAAGGCTCCAGGAACGAGGAATGAAGGGATCCCAGGGGTGCGGACGGGCGAGTCGCCACCGCACGCCCGAATCCACCTGCGTGGAGGGGTCAGGCCAAAGGGGGAGACCGGTCCCCGAACTAGTGGAGGCAGGAAACGACCCTCAGCTAGAAACCGGAGGCTCTGACATTTTATGTGGCGCAGCCCCTCGCTACACCCGCTAGGAAGGCACCACATAGGGTCAGGGAAACTGGCGCCAAGTTTACCAAGAGGAGGCCCGAGGCAGCCGGACAGAAGTGTTGGTAAGAAAGGCCAGACAAAGGACACACAAAGGGGGTCCTGTGAAGTGCTCCAAAGTTATCTGGAAGTTGTCTGAGCCCCTCACCTGGTGAGCACAGTACGACGTGGGCAGCCGTTACCTGCAGACGTGGTCTGGATAATAAGAACTGTGAGTAAAGGCCCTGAACTGCATCACTGACTCCGTGTCGTTACTGCTGCTGCCCTGCACCATCACCCCCATCCTCCGCATACACTGCCCTGAGGCTATACTCCTCCCGTGGGGAGTTATGCTACGCTCTGCTGCACCCACAACACCAGCCTCAGTGGTCTGCCCTGTAGCGGCGGTTCACTCTGACCGCAATCCACGGGTGGCGTAGTCGGACATTTAAACATGAAAACCACATAAATAGTTCCGCCACTGGTTTGACCGCCCTGAGCCACGGAACTGGGTCGCCGCCACGAAGACTACAACCACCAGCATCCACCAAAAAGGGTCCGGCTCCGGGTGTCCCAAGGCCCAGGGGGTGCGTCAGAACATTTTCATCACCTTTCACAATCACCAATGGGACAAGGCAGTGATGTCCTCTGTCCCCTCTCTTATACATCCTAGTGACGGAGCACCTGCTCTCATCAATTCGCCATAACCCCAATATTAGGTGGATTGAGGTGGGAGGCACCGAGTACAAGTGCTCTCTATTTGCTGATGATGTCCTAGTATATATCACTCAATCACATATATCCATCCATGCTGTTATGGCTGAAATAGATCACTTTGTTACATGGTAAAATTTTAAAATCAATGCAGCGAAGTCTGAGGCCCTCGATGTCTCCCTCCCCAAATCCATATAGGATTCCATCCAGTCCAACTTTCCCTTTGCCTGGCCCTCACAGGGTATCAAATACTTAGGAATTCCTATTCATAGAGACCTCTCCCATCTATGTTATCTTAATTTTGGGCCCTTTATTGAACAACTCCATACAGACCACGGTTGGCAAGTTAGAACTGTAAGATTCACTACGTGAACCACTGGTGTTTTGTGGAAAAGCACATGTACACTGCGTTCCAAATTATTATACAAAAAGTGTTTAGGAGTGATAAGGGAAGAATTTGTTTGTCAGTTAAACTCATTGATGGTGATGTGTGTCAGGGCTCTTTATATCACTGTAAGCAATTGCAGACACCTGTGCTAATTAGTTTGGCAGGTGTGTCCAATGAAAGGCAAGACTACTTAAGAAGGCTCTCTCACATTATTAAGCAGCCTACATTTTCTGCCAAAATGGGAAAGAAAAAGGATGTGTCGGCTGCTGAGAAGCAACAAATTGTGGAGTGTTTAGGTCAAGGCATGACTACAATCAACATTGTGCGATGATCAGGATGAAGTGTCCTGGCAATCAAGAAGTATGTAGCTGATTCACAGTACACACGTGTGCGTGCTGATAAGGGCAAATTGAGGACTCTTTCCTACAGGCAATTACGTCAGGTTGAAAGAGCAGCGGCAAAAAAGCCTTGTCATAGCAGCAGACAAGTTTTTGAAGCTGCTTGTGCCTCCAACGTCCCCCGAACAACAAGATGCAGGGTCCTTCAGAGGTTTGCAGCTGTGCATGCGCCATCCTGTCGACCTCCTCTATCCACTTCACACAAGCAAAAACGGCTCCAGTGGGCCAAACATTACATGAAGACTGATTTCAAAACTGTTTTGTTCACGGATGAGTGCCGTGCAGCGCTCGATGGTCCAGATGGATGGAGTGGAGGATGGCTGGTTGATGGACACCCCACGCAAACACGGCTACAGCGCCAACAAGGAGGAGGTGG
Source organism: Phyllobates terribilis (assembly GCF_046119375.1). NCBI lineage: Eukaryota > Metazoa > Chordata > Amphibia > Anura > Dendrobatidae > Phyllobates > Phyllobates terribilis. Next base: position 119,362,939 of record NW_027362768.1, read on the forward strand.
AGTAATGTTTTGGGCTGGAATCATGGGGAGAGAGATTGTCGGCCCCTTTAGGATCCCTGAAGGCGCTAAAGATGAACTCCATAATGTATGTGGATTTTCTCAAACAGCACTTCCTGCCATGGTTCAAGAAGAAGAACCGTGTATTTCACAGCAAGATCATTTTTCTGCATGATAATGCACCATCTCATGCTGCACATAAAACATCTGCATCTCTGGCTGATATGGGCATAAAAGGGGACAAACTTATGGTGTGACCCCCATGCTCCCCTGACCTCTACCCCATTCAGAACCTTTGGAGCATCATTAAAAGGAGTGTCTATGATGGCGGGAGGCAGTTCACATCTAAGCAACAGCTCTGGGAGGGTATTCTGTCCTCATGCAAAACAATTGAAGCAGAAACCATCCAAAACCTGACAAATTCAATGGACGAGAGAGTTCAGAAGCTCCTTTCGAACAAGGGGTCCTATGTGAAAATGTAACATCACCTAGAATAAAGTTTTGAGTTGAAAACTGTTTGATTTCAGTTTCTAACAACCTGCTAATGCTTATAATTTCAAAAATGACCATTTTTTTGGTCTTTATTAAAATGAAAAGGTTGATCGAAAAGTTTGGGGGATCTAAGAGTGTGGCAACCCAGTAGTCATGATTACTTCGAATTCTGACAATATGAGGGTCATGCTGCAGGTAGTGCAGCAAGAAGGCACTTATGTGCCTTGCGCATCTCGGAGCCCCAAAATTATTTTCCGGGCTAGATGCAGCTAAAAATTATTTTTAATTTTAAATCTGGTGAAGCTTTAGTATAGATGGCCTAATAGGATCAGTGCTGCACACTGCTACAAAGCCCAAATTATTTTCCAGTCAAGATACAGATAAACATGATTAGTAATTTGAAAGCTTAAAACGGTTGGTTGGGTGATTTTAACCAATCATCAAGCTTTTACTCTCCCCAGGATGACACAGGGGTAGAAAAGTCGTTTCGGATCCATGATTTGTTCATCTTTATGAACGTGAGTCTGTCTACATTATCAGTGGAGAGCCGCGTGCGCTTATCTGTCAGCACACCACCAGCAGCGCTGAACACACGTTCAGACAGAACGCTGGCTGCGGGGCATGACAAGATCTCCAAGGCGTAAGTGGCTAGCTCCGGCCATTTATCCAGATTGGAAGCCCAAAAAGAGCAAGGGTCCAGTGACACAGTCGTGGCTTCAATGTTTACTTGGAGATACTCCTGTACCATCGTCTCTAGGCGTTGACTATGTGTCAGACTTCTTGTCTCCTGTGGCCTTGCAAAGGATGGGCTAAAAAAGTGGTGAAATGATTCCGCAAAATTGATGTTACCAGCAGATACTGTGGTTCTGTTACGGTTTGAGTGCTGAAAACTTGACGGTCCCACGGTTGGCAAGTTGGAACTGTGAGATTCACTACGTGCACCACTGGTATTTTGTGGAAAAGCACATGTAAGATTCTGCAACAGTCTCTGCTGATACTCCTGCATGCGTGCATCCCTTTCTATGGCAGGAATAATTTCTGCAAATTTACTTTTGTACCGGGGATCTAACAGTGTGGCAACCCAGTAGTCAGGATTATTTCTAATTCTCACAATTCGAGGGTCATGTTGCAGGTAGTGCAGCAAGAAGGCACTCATGTGTGTTGCGCATCCAGGAGCACCAAGTCCCTGTTGTGTTGGTGGCGAGGTAACAATCATGCTTCCTTCCTCTGTCCTCTCCCCCCAACCTCGCACAACAGAAATGTGATCAAGGTCTCCCTCATCTGATGAGTCTTCCATCAGTTCGTCCTCCACTTCTTCCTGGGCTCCTGCACCTTCCTCACTAGTTTGGCTGCTACCATGCGCCCTGGTAAAACCATCTCCCCCACCCTCACATGCCTGCCGCCTTGGTGCTGCCGACCGTCTGGACCTTGCAGATGTTAGCCCTTGCGCATACAACTCCTCCTCCTCTACTTCCTCCACCTCCTCTTGTGCCACCACCTGACTCCGAATTCTGTTTAACATGTGCTCCAGCATGTAAATCACCGGAATAGTCATGCTGATAATGGCATCGTCAGCACTAAACATCTTCGTCGCCATTTCAAAACTGTGCAGAAGGGTGCATAGGTCCCTGATCTGAGACCACTCCTCCAGCGTGATTTGCCCCACCTCTGAATCTCGTTGGCCCAGGCTATACGTCAGAACGTATTGCACCAGGGCTTGTCGGTGCTGCCACAGTCGCTGCAACATGTGCAGAGTTGAATTCCACCGGGTAGGCACATCGCATTTTAGCGGGTGAAGTGGCAGGCCCAACGACTTCTGTAGAGATGTAAGTCGCTGAGCTGCGGGATGCGAACGGCGGAAGTGAGCACACAGCGACCGTGCCCTCTGCAGAAGGCCATCTAGTCTGGGATAGTGGGCTAAAAATTGCTGGACAACCAGGTTCAACACGTGAGCCATACAAGGCACGTGTGTGACATTGCCCCGGCGAAGGGCCGCACCCAGGTTTGCAGCATTGTCGCACACGGCCTTCCCTGGTTTCAGGTCCAGTGGAGACAACCATTCATGAAATTGGTTCTCCAGAGCTGACCACAACTCCTCAGCTGTGTGACTCACATTTCCCAGACATTTCAATGTAAAAACCGCCTGATGACGTTGAGCCCTACTGCCAGCATAGTAAGGAGGTGTGCAGGATCCCTTCTGCGCAGTTAGAAAGCTTGTGGCATGACCAGACAGGCTTTGGGTGCAGGTGGAAGACCGAGAGGAGGTTGAGGAGGCAGAAGCAGTGGAGGAACTTTGACATAAAGAGGATTGACGCACAACTCGTGGGGACGGCAAGACTTGGACAGCAGCCCCTTGTCCTGCTGTCACCATAGTTACCCAGTGCCCAGTCAGCGACATGTAACGCCCCTGTCCATGCCTACTCGTCCAAGTGTCTGTGGTGAAATGCACCCTGTCACACACAGAGTTTCTCAAAGAAGCGGTGATGTTGTGTGCGACATGCTGGTGGAGCGCAGGCACACCTTTCTTTGAGAAGTAGTGCCGACTGGGCATCTGGTACTGGGGCACTGCGACGGACATAAAGTCTCGAAAATCCTCTGTGTCCACCAGGCGGAAAGGCAGCATTTCTGTAGCCAAGAGCTTGCAGATGGTGAAATTCAACCTCTTAGCTTTCTCATGGCTAGGAGGAAATGGTCTTTTACTTGTCCACATCTGAGGGACCGAGGGCTGGCTATTGTGCTTAGACGGGGTTGATAAGGGTGTCCCCGGCAAACTGCCGGTCTGTGAGGAAAATGCAGGCGGACATGTTAGGTTGCCTTGATCCAAAGGTGGTGCTATCGATGTCGGACAGCGCTCAACACCAGCTGGTGTTACCACATCCAAAGAAAATGATGACCTGCCAATCACGCTGGCTGTTGCGGGTAAAGAGGTGGCAGGTCTGCGCCCCAAAACAGGTGTGACTGCTGTCCCCCCAGTCACAGAGGATGAAGAGGCCGCGGATGCACAAGATATGGCAGACGGTGATTGGAACGGCCGGCTAGGCCGCATTGTAGCACACTGAGCTTCCCACTGCAACTTATGCTTCATGTCCATGTGCCGGTTCATGCATGAAGTACTCAAACTATGTATTTTTTGGCCTCTACTTAGCTTTTGCTGACAAATGTTACAGATAACACGAGTTGGGTCATCTTTATCGATCTGAAAAAATGCCCAGGCTATGCAAGGCTTAGCACCCATGCGACCTGAAGAGCCACCACGACTTGTGGTGAGAGGCAGAGTTGTGTTTGAGGATGCAGTTGTTGACGTGCTTCCAGTACTACGTCTCTGTCCAGGAAGGCGCAACCTGACCTCGTCGTCACTAGCATCTTCCTCCACCTCCTCTGCTGACCTCATCTCTTGGCTGACTGTGGGTTGACAGTAAGTGGGATCTCCGACCTCATCATCATCACCCTGTGCGTTATCACACCCGTTGTCCTCAGAGCCAACCTGTTCCTGCCCTGACAAAAAAATAAAGTTGTCGCTCCAATCAGGTATTTGAGTCTTATCATCGTCTTCCTCATTGTCTCCACCAACAGGAGTTACAGTTTGGGAATGAGGGTCTACATTATGGTCAGAACCTTCTGCGTCTGGTCCTGGATCCGACTCATAAAGATTCTGGGCATCAGTGCAGATCATTTCCTCGTCTGGATTCACAGAAGCGCTGGAGTCGACCTCTGATTCCCAGGCTATAGTATGAGTAAACAGCTCTGCAGACTCAACCATCTGTTCTACCTCACACTCAGACGGGCAGCTGGAGATTTGGGAGCTGTGAGGAAGCAAGTGCGATTTGGGTGACACCTTTGAGGACTGGAGTATTTGTGATGTTGAAGTTGATGTGGAGGAGAGCCCACTTAAAGGAGCACTTGATATCCGTTGAAGCACCTGCTGTTTTTGTGCCTCATCTGGAATTTGTAGCGATTGGCGTGGCCGTAAGAAAGGGATCTTATCACATTGTCCGCTAAAAGAAGTAGACATTTTAGTTTGGCTGGAAGATGGTCTTTCTTCTGCACCTACCCCACGGACACAACCTTTTTTCCCCTTCCCAACACGCCTATTCCCCTTTCCACCAGCAGCAGGCCTTTTTCCACTCATTTTGGTGGTTAACTAATTCACAACTCTGGAGTTGTTTGCACAAAAAAACAATGGATGGTAACCGAGCAGAGCTGAGTGGCCAAACTGTGGTATTAGGCCAAAACTATTGGCTGGGTTAGATGCAGAAAAAAAATATTTTTAATTTGCAACCTGATGGAGGTCAGTATAGATGGACTAATAGACCAAGTCCCACACACCGCTACAAGCCCAAATATTTTTTCAGAGCTAGATGCAGAAATTTTTTTTATTCAATTTGCAACCTGATGGAGGTCAGTATAGATGGACTAATAGACCAAGTCCCACACACTGCTAGAAGCCCAAATATTTTTTCAGAGCTAGATGCAGAAAAAAATTATTTTTAATTTGCAACCTGATGGAGGTCAGTATAGATGGACTAATAGACCAAGTCCCACACACTGCTAGAAGCCCAAATATTTTTTCAGAGCTAGATGCAGAAAAAAATTATTTTTAATTTGCAACCTGATGGAGGTCAGTATAGATGGACTAATAGAACAAGTCCCACACGCTGCTAGAAGCCCAAATATTTTTTCAGAGATAAATGAAGAAAAAAATTATTTTTAATTTGCAACCTGATGGAGGTCAGTATAGATGGACTAATAGACCAAGTCCCACACACTGCTAGAAGCCCAAATATTTTTTCAGAGCTAGATGCAGAAAAAAATTATTTTTAATTTGCAACCTGATGGAGGTCAGTATAGATGGACTAATAGACCAAGTCCCACACACTGCTAGAAGCCCAAATATTTTTTCAGAGCTAGATGCAGAAAAAAATTAGTTTTAATTTGCAACCTGATGGAGGTCAGTATAGATGGACTAATAGACCAAGTCCCACACACCGCTAGAAGCCCAAATATTTTTTCAGAGCTAGATGCAGAAAAAAATTATTTTTAATTTGCAACCTGATGGAGGTCAGTATAGATGAACTAATAGACCAAGTCCCACACACTGCTAGAAGCCCAAATATTTTTTCAGAGCTAGATGCAGAAAAAAATTATTTTTAATTTGCAACCTGATGGAGGTCAGTATAGATGGACTAATAGACCAAGTCCCACACACTGCTAGAAGCCCAAATATTTTTTCAGAGCTAGATGCAGAAAAAAATTATTTTTAATTTGCAACCTGATGGAGGTCAGTATAGATGGACTAATAGACCAAGTCCCACACACCGCTAGAAGCCCAAATATTTTTTCAGAGCTAGATGCAGAAAAAAATTATTTTTAATTTGCAACCTGATGTAGGTCAGTATAGATGGACTAATAGACCAAGTCCCACACACTGCTAGAAGCCCAAATATTTTTTCAGAGCTAGATGCAGAAAAAAATTATTTTTAATTTGCAACCTGATGGAGGTCAGTATAGATGGACTAATAGACCAAGTCCCACACACTGCTAGAAGCCCAAATATTTTTTCAGAGGTAGATGCAGAAAAAAATTATTTTTAATTTGCAACCTGATGGAGGTCAGTATAGATGGACTAATAGACCAAGTCCCACACACCGCGCTAGAAGCCCAAATATTTTTTCAGAGCTAGATGCAGAAAAAAATTATATTCAGTTTGCAACCTGATGGAGGTCAGTATAGATGGACTAATAGAATGATGCTATGCCCAAAAGATTTTACTTCACTAGGTGCAGTAAAAAAATTGGTATTCTATACACAGGTGTTATATCTTGCAACACAGATAGGCTACTCCACTGACTAACACACTCTGCAATAGGCCAAAAAGGATTAGCTTTGCTAGATTCAGCCAAATGCTGTGAAAAAAACTTGCACAGCACTGGCACAGACCTGCCTGGCAAAAACTGATAGGAACTCATGTAACCTAGTCCTGAAAAGGACTCCAATTACAATTAGTCTTTACTCCCACAACCTATCTATTTAAGAGCACAGACCTCCCTGATAAAAGTCGTAGGAAATGCTGCAACCTAGTCCTTAAAAGGACTGCAATCACAACTATTCCCTACTCCCAAGCTATCTGTATATTTGTGCGAAAATTGGCTTGAAATTAACAAGGTATAGCACACACAGCAACAGCGGTGCCGTCTAACACGCAGCTGCAGCAGTGAGAAAATGGTGGCGACGGGGAAAATGGCTTGGTCTTATAGGGCAAGGACATGTGACATACACTGCCAATCACACATGCCCTTGCTTGTGTGAAAAAAAGCACTTCGCTCCGTGTGTGCGCTGCTGATAGGCTGACAGATTGCACCTCCCCACTGCAAATGCGGGAAAGAGAAAAAAAAATGGAGATCTTCATTGTTCCTGCAGAGATCCATCCCCTGCCCCTCCCCCCGCCCCGCTGTACACTCAAACTGCGTATTAACATTAATTTTCATCATTACTGAGAAAAAATCCAGTTATGATTTTGGTGCACGAACAGTTATCGAACATAACCTCGAACAGCCGAATTTTTCTCAAATTGTTCGTGTTCGCCGACCGGCTCGAACACCGCCCAAAACAGCTCGAATTTGAGATTGGCGAACAGTTCGAGTAGAACAACGCTCATCTCTAGTATTAAGCCACTTTTACGGGCTCACAATAAAATGTTCAAAAATGAAACTGAAACACTTGTGTATAAGGTAAAATAAATAACCAAAAACAAAAGTACTCCTCCACACCTTGGGCTATGTTCACAAGTAGCATTTTTTATGCGTTTTTGCACTTTTGTATTGCTTTCAACTGTGACAAATGCATTCACCGGGAAATGTCATTTTAACATTTTACAACCTTACCTGGTCATGTGCTGTGTGACACATGCATACAGTGCTGAAAAGACATGGGAACAGCATGGGGAAGACCCCTGGAAGCATCTCTGACACCCAGGTCACTGCCTAAAAGTGTGCCCATCAGAAGTGATCCTTGCCGCATCAGAAAATGCAGATTTGCAACTATCCCCGTGCAAGTCCTTGTCCCAGGGCAGTGTTCAATTGTACCTCCTCGATTCCTTGCAATGCAAGCGCAAGTATGCAGCCTGCCACCCACCCACCCCCAGGCTGCAATACCATACTGCTTGTTTGCTTGCACTTGAAATTGGGCCTTTTAGGCATGTGGAGGCGGAATCTGGCCACCACGTCATGGCTGCGTCGGCGGCCTGGTATCCATACTCAGTCCCCAGCTGCCCGGCGGCCGGGTGTCCACGCTTGGTCCCCAGCCGCCAGGGGGCGGCCGGATGTCCATAAACGGTCCCCAGCCGCCCCTATTTGAAGGACAGCCTAACCACAAACACGTGAACAAGTGAATGTGGCCAGGGATGGTCCATCTCACTGACGCCTTCACACTGGGTTAATATTGTGGAAGCCGGGACACAGTTGGACACTGGGATGCAACACGTCCTCCAGACATAGAGGATTGCAGTTCCTGGGTCAATCAGGCTTCAACACAAAGTTCAGAAGGTAGACAGCAGCAGTGGTCGGCCACCTACACAACGAGTAAATTATTCATGATCATAGGGCCATCCATCTCCTTAGCTTTCTGTTCCTTGGAATGCAAGCGCATGTATGTAGTAGTGGCTAGGCCTGAGGTGGTCAGCATTTTGGCGCATATCCTACCTCCTCCGAGGATTGCTGGATGTTTTCCTGCTACTATCCCAGTTCTATGACTCCCGTTAAAACAAAGCTTCAGGTGATGAATGATGGATGAGGTGGTGGCAAAGGAGAAAGAGCAGGAGGAACAGGGACCATTCACATCAATATCTGGCCAGTCAACCACACATGTCTTGTAGGATATGTTTCTGTACCAAAAGGAGCGGTTTGGCTACACAGTTATAGGGCATACAGTGAGTGCAATGCCTACCAAAAATTTCGAGGCACTCCAATGCCCATTGGAAGTGACATGGAGTTCAGTGGGCCTTAACTAAACCGTTTTTTCCATTTATAGCAACTGGGTCTCCTGTACACTGTTGGCCTAAGCAGTGAATGGAAGGCTTTCCAAAAATTATGAGGAACTGCAATGCCCCTTGAAAGAGATGTGGATTACAGCGTACTAAAAACCTTCTACCCATTATTGGGGAGTGGGTCTCACTTAGTGTTGGCCTATGCATTGAAAAGCAAAAGCTGACTAAAATTAGGAGGAAATGCAATGCCCGTTGGAAGAGTCGTGGAGGTTAGAGTTAATTAAAAACAACATTTCAATGCCCCTTGGAAGAGCTATGGAGTTCAGAGTGGTTTAACAAGGCGGTTTTAATGCCCCTTGGAAGAGACGTGCAGGTCACAGTAGCTTAACAAGACGGTTTTAATGCCCCTTGGAAGAGACATGGAGGTCACAGTAGCTTAACAAGACAGTTTTAATGCCCCTTGGAAGAGTGGTGGAGGTTACAGTGGAATAAAAAGACAATATCAATGCCCCGTGGAAGAGATGTGGAGGTCACAGTAGCTTTACAAGACAGTTTTAATGCCCCTTGGAAAAGTGGTGGAGGTCGCAGTGGAATAAAAAGACAATATCAATGCCCCTTGGAAGAGTGGTGGAGGTCGCATTAGCTTCACAAGACGGTTTTAATGCCCCTTGGAAGAGACATGGAGGTCACAGTAGCTTAGCAAGACGGTTTTAATGCCCCTTGGAAGAGACGTGGAGGTCACTGTAGCCTAACAAGACGTTTTTAATGCCCTTTGGAAGAGACGTGGAGGTCACAGTGGAATAAAAAGACAATATCAATGCCATTTGGAAGAGTGGTGGAGGTTACAGTGGAATAAAAAGACAATATCAATGCCCCTTGGAAGAGATGTGGAGGTCACAGTAATTTTACAAGACGGTTTTAATGCCCCTTGGAAGAGTGGTGGAGGTTGCAGTGGAATAAAAAGACAACATCAATGCCCCTTGGAAGAGTGGTAGAGGTCGCAGTAGCTTAACAAGACGGTTTTAATGCCCCTTGGAAGAGACATGGAGGTCACAGTAGCTTAACAAGATGGTTTTAATGCCCCTTGGAAGAGACGTGGAGGTCACTGTAGCTTAACAAGATGTTTTTAATGCCCCTTGGAAGAGACGTGGAGGTCACAGTGGAATAAAAAGACAATATCAATGCCCTTTGGAAGAGTGGTGGAGGTCGCAATAGCTTAACAAGACAATTTTATTGCCCCTTGGAAGAGACGTGGAGGTCGCAGTAGCTTAACAAGACGGTTTTAATGCCCCTTGGAAGAGACGTGGAGGTCACAGTAGCTTAACAAGACGGTTTTAATGCCCCTTGGAAGAGACGTGGAGGTCACAGTGGAATGAAAAGACAATATCAATGCCCCTTGGAAGAGTGGTGGAGGTCGCAGTAGCTTAACAAGACGGTTTTAATGCCCCTTGGAAGAGACATGGAGGTCACAGTAGCTTAACAAGATGGTTTTAATGCCCCTTGGAAGAGACGTGGAGGTCACTGTAGCTTAACAAGACGGTTTTAATGCCCCTTGGAAGAGACGTGGAGGTCACAGTGGAATAAAAAGACAATATCAATGCCCCTTGGAAGAGTGGTGGAGGTTACAGTGGAATAAAAAGACAATATCAATGCCCCGTGAAAGAGATGTGGAGGTCACAGTAGCTTTACAAGACGGTTTTAATGCCCCTTGGAAGAGTGGTGGAGGTCGCAGTGGAATAAAAAGACAATATCAATGCCCCTTGGAAGAGTGGTTGAGGTCGCAATAGCTTAACAAGACAGTTTTAATGCCCCTTGGAAGAGACATGGAGGTCACAGTAGCTTAACAAGACAGTGTTAATGCCCCATGGAAGAGTGGTGGAGGTCGCAGAGGATTAAAAAGACAATATCAATGCCCCTTGGGAGAGTGGTGGAGGTCGCAGTAGCTTAACAAGATGATTTTATTGCCCCTTGGAAGAGACGTGGTGGTCGCAGTAGCTTAACAAGATGGTTTTAATGCCCCTTGGAAGAGACGTGGAGGTCACAGTGGAATAAAAAGACAATATCAATGCCCTTTGGTAGAGTGGTGGAGGTCGCAATAGCTTAACAAGACGGTTTTAATGCCCCTTGGAAGAGACGTGGATGTCACAGTTACTTAACAAGACGGTTTTAATGCCCCTTGGAAGAGACGTGGAGGTCACAGTAGCTTAACAAGACAGTTTTAATGCCCCGTGGAAGAGACGTGGAGGTTACAGTAGCTTAACAAGACAGTTTAAATGCCCCTTGGAAGAGATGTGGAGGTCACAGTGGAATAAAAAAACAATATCAATGCCCCTTGGAAGAGTGGTGGAGGTCACAGTAGCTTAACAAGACAGTGTTAATGCCCCTTGGAAAAGTGGTGGAGGTCACAGTGGAATAAAAAGACAATATCAATGCCCCTTGGAAGAGTGGTGGAGGTCGCAGTAGCTTAACAAGATGATTTTATTGCCCCTTGGAAGAGATGTGGAGGTCGCAGTAGCTTAACAAGATGGTTTTAATGCCCCTTGGAAGAGACGTGGAGGTCACAGTAGCTTAACAAGACGGTTTTAATGCCCCTTGGAAGAGACGTGGAGGTCACAGTAGCTTAACAAGACGGTTTTAATGCCCCTTGGAAGAGACGTGGAGGTCAAAGTGGAATAAAAACACAATATCAATGCCCCTTGGAAGAGTGGTGGAGGTCGCAGTAGCTTAACAAAATGGGTTTAATGCCCCTTGGAAGAGACGTGGAGGTCACAGTAGCTTAACAATATGGTTTTAATGCCCCTTGGAAGAGACATGGAGGTCATAGAAGCTTAACAAGACGGTTTAAATGCCCCTTGGAAGAGACGTGGAGGTCACAGTAGCTTAAAAAGACGGTTTTAATGCCCCTTGGAAGAGACGTGGAGGTCACAGTAGTTTAACAAGATGGTTTAAATGCCCCTTGGAAGAGACGTGGAGGTCACAGTGGAATAAAAAGACAATATCAATGCCCCGTGGAAGAGATGTGGAGGTCACAGTAGCTTAACAAGACGGTTTTAATGCCCCTTGGAAGAGTGGTAGAGGTCGCAGTGGAATAAAAAGACAATAACAATACCCAGTGGAAGAGACGTGGAGGTCACAGTAGCTTAACAAGACGATTTTAATGCCCCTTACAAGAGCCATGCAGTACAGCATATTAAAAACATTATTTCCATTATTGGGGAGTGGGTCTCCCATAGTCTTTGCCTATGCCTTCCAAGCAAAAGCTGCCTAAAGTTAGGAGGGAGGAACTTGCAATGCTGGCAACACGGACCACGGTCATCCTGGTGGTATAGTGGTGGTGGAGGCTGAGGATAAGGAGAAGAGCAAAAATCAGTCGAAATGAGGAAGCGTATACCCATGTGTAGGTGTGAAGTGGTGCATGGGAATACACCTCCCGAAACAACACAGTGGATTTGACTTTATGTTACTCTGCTGTCATTTGGTGGTGATGAGAAGTCTGGCCCAATCCAGCCCTTGTTCATTTTGATAATGGTCAGCTTGTCAGCATTGTCAGTTGATAGGCAAGTGCGCTTATCAGTTATAATTCCCCCAGCGGCACTAAAAACACACTCCGATAACACGCTAGCGGCAGGGCAGGCCAGGACCTCCAAGGCGTACAGAGCGAGTTCATTCCAAGTGTCCAGCTTGGATACCCAATAATTAAAAGGCACAGAGAAATCACGGAGGACGCTGGTACGGTCGGCAAGGTACTCCCTCACCATCTTTTGAAACTTTCCACTCCTTGTAAGAGTACCCCGCGCCTCAGGGCCTGTAAGCTGGGCGGGTCTCAGAAAACTGTCCCAGAACGTTGACAGTTTTCCCCTGCCTCTGCTGGATTGGAGTTGCGTCTCTCTCGCCTGTACGCCTTGGTTGGTCAACGAACTGTGATCTCTGCTGCCAGCATGTTCAGATGGGAAGTTTTACAACAGTTCTGCAGCAAGGGCCTTCTGTTACTGCCCCATTTTTGTAGACCTCTCCACCTCAGGAATAAGAGAGTTAAAGTTCTCCTTGTAGCGGGGGTCTAAAAGTTTCACCAACCAGTAATGACTGTCACCCAACATTTTGATAACGCGAGGGTCACGGTTAAGGCAGCGTAACATAAAGTCAGCCATGTGTGCCAGACTGGTAATGGGCAAGACTTCCGTGTCCTCACCAAGATGAGGAATAACCATGCTCTCCTCCTCCTCCTCCTCCTCCTCCCCCCTGTCTTCAGGCCACCCACGCTGAACCGACGGTATGACAGTTGTACAGGTACTACCGTCTACAGCGCATGATATTAGCTTCTGTTCTTCCTCCTCCTCCTCTCCCTCATTGTTCCCCAATGCACGTTGGGATGAGATGAGGCTGCGCTGTGTGTAATCGCCCGCTACGGCTTCTTGATCCATCTCATCATACTCTGGCTGCAATGCAACCTCTTTAATTCTTTGCAGAGAGCATTGCAAAAGACAGACAAGTGGGATGCTGACGCTAATGACAGCATCATCGCCACTCACCATCTTGGTGGACTCCTCAAAGTTTGTCAGGATGGTACATATGTCAGACATCCAGGTCCACTCCGGAGGTCTTATGTGTGGAGTCTGACCTGAATATCGACAGCCTTGCTGCAGCTGGTACTCCACAACTGCTCTCTTCTGCTCACAAATCCTTTGCAACATGTGGAGCGTAGAGTTCCAATGTGTGGGGACATCACACACCAGTCAGTGTGCCGGAAGCTGCAAACGCTGCTGCAACACAGCTAGGGCGGAGGAAGCTGTAGCCAACTTCCAAAAATGAGCTGACAGGCGGCGTACTTTGACGAGCAGATCTGGCAACTCGGGGGACGATTTAAGAAGCCGCTAAACCACAAGGTTAAGCACATGAGCAGGCATGGTACGTGTGTGATCTCGCCTCGCCTCAGAGCCTCCACGAGGTTACGGCCATTGTCACACACGACCATGCCTGGATGTAGGTTCAGCGGTCTCAGCCACACATCTTCCTGCTCTTTCACAGCTGTCCACAACTCACAAGCAGTGTGAGGTTTATCACCTAAGCTTATGAGTTTCAGCACAGCCTGTTGCCGCTTGGCTGAGGCAGTACTGCAGTGATTCCAGCTTGTAACTGATGTGGTGATATCTGAAATGGAGGCTGAACATGAGGAGGAGGAGGATGATGCGCAGGAGCTGTACACTGTGGGGGCATCTCTCACTGACATAGGGCCCGCAATCCTCGGTGTGGGGAGGATGTGTTCCATCCCAAGGTCCGACTGGGTCCCGGCTTCCACTATGTTTACCCAGTGTGCCGTCAGGGAGATGTACCATCCCTGGCCACAAGCACTTGTCCACGTGTCCGTTGTCAGGTGGACTCTCCCAGTAACTGCGTTGTTGAGGGCACGGCAGATGTTTTGGGACACGTACTTGAGTAGTGCGGGGATGGCACACCGGGCAAAATAGTGTCGGCTGGGGACCCAGTACCGAGGGACGGCCACCGCCATAAGCTTGCGGAAGGATTCCATCTCCACCAGCCTAAAGGGAAGCATTTCCAAAGCAAGCAGTCATGAAATGTGCAAATTTAGGACTGTGGCCTGTGGGGCATTGGATGCGAATTTGCGCTTTCATTCAAAGCTCTGGGATATGGACAATTGAACGCTGCGGTGGGACGTGGATGTGGATGTTGATGCTGTTTCTTGAGAAACTGCCATAACAAGTGAAGACTGAGAGGAGGGGGCATCTTTGTATGCAGTATGGACAGGGGATAGCCTTGCACGCACAACAGGGGGTTCTCTTACACGCACAACAGCGGAAGAAGCAGTGGTGACACCCACTGACACTGGTCGTGGACCCTGGGGTTTGCCCCACAAAGTCGGGTGCTTTGCTGCCATGTGCCTGATTATGCCGGTGGTGGTCAGGCTGGTAGTTTTGTCACCCCTGCTGATGCTGGCCTGGCAGGTGGTACAAATGGCCTTTTTGGGATTATCAGCAGAGTCTTTAAAAAAATTCCAGACTCTTGAAGACCTACCGGTTGTACTGGCAACGTCCCTCGTGTTGGTGTTACGGGTAGCGTTTGCAAGCCTTCTGTCTTTGGCCACCACACTGCTTCTTCCTGCCTGTTGGGGTACTCTGCCTCCCTCCCCCTGTGTGCTGCTTGCCTCGCTCTTTGTGTCCTCCTGCCACATTGGGTCAGTTACTAGATCATCCACCACCTCCTCATCTTCCACTTCTGCACCACGGTCCTCCTCCTCACTTCGTGGCAATTGTGTCTCATCATCATCCACCTCTTGTGACAAATTGCCAGCGTCGACTTCCTGTGGCCGTGGCTGTTCAAATATTTGGCCATCGCTAAATGGGATCTCCTCTTCCACCACTTCAAGCGGAGCAGGCGAGGGGCACAAATATGGAAATGGACCAGTGAACAGCTCTTCAGAGTGTCCAAGTGTGGGATCAGTTGCTGTCTGACGACACTCGGCATGGTGGGAGGAAGGAGCATCAGGGTGAGGAGGAGTATGCAGTCGAGACACACGGCTACTAACACTTGACCGTGTGGAAGACAGACCGGAGGTGGTGGTGCCCAGGTGACTGGAAGTATTATCTGCTATCCAATTAATAACCTGTTCACACTGATCAGTTCGCAATAGTGGTGCTGTTGTGTGCTTCCCTAGTAATTCGGTCAAGAACTGGGAGCGAGAAGACGTGGCAGTTGGTTGTGGCACATTTTCACCTTGGCCACGGCCCCATCCTTTGCACGCACCATCACCAGAACGTCCAGTTCCACGTCCCTTGCCACGCGTCTTGCCCATTGTAAATGAAGTAAAATAACTTAAACTCGCACTGTCAATGGCAAAAGGGTAATAAAATGGAGATTTGAACCGAGGAAGAGGAAAACCACAGTTCTGGTTCTCTGGTCTACATCAGACTCTTTTAAACAGACATATTGGTGTCTGAACAGTCAGCGAGACACTGAAAATGTTTTTTTTATGCAAAAAACACAAAAAAGTGGATAATACAGAAATTTGAACCGTGGAACTGCAAAACCACAGTTCTAGTTCTCTGGCCTACACCAGACTCTTTTAAACAGATATATTTGTGTCTGAACACTCACAGACACACTCAATTTTTTTTGGGGGGTTGGGAATACCAAAAGGTTAATAAGACAGGTATTTATACAGTCTGACTGAGGGAAAAAAAAAAAACAGGATTTAGATGAAAAAAAAAGGATTTTTCCTGGCCCCTGAGACCTGGGGCTAAGTGTAGAAATTTGACAAGCAGGAGCACACAGGACTGTAATGCAGTGTTTGTTGGTATAACTACTGCTTCTCCTATACAGCCTGCCTGCCTGCCTGATATCTGGGATGGATATTAGTCCTGAGAAGGACTGTTTGTTTGATTTGGCAGGCTTTAGAGACCCTACACTAACTATTTTGCAGTATAAATCTCTCCCTAGCTCTGCAGCACTGACCCTACACTGTCTGATCCGGAGGGACTGCGTGCAAGATAGCGGCGCCCGGTTTTAAATACTCGAAGTGACGCTGTGCGGCCAGCCAATCACTGTAATGCCCACAAACAACATTCCTGCGGAATCACTGTGACTGTCTGGCAATCCCTGCATGTTCATTGGCTCTGTAAAGAGCGCCAAACGTGCAGGGCGGAGACCCGAGCTCCCGCCCGAGTAACCCAGAAATGCTCGGTGCTCACCGAACATCCCGAGTAGTGAGATGCTCGGACGAGTACCGAGCAGTGTCGAGCATGCTCGCTCAACACTAATCAGCACTAAATAGTCTAAGCTGGTGAAGTGAAATGAGAAAAATATAGGCATAAATTAAAGTTATGTGTTCAAATAACTAAAAATTGGCACGTACATACGTATATTCACCCCTTTTGCTATGAAGCCCCTAAAAATTTCTTGTGCAATCAATTACCTTCATAAGTCACATGCTTAGTGAAAGGAAGTCCACCTGTGTGCAATCTAAGTGTCACATGGTCTGTCAGTATGTACATACCTTTTCTGAAAGGCCACAGAGGCTGCAGCACCATTAAGCAAGAGGCACCACTAACCAAACAACACCATGAAGACCAAGGAGATCTCTAAACAAGTCAAGGACAAAGTTGTTGAGAAGTACAAGTCAGGGTTGGGTTATAGAAAAATATCCCAATCTCTGATGATTCCCCGGAGCACGATCAAATCCATCATCATCAAATGGAAAGAACATGGTACCATAACCAACCTGCCAAGAAAAGGCTGCCTACCAAAACTCTCAGCTTGGGCAAGTAAGGCATTAATTATAGAAGCAGCACCAAGACCAAAGGTAACTGTGAAGGAGCTACAGAGTTCCCAAGCAGAGACAGGAGTATCTGTCCATATGACCACAATAAGCCGTACACTCCATAGAGGTGGCCTTTTTAGCAGAGAGGGCAGAAAAAACCTTTACTTGCACACAAAAATTGTAACGCTCATTTTGAAATTGCCAAAAGACATGTGGAAGACTCCCCAAATGTATGGAGGAAGGTGCTGTGGTCAGGTGAGACCAAAATTTAATTTTTTGGGGACCAAGGTAAATGCTATGTTTGGCGCCAAACCAACACAGCTCATCACCCCAAGAACACCATCACCAGAGTGGAACATGGTGGTGGCAGCATCATGCTGTGGGGATGTTTTTCAGCAGCAGGGACAGGGAAAATGGTCTGAGTCGAGGGAAAGATGGATGGTACAAAATACAGGGATATTCTTGAGCAAAACCTGTTTCAGTCTGTCAGTGATTTGAGACTGGGACGGAGGTTCACCTTGCAACCAGACAATGACCCAAAGCATACTGCTAAAGCAACATTCGAGTGGTTTAAATGGAAACATGTAATTGTTTTGGAGTGGCCTAGTCAAAGCTCAGATCTTAATCCAATTGATAATCTGTGGTCAGACTTGAAGATTGCTCATCATTGAGCAGAGATCTAAATCTGCGCATGCACCAACAACCGGCGCCATTTTCCTCAGCAAGGTCAATGTGTGCAGAGGGGACCCCCCTCCTCCCTCGAACCACCATGACACCCCCTCCTCCTAGCCCAGGGCCTGCAGCATCGGCCCACTCCTGCCGCCGCCTGCTTCCTACAGCAGCGACCCTGCTCCACCATCGCCATTTTCCCCAGCAAATTTGGAGAATAAAAAAGTGCGTGCTATAGTCTGAAAAATACGGTATGTTGATAGTTGAAAAAACATTAAATAAATGTTTGCCCAGTAAATTATCATTCTTTGATGCAGCTACTCACATTTTTGTCGCCATTGGCTCTTACCATTCAACATGGCCACATGTGTTTGATTACACAGGGCAAGTAGCTACTGATGTATTTCTGGAAGTGACGGTCCTTATACAAGAATGAAAATTCGATCACACAAAATATGTCATAGTAAAAGAAAAAACAAATAGTGCTCCTAGGGCCCTAGGGAAACAAATCCACAAAAAAAAGAATCAGAAGATCACCACGAAGAGGAAAAGTAGGAATTTGCTAAGATAAGCAAACAATAGAGCTACGCCTATGGTTGGGATAGATGAGGTTTCCGATGTCATTGCTGCTCACCTAGATGGCGGGATCTACCCCACAAAT
This sequence comes from Phyllobates terribilis, assembly GCF_046119375.1. NCBI lineage: Eukaryota > Metazoa > Chordata > Amphibia > Anura > Dendrobatidae > Phyllobates > Phyllobates terribilis. The sequence goes on from NW_027362768.1 coordinate 119,381,011, forward strand.
TATATATGGACTCCATCTGGTGATAGGATCATGGAGGTAGCAGGGTGAAAAAATAGAAAAAAAAATCCTCCTTATAAAAAAAGGTCACTGCTGCTCTTTGTGGAGTCACCGTTCAACTTCATGACCCAGCACAAGTCATTAACATCAAATGTAGAAAAAATGTTTTTATTGGTTGAAATAATGGATGAGAGATTTAATTCAGCAGATCCCTCGAATATGGCAGGGAAATATCCATCAGTATGAAAACTGAAATTTCATCTGAATCAGACTGCCTGAGATACCCTATGGCTTATGGGCACACAGTCTTTTTCAGGAAAATTCCACCTGGAATCCACCTGAAAAACTGCTGGAAAACTGCTGCAAAAAATAAACATAATAAACAGCAATGTAAAATCTACATTACTGTGCACGTTCAGTCTTGTGTAACTTCTTTTAACTGCTTTAGGGTTTGGAAACTATGAAACAGTTAATAGAAGTATCATGCTCATTCTCTGGGCGACTCCTGCTAGAAAACAGTTCATTAGTCACAGTTTAAATCATAGAAAAAAAATTGAAGCCACCTAAAAAAAAATTACAGGAAAATCAGCAGTGAAGCTGCTTCAGTAAAAAGACCACTGGATTTTTTCTGAAGTAGCTGAGCCTAGGAGAACCGTGGTGGGTCTGCCAGTATCTTAAAGACGTTGTACGCACATACCCTAAGACTGCAAACTATGCGTCTGTTGGGATGGGAATCAAAGCGCCACCTCTTCTAGTTAGAATGTATATAGTATCCATTACCAATTTCCAACAAGAAAAGGAGGGGTGAAAAAAAAGAATGATTTTTTTCACACCTAAGAATGACCTTCTATAGAACCATTGTTCCCGTATGACCAAAATATGGTCAACTAACGACTTTGAGGATTTCGTAAAATCGAAATGAGATGAATAAATGCTCACCTCTCATATTGGACCACATGTCGAGCTTTAAAAAACATTTTTTCTCTATATTTCAGCAATGTTTGCATAGAAAGAGTTTAGCTACTGTAAAGATACCAAACATCCCAGCTGCAAAACTGTTTAAATATAATGTTATGTTTAGAGCCATACATAAAACATATCATTATTTTTATAAAATGATTTACTTAAATATGCGCCAACTTTGCCTCAGAGGAAAATAAATGTTTGAGATGCTTAATGATCAAAATTCCCAGCTCTTATCATATTTGTTTAACAGCTTCGTGACCTTGTTCTTCTCACTTCAAGTCTAAATGCAAAGAAAAGACAGTGGTTTCAATAGGGTACCCAATTCATATGATTTATTAGCATTAGTGATGAGCGAGTATGTTCTGTTAACCCTTTCGGTGAGCATGCTCGGGTGCTCGCCGAGTATCTTCAGTGTGCTTGGCTGTTATAATTAGAAAAAGTATGGAAAAGAATTTTAAATGTTAATGTGTCAATTTTAACCATAGAACCTATATATAGGACACATAAACTAAATATAATATAAAATATAACATTTATTAGTGATAATTTTAAAAATACATAATAAAAATAAAAGGAATAGGGAAAGGAATCACAAAAAAGAAAAAAGGAGGTTCACAAAGGAAAGTATCAATAATGCCAAGAGAAGACATGCACAAAATGAATACATCAACCAATATACCACATGAAATGTTAAAGTGTTATGTATGCAGGTAATAAAGTGAGATAGTGATAAAGTGCAAGTGCTGGTATACTTCTCACAGTACTAGATGTATATCAGGATAACATAACAGTGGGAATGATAAATAGGAATAAGGCATGTGTTACATATTGAGGCTGGTACTGACCCGTGAGACCTGGATCCAACGCGCGTTTCGCCGGAGCTTTTACAAGGATATGGTAGAAGAAAAGATAGAGGGGTATTTATAAGAAGTCCAGCCAATGGGGAAGCAGAAAATAATAAGGGGGTGCTGTTTAACACATGTGCTGTGTAATTGATATGGCGCCATATCATGTGGCCACATCGCCCTTTCCCCATGTCGTTGTGCGACTAGCAAAAGCGCAGATCAGCTGGGGAAAAAAAGGACATGTGCCGGCGTGCGTTTCATTGGGGCAGTGGAACGCACGCACCGGAAATGACATAGTGCCCTAGGCACCGGAAATGAGCTATGGTGTGCGTTCCACACGCTAGAGGCCGGGCATCGGCATGCGTGTCACAAGGTAAATGAGATGCACAAACCGGAAATGACGTAATGCCACAGATACAGGAAATGCACTGAGATGTGCGTTCCACCATGTGAGACGCAGAGGGAAGCAGAGGGAGGATCATATTGACGGTGAAGCAAGAGTGAAAGGGGATGTGGAAAATGTGAAAATGTGAATAGGTGCATATGAGATATGGACAAAAGTTGATGTGAAAGAAGTAAAAAGAATTTAAGTGTAGAAAAAAGTGAAGATGAACATGTAGTGCCACAGACTATTTAATCCCATATTGAAATAAGTTACAGTCGGCAAATATTTCCATACTAAATTGTGCAACAACCATAAAGTGTGGAAGAATTTAATAACTAAAGATAAAGTCCCTCTGCTAAATAAATGTGTAATGATAAAAAAAAAAAAAAATATATAACCAATTGACATACATAGAAAAATTCCACAATATTAGAAGAAACAGCACATATAAAATGAAATTATAAATAGAGCACATAGATAAAGTGAGATGCTGGCATATCCGTAATGTAGAACACTAATATAAGAGAGTATCTTGGAGTCCTGATGTCATCAGCAGACTAGAGGCTATGGCTGGAGGGCAGTCAAATCAGCTGGCGAAAGAACTACATGGAAAACCAAAACATAACATAAAATTAAATATAGACATAAATAAGTGATAAAATAATAAAGAAGAAGAAGATAGATGATAAAATAAATAAAATAATGATAGAAATAAAAAACTAAATAAAAACAAATGATCATAGATGTACCTAGTCAATATACTACTTAAAGGAAGGAAACAAAACTATTTGTTTCGTTCAAGCCATAAGGGGTTAATGTGTTCAAAATTATAATCCACCTTGACTCTTTTTGTGCCAGAAGCTTTTTCCAATTGCCACCTCTAACCCCCGGGTAGACACGATCGATGCCACTTACTTGAAGACCACTTGGGTCGCAGTCATGAAATTGTTTGAAGTGGCGTGGAAGTGTCTTAAGGAGGTCCATGTTGTCAACTTCCCTGGCTGATCTAATATCCAGGACATGTTCCCTGGTTCGTCTCCGCAGTTCCCTCGAAGTTAGGCCAATGTATTTTTTTCCACAGGGGCATCTTGCACAATATACCACTCCATTAGTAGTGCAGTTAATTGAGTGGGTAATTCTAAATTCTTTAGTATCATCATAGTTGGAGAAAACTTTGGTGGACTCAATATTGATACAAGCGACACAAGAGACGCATGGGCGACAGCCCCAAGGTGGACCCTTTGAGCCAAAGAGACCTTTCGTATTGGAAGATTCCAAGTGACTGTGGACCAGTAAGTCCTTCAAATTTTTTGAACGTCTGTACGTGATGGTTGGGTGAGATGGTAAGTATTTATTAAGAGTTTGGTCAATTTTCAAGACTTGCCAATGTTTTTTCAGGGCTAGCCACATATCACTATTTCTTGCATTGTAAGTAGAGATGAATCTCACAGTGTCATCTCTATTTTTGGCACTTGTGGAATAGAGAAGGTCCTTTCTTTTAGAAAATTTTGCTCTACGATAGCCTTGATGTATGATGCTTTCATTATATCCACGATTATAAAATCTGTTTTTTAAAATTGAAGCTTGTTTTTCAAATTTAAAATCGCTATAGCAGATGCGGCGCATTCTTAAAAACTGACCAGTTGGGATACTCCTAATTAAGTTTCTGGGATGTGAGGATTGTGCGTGAAGTAAGGTATTAGCTGCAGTTGGTTTGCGGTGAACGTCCGTCTGGATGTAACCGTTGAGATCAACCTCCAAGATGACATCCATGTATACAATCCCCTCTCTTCCAGTAGTAAAAGAAAGTTTAATATTTTGGTTGTTGTTGTTAAGTATATTAATAAATGATGTGACTTCTTCCAGGGAACCCTGCCATAAGAAAAAAACATCATCTATATATCTCCCCCAATATAAGATGTTACTGGACTGAGATAACGGATTAGTCATAAGGAATTCCCTTTCCCACAGCCCCAGGAACAAATTAGCATATGAGGGTGCACAGGCAGCCCCCATAGCGGTGCCCCGGAGCTGTAGGTAAAAGGAATCTTGGAAAAGAAAGAAGTTGTGACCCAGAGCAAATTGGAGTAGTTGTAAAATCAAAATTCTCAAGTTTTTATCATAATCAGACATTTCAAGAAAAGTTTCCACTGCTCTTAATCCATCCATTGTTTGATGGATGGGATACATGTGGATTGTGATGTCCTGATGGTTACATGTGATGTAGAATCTCTCTACACCTCAATTAACCACAATGATGGATTAAGAGCAGTGGAAACTTTTCTTGAAATGTCTGATTATGATAAAAACTTGAGAATTTTGATTTTACAACTACTCCAATTTGCTCTGGGTCACAACTTCTTTCTTTTCCAAGATTCCTTTTACCTACAGCTCCGGGGCACCGCTATGGGGGCTGCCTGTGCACCCTCATATGCTAATTTGTTCCTGGGGCTGTGGGAAAGGGAATTCCTTATGACTAATCCGTTATCTCAGTCCAGTAACATCTTATATTGGGGGAGATATATAGATGATGTTTTTTTCTTATGGCAGGGTTCCCTGGAAGAAGTCACATCATTTATTAATATACTTAACAACAACAACCAAAATATTAAACTTTCTTTTACTACTGGAAGAGAGGGGATTGTATACTTGGATGTCATCTTGGAGGTTGATCTCAACGGTTACATCCAGACAGACGTTCACCGCAAACCAACTGCAGCTAATACCTTACTTCACGCACAATCCTCACATCCCAGAAACTTAATTAGGAGTATCCCAACTGGTCAGTTTTTAAGAATGCGCCGCATCTGCTCTAGCGATTTTAAATTTGAAAAACAAGCTTCAATTTTAAAAAACAGATTTTATAATCGTGGATATAATGAAAGCATCATACATCAAGGCTATCGTAGAGCAAAATTTTCTAAAAGAAAGGACCTTCTCTATTCCACAAGGGCCAAAAATAGAGATGACACTGTGAGATTCATCTCTACTTACAATGCAATAAATAGTGATATGTGGCTAGCCCTGAAAAAACATTGGCAAGTCTTGAAAATTGACCAAACTCTTAATAAATACTGACCATCTCACCCAACCATCACGTACAGACGTTCAAAAAATTTGAAGGACTTACTGGTCCACAGTCACTTGGAATCTTCCAATAAGAAAGGTCTCTTTGGCTCAAAGGGTCCACCTTGGGGCTGTCGCCCATGCGTCTCTTGTGTCGCTTGTATCAATATTGAGTCCACCAAAGTTTTCTCCAACTATGATGATACTAAAGAATTTAGAATTACCCACTCAATTAACTGCACTACTAATGGAGTGGTATATTGTGCAAGATGCCCCTATGGAAAAAAATACATTGGCCTAACTTCGAGGGAACTGCGGAGACCAACCAGGGAACATGTCCTGGATATTAGATCAGCCAGGGAAGTTGACAACATGGACCTCCTTAAGACACTTCCACGCCACTTCAAACAATTTCATGACTGCGACTCAAGTGGTCTTCAAGTAAGTGGCATCGATCGTGTCTACCCGGGGGTTAGAGGTGGCAATTGGAAAAAGCTTCTGGCACAAAAAGAGTCAAGGTGGATTATAATTTTGAACACATTAACCCCTTATGGCTTGAACGAAACAAATAGTTTTGTTTCCTTCCTTTAAGTAGTATATTGACTAGGTACATCTATGATCATTTGTTTTTATTTAGTTTTTTATTTCTATCATTATTTTATTTCTTTTATCATCTATCTTCTTCTTCTTTATTATTTTATCACTTATTTAAGTCAATATTTAATTTTATGTTATGTTTTGGTTTTCCATGTAGTTCTTTCGCCAGCTGATTTGACTGCCCTCCAGCCATAGCCTCTAGTCTGCTGATGACATCAGGACTCCAAGATACTCTCTTATATTAGTGTTCTACATTACGGATACGCCAGCATCTCACTTTATCTATGTGCTCTATTTATAATTTAATTTTATATGTGCTGTTTCTTCTAATATTGTGGAATTTTTCTATGTATGTCAATTGGTTATATATTTTTTTTTTTCTTTTTTTTTTTTTTTTTTTTTATCATTACACATTTATTTAGCAGAGGGACTTTATCTTTAATTATTAAATTCTTCCACACTTTATGGTTGTTGCACAATTTAGTATGGAAATATTTGCCGACTGTAACTTATTTCAATATGGGATTAAATAGTCTGTGGCACTACATGTTCATCTTCACTTTTTTCTACACTTAAATTCTTTTTACTTCTTTCACATCAACTTTTGTCCATATCTCATATGCACCTATTCACATTTTCACATTTTCCACATCCCCTTTCACTCTTGCTTCACCGTCAATATGATCCTCCCTCTGCTTCCCTCTGCGTCTCACATGGTGGAACGCACATCTCAGTGCATTTCCTGTATCTGTGGCATTACGTCATTTCCGGTTTGTGCATCTCATTTACCTTGTGACACGCATGCCGATGCCCGGCCTCTAGCGTGTGGAACGCACACCATAGCTCATTTCCGGTGCCTAGGGCACTATGTCATTTCCGGTGCGTGCGTTCCACTGCCCTAATGAAACGCACGCCGGCACATGTCCTTTTTTTCCCCAGCTGATCTGCGCTTTTGCTAGTCGCACATTGACATGGGGAAAGGGCGATGTGGCCACATGATATGGCGCCATATCAATTACACAGCACATGTGTTAAACAGCACCCCCTTATTATTTTCTGCTTCCCCATTGGCTGGACTTCTTATAAATACCCCTCTATCTTTTCTTCTACCATATCCTTGTAAAAGCTCCGGCGAAACGCGCGTTGGATCCAGGTCTCACGGGTCAGTACCAGCCTCAATATGTAACACATGCCTTATTCCTATTTATCATTCCCACTGTTATGTTATCCTGATATACATCTAGTACTGTGAGAAGTATACCAGCACTTGCACTTTATCACTATCTCACTTTATTACCTGCATACATAACACTTTAACATTTCATGTGGTATATTGGTTGATGTATTCATTTTGTGCATGTCTTCTCTTGGCATTATTGATACTTTCCTTTGTGAACCTCCTTTTTTCTTTTTTGTGATTCCTTTCCCTATTCCTTTTATTTTTATTATGTATTTTTAAAATTATCACTAATAAATGTTATATTTTATATTATATTTAGTTTATGTGTCCTATATATAGGTTCTATGCTTGGCTGTTATGTTTAAGTCACTTTGTGCGCATGATTTGCGACTGTTTGACAGCTTTAATACATGTGAGGAATGCCTAAGAAACAGGGCGGTGACTCAAGCATAACATTTGAGCATGCTGAAGATACTCGGAAAACACCCGAGCATGCTCGTAAAACTCGAGTAACGAGCATGCTCGCTCATCACTAATTAGCATGAATACGGCTTTAAACTGGTTATTTAAAAGTTTCAAAGAACTGACTCTACTGCAACAAATGTTTAAATGGTGGGTATGGTTGGTAAACATGGTAAACTATTTTACAAACAGTTGCTTTTAGGGCAAATGCACACCAGCACATATTCTCTCATCCAAGAAAATTGAACCAATTATGCTAATCACACTGAGCGCACTCTGATCAGAGTGTGATCATAGTGTGATCCGATTCTCTTTGATGAGGAGAAGATGGGGAAAAATGTCTCCATCTTCTCCTGTCAGTCCATGAAAATCAGACGGCACTCAGATGTCATCCAAGTACAGTCCAATGTTTTACACAGACTCATTGACTTGATTGGCCGAGTGAGATCTGAATATCAGATCACACTCAGGCGTGCTGCTATTTTTCCTTGGACCGTCTCAGACATGTGCACGGCCCCATAGAAGAACATTGGTCCAAGTGCGATGTGATGTTTTGCCGAATCGTACTCAGACCAAAAATATGGTCATGTGCAAGAGCCTTAAAGACAGTTGACAGTATTCTAAATACACCGGACCAATGTTATTCTATGGGGCCGTGCACATATCCAATTTTTTTCCTGAAAGAATCTGTCCAAGGAAAAAATCTCTTTATGCGGATTTGAATCCGATATTCCAATTGCACTTGGCCATGCAAGTCAATGAGTCCATGGAAAATATCAGACAGCACTTGAATGACATCTTGAGTGCAGTGCAATTTTTACGGACTGACAGAATGGAGGAGATAGAGAATCGGATCACACTATTATTATTATTATGATTTATTATTATAGCGTCATTTATTCCATGGCGCTGTACATGTGAAAAAGGGGTATACATACATGAACTATTAGAAAGATCTTTAACAAAATGTGACGATGACTGGTAAAGGAGGAGCGAGGACCCTGCCCGCGAGGGGTCACAGTCCTTAAGGGATAGGTGAGGATACAGTAGGTGAGGGAAGAGCTGGTCGTACAGCAGTATGGTGGAGCAATGGTTACTGCAGGTTGTAGGCTTGTCGGAAGAGGTGGGTCTTCAGGCTCCTTTTGAAGGTTTCCACGGTAGGCGAGAGTCTGATGCTTTGGGGTAGAGAGTTCCAGAGTAGGGGGGATGCACGGGAGAAATCTTGTATGCGATTGTTGGAAGAGGAGATAAGCGGGGAGTAGAGAAGATCTTGTGAGGATTGGAGGTTGCGTGCAGGTATGTACCAGGAGACTAGGTCAGAGATATAAGGAGGAGACAGGTTGTGGATGGTTTGGTATGCCAGGGTTAGGGTTTTGAACTGGACTCTCTGGGCAATGTGGAGCTGGAGCCAGTGAAGGGATTAACAGAGGGGAGAGGCTGGGGTATAGCGTGGGGACAGTTGGATTAGTCGGGCAGTCGATCAAACTCTGATCAGTGTGTGATTACCATAATCAGATTCTATTGGATGGGAGAAAATATGGTCGTGTGACCCCGGCCTTACAGTTATAGACTTGCAAAACTTATTTGTGTATCTAACAATAGTCCTTCTGTGTTTTTCTCCATAGAAATATTTAAACATTTTTTTTCTTGTATGTTTTTCATATACAGAAGATCCAGCAGGAAAATACCCTGGAAATATGTAGTATGAGTATCATTAAAAGCTATGCTATGATGTTACGACTAATTGCTAAACTCGATGTTGAATAATTGCTGCACCAGATCTACAGTATATAGAAAGTGCATTATTCAATGTAAAATGCCATCTGGCACATATTTGGTGGTCCTGACAAATTTGACACATACATATTAATAACAATTTTATTTCTATAGCGCCAACATATTCCGCAGCACTTTACAATAAAGTGGGGATATGTACAAAAAATGAAGACAATACAAAGTAGCACCCCTCACCTTCAGAACCTCTAAACACAGAGTAAAATAGTCCAGGCTCACACCGCAAACCCGATTTCTCCAGCGTTGCTCTGAGAGTGCCGAACGCATATGGAGGAAAACTCGCACACTAGAAAACTTTATCCACTATAAATTTATGTTAAAAACCTATAACTCTGCCCTTCACCCCGCCAAACAGTCCTACTTCACCACCCTGATCTCCTCAATATCCAACAACCCAAAAAACTCTTCGACACCTTTCACTCCCTCCTCAGTCCTAAAGCTCAGGCCCCTATCACGGATATTTGTGCTGAAGACCTGGCCTCCAACTTCACAGAGAAAATAGAGAACATCCATCAGGAAATCAGCTCCCAGCCACCAAGAGCCGTGACTCCCATCCCTCCCCACAACTTCTCTGGATCACTCTCCACATTTGACCCAGTCACAGAAGAAGAAGTCTCCAGGCTCCTCTCTTCTTCTCATCCCACTACATGCACCACTGACCCCATTCCCTCATACCTACTCCAGTCTTTCTCTTCAGTCGTCACTACTCACCTAGCTAAAATCTTCAACCTTCTGGTATCTTCCCCTCCTCCTTCAAACACTCCATCATTACTCCATGATTAAAAAAGCCCTGTCTTGACCCTTCCTGCACAAACAAATACAGACCAGTCTCCAATCTCCCTTTTATCTCTAAACTCTTGGAGCGCCTGGTCTACTCCCGCCTTACCTATTACCTCTCCATTCACTCTCTTCTAGACCCTTCACAGTCCGGCTTCCACCCCCTACATTATACTGAAACTGCAGTCGTCAAAGTAACCAATGACCTTCTGACAGCAAAATGTAACGGTGACTACTCTCTGTTCATTTTTTTTACCTCTCTGCAGCTTTCGACACTGTTGAGCAACACCTCCTACTCTTTATGCTGCACTCAATCGGCATAAAGGACACTGCTCTCTCCTGGTTCTCCTCCTACCTATCTGACCCCTCTTTCACTGTATCGTTCGCTGGCTCCACTTCTTCCCCCCCCTTCCTCTCACTATTGGGGTTCCTCAGGGTTCAGTCCTTGGCTCTTTCTCTACACGGCCCCAATCGGACAGACCATCAGCAAATTTGGCTTTCAGTACCATCTTTATGCTGATGACACACAACTATACGCCTCATCCCCTGACCTTACTCCCACTGTACTATAGAACATCCGTGATTGTCTGGCCACAGTTTCCAACATCATGTCCGCTCTTTATCTGAAACTCAACCTTTCCAAAACTGAACTTCTTCTGCTCCCGTTGTCTACTCACCTCCCTAAATCTAACATCTTGCTCTCCATGTGTGGCACCACAATAAAGCGCTGTTTGGGCTTTGTGTCTGACACCAATCTTTCCTTCACATTCCATATACAATCTTGCCCGCTCTTGTCGTTTGCACCTGAAGAACATCTCTAGAATTTGCCCCTTTCTCACCTTGGAAACAACAAATACCCTCACTGTTGCCCTGATCCACTCCCACCTTGACTACTGTAACTCTCTATTAATTGGCCTCCCCCTCACTCGACTTTCCCCTCTCCAGTCCATCCTTAATGCTGCAGCCAGGGTCATCTATCCGGCTAATCGTTACTCAGACGCTTTCGCCTTATACCAGTCATTGCACTGGCTGCCCATACATTATAGGATCCAATTTAAATTGCTTGTTCTCACCCACAAAGCTCTCCACAGTGCGTCATCCCCCTACATCTCCTCCTTCATTTCTGTTAATTGGCCTACCCGTTCTCTATGCTCCGCAAGCGTCTTTCCACTAACATCCACACTAATCCGTACCTCCCACTTCCGGCTCCAAGACTTCTCCCAAGCTGCACCTATTCTTTGGAATGCTCTTCCCCAAGAAATTAGGATGAACCACAACGTACACAGTTTTAGGTGCTCCCTAAAAACACACCTGTTTAGGGTGGCCTATCACGTTCCCTAATCAAAGTCCTTTTATATTTTTATAGCCCATTCATTATTTCTACAAACATACAGTAAGTCTCCACCAAACTCCACCGCACCCAAAAGCACTACAAATACTGGCTGATGATGAGCTCATGCAGCCTTTATCTATCCCTCATCCCCTCAAGATGGCTGGACCATCATTCTAAATACAGTGGGGGAAATAAGTATTTGATCCCTTGATGTTTTTTTAAGTTTGCCCACTGATAAAGACGTGAACAGTCCATAATTTTAAGGGTAGGTTAATTTTAACATTGAGAGATAGAATATCCCCAAAAAAATCAAGAAAATCACATTGTATAAATTAAATAAATTTATTTGCATTTGGCAGTGAAAAATAAGTATTTGATCCCTCTGGCAAACAACACTTAATACTTGGTGGCAAAACCCTTGTTGGCAAGCACAGCAGTCAGACGCTTTTTGTAGTTGATGATGAGTTTTGCGCATGTCAGGAGGAATTTCGGTCCACTCCTCTTTGCAGATCATCTCTAAATCATTAAGATTTTGAGGCTGTCGCTTGGCAACTCGGAGCTTCAACTCCCTCCATAAGTTTTCTATGGGATTAAGGTCTGGAGACTGGCTAGGCCACTCCATGATCTTACTGTGCTTCTTTTTGAGCCACTCCTTTATTGCTTTGACTGTATGTTTTGGGTCATTGTCTTGCGGGAAGACCCAGCCATGACCCATCTTCAATGCTCTTACTGACATGACCCCATCCATCTTCCCTTCAGTACGGTGCAGTCGTCATGTCCCCTTTGCAGAAAAGCATCCCCAAAGTATAATGTTTCCCCCACCATGTTTCACGGTTGGGACGATGTTCAAAGGGTTGTACTCATCCTTCTTCTTCCTCCAAACACGGCGAGTTGAATTAATGCCAAAGAGCTCAATTTTTGTCTCATCTGACTACAGCACCTTCTCCAAATAACTCGCAGAATCATCCAGATGTTCATTGGAAAACTTCAGACAAGCCTGCCCATGTGCCTTCTTGAGCAGGGGGACCTTGCGGGCACTGCAGGATTTTAAACCTTTAAGGCGAAATGTGTTACCAATGGTTTTCTTGCTGACTGTGGTCCCAGCTGCCTTGAGATCATTAACAAGTTCCCCCCGTGTAGTTTTAGGCTGATCTCTCGCCTTCCTCATGATCAAGTAAACCCCACAAGGTGAGATTTTGCATGGTGCCCCAGATCGATGTCGATTGACAGTCATTTTGTATTCCTTCCATTTTCTTACTATTGCACCAACAGTTGTCTCCTTCTCACCCAGCGCCTTACTTATGGTTTTGTAGCCCATTTGAGCTTTGTGCAGGTCTATGATCTTGTCCCTGATATCCTTAGAAAGCTCTTTGGTCTTGCCCATGTTGTAGAGGTTAGAGTCTGACTGATTAATTGAGTCTGTGGACAGGAGTGTTTTATACAGGTGACTATGTAAGACAGCTGTCTTTAATGCAGGTAATGAATTGATTAGGAGCATCTAACTAGTCTGTAGGAGCCAGAACTCATAATGGTTTGTAGGGGATCAAATATTTATTTATCACTGCAAAATGCAAAAAAAATATCTAATTTATACAATGGGATTTTCTTGATTTTTTTGGCGGGGATATTCTATCTCAATGTTAAAATTAACCTACCCTTAAAATTATAGACTGTTCATGTCATTGTCAGTGGGCAAACTTACAAAAACAGTATGGGATCAAATACCTATTTCCCCCCACTGTAAGCCCCTGTAATTTGTGTCACCCCTCCTCATTGTAGATTGTAAGCTCTTATGAGCAGGGTCGTCATTATTTTTTCTTTAATTATTATATTATCTTTAGCTATGTTACTTATGACTGTTGTATATGAACCTCTGAATTGTAAAGCGCTGCGGAATATGTTGGCACTATACAAATAAAGATTATTATTATTAAAGTAACACATAGTTCAACAGTTACTGGTGGAGGGAGGGCCCTGCTCACAAACTTACAATCTATAAGGAAATAGGGGGACACAATAGGCAGAAAATGCTTGTCATGTATGGTCCAGCCATCATTATAATTAATAGGGTATTTAAAATAAATACAGGCAGGCAAATAAAAGGGACAAGATTCTGAGGAAAATTTAGAAAGAGGGAAGATGTAATAGTTAGATTAGTGTAGTGAAGTTATAGGCTTGTTTAAAGTGGTGTGTTTTTAAGGCACTTGTAAAAAAAATTGTTTGGGGCTAGGTATTAATCTGATCATTTGGGCATTCCAGAAAACTGATGCAGCACAAGAGAAGTCTTGGAGATGAAGGTAGGAGGTTCAGATTATGGAGGTTGTTAGACTTAGATAAGTTACAAAATGGAGAGAATGGATGATAGACAGAGATGAGGGAAGAGATGTAGTGTGGTGCAGAACTGTGGAGAGCTTTGTGAGAGAGAGAAATAAGTTTATATTGTAGCCTGTAGTGGATGGGTAACCAATGCAAAGACTGGCACAAGATGGAGACATCAGTGAAGCGGCTGGAAAAAGATACGACCCTGGCTGAGGAGAAAATTTGATAAGAAGGAAACCAATCAGCAGAGAATTGCAGTAGTCCAGACTAGAATGAATAAGAACGACAGCAAGAGTTTCTGAAGTTTCAAAGATGAGAACAGGTCAGATTCTGGAGATGTTTTTAAGATGCAGGTAACATGAGTGAGTGAGTGATTGAATATAGGGAATACAGGAAAGTTCCGTGTCAAATATGACCCCAAGAAAGCGAGCTTACTGCTTGGGAGTTATGGTTGAACCACCCAAGGAAATTGCAATATTGGGCATAGGTAGGTTAGTAGAGAGAGGAAACATGAGAAGTTCAATTACCTATTAAAATATACATCAATGATTACTTAATATGATGGATCAAATGTGCTGTGAATACCACCACTTTCACCCAGTCGAAATGCACAAAGGTTGCAAACTGACAAAAATGATGCACAAAATATCTTTAACCCGAAATTTGTAAGCATTTTTTAAAGGATTTTGGTGATGTTTTTTCTTTCTTTTTTTTGCCACATTTACATTCAATTTTTTATTAGTGTCTTTCAGGGGGATTACTGGATCTCAATGAAGAGACCTACCTCAGTATGGAAACCTTTTCCTTTCCATGGAAAAAAAAGTCTAAAGTTGTCCATGCCATCCAAAGCAGAGAGCCATCTGTAGATAGTAATGTTTCAGGGGTTTTACTCCTCATCAGAACAGAGCAGATCACTGGCTGAATAAGAAGGGGGCTGGAGGCAAGTGCAGCTAGAAGGAAGCCCCACATGACCGGGATTGGCCAGGAGGGTGCAATTTTTAAAACTAAGGGATCAGGATTGAGTATAAGCATGGAGGGGTGGGCATTTAAAGGGGGAAGGGGGGGAGTATATTAAGGAAAGTGCAGGAAAATAGTCAGTCCAGCAGGGGAGTCATAAGTGAAAGTAGTGATAGTGCACAGAGTAAGAAAAATTTCCAACTTACCCATTGTTTGTGGATACTACCAGGCGTTATGGAGACGGTTGACTCCCTGATCACCAGGCTGAGAGATGCAGCAAGATCCAGGTGTGGAGGGTGGCTAGAATACCAGCTGTCCGAATTGCTGGGGAATGCCAGGGCGGAAGAATCGCCGTCGGGGTCAGGTAGAAGCACCAGGAGAACGCGGTCCCCCGAGAGGCTTTCACCAGAAATTGCCAGCACATGCATCAGGCACAGGCTGCGGAGCCCCTCAGGGGACCCTGCGTCTGGTGAGCATGGCGGCAGGAATCCGCCTAGCCGGCCTGCGGGTGCTGCCATCAGAGTGTCGCGGTCCGTGACTGAAGTTACCCCCCCACCGGATGTGCGGCCTGCTCCTGCGGTGCGCCGCAGTAACAGAGCCAGGGCTGCGCCGGAAGCAAGGCCTGCGCTACAGCAACGTCATCAGCCGGGGGGCGGGGCCTCCCCGGAAGTGCGGCCTGTGTCACCGCCAGCGGTACACGACAGGGCTGCACACAAAGTGAGCGGTGGGCACAGATATCTGTCCCCTGCATCAGGAGCCAGTGCCAAATCGCGGAGCCGGGTTTCAAATAAAAAGGGGGCAAGAGGGACCGGAGGGACCAGCAGCACGGCAGGCACACCTGGCGATGTACCAGTCGGGGTGCCTGTTAGACAGAGCAGCAGGCGCAGACAGCACAGCGGATATACGGGCAGCCAGCAGCACTTTCAGGACCTGATGCCTGACTCAAGTCTTCCAACCCAGGGTAGTGGAGCAGCGTGCAGCAGCATGGAGTTGCCTGGCGGTCACCCACGAACCACCTGTTAGAACCCTCCTGTTTGTTTTTTCTATCTTGTGTTTTGCGGTCACGAGACCATCTGCCTTTATATTCCAGCACCGCCCTTTAGGCTGTGCTGGACTTCAGTGTTTTACTGTTTCTCTAGCTAGGTGCTTCTGTGCCTGTATCTGTCAGTTCGTTTGGTCCTTCTGGGACCTGTAGTACTTTTTTGTCTGTTTGTCTTTTTGTGTTCTGCAACAACTTCTCTGTTTAGGAGGTGTCCCATTTTTTGTCCCAGTCTTTAGTTCTTTTAGGGACCCCTCCCCTTATGCTATAGGTCTTCGTTCAGACTAACCAAGGACTAAGGCGGGTCTGTTCGCTAGGAACAGGCAGCCCGCTACATCATAGGGATTCGGCTTAGTTTTACTGTAGGGACAGTATTCCCTTATCTTTCCTTGGTTCATGTTGCAGATCATAACAGTAAGTCCAGCCCAAAAAAAAAAACTAATAGGAAGAAATTCGGGGATCAGTATGGTTTCCGTCCAGGATTTGGCTCAACACCTGCAGGGATTGTCTCTGGAGGTGGCCAAGCTGCAGCAACACGTGAGTAGCTGTTCTGAAGCGCATTTTGTGGAACCCAAGGTAGAACTCCCTGATGTTTTTTATGGTAAACAGCAAGATTTTTTTTCCTTTAAAAATGCTTGTTTGTTATATTTTCATTTGAGACCAAGGTCCTCTGGGAATGAATCACAGCGCATGGGTTTTATTATGTCACTTTTGCGCAAAGAACCACAGGGGTGGGCCTTTTCTCTCCAACCTAATGATCCATGTTTAAGGTCTGTAGAAGAATTTTTTTCTCCTATGGGGCTATTATATGATGATCCTGATCGAATCTCATCTGCTGAGGCAGAACTCAGGCGTTTGAATCAGGGGTCAGGTGATGTTGAAAATTATTGCACACACTTCAGAAGATGGGCCTCAGAAGTTAAATGGAATGATCCAGGTCTGAAATCTCTATTTTTTGCTGGTCTGAGTGAAAGGGTGAAGGATTTGCTAATTGCATTCCCCGCACCTGAGACTGCAGGATGCCATGCAATTAGCTGTTCGTGTGGATAGGAGACTGAGATTTAGACAGAATGAGGTAAAGACTCCTGCAATGGCAGGTCCTAGTCCCCAGAAAATCTGCTCTGACGGCGGAGAACCGATGGAGGTTGGGGCGAAGTCACTCCCCTCTCAGGAAAGAGACCGAAGGTTCGCCGAGGGATTGTGTCTTTATTGTGGTAAAGCTGACCATTTGATTATTGTGAGCTTTGTTTAAGTAAAGAAAAAAAAAAGGTCAGTTACACCCGTATAGCTTGTTTACTATCTGCAGGAGTATTTCTTTCTGGGAGTACTACTTTGCAGGAATATTTGATTGAATTTCAGGTATTTGTGGATTGTGGTTCAACACTTAATGTGATTGATAAAGGGTTTTTGGAAAACCTTACATTGAAATCCAAACCTTTGTCATCACCTATTTCTGTGATCGTAATTGATAACACTCCCTTGAAATGTATTACTCACAAGGTTGCTGCATTTCTCCTCACTATCAATGGAGTTCACCAAGAAATTTTGGACTTGGTTGTATAAGATAATTTACCCTGTCCGGTCATTCTAGGATTGCCTTGGCTAAAATTGCACAATCCTTTGCTGGACTGGTTCACTAATGTGATTAAGTCTTGGAGTCCGAAGTGCTATGTTAAATGTTATAATGGTGCATTGCGGCTGTGGAAAAAGGGGAATTACCTGTACCTATTCAAGATTTTTGGAGGGTTTTTTCAGAGGAGGAGTCACAAGTTTTACCTCCTCATAGGGATTATGATTGCGCCATTGAGTTTGTTCCTGGAGCTACTCTTCCCAAGAGTCGCTTGTTTAATCTGACTATCCATGAAGGAAAGGCCTCGGAGGAGTACATACAGACTAGCCTGGCTGCTGGTCACATTAGACCTTCTAAGTCGCCTGTGGCAGTTGGATTTTTCTTTGTTAAAAAAAAGGACGGGGGTTTACGTCCATGTCTGGATTTTCGTGAAATTAATAAGATTACTGTACTCAATTCCTACCCATTGCCATTAATTCCTGACTTGTTTAACCAGTTGGTGGGGGCCAAGTGGTTCTCTAAAATTGATCTCCGGGGGGCATACAATTTGCTACGAGTGAAGGAGGGTGATGAATGGAAAACTGCTTTTAACACTCCGGTAGGTAATTTTGAGAATCTGGTGATGCCTTTTGGTCTTACCAATGCACCTGCATTTTTTCAGAACCTTATTAATGACATCCTGAGACCTTTGATTGGTAAGAATGTGGTTGTATATTTGGATGAGATTTTGATTTGTTCACCAGATCTAGAGTCCCATTGGCAGAGTGTACGTGAAGTTTTGCAGTTATTGAGTGATAATTCACTCTTTGCTAAGCTGGAGAAATGTGAGTTTGCTGTGCAGAAAATTTGTTTTTTGGGCTACATTGTCTCCAGCGAGGGCTTTGAGATGGACCCGGTGAAGGTTCAGGCTGTGCAGGAATGGCCTAGGCCTATTGGTTTGAAATCTATACAGAGATTTTTGGGTTTTGGCAATTATTATAGGAAATTCATTAAGAATTTTTCTGTAATTGTTAAGCCTCTGACCGATCTCACCAAGAAAGGTGCGAATACGGTCCAGTGGACTACTGAGGCCATTGAAGCGTTTGAGTATCTCAAAGAGAGGTTCAGTTCTGCCCCTATCCTTATGCAGCCTGATGAGACCAAGCCTTTTTTGGTCGAGGTCGATGCTTCATTGGTGGGGGTCGGAGCAGTTTTGTCTCAGGAGAACAAGGATGGAGTACATCCTTCAGCCTTCTTTTCAAAAAAAAATTTGGAAACTGAACTGAATTATGATGTTGGAAATCGGGAGTTGCTGGCTTTTAAACTCACGTTTGAACATTGGCATCATTTTTTGGCAGGCGCTAGATTTCCTATTCAGGTTTTCACAGATCATATGAATTTGATCTATCTGGATGCTGCCAAGCGCTTGAATGCCTGTCAAGCTAGGTGGGCACTTTTTTTTCTCGGTTTCATTTTTCTGTTACCTATATCCCTAGTACTAAGAATGCTAAAGCCGATGCTTTATCTCACAGCTTCTCTCCTATGGTCGGTGCCGAGGAGGAGGAGAGCATTTTACAAAAAGGAGTTGTGGTGGCGGCATTGGACTCCGTCTTGGAGAATGAGATTCTGAAAGCTCGAGATGATGCTCCATCTAACACTCCCCATGGGAGGTTGTTCATGCCTAGAACCTTTAGGAGAGATTTGCTTGTGGCGTGTCATGAGTCTCAGTTGGCAGGTGATCCAGGAATTTTGGAGACTAAAAGACTCATCAGTCGCAGTTTTTGGTGGCCTGGATGGCAGAAGGAAGTCATCAAGTGGGTGCATCAAAGTACTGTGTGTGCTAGGTCAAAGGCTTCACATACTCCTACTGCGGGGTTGCTTTGCCCTCTGGAGGTTCCTAGTGCACCTTGGACGCATCTCACAATGGATTTTATTACTGATCTTCCTGTGTCAGAGGGTTTTACTGTCATCTGGGTTGTTGTGGACCGTTTTAGTAAGATGTGTCATTTGGTTCCATTCATTAAGTTGCCCTGCACCAAGACACTCACTAAGGCGTTTGTTAAGGAGATTGTCAAGCTCCATGGCGTTCCCACGGATATTGTTTCTGATAGAGGACCTCAGTTTGTGGCTCGCTTTTGGCGTGCTTTTTGTGATAGGTTGGGAGTCCATTTGTCATTTTTGTCTGGGTATCATCCTGAGTCTAATGGACAGACTGAAAGAAAGAACCAGGATGTTGAACAGTTTTTGCGTTGGTTTATGGCGGACAATCAAGAGGTATGGTGTGATTTTCTGCCTCTCGCAGAATTTGCTCTTAACAATCATACATCCTCCTCTGCTGGGTGTTCTCCCTTTTTTTGTTGTACTGGGAGACATCCGTCTTTTGGTTCGTTCTCCAAATTGGGGTAGGCGGTGCCGGAGGAGGAGAATTTTTCCAGTGATTTGGAGAGAGTTTGGACTAATGTACGAAGTATTTTGGCAGGAAACGTAAGGAGGTTTTGTTTACTGTGGGTGACATGGTTTGGTTGTCCTCAAAGAACCTACGGGTGAGTATTCCCTCTAAAAAACTGGGTCTTAAGTTTGTGGGTCCATTTAAAGTGCTTCAGGTTGTTAACACGTCTGCTGTTAGGTTGGATGTCCCTACTTCCTGGAAGATTAATCCTGTGTTTCATGTTTCCTTGTTGAAAAAGGCTGATGTATCAGATAGGGATGCCACTGTCTCAGTTCCTCCTATGGTGGAAGACGGCGAATATGAAATTTCTCGTATCTTGAATTCTAGATGGCATAGAGGGAGATTACAGTATCTTGTCTCCTGGAAGGGTTTCGGTCCCGAAGACAACTCCTGGTAAGGACGGAAGATGTCTCTGCTCCTAGGCTTGTTAAAGCTTACCACAAGAGGTTTCCAGATAGGCCTGGGCCTGGAGGATCCGGAGGATCCTCATAAAAGAGGGGGTACTGTTAGAACCCTCCTGTTTGTTTTTTCTATCTTGTGTTTTGCGGTCACGTGACCATCTGCCTTTATATTCCAGCTCCGCCCTTTTGGCTGTCCTGGACTTCAGTGTTTTACTGTTTTTTCTAGCTAGGTGCTTCTGTGCCTTTCTCTGTCAGTTCGTTTGGTCCTTCTGGGACCTCTAGTACTTTTTTGTCTGTTTGTCTTTTTGTGTTCTGCAACAACTTCTCTGTTTAAGAGGTGTCCCATTTTTTGTCCCAGTCTTTAGTTCTTTTAGGGACCCCTCCTCTTATGTTATAGGTTTTCGTTCAGACTAGCCGAGGACTAAGGCGGGTCTGTTTGCTAGGAACAGGCAGCCCGCTACATCGTAGGGATTCAGCTTAGTTTTACTGTAGGGACAGTTTTCCCTTATCTTTCCTTAGTTCATGTTGCAGATCATAACACCAGCACGGATCGGGCTGCGAAGTCCGGGTCCAGAAGTCGTGCAGGGTCACGGACGGCAGGGAGGACCGGCGCAGTGACGGGCGGAGGACGATCTGCGGGGGCATTGGCACGTGCTCAGGTCCCCCCTAGTGACGAGGAGGCCAGGGGCGCGGGCCTTGAGCAGCAGCATGAGTCTGGAGGATCGGAATACGGAGAGGATCGGGGCGACGCAAGGAATCAACAGGACTCAGGACGTACGGCTGGCGGGGCACAGCACCTGCGCAGCTCAGTGAGTATGCGTCTATGTATGGTTGTCGCCCGCGGGGTCATTAGCGGATGGGGCAGGGGATAGGCAGTTGGCAGGGCCCAGCGGGGTAAATGTTGTGGGGAGGCGTGGGTCGGATGTTGTGGGGCTCAGGGATATTTTGGCGAGCATGTCACAATTTCTGGCAAGAATAGACGGGGGTGGAGCCAGCCAGGCAGGGTTATCTCCGGTGGCGGCTTGGTTACCTAGTCAACCTGTAGTGTTGCAGGTGGGGAGTGAATCGGCATGGTCGGCGGTGGGTGCAGAGGGGGAAACTTCGGGCGTATCGGTGTCCGTGCAGACAGAAAAGGATAAAGCGGATGCCGTAAAACTGGATGATAGGGCTAAAGGGGAGGTATATGTGTGCTTTGAGGGGCCCTTGGGGGCATACTTGAAGAAACAGGTTAAAGAAAAAATCTGGCGGGATGAATATATTGAAATTTTTTCCCTTCTTCCATTGGAAAAGTTTAATCTGGATAAGGGAAAAAAGGATGACAGTAGAAAAGAGGAGGAAGAGAAGCGCAGGTGGAAGTTGATTCCTCAGACATTTGTCAATTGGTTGCAAGCTTTTGCAATAATGGCTAGCGTCATTGGAGAAAAAGCACCGGATAATTGCTCGGTTTATTTTGCTACCTAGATGCTATTGGGGAGGCTCATCGTACTTATGGGGGCCAGGCATGGTTACGATATGACGAGCAATTTCGGCAGAGGAAGGACATAGGGTTGTGGCTGAAGGTTATGGCTCCGGTGAGGTATGGGCAGTCCTTTCATGGGAGCGGCAATAGTGGGAACCAATCAGCAGGACACGGGGGAAGTAGCCAAGGGGCACAAAGCTATAGGAAGGAAACGGTAACTTGTTGGCAATTTAATGACGGCCAATGTAAGTACGGGAACTCCTGCAAATTTAAACATGTGTGCTCCCATTGTAACGGAAGTTCACACGGAGCATCTAAATGCTTTAAGAAGGGTAAGGGAAAGCTGCCATTGGGTACCGGTCAAGGGGGTGACTCCGGTGAGGCTTCACGAGATGGCCCCCTTTCTAAGTAGGTATCCCGATCAGTTGAAGGCTAAGGTAATTTCAGATATTTTTTTGGAGGGTTTTAGAATTCCTTCTCCTGGTCACGAGGTCCCCTTTTCTGTTAAGAATTTTATGTCGGCTTCCCGTCATCCGGAGGTGGTTAGTGTGAAGTTGACAAAAGAGGTTGAATTGGGTAGAATGGCTGGACCGTTTCAGGCACTACCTGGTCGTAAGGTGATTATTTCGCCGTTGGGGGTTGTGCCCAAGAAAGAGCTGAATAAGTTTCGTTTGATTCAGCATTTGTCGTACCCTAAGGGGCTTTCCGTGAATGATGGCATTGCGCAAGAATTGTGTTCAGTTGAGTATACATCATTCGATGCGGCGGTGCAATGGGTACGGAGATGTGGGCCAGGATCATTGCTAGCTAAGACCGATATCGAGTCGACTTTTTGGATGCTGCCAGTTCACCCGGATAGCATGCCATTGTTAGGTTGTTTTTGGAAAGGGAAATACTATGTGGATAGGTGTTTGCCAATGGGTTGCGCAATTTCGTGTTCCTTGTTTGAAACGTTTAGTACCTTTTTGGAATGGGTGGTGAGGGACTTGGCATCAGTTCAGTCGGTCATTCATTATTTGGATGACTTTTTGTTTATAGGTCCTCCGCAATCGTTGTTGTGTAGGAATTTGTTAGGTACTATGATGTGGGTAGCGGAGAATTTTGGCCTACCATTGGTGGAAGAAAAAACAGAAGGACCATTTTAAGTTTTTTAGGCATATTAATTGATTTAGAGAGGATGGAGTGTCGGTTGCCTGATGATAAATTGAGTTTGCTCAAGCAAGAGGTTGATAGAGTCAGGAGGTTGCATAAGGTGACACTGAAGGAGTTACAATCACTGTTAGGTCGTTTGAATTTTGCATGCAGGATCATGCCAATGGGCAGAATATTTTGTCGCAGGTTGTCAGGGGCGACAGCAGGAGTGCGTGCGCTGCATCATTTCATTCGTTTAAATAAGGACCACAAGGAGGATTTGAAGGTTTGGAAGTTGTTTTTGGATAATTATAACGGCAGGTCGTTAATTCAGCACGAGTTTTTGAGCAGTTTTGATTGTGAGAATTTTACAGATGCTGTGGGAGGTGCTGGTTATGGGGCCTACTGGAAGGGGCGTTGGAGTGCTGGAGTATGGCCGAGTCTGTGGAAGGAGAGGGGTCTTACGAGGAACCTGGCATTTTTGGAATTGTTTCCTATCGTAGTTGCGGGTTCAATTTGGGGGGAGTGTTCTGCGAACAGGAGAATATGGTTTCATTGCGATAATATGGGAGTGGTGTCTGTAATTAGCAGCTTATCGGCTTCATCTCCGCCTGTGATTAGGCTGGTGAGGGAACTAGTTCTCTGTTGTCTTAATTTGAATGCTTGGATTATGGCAGTCCATGTTCCAGGCGTGCAAAATTCCATCGCAGATGCCTTGTCACGTTTCCAGTGGGATCATTTCCGAGCGCTAGCACCAGAGGCAGAGGACGTGGGACAGGAATGCCCTTTGCATCTGTGGCAGCTGGTTATGGAGGAGCAGGACGGTTAATATGGGAGTCCATTACAAAGCAGACCTGGTCATCATACGAGGCATCGTGGCGAGTATGGCAAAGTTGGTTACTGCAGTGGGGTTTGGTGGAGAATGACGGCGATAGAGAGATGGCGGTGTTGTTTCTTGTGGGAAGAGCAGCGGAGATTCGGTGGTCTGTTTCAAAAGTGGGCAAATTCGTTGCAGGTCTAGCGTTTGGTTTTAAATTGCAAGGGAAAAAAGATGTTACGAAGTCCTTTTTAGTGAAGCAAGCACTTAGGGGCTTTAGGAGAGGGGGTAAGGTTTTAGATAAAAGAAGACCGGTGTCTTTTAGCATCTTGGAAAGGTTGGGTTTAGTGTTGGATAAGATATGTTGTTCTGTTTTTGAAGCTACACTGTTTAGGTTGGCTTTTTCATTGGCGTTTTTTTGGTGCACTGAGATTAGGCGAGTTGGTGGCACCGAGCAGGAATAGGGTTGGCGGCTTGTTTGCAGAGGATGTTAGCTGATGGGCTAGGGGCATTGAATTTTGTATCAGGTGTGGGAAGACAGATCAATTGGGCAGAGGCAAGTGGGTAGTATTGGGTGAGGTAAATGGAGCTTTCATGTGCCCAAGGAAATGTTTAATGGCGTACTGACAGGTTTGGTTTGGGCGGACGGGCCCCTTATTATGCCATGAAAATGGGGAGTTTTTGTCACGTTTTCAATTCATAGCAGTATTGAAGAAAGGAGTTCGGGAGTTGGGCCTTCGCCCGGAGGTGTACGGCTCACATTCTTTGAGAATTGGCGCGGCATCAGAAGCGGATGGTTTGGGTTTGGGCAAGGATGTGATACAACGCATCGGGAGGTGGAATTCTGATCGTTATTTGTCCTATGTACGGCATTAGGTATTGGGCTTATGTTTTTATCTTGATAAGTGTTAAATTCCTTTTGGTTGTGTGCTGCAGGTGGCGTACCGTTGTTAGCATGGATTTTGGGACACTCTTTCGTCCACTGGGGGGCGCTGCTGGCGGACGTGAGGCCAGACAGTAGGCAATTGGGTTTTTTGGAGGGAGCAAGTGGTGGTTCGGTGGCTCGGCTTTAGAGGGATGGTGTGGAGAAGAGTGCTTCCTGGATTTAATAAGGCAGCCCGTTTGGACCGTACGCCGGATATTTTGGTGGTACATGCGGGTGGGAATGATTTTGGGGCCCGTCCCAGTTAGGGAATTGATTAGGGACATTCGTTTTGATTTTTTAGGGTTGTGGACATCCTTTCCTGAGGTGTTGATAGTTTGGTCTGACATTGTGCCAAGGAAAAAATGGAGGCAGGTTAGATCTTTGAAGGAGATTAATAGGGCACGAGTGAAGTTGAACAGAGCCATATCAGCTTTTGTGTCCAGGAATGGGGGAGTGAGCGTTCGACATTTGAACTCGAGGCGGGGGTTGGAAATTTTTGGGCAAAGGATGGCGTGCACTTGAATGACATTGGCATCGATTTGTGGGCATTGGCTATACAGGAGGGGATTGAGAGGGCTTTGGCAGTGTTGGGGCACTCACGAGCCTGAGGTGGTCAGGGCTGTTTGTTTGTGGCGGGGGGTGGGGTTCTTGGAGTCTTGGAGTTGGCACAGAAGTGTCAGTGGAAGAATTTGGTAAAAATTACAGGCAGTTTGTTAATTGGAGCGGGGTGATCTGTTATTTGGTTTTGGGCTCTGGACGGGGTTTTACCCTTGGAGCTTTTGGTGCCCTTGAGCTGGTGATGGACGGCTGAGGGTAACTTGGCGGTTCAAGTTTTAGTTTCATTTATGCCAGATCTAATTTTTAACTCCAAGAAACCTCCCTTCTTATTTATATAACACTGTTAATATGTTAATGTTGTTTGTTAATAAAATGGCCGATGTGGCCAAATTTATCCAAAAGAAATACAGGTGCAGTGTTTTTATTTGGTGGGAAAAAGTGAGTGCTGGAAGATGGGAGGGGCATTGTAAAGGGTGGAACCCGGGTTGGCCGTACATGGTCAAGATGCATTTGAGGCAGTTCGGGAAATACCGGCTCTCATTAAAGAGACCCAACTCAGAATGGAGACAAATTGGAAAGTCGAATCTCCATGGGATAAAATTAGCAAAGTAGCTCACAGTCTCTGGTTTGTCTGACATGAGTTATTTTACATATTTTTTCCAATGGAGAATTGCCTTGAAAATAAGTCTCCATACTGAGTCAAGTCTTTTTAATGGGAGCCAGTATCATGAGCTGTATCTACAGAATCTTATAAAACTGAGCCAATCAGAAATCCGCTGTGTACCAATAAGGGGCAAAACCCTAAAAACAGTGTTGCCTACTGATATGTCTCTCTCTAGTTTGACTACTTTGCATATTATGGGTGTTTTGTAAGTCCTATAAATAAAGACTGAGGAAAGTCCCAGAAATAATTACCTATCTAGAGCATGGGGGGGGTTTCTCTTTAGAAAAAAGGAATGCACGGACCCCATCAAAACATCACAAATCAAAATGAATTCTATGTTGTTCAGCTCATAGTGCACTAAGGAGTTCCCACTGGCTGCAGCACTTTTGGCGAAGAAGAATTGGTGCATGTTAAAGCAGCCATATATAGCCATAGTACGGATAGACAATAATAAATGTGCATTTTAGTCCTGGCATACCTTGTCTTTTTTACTATACAGGATATTTTAATTTATTTGTTAGTAGACAGAAAATTCACAGTGAAGTGGTCTCTATGAAATAATAAAAAATGGTGTCCTCATGTCAATTGTAATAAGGATAGTAAAGATTAAATTATTATTATTAAATCCCGATGTAAACCCTATAAAAAAGAAAGCAAATAGAAACACCAGAATTACCATATTTTGGTAGCTGCACCTTGATCAGAACTGCAATACAAATCGATCAGGACATCATATGTAAACCAAAATGGAACCAATAAAAACTTCAGCTGGCCATGCCAAAAACAAGCCCAGAAATAGCTCAATGGCTGAAAACATTAAAAAGAGTTACAGCTCTCAGAAAACGGTGACGCAAGTCTACATTTTTTTAAGCCACTTAACTAATTAAAAAAGCTATATCAGTTTGGTGTCAACATAATCATGATGACCTGTAAAATTATGTTACCACACAATGAAAATCAAGACGGAATGGTAGAATTTTAATTTTTTTCACCATTTCACATTGGAATAGGGGTATTTCTTGAGTAGAAGGTACCACATTTGGGGCACAGTATGCATGGAAAAAAAGTGTTTGAGGGGCACATCATAGAGAAATGGCAGTGCATGTGGTACAGTATAAGGGCACAGTGTGGAGATGGGGCAGCCTGATGGAGTACAGTAAGATAGGGGGCAGAGTGGGGGCACAATATGAAAAGGGGCAATGTGGGCGTGCAGTGTGAAGGCACTGAGTGGAGTGTTCAGCATGGGGGGCCATTGATCATAAGGACATTGTGGGGCTAATAGCATTGGGGCAGTGTGAAGATAAGGACAGTTTGACTAGACAATGTGGAAATCACGGGGTGCAGTGTGGAGATAGGGACAGTGAGAAGGGAAACAGTGCAGAGGGGACAGCTTAAAGTAGGAATGACAGAGTGGAGGCTATAGTCCTCAAGGAAGGATGGTATGGAGGACATAGTTTATAATTGAGGACGGTGTGGTAAGTAAAGTTCATAAAGGGACAGAGTGGAGGTTATAGTTCATATATGAGGATGGTGTGATGGATTTAGTTCATGTGGAGGGATGGTGTAGTGGTTGTAGTTCATAAGGGGACAGAGTATGAAGGCAATGTACCATAAGAAGGACGGTGTAGGGGACATATTTTGTGCAGGGAGAAAAGTGAGAGACAAATATTTATTAATTGGCACAGCATTGGCAGATATTTCTAGTTATTGGCATTATAATGACATTATTATTTTTAAGGGCACTGTGCTGGGATGTGCTACAAAAGGGCAGAGAAGAGGGAAGTCTGCAGAGATGAACTGTGGATATGAAACGTCATCATGGTTTCTGGATCAGATGGAGACAAAAGGGATGAGGACAACTCCAACCAGAGGAGCTGTGACTTATAAATTAGCTGGGTATAAGTATTTAGATAAAATAAGTAGCACAAATAATCATAAACCACAGTTCCCACCTTCATCTAGGTTATTTTTGATGGGGCCAAAACTATTTTTTTGTCGTTTCTTACTGTTTAAGTAGTTGAAGAATATTGAAATCATGCACTGTTGGTAGTTTTGGTACTGTATTCATGTATTAATGCTTCTGGTACTGTATGCATGTACTGATGGTATTTCTGGCACTGTATTCATGTACTAATTAGTGTTGAGCCACCCCCGTAGTGTTCGGGTTCGGTTCGGTTCGTCGAACACCGGGATGTTCGAGGAACTGTTCGTCGAACTGTTAGTCGAACACCTTAGAACACCGTCGAACACCGTTAAAACCAATGGCAGGCAAACAAAAACACATAGAAACACATAGAAAACACCTTCAAAGGTGTCCAAAAGCTGACAAACTGCTCAGAAGACTCTCTCTTTAAAAAATCTGGCCGGCAATTCAGCAGCGGCATACACCGGTACCCGACAATTTAGACAAGAAGGAATAGAGCATCACACATAGATTAGATAGATAGAAACATGTCAGTCACATATATAACAAGTACAGTGACAGTGTTGGTTACTGTACTTGTCATTTAGTGTAAAGGATTTATTAAAAAAAATATTTGTGTTTTCATGCACCGTCTCTTTAAAAAAGCCGGCCGGCAATTCAGCAGCGGTACCCGACAATTTATAACAGAAAGAATAGAGCAGCACACATAGATTAGATAGATAGAAACATGTCAGTCACATATATAAGAAGTACAGTGACAGAGTTGGTTACTGTACTTGTCATTTAGTGTAAAGGATTTATTTAAAAAAATAATAGTGTTTTCATGCACCGTCTCTTTAAAAAAGCCGGCCGACAATTCAGCAGCGGTACCCGACAATTTAGAACAGAAAGATAGAGCATCACACATAGATTAGATAGAATAGAAACATGTCAGTCACATATATAAGAAGTACAGTGACAGTGTTGGTTACTGTACTTGTCATTTAGTGTTAAAATAAAGGATTTATTAAAAAAAAAATTGGCGTGGGGTTCCCCGTAATTTTAGTCTCTAGCAGAGGTTAAGAAGACGGCTGGGGCAGATGTTTGAAGCCTGGGAAGGGGGTAATACCCATGGAGCTTCCCAGGCTACTAATATCAGCCCCCAGCTGAATACCTAGCCTTTACTAGCTATTAAAATGGGGGACCCCCCCAAAAAATGACGTGGGGTCCCCCCTATTTTAATAGCTAGCAAAGGCTAGGCAGACAGCTGGGGGCTCATATTAAAAGCCCAGGAAGGGTGCCATGAATATTGGCCCCCTCCCAGGCTAGAAACACCAGCCGTCAGCCGCCCCAGAAATGGCGCATCCATAGGATGCGCCAATTCTGCCATTTAGCCTCGCTCTTCCCACTGACCTGTAGCGGTGGCAGTGGGGTAATAGGGCTGGGGTTGATGTCAGCTTATAATGCCAGCTGACATCAAGCCCAGGTTAGTAATGGAGAGGCGTCTATAAGACACCCCCATTACTAACCCCATAGTCAAAGTTAAAAAAAAAACACAAACACCCAGAATAAAATCCTTTAATTGAAATAAACACACATTCCTTTAATGTTCTAAATTAAACCATACTTACCATCACGCCCATTCCAGCTGAAGCCAACGATCTCCTGCAATAAAAGAAAAATAATAAAGCAACATCATCCTTACCTTTCCATGGTTCCCAGGACAGCTTCAGCTCTGCTACATCGAGATGATAGGAGGCTGGACCGCAGCAGAAAGCTGCCATCCAGCCTGTCATCCCGCAGACACTGAGAAGCGCAGACATGCTTGCGCTCCTCAGTGTCAGGCTGTGACGGCATCCAGATGAGCCGAGGTCATGTCCAATGAACTCAGCTCACCTCATGCATGTCACTGACAGCGTGGGAAAATTCTCCTGCACTCATCGCTTCAGCGTGAGAATTTTCCCACGCTGTCAGTGACGTGCATGAGGTGAGCTCATGTCCAATGAACTCAGCTCACCTCATGTACGTCACTGACAGCGTGGGAGAATTCTCACGCTGAAGCGCTGAGTGCAGGAGAATTTTCCCACGCTGTCAGTGACGTGCATGAGGTGAGCTCATGTCCAATGAACTCAGCTCACCTCATGTACGTCACTGACAGCGTGGGAGAATTCTCACGCTGAAGCGCTGAGTGCAGGAGAATTTTCCCACGCTTTCAGTGACGTGCATGAAGTGAGCTGAGTTCATTGGACATGAACTCGGCTCATCTGGATGCCGTCACAGCCTGACACTGAGGAGCACAAGCATGCCTGCTCTTCTCAGTGTCTGCGGCATGGCAAGCTGGATGGCAGCTTTCGGCTGCGATCCAGCCTGTCATGTGAATGTAGCAGAGCTGAAGCTGTCGTGGGAACCATGGAAAGGTAAGGATGATGTTGCTTTATTATTTAACTTTTATTGCAGGAGATCGTTGGCTTCAGCTGGAATAGGCGTGATGGTAAGTATAGTTTAATTTAGAACAATAAAGAATTGTGTGTTTATTTCAATTAAAGGACTTTATTCTGGGTGTTGTGTTTTTTTTTTAATTCTTTACTAGAAATTCATGGCGGTCATGTCTAATATTGGCGTGACCCCATGAATTTCGGGCTTAGGGCCAGCTGATAATACCAAGCTGGCCCTAACCCCTTTATAACCCAGTAAGCCACCGCACCAGGGCCCTGGATGAGTTGAGTACAGCGCCAGAAGATGGCGCTTCTATGAACGCGCCATTTTCCGGGGTGGCTGCGGACTGCAATTTGCAGCGGGGGGGGGGCCCAGAAAGCTTGGGACTCCCTGCGCTGCAGATTCCAGCCCCCAGCTGCCTAGTTGTACCTGGCTGGACACAAAAATAGGGCGAAGTCCCACGTATTTCTTTTTTAATTATTTCATGAAATTCATGAAATAATTAAGAAAAAAAGGCCTTCCTTATATTGTTGTGTCCGGCCAGGTACAAATAGGCAGCTGGTGGTTGGGGGCTGCCCGTTCCTGCCTGCTGTACCTGGCTGGACACAAATATAGCGCGAAGCCCCACGTCAATTTTTTTAAATTATTTCAGGAAATTCATGAAATAATTAAAATAAAATTGACGTGGGGCTTCGCACTATATTTGTGTCCAGCCAGGTACAGCAGGCAGGAACGGGCTGCCCCCAACCACCAGCTGCCTATTTGTACCTGGCCGGACCCAACAATATAGGGAAGCCCTTTTTTTCTTAATTATTTCATGAATTTCATGAAATAATTAAAAAAAAAAATACGTGGGGCTTCGCCCTATTTTTGTGTCCAGCCAGGTACAACTAGGCAGCTGGGGGCTGGAATCCGCAGCGCAGGGAGGCCCAAGCTTTCTGGGCCCCCCCCCCCGCTGCAAATTGCAGTCCGCAGCCACCCCGGAAATGGCGTGTTCATAGAAGCGCCATCTTCTGGCGCTGTACCCAACTCATCCAGGGCCCTGGTGCGGTGGCTCACTGGGTAATAAAGGGGTTAGGGCCAGCTTGGCATTATCAGCTGGCCCTAAGCCCGAAATTCATGGGGTCACGCCAATATTAGACATGACCACCATGAATTTCTAGTAAAGTATTTAAAAAAAACACAACACCCAGAAAAAAGTCCTTTAATTGAAATAAACACACAATTCTATATTGTTCTAAATTAAACCATACTTACCATCACGCCCATTCCAGCTGAAGCCAACGATCTCCTGCAGTAAAAGAAAAATAATAAAGCAACATCATCCTTACCTTTCCATGGTCCCCAGGACAGCTTCAGCTCTGCTACATCGAGATGACAGGCTGGACCGCGGCAGAAAGCTGCCATCCAGCCTGTCATCCCGCAGACACTGAGAAGCGCAGGCTTGCTTGCTCTCCTCAGTGTCTGGCTGTGACGGCATCCAGATGAGCCGAGTTCATGTCCAATGAACTCAGCTCACTTCATGCGCGTCACTGACAGCGTGGGAAAATTCTCCTGCACTCAGCGCTTCAGCATGAGAATTTTCCCACGCTGTCAGTGACGTGCATGAGGTGAGTTCATGTCCAATGATCTCAGCTCACCTCATGCACGTCACTGACAGCGTGGGAGAATTCTCACGCTGAAGCGCTGAGTGCAGGAGAATTTTCCCACGCTGTCAGTGACGTGCCTGAGGTGAGCCGAGTTCATTGGACATGAACTCGGCTCATCTTTATGCCGTCACAGCGAGACACTGAGGAGCGCAAGCATGCCTGCGCTTCTCAGTGTGTGCGGCATGGCAAGCTGGATGTCAGCGTTCTGCTGCGATCCAGCCTGTTATGTGAATGTAGCAGAGCTGAAGCCGTCGTGGGAACCATGGAAAGGTAAGGATGATGTTGCTTTATTATTTAACTTTTATTGCAGGAGATCGTTGGCTTCAGCTGGAATGGGCGTGACGGCAAGTATGGTTTAATTTAGAACAATAAAGAATTGTGTCTTTATTTCAATTAAAGGACTTTATTCTGGGTGTTTGTGTATTTTTTTAACTTTGACTATGGGGTTAGTAATGGGGGTGTCTTGTAGACGCCTCTCCATTACTAACCTGGGCTTGATGTCAGCTGGCATTATAAGCTGACATCAACCCCAGCCCTATTACCCCACTGCCACCGCTACAGGGCAGTGGGAAGAGCGAGGCTAAGTGCCAGAATTGGCGCATCCTACGGATGCGCCATTTCTGGGGCGGCTGACGGCTGGTGTTTCTAGCCTGGGAGGGGGCCAATATTCATGGCACCCTTCCTGGGCTATTAATATCAGCCCCCAGCTGTCTGCCTAGCCTTTGCTAGCTATTAAAATAGGGGGGACCCCACGTCATTTTTTTGAGGGGTCCCCCATTTTAATAGCTAGTAAAGGCTAGGTATTCAGCTGGGGGCTGATATTAGTAGCCTGGGAAGCTCCGTGGGTATTACCCCCTTCCCAGGCTTCAAACATCTGCCCCAGCCGTCTGCTTAACCTCCGCTAGAGCCTAAAATTATGGGGGACCGCACGCCAATTTTTTATTAAATAAATCCTTTATTTTAACACTAAATGACAAGTACAGTAATCAACACTGTCACTGTACTTCATATATATGTGACTGACATGTTTCTTTCTATCTATTCTATGTGTGATTCTCTATTCCTTCTATTCTAAATTGTCGGGTACACCTGCTGAAATGCCGGCCGGCTTTTTTAAAGAGACGGTGCATGAAAACACTATTATTTTTTTTAATAAATCCTTTACACTAAATGACAAGTACTGTAATCAACATTGTCACTGTACTTCATATATATGTGACTGACATGTTTCTATCTATCTAATCTATGTGTGATTCTCTATTCCTTCTATTCTAAATTGTCGGGTACCGCTGCTGAAATGCCGGCCGGCTTTTTTAAAGAGATGGTGCATGAAAACACTATTATTTTTTTTAATAAATCCTTTACACTAAATGACAAGTACAGTAAGCAACACTGTCACTGTACTTCATATATATGTGACTGACATGTTTCTATCTATCTAATATATGTGTGATTCTCTATTCGTTCTGTTCTAAATTGTCGGGTACCGGTGTATGCGGCTGCTGAATTGCCGGCTTTTCATGTTTCACTGTGCGCACTGTTCTCATCGATTTGGGCAATCACTGTAATGCCACAACCACCATCGCTGTGGCATTACAGTGAGTGGCAGACAATCCCTGCATGATTGGTGCTTTAAATAGCGCCAGACATGCAGGACGCGCTTTTGGTGCACGAACAGTTATCGAACATAACCTCGAACAGCCGAATTTTTTGCAAATCGTTCGGGTTCATCGAACAACTCGAACACCGCCCAAAACAGCTCGAATTTGAGATTGGCGAACAGTTCTAGTCGAACACCGCTCATCTCTAGTACTAATGGTGGCTTTGATGCTGTATTAATTTACTGATTATGGTTTGAGTGCTCTATGAACTGATGATTGTTCT
Source organism: Phyllobates terribilis (assembly GCF_046119375.1). NCBI lineage: Eukaryota > Metazoa > Chordata > Amphibia > Anura > Dendrobatidae > Phyllobates > Phyllobates terribilis. Next base: position 119,414,553 of record NW_027362768.1, read on the forward strand.
GGTGCAGAACTCCAGTATTGATGGTAGTTCCGGTAATGTATTTTTTGCATCGATGGTGGTTCTAATGATGTATTCACAAACTTATGATGGTTTTGGTGATGTATTCATGTACCGACTGTGATTCTGGTGATGTATTCCTCTAGTGATAATGGCTCTGGAGACATATTCATCTACTGATGGTTGCTCTGGTGCAGTATTCATGTACTGATTGTGATTCTGATGCTGTATTCATGTACTGATGATTTTTCTAATGCTGTATTCAAGTACTAAAGGTGGTACTTTTGCAGTATTCATGTACAGATGGTAGTTCTAGTGCTCTATTTATGTAACGTCAGTGATTCTGTTGATGCATTCATGTACTGATGATGGTTCTGGTGAGTATTGACATATTGATATTGGTTTGGGTTCTGTAGAGAAAAAAATCTATGCAAGCTGTAGTTCCTTTAATGTGGACAATCATGTTCACAGATATTTGTCATGTTTCTCTGTTCAAACCCTTAAGCCTGTGATTTGTAGTTTGGCTTCTCAGTCTGCCGAGCCACAGCAGATTCACCTTTTCACTGGTGCTTAGTTTCTGCTATCCTTGCATCAGTCTTTTTAGGGTAACAGATGTTTTCATTTATTCATTTGTCTGCCCTATCACCTTCTGGGTGAGGCTTTATATACTTTCCCACTGCTGGTATTTCCTGCTGGTGATAGTCTCATTTGGATGTCCAGACATACTGCTGTAGTTTTAGCCAGTCAGTGAAAGACCAGCTAGGGTTTATCTCTCTGCTGTTTATGTTCTTTACCCTGCACATATCTTCTGTTTCTTTTTAGGAATGTAGGCAGCATATACTCTAACAGTACATACTTAATCCTTTATTTTGTATTTCATGGTTGTTTTACTCACTCTGGGATCTCTTTCTATTTCAGCACACTTTCCCTTCTGTAGGTAATTTGTACTCCGCTCTGCCCACCAGTTCGTTAGGAGGAATGTGAAGTAGTCGATGGCTTTTCAGGCAGCATAGGTCCAAGTTGCCATCGTCTAGTCTGTGGTTAGCACCATATCAGCTAACACAGGAACCACTAGTTATTGCGGGGTCAGGATGTCTAATTTGTACAGAAACTGGTAGGGTCAGTTGCAGTTTTTAGTGTGTTACCTATTTTCCCTGAATGAGTTGCTACACTATCATAACATTATTCTTATCGTACAAAGAATAGTGTAAAAACAATAAACAATGACATAATTGCGTTTATTATGCAGTGCGGGGAGGGGCACTATTTATATTTTTGCCTCAGGCATCAGGAAAGCTAAAATCGTCCCCGCATATAACCAGCAGTTATTCCATCCAGATTTCCTAAATTTGCTATATAGTAATATAGCAGTATTGCGGATGTGATTTCATGAATTTTTATCCACACGCTGCAGAGAAAATCTACAGTATAAATTTCTTGGCACTACAAATTTGGAATCTGCTGCTTGCCAATTTATGCATCAAATTTCAACTTTTGCAGTGGAGATTCCAACATGTCTACAGCAAAATCTGCATCATTTGGTGCAGTTTTTGTCACATCAGATTTCAGTGTGGATTTTCTGTTGTGGAAATTTTGCAGCAGATATATCCCAAAGGAGCATATGCTTAAATGTATTTTTACTATATTATATTTTATTATTGAATAATATTTACCTTATGCCTATAGCATATGATGTCATTTATTCAGGAAGCAAGGATGGCTTTTTCCACGCTGCTGTATGTGCTGCTGTACATTAAAGACATAAATGATTGCTGCGTGTTTTCAAATATTTGACATTGTGTATTCTGCAATGCAGATAGAGAACAATTATGCTTCCAGCAAATGGAGGTTTACCTTGAACTGCTGAAAACAGAAGAAAGAGAAAAAACAAATGCTAAAACAGACACATTTAATAAAGCAAATAGAACTAAAACCCACAAGGCGACAGGCTTTCAAGTTAACCCTTCTCTGCCACCTAGTGACACTGTAAGAAAAAAGGTTACATTTTCTGAAAGTGTCTCTCTGAAGATCTTTCTGCTTTCTACAAGTGTTTTCCTTCATTGCAATGAATCAGTATGGAAATGTTGTTATATGTAACATTTCCATACTGATTCAGGTGTTTCATATGATTCATATGGATTGTATTTATACAGAATAGATTGTATTTATTATAAAAATGGAATTGGATAAAAAGACAATCAATATTCTCAACAGCACAGCCAGATTTAGAAAAAAATGTAACCTTGGGCAAAATTAAAAGAGGGACCCCCAATGATATTATTAGTATCTAATGCAAGAACAGTTGGCAAAAAAAATAACATTTTTTAGCATTGGGGATGCCTTGATTTAAAAAATCTTATTTTGGGGAACCTCCATCAATTCAAAAAGTAAAAAAAAAACAATAACACATAATACACAAGACAGAAAAAAATAATAAGATCCAATTTATGTGATATACATTTTTTCAAACCCCAGACGAGGTAACAATCAGACCTGTCCATTGTGTCCATTACTTGTCCATTGTGTCAAGTAATGAGAAAGCAAGCAAAGATGTCTCCAGCAGGACCAGGGTTGTATATATCTTGTTGAAACTTCACTTTTAATTTCAAATTGTAAAAGCCAAGGATGAGTTACAAAATGAGCAATATAGCGGCTCTTAGGTACAGCACATTCCAACGCGTTTCAGCTAAACCTTATTCATGAATAAGGTTTAGCCGAAACGCGTTGGAATGTGCTGTACCTAAGAGCCGCTATATTGCTCATTTTGTAACTCATCCTTGGCTTTTACAATTTGAAATTAAAAGTGAAGTTTTAACAAGATATATACAACCCTGGTCCTGCTGGAGACATCTTTGCTTGCCTTCTCATTACTTGAACCTTGGTAGCCCATGACCTGGGCTTCTCCGCTGCAAGACTTCGTTGGGACTGGATGAGTCTGGCTATTACATGGTGAGCTGACATACGTTTTCCCTTTCCCTTTCCCCTTGTTTTTTTCATTGTCCATTGTGTCCTCTTGCTACACCAAGGCTGGATCCAAGAGATGCCATAGAAGTCTCAGTGTATATCATTGGTAGGTGGGCACACAAATCAACTATAAGGTAAAATCTAAACACTACTCCTGACACCAAAATGTTTTATTCTGATTAATGTCCAGTCAATTGAATAGAAAAATTTAGTATTGGATGACCTATTTATATATGGTGTAATTTTACACAGTAATAATGAGAAAGCAGAGGGGTTTGAGGCACTTGTTAGGGTGCAGCATTTCAACAATTCCTTTAATGCACCACTCCAGTATTTTTTTTATTGCAGCGCTACAGTGGTGCTACTAATCTAAGTTCCCCGTCCTTAGGCCCTCGATCACATGTTCAGTATTTGGTCAGTATTTTACATCAGTATTTGTAAGCCAAAATCAGGAGTGGAACATTCAAAGGAAAAGTATAGTAGAAACACGTCACCACTTCTGTATTTATCACCCACTCCTGGTTTTAGCTTACAAATACTGATGTAAAATACTGACCAAATACTGAAAGGGTGAACGTGGCTTAAGTCTCATACTTATCAGCCGCCGTCTTAATCTTTTATCGATGCCACTCTGGGTGGTCTCCAGCAGTTTGTGACCTGTAGGATCACTCCAGTGTTTGCTGGGAGACCCGGCGGTTACTTCTTAATGTAAGCCTATGAGCGCCAGAACGAGGCTCTCATAGACTTACATTAAGAGCTTGTGACCATTACCTCTGACTTCCAGTCAGTCTGAAGTTGCGGTCACAAGATGGAGGCACGGGACCAGAGCGGAGCTGGGAAGAGCTGAAGATGATGACTGTTAAGTATAAGACTAGGGTCAGGGAGCTTAAAATAGTAGTACCATTTCAGTGCTGACATAGAAAAAAACACTGGAGTGGTGCTTAAAGGGGTGTTACCACGAACAAAAGTTCATTTTAACCAATAGATCTTGGAATAATAATAACTTCCACAAATGGATGTGTTTAAATAAAATGTTCCTGTGCTGAGATAATCTTATAAATGTGCCCCTGCTGTGTACTGTGTAATGGCTGTGTCTGACCGTACAGTAACATGGTCTGATCATACCACATCACCTGGGCAGGGGAGGAAGCAAAAGAGTATACAGACATTATCTGTTTCCTCTTTTGCTTCCTCCTCTGCCCAGGAGATGTGGTATGATCAGACCATGTTACTGTACGGTCAGACACAGCCATTACACAGTACACAGCAGGGGCACATTTATAAGATTATCTCAGTACAGGAACATTTTATTTAAACACATCCAATTGTGGAAGTTATTATTATTCCAAGATCTATTGATTAAAATATACTTTTGTTCATGGGAAAACAACTTCCACATGTGCCATCTTATTTGGAAGAAACTTAAATTAACCAGTGAACACTAGAAACCCTTCCACTTTCTCAGTATTGCAGGATATAATTACATTATACTTAAAGAAGCACTCCAATCAAAGTTTTTATCCTCTTAATATATTGCAGTTATCATATTTTCTCTATTCCATTAGGTCTATGACATCACGTGATTAAAAACTAGCTGAATCATTATTAGCTCTATGCGGAAGCAAGAAGTCTCTTTTCCCTGCATGAAACATCACGCTCTTCAACTCCTGACCTAGCTGCTCCGCTGCTCCACTCCTCCCCTCTGCCAGTGACTTTGCAGTGAGTAGGATTGTGGTTCTAATGATGACTCATGTAGGGAAAAGAGACTTCCTGTTTCTACATAGAGCTTAGAAGGATTCAGCTAGTCTGTTGTTAATCATGTAATGTCATAGACCTAATGGAAAAGAGAATTAGCTGGGTAGAAAGGCAAAATGAGCAATTGTAAGTACACAGTGCTATATAATATGATGATTGCAATATATTAAGAGGGTAAAAGTTTTGATGGGAGGAGTGCTTCTTTAAACTAGTTATGCCGTGGAAAATCTATCTACTCAATGGACTGGACATAAGAATAAATCATTTTTGTATTTAAATTTGCTAAATATACTTTGCGTGTTTTGAGGTAGCTTACATTGATGTCAGTGGCTGCACCTGGAGTTTCCCTAACTGCCAATATCTGTCTCTACTGCATTAATCAGTGGTGAACATGCATGTCCTGTTTGTCTGGTGTAATACTGTCTTGTATTTTACATATTCTACTTCTCTACTTTTTAGAGGTAAAACATACAAGAAACAAAATGAACATAAATCCTGCTATAACTAAATAAGTAAAAAGCAAAAGTGTATTTGAATAACATAGGGTTCTTAGTCAAACTGTTTTTGATCAAAAATAGCATAAAAGCCATCCGACAATGGCAAGGTGACCTTATTCGGGACGGTTCTACACTGTCTAATATTAAAAACCTTACCATGTGTTAAAGTTGACACATGGGCTTATGTGCTGCATGTATACCAACACTTAAACCAAGCTCAATTTTTTCAGGTTCTGTTTTGTCTCTTTTAGAGGTAAAGCAGGAATATTCTTCACGAGTCAAAGAAAGCAGATGCTTGTGTGTCATCTGTAGAGAACAATACATGGCTGATATTTTAATTATAATTAAAAAGGTTGCTTGGAATAGAGATATTGATGATCTATCATTAGGTTAGGATAATTAATATCAGATTGGCGAGAGTCCATCCAACATCTGATACCCCTATCAATCACTCAAGATGTTTTGGCTTTGTACTGAGTACTTCCAGCAGCCAGCTAATCCTGGAAAAGTCATAAATCAGACCCCCAACAATCAGATATTGATTACTTATCTTAACAATAGGTCATCAATATATAAGTCCAAAATGACTTCATTAAATTGGTAAATTATTTTTAGAAATGTCATATTTTTGGTAGGATAACCCCTTAAAGAAACTCAAGTATGCCTGAATCTGCACCTAATTGTGGAAAAGATAATACAAATTAAAATGTAATTTTTTTTAGCAGCCTTTGGCTCGATCTTGAGCAATGGTGACTTGATGGATGGATGAACGATCTGTAGGAGGATCTACAGTCATGGCCAAAAGTATTGAGAATGAGACAAATAGTAATTTTTCCAAAGTTTACTGCTTCATTTTTTGTAATGGCAATTTGCATATACTCCTGAATGTCAAAGAGTGATCAGCTTAACAGCAATTACTGTACTTGCAAAGTCAATATTTGCCCAGAAAATGAACTTTAACCCCCAAAACACATTTCAACATCATTGCAGTCCTGCCTAAAAAGGAGCAGCTAACATCGTTTTAGCGATTGATCCATTAACACAGGTGTGGGTGTTGATGAGGACAGGGCTGGCGATCAATCAGACATGATTAAGTAAGAATGACATCACTGGACACTTTAAAAGGAGGCTGGTTCTTGGTATCATTGTTTCTCTTCAGTTAACCATGGTTATCTCTAAAGAAACACGTGCAGCCATCATTGCACTGCACAAAAATGCCTTAACAGGGAAGAGTATCGCAGCTACAAAGATTGCACCTCAGTCAACAATCTATCGCTTCATCAAGAACTTAAAGGAGAGAGCTTCCATTGTTGTCAAAAAGGCTCTAGGGCGCCCAAGAAAGACCAGCAAGCGCCAGGACCGTATCTTAAAACTGTTTCAGCTGTGGGATCGGACTACCACCAGTGCCGAGCTTGCTCAGGAATGGCAGCAGGCTGGTTTGAGTGCTTCTGCACACACTGTGAGGTGGAGACTCTTTGAGCAAGGGCTGGTTTCAAGGAGGGCAGCAAAGAAGCCAGAAGAAACATCAGGGACCGACTGATATTCTGCAAAAGGTACAGGGAGTGGACTGCTGAGAACTGGGGCAAAGTCATTTTCTCTGATGAATCCCCTTTTCGATTGTTTGGGACATCTGGAAAACAGCTTATTCGGAGAAGAAGAGGTGAGCGCTACCACCAGTCTTGTCTCATGCCAACTGTAAAGCATCCTGAAACCATTCATGTGTGGGGTTGCTTCTCAGCCAAGGGAATCGGCTCACTCACAGTCTTGCCTAAAAACACAGCCATAAATATAGAATGGTACCAGAATGTCCTCCAAGAGCAACTTCTCCCAACCGTCCAAGAGCAGTTTGGCGCCCAACAATGCCTTTTCCAGCATGATGGAGCACCTTGCCATAAAGCAAAGGTGATAACTAAATGGCTCATGGAACAAAATATAGAGATTTTGAGTCCATGGCCTGGAAACTCCCCAGATCTTAATCCCATTGAGAACTTGTGGTCAATCATCAAGAGACGGGTGAACAAACAAAAACCAACAAATTCTGGCAAAATGCAAGCATTGATTATGCAAGAATGGACTGCTATCAGTCAGGATTTGGTCCAAAAGTTGATTGAGAGCATGCCAGTGAGAATTACAGAGGTCTTGAAGAAGAAGGGGCAACACTGCAAATATTGACTTGCTGCATTAACTCATTCTAACTGTCAATATAACCTATTGGTACTCATAATATGATTGCAATTATATTTCTGTATGTGATATAAACATCAGACAAACACTAATAAAAACCAGAGGCCAGCAGATCATGTGAAAATATAATTTTGGTGTCATTCTCAAAACTTTTGACCATGACTGTATCTCTTGCAAACCTAGATAGGTCCACCAGGGTCTTCTCCACCGTTATCTTGATTGTATAAAGAAATCGGGTTACTGGTCTTCCTCTTCTATTCTTCTGACCATGATGTCCTTCTCCAGTGATTGCGCTCTTCGTATGATGTGTCCAAAGTAGGCAAGTCGCAGCTTGGTGATCCTTGCTTCCAGTGACATGTCAGGCTTGATTTGTTCCAAAATTGATTTGTTTGTTTTTCTTGCCATCCATGGTATTGATAACAGCCTTCTTAGGACCACCTTTTGAAGGAGTAAATTCTTCTTCTGTCTTGTTTCTTTATCATCCATGTTTCACATCCATATGTTACCACAGAAAAAAACAGACTATGCACAATCCGTGTCTTCGTCACAAGTGAAATGTTCCTCAATTGGAAGACCTTGTCTAGTGACTTTATTGTTAATGTGTCCATAGCTATTCTCCTATTGACTTCTGATGTTCAAACCAAGGAGAAAATATGGAGTAAATCAATCAGAAAAATCTTTATTAAATACATAAATATAAAAGATGCATATTCAAATCACAGCATTTTATAGATAGGGATACATAGGGTCAAGGGATAGCAGCAACAAATAGCTCATGATCCCCCCACACACTCACACGGTAAATTGTAAATTATGGGGTGGGGGCTCCTCAGGTAAGGTAACTAGCATAAATAGAAATGGCCAGGAAACAGTATTACTGAGTATATCCTGGGCTGAAGGCCGTCCACAACCTCATAATGTACCCACAGTCCAAAAATACATAAAGGGAACCTTACCAGGTAATAGACCACGAAGCTAAGGTGCTGAGTGCAATTAGCCCATGGAAGCAAACGACTCAACGCGCTTTTCGCCTGATTTGAGGTGGCTTTCTCAAGAGGCTGAGGTGCCGATGCATATGAGGACCTTAAGTATGTAGATTACGTGGTCATGTGACGCATCACGTGAGCACGTGCGGGACATTGGCGCGGCCAGGATGGCGACCGATCCCCGGGAGCTGAAGACGCTACCACGACATTTTAAGGCAGTACATGATTGTGATCCCAAAACAATGCAGATACGTGGTATTGAGGTGGTGCGTCTTGGCTCTCGGGGTGGGAATATTAAACAACGTCTAGCCCAAAGGGAGTCGAGATGGATGGTTAGTCTGGACACCGTTAGCCCACGAGGTTTGAATGAGGCTTTAAGCTTTGCTGCTTTTTTATGATTTAGGATGGTTCAAAGCTCTACTCTCCTGCTCTCTGTAAAACATTCCCATGCGATCAATTTTATTATGATTATTTTATTATTTTTGTTTTCATTTTCATAATTTTGTGTTATGGCGTGTTTTTAAATTCTATTATTTTTACTTCTACCCTAGTGATGATGCGATGTATACCTCTGTACAGATCTTTCTGTGGTCATGCTTCTTAAAATTCCGTATCCTATCTTCAGCTACTGGGACGAACATCCTTTGCACGGAAATTTATAATATTTGACATGTGTTGCCAAGTGTTGTAACTTAAATGTGAAAATACTCTATTATGCAATCTGCTGATGTACAATAATAATAATCATGTGCACTAGTACTGATGATTTGGTAAAATATATTGGATGAGTATAATAGGAGTTAATATGTCACTCCCACATTATGTTATACACCTTATTTTTAGCATGCTGACTAACGCTGTGCGCATGCGGGCCGTCGGTTTCCCTCGGTGTGCGCGCGCCCCGCTGTCTGTCGCCTCCTGCTTAGTGCGGTTCGCGCACACGCAGGGGGCGTGATGGCTTGGGCGCGCGCACGACAGGATACCTACGGCGCATGCGCCGCCGTGCGGAAGTTTGACGGTCATGTGATGCGTCACATGACCACGTAGTCTACATACTTAAGGTCCTCATACGCATCGGCACCTCAGCCTCTTGAGAAAGCCACATCAAATGAGGCGAAACACGCGTTGAGGCGTTTGCTTCCGTGGGCCAATTGCACTCAGCACCTTAGCTTCGTGGTCTATTCCCTGGTAAGGTTCCCTTTATGTATTTTTGGACTGTGGGTACATTATGAGGTTGTGGACGGCCTTCAGCCCAGGATATACTCAGTAATACTGTTCCCTGGCCATTTCTATTTATGCTAGTTACCTTACCTGAGGAGCCCCCACCCCATAATTTACAATTTATCGTGTGGGTGTGTGGGGGGATCATGAGCTATTTGTTGCTGCTATCCCTTGACCCTATGTATCCCTATCTATGAAATGCTGTGATTTGAATATGCATCTTTTATATTTATGTATTTAATAAAGATTTTTCTGATGGATTTACTCCATATTTTCTCTTTGGTTTGAATATGTTTCTGGAGTGGAGCCTATGCTGACCTCGACCTTTTGTCACGGGTGTGTCGCCACGAAGATCGTCACGATTACACAGCCTGACTTCTCGCAGCTGAGTTTTTGGTGCTTTGTGTTTTTCGGCAGTGAGGGAGTTAACTCTCTCTCTCTCTCTCTCTGTGCTAGACGAGGTCCAGCCTCGCCCAGCTGCAATCAATGTTGCTGTAGTGGGACTCCTTCAAATGCCTGCCGGTCTGTTAGGGAAGTGTCGGTGAAAGCATTTCATGCAGACGAACAGAGCGGATCGTGGTATTTGGAGTTTCAGAGCTAAGTGTATTTGGAGTGTTTTTTCCCTTCCTCGCTTTATCATTTATCTCCTTTCCCGTTGGTGTTCCCTCTGTTGTTGTTGTGTAGTTTTTGTATGCAAGGTGGTTTTGGTTTTACCCTTGTACTGTCTCATTCGTCTAAGTACTGAGTGTGGGCATATTATTACCTGTCCCCTTTTGTTGTGATCAGGGGTCCTTCTCAGGACTAGATTACTTAGGTGCAGGGATCCTCAGGAGGTAGGGGTTACGCTGGTGGCCTGGACCTCTGTACCTTTAACAGTACCTCCAGGTAGAGGGATTAGTTAGGGCCCCAGCTTAGGGTCAGCTTAGGCCCCCTACCTCCAGTACACAGAGACAGCGTGACATTTTCACCGACCACTTAGATTTTCTCCAGCTACCATGGATCCAGTAGCCGGTCTAGCTCGGCAGTTGCAGATTTTGTCCATGGAGCTGGCGGACGTTAGGTCCAAGGTTTTGTATCCTCAGGAGCAAGCCGGACCAGAACCTAAAGTAGCTCTCCCTGACAGGTTCACTGGGGGGCGGGACAAGTTTTTTGTTTTCCGAGAGGCATGCAAGTTGTACTTTCGGCTGCGGCCTCGGTCATCGGGGAGTGAAGAACAAAGGGTGGGAATTGTCATCTCGCTCCTACAAGGGGACCCACAATCTTGGGCGTTCTCTCTTCCCCCGGGCTCCCCAGCTCTCCAGTCAGTGGATAGGTTTTTTGCTGCTCTGGGTCTTGTATATGATGACCCGGATCGGATCTCCCTTGCTGAATCTAAGTTACGTAGGATCCAGCAGGGAGATCGTCCGGCGGAGGAATTCTGTTCGGAGTTCCGTAGGTGGGCCACTGACACCCAGTGGAATGACCCGGCTCTTAGGAGCCAGTTTTGTCAAGGTTTATCCGACAAATTACAGGATGTGTTGGCACAGTATGACTCTCCCGCGTCACTGGAAGCCGCTATGGCCCTTGCTATTCGCATTGACAGACGGCTTCGGGAGAGGTGCGGGATAACTCCACCCCCTGTGATGACTCCACCTCCTACAAGGTCCCCTCATATGGTGGTTCCCCTGGTCAGTCCAGAGGAGCCTATGCAATTAGGAGGGACATCATTTCGGGGGAGGGGACCGGTGGTGCGCCATAAGACAGGAAGGTGTTTCTTCTGCGGGAGAAAGGGACATTTTATTGGGGGGTGTCCATCCCGTCCCTTGCAGAGTGAAGAGTCGTCGGAAAACTGTTGATCCCAGGTTGTGTGGTGGACGGCAATCTGGGAGTAGGTATTTCGTCCCTAGGTTCATCTCAGTTTCTCGTTCCGGCGGAGGTGGTGGTGGGTACGAGAACTGAGAGGATATCTGTTCTTCTGGATAGTGGGGCCGGGGCTAATCTGGTGGACGCTCGGTTTGCCCGGGTTCAAGGTATGCGATTGAGTGAGTTGGCTAAACCCATCCCCATATTCTCGATCGATGCCAGGCCTCTCGGTCAGGGAAGTTTTTTGCAAGCTGTGCATAACATAAAACTTCAAGTGGGGGCGATACATAAAGAACTGTTGTCTTGCTACGTGTTGGAGGGTCTTCCCACTCCTATAGTGTTGGGCCTTCCTTGGTTAACTAAGCATAACCCGGTTATTAATTGGCAATCCAGAGAGATAAGCCAATGGAGTAAATTCTGTAATAAAAACTGCATGAATACGGTCATCGGTGCGGTTACTCCTAGGGTCTTACCTCCATTTCTGGCGGACTTTGAGGATGTATTCTCGGAGAAAGGGTGTCAGGAACTACCTCCTCATCGCGAGTATGACTGTTCTGTAAAACTGCTCCCTGAGGCCAAGTTACCTAAAGCTAGGTTGTATAACCTTTCTGGTCCTGAGAGGCAGGCCATGAAGGATTATATTTCAGAAAGTCTGGCTAAGGGGCATATTAGACCTTCATCTTCACCGGTGGCCGCGGGGTTCTTCTTTGTTAAGAAGAAAGATGGAGGCCTACGCCCTTGTCTGGATTTCCGTGAACTTAATCGGATTACGGTCCGAGATCCGTATCCGCTCCCACTTATTCCCGATCTCTTTAATCAGATCGTGGGCGCCAAATGGTTCTCTAAGTTGGATCTCAGGGGGGCCTACAATCTGATTAGGATGAAGGAGGGGGATGAGTGGAAGACGGCGTTTAACACTCCGGAGGGGCATTATGAGAACCTTGTCATGCCATTCGGTCTGACTAATGCCCCGGCGGTGTTCCAACACTTTGTTAATGACATTTTTCGCCGCCTGGTGGGACAGTTTGTTGTCATATATCTGGATGATATCTTAATTTACTCGCCGGATCTGGTGTCTCATCAGGAGCACATTAGGCAGGTGTTACAGATCTTGCGGGATAATAAACTGTATGCCAAATGGAAAAAGTGTGTGTTCGCCGTACAGGAACTCCAGTTTTTAGGCTTCCTGGTTTCAGCGTCCGGTTTTCGTATGGACCCTGGGAAAGTGCGGGCAGTTCTTGAGTGGGATCGGCCAGAGAATCTTAAGGCACTACAACGTTTCCTGGGGTTTGCTAATTATTACCGGAAGTTCATTCGTAATTTCTCGTCCATGGTTAAGCCTCTCACAGACATGACTAAAAAGGTGACGGATTTTTCTAGGTGGTCTGACAAGGCTTGTCAAGCATTCTCCTCCTTGAAAAAATGTTTTGCCTCGGCACCCATACTCATTCAACCTGATGCGTCACAGCCATTCATTGTAGAGGTAGACGCTTCCGAGGTAGGGGTGGGAGCAGTATTGTCACAAGGTTCGTCCCCTGGTAAGTGGCATCCGTGCGCCTTTTTCTCTAAAATATTGTCGTCCGCTGAGAGGAATTACGATGTCGGCAATAGGGAACTCTTGGCCATTAAGTTAGCTTTTGAGGAGTGGCACCATTTTTTAGAGGGGGCAGTCCATCCGGTCACCGTCATCACCGATCACAAGAACCTGCTATATCTGGAGTCCGCGAAACGTCTGAATCCCAGACAAGCTAGGTGGTCATTGTTTTTTACCAGGTTTAATTTTGTCGTTACATATCGTCCTGGGTCAAAAAATGTAAAGGCGGATGCCTTATCTCGTAGTTTCCCTGGGGCCGGGAATACGGACGACCCGATTCCTATCCTTCAGGAGGGGGTGGTGGTTTCGGCAGTATGCTCTGAGCTTGAGGAAGAGGTATTGGAGGCTCAGGGGGACGCCCCTGTTGGACCTCCGGGGAGACTGTTTGTTCCAGATCAGTTGCGACAAAAGGTGATCGAGGCACACCATAACTCAGTTTTTGCAGGACACCCGGGGAGTAAAGCAACTGTGGATCTCCTCTCGCGTCGGTTTTGGTGGCCTAACTTACATAAGGAGGTGGTAACTTTTGTCGCGTCCTGTGGGGTTTGTGCGCGCTCTAAGACCTCACATACCCGTCCGTCTGGGTCCTTCTTACCTTTGAAGATCCCGGAGCATCCTTGGACTCGTCTGTCTATGGACTTTATTACGGACCTCCCTCCGTCTACGGGTAAAACGGTCATACTCGTTGTAGTGGACAGGTTCAGCAAGATGGCACATTTTATCGCTCTTCCTGCTCTTCCTAATGCTAAAACTCTTGCGCAGGTGTTCATTGGGGAGATTGTGAGGCTTCACGGGGTACCCTCCGAGGTGGTGTCAGATCGGGGGTCTCAGTTTGTGTCCAAATTCTGGAAGGCGTTTTGTACACGGCGGGGGATGCATTTATCGTTCTCATCGGTTTTTCATCCTCAGACCAATGGTCAGACAGAACGTATGAACCAGAGCTTGGAGACATATCTCCGGTGTTTTGTGTCAGAGAACCAGGAGGACTGGGCTTCTTTCTTACCTCTGGCAGAGTTTGCTCTTAATAATAGGCGGAGCGAGTCCACTGGTAAGTCCCCGTTTTTTGGGGCATATGGTTTTCACCCCCAGTTTTGTACTTTCAGTAGGGGGGGCTCTTCGGGGGTTCCTGAGGAGGAACGATTTTCCTCATCACTCGCTTCAGTATGGAGAGGGGTGCTGAAGAATCTGAATACTATGGGGAACCGATACAAACGTATGGCTGATAGGAGGAGAGTGTCTGGTCCGGACCTAAGTGTGAACGATCGGGTATGGTTGTCTACCAGGAATATAAAACTTAAGGTTCCCTCCTGGAAACTGGGTCCCAGGTTCATCGGGCCGTACAGGATCAGTTCTATAATTAATCCGGTGGCATTCCGTCTTGACCTCCCCCCTACGTTTAAAATTCACAACGTGTTCCACAGATCATTGCTTAAGAGGTATGTGGCGCCGGTGGTACCGTCACCTTTACCTCCCCCTCCAGTGGTGGTCAATGGTAACTTGGAGTTCCAGGTATCGAGGGTCATCGATTCACGCTTTAATCGCCGGTCCCTTCAGTACCTGGTTCATTGGAAGGGGTATGGTCCTGAGGAGAGGATGTGGGTTCCTGCATCGGATATTAACGCAGACCGATTAGTTCGGGCCTTCCACACAACTCACCCGAATAAACCTGGCCCTGAGGGTCCGGAGGCCCCTCGTAGAAGGGGGGGTACTGTCACGGGTGTGTCGCCTAGAAGATCGTCACGATTACACAGCCTGACTTCTCGCAGCTGAGTTTTTGGTGCTTTGTGTTTTTCGGCAGTGAGGGAGTTAACTCTCTCTCTCTCTCTCTGTGCTAGACGAGGTCCAGCCTCGCCCAGCTGCAATCAATGTTGCTGTAGTGGGACTCCTTCAAATGCCTGCCGGTCTGTTAGGGAAGTGTCGGTGAAAGCATGTCATGCAGACGAACAGAGCGGATCGTGGTATTTGGAGTTTCAGAGCTAAGTGTATTTGGAGTGTTTTTTCCCTTCCTCGCTTTATCATTTATCTCCTTTCCCGTTGGTGTTCCCTCTGTTGTTGTTGTGTAGTTTTTGTATGCAAGGTGGTTTTGGTTTTACGCTTGTACTGTCTCGTTCGTCTAAGTACTGAGTGTGGGCATATTATTACCTGTCCCCTTTTGTTGTGATCGGGGTCCTTCTCAGGACTAGATTACTTAGGTGCAGGGATCCTCAGGAGGTAGGGGTTATGCTGGCGGCCTGGACCTCTGTACCTTTAACAGTACCTCCAGGTAGAGGGATTAGTTAGGGCCCCAGCTTAGGGTCAGCTTAGGCCCCCTACCTCCAGTACACAGAGACAGCGTGACACCTTTTTGGTTTAACAGCTATGTTTGCTCTTTTGCATCTACATAAGGCTGTCTTATGTATGCTGACTTCTGATGTTGTAGCTACATCTTGAGTTATCATCGATCCGAGTAGGTTGAAGTCCTTTACAACTTGCAGTTTGTCGCCGTCCATCTCGAATGTGTCCCAGTTGTAAAATGTAATTAGCAAAGTTCATTAAACTCAGCTGCCACAATATCCTTTATTACTAATATATCAGCATTAGTTCATAGTTTTATTCCATTTTTTATACATAGTTGACACAATGTAAAATAAAACATAATTACAATGTACAAAACAGGAAGAAGACACAATACACCACAAGGTCAATCTATTCATGGCTTAAGACTTTTTTCTAAAAGAACAATCAAGAAATGAAACAAAGCAACAGTCATAGAACAAGTGAATACTGCACTTTAAAGTAACATCCATCCTACATTCATATTTCAATAACTGCATTCAGTAATATACACTGAACCAATCAGCAAATGCTTTTAGGAGCATTTATATTGAAACGGCATAATACATGAATACAATCAGAAATGATCTATTATGTAGATCTGAGGGGATGTAATAAGACAAAACAAACAGTGCAAACTTCTACAAGAATTCTTGTACTGACCCATATGCCCCCTTCATATTCACATTAACTGCCTGTCGTAGAGATATGTCAACATTGTTCATCCAATGTTGCAATGTAGTTATTCAGCAAAGTTGTACCACTGTTCAGCTTAATGGCAATATACCGTAGTCTCTCAAATCCAAACACTCGAATTAGTAATTCTGCGGCACCCACCATTACCTTTAAAACAGTTTTTAATTTATCTCTTTTGGAAGTATCATAAAACAACAGCAAAGGCCTAGACAAAGTGCAACTAAGCGTAAAATGCCATCACTGTTGTGTTATTCTATGTCCTATGTCCAGAAGAGATGAATAAAGGATTATTTTAGTTATTGCCGTTCAATCAGTAGTTTGAGTGGTTGGAATCGAGAGTGCTCATCTTGGAAACTGAAGCCACCTTAAGGAGAGGTGATACATTTGTTCTGTTAATCTACATAAAATACTGGAATCTGCTTGGTTTACATAAACGTAATGTTCACTTTTTGTGCCTTTGTTTGTGGAAATGGCCAGTTGTGCCTTCAGTTAGGAACAGACTTTAGAGGTAGGGTAGCATCTTTGATGGAAATCAGAAATACACGACATGTACTCTTATCCCGTATTATTGACATTTTATTGATCTATCATATTGATGTGCAATATAGAGGGTGATTTAAAAGTCAGGAACATGAATCCCTTTTTAAAGTGAATGGTTACTGCTACATTGCGCTAATTTTTAGGAACAACATAATTTATTTCTATAGTATATGCATAGTTGTCAGAGGCGAATTTTCTGACTCATTGCTTCAAATCTCTTATTATATACATGTTAAATAACAGGATCCTTCCAGGTTTATTGAGTACAGAATATACAGTAGGACTAGGCAAATACTGTAAGTTCTCCCAAATAGTAGCAGAAGGAAGCCAAATATCATTAAAGAGGTAATCTTCTTTTAATAGTGCATCCCTTCACAGTTTTTGCTCTGTGCTTGGGCGTGTATGGACACCTGCTGCAGTTTGGTATTATTCACATGAATGTGATGGTTATTGCTTAGTGTACAACTGGGCGCCTGGGAGCACCCATATTCAAGAAAAAAAAATGTATACTTGGACAACCCCTTCTGAATCCCTATGTTCCCCCTCCCCCCATTAACATAATAACACTTATACTCCCCTCTGGTGCCATTCCAGCATTGTTGGCACTGGCTCTCCCAGGGATTGTGTGACATTGTTCTGTCATGTGATCCCTGTGGCCAATCAGTGCTGGCTCTGTGATGTACATGTATGGCATGCTGTATGAAGAGGTTAATGCAGCTATTGCAAGCATTTTGATTGGCAGTGGCTAAGACGTGACCGCAACAGTGTGCAGTGCTGTATATACAGCGAAGGACGGTATATACAGTCCACCTGGAGAAAGAGTAAGATAAAGATCCGGTGATTACACTATGCACACTGTATTTGTGCCTGTGTGTCTTTCAGTAACATAGTCAAGTCCCCTAATAGAATTCCCCTTTTCCCCATTACAATTACAATACACATTTAATTTCATCCATAATGACTTCTGCTGTCAAACTTATTCGTAATTTATCCCAGAACTGCTGATTGTTTGTTTATTTCACCTTACAAAGGCATAATGAAAACTAACCAAAAATTCATATGGACCCAATTGGTACCTATCAAAACTGCAGCTAATCCACCCAAAAAAATGCTCCCAGCTCAGTTACTGGGAAAAAAAGCTCTTAAAATATGGATACAGAAAACCAACGATGTTTTCTTCATGCATATAAAATAGTAAAAAAATTAATATAATAAAAAATAATAAATTAGCTACCACCAGAGTGTCTGTCCGTGAGAAACTTAGCAGTAGAGAGAGACTGGATTCAGACAGCTGTATAGTCACTTCCATAAGTAGTAGATGTGACTGGCTCTGTGTGCAGCTCCTTGTGCTCATCTACGTGGAGGACAGGTGCAGGAGCTGTTTGCATCGACTTGCATCAGGACAGATGCACACAACCGTATTTTCCATCCGAGTGTGAGCCGACAAAACATCGGACAGTTAGTCTATGAGGCCATGCACATGACAGAGACTGTCTGAGGAAAAAATTGCTGTATACCCAAGTTTGATCCGATAGATGTGGGAAACATCGGACAGCACTCGAATGACATCTGATTGCAGTCCGATTTCCATGGGCTGACAGTATGGAGAAAATGGAGAATTTTTTTTCTCCATCTTCTCCTCATCTGAGAGAATCGGATCACACTGTGATCAAACTCTGATCAGAGTTTGGTTGGAGGGTGATTAGCATAATCGTCCCGATTCTCTCGGATTAGAGAATTTACAGCCTTCTGCACCTGCCTTTAGTCTGGTGTGTGATGCTGCGATTAAACAGACAAAAATGCTAGTCTGCATTTACTTATAAATTATTATAGGGTAAGTGTATTGCCCATTGTTCACATGGATAACACACAGACTGAAAATAGAGGTGTCTGAACGAGGTCATATATGGCGGCCAAACAACTTTTTGACTAACTACTACCTATAGAGTATGGGCACTTAAAGAGAACCTGTCACGTGAAAAAACAATATTAACCTGCAGATATGGGGTTGATCTACAGGCTATTAGCGCTCTAAACTTGTCCTGTGCCCACACTTAGAGCCATTCAGCTGGAGGGAAATTAATTTTATTCCCCCTGGCAGTGTTCGACATTTAGTCAAATAGGTGGCGCCGGCGCAGTTTCAGCTGTAACTGCGCCCATGTATCTGACTGACAGCAGGCTCAGTTTTAGGGCCAGCTTTCAGTCAGTGTTGGGGGCGTGGTTACAACCGCTGCTCTATACAAACAGAGTGTAGACTGAATTCGCGCCAGCACCACCTCTATAGCTAAACTCCAAACGCTGCCTGGGAAAATAAAGTTCATTTCTTCCTGGAAGCAGGGCTCTAAGTTCAGTCAGGCAGGTTCAGAATGTTTAGAACAGCATATTTCTGTTCTAAGATATACTGTATTGCTTTCTTGCATTCGACTGTACTATTATTTTAGGCAAAGTTTGTTGAAACAAAAGTGACCATTCAAGTTATGGCATAGCGATATGTCATCACTTGTTGAAAAGTGAATAATCCTTTCTGGCTATGTTAAGTTGGAAAAAGTAAAGGCGAAAAAAGAAGGACTGACTGCTATAGAGATATAACAGGGACTAGAATTGAGTTTATCAATCCACAGAAGATCGAGTTTGCGTCGATTTTCATGAAATTTGCAGTTTCACGTGAATTCAAACATTATGAGATTCGATTTGCGGTTTGCAAAAAAAATCTTGCCCGGCACCATTTCCCACACTGCTGAAGACTCCGAGAGCAGGCAAAGATCTTTTTGCGTTGCAGCACAGGCCAACCCATAATGCACTGCAGCTATGACATCTTACGGATTATTATACCTTGTATAGTGGTGGTCAGTGACTGGGCCATCACAGATCAGCAATTCCCAGTGGAGCACGGTTTGTACAGCAGTCGTCTTGTATCTCATGAGTCATTGGGTAAGTCTCTCTCTTCTGTAGAGCATAAGCTCTTATGGTCAGTAGGGTCTTCTCACTCCTGTAGAGTGCAAGCTCTTAGCATGGTAGTCTCTCTCCTGTAGATTGTAAGCTCTTATGGTAAGTGTGGTCACTTCTCTCTTGTAGAGTATAAACTCATATGGTCATCAGTGTCCTCTCTCCCTCTCTCTCTCACCCAGCCAAACTAGATCTCACACTTTGCACTGACGAGTGGCAGTAGCACAAAACACAGCATCTGCAAATTGAGGTTCTGGTTCTGGCTTTTATCCTAAGTCATGTGACAAGGCTCGTTAAAGGGTCGATATTGACTTTTAGGATTGCTACTTCCTATAGGTGTCACTAGAGTTCAAGTTCTCTTCCTCTCTAAAGAGACAATTTGCATCACTTTTCCAACAAAATTTTACAAAACCAATTTTTTTAGGGACCACATCACAAATGACTTTGATAGGTGAATATGACAGAAAATACCCAAAGTGACACCATTTTAAAAAACTGCACCCCTCAAAGTCCTCAAAACCACATTCAAGAGGTTAACCCTTTAGATGCTTCACATGAATTAAAACAATGTGGAAGAAAAAATGAAAATGTTACTTTTACCTACAAAAATGTTGTTTTAGCCCCTATTTTTTTTTCACAAGGGTAGAAGGAGAAAATGAACCATATAATTTGTTGTGCAATTTCTCCTGAGTTCGCTGATACCCGATATGTGGTGGAAAACTACTGCTTGGGTGCACGGCAGGGCTGGGAAGGGAAGGAGCGCCATTTGACTTTAGGAACTCATAATTGGCTGGACTCGATTGCGGATGCCATGTCATGTTTGCAGAGTCCCTGATGTCCTTAAACAGTGGAAACCCCCCACAAGTGACCCTATTTTGGAAACTAGACCCCTCAAAGAATTTAACTAAATGTGTGGTTAGTAGGGATGAGTGGACCCGGGGAAGTTCCCAACTCAAACTATATTCCTAAGTACTGTTCTCGTACCAGAACTGTACCCGAACTTGAACCAGAACCCAAACTCCATTGAAAATAATGACTGAACTTTTGAGCTGGAAAAAAAATCTCTCTCTCTTTCTCTCTCTCTCATGGACTTTCCCGGAACTCTGGACATTGCAACGGACTTCTGAGAGAAGTCCGTGTTCAGCATTTTCGGTCTGAACCCAGAACATTTAACTTCAAGTTCACTCATCTCTAGTGGTGAGCATCTTGAACCCCCAGGTGCTTCACAGAATTTTATAACATTGAACCATGCAAATAAAAAATCATCAAAATAAAGACACGGTGACCGGAGGTTCCCATGACGTAAGTTTATGAACCCCTTCCCAACCATGATATAAACGTATGTCTAATTTCGTCAAGCGGTTAAAGAATAACCATCATTTTAATTTTAATTTCATAAACCTATAGTAAATTTGAAAATAATTGTAATTGGAATATACTGTATCTCATTAAAGAAATCTGCTTCTTCCTCCTCCTGTTTTCATTTATTCTTAAAATTCTCAATTAAAAGGTCAATATTGACTTTTAGGATTGCTACTTCCTATAGGTGGCCCTAGAGTTCTAGTTCTCTTCCTCTCTGAAGAGACAATTTGCATATTTCCCAGAGGAGCATTGAGGCTTAAAAAGTCTCCTCACCTTGACATGCTTAACATATCACTCTCCGCAAGGAGAAAAGTTACCCCTTAGATACTGGTCTGACGCCCCTCACTCAGCCAAACCAGAACTCACATTTTGTATTGACAAGGGGCAGTACCCCAAAACACAGTGTCTGCAAATTGAGTTTCTGGTTCGGGATTTTATCCTAAGTCATGTGATAAGGCTCATTAAAGGGTCAATATTTACTTTTAGGATTTCTACTTCCTATAGGTGGCACTAGAGTTCTAGTTCTCTTCCTCTCTGAAGAGACAATTTGAAATTCATGGGTAAAATCTGTATTCAGCGTAGACAAATTGTTACATTACTGAGATGGGAGATGACAGTTGGTACTGGTAAAATTTTATGTACAGTAGATTGAGAGAGAAGAGGTGGGTTAAAGAGGTTTTCCCATGAACGAAAATTCATTTTAATCAATAGATATTGGAATAATAATAACTTCCACAATTGGATGTGTTTAATAAAATGTAATAAAATTTACAGACATTACAGCACAGGATCACAGCTGATTCTTTTTGTGAGGTAAAACATTTCATTGTCTGTTTTTAAACTATGTTTTACCTCAAAGAATCAGCTGCAATCCCATGCTGTAATGTCTGTATCCTCTTTGCTTCCTCCTCTGCCCAGGAGATGTGGTATGATCAGACCATGTTCCTGTACGGTCAGACACAGCGATTACACAGTACACAGCAGGGGCACATTTATAAGATTATCTCAGCACAGGGGACATTTTATTTAAACACATCCAATTGTGGAAGTTATTATTATTCCAAGATATATTGATTAAAATTAACTTTTGTTTGAGTGAAAACCCCTTTATATTCTCCTCCTCCTCCCCTCTACATAGAATTTAATCAGAAGCAACTGTCATCTCCTAACTCAGTAATGTAAAAATCTGTCTACTCTGAATACAGATTTTACTCATGAATTGAGAATTTTGAGAATGAAGGGTCAATCCAGAAGGAAAAAGAAGCAGTTTTCTCTGATAAAGATATATTATGACGTTTCTCATTTTCACAAGTACTATTGACTTATGAAATGAAAAATAAAGCGATGCTTGATCTTTAAGGCTCGTTTACACAAGCAGATCATCTTTTATATAATGAATGATGATCGTAACTCATGGCTAGTAAATGATGTCAGACAAGTGTTCGTATAGAATAGTGTTTCCCAAACTCCAGTCCTCACGGCCCCCGACAGATCATGTTTTCAGGATTTCCTTAGTGTTGGACAGGTGATGGAATTATTATCAAGGGATCGGAAGTTGTCATAGGTTCTATCACCTGTGTAACACTAAGGTAATCTTGAAAACATGATGTATTGGAGGCTTTCAGGACTGGAGTTTGAGAAATACTGATATAAGACAAGAATCATGAATGAAATGGTTGAATAGTAGAGATAAGCTGATCGAGTTTGAGGCGAATTTTCTGAAATTTGCGGTTTTAGGCAAATTCGAACATTTTGAGATATGATTTACGGTTTGCAGAAAAAAAAACTTGCCCAGCATTATTTCCCACACTGCTTGCTGAAGCGTCAGAGAGGGGGCTAACATCACTTTACATTGCTATGCAGGCCCCTCCATAATGCCCTGCAGCTGTGACAACACAAATCAGCAGTTCTCAGTGGAGCACAGTTTGTATGGCACAGTTATTTTCCATCTCCAGAGTCACTAGGTACGTCTCTCTGTTCTGTAGAGTGTAAGCTCTTATAACTAGAGATGAGCGTTGTTCGACTCGAACTGTTCGCCAATCTCAAATTCGAGCTGTTTTGGGCGGTGTTCGAGCCGTTCGGCGAACACGAACGATTTGAGAAAAATTCGGCTGTTCGAGGTTATGTTCGATAACTGTTCGTGCACCAAAATCATAACTGGATTTTTTCTCAGTAATGATGAAAATTAATGTTAATACGCAGTTTGAGTGTACAGCGGGGTGGGGGGAGGGGCAGGGGATGGATCTCTGCAGGAACAATGAAGATCTCCATTTTTTTTTCTCTTTCCCGCATTTATAGTGGGGAGGTGCAATCTGTCAGCCTATCAGCAGCGCACACACGGAGCGAAGTGCTTTTTTTCACACAAGCAAGGGCATGTGTCATTGGCAGTGTATGTCACATGTCCTTGCCCTATAAGACCAAGCCATTTTCCCCGTCGCCACCATTTTCTCACTGCTGCAGCTGCGTGTTAGACGGCACCGCTGTTGCTGTGTGCGCTATACCTTGTTAATTTCAAGCCAATTTTCGCACAAATATACAGATAGCTTGGGAGTAGGGAATAGTTGTGATTGCAGTCCTTTTAAGGACTAGGTTACAGCATTTCCTACGACTTTTATCAGGCAGGTCTGTGCTCTTAAATAGATAGATTGTGGGAGTAAAGACTAATTGTAATTGGAGTCCTTTTCAGGACTAGGTTACATGAGTTCCTATCAGTTTTTGCCAGGCAGGTCTGTGCCAGTGCTGTGCAAGTTTTTTTCACAGCATTTGGCTGAATCTAGCAAAGCTAATCCTTTTTGGCCTATTGCAGAGTGTGTTAGTCAGTGGAGTAGCCTATCTGTGTTGCAAGATATAACACCTGTGTATAGAATACCAATTTTTTTACTGCACCTAGTGAAGTAAAATCTTTTGGGCATAGCATCATTCTATTAGTCCATCTATACTGACCTCCATCAGGTTGCAAACTGAATATAATTTTTTTCTGCATCTAGCTCTAAAAAAATATTTGGGCTTCTAGCAGTGTGTGGGACTTGGTCTATTAGTCCATCTATACTGACCTCCATCAGGTTGCAAATTAAAAATAATTTTTTCTTCATTTAGCTCTGAAAAAATATTTGGGCTTCTAGCAGTGTGTGCGACTTGTTCTATTAGTCCTTCTATAGTGACCTCCAGCAGGTTGCAAATTGAATATAATTTTTTTCTGCATCTAGCTCTGAAAAAATAGTTGGGCTTCTAGCGGTGTGTGGGACTTGGTCTATTAGTCCATCTATACTGACCTCCATCAGGTTGCAAATTAAAAATAATTTTTTTCTGCATCTAGCTCTGAAAAAATATTTGGGCTTCTAGCAATGTGTGGGACTTGGTCTATTAGTCCATCTATACTGACCTCCATCAGGTTGCAAATTAAAAATAATTTTTTTCTGCATCTAGCTCTGAAAAAATATTTGGGCTTCTAGCAGTGTGTGGGACTTGGTCTATTAGTCCATCTATACTGACCTCCATCAGGTTGCAAATTAAAAATAATTTTTTTCTGCATCTAGCTCTGAAAAAATATTTGGGCTTCTAGCAGTGTGTGGGACTTGGTCTATTAGTCCATCTATACTGACCTCCATCAGGTTGCAAATTAAAAATAATTTTTTTCTTCATTTAGCTCTGAAAAAATATTTGGGCTTCTAGCAGTGTGTGGGACTTGTTCTATTAGTCCTTCTATACTGACCTCCAGCAGGTTGCAAATTGAATATAATTTTTTTCTGCATCTAGCTCTGAAAAAATAGTTGGGCTTCTAGCGGTGTGTGGGACTTGGTCTATTAGTCCATCTATACTGACCTCCATCAGGTTGCAAATTAAAAATAATTTTTTTCTGCATCTAGCTTTGAAAAAATATTTGGGCTTCTAGCAGGGTGTGGGACTTGGTCTATTAGTCCATCTATACTGACCTCCATCAGGTTGCAAATTAAAAATAATTTTTTTCTGCATCTAGCTCTGAAAAAATATTTGGGCTTCTAGTGGTGTGTGGGACTTGGTCTATTAGTCCATCTATACTGACCTCCATCAGGTTGCAAATTAAAAATAATTTTTTTCTGCATCTAGCTCTGAAAAAATATTTGGGCTTCTAGCAGTGTGTGGGACTTGGTCTATTAGTCCATCTATACTGACCTCCATCAGGTTGCAAATTAAAAATAATTTTTTTCTGCATCTAGCTCTGAAAAAATATTTGGGCTTCTAGCGGTGTGTGGGACTTGGTCTATTAGTCCATCTATACTGACCTCCATCAGGTTGCAAATTAAAAATATTTTTTTTCTGCATCTAGCTCTGAAAAAATATTTGGGCTTCTAGCAGTGTGTGGGACTTGGTCTATTAGTCCATCTATACTGACCTCCATCAGGTTGCAAATTAAAAATAATTTTTTTCTTCATTTAGCTCTGAAAAAATATTTGGGCTTCTAGCAGTGTGTGGGACTTGTTCTATTAGTCCTTCTATACTGACCTCCAGCAGGTTGCAAATTGAATATAATTTTTTTCTGCATCTAGCTCTGAAAAAATAGTTGGGCTTCTAGCGGTGTGTGGGACTTGGTCTATTAGTCCATCTATACTGACCTCCATCAGGTTGCAAATTAAAAATTATTTTTTTCTGCATCTAGCTCTGAAAAAATATTTGGGCTTCTAGCAGTGTGTGGGACTTGGTCTATTAGTCCATCTATACTGACCTCCATCAGGTTGCAAATTAAAAATAATTTTTATCTGCATCTACAGTACCTCTGAAAAAATATTTGGGCTTCTAGCAGTGTGTGGGACTATTTGTATTAGTCCATCTATACTGACCTCCATCAGGTTGCAAATTCAAAATAATTTTTTTCTGCATCTAACCCAGCCAATAGTTTTGGCCTAATACCACAGTTTGGCCACTCAGCTCTGCTCGGTTACCATCCATTGTTTTTTTGTGCAAACAACTCCAGAGTTGTGAATTAGTTAACCACCAAAATGAGTGGAAAAAGGCCTGCTGCTGGTGGAAAGGGGAATAGGCGTGTTGGGAAGGGGAAAAAAGGTTGTGTCCGTGGGGTAGGTGTTAAAGCAACAGTAACATCTGCAGAAGAAAGACCATCTTCCAGCCAAACTAAAATGTCTACTTCTTTTAGCGGACAATGTGATAAGATCCCTTTCTTACGGCCACGCCAATCGCTACAAATTCCAGATGAGGCACAAAAAACAGCAGGTGCTTCAACGGAAATCAAGTGCTCCTTTAAGTGGGCTCTCCTCCACATCAACTTCAACATCACAAATACTCCAGTCCTCAAAGGTGTCACCCAAATCGCATTTGCTTCCTCACAGCTCCCAAATCTCCAGCTGCCCGTCTGAGTATGAGGTAGAACAGATGGTTGAGTCTGCAGAGCTGTTTACTCATACTATAGCCTGGGAATCAGAGGTCGACTCCAGCGCTTCTGTGAATCCAGACGAGGAAATGATCTGCACTGATGCCCAGAATCTTTATGAGTCGGATCCAGGACCAGACGCAGAAGGTTCTGACCATAATGTAGACCCTCATTCCCAAACTGTAACTCCTGTTGGTGGAGACAATGAGGAAGACGATGATAAGACTCAAATACCTGATTGGAGCGACAACTTTAGTTTTTTGTCAGGGCAGGAACAGGTTGGCTCTGAGGACGACGGGTGTGATAACGCACAGGGTGATGATGATGAGGTCGGAGATCCCACTTACTGTCAACCCACAGTCAGCCAAGAGATGAGGTCAGCAGAGGAGGTGGAGGAAGATGCTAGTGACGACGAGGTCAGGTTGCGCCTTCCTGGACAGAGACGTAGTACTGGAAGCACGTCAACAACTGCATCCTCAAACACAACTCTGCCTCTCACCACAAGTCGTGGTGGCTATTCAGGTCGCATGGGTGCTAAGCCTTGCATAGCCTGGGCATTTTTTCAGATCGATAAAGATGACCCAACTCGTGTTATCTGTAACATTTGTCAGCAAAAGCTAAGTAGAGGCCAAAAAATACATAGTTTGAGTACTTCATGCATGAACCGGCACATGGACATGAAGCATAAGTTGCAGTGGGAAGCTCAGTGTGCTACAATGCGGCCTAGCCGGCCGGGCCAATCACCGTCTGCCATATCTTGTGCATCCGCGGCCTCTTCATCCTCTGTGACTGGGGGGACAGCAGTCACACCTGTTTTGGGGCGCAGACCTGCCACCTCTTTACCCGCAACAGCCAGCGTGATTGGCAGGTCATCATTTTATTTGGAGGTGGTAACACCAGCTGGTGTTGAGCGCTGTCCGACATCGATAGCACCACCTTTGGATCAAGGCAACCTAACATGTCCGCCTGCATCTTCCTCACAGACCGGCAGTTTGCCGGGGACACCCTTATCAACCCCGTCTAAGCACAATAGCCAGCCCTCGGTCCCTCAGATGTGGACAAGTAAAAGACCATTTCCTCCTAGCCATGAGAAAGCTAAGAGGTTGAATTTCACCATCTGCAAGCTCTTGGCTACAGAAATGCTGCCTTTCCGCCTGGTGGACACAGAGGATTTTCGAGACCTTATGTCCGTCGCAGTGCCCCAGTACCAGATGCCCAGTCGGCACTACTTCTCAAAGAAAGGTGTGCCTGCGCTCCACCAGCATGTCGCACACAACATCACCGCTTCTTTGAGAAACTCTGTGTGTGACAGGGTGCATTTCACCACAGACACTTGGACGAGTAGGCATGGACAGGGGCGTTACATGTCGCTGACTGGGCACTGGGTAACTATGGTGACAGCAGGACAAGGGGCTGCTGTCCAAGTCTTGCCGTCCCCACGAGTTGTGCGTCAATCCTCTTTATGTCAAAGTTCCTCCACTGCTTCTGCCTCCTCAACCTCCTCTCGGTCTTCCACCTGCACCCAAAGCCTGTCTGGTCATGCCACAAGCTTTCTAACTGCGCAGAAGGGATCCTGCACACCTCCTTACTATGCTGGCAGTAGGGCTCAACGTCATCAGGCGGTTTTTACATTGAAATGTCTGGGAAATGTGAGTCACACAGCTGAGGAGTTGTGGTCAGCTCTGGAGAACCAATTTCATGAATGGTTGTCTCCACTGGACCTGAAACCAGGGAAGGCCGTGTGCGACAATGCTGCAAACCTGGGTGCGGCCCTTCGCCGGGGCAATGTCACACACGTGCCTTGTATGGCTCACGTGTTGAACCTGGTTGTCCAGCAATTTTTAGCCCACTATACCAGACTAGATGGCCTTCTGCAGAGGGCACGGTCGCTGTGTGCTCACTTCCGCCGTTCGCATCCCGCAGCTCAGCGACTTACATCTCTACAGAAGTCGTTGGTCCTGCCACTTCACCGGCTAAAATGCGATGTGCCTACCCGGTGGAATTCAACTCTGCACATGTTGCAGCGACTGTGGCAGCACCGACAAGCCCTGGTGCAATACGTTCTGACGTATAGCCTGGGCCAACGAGATTCAGAGGTGGGGCAAATCACGCTGGAGGAGTGGTCTCAGATCAGGGACCTATGCACCCTTCTGCACAGTTTTGAAATGGCGACGAAGATGTTTAGTGCTGACGATGCCATTATCAGCATGACTATTCCGGTGATTTACATGCTGGAGCACATGTTAAACAGAATTCGTAGTCAGGTGGTGGCACAAGAGGAGGTGGAGGAAGTAGAGGAGGAGGAGTTGTATGCGGAAGGGCTAACATCTGCAAGGTCCAGACGGTCGGCAGCACCAAGGCGGCAGGCATGTGAGGGTGGGGGAGATGGTTTTACCAGGGCGCATGGTAGCAGCCAAACTAGTGAGAAAGGTGCAGGAGCCCAGGAAGAAGTGGAGGACGAACTGATGGAAGACTCATTAGATGAGGGAGACCTTGATCACATTTCTGTTGTGCGAGGTTGGGGGGAGAGGACAGAGGAAGGAAGCATGATTGTTACCTCGCCACCAACACAACAGGGACTTGGTGCTCCTGGATGCGCAACACACATGAGTGCCTTCTTGCTGCACTACCTGCAACATGACCCTCGAATTGTGAGAATTAGAAATAATCCTGACTACTGGGTTGCCACACTGTTAGATCCCCGGTACAAAAGTAAATTTGCAGAAATTATTCCTGCCATAGAAAGGGATGCACGCATGCAGGAGTATCAGCAGAGACTGTTGCAGAATCTTACATGTGCTTTTCCACAAAATACCAGTGGTGCACGTAGTGAATCTCACAGTTCCAACTTGCCAACCGTGGGACCGTCAAGTGTTCAGCACTCAAACCGTAACAGAACCACAGTATCTGCTGGTAACATCAATTTTGCGGAATCATTTCACCACTTTTTTAGCCCATCCTTTGCAAGGCCACAGGAGACAAGAAGTCTGACACATAGTCAACGCCTAGAGACGATGGTACAGGAGTATCTCCAAGTAAACATTGAAGCCACGACTGTGTCACTGGACCCTTGCTCTTTTTGGGCTTCCAATCTGGATAAATGGCCGGAGCTAGCCACTTACGCCTTGGAGATCTTGTCATGCCCCGCAGCCAGCGTTCTGTCTGAACCTGTGTTCAGCGCTGCTGGTGGTGTGCTGACAGATAAGCGCACGCGGCTCTCCACTGATAATGTAGACAGACTCACGTTCATAAAGATGAACAAATCATGGATCCGAAACGACTTTTCTACCCCTGTGTCATCCTGGGGAGAGTAAAAGCTTGATGATTGGTTAAAATCACCCTACCAACCATTTTAAGCTTTCAAATTACTAATCATGTTTATCTGTATCTTGACTGGAAAATAATTTGGGCTTTGTAGCAGTGTGCAGCACTGATCCTATTAGGCCATCTATACTAAAGCTTCACCAGATTTAAAATTAAAAATAATTTTTAGCTGCATCTAGCCCGGAAAATAATTTTGGGGCTCCGAGATGCGCAAGGCACATAAGTGCCTTCTTGCTGCACTACCTGCAGCATGACCCTCATATTGTCAGAATTCGAAGTAATCATGACTACTGGGTTGCCACACTCTTAGATCCCCCAAACTTTTCGATCAACCTTTTCATTTTAATAAAGACCAAAAAAATGGTCATTTTTGAAATTATAAGCATTAGCAGGTTGTTAGAAACTGAAATCAAACAGTTTTCAACTCAAAACTTTATTCTAGGTGATGTTACATTTTCACATAGGACCCCTTGTTCGAAAGGAGCTTCTGAACTCTCTCGTCCATTGAATTTGTCAGGTTTTGGATGGTTTCTGCTTCAATTGTTTTGCATGAGGACAGAATACCCTCCCAGAGCTGTTGCTTAGATGTGAACTGCCTCCCGCCATCATAGACACTCCTTTTAATGATGCTCCAAAGGTTCTGAATGGGGTAGAGGTCAGGGGAGCATGGGGGTCACACCATAAGTTTGTCCCCTTTTATGCCCATATCAGCCAGAGATGCAGATGTTTTATGTGCAGCATGAGATGGTGCATTATCATGCAGAAAAATGATCTTGATGTGAAATACACGGTTCTTCTTCTTGAACCATGGCAGGAAGTGCTGTTTGAGAAAATCCACATACATTATGGAGTTCATCTTTAGCGCCTTCAGGGATCCTAAAGGGGCCGACAATCTCTCTCCCCATGATTCCAGCCCAAAACATTACTCCACCTCCTCCTTGTTGGCGCTGTAGCCGTGTTTACGTGGGGTGTCCATCAACCAGCCATCCTCCACTCCATCCATCTGGACCAT
Organism: Phyllobates terribilis; assembly: GCF_046119375.1. Taxonomy (NCBI): domain Eukaryota; kingdom Metazoa; phylum Chordata; class Amphibia; order Anura; family Dendrobatidae; genus Phyllobates; species Phyllobates terribilis. Next base: position 119,445,151 of record NW_027362768.1, read on the forward strand.
CGAGCGCTGCACGGCACTCATCCGTGAACAAAACAGTTTTGAAATCAGTCTTCATGTAATGTTTGGCCCACTGGAGCCGTTTCTGCTTGTGTGAAGTGGATAGAGGAGGTCGACAGGATGGCGCATGCACAGCTGCAAACCTCTGAAGGACCCTGCATCTTGTTGTTCGGGGGACGTTGGAGGCACAAGCAGCTTCAAAAACTTGTCTGCTGCTATGACAAGGCTTTTTTGCCGCTGCTCTTTCAACCTGACGTAATTGCCTGTAGGAAAGAGTCCTCAATTTGCCCTTATCAGCACGCACACGTGTGTACTGTGAATCAGCTACATACTTCTTGATTGCCAAGACACTTCATCCTGATCATCGCACAATGTTGATTGTAGTCATGCCTTGACCTAAACACTCCACAATTTGTTGCTTCTCAGCAGCCGACACATCCTTTTTCTTTCCCATTTTGGCAGAAAATGTAGGCTGCTTAATAATGTGAGAGAGCCTTCTTAAGTAGTCTTGCCTTTCATTGGACACACCTGCCAAACTAATTAGCACAGGTGTCTGCAATTGCTTACAGTGATATAAAGAGCCCTGACACACATCACCATCAATGAGTTTAACTGACAAACAAACAAATTCTTCCCTTATCACTCCTAAACACTTTTTATATAATAATTTGGAACGCAGTGTACATGTGCTTTTCCACAAAACACCAGTGGTTCACGTAGTGAATCTTACAGTTCTAACTTGCCAACCGTGGTCTGTATGGAGTTGTTCAATAAAGGGCCCAAAATTAAGATAACATAGATGGGAGAGGTCTCTATGAATAGGAATTCCTAAGTATTTGATACCCTGTGAGGGCCAGGCAAAGGGAAAGTTGGACTGGATGGAATCCTATATGGATTTGGGGAGGGAGACATCGAGGGCCTCAGACTTCGCTGCATTGATTTTAAAATTTTACCATGTAACAAAGTGATCTATTTCAGCCATAACAGCATGGATGGATATATGTGATTGAGTGATATATACTAGGACATCATCAGCAAATAGAGAGCACTTGTACTCGGTGCCTCCCACCTCAATCCACCTAATATTGGGGTTATGGCGAATTGATGAGAGCAGGTGCTCCGTCACTAGGATGTATAAGAGAGGGGACAGAGGACATCACTGCCTTGTCCCATTGGTGATTGTGAAAGGTGATGAAAATGTTCTGACGCACCCCCTGGGCCTTGGGACACCCGGAGCCGGACCCTTTTTGGTGGATGCTGGTGGTTGTAGTCTTCGTGGCGGCGACCCAGTTCCGTGGCTCAGGGCGGTCAAACCAGTGGCGGAACTATTTATGTGGTTTTCATGTTTAAATGTCCGACTACGCCACCCGTGGATTGCGGTCAGAGTGAACCGCCGCTACAGGGCAGACCACTGAGGCTGGTGTTGTGGGTGCAGCAGAGCGTAGCATAACTCCCCACGGGAGGAGTATAGCCTCAGGGCAGTGTATGCGGAGGATGGGGGTGATGGTGCAGGGCAGCAGCAGTAACGACACGGAGTCAGTGATGCAGTTCAGGGCCTTTACTCACAGTTCTTATTATCCAGACCACGTCTGCAGGTAACGGCTGCCCACGTCGTACTGTGCTCACCAGGTGAGGGGCTCAGACAACTCCCAGATAACTTTGGAGCACTTCACAGGACCCCCTTTGTGTGTCCTTTGTCTGGCCTTTCTTACCAACACTTCTGTCCGGCTGCCTCGGGCCTCCTCTTGGTAAACTTGGCGCCAGTTTCCCTGACCCTATGTGGTGCCTTCCTAGCGGGTGTAGCGAGGGGCTGCGCCACATAAAATGTCAGAGCCTCCGGTTTCTAGCTGAGGGTCGTTTCCTGCCTCCACTAGTTCGGGGACCGGTCTCCCCCTTTGGCCTGACCCCTCCACGCAGGTGGATTCGGGCGTGCGGTGGCGACTCGCCCGTCCGCACCCCTGGGATCCCTTCATTCCTCGTTCCTGGAGCCTTCTCCGCTCCTCTTCCTTCCTTCTCCCTCTTCCAGGCCTGGGCCTCTGTTACTAGGCCCGCCTCCGGAGCAGAGCTCATGCAGAGCCCCTGCTCCCTGCCACTTCTGCTCAGACTTCTCTGCACTGAACTAAGATGGTGCCCACCTTTTATACTCCCTTCTCAATGCACCCAGGAACTGCTTCCTCCCTGCTCCTGCACTACAGGGTTCCCCTTCCTCAGTGTTCCCTCCCCCCACTCCAGCCAGGGACAGGGACTGTCGTGCCCATCTCAGGGGCATATTGGTCGCCCTGCCCCACGGCAATGTGGTGTAATGCATGCAGGTGTCGGGTCCTGATCCACACTCCATCCTTACCTGAGAGTGAGATATCACACCTCTGGGTGAGGTGCAATACGTCTGTAGCAACCGAGCCCTCAGGGTGCTACAGTTCCATTTATCTTCAGCCTAGGTGACGTATTGCGATACAGGGCCATGATTTTTGCTATAAAAGGGTCCCCTAGACCCCTACCCCAAGCTTTTTAAGAGAATCATATATGGCGTGCCAGGAGACTCTATGGAATGCTTTCTCAGCATCCAACGAGAGTATCTAATTACAAATTTTTAGCTGCATCTAGCCCAGGAAATACTTTGTGCCTAGTAGCAGTGTCTGCTAGTGAGCGGATTATCCCGGCTGTTAAGCAAGCTGCACCACCTGTAGTTTAGACACTTAATTTTTTCAAAGGAAATGCTTCGGGACCATGGGATACTTAGTGAAGAGCATCAGGAGGCACCCCAAGGCATAGGGGCTGGGACTGGCAGTAGGATGGCTTGCGGTGGACAGCCGAGCTCGATCCTTATAAAAGCTTTTTAACTGCAGCAGCTTTAGTGGACGCTACTGGAGCTGGAATTACCGCGGCTGCTGGCATGAGACTTGCCCTCCAATAGATCCTTGTAAATGGATTTAAAGTGTATTCATTCAAATTAGAGAGACAATTTAAATTAAAAAGCTTAGAGCTGCCTCCACCACAGGGGGGCTCGCTCGACCCACCAGCGGACAGGCACCAGTATTGGGAGAGGGGGGCTGGCCGTCAGGGTTCACCGCGGCTCTGGCACAAACCCGGCGACACGGAGGTGGCACGGGCAGGAGCGGACTGGCCGTGTCGGCTTCTCACTTTTTGGATTTTAGAAGGGCATGACATGCCTATATCTGTGTCTCCCCCTCCTTTTACTCCTCCACCTCTGTTATTTTCGCATGACTATATGTACTTGTCACTTTTCCATGTGTTAGTTATGTCTTCTGAGCAGTTTGTCAGCTTTTGGACACCTTTGAAGGTGTTTTCTATGTGTTTCTATGTGTTTTTGTTTGCCTGCCATTGGTTTTAACGGTGTTCGAAGGTGTTCGACGAACAGTTCGACGAACAGTTCGGCGAACACACGGGTGTTCGACGAACCGAACCGAACTCGAACACTACGGGGGTGGCTCAACACTACTTATAACAAACATGGTCCTCTTTCTTTTTCGCCTGTAAAGTGTAAGTTTTAATGATCAGCAGGGTCCTCTCTCTCCCATAGAGTGTGAGCTCTTATGATCAACAGGGTCCTCTCTCTCTCTCCTGTAGACTATAAGCTCTTATGATCAGCAAGGACCTCTCTCACCTGTAGAGTATAAGCTCTTATGATCAGCGAGGCCCCCTCTCTCCCCTGTAGCGTGTAAGCTCTTATGATCAGCGGGGTCCTCTCTCTCTCCCCTGTAGCGTGTAAGCTCTTATGGTCAGCAGGATCCTCTCTCTCCTGCAGAGTGTAAGCTCTTATGGCCAGTGAGGTCCCCCCTCTCTCTCTCCCCTGTAGAGTGTAAGCTCTTATGGTCAACAGGGTCCTCTCTCTCTCCTGTAGAGTGTAAACTCTTATGGTCAACAGGGTCCTCTCTCTCTCCTGTAGAGTGTAAACTCTTATGATCAGCAGGGTCCTCTCTCTCCTGTAGAGTGTAAACTCTTATGGTCAGCAGGGTCCTCTCTCTCTCCTGTAGAGTGTAAGCACTTATGGTCAGCAGGGTCCACTCTCCTGTAAAGTGTAAGCACTTATGGTCTGCAGGGTCCACTCTCTCTCCTGTAGAGTGTAAGCTCTTATGGTCTGCAGGGTCCACTCTCTCTCCTGTAGAGTGTAAGCACTTATGATCAGCAGGGTTCTCTCTCTCCTCTCTCCTATGTATATTTTATGAGCAATTAAAAGCTTTCCTGTATTGACATTCATGCAAATTTATTCGAAGCGAGCATTGTACAAACATTTACGTTAATATGTGAAGGTTTCACCAATTTAAGATACACTAGGTAACTGCTCTCCTCCAAATTAAAGATGTCCGAGTGCATCCAGAGAAGGTAATTAACCAAATCTGCTAATCTGGTTGATAAACTTCACTCAGAGACTGAACCACGCAAATGGCATACTTTATTATATAGACATGGGGTTAAATAGCATTCTCCTTCTAGGTGGGATTAGTAAAATATATTGCTCTTTTCTGATAACTCGGCACGCTGTAATTTGTTCATCTAAGTATCTCTTGCACTCAGTAACGCCTTAGGAATTCCGATGGGAGGGGTGAGTTCGTTTCTCAGCGCCATCTTTGCCAACTCGACATGAGTCTCTCCGTTATCAGCCGTGCACATGCATACGTCATTCCCAGGAAATCATTTAGTTGTTCGTGTCTACAAATTAGAACAGAAGCTGTTAGTTATATATTCATTAACTATTAACATAATCCATGTGCATATACACATTTGCATACATACATACACATAGATTATTTCATCATCTCTATATTGATTCACACTGATTAGGTAATCTATTAAAAGAAACTAATTGATTTTCTATAATATATATATTTTACCTTGACAGACCCCCCTAAAATCAATTATTTGCTTTTAATATCCATATGCTAAAAATCAGAGGGGGAGAAGAAATTGACCCTATATTAAGGCTATTCTGGAACCCTACGATGTGACGGGCGCCCCGTCCCTTTTAGACAGACCCAGCGACGTTCCTAAATCTAACTCGTACGAAGACCTACAGGAAAGGGGTGGAGACTCTAAAAGATCTAGTGACTGGGTAATCGAGGGCCACCCCTAACACAGAAAAATGGATATTAACTTTACAAACTCATTTACTTCCAGTAATCTCTCTGGTACAACACTTTTGTTCTAAGGGGAACTGTTTGTTCATAGATTTTGAGAGCCTTAGTAACTTTCCTTGTGGGATCGTTATTGCTTGGGATATAAGTACAACAATGCTCACCTATCATTTTGCATACCCCTCCTTTCTCTGCAAGTAACATATCCAGTAGAGATGAGCGGTGTTCGACTCGAACTGTTCGCCAATCTCAAATTCGAGCTGTTTTGGGCGGTGTTCGAGCCGTTCGGCGAACACGAACAATTTGAGAAAAATTCGGCTGTTCGAGGTTATGTTCGATAACTGTTCGTGCACCAAAATCATAACTGGATTTTTTCTCAGCAATGCTGAAAATTAATGTTAATGCGCAGTTTGAGTGTACAGCAGGGCGGGGGGAGGGGCAGGGGATGGATCTCTGCAGAAATAATGAAGATCTCCATTTTTTTTCTCTTTCCCGCATTTACAGTAGGGAGGTGCAATCTGTCAGCCTATCAGCAGCGCACACACGGAGCGAACTGCTTTTTTTCACACAAGCAAGGGCATGTGTCATTGGCAGTGTATGTCACATGTCTTTGCCCTATAAGACCCAGCCATTTTCCCCGTCGCCACCATTTTCTCACTGCTGCAGCTGCGTGTTAGACAGCACCGCTGTTGCTGTGTGCACTATACTTTGTTAATTTGAAGCCAATTTTCGCACAAATCTACAGATAGCTTGGGAGTAGGGAATAGTTGTGATTGCAGTCCTTTTAAGGACTAGGTTACATCATTTCCTACGACTTTTATCAGGCAGGTCTGTGCTCTTAAATAGATAGGTTGGGAGTAAAGATTAAATGTAATTGCAGTCCTTTACAGGGCTAGGTTACATCAGTTCCTATCACTTTTATCAGGCAGGTCTGTGCTCTTAAATAGATAGGTTGGGAGTAAAGACTAATTGTAATTGCAGTCCTTTTCAGGGCTAGGTTACATCAGTTCCTATCACTTTTATCAGGCAGGTCTGTGCTCTTAAATAGATAGGTTGGAAGTAAAGATTAAATGTAATTGCAGTCCTTTACAGGGATAGGTTACATCAGTTCCTATCACTTTTATCAGGCAGGTCTGTGCTCTTAAATAGATAGGTTGGGAGTAAAGACTAATTGAAATTGCAGTCCTTTTCAGGACTAGGTTACATCAGTTCCTATCACTTTTTGCCAGGCAGGTCTGTGCCAGTGCTGTGCAAGTTTTTTTCACAGCACTTGGCTAAATCTAGCAAAGCAAATCCTTTTTGTCCTCTTGCAGTGTGTGTTAGTCAGTGGAAAAGCCAATCTGTGTTGCAAGTTATACCACCTGTGTATAGAATACAATTTTTTTACTGCAGCTAGTGAAGTAAAACCTTTTGGGCATAGCATCATTCTATTAGTCCATCTATACTAACCTCCAGCAGGTTGCAAATTCAAAATAATTTTTATCTGCATCTAGCTCTGAAAAAATATTTGGGCTTCGGCTTCTAGCAGTGTGTGGGACTTGTTCTATTAGTCCATCTATACTAACCTCCAGCAGGTTGCAAATTCAATATAATTTTTTTCTGCATCTAGCTCTGAAAAAATATTTCGGCTTGTAGCAGTGTGTGGGACTTGTTCTATTAGTCCATCTATACTAACCTCCAGCAGGTTGCAAATTCAAAATAATTTTTATCTGCATCTAGCTCTGAAAAAATATTTGGGCTTCGGCTTGTGGCAGTGTTTGGGACTTGTTCTATTAGTCCATCTATACTAACCTCCAGCAGGTTGCAAATTCAAAATAATTTTTATCTGCATCTAGCTCTGAAAAAATATTTGGGCTTCGGCTTGTAGCAGTGTGTGGGACTTGTTGTATTAGTCCATCTATACTAACCTCCAGCAGGTTGCAAATTCAATATAATTTTTTTCTGCATCTAGCTCTGAAAAAATATTTCGGCTTGTAGCAGTGTGTGGGACTTGTTCTATTAGTCCATCTATACTAACCTCCAGCAGGTTGCAAATTCAATATAATTTTTATCTGCATCTAACCCAGCCAATACTTTTGGGCTAATACCACAGTTTGGCCACTCAGCTCTGCTCGGTTCCCATCCATTGTTTTTTGTGCAAACAACTCCAGAGCTGTAAATTAGTTAACCACCAAAATGAGTGGAAAAAGGCCTGCTGCTGGTGGAAAGGGGAATAGGCATGTTGGGAAGGGAAAAAAAGGTTGTGTCCGTGGGGTAGGTGTTAAAGCAACAGTAACATCTGCAGAAGAAAGACCATCTTCCAGCCAAACTAAGATGTCTACTTCTTTTAGCGGACAATGTGATAAGATCCCTTTCTTACGGCCACGCCAATCGCTACAAATTCCAGATGAGGCGCAAAAACAGCAGGTGCTTCAACGGATATCAAGTGCTCCTTTAAGTGGGCTCTCCTCCACCTCAACTTCAACATCACAAATACTCCAGTCCTCAGAGGTGTCACCCCAATCGCACTTGCTTCCTCACAGCTCCCAAGTCTACAGCTGCCCGTCTGAGTATGGGGTAGAACAGATGGTTGAGTCTGCAGAGCTGTTTACTCATACTATAGCCTGGGAATCAGAGGTCGGCTCCAGAGCTTCTTTGAATCCAGACGAGGAAATGATCTGCACTGATGCCCAGAATCTTTATGAGTCGGATCCAGGACCAGACGCAGAAGGTTCGGACCATAATGTAGACCCTCGTTCCCAAACTGTAACTCCTGTTGGTGGAGACAATGAGGAAGATGATGATGAGACTCAAATACCTGATTGGAGCGACAACTTTAGTTTTTTGTCAGGGCAGGAACAGGTTGGCTCTGAGGACGATGGGTGTGATAACACACAGGGTGATGATGACGAGGTTGGAGATCCCACTTACTGTCAACCCACAGTCAGCCAAGAGATGAGGTCAGCAGAGGAGGTGGAGGAGGATGCTAGTGAAGACGAGGTCAGGTTGCGCCTTCCTGGACAGAGACGTAGTACTGGAAGCACGTCAACAACTGCATCCTCAAACACAACTCTGCCTCTGACCACAAGTCGTGGTGGCTCTTCAGGTCGCTTGGGTGCTAAGCCTTGCATAACCTGAGCATTTTTTCTGATCGATAAAGATGACCCAACTCGTGTTATCTGTAACATTTGTCAACAAAAGCTAAGTAGAGGCCAAAAAATACATAGTTTGAGTACTTCATGCATGAACCGACACATGGATATGAAGCATAAGTAGCAGTGGGAAGCTCACTGTGCTAAAATGCGGCCTAGCCAGCCGGGCCAACCACCATCTGCCACATCTTGTGAATCCACAGCCACTTCATCCTCTGTGACTGGGGGGACAGCAGTCACACCTGTTTTGGGACGCAGCCCTGCCACCTCTTTACCCGCAACAGCCAGCGTGATTGGCAGGTCATCATTTTCATTGGAGGTGGAAACACCAGCTGGTGTTCAGCGCTGTCCGACATCGATAGCACCACCTTTGGATCAAGGCAACCTAACATGTCCGCCTGCATCTTCCTCACAGACCGGCAGTTTGCCAGGGACACCCTTCTCAACCCCGTCTAAGCACAACAGCCAGTCCTCGGTCCCTCAGATGTGGACAAGTAAAAGATCATTTCCTCCTAGCCATGAGAAAGCTAAGAGGTTGAATTTCACCATCTGCAAGCTCTTGGCTACAGAAATGCTTCCTTTACACCTGGTGGACACAGAGGATTTTCGAGACCTTATGTCCGTCGCAGTGCCCCAGTACCAGATGCCCAGTCGGCACTACTTCTCAAAGAAAGGTGTGCCTGCGCCCCACCAGCATGTCGCACACAACATCACCGCTTCTTTGAGAAACTCTGTGTGTGACAGGGTGCATTTCACCACAGACACTTGGATGAGTAGGCATGGACAGGGGCGTTACATGTCGCTGACTGGGCACTGGATAACTATGGTGACAGCAGGACAAGGGGCTGCTGTCCAAGTCTTGCCATCCCCACGAGTTGTGCGTCAATCCTCTTTATCTCAAAGTTCCTCCACTGCTTCTGCCTCCTCAACCCCCTCTTGGTCCTCCACCTGCACCCAAAGCCTGTCTGGTCATGCCACAAGCTTTCTAACTGCACAGAAGGGATCCTGCACACCTCCTTACTATGCTGGCAGCAGGGCTCAACGTCATCAGGCGGTTTTTACTTTGAAATGTCTGGGAAATGTGAGTCACACAGCTGAGGAGTTGTGGTCAGCTCTGGAGAACCAGTTTCATGAATGGTTGTCTCCACTGGACCTAAAACCAGGGAAGGTCGTGTGTGACAATACTGCAGAGGGCACGGTCACTGTGTGCTCACTTCCGCCGTTCGCATCCCGCAGCTCAGCGACTTACATCTCTCCAGAAGTCGTTGGGCCTGCCACTTCACCGGCTAAAATGCGATGTGCCTACCTGGTGGAATTCAACTCTGCACATGTTGCAGCGACTGTGGCAGCACTGACAAGCCCTGGTGCAATACGTTCTGACGTATAGCCTGGGCCAACGAGATCCAGAGGTGGGGCAAATCACGGTGGAGGAGTGGTCTCAGATCAGGGACCTATGCACCCTTCTGCACAATTTTGAAATGGCGACGAAGATGTTTAGTGCTGACGATGCCATTATCAGCATGACTAGTCCGGTGACTTACATGCTGGAGCACATGTTAAACAGAATTCGGAGTCAGGTGGTGGCACAAGAGGAGGTGGAGGAAGCAGAGGAGGAGGAGTTGTATGCGGAAGGGCTAACATCTGCAAGGTCCAGACGGTCGGCAGCACCAAGGCAGCAGGCATGTGAGGGTGGGGGAGATGGTTTTACCAGGGCGCATGGTAGCAGCCAAACTAGTGAGGAAGGTGCAGGAGCCCAGGAAGAAGTGGAGGACGAACTGATGGAAGACTCATCAGATGAGGGAGACCTTGATCACATTTCTGTTGTGCGAGGTTGGGGGGAGAGGGCAGAGGAAGGAAGCATGATTGTTACCTTGCCACCAACACAACAGGGACTTGGTGCTCCTGGATGCGCAAGACACATGAGTGCCTTCTTGCTGCACTACTTGCAACATGACCCTCGAATTGTGAGAATTAGAAATAATCCTGACTACTGGGTTGCCACACTGTTAGATCCCCAGGACAAAAGTAAATTTTCAGAAATTATTCCTGCCATAGAAAGAGATGCACGCATGCAGGAGTATCAGCAGAGACTGTTTCAGAATCTTACATGTGCTTTTCCCCAAAACACTAGTGGTGCACGTAGTGAATCTCACAGTTCCAACTTGCCAACCGTGGGACCGTCGAGTGTTCAGCACTCAAAACGTAACAAAAACACAGTATCTGCTGGTAACATCAATTTTGCGGAATCATTTCACCACTTTTTTAGCCCATCCTTTGCAAGGCCACAGGAGACAAGAAGTCGGACACATAGTCAACGCCTAGAGACGATGGTACAGGAGTATCTCCAAGTAAACATTGAAGCCATGACTGTGTCACTGGACCCTTGCTCTTTTTGGGCTTCCAATCTGGTTAAATGACCGGAGCTCGCCACTTACGCCTTGGAGATCTTGTCATGTCCCGCAGCCAGTGTTCTGTTTGAACGTGTGTTCAGCGCTGCTGGTGGTGTGCTGACAGATAAGTGCACGCGGCTCTCCACTGATAATGTAGACAGACTCACGTTCATAAAGATGAACAAATCATGGATCCGAAACAACTTTTCTACCCCTGTGTCATCCTGGGGAGAGTAAAAGCTTGATGATTTGTTAAAATCACCTCACCAACCGTTTTAAGCTTTCAAATTACTAATCATGTTTATCTGTATCTTGGCTGGAAAATAATTTGGGCCTTGTAGCAGTGTGCAGTACTGATTATATTAGGCCATCTATACTAAACTCCACCAGATTTAAAATTACTAATCATGTTTATCTGCATCTTGGCTGGAAAATAATTTGGGCCTTGTAGCAGTGTGCAGTACTGATTCTATTAGGCCATCTATACTATACTCCACCAGATTTAAAATGACTAATTATGTTTATCTGTATCTTGGCTGGAAAATAATTTGGGCTTTGTAGCAGTTTGCAGTACTGATTCTATTAGGCCATCTATACTAAGCTCCACCAGCTTTCAAATTAATAATAATTTTTAGCTGCATCTAAAATAATTTTGGGGCTCCTAGATGCGCAAGACACATGAGTGCCTTCTTGCTGCACTACCTTCAACATGACCCTCAGATTGTCAGAATTCGAAATAATCTTGACTACTGGGTTGCCACACTCTTAGATCCCCAACACTCTTCGATCAACCTTTTCATTTTAATAAAGAACAAAAAAATGGTAATTTTTGAAATTATAAGCATTAGCAGGTTATTAGAAACTGAAATCAAACAGTTTTCAACTCAAAACTTTATTCTAGGTGATGTTTTATTTGCACATAGGACCCCTTGTTCGAAAGGAGCTTCTGAACTCTCTCGTCCATTGAATTTGTCAGGTTTTGGATGGTTTCTGCTTCAATTGTTTTGCATGAGGACAGAATACCCTCCCAGAGCTGTTGCTTCGATGTGATCTGCCTCCCGCCATCATAGACACTCCTTTTGATGATGCTCCAGAGGTTCTGAATGGGGTTGAGGTCAGGGGAGCATGGGGGTCACACCATAAGTTTGTCCCCTTTTATGCCCATATCAGCCAGAGATGCAGATGTGTTATGTGCAGCATGAGACGGTGCATTATCATGCATGAAAATGATCTTGCTGCGGAATACACGGTTCTTCTTCTTGAACCATGGCAGGAAGTGCTGTTTGGGAAACTCCACATACATTATGGAGTTCATCTTTACCCCTTCAGGGATCCTAAAGGGGCCGACAATCTCTCTCCCCATGATTCCAGCCCAAAATATTACTCCACCTCCTCCTTGTTGGCGCCGTAGCCGTGTTTGCATGGGGTGTCTATCAACCAGCCATGCTCCACTCCATCCATCTGGACCATCGAGCGTTGCACGGCACTCATCGGTGAACAAAACAGTTTTGAAGTCAGTCTTCATGTATTCTTTGGCCCACTGGAGCCTTTTTTGCTTGTGTGCAGTGGATAGAGGAGGTCGACAGGATGGCTAACGCACAGCTGCAAACCTCTGAAGGACTCTGCATCTTGTTGTTTGGGGGACTTTGGAGGCACCAGCAGCTTCAAAAACTTGTCTGCTGCTATGACAAGGCTTTTTTGCCGCTGTTCTTTTAACCTGATGTAATTGCCTGTAGGAAAGAGTCCTCAATTTTCCCTTATCAGCAAGCACACGTGTGTACTGTGAATCAGCTATATACTTCTTGATTGTGCGATGATCAGGATGAAGTGTCTTGGCAATGTTGATTGTAGTCATGCCTTGACCTAAACACTCCACAATTTGTTGCTTCTCAGCAGCCGACACATTCTTTTTCTTTCCGATTTTGGCAGAAAATGTAGGCTGCTTAATAATGTGGGACAGCCTTCTTAAGTAGTCTTGCCTTTCATTGGACACACCTGCCAAACTAATTAGCACATGTGTCTGCAATTGCTTACAGTGATATAAAGAGCCCTGACACACATCACCATCAATGAGTTTAACTGACAAACAAAAAAATTCTTACCTTATCACTCCTAAACACTTTTTGCATAATAATTTGGAACACAGTGTACATGTGCTTTTCCTCAAAACACCAGTGATTCACGTAGTGAATCTTACAGTTCTAACTTGCCAACCGTGGTCTGTATGGAGTTGTTCAATAAAGGGCCCAAAATTAAGATAACATAGACGGGAGAGGTCTCTATGAATACGAATTCCTAAGAATTTGATACCCTGTGAGGGCCAGGCAAAGGAAAAGTTGGACTGGATGGAATCCTGTATGGATTTGGAGAGGGAGACATCGAGGGCCTCAGACTTCGCTGCATTGATTTTAAAATTTGACCATGTAACAAAGTGATCTATTTCAGCCATAACAGCAGGGATGGATATATGTGATTTAGTGATATATACTAGGACTTCATTAGCAAATGCAGAGCACTTGTACTCGGTGCCTCCCACCTCAATCCACCTAATATTGGGGTTATGGCGAATTGATGAGAGCAGGTGCTCCGTCACTAGGATGTATAAGAAAGGGGACAGAGGACATCCCTGCCTTGTCCCATTGGTGATTATGAAAGGTGATGAAAATGTTCCATTTATCTGCAGCCTAGGTGACGTATTGCGATACAGGGCGGTGATTTTGGCTATACAAGTGTCCCCTATACCCCTACCCCAAGCTTTTTAAGAGAATAATATATGGCGTGCCAGGAGACTCTATGGAATGCTTTCTCAGCATCCAACGAGAGTATCTAATTGCAAATTTTTAACTGCATCTAGCCCAGGAAATACTTTGTGCCTAGTAGCAGTGTCTGCTAGTCAGCGGATTATCCCAGCTGTTAAGCAAGCTACACCACCTGTAGTTTGGACACTTAATTTTTTCAAAGGAAATGGTTCGGGCCCCCGGGGCACTCAGTGAAGAGCATCGGGGAGGCACCCCAAGGCATAGGGGCTGGGACTGGTGGTAGGATGCCTTGCGGTGGACCGCCGTGCTCGATCCTTATAAAAGCTTTTTAACTGCAGCAGCTTTAGTGGACGCTACTGGAGCTGGAATTACGCGGCTGCTGGCATGAGACTTGCCCTCCAATAGATCCTTGTAAAAGGATTTAAAGTGTACTCATTCAAATTAGAGAGACAATTTAAATTAAAAAGATTAGACCTGCCTCCACCGCAGGAGGGCTCGCTCGACCCACCAGCGGACAGGCACCAGTATTGGGAGAGGGGGGCTGGCCGTCAGGGTCCACCGTGGCTCTGGCACAAACCCGGCGACACGGAGGTCGCACGGGCAGGAACGGACTGGCCGTGTCGGCTTCGCACTTTTTTGGTTTTAGAAGGGCATGACATGCATATATCTTTGTCTCCCCCTCCTTTTACTCCTCCACCTCTTTTCTTTTCGCATGACTATATGTACTTGTCACTTTTCCATGTGTTAGTTGTGTCTTCTGAGCAGTTTGTCAGCTTTTGGACACCTTTGAAGGTGTTTTCTATGTGTTTCTATGTGTTTTTGTTTGCCTGCCATTGGTTTTAACGGTGTTCGAAGGTGTTCGACGAACAGTTCGGCGAACATACGGGTGTTCGACGAACCAAACTCGAACACTACGGGGGTGGCTCAACACTAATATCCAGAGCTATTCTGTTTTGGAAGGCCACGGTAGATGTGGGTGCTAGTTGGTCAGCTATTCCTTGTAAGGCATCTTTGGTGTAATTGACAAATCTTTGTTAGTTATAATATCTGTAATTTATCCAATCTACGTTCTTGTTAATGGTTATTATGGGTATTATGGACTCAAATCCCGCCTTCACTTGGTCTCAGGCATTGAATTCGTCTGGCACCCCACTAAGCACTCCGAGAACATCAATATATATATGTGGGGCAAAACTGCCTTTGCGATTAACTTCTCTCTTGGCCCTGTATGTGCCTGTAAACGTAGCCTTTATTTACTCTTTGAATTACTGGGACTCAGATATAAGGTAAGCAGACATTATTGCTTTAGTTATGGCACATTCCCCAGTCTATTTGCCCTCCAATCTAATCCTAATCTTCATGTTACCACATTCAAGGAAGTGTTGTACCAGAAAACTGGAATATCATTCTCTTTAGTAATAATTACTTGGAATGCACGTGTTACCGTAACAAAGGCTTCCCCCCCAGCTACTGTTATCAGACAAAGGAACATCAGGGTTGTGGGTTCTTTATCCAGACAAAATCTCCAGGTTGGATGCTGTGAGTACCTGGTTCTAGATCTGAGTCTGGAATAGAACAGTACACTGTAGCATGTGTTAGTTTTAACTCTTTAGCAAGTCCGACAACAAAATTCACAAGCTTATCATTCCCTGAACTAAGCTGCTGTGGGTAATATCGACCCATTCTAGGTGGCCCCCCAAACAAGATCTTATATGGTGTGAGCCCTGTGGGTTGTCTCGGGGTATTTCGGACTGAGTATAGGGCAATAGGCAGCACCTTCGGCTATGGAAGTGACAATTCTTTACTGGCTTTAAGAATTTTGTTTTTTTAAAGTGCCATTCATCCTTTCAACTTTGCCGTTACTTTGAGGATGATAAGGAGTATGCAGGCCCACATCCGCCCCAATCATCTTCCAGATTGATTTGGTAACTTCTGCAGTGAAGGCGGGTCATTGATCACTTTCAATCACTTCTGGGATCCCGAATCTGCAGATAAGTTCTGCCAGAAGCCTTTTCACTGTAGTTCTAGCAGTCATGTTGGCCACTGGGTATGCATCTGTCCAGCCGGAAAACATATCCACCACCATCAGAACATATTCATATCTTCCACTGATCAATTTGGATTCTCTGAAAAGGATACTGTGACTTTGCCAGTTTCTTCTTTGACACATGTTCTGTTCTTCCGGGTTTACAAGTGTTACAAATCTCACAGCTCCTAGTATAGTTTGTAGCAAGAGCTGAGATCTCGGGTGCAATATAAAGTTTATTGATAGCTGAAATCATTTGATTGTTCCCTCTATGTACCTTTCCATGAGCCCACTGAACCACTGAAGGATACAGTGGTCTTGGCAGACATATTCTTCTTCCCACTCTCCAGATTCGGTCCTTACAAAACGTTCCTCCCCGTCCGATCCATCCTTGTTTTCCTTCTTCCGTTACCGCATTCTGCCAGTCCACTTAAGTCCTGTGTCGGATTCTCTTCCAGTCTTTGCTCCTCTTCATCTTCCGACCCCTTCTTTTTCCAACCCCAAATTTCTCATTCCCGTTTCTTCCTCATCTCCTCATTGTCTCTGACTTCTGGTGAGCGCAAACACCTCCGTACCCTCCGACACCTCTGCTTCCTCTGGAAATATTGGTTCCATAGCTGTTGCTTTTGCTGTAATGTCAGCCCTTGGCTTCCTCTGAATTCAGTTTCCCATAAGCCTTAATTTTGATCACAGCCACTTGTCTAGGTAACTTCAGAGCTTCTAGCAGACTTCTCACTGCCGCTGCATTCCGGATTGGAGCTCCACTGGCTGTCTTATAGCCCCTTAGGGCCCATATCAGGCCAAAGTTGTGGGCAATCCTGAATCCGTACCTCGAGTCCATGTAGATATTGGCCACTCGACTCTGCGCACTTGCAGGCTTCGGTCAGAGCATAAAGTTCGGCCTCTTGAGCTGACATATAAGATGGCAATGGTACAGCAGAAACAACCGTTGGTGGGGACACCACCGCATATCCGATATGGTAAGTTCCATATTCATCTGCGTATCTGGACCCGTCAGTATACAGTATCAGATCCGCTTCAGGCAGTGGCTGCTCAGAGACAGTAGGTAGGTGAGAGGTTTCTGCCTTCATGACCTCAAGGCAATCATGGTCACTCTAATCAGGGTATTCATGGTCTTCTGAGGACCCCCCTAAGTCTTCAGGGCAGTCCCCCCTTGACAGAGGAAGCAAAGTGGAGGGGTTCAAGACAGTACATCACCGAAGAGCTATATTTTGTGGTAAAAGGAGCTCACATTGGATTCTGACACGACGTTGCATAGATAGATGGTTGTGCTGGGTTTGTGCAAGGATAGCTTTCAACCCCCATAGTTGTAGGATGGCCAAGTACAACATCTGCTGTTCTGTGGAGGAGTTCTGTAGCTGTAGCTGTAGTAACTTTTCATCCGATGGTGGCCTGAAATTGGAGCAAAGACTATCTGAACCTGTGGCAAGTTTGGTCGTCTGGACAGCAGAGGAATAGATCATCCACATATTGTATCAATGTGACTTCAGGGTTCTCACTCTTCCAGGGTTGGAGACAGGTAGTTTAGGCCAGTGTGAAGTGATGAGGAGAGTTCTGAGCTCCTTGAGGCATAACGGTCCAGGTGTACTGTACTCCTCTGTGCGTAAAAGCAAAAAGATACTGACAGTCTGGATGCAGAGGCACACTGAAGAAGGCATTTGCCAAGTCGATTACTGTGAAATGCGTTGCCTCAGGGGGAATTTCACTGAGTAATGTATGTGGATTTGGCACCACTGGGGTCTCCAGGATTGTAACTGCATTCACAGCTCTCAGATCTTGCACCATCCTGAATTTATCCGGTTCTCCTCTGCAGTTTTCTTCTTCACTGGAAACAATGGAGTATTAGCAGGAGAAACACAGGGAATTAATGCTCCTTTCTTATAGCAGGAGGTGGGCTTGTTTGTCTAGGAAATAGTTCATTCAGGTTATCTTGTGAGGTCATCTGGCGGCTGAGTGAGCCTGATCTAGCTGTGGCACTTTCCACAGCTCGGGTGAGAATTTGAGATTTGTGATAGTCATTGCTGATTAGTCTTATCTCCTCCAACATAGTTAGTCCTCTATACTCCCCTATAGCTTGGACTATCGCTTGGGCACAAGCTTGTATAGGAAATCCATTTATTCCAGAACTTATAGCAGGAAGAGCAATAGAAATAAGGTTCCTTGTTCCAACATAGTTCAGAATATTGTTGATTGTAGCTCTAAGTTGTGTCACAAACTAATCATGATGATCTTCATCATGCACATTCCGGGTGTAGTGTGTATTGCTGCCTGTATTCTGGGTGTGCCAAGATGGCTACCACTGGAAGGCAGCACACTACAGGAAGGGTGCGCCAAGATGGCCGCCACCAAAGGGACATCTGGTCAGAGGCTGGAGGTGATGCAATGGGTGTAGCAACATGGCCGCTGCAGAAAAGGTTGGAACTTTGGGCGGACATAGGTATAACAGATGAGGATGGGGCACTAGGAGTGGCTTGGGTAGTAGCAAGGGGTGGGCCTCCTGGACGGGGCTCGTGACATGCAACACAATAATCTGCTGACTGCAATTTGTACAGGTCCATCCCCCCCGTCCGCCATTATCGGGCGGTGGCTGGAAAGCAGTATCTTTGTAATACACATAACATGGCATCTTTCCCTTATTGTCTGTAGTTTCTTCCTCCATCCATCCTTCTTTGACAAATTCTCTGCTGTTCTATATCAAGCCAAGGCTGTTTGTAACAATCCTTTATCTTTTAGCTTGCCCTTTTCCTTTTTCATAATTCCTTGCTATTCTAGCAACTGTAACCGGCCCTTATCTGATAGCTCGCATATTTTAGTTAACTGTTTAAGTTTCTGCACATACTTTTTCCCTTCTTTCGACAAACTCAGTGCAGCCTTTTTCCACATATATGCACTTTCCAACAACCCATTATATTCCTTGCTGCATTCAACATCTCGTACTGTAATCTACCCGCCCGGTTACGACCCACACAATGACATTACTCTTTTGGTTTTCTCTACATATTTCCTTCCTTCTCTTCTATTTCAACATATCCTTCATCACAAATCTCATGTGCAACTTTCCTAAACTTTTCTAAACTTAAACACTTTGGGTGCATTCTTAAATGATCTTTTCCCCTCTCGACCGACCATGATAGTCATCACATCCTCTCCCTCCTGAGGGGGAGACACTCTCTTTCTGCTCCACGGAAACATTGATTAATCACTACTGCCTTCCAACTGACAAAGATCCTTGATTTGTGCACAGTACGAGTCCGGCCGGCCTCAGCTGCTGTTCCACTGACTCACCCCTCCCGTCGGGGGAGTCAAGTACGGCACTAGGTGAAAGGAGGAGAGCTCTCATCCGCAGCTCTCCAGACACTCAATATAGTTATATCTGTGTGCGTGTCCTACCTAATCTTCGATCACCTGCTGCGACTGAAACTAATAGTGTTCAGTCTCCTAAGAATCTTTGTCAGAAGTTAAGGGAGATTCATACACAGAGCAGCAGTTAGCCAGGAGCGACTACACACCAGAGTTCTTGGAATCACACAGCGGGGACCCGCCCAGTCACACGGGCTGTCCCTAAGGGCCAATCTAGACACCACAAACTCACCAGAGACCTCAGCATGGGCATTGACATTGCGAAATGCCATTGGGGACCATGGGGTGCGGATATACATGCGTTTTACAAGCATATACGCTTGTAATACGCAACGTGGGCACGCAGCCTAATAAGCAAAGCAGCAAATATTTTGATAATCACAAATATGTACTCTTAACAATGCTCCAACTGCTTCTGAAATATTTATTCTCTTGAAACACAATCCACCCTATTTAAGACTTGAATTTCCACTCGCCCTTTTTGTCGATCGAACGGTGGACCAAGCAAACAATCTCCATTTTCATTACACAATTTTCGAAAGTTGAAAGATAATTTTTTTCGCTTGCCTAAGTTATCACATGCACCATTAACGAGCATTTTTGGACTCAACCCTCTAACATTACAAAATGATCGTGAACGATGCTTCATTAACAGTAGTATTTGATGGATTATTGTCCAGTGTAAATATAGGTTTATACGGTAACTTTTAAGATGACAAAGGCATGGGCGTGATAAGGTAGGACAACCAGGTAATAGGTGCTCACGTATTGTTGAAGGAGGGTGAAATAAATCAAATAAAAATAAAAAATATATATTTTTATAATTTAAAACCACAACGCGTTTCGGCTGTAGACAGGTGTTTATATATAACTGATACGTAAGTACATAGACGGACCTAAAAAAGAGAATGGCTCCTGACTTTTGACTTTATAGAACCTACATGTATAAACAGACTAAACCATATATCTATGTCATATCCAGAATATAAAGGAAGCATTATATGATTTTCTAATGTTGTTACATTATAAAATACTAAATCATTGTGATCGGTGTACTTTACAGTGTTACCAGACGTAATTACAGGATCATAAAAGTCAAATCCGTATATTCCGGCGTATAAGATGACCTGGTGTATAAGACGACCCCCCTACTTTCCTGTTAAAATATAGAGTTTAGGATATATTCACCGTATAAGACTACCCCTTTTCCAACGCATACCAAACACCGGTAAAAATTTTAAAAAAACAGATTTGAATTTAACATGGTCCTTTTTTAATTTAAATTCTTATGACATGCAGGTATATAGCAGGAAAACTGTCACTCATAAACATATTAAAATAGGGGGGACCCCACGTCATTTTTTGGGGGGGTCCCCCATTCTAATAGCTAGTAAAGGCTAGGTATTCAGCTGGGGGCTGATATTAGTAGCCTGGGAAGCTCCGTGGGTATTACCCTCTTCCCAGACTTCAAACATCTGCCCCAGCCGTCTGCTTAACCTCCGCTAGAGACTATAATGATGGTGGATCCCACGCCAATTTTCTTTTTAAAAAATCCTTTATTTTAACACTAAATGACAATTGAGGGGTTAATAAAGATGCAGTCCCTAAATTATTAATTTTGTAATTAATTTTTCCCAAAAATGTTGACGTGGGGCTTCGCCATATTTTTGTGTCCAGCCAGGTACAGCAGGCAGGAACGGGCTGCCCCCAACCACCAGCTGCCTATTTGTACCTGGCCGGACACAACAATATAGGGAAGCCCTTTTTTTTTAATTATTTCATGAAATAATTAAAAAAAATAATACGTGGGGCTTCGCCCTATTTTTGTGTCCAGCCAGGTACAACTAGGCAGCTGGGGGCTGGAATCTGCAGCGCAGGGAGGCCCAAGCTTTCTGGGCCCCCCCCCCGCTGCAAATTGCAGTCCGCAGCCACCCCGGAAAATGGCGCGTTCATAGAAGCGCCATCTTCTGGCGCTGTACCCAACTCATCCAGGGCCCTGGTGCGGTGGCTCACTGGGTAATAAAGGGGTTAGGGCCAGCTTGGCATTATCAGCTGGCCCTAAGCCCGAAATTCATGGGGTCACGCCAATATTAGACATGACCACCATGAATTTCTAGTAAAGTAATTAAAAAAAACAACACCCAGAATAAAGTCCTTTAATTGAAATAAAGACACAATTTTTTAATGTTCTAAATTAAACCATACTTACCATCACGCCCATTCCAGCTGAAGCCAATGTCTTCTGCAATAAAAGTAAAATAATAAAGCAACCTTACCTCTCCATGGTTCCCAGGACCGGTCCAGCTCTGCTACATTCACATGACAGGCTGGACCGCAGCAGAACGCTGCCGTTCAGCTTGCCATGCGGCAGACACTGAGAAGCGCAGGCATGCTTGTGCTCCTCAGTGTCTGACTGTGACGGCATCCAGATGAGCCGAGAACATGTCCAATGAACTCGGCTCACCTCATGCACGTCACTGACAGCGTGGGAAAATTCTCCTGCTCCCCGCATGCGCAGTAGAAGTTTCCCACGCTGTCAGTGACGGACGTCTAGGAGGTGAGCTGAGTTCATTGTCGGCTCATCTGGATGCCGTCACAGTCAGACACTGAGGAGCGCAAGCATGCCTGCGCTTCTCAGTGTCTGCGGGATGACAGGCTGGATGGCAGCGTTCTGCTGCGGTCCAGCCTGTCATCTCGATGTAGCAGAGCTGGACCCGTCCTGGGAACCATGGGAAGGTAAGGATGAGGTTGGTTTATTATTTTTCTTTTATTGCAGGAGATCGTTGGCTTCAGCTGGAATGGGCGTGATGGTAAGTATGGTTTAATTTAGAACAATAAAGATTTGTGTGTTTATTTCAATTAAAGGACTTTATTCTGGGTGTTTGTGTTTTTTTTAACTTTGACTATGGGGTTAGTAATGGGGGTGTCTTATAGACGCCTCTCCATTACTAACCTGGGTTTGATGTCAGCTGGCATTATAAGCTGACATCAACCCCAGCCCTATTACCCCACTGCCACCGCTACAGGGCAGTGGGAAGAGCGAGGCTAAGTGCCAGATTTGGCGCATCCTATGGATGCGCCATTTCTGGGGCGGCTGACGGCTGGTGTTTCTAGCCTGGGAGGGGGCCAATATTCATGGCTCCCTTCCTGGGCTATTAATATCAGCCTCCAGCTGTCTGCCTAGCCTTTGCTAGCTATTAAAATAGGGGGGACCCCACGTCATTTTTTTGGGATCCCCCATTTTAATAGCTAGTAAAGGCTAGGTATTCAGCTGGGGGCTGATATTAGTAGCCTGGGAAGCTCCGTGGGTATTACCCCCTTCCCAAGCTTCAAACATTTGCCCCAGCTGTCTGCTTAACCTCCGCTAGAAACTAAAATTACGGGGAACCCCACGCCAATTTTTTTTTTAATAAATCCGTTATTTTAACACTAGATGACAAGTACAGTAATCAACACTATCACTGTACTTATTATATATGTGACTGACATGTTTCTATCTATCTAATCTATGTGTGATGCTCTATCTTTCTGTTATAAATTGTCGGGTACAGATGCTGAATTGCCGGCCGGCTTTTTTAAAGAGACGGTGCATGAAAACACTATTATATTTTTAAAGAAATCCTTTACACTAAATGACAAGTACAGTAAGCAACACTTTCACTGTACTTCATATATATGTGACTGACATGTTTCTATCTATCTAATCTATGTGTGATGCTCTATTCTGTCTGTTATAAATTGTTGGGTACAGATGCTGAATTGCCGGCTGGCTTTTTTAAAGAGACGGTGCATGAAAACACTATTATTTGTTTTAATAAATCCTTTACACTAAATGACAAGTACAGTAAGCAACACTGTCACAGTACTTCATATATATGTGACTGACATGTTTCTATGTATATAATCTATGTGTGATGCTCTATCTTTCTGTTATAAATTGTCGGGTACAGATGCTGAATTGCCGGCCGGCTTTTTTAAAGAGACGGTGCATGAAAACACTATTATTTGTTTTAATAAATCCTTTACACTAAATGACAAGTACAGTAAGCAACACTGTCACAGTACTTCATATATATGTGACTGACATGTTTCTATGTATATAATCTATGTGTGATGCTCTATTCTGTCTGTTATAAATTGTCGGGTACAGATGCTGAATTGCCGGCTGGCTTTTTTAAAGAGACGGTGCATGAAAACACTATTATTTGTTTTAATAAATCCTTTACACTAAATGACAAGTACAGTAAGCAACACTGTCACAGTACTTCATATATATGTGACTGACATGTTTCTATGTATATAATCTATGTGTGATGCTCTATTCTTTCTATTCTAAATTGTCGGGTGCCGGCTTATGCCGCTGCTGAATTGCCGGCTTTTCATATATTGTCACAGAAGCGATGCGAACTTCCCTGCTCCGGACACAGCGCAGCGCTTCTGTGACAAGTGAAAGCTGTCGGCACAGAAGCCCTGCGCTGTGTCCGGAGCTGGGAATACGCAGCGATGTGTCCGTTTCAGCACAGAAGCGCTGACTGTCTGGACCTACCGCCGCCGTATTTTAACTCCCTCCACCTTATATTAACTCCCACATGGCAGGGATACGGCCACGGCAGCTTATTAACACCCCCAGAGTATCCCCGCATGTCAATTTCTGAAAGTTCAAAAGCATTACCGGCGTATAAGACGACCCCAGACTAGACAGAAGATTTTTCAGTCTTCAAAAGTCGTCTTATACGCCGGAATATACGGTAGATGCCAAATTTGAGGACTCATTTCACTGGATAGAAAGCAGGAAAACGAGGAGACAAATTGGATCAGTGATTGTTACAGAGATTCAGACGTGCAGAACATCTATTACTCCGATATTGATAAGTACCTGAAATATATTATCTAATTAAATCATTGAGCCAGAACCCACCTAGATCATCCAGGCTAATAGCAGAAGAATTTGCTCTTTTCTATTCCTGTAAGTTGGTGCTATAACTCCTGTGCCAACAATGTCAACCGAGAATATAGAAATACACACACGGTAGCAGTATAAATATACATGCACATGTACATAACTTGTGAAAATTTGCTCTATACGTAGAATAAATAGGCATCTAAACCAAGTAATTATATTGTCTTGAAGATAGGACTTTTTATGTGTTTCCATGGCAACGCTTTTTTTCACATTCTGGGAATTTCTTGTCACTGCGCTGGACATCTTACAAACTAGTCATCAATAGCAATGTCAGGAGCTATTGTATGGCAGCAATTGTAGCTGAATCAGATGCTGCATGTAAATCCCTCATGACTACACGGAGGAATGGCAACCATTTAGCGTTAACCAAGGACATAATGCAAGTTACAGTTACATTAGTGATGGCTGATATATTTATTTAACCAGTGCCAAGTCAGCTACTAAGAGTGTACCAGAAAACAGAGAAAGGCCTAAGGCGGCAATCACATACTGTACTTATTATTCTCATCTGTGCATTGTCTATTTAGTAAGCGGACAGCAATGGGACCCATAGAGTTTCAGTGATCCATTCACACACGCGTGAAAAAAAGGATCCGTGTTTCTGATCCACGAAACTCAGAGCATTCTGAATCATTTTGCAGATCAGAGTCAGCCATTTACACCTATGGGGTGTTAAAAATGAATGAAAAACTAAGTACACTGCTCAAAAAAATAAAGGAAACACTCAAATAACACATCCTAGATCTGAATGAATGAAATATTCTCATTGAATACTTTGATCTGTACAAATTTGAATGTGCTGACAACAAAATCACACAAAAATCATCAATGGAAATCAAATTTATTAACCAATGGAGGCCTGGATTTGGAGTCACCCCCAAAATTAAAGTGGAAAAACACACTACAGGCTGATCCAACTTTGATGTAATGTCCTTAAAACAAGTCAAAATGAGGCTCAGTATTGTGTGTGGCCTCCACGTGCCTGTATGACCTCCCTACAACGCCTGGGCATGCTCCTGATGAGGTTGCGGATGGTCTCCTGTGGGAACTCCTCCCAGACCTGGACTAAAGCATCCGCCAACTCCTGGACAGTCTGTGGTGCAACGTGACGTTGGTGGATGGAGCGAGACATGATGTCCCAGATGTGCTCAATCGGATTCAGGTCTGGGGAACGGGCGGGTCAGTCCATAGCTTTAACGCCTTCATCTTGCAGGAACTGCTGACACACTCCAGCTACATGAGGTCTGGCATTGTCTTGCATTAGGAGGAACCCAGGGCCAACCGCACCAGCATATGGTCTCACAAGGGGTCTGAGAATCTCACCTCGCTACCTAATGGCAGTCAGGCTGCCTCTGGCGAGCACATGGAGGGCTGTGCGGCCCTCTAAAGAAATACCACCCCACACCATTACTGACCCACGCCCAAACCGGTCATGCTAAAGGATGTTGCAGTCAGCAGTTCGCTCTCCACGGCGACTCTGTCACGTCTGTCACATGTGCTCAGTGTGAACTTGCTTTCATCTGTGAAGAGCACAGGGCGCCAGTGGCGACTTTGCCAATCATGGTGCTTTGTGGCAAATGCCAAGCGTCCTGCACGTTGTTGGGCTGTGAGCACAACCTCCATCTGTGGACGTCGGGCCCTCATACCACCCTCATCATGTAGTCGGTTTCTAACCGTTTGTGCAGACGCATACACATTTGTGGCCTGCTGGAGGTAATTTTGCAGGGCTCTGGCAGTGCTCATCCTGTTCCTCCTTGCACAAAGGCGGAGGTAGCGGTCCTGCTGCTGGGTTTTTGCCCTCCTACAGCCCCCTCCACATCTCCTGGTGTATTGGCCTGTTGTTATGTTCTGCAACTTAGAACTAAAGAATAGGAGGGAAAAGCTGTCCCTGCACTGAGACTCAGCTTAACCCTACGCTGGTGTGAGTGCCCTATTCCTTATGAATAGCCCCACCGAAACTCCTACACTGAACTCAAACGAAGACCTGTAGGAAGGGGAAAAAGGGGTCCCTAAAAGATCTAAGGACTGGGAGCAAAAGCAGGAGACCTACTAACAGAAAAGCTAGTTGCAGAAACGAAAATTAAAGATAATAATAGATTCTAACAGTACCTCCCCTTTTACGAGGATCCTCCAGATCCTCTAGGCCGAGCCTTACCAGGAAATCTCCTGTGAAAAGCCTTAATTAGCCTTGAGGCCGAGACGTCCTCGGCCTTCACCCAGGAATTATCCTCGGGGCCGAAACCTCTCCAGGAAGCAAAATACTGTAATCTTCCTCTATGCCACCTGGAATCCAAAATGTGAGAAATCTCAAATTCACCGTCCTCATCAACAGGAGGAACAGTTGGCTTCGCCTGCTTATCAGGAGTGTGCGCCTTCTTAAGTAACGACACATGAAACACAGAATTAATCTTCCACGACGAATGAATGCCCAACCTCACAGCTGCCAAGTTGACAATCTGAACCACTTTGAAAGGACCCACAAATTTAAGCCACAGTTTTTTAGAAGGCATTTTCAAACAAAGATTCCTGGAGGACAACCAAACCATATCCCCAACAGCAAACAAGGACTCCTTTCTTTTTTTGTCAAAGTACCTTTTTGATCTCCTGTCAGCCTCTATAAGGTTCAGGCGTACACTGGTCCAAACCCTCTCGAAATCACCAGAAAAATTGTCCTCCTCCGGTACAGCAGCCCCAACTTTGGAAAATGGACCAAAAGACGGATACCTGCCAGTACAACAAATAAAAAGGAGAACAACCAGCCGAGGAGGAAGTATGATTATTAAGGACAAACTCCACAAGTCGTAGAAATTCAGACCACATTACCTGATTGTCTGCCACAAAACATCTCAAAAACTGCTCGACATCCTGGTTCTTCCTTTCAGTCTGTCCATTGGACTCTGGATGGTACCCCGACGAGAATGACAAATGAATTTTCAATCTGTCACAAAAAGCACGGCAAAAGCGAGCTACAAACTGTGGTCCTCTATCGGAAACAATGTTCGTGGGAACACCATGGAGCCTAACAATCTCCTTCACAAAAGCCTAAGCAAGAGCCTTGGCGCAAGGTAACTTGTTTAACGGACCCAGATGACACATTTTACTAAACCGGTCCACAACAACCCAGATGAGAGGAAAAACCCTCCGATAAAGGTAGATCGGTGATAAAATCCATGTCAAGGTGCGTCCATGGCGAACTAGGAACTTCCAAGGGGCATAGCAACCCCGCAGCCGGACCGTGAGAGGCCTTTGACCTAGTGCACACAGAACACCGACGCATCCACTTGATGACTTTGCTTTGCCACACTGGCCACCAGAAACTCCGACCAATAGACTTCCTAGTTTCCGAAATCCCTGGGTGACCCGCCAACCGAGACTCATGACATTCAACAAACAACGCTCTGCTCAAGGCTCTAGGCACAAACAATTTATCACACGGAGTGTTAGTTGGTGCCGCACTCTGAGCTCCTAGGATGCTATTCTCCAACTCAGAATCCAATGCGGCCACCACCACCCCTCTCTGAAAAATACACTCCTGCCTCTCAGTATTCACCGCTGGAGAGAAAATATGAGACAAAGCGTCAGCCTTAACATTCTTTGTCCCCGGGACAAAGGTTACATAAAAATTGAACCAGGCAAAAAACAGTGCCCACCTAGCCTGACAGGCATTCAAACGTTTAACTGCGTCCAGGTAAATCAAATTCTTATGATCAGTGAAATCCTGTATAAGATGTCGAGCCCCCTCATTCTGTCTAGCCTTCAACCTTCTATCCACACGGATAGCTAACTGCATGGCAACTTGCAGAGTATCAGGTGTAGGAAATGCAATGAGCAAATCTTTAACCCTTTCACTCAAGCCTACCAGAAACTGAAACTTGAGTGCAGGGTCATTCCACCTGACCCCTGCAGGCCATCATCTGAACAGGGTGCAATAACTCTCAGCATCAAGAGAACCCTGTTTGAGACGTCTGAGCTCTACCTCAGCTGATGCAACCCGATCAGGATCATCATACAGCAAACCCATGGCATTAAAAAATACTTCCACAGACCTCAGACAATGATCATCAGGAGACAAGGAAAACGCCCAGATTTTAGGTTCCTTACGCAATAGAGACATAATAATTCCTACACGCTGTAGTTCGTTACCAGAAGATCTAGGTCTGAGCCGAAAATACAATACCCAAGTATTATTAAATGAAAAAAAATCCTGTCGTTTCCCCGAGAAACACTCAGGTAATCCTATCTTCATAGCGTTCTGCAGGGTATTTACTCACGGACTGCTGAAGATCGGCAACCTCCAAAGTTAACCCTTGCAAGCGTTGAGCAAGTTCCTGGATGGTAACCATACTGAAGAAAATCCAGGAAGAGGAGAGGGAAAGAAAAAAAAAAAAGAAACTTTTTTTTTTTTTTTTAAATGTGGCTGGACATACTGTTATGTTCTGCAACTTAGAACTAAGGAATAGCAGGGAAAAGCTGTCCCTGCACTGAGACTCAGCTTAACCCTACGCTGGGGTGGGTGCCCTATTCCTTATGAATAGCCCCACCGAAACTCCTGCACTGAACTCAAACTAAGACCTGTAGGAAGGGGAAAAAGGGGTCCCTAAAAGATCTAAGGACTGGGAGAAAAAGCAGGAGACCTCCTAACAGAAAAGCTAGTTGCAGAAATGAAAATTAAAGAAAACAAAACTGGTGGAACAAGAAGTCCCAGGAGAACTATAGTCAAAAGCAAGAAGAGCTAGACAAGGCTGCTTAGCAAGAGCATGAGCGTTACAACACTGATGTCCAGCAGGGAATGGGGGTCAGGTGCTGGGTAATAAAGAGTGCAGAGATCATGTGACCAAGAAACCCAGCACCAGAGGAAAAGACCAGAAGCAAGCAAACCACAACAAGATGGCCGACAGTAAAACAACATAGATTCTAACACCTGTCTCCTGGTAGCGCCTCCAGCCTCTGGACACTACGCAGACAGACACAGCAAACCTTCTTGCCACAGCTCGCATTCATGTGCCATCCTGGATGAGCTGCACTACCTGAACAACTTCTGTGGGTTGTAGAGTCCGTCTCATGCTACCACGAGTGTGAAAGCACAACCAACATTCAAAAGTGACCAAAACATCAGCCAGAAAGCGTTGGTACTGAGATGTGGTCTGTGGTCCCCACCTGCAGAACCACTCATTTATTGAGTGTGTCTTGATAATTGCCAATAATTTCCATCTATTGTCTATTCCATTTGCACAACAGCATGTGAAATTGATTGTCAGTGTTGCTTCCTAAGTGGACAGTTTGATTTCACAGAAGTTTGATTTACTTGGAGTTATATTCTGTTGTTTAAGTGTTCCCTTTATTTTTTTGGGCAGTGTACATTCGACTTTTACGGATCAATTGCTAAGCATTAGTGATGAGCGAGCATGCTCGGATATTGTGTTATCCCAGCAAGCTTGGGTGTTATCCGAGTATCTCATGCGTGCACGAGTAATATGTTCAAGTCCCTGCGTCTGCATGTTTCACAGCTTTTAGACAACTGCAATATATGCAGAGATTGCCTAACAAACATGTAATCCCCGCATGTGAAGCAGCTGTCTAACAGCCACAAATCAAGCAGCTGCGGGGACTCGAACATATTACTCGAGCGCCCGAGATACTCGGATAACACAATATCCGAGTAAGCTCGCTCATCACTACTAAGCATCAATGGGAAGAAAAAAGTTCACAAGGTCCAACTTCAGTTTCTAAAAAATAGAGAGAAAAAGCGTATGCAACATAGATGTAAGACAGAGATGAAAAGGATTTTATGTGGGAGAAAAACAAAAGGAAAAATGTAAACAAATGTAGCCCATGAAGAATGAAGAGGCATGAAGTCCCAAGATCTGTGAAAGAATTGGAAAAATCATCTTTGATTAAAAGGATAGTCCCACTAAATAGATTTATTACCTACTTCAAGTGATACAGACATTGAGGGTCCCAAAGTTTCCTGTCTGAATGAAACACCAGATGACCAAGACGGCCTGGAGCTCGGGAGTGTAGCTCCACCGCAAATGGATCCCAGGGAGGATGCAGACGGAGCAGTATACGCCACCTGTCCTCGCTATGCTGATCTATTCAGAGGGATTCCGGCTGCAAGAGGGGTACCGGCCCCCGACACCTGACCTTGCTACTCCACGTCCTGGTCAGGAAAGCCCGGTAGGCCCTGAGGATCCCACCGGGTAATGGAAGGAGAGGAGCTGCCACCCATACCCTTTTTCTGAGAGAAGTTCAGAGGGAGACCCGGCCTATCTAAACACACACAGACAGGAAAGGACCCGGTCTGAAGTCTAGGAACACTCTGGTGGGGGGTCCTGATCGAACACTGGACTTACTCGGAGGTTGTCGGACCCCCCCCCCCGTCTCTGGTGACCGCAGAACTCCGTGAGGAGCAGGGAGAAGCCTTGCAGCTGTACTCTTCAACATGAGTGAAAAACCCTGGAAGTTAACCCCTATGGCCTCCGGACTCTTTATTCTGCATTACACCACACTATGCAGCACCAGACCTCCTAGATTACTGCCCCCTCCATCCTGTCCCTCTGCCCTGAGGCCCTGCTCCGCCTGTGGGGAGTAGTAACAACGACGACTGCCCTAACACCATGCCTCAGCGGACTGCAGCAGCGCTGGTGGCCTTCACCAGGTGCCACAGGTGGCGTAGTCGAGATCAGCCACTCAACCCGGACAAGCCCGTACCATCCTTTTTAAAGTGCGACAACCCTGGGCATGGAGCGGGTCCGGGCCACGGCTGCACCCCATCTACATCACAGGACCCGGCTCCGAGTCCCCCATCTCCCAGGGTAGGGCTTCCACGAGTCACACAGTATACACACATCTAAAAGATATCATGCACACATTCCCTAATGCTAGACTCATCCAATAGAAAATGAAAAACCTATTGCAATGTGAGGGAGTGGAGAAGCTGCCCATATCCTCCCTTGAAGATCCAATGGTTATATAATGCATTGCTATGTTTTGAATGTCGATTATTCATTTTCTGCCCAGCAACAGTTAGTGAGCAGCAGACAGGCTTAATTGTTGTGACCAGCTCAGGATGGGAGGTATTACAGGGGCACACAGAGAAGCCATTTTCTGATGATGAGTCAGATAGAATTAAGCCTTGAGAAGTGTCAGACCTATGGTCTAGCTGCTTCAATACAAAGCAACTCATGTAGCACACAGTACTCATAATGATAGTGGACTAGAGTTTAATGTCCCACCATATAGTAAATTATTACCACCATATCAAAATAGTGGAGTACTCCTGACATAATATCCAAACAGAGAGAATGGAGTAACCATAAACCACCAATAAATATAAAAATAAATATTTTATTGAAACAATTAGTTAAAATTAGTAATCACCAGTAATATGAGCATGTCAAATAAGGAGGAAGAAGGCAAAGGAGGGCAACCAAATGATCCAATATATAAAATCCTACAATGCAGTGAGCACTGTGCCTATAAGAGCAGTCTCCAACCAACATATAAAGTAAAGGGCAATTTTAATGAATTGTTTCAATAAAATATTTATTTTTATATTTATTGGTGGTTTATGGTTACTCCATTCTCTATGGTCTAGCTTCTGCAGACTTGCATAGAAACAGTGTTGTGTGCGAAGAGGGAACCATATATTGGATAGTACGTTCTGCAAGGAAGCAGATACTAAGTAGTAGCGGAATTCCAGATTCAGGCAGGATGCCTAGGGAAGTTAAAGGGGAGGACGATGTCCTTGGCCCAGGCCGGGAGGCCTAGCCTACTGAATGGAAAAGCGCTTAGTTGAGCAGCAGGATCAGGTCCTAGAGAGAACTATAAGCTGAAGGAAGGACACCTAATCTCAGAGAATAAGATCTTAAGGAAACGATTGTCTATACTAGAGAGGAAGCTAGAGTGTCACCATACTGGGTCACGAGTTCTCCTATGGAGAGCTGAATATGCAGTGGCACAGCAATGAGCCTGTGACCCTGATCAAATTGAATTTGAGAATACTAGTGAAGCGTCGTGCTGACACACGGATGATTGGGGTCTTCATTAGTCAGCTAGGAACTGAGAGTAGCTGTGATGGACTGCAGCATTACACCTTGACCCATGTGGGCCTCACAGGGGAAGATGGATTTTCCCATAAGGTTTGATGGACTGTTGTGACTTGTAACGAAAGTGATGTACCTCCACCTGTAACTGTAAAGTTCTTGCCTCTGTGTAATGCAGAAGAAGCATTCATGAATTATTGTGCCTGCTATCCAATGTATATACAGTTCATCATACTTCTTATCATATTTCTCATCAAGTTATTGTTCAGTAAAAAGTTTATTTTTGGATTTTGGTCTCCCTCCTTCAATTCAACCTCATCTGGTCCTGGCCTACCAAATCCAGTATGCGGTCTGCAGAGGCTTATTGCCAAGGTGACATCAGCACACACACCTAGCCAAGACCCCCATTTCATGTAGCATGGAAGACGAGTACCTCCCCCATGGCTACCGCTCCTGGCTACAACAATCAGAAGACTTCTGACGTTCTGCCTTGGAATTGTTCTTGACAATATGTAAACAGGCTCCAACTGTGACAATTTAGCCACTAACATGCCACAGTCAGACAGACCAAGGAGTTCTGTTACCTCGTCACTCACTGTATTGGTGGTGGATTTACCAGGTCAGTATCACTTATTTTGTTATTTTATTCTCTTTCCTGATTTGTAGCTATTTTTACAAAATCTTGGATTACTCCTTTATGTTCATTCAAACGTATTAATTTCCAAGTATTTCCAGCATAGTATCAAAAATA
The DNA here is from genome assembly GCF_046119375.1 of Phyllobates terribilis. NCBI lineage: Eukaryota > Metazoa > Chordata > Amphibia > Anura > Dendrobatidae > Phyllobates > Phyllobates terribilis. Next base: position 119,477,687 of record NW_027362768.1, read on the forward strand.
GCATACACTTCACCTAGTCTAAATTACATTAGAAATGTCTTATATTAAGCATGCAAATAAGTAACAAAAGAAAATAATTTTTCTTCAGACTGGGCATTTAAATTAAAAAATCTAAAAGGTGCAGATCCATTTCTGTTGGTTCAAACCAACCAATTGAGTTCTTTTAATGAAAGCAGACCATGCAGCTAAAATAGAGTTAGTGAGTTAAAGGGGCCCATAACAGACAAATCCAGCATTGCGATCATCATAGGTGTGATTCAGGACTTAAATTAGGTCTGAAATTTTGATGTCTGATGTGTCACGTGGTCTTCTATCAAGCTTCATTGCCGAAGCACTGCATTGTAGTTGGTATCAGATGTTCAGCCTAACTACTGTGTGTTGGGAGGCCCAGTGCCGAACAGTCCTACCACTGCCAAGCATCCGCTAACATCTATAAGATTGGTCAAAGCGCCGGGGACCTGGCATCGATTTCGGACAGAAACATCAGTAGATTCAGCTGGCCAATAATGCATGGAGAAGCTTTGCTTTTCAGCCAGTCAAGTCCTCTGTCCAACCTCTTCTGTGACTGGGCCAATACACAATGACTGTCGTGACTCTACCAATGAAGGAGTGGTGGCCAATTTGAACTCTTTCTATAATTTCTATGTATTCCCTGAAACTAAACTTTTGGAGATTCCAAATCGTCTTCAAACTACTTGATGCAAATTGTATTTTGGAGGTAGGAGTGAACAATATTGGTTAACAAATATAATCAACCCTGTATGAAATTAATGATCTATACACATTTGCTTTCGCAGATGTATCTTTTCTGGATGACATTTTTAAAAATCTGTTTTCCATTAAAAAAAAAAAGTCCCAGATGGGAAAATCTGCCAAGTTCAGAAAAGCAGGTCTGATCATTCTCCTCTTTTATTTTATTACTGGAGAACAGGAGAGCTTTGATTTGACAGTCAGACATTCATGGCCTTTTCTAAAAGTGATTATTTAATGGCAGCCAAAAGCTCACTCTTTCCTTTCAACTGGGCATTGATTAATGAAGTCCAGTGGTGACTACAACCACTGCACATTCTGAGATCCACACAAGACAGCTAAAGTATAGCATAGGACAAAAATACAAGCGTGGAAGAAGTGTGTGAAAATGGTTTTTATATCATTCGTTCAACCTTCGTGCTATTGTCAAAATGAAAAATAATTCATCACAAAAAAAAGGACAGCAGTTTTCAGCCTGCACGATTAAATCTTTCCCAGCTTGCAGAACCGTTTGTATATATGAGGTCAAAAGAGAAGGGTGGGACATTATGAAAACCTCCACACACTAAGCTGACAACATTTCTAGCAGATAACTGATGAGATTTAACAGGTAAAAGTCTAGATCTAAGCACATGTGCCCTAGATGTCAGACCTATTGGCCAGAACCAGAAGAAAGCTTTCCACCTACGGCACGACTTCCCCTCCATGATGACTTTGGTGCTCATATAGGATGAGAACTTTTGCTCTCTAACGAAACAGAGCAGCTGTCATATGAGATGTGTTCCTTTCTTCGATCACACTAATCTCCGAACCACTGCAAGCACAATGCAGGAATAGGCTGTGATCAACCTGCAAAATATTATATGACATATGGATTGCATTGGCTTTCTATCACGGAGTAGAATAATAAATCTGCTGTATGATTGGTGCACAATAATTATGGCATTGTTTGCATAAACTATTGAATATGGGTCCAGGATAATTATTTTACTTTAAAAAAATAACATAGTATAAAATGTATGTAAACAGCAAACTGGAGTAAGACGTGCAGCCCGTAAAATCAGAACGTACAGATATAGAGTAGGGTGCATTAAATAGTCATTCTAGTAGGACGCATTTCGAGAGCAGTAAATTCTCTTCATCAGGTCTGTTTTCGAAATGCATTATCTTGAAATAAATGTTTGATGCACTTTACTTTTTCTGATTTTACTGGCAACGCATCTTACTCCTGTTTGTTGTTGACATACATTTTATGCTGTGCCATTCTGCTACACCTTGTCTACTGAGAACTGGAGAATTGCAGCAATTCTAGCAAACATCTACACAAGTATTGGCCTAATTATGTGTAATGTACCAGAGTAGTAGGACCAGGAGGCACTATTAGGCCCAGACGTAGGTGCCAAGCCGTGGCATGACTCTTCTGCTGTGTTGTGCAGTTTGGGGTGTCATGGTGCTCCTACCTTGTCCCTGGCGCTCCAGAGCCGTTCACAGGGTACATCTAGAGAATTTAGAGGTAGGTAGGAAGAAGGCAGACCAGACTTTGGTATGAACAGTCCAAATGGTTTACTGCATCACAGACCAAGGAATCACAGCTTCTCCAGCATTTAGCTGCAATACTGGTTTTCCATAGAGGTGGCGGCTGGATGCCAACCGGACTGATACTCTGATATGGCAGAAGGTTTGGCCTTGCTGTGATGGACGTTAAAAAGATAGTCTGGCAAGGTACTTAATCCTAGCAGCCCTTGTACCCTATGCCTCACCTCTAGACAGGCTTGACTCTCTCTAACCGCCAACTGCCAACTCTCCCTGGTCACCATAGTGACTAGACTATAGCCGATGTTGATCAGACATCCTCCAATACAGTCCGTTGCCGACCCTTATACCACCACCTGCTGGTCTCCAGTGGTATTACAGAGCAACAATTTACATTTAAGTTAACAGAATGACACCAGGCAATACATCAAAGCATCAATTATTCCACAGACTCCTATGAATGCAAAAATGTTTTTAATGGCCCCTTTTGGGTCATTACATATGCACAACATGGACATGTGAGCAGGCACCTTTACCCTAAGAACCTTTGATACTGTTATTACTGTTCCTATGGTGTACCTTGAGGATATCAAGAGATTAGTTTGGAGATATATGGAAGAGACAGATTATGGATTGCCTTATGGGTCAGTGTTAGTTTGAATTGGATTTGTTGGGAAATTGTAAGCCAATGAAGAGATTTGAAGAGATTGAAGAAGTGGAGGAGTAGCAAGGAGAAAGGTGGATTAGTGGAGCAGCAGAATTAAGGATGACCTAGAGAGGTGCTAGAGTGTTAGCAGGGAGGCCACAAAGGAGGATATTGCAGTAGTTGAGGCGGGAGATGATGAGGGCGTGCACTAACATTTTAATAGATTGAAGGTTGAGGAAAGGATGGATTCTGGAAATATTTTTGAGTTGGAGGCATCAGGAGGTAGTAAAAGCTTGGATGTGAGATTTGAAGGACAGGATAGAGTCAAATGTTACTATGAGGCAGCAGACTTCCCATACAAAAGAAAGTGTGATGCAATTTACTGTGATAGATAGATTTGGTAGTGTTGTATCATCACAACTCCTTGTATCTGTGTGATGTATTTGGATAACATTATTTAATATATACAGTATAATGATCCTCATATGAGGATACTCGATAATGTGACAGACCTGGTTGTGCGTCCTGGACTATAGGGAAGGTGCATGACTTACGGTACATTTTTGAATCTCGGAGTCATACTCTGTCCCTGTAGGCCTGGCACTAGGTATAGCACAATGTAATACGTGTTTAAGAACCCATATGGATTTAGATGACCACATCCATTAAATGACTGCCGATCAGATACATATTGGAGCAAGTATAACAGAGGATGTTTAACAGCTTGTTTAGAAACGCCAACCATACTTCTTTGTGCATAGAACATCATACTGTTGGGGGATATCAACCAAACATGTACCACTTGAATAGGATTTTTAATGTTTGCACTAATTTTTGTTTTGTTTTTGGGGGGGTATTTTTGAATTTTTATAATTATAAATAAAAGTAAAGTATTAGGGGATTTGTTTTGTTAGCAGATTCTGAGTGTTCCTCTAGTAATAACACTGAAGGTCAGTTTGTTGTTGCATGTTGAATACCTGTAATAGTAATAAAATAAAGAAGAAAGCATCATTAGCTCCTGACCTTTTGCTCTGGGAACGACTCGCCAACCAACAACCTCTGCTTTTTAAATACCTAGCTGGAATTCCTACCTTAATCCCCCTCCACACATCCATATAAAACACATACGTGAAAAAACAGTACCGGTGTCATCAGTGTTTTCCATCAGTGTGTCATCCGTGTGTCTGTTTTCACCATCAGTGTGCCATTTGTGCCTTTCCGGTATGGCTAAAGAAAGAATGATATGACAAAGCTTACCCAATATTTCGCAATGTTAAACATGGACAGCACGCAGATGACACACAGATGCTATCCGTGTGCTGTATGTGTTTTTCTTGGACCCATAGACTTGTAATAGCCCTTGTCATCCGTGCTGTTGGAAAAAACGGACAGGTTTCCGTGTGGTTCACAGACATGTGAAGATCACTATAGGTTATAATGGGTATGTCTGGTATCCGTGAAAAAAAATGGATGCCATACGTACCAAAAACACATACATGTGAAGGGGGCCTTAATAAGTGATTTCTGTAATGTTCTTTGAGGTTAAGTATAGATGCACTCAATTGAATAATGTATCTAAGTCAAGGGTTACATAGAAGATTCCTTCATTCAGGAAAATGGCATCTGGACTTACAGAACAGTTATTGCAAAATGCAAGTCCTTGCTCCAGTATTTTCACTGCCCATAGGTTCAACTCTGTCTATTAATCCCAGGTAATTTTTTTTAGGAGGAGTGTAGGTTAGTAGAATGAACCTTTTATTTTCACTCACTTGAACAAACACTATAATTCTCATTTTAGGGACCTTTTCGGGTTATTTTGTTTGGAATACAAAAGATGAGACACAGAGGACTAAATCTCCATCTCCACAGGAACCGATGACAATTCTGATGTACAGGGAAACCAATTGTACACTTTGCTGGCAACCTGAAAAAGGAAGGTGAAGCCCAGAGACCTGAACCCCTCCTTTGTATGGAGTCTACAGAATATAAATAACAAGGGGAGAATAGACTTCCCAGGACTGTGTTCCCACTCAATTAATTCTTCCTCATTCAATTCAAAGTTCAGCAGGTGTCACAGATACTTTGCTCATGTTAGACTCCATGAAACCAAATTAAGATGGAATAAAGAAAATTGCAAGCATGCAGGGAAAGCCTATTGTGCTTGGCTAACAGAGTGACATGTCATCCCCTTGAAATGACAGACCTGGAATTGAACGTACACCGAAGGCTGCAGATATTGTTGAAAAAGCTGTATTTTTGAGAATGTTTTCTTTGAGGCTTTACAAGTGTCACCTAATATAATTTTAATAGTGGATTATCAATTTAGGAGGAAAGGAAAATATGATGTCTACTGATAATCACATAATTTGTTGTGTTTTCCCTTCTATTTCTTGGGAATAAGGATACAATGGTGACATTAAAGTAGCTGAATTAATGGTTTATCCACACCAGCTAATGAGCTGAAGAATATTTCCATTTAATAATTATTTCTAGCTCTAGCATGCTGCAAGGAAATGGTAGTAAACCATTGTGAAGACAATCTGCCAGGAAAGATGTGTTATAAGTAGTGTTGAGCCACCCCCGTAGTGTTCGAGTTCGGTTCGGTTCGTCGAACACCCGTGTGTTCGTCGAACTGTTCGTCGAACACCTTCGAACACCGTTAAAACCAATGGCAGGCAAACAAAAACACATAGAAACACATAGAAAACACCTTCAAAGGTGTCCAAAAGCTGACAAACTGCTCAGAAGACATAACTAACACATGGAAAAGTGACAAGTACATATAGTCATGCGAAAATAAAAGAGGTGGAGGAGTAAAAGGAGGGGGAGACACAGATATAGGCATGTCATGCCCTTCTAAAATCCAAAAAGTGAGAAGCCGACACGGCCAGTCCGCTCCTGCCCGTGCCACCTCCGTGTCGCCGGGTTTGTGCCAGAGCCGCGGTGAACCCTGACGGCCAGCCCCCCTCTCCCAATACTGGTGCCTGTCCGCTGGTGGGTCGAGCGAGCCCCCCTGTGGTGGAGGCAGCTCTAAGCTTTTTAATTTAAATTGTCTCTCTAATTTGAATGAATACACTTTAAATCCATTTACAAGGATCTATTGGAGGGCAAGTCTCATGCCAGCAGCCGCGGTAATTCCAGCTCCAGTAGCGTCCACTAAAGCTGCTGCAGTTAAAAAGCTTTTATAAGGATCGAGCTCGGCTGTCCACCGCAAGGCATCCTACTGCCAGTCCCAGCCCCTATGCCTTGGGGTGCCTCCTGATGCTCTTCACTAAGTATCCCATGATCCCGAAGCATTTCCTTTGAAAAAATTAAGTGTCTAAACTACAGGTGGTGCAGCTTGCTTAACAGCCGGGATAATCCGCTCACTAGCAGACACTGCTACTAGGCACAAAGTATTTCCTGGGCTAGATGCAGTTAAAAATTTGTAATTAGATACTCTCGTTGGATGCTGAGAAAGCATTCCATAGAGTCTCCTGGCACGCCATATATGATTCTCTTAAAAAGCTTGGGGTAGGGGTCTAGGGGACCCTTTTATAGCCAAAATCACGGCCCTGTATCGCAATACGTCACCTAGGCTGAAGATAAATGGAACTGTAGCACCCTGAGGGCTCGGTTGCTACAGACGTATTGCACCTCACCCAGAGGTGTGATATCTCACTCTCAGGTAAGGATGGAGTGTAGATCAGGACCCGACACCTGCATGCATTACACCACATTGCCCTGGGGCAGGGCGACCAATATGCCCCTGAGATGGGCACGACAGTCCCTGTCCCTGGCTGGAGTGGGGGGAGGGAACACTGAGGAAGGGGAACCCTGTAGTGCAGGAGCAGGGAGGAAGCAGTTCCTGGGTGCATTGAGAAGGGAGTATAAAAGGTGGGCACCATCTTAGTTCAGTGCAGAGAAGTCTGAGCAGAAGTGGCAGGGAGCAGGGGCTCTGCATGAGCTCTGCTCCGGAGGCGGGCCTAGTAACAGAGGCCCAGGCCTGGAAGAGGGAGAAGGAAGGAAGAGGAGCGGAGAAGGCTCCAGGAACGAGGAATGAAGGGATCCCAGGGGTGCGGACGGGCGAGTCGCCACCGCACGCCCGAATCCACCTGCGTGGAGGGGTCAGGCCAAAGGGGGAGACCGGTCCCCGAACTAGTGGAGGCAGGAAACGACCCTCAGCTAGAAACCGGAGGCTCTGACATTTTATGTGGCGCAGCCCCTCGCTACACCCGCTAGGAAGGCACCACATAGGGTCAGGGAAACTGGCGCCAAGTTTACCAAGAGGAGGCCCGAGGCAGCCGGACAGAAGTGTTGGTAAGAAAGGCCAGACAAAGGACACACAAAGGAGGTCCTGTGAAGTACTCCAAAGTTATCTGGGAGTTGTCTGAGCCCCTCACCTGGTGAGCACAGTACGACGTGGGCAGCCGTTACCTGCAGACGTGGTCTGGATAATAAGAACTGTGAGTAAAGGCCCTGAACTGCATCACTGACTCCGTGTCGTTACTGCTGCTGCCCTGCACCATCACCCCCATCCTCCGCATACACTGCCCTGAGGCTATACTCCTCCCGTGGTGAGTTATGCTACGCTCTGCTGCACCCACAACACCAGCCTCAGTGGTCTGCCCTGTAGCGGCGGTTCACTCTGACCGCAATCCACGGGTGGCGTAGTTGGACATTTAAACATGAAAACCACATAAATAGTTCCGCCACTGGTTTGACCGCCCTGAGCCACGGAACTGGGTCGCCGCCACGAAGACTACAACCACCAGCATCCACCAAAAAGGGTCCGGCTCCGGGTGTCCCAAGGCCCAGGGGGTGCGTCAGAACATTTTCATCACCTTTCACAATCACCAATGGGACAAGGCAGTGATGTCCTCTGTCCCCTCTCTTATACATCCTAGTGACGGAGCACCTGCTCTCATCAATTCGCCATAACCCCAATATTAGGTGGATTAAGGTGGGAGGCACCGAGTACAAGTGCTCTCTATTTGCTGATGATGTCCTAGTATATATCACTCAATCACATATATCCATCCATGCTGTTATGGCTGAAATAGATCACTTTGTTACATGGTAAAATTTTAAAATCAATGCAGCGAAGTCTGAGGCCCTCGATGTCTCCCTCCCCAAATCCATATAGGATTCCATCCAGTCCAACTTTCCCTTTGCCTGGCCCTCACAGGGTATCAAATACTTAGGAATTCCTATTCATAGAGACCTCTCCCATCTATGTTATCTTAATTTTGGGCCCTTTATTGAACAACTCCATACAGACCACGGTTGGCAAGTTAGAACTGTAAGATTCACTACGTGAACCACTGGTGTTTTGTGGAAAAGCACATGTACACTGCGTTCCAAATTATTATACAAAAAGTGTTTAGGAGTGATAAGGGAAGAATTTGTTTGTTTGTCAGTTAAACTCATTGATGGTGATGTGTGTCAGGGCTCTTTATATCACTGTAAGCAATTGCAGACACCTGTGCTAATTAGTTTGGCAGGTGTGTCCAATGAAAGGCAAGACTACTTAAGAAGGCTCTCTCACATTATTAAGCAGCCTACATTTTCTGCCAAAATGGGAAAGAAAAAGGATGTGTCGGCTGCTGAGAAGCAACAAATTGTGGAGTGTTTAGGTCAAGGCATGACTACAATCAACATTGTGCGATGATCAGGATGAAGTGTCTTGGCAATCAAGAAGTATGTAGCTGATTCACAGTACACACGTGTGCGTGCTGATAAGGGCAAATTGAGGACTCTTTCCTACAGGCAATTACGTCAGGTTGAAAGAGCAGCGGCAAAAAAGCCTTGTCATAGCAGCAGACAAGTTTTTGAAGCTGCTTGTGCCTCCAACGTCCCCCGAACAACAAGATGCAGGGTCCTTCAGAGGTTTGCAGCTGTGCATGCGCCATCCTGTCGACCTCCTCTATCCACTTCACACAAGCAGAAACGGCTCCAGTGGGCCAAACATTACATGAAGACTGATTTCAAAACTGTTTTGTTCACGGATGAGTGCCGTGCAGCGCTCGATGGTCCAGATGGATGGAGTGGAGGATGGCTGGTTGATGGACACCCCACGCAAACACGGCTACAGCGCCAACAAGGAGGAGGTGGAGTAATGTTTTGGGCTGGAATCATGGGGAGAGAGATTGTCGGCCCCTTTAGGATCCCTGAAGGCGCTAAAGATGAACTCCATAATGTATGTGGATTTTCTCAAACAGCACTTCCTGCCATGGTTCAAGAAGAAGAACCGTGTATTTCACAGCAAGATCATTTTTCTGCATGATAATGCACCATCTCATGCTGCACATAAAACATCTGCATCTCTGGCTGATATGGGCATAAAAGGGGACAAACTTATGGTGTGACCCCCATGCTCCCCTGACCTCTACCCCATTCAGAACCTTTGGAGCATCATTAAAAGGAGTGTCTATGATGGCGGGAGGCAGTTCACATCTAAGCAACAGCTCTGGGAGGGTATTCTGTCCTCATGCAAAACAATTGAAGCAGAAACCATCCAAAACCTGACAAATTCAATGGACGAGAGAGTTCAGAAGCTCCTTTCGAACAAGGGGTCCTATGTGAAAATGTAACATCACCTAGAATAAAGTTTTGAGTTGAAAACTGTTTGATTTCAGTTTCTAACAACCTGCTAATGCTTATAATTTCAAAAATGACCATTTTTTTGGTCTTTATTAAAATGAAAAGGTTGATCGAAAAGTTTGGGGGATCTAAGAGTGTGGCAACCCAGTAGTCATGATTACTTCGAATTCTGACAATATGAGGGTCATGCTGCAGGTAGTGCAGCAAGAAGGCACTTATGTGCCTTGCGCATCTCGGAGCCCCAAAATTATTTTCCGGGCTAGATGCAGCTAAGAATTATTTTTAATTTTAAATCTGGTGAAGCTTTAGTATAGATGGCCTAATAGGATCAGTGCTGCACACTGCTACAAAGCCCAAATTATTTTCCAGTCAAGATACAGATAAACATGATTAGTAATTTGAAAGCTTAAAACGGTTGGTAGGGTGATTTTAACCATTCATCAAGCTTTTACTCTCCCCAGGATGACACAGGGGTAGAAAAGTCATTTCGGATCCATGATTTGTTCATCTTTATGAACGTGAGTCTGTCTACATTATCAGTGGAGAGCCGCGTGCGCTTATCTGTCAGCACACCACCAGCAGCGCTGAACACACGTTCAGACAGAACGCTGGCTGCGGGGCATGACAAGATCTCCAAGGCGTAAGTGGCTAGCTCCGGCCATTTATCCAGATTGGAAGCCCGAAAAGAGCAAGGGTCCAGTGACACAGTCGTGGCTTCAATGTTTACTTGGAGATACTCCTGTACCATCGTCTCTAGGCATTGACTATGTGTCAGACTTCTTGTCTCCTGTGGCCTTGCAAAGGATGGGCTAAAAAAGTGGTGAAATGATTCCACAAAATTGATGTTACCAGCAGATACTGTGGTTCTGTTACGGTTTGAGTGCTGAACACTTGACGGTCCCACGGTTGGCAAGTTGGAACTGTGAGATTCACTACGTGCACCACTGGTATTTTGTGGAAAAGCACATGTAAGATTCTGCAACAGTCTCTGCTGATACTCCTGCATGCGTGCATCCCTTTCTATGGCAGGAATAATTTCTGCAAATTTACTTTTGTACCGGGGATCTAACAGTGTGGCAACCCAGTAGTCAGGATTATTTCTAATTCTCACAATTCGAGGGTCATGTTGCAGGTAGTGCAGCAAGAAGGCACTCATGTGTGTTGCGCATCCAGGAGCACCAAGTCCCTGTTGTGTTGGTGGCGAGGTAACAATCATGCTTCCTTCCTCTGTCCTCTCCCCCCAACCTCGCACAACAGAAATGTGATCAAGGTCTCCCTCATCTGATGAGTCTTCCATCAGTTCGTCCTCCACTTCTTCCTGGGCTCCTGCACCTTCCTCACTAGTTTGGCTGCTACCATGCGCCCTGGTAAAACCATCTCCCCCACCCTCACATGCCTGCCGCCTTGGTGTTGCCGACCGTCTGGACCTTGCAGATGTTAGCCCTTCCGCATACAACTCCTCCTCCTCTACTTCCTCCACCTCCTCTTGTGCCACCACCTGACTCCGAATTCTGTTTAACATGTGCTCCAGCATGTAAATCACCGGAATAGTCATGCTGATAATGGCATCGTCAGCACTAAACATCTTCGTCGCCATTTCAAAACTGTGCAGAAGGGTGCATAGGTCCCTGATCTGAGACCACTCCTCCAGCGTGATTTGCCCCACCTCTGAATCTCGTTGGCCCAGGCTATACGTCAGAACGTATTGCACCAGGGCTTGTCGGTGCTGCCACAGTCGCTGCAACATGTGCAGAGTTGAATTCCACCGGGTAGGCACATCGCATTTTAGCGGGTGAAGTGGCAGGCCCAACGACTTCTGTAGAGATGTAAGTCGCTGAGCTGCGGGATGCGAACGGCGGAAGTGAGCACACAGCGACCGTGCCCTCTGCAGAAGGCCATCTAGTCTGGGATAGTGGGCTAAAAATTGCTGGACAACCAGGTTCAACACGTGAGCCATACAAGGCACGTGTGTGACATTGCCCCGGCGAAGGGCCGCACCCAGGTTTGCAGCATTGTCGCACACGGCCTTCCCTGGTTTCAGGTCCAGTGGAGACAACCATTCATGAAATTGGTTCTCCAGAGCTGACCACAACTCCTCAGCTGTGTGACTCACATTTCCCAGACATTTCAATGTAAAAACCGCCTGATGACGTTGAGCCCTACTGCCAGCATAGTAAGGAGGTGTGCAGGATCCCTTCTGCGCAGTTAAAAAGCTTGTGGCATGACCAGACAGGCTTTGGGTGCAGGTGGAAGACCGAGAGGAGGTTGAGGAGGCAGAAGCAGTGGAGGAACTTTGACATAAAGAGGATTGACGCACAACTCGTGGGGACGGCAAGACTTGGACAGCAGCCCCTTGTCCTGCTGTCACCATAGTTACCCAGTGCCCAGTCAGCGACATGTAACGCCCCTGTCCATGCCTACTCGTCCAAGTGTCTGTGGTGAAATGCACCCTGTCACACACAGAGTTTCTCAAAGAAGCGGTGATGTTGTGTGCGACATGCTGGTGGAGCGCAGGCACACCTTTCTTTGAGAAGTAGTGCCGACTGGGCATCTGGTACTGGGGCACTGCGACGGACATAAGGTCTCGAAAATCCTCTGTGTCCACCAGGCGGAAAGGCAGCATTTCTGTAGCCAAGAGCTTGCAGATGGTGAAATTCAACCTCTTAGCTTTCTCATGGCTAGGAGGAAATGGTCTTTTACTTGTCCACATCTGAGGGACCGAGGGCTGGCTATTGTGCTTAGACGGGGTTGATAAGGGTGTCCCCGGCAAACTGCCGGTCTGTGAGGAAGATGCAGGCGGACATGTTAGGTTGCCTTGATCCAAAGGTGGTGCTATCGATGTCGGACAGCGCTCAACACCAGCTGGTGTTACCACCTCCAAAGAAAATGATGACCTGCCAATCACGCTGGCTGTTGCGGGTAAAGAGGTGGCAGGTCTGCGCCCCAAAACAGGTGTGACTGCTGTCCCCCCAGTCACAGAGGATGAAGAGGCCGCGGATGCACAAGATATGGCAGACGGTGATTGGCCCGGCCGGCTAGGCCGCATTGTAGCACACTGAGCTTCCCACTGCAACTTATGCTTCATGTCCATGTGCCGGTTCATGCATGAAGTACTCAAACTATGTATTTTTTGGCCTCTACTTAGCTTTTGCTGACAAATGTTACAGATAACACGAGTTGGGTCATCTTTATCGATCTGAAAAAATGCTCAGGCTATGCAAGGCTTAGCACCCATGCGACCTGAAGAGCCACCACGACTTGTGGTGAGAGGCAGAGTTGTGTTTGAGGATGCAGTTGTTGACGTGCTTCCAGTACTACGTCTCTGTCCAGGAAGGCGCAACCTGACCTCGTCGTCACTAGCATCTTCCTCCACCTCCTCTGCTGACCTCATCTCTTGGCTGACTGTGGGTTGACAGTAAGTGGGATCTCCGACCTCATCATCATCACCCTGTGCGTTATCACACCCGTCGTCCTCAGAGCCAACCTGTTCCTGCCCTGACAAAAAACTAAAGTTGTCGCTCCAATCAGGTATTTGAGTCTTATCATCGTCTTCCTCATTGTCTCCACCAACAGGAGTTACAGTTTGGGAATGAGGGTCTACATTATGGTCAGAACCTTCTGCGTCTGGTCCTGGATCCGACTCATAAAGATTCTGGGCATCAGTGCAGATCATTTCCTCGTCTGGATTCACAGAAGCGCTGGAGTCGACCTCTGATTCCCAGGCTATAGTATGAGTAAACAGCTCTGCAGACTCAACCATCTGTTCTACCTCATACTCAGACGGGCAGCTGGAGATTTGGGAGCTGTGAGGAAGCAAGTGCGATTTGGGTGACACCTTTGAGGACTGGAGTATTTGTGATGTTGAAGTTGATGTGGAGGAGAGCCCACTTAAAGGAGCACTTGATATCCGTTGAAGCACCTGCTGTTTTTGTGCCTCATCTGGAATTTGTTGCGATTGGCGTGGCCGTAAGAAAGGGATCTTATCACATTGTCCGCTAAAAGAAGTAGACATTTTAGTTTGGCTGGAAGATGGTCTTTCTTCTGCAGATGTTACTGTTGCTTTAACACCTACCCCACGGACACAACCTTTTTTCCCCTTCCCAACACGCCTATTCCCCTTTCCACCAGCAGCAGGCCTTTTTCCACTCATTTTGGTGGTTAACTAATTCACAACTCTGGAGTTGTTTGCACAAAAAAACAATGGATGGTAACCGAGCAGAGCTGAGTGGCCAAACTGTGGTATTAGGCCAAAACTATTGGCTGGGTTAGATGCAGAAAAAAATTATTTTGAATTTGCAACCTGATGGAGGTCAGTATAGATGGACTAATAGACCAAGTCCCACACACCGCTAGAAGCCCAACTATTTTTTCAGAGCTAGATGCAGAAAAAAATTATATTCAATTTACAACCTGCTGGAGGTCAGTATAGAAGGACTAATAGAACAAGTCCCACACACTGCTAGAAGCCCAAATATTTTTTCAGAGCTAGATGCAGAAAAAAATTATTTTTAATTTGCAACCTGATGGAGGTCAGTATAGATGGACTAATAGACCAAGTCCCACACACCGCTAGAAGCCCAAGTATTTTTTCAGAGCTAGATGCAGAAAAAAATTATATTCAATTTGCAACCTGCTGGAGGTCAGTATAGAAGGACTAATAGAACAAGTCCCACACACTGCTAGAAGCCCAAATATTTTTTCAGAGCTAAATGAAGAAAAAAATTATTTTTAATTTGCAACCTGATGGAGGTCAGTATAGATGGACTAATAGACCAAGTCCCACACACTGCTAGAAGCCCAAATATTTTTTCAGAGCTAGATGCAGAAAAAAATTATTTTTAATTTGCAACCTGATGGAGGTCAGTATAGATGGACTAATAGACCAAGTCCCACACACCGCTAGAAGCCCAAATATTTTTTCAGAGCTAGATGCAGAAAAAAATTATTTTTAATTTGCAACCTGATGGAGGTCAGTATAGATGGACTAATAGACCAAGTCCCACACACTGCTAGAAGCCCAAATATTTTTTCAGAGCTAGATGCAGAAAAAAATTATTTTTAATTTGCAACCTGATGGAGGTCAGTATAGATGGACTAATAGACCAAGTCCCACACACCGCTAGAAGCCCAAATATTTTTTCAGAGCTAGATGCAGAAAAAAATTATTTTTAATTTGCAACCTGATGGAGGTGAGTATAGATGGACTAATAGAACAAGTCCCACACACCGCTAGAAGCCCAACTATTTTTTCAGAGCTAGATGCAGAAAAAAATTATATTCAATTTGCAACCTGCTGGAGGTCAGTATAGAAGGACTAATAGAACAAGTCCCACACACTGCTAGAAGCCCAAATATTTTTTCAGAGCTAGATGCAGAAAAAAAATTTTTTTAATTTGCAACCTGATGAGGGTCAGTATAGATGGACTAATAGACCAAGTCCCACACACCGCTAGAAGCCCAACTATTTTTTCAGAGCTAGATGCAGAAAAAAATTATATTCAATTTGCAACCTGCTGGAAGTCAGTATAGAAGGACTAATAGAACAAGTCCCACACACTGCTAGAAGCCCAAATATTTTTTCAGAGCTAAATGAAGAAAAAAATTATTTTTAATTTGCAACCTGATGGAGGTCAGTATAGATGGACTAATAGACCAAGTCCCACACACTGCTAGAAGCCCAAATATTTTTTCAGAGCTAGATGCAGAAAAAAATTATTTTTAATTAGCAACCTGATGGAGGTCAGTATAGATGGACTAATAGACCAAGTCCCACACACTGCTAGAAGCCCAAATATTTTTTCAGAGCTAGATGCAGAAAAAAATTATTTTTAATTTGCAACCTGATGGAGGTCAGTATAGATGGACTAATAGACCAAGTCCCACACACCGCTAGAAGCCCAAATATTTTTTCAGAGCTAGATGCAGAAAAAAATTATTTTTAATTTGCAACCTGATGGAGGTCAGTATAGATGGACTAATAGACCAAGTCCCACACACCGCTAGAAGCCCAACTATTTTTTCAGAGCTAGATGCAGAAAAAAATTATATTCAATTTGCAACCTGCTGGAGGTCAGTATAGAAGGACTAATAGAACAAGTCCCACACACTGCTAGAAGCCCAAATATTTTTTCAGAGCTAGATGCAGAAAAAAATTATTTTTAATTTGCAACCTGATGGAGGTCAGTATAGATGGACTAATAGACCAAGTCCCACACACCGCTAGAAGCCCAACTATTTTTTCAGAGCTAGATGCAGAAAAAAATTATATTCAATTTGCAACCTGCTGGAGGTCAGTATAGAAGGACTAATAGAACAAGTCCCACACACTGCTAGAAGCCCAAATATTTTTTCAGAGCTAAATGAAGAAAAAAATTATTTTTAATTTGCAACCTGATGGAGGTCAGTATAGATGGACTAATAGACCAAGTCCCACACACTGCTAGAAGCCCAAATATTTTTTCAGAGCTAGATGCAGAAAAAAATTATTTTTAATTTGCAACCTGATGGAGGTCAGTATAGATGGACTAATAGACCAAGTCCCACACACTGCTAGAAGCCCAAATATTTTTTCAGAGCTAGATGCAGAAAAAAAATATTTTTAATTTGCAACCTGATGGAGGTCAGTATAGATGGACTAATAGACCAAGTCCCACACACTGCTAGAAGCCCAAATATTTTTTCAGAGCTAGATGCAGAAAAAAATTATTTTTAATTTGCAACCTGATGGAGGTCAGTATAGATGGACTAATAGACCAAGTCCCACACACCGCTAGAAGCCCAACTATTTTTTCAGAGCTAGATGCAGAAAAAAATTATATTCAATTTGCAACCTGCTGGAGGTCAGTATAGAAGGACTAATAGAACAAGTCCCACACACTGCTAGAAGCCCAAATATTTTTTCAGAGCTAAATGAAGAAAAAAATTATTTTTAATTTGCAACCTGATGGAGGTCAGTATAGATGGACTAATAGACCAAGTCCCACACACTGCTAGAAGCCCAAATATTTTTTCAGAGCTAGATGCAGAAAAAAATTATATTCAGTTTGCAACCTGATGGAGGTCAGTATAGATGGACTAATAGAATGATGCTATGCCCAAAAGATTTTACTTCACTAGGTGCAGTAAAAAAATTGGTATTCTATACACAGGTGTTATATCTTGCAACACAGATAGGCTACTCCACTGACTAACATACTCTGCAATAGGCCAAAAAGGATTAGCTTTGCTAGATTCAGCCAAATGCTGTGAAAAAAACTTGCACAGCACTGGCACAGACCTGCCTGGCAAAAACTGATAGGAACTCATGTAACCTAGTCCTGAAAAGGACTCCAATTACAATTAGTCTTTACTCCCACAACCTATCTATTTAAGAGCACAGACCTCCCTGATAAAAGTCGTAGGAAATGCTGTAACCTAGTCCTTAAAAGGACTGCAATCACAACTATTCCCTACTCCCAAGCTATCTGTATATTTGTGCGAAAATTGGCTTGAAATTAACAAGGTATAGCGCACACAGCAACAGCGGTGCCGTCTAACACGCAGCTGCAGCAGTGAGAAAATGGTGGCGACGGGGAAAATGGCTTGGTCTTATAGGGCAAGGACATGTGACATACACTGCCAATGACACATGCCCTTGCTTGTGTGAAAAAAAGCACTTCGCTCCGTGTGTGCGCTGCTGATAGGCTGACAGATTGCACCTCCCCACTGCAAATGCGGGAAAGAGAAAAAAAAATGGAGATCTTCATTGTTCCTGCAGAGATCCATCCCCTGCCCCTCCCCCCACCCCGCTGTACACTCAAACTGCGTATTAACATTAATTTTCATCATTACTGAGAAAAAATCCAGTTATGATTTTGGTGCACGAACAGTTATCGAACATAACCTCGAACAGCCGAATTTTTCTCAAATTGTTCGTGTTCGCCGAACGGCTCGAACACCGCCCAAAACAGCTCGAATTTGAGATTGGCGAACAGTTCGAGTAGAACAACGCTCATCTCTAGTTATAAGGCAGGAATACTAATAACTGTATATTATTTAGGAAATATTACATGGCTTTGTGCTGTATATCTGATCTCTGAGATACAGTTGAGTAATGTTCTTACTATTTTGGATATTCTATTTTTAATAGAATACAATTATATTACAACGCACTGTATTGGGGGCATGAAATCATGGTCCAGAACCTCTCACCTAGCCAAGTCAATTCTCATACTTTGCACTGATGAGGGCCAATAGCCCGAAACACTGTGTCTGTAAATTGAGATTCTGATTTGGCTTTTATCCTAAGTCATATTGCAAGGCTCTTTAAATGGTCGATAGTGACTTGTAGGATTGATGCTTCCAACAGGTGGCATTATAGAGTTCAAGTCCTCTTTCTCTCTGAAGAGACAATTTGCATTTGGATAGATGTAGACAAACAGAACATTTTAGAACAGATTTCCGATTTCTGCCTTTTCTAGCCTGCTAATTCTGGGCCAATGGGCTTTTAATTTAGACACATTTATTAATTCATCATACTGCAGAATATAAACTTGGTGACTCCAGGCAAAGTTGTTGGCAAAATGCACTTTTGGTGTGGTTGGTGATTCATGGTTTATACTTTTCTGTACTTACTGTGACCAGTATATTTGTTTCAATGGTTTGATGTCTCATGCATAATAAATGAAAGAACACAGGTTTAAAGGGGTTGTCCAGGTTTTCCACGAACGTGTGCAGTCACTGAATATGCGATATGCCTACTTCCGGTCACATTTCGACTAGATGTGCGTGGCTTCGTTCAATTCATTTGTATTGAGCAAGTCTAGTCGGAATTTGGCCGGAAGTAGGCATATTGCCTGGTCTCGCTGCCTGCACAACGCGTACTGAATGACTGCAGACTTTCTTGAAAAACCTGGACAGCTCCTTTAAAGCAACCTTCACTGTTGAGACTGAAAAGTGATTAGAAATTTCTAAAGTATAGTCATCCAAACTGGTGCCCTCCTTTTTCCTCCCACTGCTTCGTCTGCCGAAACCTATGTATCCTTCCTCCTCCTCCAAGATGCTTGCCACAGTAGCGTGGGGTGTGCTGTGGTAAGTCTTAACCCTGTCTCCCCTGCTTTTCCAAGCAAATACAGGCATAATTTAGATTTACAACTGCACTCCCCAAGTCAATGCAGTGTACATCTTGGAAGCAGGATGAGCGGAAGCAGAGGATGAGATCGGAGCAGTGGAGGACAGCAAAATACAAACGGAGCGGACCAATAAAGGTGACAATATATGTGAAATGTGTAGCCAGGGTGGGGGTTGCTTGAAAGAGGATGTCCCATGAAGAAAAGTGCTGCTTAATCAATAGATAATGGAAAATTAAGTACTTTCATAATAGAATGAGTTTAAAAAATGTTGCTGTGCAGAGATAAACTTATAATGACACCTTTCATGCATCCGTTGTAATTTTCTGTGCCCTATCATGTAGAGTTGCTTTAGCTACTGGTAGTGAATACTTTTTCTATTATTCCCAAAGAAGTTAGCAAGGGGTGTATATACTTTACTTATGTGTGTGCTATAGCAGATGAACAAAGCACCAGTGCAGTACCACAAGCTCAGTAACCGGACATAAAAACAGAAAAAGAAGTCAATATGTCTGGTCACTGAGCTCCTTGTACTGCTCTACTGCACTAGTGTCATTTATCGAGATAACCTCAAAGGTCTTCTCCTAGAGCACATACAATTGCAATTTTGATAGAAAGGAACAGGTGGAGAGGAGTAACCTCATACCAATCACCAGGTACAAAAGCTTCTGCCATCGGCACCAGTAGAAAATATTCACATATCCTTACGTCTGTGGGATCAATATAAAAGGCATGTGCGACAAGAAGCTACAGCACCTCTACATGGTTGGGCATAGACAGTTACACAGTACACAGTAGGGGCACCATTATAAGTTTATCTCTGCACAGCAACATTTTTTAAAACACATCGATTTGTGAAAATGCTTACTTTTACATTATCCATCGCTTAAAGCACCAGTCCAGCATGGTTTTTTTTCATTGCAGCACTAGAGTGGTGGTACTAATCTGAGTTCCCTGCACCTAGTCTCATTCCTAAAGGTACAGCAGTAATTGGACTAATTAAAAATAACTTTTATTGGAGCAATCTTAAAATCATGTATCTTAAAAAACCTTAATAGTGTACCAGGGAATAGTGCACCAAAATCACAAAACATACCAGTGAAGAAGTGAAGTGTAAATCACTTGTATGCACAGCGGACAAATATCTCACCGACGCCTGAGTGGGATCGTCTGATCCTCCTAATGGTTCAGGTGCTATGGATGTACCTAAAAAGCACAAAAATTCTAAAATCCATATAGTATGTACATACAGTATGTCAAAAAATTCTGAACGCCAAATTGTAGAGGAAGCACTTCCAAACACCATTTATATTGTCTGTGTGTGACTAGGACAGCCTAAAGATAGATAACATAGCTGCAAATGAGTAGACATAATAACTGTATACACTTTGGATTTTTTTCAGTAATCCTCATTCATGATATATAGTAAATACAGAACAATTACTAGTGGGATACAACCCTAATCTTGGCCCTTAACACACAATGTACCCTGAGTACGGCCACTTATATGATGGCGCCAATGTATAAACAACAGCAAGTCAATTCCAATTCCTTGGTACACTATTAAGGTTTTTAAGATACATGATTTTAAGAGTACTCCAATAAAAGGTATTTTTAATTAGTCTGATTACTGCTGTACCTATTTGATTTAACTATATCTATTATTCCCTAGCTTACCCTAGTCTCATTCTTACCAGAAGCCGTCTTCATCTTTTATCGGCACCGCTCTGGTCTGCCGGATCCCTCCAGTGTTTGCTGGGTGATCCGGAAGTCACAACCGAATGCAAGTCTACGAGAGCCAGAACAAAGCCCCCATAGACTGATATTGAGAGCCTGTGACTGTTACCTCTGATTTCCGGTCAATCAGATGTTGCAGTCACAAGATGGTGGCGCGGGACCAGAGTGGTGCCTGGAACAGCTGAAAACAGTGACTGGTGACTATAATACTAGGGTCATGCAATTTAGATTAATTTACATCAGTTTTGTTCATAGCACAACCCTTCAAGTTCTTATGTAGTCTTTGCTATTATTCACTCTTTTGTCCTCATTTGCACTTTTACTTTATTCTTGATATTAACTGAGGTGTTTATTTGGCTATGTATGGTGGGAATAATATATATATTCTCTGTTTTTCATGAACTTATAACCATTATCCTCATTTGGGTCACAGCAACCATTGCTCTTCTTTGTACCATCTCCATGGTTTTAATACTGCTGTTTTTATATGAACATGAATTAAATTAGATCTGTCAAAAGAAATTCACAATACAAGCTGCATACATTATTAAATAGTTCTCTTACACCTAATGAGGCCGGCGTAGTTAGTTTAAAAATTCATGTCAGAATGGCTGTATAATTCTCATATTAAAATGATCATGAGTCCAGCTATAGAACAAGAGAGCACATGAGCCAAAATGTATTCAATCCCAGCGTGACTGATAGCCACAGCTTGTACTGAGCAGTGTGAGATCTTATCTGCAGGGAGGAGGGCCACTGAGGACCTGTCAATCAGGCTAAATAGGCAAAGACTGAGGTTAAACTTTTAAAAAGGTTAGGTCATATTGGCTTGAATAAGTTAATGCAACAAACTGTGCCACAATTAGAATCAGATCCTTTTTTTCTAATTTAACCAACTTCAAAGCACAATTTCAAGATGGAAAACCAAATGGTTGACCAAGTCACAGACATTTATTCTTTTTGAGGCAAAAAATTATGAAAATTATCAAAATGAAATGCTCCAACAAATTGCAAAATACATTAGCCACAATGGCAACAGAAAATCTTGCCTTAAAAATGAAGCAAATGGTTCGATGTAACAAGCCGTTCAGTCCTTTAGGCAACTGATTTAACTAAACAACAGTAGATTAACTAATGGTTTGCTTATCGCTAGTTGCTAAATAACCTGTTTACACAGGTCAACCATTCTTCAGATGCACCATGAACGATGAGTAATAGAATCACTGCGCATAGGCTGCCATTGCTCTTAGCAGCGCAGCTCCTATTTACACAATGTGTTGCGTTGCCGAGAGGAATACTCTCATGGGCAAACCAAGAGATCTTTTTAACGCCATTAACGAGGATTTTGCTGATTTGTTGAGTGATCGGCAGCCTGTTTAGAATGCACGACTATCGTGCACAAGCGTCCCTAGGAACGTAAATACCCATTAACCCATTTCCGCATTAGGAAATGGGTTAATGTCCAGGACAGGGGTCAACAAGTATGGAAGGAGCTCACGAGCGGAGCTCTTTCTACATGCAGTAGATGACAACTATATTATTATATGACATCTCTGACTGAGACAGTTAAATTGAGTGGACGCCAGTGAGTAGTACTGTGGTTTTGTAGTATATAGTACAAGCAGTTTGCATGATTAACCTCCCTGAGGAGACTAAAAAATTAATTAAAAAAAAAAAGTTAAAAAAAGTTATGGCTTGAACAAGATGAAGAAAAAGACAAAAAGCACAAAAAGGAAAAATTCCCTTGTTATTAAAGGAGTTGTCTGGGACTTTAACATTGATGGCCTGTCATTAGGAAAGGTTAACAATGTCTGATCAGTGGAGGTGCTACATCTGACACCCCCATCAATCAGCTGTTGCCGGTGTCGGCAGCGGCTTGAACTGCTTAGCTATGGTGCTGCACAACATATCTCTGTCAATGGAATAGGGACCGTGGCCGGGTACTGCCCATCCACCCGCTATTGATTTGAATGGGTGGTGGATGTGTAGTGCCCGGCCGCGGCCACTATACGGTCAACACAGCTGTGCTGTGCAGCTCTGCAACTAAGCAGTTCCGGTCAACATGGGAACAGCTGATTGGCAGGAGTGCCGGGTGTCTCACCCCCACTGATCACACATTGATGTCCTCTCCTAAGGATAAGTCCCGGACAACTCCTTTTTAACGAGAGAATTTTTCCTTTTGTTTTTTCCTCATCTTCCTCAAGCAATATATTTTTTTTTTTTTTTTTTTTTTTAGCCTCCTCGGGGGACCTTTAAACTTTTAAACCCTTCTGAATAGAACTTTTCCAACCCTCAGAAAATGACCACTGTTTTAAAAAAAAAATCATTCAACATGGATTTAATGGTCATTTCTATCAGTAGGTTCCTCCCTGCTGGTGGCGGGTGGCCTTCGTCATGCCCGATGAGCAACGGCATCGTTGCCTAGCAGAAAATAAAAAATTATAGCAGAAATTAATCAATGTATCAAGCCTTAATTTTTTGTCTACAAAAACAATTCTATATTTTTGAGGAGAGCGACAAAACCAATTTGTACTTACAGACGCTCAGTATATAACAATTTTATTTCTCTTGAAAAACAAAAACATTTTGCATTCATTGCGCTAAGTTAGAAAGCTGTACATATGTTAAAAGTTTATTTGCAATGTATCAGTATAAAAGAGATAAGATAAAAGCAAGTCTGTTATCTCGCTGCTACATCAATTAGCAGAAATGCTGAGCTGGACAGATGAGGCGGTACCACAGGCTGAGTCCCCTGGTGGCCTTTGGCCAGACATCAATACTACGTGTTCTTTCTCTTTGCTGGAGTCAGGCCTCTGCCAACATTTCATTTTTATCTTCCCATTAACATTCTGGCTCAATGAGCCTCTGTGAACTATTTCTTCACTTTAAAAAAGTAAATCTGCACATGAGTAAAGATAATGGGGAGGATTCATTAAGACTTATAGTATTTTTATTATATTTATACTCCAGTCTTAACATCTTTCCACAGCGACAAGTTTTTGTTTTTTATGTTTTTCTTCTTTTCTCCTCTTCTTCCAACTTTTTATTTTTCTATCAACATAGCCTTATGAGAACCTGTTTCATTGTGAGACAAGTTGTGGTTTAGAAAATCATAATTAATTTAATCCTATAATGTACTGGAAAATGAGGGGAAAAAATGCAGTGAAATGGCAAATAAAACTCTATTCCGCTATTGTTTTGGGGTTTTTAAAAATAACCTGGCAGCATGATTCTCCCTGTGAGTACAATTACAGCAATACCAAATTTGTATAGTTATTTTTTTTATTTTAGAAATGAAAAATTTTTCTGAAAGTTGTAAAAAAAAAATTTTTTGTCTGTGTACCCAATTTTCGGAGACTCAGCTTTTTATTATTTTTCTATCGATGAAACTGCGCAAAAGCATGTTTTTGTGGCAGGTTGATATTTTTTACCTATACCATTTTGGGATATATACAGTATTTTGATCTCTTTTTATGGCATTGCTTATAGGAAGTAAAGTGACTGAAAAATGATGTTTCTGCCATTTCTAATGCTTTTTTTGCTTTACATCTTAAGGTACTGTATATGATTTAAATAATTTTATGGTTTGATAGAACGAACTTTTAAAAACGTGGCAAAACTGAATATGTTATTTTTTAAATGTCTTTCTTTTTATAGGGAAAAAGTTGGGTGATCCCATTTTTTAATACTTTAAAACATTTTTTTCTTTTATTTATTCTGTCTCTTTAGGGAACTTGAACCTGAGTGATTTAAAAAAAAATGTTTCCCCTTTTTTCATTTTTTTTTAGTATCTTTTGTGGACATGAACCTCAGATTGTCCGATCACTTGTTCTATATACTGTAATACAACTGTAGTAAAGATCTGGAGAAATTTGTGGATTTCCCCCGCGCTGCCGATTATTGAAGACGTCAATTCGCAGGATATTATTCAACTTGCGGTTTTCAATTAACACATTTCAAAATGTCAAGCACTTCTTCTTCAGGAAACAACCACCAGATGAGTGGTTGTTTCCTGAGGAAGTGCATGACACTTTGAATTGCATTGAATAAAAACTGAAATAATTTCCTTTGAATTGACGTCTTCAATAATTGGCAACGCGGGGGAAATCCACAAATTTCCCCAGATCTTCATTCTCATCAGTTTTATTAAACCCGTGGATCCACAGCAGTTGAACATTGATTTAAAACGTATTATATCTTGGATCAGGTTCGTATAATCTGATAAAAATAGATTTTATTGTTTCTTGGATTAGATCCTATTTGGGCTATTTTCTCCCTAGTAGTTCTATCTTGAATACAACTCTATTGCAGTATTAATTTAAAATCTCTGCCTCCCAAGAAACCAACCCAGTCTATGGCTAGACATCACAGAAGAATCAGCATAGCAGCCATGGACACCATAACAAGGCTCCTAGCTGACATGACAACCCATTGGCACCCTGTAATCGAATCACAGAGAGGATGCATGCCTTAAATGCCACTGTCAGAGTTTGACAGTTACAATTGAGGAGTTAACAGCAACAAACCTCCTGCATAGAGCTACAACCAACATGTACCATTCAAGTCAAATGTCAGAAAGTGTTATTCTGGACTATTACGTCACCAATATCAGATTGATGGAAGTCTTGCAATCAGAACATCCTATGATGGCCAGAAATGCACAGTAGTACTTGAGAATGATTTTTTTTCAGTGTTGGCTAAAAGGCTTTTATAGCTAAGCTCAACTCTAGCGATGATCTGTGACTACAGCTTACTACTGTTGAGCGAGCACTAAAATGCTCGGGTGCTCGAAGCTCGGGCCGAGCTCGACGTGATACTCGAGTGCTCGACCCAAGCAACGAGCCCAATGTTAGTCTATGAGAGACCCGAGCATTTTTGCGGCGGCACCCCCGGCAGTCTTTAGAAAGCATAAAAAGTGCCCAAAACGATAGTGACAGTGCTCAAATGACATGGGGACAGCATAGGGACCGCCCCAGGAAGCATTTCTGATCCCCAGGTCACTGTTGTCAACAACATGTTCAGAGGTATTAAGCCACTTTTACAGGCTCATGATAAAACGTTCAAAAACGAAAGTGAAACTTTTTTCCTGTGAAATATGTTAAGGAATTTCATTTCCAGGGTAGAGACTTGTGTATAAGGTAAAATAAATAACCAAAAACAAAAATACTCCTCCACACCTTGGGCTATGTTCACAAGTAGCATTTTTTATGCGTTTTTGCACTTTTGTATTGCTTTCAACTGTGACAAATGCATTCACCGGGAAATGTCATTTTAACATTTTACAACCTTATCTGGCCATGTGATGTGTGACACATGTATACAGTGCTGAAAAGACAAGGGGACAGCATGGGGAAGACCCCTGGAAGCATCTCTGACTCCCAGGTCACTGCCTAAAAGTGTGCCCATCAGAAGTGATCCTTGCCGCATCAGAAGATGCAGACTTGCAACTATCCCCATGCAAGTTCTTGTCCCAGGGCAGTGTTCAATTGTACCTCCCCCATTCCTTGCAATGCAAGCGCAAATATGCAGCCAACCACCCACCCACCCGCAGGCTGCAATACCATACTGCTAGCTTGCACTTGAAATGGGGCCTTTTAGTTTTGAGGAGGCCGAAGCTGGCCACTACCTCATGGCTGCTTCGGCAGCGAGGTATCCATACCCAGTCCCCAGCCGCCCGGCGGCCGGGTACCCAGTCTCCAGCCACCCTGATTTCTCCACGGAACATCCCCACAGACTTTTCTTAGCCCAGCCTACTTTAGAGCAGCATTGGATGAGCCCACCAGAGAACCAGACTCCTCCAGTGGGCCCTGGCCTCTCCATCAGGGGAGCTGCGAGTGCCAAGTTGAGGAGCATGATGACGATGATAGAAGTTAGCATCTGGTTTGTTTTGTTGGAATGCAAGCGTAAGTGTGCAACCTGCCACCCACCCCCAGGCTGCAATACCATACTGCTAGCTTGCTTGCACTTGAAATTGGGCCTTTTAGGCATGTGGAGGCAGACGCCGGCCACAATGTTATGGCTGTGTCGGAGGCCCTTTTATCCATGCTCAGTCCCCAGCCGCCCGGCGGCCGGGTGTCCACGCTCGGTCCCCAGCCGCCAGGGGTGGCCGGGTGTCCATACTCGGTCCCCAGCCGCCCGTATTTCTCCTGCTACCGACCCACACACTTTTCTTAGACTGGCCTGTTTTATGGCAGCATTGGACAAGCCCACCAGAGAACCAGACTCCTCCGGTGGGTCCTGGCTTCTCCATCAGGGGAGTTGAGAGTGCCAAGGTGAGGAGCATGATGATGATAGAAGTTAGCATCTGCTTTGTTTTCTTGGAATGCAAGCGCATGTATCTAGTGGCGGCTAGGCCTTAGGTGGTCAGCGTTTTGGCGCATATCCTACCTCTTCCAAAGATTGCTGGTTGTTTTCCTGCTACTATCCCAGTTCTATGACTCTTGTTAAAACAAAGCTTCAAGTGATAAATGATGGATGAGGTGATGGCAAAGGAGAAAGAGCAGGAGGAACAGGGACCATTCACATCAATATCAGGCCAGTCAACCACACATGTCTTGTAGGATATGTTTCTGTAACAAAAGGAGCGGTTCTGCTACACAGTTATAGGGCATACAGTGAGTGCATTGCCTACCAAACATTTCGAGGTACTCCAATGCCCCTTGGAAGTGACATGGAGGTCTGATGGCCTTAACTAAACCGTTTTTTCCATTTATAGCAACTGGGTCTCCTGTACACTGTTGGCCTAAGCAGGGAATGGAAGGCTTTCCAAAAATTATGAGGAACTGCAATGCCCCTTGAAACAGACGTGGATTACAGCGTACTAAAAACCTTCTACCCATTATTGGGAAGTGGGTCTCCGTTAGTTTACGCCTTTGCATTGAAAAGCAAAAGCTGACTAAAATTAGGAGGAAATGCAATGCCCGTTGGAAGAGTCGTGGAGGTCACAGTAGCTTTACAAGATGGTTTTAATGCCCCTTGAAGAAGTGGTGGAGGTCACAGTAGCTTAACAAGACGGTTTTAATGCCCCTCGGAAGAGACATGAAGGTTGCAGTAGCTTAACAAGACGGTTTTAATGCCCCTCGGAAGAGATGTTGAGGTCGCAGTAGCATAGCAAGACGCTTTTAATGCCCCTTGGAAAAGTGGTGGAGGTCGCAGAGCTTAACAAGACGGTTTTAATGCCCCTTGGAAAAGTGGTAGAGGTCGCAGTACCTTAACAAGATGGTTTTCATGTCCCTCGGAAGAGACGTGGAGGTCGCAGTAGCTTAACAAGACTGTTTTAATGCCCCTTACAAAAGCCATACAGTACAGCATATTACAAACATTATTCCCATTATTGGAAAGTGGGTCTCCCATAGTCT
Organism: Phyllobates terribilis; assembly: GCF_046119375.1. NCBI lineage: Eukaryota > Metazoa > Chordata > Amphibia > Anura > Dendrobatidae > Phyllobates > Phyllobates terribilis. Next base: position 119,505,400 of record NW_027362768.1, read on the forward strand.
TTGCTTTTGCCTTCCAAGCAAAAGGTGCCAAAAATTAGGACGGAGGAACTTGAAATACCCTTACAAGAGCCATGCAGAACAGCATATTTCAAACATTATTCCCATTATTGGGAAGTGGGTCTCCCATAGTCTTTGCTTATGCCTTCCAAGCAAAAGCTGCCAAAAATTAGGACGAAGGAACTTGCAATACCCTTACAAGAGCCATGCAGTACAGCATATTACAAACATTATTCCCATTATTGGGGAGTGGGTCTCCCATAGTATTTGCTTATGCCTTCCAAGCAAAAGCTTCCAAAAATTAGGACGGAGCAACTTGCAATGCCTCTTACAAGAGCCATGCAGTACAGCATATTACAAACATTATTCCCATTATTGGGGAGTTGATCTCCCAAAGTATTTGCTTATGCCTTCCAAGCAAAAGCTTCCAAAAATTAGGACGGAGGAACTTGCAATGCCTCTTACAAGAGCCATGCAGTACAGCATATTACAAACATTATTCCCATTATTGGCGAGTGGGTCTCCCATAGTATTTGCTTATGCCTTCCAAGCAAAAGCTTCCAAAAATTTGGACGGAGCAACTTGCAATACCCTTACAAGAGCCATGCAGAACAGCATATTACAAACATTATTCCCATTATTGGGAAATGGGTCTCCCATAGTCTTTGCTTATGCCTTCCAAGCAAAAGCTGCCAAAAATTAGGACGTAGGAACTTGCAATAGCCTTACAAGAGCCATGCAGAACAGCATATTACAAACATTATTCCCATTATTGGGAAGTGGGTCTCCCATAGTCTTTGCTTATGCCTTCCAAGCAAAAGCTGCCAAAAATTAGGACCTAGGAACTTGCAATACCCTTACAAGAGCCATGCAGTACAGCATATTACAAACATTATTCCCATTATTGGGGAGTGGGTCTCCCATAGTATTTGCTTATGCCTTCCAAGCAAAAGGTGCCAAAAATTAGGACGGAGCAACCTGCAATACCCTTACAAGAGCCATGCAGAACAGCATATTACAAACATTATTCCCATTATTGGGAAGTGGGTCTCCCATAGTCTTTGCTTATGCCTTCCAAGCAAAAGCTGCCAAAAATTAGGACGTGGGAACTTGCAATACCCTTACAAGTGCCATGCAGTACAGCATATTACAAACATTATTCCCATTATTAGCGTGTGGGTCTCCCATAGTATTTGCTTATGCCTTCCAAGCAAAAGCTTCCAAAAATTTGGACGGAGCAACTTGCAATACCCTTACAAGAGCCATGCAGAACAGCATATTACAAACATTATTCCCATTATTGGGAAATGGGTCTCCCATAGTCTTTGCTTATGCCTTCCAAGCAAAAGCTGCCAAAAATTAGGACGTAGGAACTTGCAATACCCTTACAAGAGCCATGCAGTACAGCATATTACAAACATTATTCCCATTATTGGCGAGTGGGTCTCCCATAGTATTTGCTTATGCCTTCCAAGCAAAAGCTTCCAAAAATTAGGACGGAGCAACCTGCAATACCCTTACAAGAGCCATGAAGAACAGCATATTACAAACATTATTCCCATTATTGGGAAGTGGGTCTCCCATAGTCTTTGCTTATGCCTTCCAAGCAAAAGCTGCTAAAAATTAGAACGTAGGAACTTGCAATACCCTTTCAAGCGCCATGCAGTACAGCATATTACAAACATTATTCCCATTATTGGGGAGTGGGTCTCCCATAGTATTTGCTTATGCCTTCCAAGCAAAAGCTTCCAAAAATTAGGACGGAGCAACTTGCAATGCCTCTTACAAGAGCCATGCAGTACAGCATATTACAAACATTATTCCCATTATTGGGGAGTGGGTCTCCCATAGTATTTGCTTATGCCTTCCAAGCAAAAGCTGCCAAAAATTATGAGGAAATACAATGCCCATTCGAAGAGTCGTGGAGGTCCCAGTAGCTTAGCAAGACACTTTTAATGCCCCTCAGAAGAGTCGTGGAGGTCCCAGTAGCTTAACAAGATGCTTTTAATTCCCCTCAGAAGAGACGTGGAGGTCAGAGTGATATAACAAGACGGTTTTAATGCCCCTTGGAAGAGGCGTGGAGGTCAGAGTGGTATAACAACACACTTTTAATGCCCCTTTGGAAGAGACGTGGAGGTCAGAGTGGTATAACAAGACGCGTTTATTGCCCCTAACAAGAGCCATACAGTACAGCATCTTAAAAATATTATACCCATTATTGGGGAGTGGGTCTCCCACAGTCTTTGCATATGCCTTCCAAGCAAAAGCTTCCAAAAATTAGGACGAAGCAACTTGCAATGCCTCTTACAAGAGCCATGCAGTACAGCATATTGCAAACATTATTCCCATTATTGGGGAGTGGGTCTCCCATAGTATTTGCTTATGCCTTCCAAGCAAAAGCTGCCAAAAATTAGGACGGAGCAACTTGCAATGCCTCTTACAAGAGCCATGCAGTACAGCATATTACAAACATTATTCCCATTATTGGGAAGTGGGTCTCCCATAGTATTTGCTTATGCCTTCCAAGCAAAAGCTTCCAAAAATTAGGACGGAGCAACTTGCAATACCCTTACAAGAGCCATGCAGAACAGCATATTACAAACATTGTTCCCATTATTGGGAAATGGTTCTCCCATAGTCTTTGCTTATGCCTTCCAAGCAAAAGCTGCCAAAAATTAGGAAGTAGGAACTTGCAATACCCTTACAAGAGCCATGCAGTACAGCATATTACAAACATTATTCCCATTATTGGGGAGTGGGTCTCCCATAGTCTTTGCTTATGCCTTCCAAGCAAAAGCTTCCAAAAATTAGGACTGAGCAACTTGCAATAGCCTTACAAGAGCCATGCAGAACAGCATATTACAAACATTATTCCCATTATTGGGATGTGGGTCTCCCATAGTATTTGCTTATGCCTTCCAAGCAAAAGCTTCCAAAAATTAGGACGGAGCAACTTGCAATGCCTCTTACAAGAGCCATGCAGTACAGCATATTACAAACATTATTCCCATTATTGGGGAGTTGGTCTCCCATAGTATTTGCTTATGCCTTCCAAGCAAAAGCTGCCAAAAATTATGAGGAAATGCAATGCCCGTTCGAAGAGTCGTGGAGGTCCCAGTAGCTTAACAAGATGCTTTTATCCCCTTAAGCCCCGAAGCATTTTCCGTTTTTGCATTTTCGTTTTTGCTCCCCTTCTTCCCAGAGCCATAGCGTTTTTATTTTTTGGTCAAGATGGTCATGTGAGGGCTTATTTTTTGCGGGACGAGTTGTACTTTTCAACGCCATTTCTAGTTTTACCATATCCTGTACGGGAAAACGGGAAAAAAATTCCAAGTGCGGTAAAATTGCAAAAAAAGTGCAATACCACAGTTGTTTTTTATTTATTTTTTTTACCACGTTCACTGAATGCTAAAACTGACCAGCTATTCTTATTCTACATGTCATTACGAGTTCATAGACACCAAACATGTATAGGTTCTTTTATATTTAAGTGGTGAAAAAAAATTCCAAAATTTGGTAAAAAAAAAAAAAATAGCGCCATTTTCTAAGACCCGTAGTGTCTCCATTTTTCGTGATCTGGGGCTGGGTGAGGGCTTATTTTTTGCGGACTGGGCTGAAATTTTTATTGATAACATTTTGGGGTAGATCCGATGTTATTGCATTTTATTGCAATTTTGCGGCGACCAAAAAACATAATTCTGGCGTTTAGAATTTTTTCTCGTTACGCCGTTTACTGATCGGATTATTTATTTTTTATATTGATAGATCGGGCGATTCTGAACGCGGCGATACCAAATATGTGTATGTAGATTTTTTTTTATATTTTATTTTGAATGGGACGAAAAGGGGGTGATTTAAACTTTTATATTTTTTTATTTTTTTTTATATTTTTAAAAACTTCTTTTTTTTTTACTTTTTGCATGCTTGAATAGTCTCCATAGGAGACTAGAAGCAGCAACTGTCTGATCGCTTCTGCTACATAAAGGGGACGAGCAGGTCCCCTGCATGCAGCAGAAATGGTCCTGTGCTATGAGCGCCGACCACTAGGTGGCGCTCATAGCGACAAGATCATGACAACCACAGGCGTCTGCTGCAGACCCTGGGTTGTCATGCCCACCCATCGGTGACCCGCGATCACGTGACGGGGTCGCCGGTGGGCGGGGCTTATACCGCGCTACCCGGAAGCGCACGTTAAATGCCGCTGTCGGAGATTGACAACAGCATTTAACATGTTAACAGCCTCGGGTGGATCGCGATTCCACCCGGGGCTGTTGCGGGCACATGTCAGCTGTAAGAATCAGCTGACATGTGCTCTGTTCAGTGAGGGCTCAGCGCTGCAGCCCTCACTGAACGGGCAGTACGCAAATATGCGTACTAATACGTCACCGGTAGTTAAGGGGTTAATGCCCCTCAGAAGAGACGTGGAGGTCCCAGTAGCTGAACAAGACGCTTTTAATGCCCCTCAGAAGAGACATGGAGGTCAGAGTGGTATAACAACACGCTTTTAATACCCCTCAGAAGAGATGTGGAGGTCAGAGTGGTATAACAAGACGCTTTTAATGCCCCTTACAAGAGCCAAACAGTACAGCATCTTAAAAATATTATTCCCATTATTGGGGAGTGGGTCTCCCATAGTCTTTGCTTATGCCTTCCAAGCAAAAGCTGACAAAAATCAGGATGGAGGAACTTTCAATAATGGCAACACGGACCACGGTCAACCTAGTGGTATAGTGGTGGAGGCTGAGGATAAGGAGAAGAACATAAAACAGCCGAAATGAGGAAGCGTATACCCATGTGTGGGTCTGAAGCGGTGCATGTGAATACACCTCCCGAAATAACACAGTGGATTTGACTTTATGTTACTCTGCTGTCATTTGGTGGTGATGAGAAGTCTGGCCCAATCCAGCCCTTGTTCATTTTGATAAGGGTCAGCTTGTCAGCATTGTCAGTTGACAGGCGAGTGCGCTTATCAGTTATAATTCCCCCAGCGGCACTAAAAACACGCTCCGATAACACACTAGCGGCAGGGCAGGCCAGGACCTCCAAGGCGTACAGAGCGAGTTCATTCCAAGTGTCCAGCTTGGATACCCAATAATTAAAAGGCACAGAGGAATCACGGAGGATGCTGGTACGGTCGGCAAGGTACTCTCTCACCATCTTTTGAAACTTTCCACTCCTTGTGAGAGTACCCCGCGCCTCAGGGTCTGTCCAAAGGGAGGGTCAGAGAAAACTGTTCCAGAACGTTGACAGTGTTCCCCTGCCTCTGCTGGATGGGAGTTGCCTCTCTCTCGCTTGTACGCTTTTGTTGGTCAATGAACTGTGACCACTGCCGCTAGCGTGCTCAGATGGGAATTTTTTTAACAGTTCTGCAGCAAGGGCCTTCTGGTACTGGCCCATTTTTGTAGACCTCTCCACCTCAGGAATAATAGAGTGAAAGTTCTCCTTGTAGCGGGGGTCTAGAGGTGTCACCAACCAGCAATGACTGTCACCCAACATTTTGACAACGCGAGGGTCACGGCTAAGGCAGCGTAACATAAAGTCAGCCATGCATGCCAGACTGGTAACGGGCAAGATTTCCGTGTCCTCACCAAGATGACGACTGACCATGCTCTCCTCCTCCTCCTCCTTCCCCCTGTCCTCAGGCCACCCACGCTGAACAGACGGTATGACAGTTGTACAGGTACTACCGTCTACAGCGCATGATACCAGCTCCTGTTCTTCCTCCTCCTCCTCCTCTCCCTTATTCTCCCCCAATGCACGTTGGGATGAGATGAGGCTAGGCTGTGTGTAATCGCCCGCTATGGCTTCTTGATCCATCTCATCATACTCTGGCTGCAATGCCTCCTCTTTAATTCTCTGCAGAGAGCATTGCAAAGACAGACAAGTGGGATTATGACACTAATGATGGCGTCATCGCCACTCACCATCTTGGTGGCCTCCTCAAAGTTTGTCAGGATGGTACATATGTCAGACATCCAGGTCCACTCCTGAGGTCTTATGTGTGGAGTCTGACCTGAATATCGACGGCCTTGTTGCAGCTGGTACTCCACAACTGCTCTCTTCTGCTCACAAATCCTTTGCAACATGTGGAGGGTAGAGTTCCAACGTGTGGGGACATCACACACCAGTCGGTGTGCCGGAAGCTGCAAACGCTGCTGCAACATAGCAAGGGCTGAGTAAGCTGTAGCCGACTTGCGAAAATGAGCTGACACGCGGCGTACTTTGACGAGCAGATCAGGCAACTCGGGGTTTGATTTAAGAAACCGCTGAACCACGAGGTTAAGCACATGAGCCAGGCATGGTACGTGTGTGATCTCGCCTTGCCTCAGAGCCGCCACCAGGTTACGGCCATTATCACACACGACCATGCCTGGATGTAGGTTCAGTGGTCTCAGCCACAGATCTGCCTGCTCTTTCACAGCTGTCCACAACTCACAAGCAGTGTGAGGTTTCTCAACTAAGCTTATGAGTTTCAGCACAGAATGTTGCCGCTTGGCGGAGGAAGTACTGCAGTGCTTCCAGCTTGTTACTGATGTGGTGATATGTGAGATGGAGGCTGAACATGAGGAGGAGGAGGAGGATGATGCGCAGGAGCTGTACACTGTGGGGGCAACTGTGACTGACATAGGGCCCGCAATCCTCGGTGTGGGGAGGATGTGTTCCGTCCCAAGGTCCGACTGGGTCCCGGCGTCCACTATGTTTACCCAGTGTGCCATCAGGGAGATGTACCGTCCCTGGCCACAAGCACTTGTGCACGTGTCCGTTGTCAGGTGGACTCTCCCAGTAACTGCGTTGTTGAGGGCACGGCAGATGTTTTGGGACACGTGCTTGTGTAGTGCGGGGATGGCACACCGGGCAAAATAGTGTCGGCTGGGGACCGAGTATCGAGGGACGGCCACTGCCATAAGGTTGCGGAAGGATTCCGTCTCAACCAGCCTAAATGGCAGCATTTCCAACGCAAGCAGTCGTGAAAAGTGCGAATTTAGGACTGTGGCCTGTGGGGCATTAGCTGCGAATTTCCGCTTTCGTTCAAAGGTCTGGGATATGAACAACTGAACGCTGCGATGGGACATGGACGTGGACGTTGATGCTGTTTCTTGAGAAACTGCCATAACAAGTGAAGACTGAGAGGAGTGGGCATCTTTGCATGCAGTATGGACAGGGGATTGCCTTGCACACACAACAGGGGGTTCTATTGCACGCACAACAGTGGAAGAAGCAGTGGTGACACCCGCTGACACTGGTTGTGGACTCTGGGGTTCGCCCCACAAAGTCGGGTGCTTTGCTGCCATGTGCCTGATCATGCTGGTGGTGGTCAGGCTGGTAGTTTTGTCACCCCTGCTGATGCTGGCATGGCAGGTAGTACAAATGGCCTTTTTGGGGTTATCAGCAGAGTCTTTAAAAAAATTCCAGACTCTGGAAGACCTACCGGTTGTACTGGCAACGTCCCTCGTGTTGGTGTTACGGGGAACGGTTGCCCGCCTTCTGTCTGCGGCCACCACACTGCATCTTCCTGCCTGTTGGGGTACTCTGCCTCCCTCCCCCTGTGTGCTGCTGGCTTCACTGTGCATGTCCTCCTGCCACGTCGGGTCAGTTACTAGATCATCCACCACCTCCTCCTCTTTCACTTGCGCACCACGATCCTCCTCCTCACTTCCTGGCAATTGTGTCTCGTCATCGTCCACCTCTTGTGACAAATTGCCAGCGTCGACTTCCTGTGGCCGTGGCTGTTCAAATATTTGGGCATCGCTACATGGGATCTCCTCTTCCACCACTTCAAGCGGAGCAGGCGAGGGGCACAAATCTGGAAATGGACCAGTCAACAGCTCTTCAGAGTGTCCAAGTGTGGGATCAGTTGCTGTCTGACGACACTCGGCATGGTGGGAGGAAGGAGCATCAGGGTGAGGAGGAGTATGCGGTCGAGACTCACGGCTGCTAAGAGTCGACCGTGTGGAAGACAGACCGGAGGTGGTGGTGCCCAGGTAACTGGAAGTATTATCTGCTATCCAATTAATAACCTGTTCACACTGATCAGTTTGCAATACTGGTGTTGTTCTGTGCTTCCCTGGTAATTCGGGCAAGAAGTGGGAGCAAGAAGATGTGGCTGTTGGTTGTGACACATTTTCACCTTGGCCATGGCCCCGTCCTCTGCACGCACCATCACCAGAACGTCCACTTCCACGTCCCTTGCCACGCGCCTTGCCCATTGTAAAGTAAGTAAAATAGCTTACACTCGCACTATCAATGGAAAAAGGGTAATAAAAAGTAGATTAGAATTGTGGAAGAGGAAAACCACAGTTCTATTTCTCTGGCCTACACCCGACTCTTTTAAACAATCTGAACAATCAGGAAGAAAATATTACTGTTTTTCTTTATGGAAAAAATGCCAAAAGCAGGATAATAGAGATTTTTTACCGTGGAACAGCAAAACCACAGTTATAATTTACTGGTGTATACCAGACTATTTTCAACAGATATATTTGTGTCTGAACAATCAGGAGACACTATTATTTTTTTTTTACGGCAAAAAATTGCAAAAGCAGGATAATAGAGATTTTTTACCGTGGAACAGCAAAACCACAGTTATAATTTACTGGTGTATACCAGACTATTTTCAACAGATATATTTGTGTCTGAACAATCAGGAGACACTATTATTTTTTTTTTACGGCAAAAAATGCCAAAAGCAGGATAATAGAGATTTTTTACCGTGGAACAGCAAAACCACAGTTATAATTTACTGGTGTATACCAGACTATTTTCAACAGATATATTTGTGTCTGAACAATCAAGAGACACTATTATTTATTTTTTACGGCAAAAAATTGCGAAAAGCAGGATAATACTGAGATTTGACACGTGGAACTGCAAAACCACACTTGTATATCTCGGGCCTACACCAGACTATTTTCAACAGATATATTTGTGTCTGAACAATCAGGAGACACTATTTATTTTTTACTGCAAAAAATGCCAAAAGCAGGATAATAGAGATTTTTTACCGTGGAACAGCAAAACCACAGTTATAATTTACTGGTGTATACCAGACTATTTTCAACAGATATATTTGTGTCTGAACAATCAGGAGACACTATTATTTTTTTTTTACGGCAAAAAATGCCAAAAGCAGGATAATAGAGATTTTTTACCGTGGAACAGCAAAACCACAGTTATAATTTACTGGTGTATACCATACTATTTTAAATATATATATATTTGCGGCTGAACAGTGAGCGACACACTCAATCTGTTTTTTTTTAGATACAAAAGGGCCAAAACTGGATAATACAGAGATTTCACCCGTGGAACTGCAAAACCACACTTCTGTTTCTGTGGCCTATACCAGACTCTTTTCAACAGATATATTTGTGTCTGAAAAATCAGAGACACACTTTTTTTTTGGGAGGGTGGGGGACACCAATAGGTTAATAAGACGGGTATTTGTATAGTGTGAAGGAGGAAAAAAAAAAGAGGATTTAGATTAAAAAAAAGGATTTTTCCTGGCCCCAGAGACCTGGAGCTAAGTCCAGCAATTTCAGAAACAGGACCACACAGGACTGTAATGCAGCATTTGCTGGTATAACCACTGCGTCTCCTATACAGCCTGCCTGCCTGCCTGCCTGATATCTGGGATGGATATTAGTCCTGAGAAGGACTGTTTGTTTGATCTGGCAGCCTTTACAGACCCTACACTAACTATTTCGCAGGATAAATCTCTCCCTAGCTCAGCAGCGCTTTCCCTACACTGTCTAATCCGGAGCGACTGTGTCCAAGATGGCGGTGCCCGTTTTTAAATACTCGAGGTGACGCTGTGCGGCCAGCCAATCACTGTAATGCCCACAAAACACATGGCTGTGGCATTACAGTGACTGGCTGGCAATCCCTGCATGTTAATTGGCTCTGTAAAGAGCGCCAAACATGCAGGGCGGAAACCCGAGCTCCCGCCCGAGTAACCCGGAAATGCTCGGTGCTCGCCGAACATCCCAAGTAGCGTGATGCTCGGGTGAGTACCAAGCAGTGTTGAGCATGCTAGCTCAACACTACAGCTTACCTAAAAAGACTCAAGAGATCGCCTGAATTCCACCTCCTGTCTCATTAGTGGCAAAGGTTGCTCAGCTTTTCCCGCTATTAGGCCACGGCCCCACTATCAGTATTTGGTCAGTATTCGGTCAGTATTTTTTCTCAGGAGTGGGAGCCAAAATCAGGTGAGGAACAATCAGAGAAAAGTTATAATAGAAACAAGTCACCAATTCTGCATTTATCACCCACTCCTAGTTTTGGCTCCCACTCCTGAGAAAAAATACTGACCGAATACTGACCGAATACTGATAGTGGGGCCGTAGCCTTATGCTGAAGTTCTAATTGGCTGCAGTGAATAGTCAGTATCCATAAGGTCAATGGGAAGTTAATGCACCGAGAAATTATTTCTATTACAGCAAGGAAAATATAAAATATAAAGAAAGTAAGCTACCATTTAAAAAAAAGCTTTCACTTGCTCTAAATATGTTCTTTTACCTTGTGTGCTGTTCCCCTGCGGTTATCATTTTTTGTTTATTTGTTTTGTTTGTTTCTTTGCCACTTTGTTCCTGAGATCTTTTCCTTCTATCTTTTTGTGCCCTTTGTTAGCCAAGAGGGTGGGATCCGTAGTTCTTCTATATAGGCTCTATGAGGCTGCCAACTCACAGCAAAGTTAAATAAAGTCTGATTTACTTGGACAGTATTCACATAGGTGGACACCACCAAATTTATAAATAGTAAAAGAAAGGGGAAAAGAAGAAAAAAGGGGGGATAGGGAATATGAGACCCGGTAACGGAGGGTATGTATGTGTCATATATACCCCCGGCCAGTGGGCATGGCATCCATACACTTGTATTGAGAGAGGCCGCGCCTTCTAGTCGGACGCGCCCACTGGTATATGGAGCGAGGCGGCGCTGAATGGCTGGGGGTATGTATAACGTATTCACAGCCTCCGGTCCCGGGTCTCATACCGGCGAATCCCCGCAGCACACAGCGCCTGCGCTGGGGGGATTCATAAGTCTGCAGTCATGCAGAGTGACTGCAGACTTATCACTTTATCCCTTTAAGTAAGATCATTGTATGTATTTCTCACATCTATTAATATTTTTAGAAGCCTTAGAATAGTAAAAGTTTTTAGTACATATACTAGGTAAAACAAGTTATGCAATAATATGTCCATGTAAGACCTCCGGCAAGTTCTCCACAATAGACACATTTTTATGTACAATGGAAACAAATACCTGTGACCCGAACAATCTTCACTATGTTTAAGGTTATCAATTTACAGAACTGCAAATCTGTATTTTCTTTTCTCACCAAATAATTGGTGTGAATTATAGTATAAGGATGGGCTGGAGGGAATAACTAGAATCTCTGGAGTAAAAAACTTTGGTGATTGACAGTGATAATTGTTATGACTACCAGTTAGAAAAACAAAATATCCATATTTTATGTAAGTGATAAATGTATCTTAAAAGAAATGCCAAAGCTAAAGTAAAAAACACATACTCAATTGTGGCTGTCTCTTAAAGGGGTTGTCCTCTACTAGTATAACCCTCTTCTCGAATTGAATGTTTGGTCCCGATAAAATAAAAACACCTACAGTTATATGAAAAAGTTTGGGCACCCCTATTAATCTTAAGCTTAATGTTTTATAAAAATTGGTGTTTTTGCAACAGCTATTTCAGTTTGATATATGTAATAACTGTTGGACACAGTAATGATTCTGCCTTGAAATGAGGTTTATTGTACTAACAGAAAATGTGCAATCTGCATTCAAACAAAATTTGACAGGTGCATAAGTATGGGCACCTCACCAGAAAAGTGACATTCATATTTAGTAGATCCTCCTTTTGCAAAAATAACAGCCTCCAGTCGCTTCCTGTAGCTTTTAATGAGTTCCTGGATCTTGGATGAAGGTATTTTTGACCATTCCTCTTTACAAAACAATTCCAGTTCAGTTAAGTTTGATGGTCGCCGAGCATGGACAGCCCTCTTCAAATGATCCCACAGATGTTCAATGATATTCAGGTCTGGGGACTGGGATGGCCATTCCAGAACATTGTAATTGTTCCTCTGCATGAATGCCTGAGTAGATTTGGAGCGGTGTTTTGGATCATTGTCTTGCTGAAAGATCCATCTCCTGTGTAACTTTAACTTTATCACTGATTCTTGAACATTATTGTCAAGAATCTGCTTATACAAAGTGGAATCCATGCGTCCCTCAACTTTAACAAGATTCCCGGTGCCGGCATTGGCCACACAGCCCCAAAGCATGATGAAACCTCCACCAAATTTTACTGTGGGTAGCAAGTGTTTTTCTTGGAATGCTGTGTTTTTTTGCCGCCATGCATAACGCCTTTTTGTATGACCAAACAACTCAATCTTGGTTTCATCAGTCCACAGGACCTTCTTCCAAAAAGAAATTGGCTTCTCCAAATGTGCTTTTGCATACCTCAGCCCACTCTATTTGTGGCGTGCTTGCAGAAATGGCTTCTTTCGAATCACTCTCCCATACAGCTTCTCCTTGTGCAAAGTGCATTGTATAGTTGACCGATGCACAGTGACACCATCTGCAGCAAGTTGATGCTGCAGCTCTCTGGAGGTGGTCTGAGGATTGCCCTTGACTGATCTCACCAATCTTTTTCTCTGCCTTTCTGATGTTTTTCTTGGCCTGCCACTCCTGGCCTTAACAAGAACTGTCCCTGTGTTCTTCCATTTCCTTACTATGTTCCTCACAGTGGAAACTGACAGGTTAAATCTCTGAGACAGCTTTTTGTATCCTTCCCCTGAACAACTATGTTGAATAATCTTTGTTTTCAGATCATTTTACAGTTGTTTTGAGGAGCTCATGATGCCACTCTTCAGAGGAGATTCAAACAGGAGAACAACTTGCAAGTGGCCACTTTAAGTAGCTTTTCTCATGATTGCATACACCTGGCTATGAAGTTCAAAGCTCAACGAGGTTACAAAACCAAAAAAAGTGCTTTAGTAAGTCAGTAAAAAGTAGGTAGGAGTATTTAAAACAAGAAAATCATAAGGGTGCCCATACTTATGCACCTGTCAAATTTTGTTTGAATGCAGATTGTACATTTTCTGTTAGTACAATAAACCTCATTTCAAGGCAGAAACATTACTGTGTCCAATAGTTATTACATATATCAAACTGAAATAGCTGTTGCAAAAACACCAATTTTAAGAAAACATTAAGCTTAAGATTAATAGAGGTGCCCAAACTTTTTCATATAACTGTATACAAAATACAAAATACTCCGTTGACGACATCATTTTAGCGGTGTCGGCACTTGCATTCCCGTGGCTCGCGTGCGGTTGTTATGACATGTGAGCCCTGCGCCCAATCTGCACTGGAATCACAGTCCCCACCTTCAGACATATTACTAATCAGGAGGAAATGAATGGCAGCCGCAGCTCTCGCTTCCTGTTGACTACATATACTTCCGAAGATGGGGACAGTGACTCCAGCGCAGATTGGTCACAGGGCTCACGTGTCATAACAACCACAAGTGAGCCCTAGGAACGTGAGTGCTGACACCGCTGGAATGGCATCGGCACTTGAGGGAAGTATACACGTTTTTATTTTATCGGTGCCAAACATTCAGATCGAGAACGGGTTGTCCTAGTAGGAGACATCCCCTTTAAGAAAATCAGCTGGTCTCAGATCTGGCCAAAATACCAAACTAATTTTTCTGTAAAGCAAAAAAGGACACTGTGACAAACCTGACAAACCCCCTGGTTCACTACTGTATCTTCTATATATTAAAGACTAACCATCATTTTAATTTTTATTTCATGAATAGTGTTGAGCCACCCCCGTAGTGTTCGAGTTCGGTTCGGTTCGTCGAACACCCGTGTGTTCGCCGAACTGTTCGTCGAACTGTTCGTCGAACACCTTCGAACACCGTTAAAACCAATGGCAGGCAAACAAAAACACATAGAAACACATAGAAAACACCTTCAAAGGTGTCCAAAAGCTGACAAACTGCTCAGAAGACATAACTAACACATGGAAAAGTGACAAGTACATATAGTCATGCGAAAATAAAAGAGGTGGAGGAGTAAAAGGAGGGGGAGACACAGATATAGGCATGTCATGCCCTTCTAAAATCCAAAAAGTGAGAAGCCGACACGGCCAGTCGGCTCCTGCCCGTGCCACCTCCGTGTCGCCGGGTTTGTGCCAGAGCCGCGGTGAACCCTGACGGCCAGCCCCCCTCTCCCAATACTGGTGCCTGTCCGCTGGTGGGTCGAGCGAGCCCCCCTGTGGTGGAGGCAGCTCTAAGCTTTTTAATTTAAATTGTCTCTCTAATTTGAATGAATACACTTTAAATCCATTTACAAGGATCTATTGGAGGGCAAGTCTCATGCCAGCAGCCGCGGTAATTCCAGCTCCAGTAGCGTCCACTAAAGCTGCTGCAGTTAAAAAGCTTTTATAAGGATCAAGCTCGGCTGTCCACCGCAAGGCATCCTACTGCCAGTCCCAGCCCCTATGCCTTGGGGTGCCTCCTGATGCTCTTCACTAAGTATCCCATGATCCCGAAGCATTTCCTTTGAAAAAATTAAGTGTCTAAACTACAGGTGGTGCAGCTTGCTTAACAGCCGGGATAATCCGCTGACTAGCAGACACTGCTACTAGGCACAAAGTATTTCCTGGGCTAGATGCAGTTAAAAATTTGTAATTAGATACTCTCGTTGGATGCTGAGAAAGCATTCCATAGAGTCTCCTGGCACGCCATATATGATTCTCTTAAAAAGCTTGGGGTAGGGGTCTAGGGGACCCTTTTATAGCCAAAATCACGGCCCTGTATCGCAATACGTCACCTAGGCTGAAGATAAATGGAACTGTAGCACCCTGAGGGCTCGGTTGCTACAGACGTATTGCACCTCACCCAGCAGTGTGATATCTCACTCTCAGGTAAGGATGGAGTGTAGATCAGGACCCGACACCTGCATGCATTATACCACATTGCCGTGGGGCAGGGCGACCAATATGCCCCTGAGATGGGCACGACAGTCCCTGTCCCTGGCTGGAGTGGGGGGAGGGAACACTGAGGAAGGGGAACCCTGTAGTGCAGGAGCAGGGAGGAAGCAGTTCCTGGGTGCATTGAGAAGGGAGTATAAAAGGTGGGCACCATCTTAGTTCAGTGCAGAGAAGTCTGAGCAGAAGTGGCAGGGAGCAGGGGCTCTGCATGAGCTCTGCTCCGGAGGCGGGCCTAGTAACAGAGGCCCAGGCCTGGAAGAGGGAGAAGGAAGGAAGAGGAGCGGAGAAGGCTCCAGGAACGAGGAATGAAGGGATCCCAGGGGTGCGGACGGGCGAGTCGCCACCGCACGCCCGAATCCACCTGCGTGGAGGGGTCAGGCCAAAGGGGGAGACCGGTCCCCGAACTAGTGGAGGCAGGAAACGACCCTCAGCTAGAAACCGGAGGCTCTGACATTTTATGTGGCGCAGCCCCTCGCTACACCCGCTAGGAAGGCACCACATAGGGTCAGGGAAACTGGCGCCAAGTTTACCAAGAGGAGGCCCGAGGCAGCCGGACAGAAGTGTTGGTAAGAAAGGCCAGACAAAGGACACACAAAGGGGGTCCTGTGAAGTGCTCCAAAGTTATCTGGGAGTTGTCTGAGCCCCTCACCTGGTGAGCACAGTACGACGTGGGCAGCCGTTACCTGCAGACGTGGTCTGGATAATAAGAACTGTGAGTAAAGGCCCTGAACTGCATCACTGACTCTCGTTACTGCTGCTGCCCTGCACCATCACCCCCATCCTCCGCATACACTGCCCTGAGGCTATACTCCTCCCGTGGGGAGTTATGCTACGCTCTGCTGCACCCACAACACCAGCCTCAGCGGTCTGCCCTGTAGCGGCGGTTCACTCTGACCGCAATCCACGGGTGGCGTAGTCGGACATTTAAACATCAAAACCACATAAATAGTTCCGCCACTGGTTTGACCGCCCTGAGCCACGGAACCGGGTCGCCGCCACGAAGACTACAACCACCAGCATCCACCAAAAAGGGTCCGGCTCCAGGTGTCCCAAGGCCCAGGGGGTGCGTCAGAACATTTTCATCACCTTTCACAATCACCAATGGGACAAGGCAGTGATGTCCTCTGTCCCCTCTCTTATACATCCTAGTGACGGAGCACCTGCTCTCATCAATTCGCCATAACCCCAATATTAGGTGGATTGAGGTGGGAGGCACCGAGTACAAGTGCTCTCTATTTGCTGATGATGTCCTAGTATATATCACTCAATCACATATATCCATCCATGCTGTTATGGCTGAAATACATCACTTTGTTACATGGTAAAATTTTAAAATCAATGCAGCGAAGTCTGAGGCCCTCGATGTCTCCCTCCCCAAATCCATATAGGATTCCATCCAGTCCAACTTTCCCTTTGCCTGGCCCTCACAGGGTATCAAATACTTAGGAATTCCTATTCATAGAGACCTCTCCCATCTATGTTATCTTAATTTTGGGCCCTTTATTGAACAACTCCATACAGACCACGGTTGGCAAGTTAGAACTGTAAGATTCACTACGTGAACCACTGGTGTTTTGTGGAAAAGCACATGTACACTGCGTTCCAAATTATTATACAAAAAGTGTTTAGGAGTGATAAGGGAAGAATTTGTTTGTTTGTCAGTTAAACTCATTGATGGTGATGTGTGTCAGGGCTCTTTATATCACTGTAAGCAATTGCAGACACCTGTGCTAATTAGTTTGGCAGGTGTGTCCAATGAAAGGCAAGACTACTTAAGAAGGCTCTCTCACATTATTAAGCAGCCTACATTTTCTGCCAAAATGGGAAAGAAAAAGGATGTGTCTGCTGCTGAGAAGCAACAAATTGTGGAGTGTTTAGGTCAAGGCATGACTACAATCAACATTGTGCGATGATCAGGATGAAGAGTCTTGGCAATCAAGAAGTATGTAGCTGATTCACAGTACACACGTGTGCGTGCTGATAAGGGCAAATTGAGGACTCTTTCCTACAGGCAATTACGTCAGGTTGAAAGAGCAGCGGCAAAAAAGCCTTGTCATAGCAACAGACAAGTTTTTGAAGCTGCTTGTGCCTCCAACGTCCCCCGAACAACAAGATGCAGGGTCCTTCAGAGGTTTGCAGCTGTGCATGCGCCATCCTGTCGACCTCCTCTATCCACTTCACACAAGCAGAAACGGCTCCAGTGGGCCAAACATTACATGAAGACTGATTTCAAAACTGTTTTGTTCACGGATGAGTGCCGTGCAGCGCTCGATGGTCCAGATGGATGGAGTGGAGGATGGCTGGTTGATGGACACCCCACGCAAACACGGCTACAGCGCCAACAAGGAGGAGGTGGAGTAATGTTTTGGGCTGGAATCATGGGGAGAGAGATTGTCGGCCCCTTTAGGATCCCTGAAGGCGCTAAAGATGAACTCCATAATGTATGTGGATTTTCTCAAACAGCACTTCCTGCCATGGTTCAAGAAGAAAAACCGTGTATTTCACAGCAAGATCATTTTTCTGCATGATAATGCACCATCTCATGCTGCACATAAAACATCTGCATCTCTGGCTGATATGGGCATAAAAGGGGACAAACTTATGGTGTGACCCCCATGCTCCCCTGACCTCTACCCCATTCAGAACCTTTGGAGCATCATTAAAAGGAGTGTCTATGATGGCGGGAGGCAGTTCACATCTAAGCAACAGCTCTGGGAGGGTATTCTGTCCTCATGCAAAACAATTGAAGCAGAAACCATCCAAAACCTGACAAATTCAATGGACGAGAGAGTTCAGAAGCTCCTTTCGAACAAGGGGTCCTATGTGAAAATGTAACATCACCTAGAATAAAGTTTTGAGTTGAAAACTGTTTGATTTCAGTTTCTAACAACTTGCTAATGCTTATAATTTCAAAAATGACCATTTTTTTGGTCTTTATTAAAATGAAAAGGTTGATCGAAAAGTTTGGGGGATCTAAGAGTGTGGCAACCCAGTAGTCATGATTACTTCGAATTCTGACAATATGAGGGTCATGCTGCAGGTAGTGCAGCAAGAAGGCACTTATGTGCCTTGCGCATCTCGGAGCCCCAAAATTATTTTCCGGGCTAGATGCAGCTAAAAATTATTTTTAATTTTAAATCTGGTGAAGCTTTAGTATAGATGGCCTAATAGGATCAGTGCTGCACACTGCTACAAAGCCCAAATTATTTTCCAGTCAAGATACAGATAAACATGATTAGTAATTTGAAAGCTTAAAACGGTTGGTAGGGTGATTTTAACCAATCATCAAGCTTTTACTCTCCCCAGGATGACACAGGGGTAGAAAAGTCGTTTCGGATCCATGATTTGTTCATCTTTATGAACGTGAGTCTGTCTACATTATCAGTGGAGAGCCGCGTGCGCTTATCTGTCAGCACACCACCAGCAGCGCTGAACACACGTTCAGACAGAACGCTGGCTGCGGGGCATGACAAGATCTCCAAGGCGTAAGTGGCTAGCTCCGGACATTTATCCAGATTGGAAGCCCAAAAAGAGCAAGGGTCCAGTGACACAGTCGTGGCTTCAATGTTTACTTGGAGATACTCCTGTACCATCGTCTCTAGGCGTTGACTATGTGTCAGACTTCTTGTCTCCTGTGGCCTTGCAAAGGATGGGCTAAAAAAGTGGTGAAATGATTCCGCAAAATTGATGTTACCAGCAGATACTGTGGTTCTGTTACGGTTTGAGTGCTGAACACTTGACGGTCCCACGGTTGGCAAGTTGGAACTGTGAGATTCACTACGTGCACCACTGGTATTTTGTGGAAAAGCACATGTAAGATTCTGCAACAGTCTCTGCTGATACTCCTGCATGCGTGCATCCCTTTCTATGGCAGGAATAATTTCTGCAAATTTACTTTTGTACCGGGGATCTAACAGTGTGGCAACCCAGTAGTCAGGATTATTTCTAATTCTCACAATTCGAGGGTCATGTTGCAGGTAGTGCAGCAAGAAGGCACTCATGTGTGTTGCGCATCCAGGAGCACCAAGTCCCTGTTGTGTTGGTGGTGAGGTAACAATCATGCTTCCTTCCTCTGTCCTCTCCCCCCAACCTCGCACAACAGAAATGTGATCAAGGTCTCCCTCATCTGATGAGTCTTCCATCAGTTCGTCCTCCACTTCTTCCTGGGCTCCTGCACCTTCCTCACTAGTTTGGCTGCTACCATGCGCCCTGGTAAAACCATCTCCCCCACCCTCACATGCCTGCCGCCTTGGTGCTGCCGACCGTCTGGACCTTGCAGATGTTAGCCCTTCCGCATACAACTCCTCCTCCTCTACTTCCTCCACCTCCTCTTGTGCCACCACCTGACTCCGAATTCTGTTTAACATGTGCTCCAGCATGTAAATCACCGGAATAGTCATGCTGATAATGGCATCGTCAGCACTAAACATCTTCGTCGCCATTTCAAAACTGTGCAGAAGGGTGCATAGGTCCCTGATTTGAGACCACTCCTCCAGCGTGATTTGCCCCACCTCTGAATCTCGTTGGCCAAGGCTATACGTCAGAACGTATTGCACCAGGGCTTGTCGGTGCTGCCACAGTCGCTGCAACATGTGCAGAGTTGAATTCCACCGGGTAGGCACATCGCATTTTAGCCGGTGAAGTGGCAGGCCCAACGACTTCTGTAGAGATGTAAGTCGCTGAGCTGCGGGATGCGAACGGCGGAAGTGAGCACACAGCGACCGTGCCCTCTGCAGAAGGCCATCTAGTCTGGGATAGTGGGCTAAAAATTGCTGGACAACCAGGTTCAACACATGAGCCATACAAGGCACGTGTGTGACATTGCCTCGGCGAAGGGCCGCACCCAGGTTTGCAGCATTGTCGCACACGGCCTTCCCTGGTTTCAGGTCCAGTGGAGACAACCATTCATGAAATTGGTTCTCCAGAGCTGACCACAACTCCTCAGCTGTGTGAATCACATTTCCCAGACATTTCAATGTAAAAACCGCCTGATGACGTTGAGCCCTACTGCCAGCATAGTAAGGAGGTGTGCAGGATCCCTTCTGCGCAGTTAGAAAGCTTGTGGCATGACCAGACAGGCTTTGGGTGCAGGTGGAAGACCGAGAGGAGGTTGAGGAGGCAGAAGCAGTGGAGGAACTTTGACATAAAGAGGATTGACGCACAACTCGTGGGGACGGCAAGACTTGGACAGCAGCCCCTTGTCCTGCTGTCACCATAGTTACCCAGTGCCCAGTCAGCGACATGTAACGCCCCTGTCCATGCCTACTCGTCCAAGTGTCTGTGGTGAAATGCACCCTGTCACACACAGAGTTTCTCAAAGAAGCGGTGATGTTATGTGCGACATGCTGGTGGAGCGCAGGCACACCTTTCTTTGAGAAGTAGTGCCGACTGGGCATCTGGTACTGGGGCACTGCGACGGACATAAGGTCTCGAAAATCCTCTGTGTCCACCAGGCGGAAAGGCAGCATTTCTGTAGCCAAGAGCTTGCAGATGGTGAAATTCAACCTCTTAGCTTTCTCATGGCTAGGAGGAAATGGTCTTTTACTTGTCCACATCTGAGGGACCGAGGGCTGGCTATTGTGCTTAGACGGGGTTGATAAGGGTGTCCCCGGCAAACTGCCGGTCTGTGAGGAAGATGCAGGCGGACATGTTAGGTTGCCTTGATCCAAAGGTGGTGCTATCGATGTCGGACAGCGCTCAACACCAGCTGGTGTTACCACCTCCAAAGAAAATGATGACCTGCCAATCACGCTGGCTGTTGCGGGTAAAGAGGTGGCAGGTCTGCGCCCCAAAACAGGTGTGACTGCTGTCCCCCCAGTCACAGAGGATGAAGAGGCCGCGGATGCACAAGATATGGCAGACGGTGGTTGGCCAGGCCGGCTAGGCCGCATTGTAGCACACTGAGCTTCCCACTGCAACTTATGCTTCATGTCCATGTGCCGGTTCATGCATGAAGTACTCAAACTATGTATTTTTTGGCCTCTACTTAGCTTTTGCTGACAAATGTTACAGATAACACGAGTTGGGTCATCTTTATCGATCTGAAAAAATGCCCAGGCTATGCAAGCCTTAGCACCCATGCGACCTGAAGAGCCACCACGACTTGTGGTGAGAGGCAGAGTTGTGTTTGAGGATGCAGTTGTTGACGTGCTTCCAGTACTACGTCTCTGTCCAGGAAGGCGCAACCTGACCTCGTCGTCACTAGCATCTTCCTCCACCTCCTCTGCTGACCTCATCTCTTGGCTGACTGTGGGTTGACAGTAAGTGGGATCTCCGACCTCATCATCATCACCCTGTGCGTTATCACACCCGTCGTCCTCAGAGCCAACCTGTTCCTGCCCTGACAAAAAACTAAAGTTGTCGCTCCAATCAGGTATTTGAGTCTTATCATCGTCTTCCTCATTGTCTCCACGAACAGGAGTTACAGTTTGGGAATGAGGGTCTACATTATGGTCAGAACCTTCTGCGTCTGGTCCTGGATCCGACTCATAAAGATTCTGGGCATCAGTGCAGATCATTTCCTCGTCTGGATTCACAGAAGCGCTGGAGTCGACCTCTGATTCCCAGGCTATAGTATGAGTAAACAGCTCTGCAGACTCAACCATCTGTTCTACCTCATACTCAGACGGGCAGCTGGAGATTTGGGAGCTGTGAGGAAGCAAGTGCGATTTGGGTGACACCTTTGAGGACTGGAGTATTTGTGATGTTGAAGTTGATGTGGAGGAGAGCCCACTTAAAGGAGCACTTGATATCCGTTGAAGCACCTGTTGTTTTTGTGCCTCATCTGGAATTTGTAGCGATTGGCGTGGCCGTAAGAAAGGGATCTTATCACATTGTCCGCTAAAAGAAGTAGACATTTTAGTTTGGCTGGAAGATGGTCTTTCTTCTGCAGATGTTACTGTTGCTTTAACACCTACCCCACGGACACAACCTTTTTTCCCCTTCCCAACACGCCTATTCCCCTTTCCACCAGCAGCAGGCCTTTTTCCACTCATTTTGGTGGTTAACTAATTCACAACTCTGGAGTTGTTTGCACAAAAAAACAATGGATGGTAACCGAGCAGAGCTGAGTGGCCAAACTGTGGTATTAGGCCAAAACTATTGGCTGGGTTAGATGCAGATAAAAATTAGTTTTAATTTGCAACCTGATGGAGGTCAGTATAGATGGACTAATAGAGAAAGTCCGACACACTACTAGAAGGCCAAATATTTTTTCAGAGGTAGATGCAGAAAAAAATATATTCAGTTTGCAACCTGATGGAGGTCAGTATAGATGGACTAATAGAGAAAGTCCGACACACTACTAGAAGGCCAAATATTTTTTCAGAGCTAGATGCAGAAAAAAATTATATTCAGTTTGCAACCTGATGGAGGTCAGTATAGATGGATTAATAGAACAAGACCCACACACAGCTAGAAGCCCAATATTTTTTCAGAGGTAGATGCAGAAAAAAATATATTCAGTTTGCAACCTGATGGAGGTCAGTATAGATGGACTAATACAACAAGTCCCACACACAGCTAGAAGCCCAATATTTTTTCAGAGGTAGATGCAGAAAAAAATATATTCAGTTTGCAACCTGATGGAGGTCAGTATAGATGGACTAATACAACAAGTCCCACACACAGCTAGAAGCCCAAATATTTTTTCAGAGGTACTGTAGATGCAGATAAAAATTAGTTTTAATTTGCAACCTGATGGAGGTCAGTATAGATGGACTAATAGAGAAAGTCCGACACACTACTAGAAGGCCAAATATTTTTTCAGAGCTAGATGCAGAAAAAAATTATATTCAGTTTGCAACCTGATGGAGGTCAGTATAGATGGATTAATAGAACAAGACCCACACACAGCTAGAAGCCCAATATTTTTTCAGAGGTAGATGCAGAAAAAAATATATTCAGTTTGCAACCTGATGGAGGTCAGTATAGATGGACTAATACAACAAGTCCCACACACAGCTAGAAGCCCAATATTTTTTCAGAGGTAGATGCAGAAAAAAATATATTCAGTTTGCAACCTGATGGAGGTCAGTATAGATGGACTAATACAACAAGTCCCACACACAGCTAGAAGCCCAAATATTTTTTCAGAGGTACTGTAGATGCAGATAAAAATTAGTTTTAATTTGCAACCTGATGGAGGTCAGTATAGATGGACTAATAGAGAAAGTCCGACACACTACTAGAAGGCCAAATATTTTTTCAGAGCTAGATGCAGAAAAAAATTATATTCAGTTTGCAACCTGATGGAGGTCAGTATAGATGGATTAATAGAACAAGACCCACACACAGCTAGAAGCCCAATATTTTTTCAGAGGTAGATGCAGAAAAAAATATATTCAGTTTGCAACCTGATGGAGGTCAGTATAGATGGACTAATACAACAAGTCCCACACACAGCTAGAAGCCCAATATTTTTTCAGAGGTAGATGCAGAAAAAAATATATTCAGTTTGCAACCTGATGGAGGTCAGTATAGATGGACTAATACAACAAGTCCCACACACAGCTAGAAGCCCAAATATTTTTTCAGAGGTACTGTAGATGCAGATAAAAATTAGTTTTAATTTGCAACCTGATGGAGGTCAGTACAGATGGACTAATAGAGAAAGTCCGACACACTACTAGAAGGCCAAATATTTTTTCAGAGCTAGATGCAGAAAAAAATTATATTCAGTTTGCAACCTGATGGAGGTCAGTATAGATGGACTAATAGAGAAAGTCCGACACACTACTAGAAGGCCAAATATTTTTTCAGAGCTAGATGCAGAAAAAAATTATATTCAGTTTGCAACCTGATGGAGGTCAGTATAGATGGATTAATAGAACAAGACCCACACACAGCTAGAAGCCCAATATTTTTTCAGAGGTAGATGCAGAAAAAAATATATTCAGTTTGAAACCTGATGGAGGTCAGGACAGATGGACTAATACAACAAGTCCCACACACAGCTAGAAGCCCAATATTTTTTCAGAGGTAGATGCAGAAAAAAATATATTCAGTTTGCAACCTGATGGAGGTCAGTATAGATGGACTAATACAACAAGTCCCACACACAGCTAGAAGCCCAAATATTTTTTCAGAGGTACTGTAGATGCAGATAAAAATTAGTTTTAATTTGCAACCTGATGGAGGTCAGTATAGATGGACTAATAGAGAAAGTCCGACACACTACTAGAAGGCCAAATATTTTTTCAGAGCTAGATGCAGAAAAAAATTATATTCAGTTTGCAACCTGATGGAGGTCAGTATAGATGGATTAATAGAACAAGACCCACACACAGCTAGAAGCCCAATATTTTTTCAGAGGTAGATGCAGAAAAAAATATATTCAGTTTGCAACCTGATGGAGGTCAGTATAGATGGACTAATACAACAAGTCCCACACACAGCTAGAAGCCCAATATTTTTTCAGAGGTAGATGCAGAAAAAAATATATTCAGTTTGCAACCTGATGGAGGTCAGTATAGATGGACTAATACAACAAGTCCCACACACAGCTAGAAGCCCAAATATTTTTTCAGAGGTACTGTAGATGCAGATAAAAATTAGTTTTAATTTGCAACCTGATGGAGGTCAGTATAGATGGACTAATAGAGAAAGTCCGACACACTACTAGAAGGCCAAATATTTTTTCAGAGCTAGATGCAGAAAAAAATTATATTCAGTTTGCAACCTGATGGAGGTCAGTATAGATGGACTAATAGAGAAAGTCCGACACACTACTAGAAGGCCAAATATTTTTTCAGAGCTAGATGCAGAAAAAAATTATATTCAGTTTGCAACCTGATGGAGGTCAGTATAGATGGACTAATACAACAAGTCCCACACACATGTAGAAGCCCAAATATTTTTTCAGAGGTACTGTAGATGCAGATAAAAATTAGTTTTAATTTGCAACCTGATGGAGGTCAGTATAGATGGACTAATAGAATGATGCTATGCCCAAAAGATTTTACTTCACTAGGTGCAGTAAAAAAATTGGTATTCTATACACAGGTGGTATATCTTGCAACACAGATAGGCTACTCCACTGACTAACACACTCTGCAATAGGCCAAAAAGGATTAGCTTTGCTAGATTCAGCCACATGCTGTGAAAAAAACTTGCACAGCACTGGCACAGACCTGCCTGGCAAAAACTGATAGGAACTGATGTAACCTAGTCCTGAAAAGGACTCCAATTACAATTAGTCTTTACTCCCACAATCTATCTATTTAAGAGCACAGACCTGCCTGATAAAAGTCGTAGGAAATGCTGTAACCTAGTCCTTAAAAGGACTGCAATCACAACTATTCCCTACTCCCAAGCTATCTGTATATTTGTGCGAAAATTGGCTTGAAATGAACAAGGTATAGTGCACACAGCAACAGCGGTGCCGTCTAACACGCAGCTGCAGCAGTGAGAAAATGGTGGCGACGGGGAAAATGGCTTGGTCTTATAGGGCAAGGACATGTGACATACACTGCCAATGACACATGCCCTTGCTTGTGTGAAAAAAAGCACTTCGCTCCGTGTGTGCGCTGCTGATAGGCTGACAGATTGCACCTCCCCACTGCAAATGCGGGAAAGAGAAAAAAAAATGGAGATCTTCATTGTTCCTGCAGAGATCCATCCCCTGCCCCTCCCCCCACCCCGCTGTACACTCAAACTGCGTATTAACATTAATTTTCATCATTACTGAGAAAAAATCCAGTTATGATTTTGGTGCACGATCAGTTATCGAACATAACCTCGAACAGCCGAATTTTTCTCAAATTGTTCGTGTTCGCCGAACGGCTCGAACACCGCCCAAAACAGCTCGAATTTGAGATTGGCGAACAGTTCGAGTAGAACAACGCTCATCTCTATTCATGAATTAATAGTTACTAGTGTTGAGTGAGCACTAAAATGCTCGGGTGCTCGAAGCTCGGGCCGAGCTCACCGTGATACTCAGGTGCTCGACCCGAGCAATGAGCCCAACGTTAGTCTTGAGTGACAGTGCTCAAATGACATGGGGACAGCATGGGGATCGCCCCAGGAAGCATTTCTGACCCCCAGGTCACTGCTGTCAACAACGTGGTCAGAAGTATTAAGCCACTTTTACGGACTCACAATAAAACGTTCAAAAACGAAACTGAAACTGTTTTCCTGTGAAATATGTTTAGGAACTTCCTTTCCAGGGTAAAGACTTGTGTATAAGGTAAAATAAATAACCAAAAACAAAAATACTCCTCCACACCTTGGGCTATGTTCACAAGTAGCATTTTTTATGCATTTTTGCACTTTTGTATTGCTTTCAACCGTGACAAATGCATTCACCGGGAAATGTCATTTTAACATTTTACAACCTTATCTGGCCATGTGCTGTGTGACACATGCATACAGTGCTGAGAAGACATGGGAACAGCATGGGGAAGACCCCTGGAAGCATCTCTGACACCCAGGTCACTGCCTAAAAGTGTGCCCATCAGAAGTGATCCTTGCCGCATCAGAAGATGCAGACTTGCAACTATCCCTGTGCAAGTCCTTGTCCCAGGGCAGTGTTCAATTGTACCTCCCCCATTCCTTGCAATGCAAGTGCAAATATGCAGCCAACCACCCACCCACCCACAGGCTGCAATACTATAATGCTAGCTTTGCACTTGAAATGGGGCCTTATAGTTTGGAGGAGGCTGAAGCTGGCCACTACCTCATGGCTGCTTCAGCAGCGAGGTCTCCATACTCAGTCCCCAGTCGCCACTATTTGTCTCGGTAACCTTCCCCACACTTTTCTTAGCCTGGCCTGCTTTAGGGCAGCATTGGACGAGCCCACCAGACAACCAGACTCCTCCGGAGGGCCCTGGCTTCTCCATCAGGGGAGTTGAGAGTGCCAAGGTGAGGAGCATGATGATGATGATAGAAGTTAGCATCTGCTTTGTTTTCTTGGAATGCAAGAGTAAGTGTGCAGCCTGCCACCCACCCACCCCCAGGCTGCAATACCATACTGCTAGCTTGCTTGCACTTGAAATGAGGCCTTTTAGGCTTGTGGAGGCAGACGCCGGCCACCATGTCATGGCTGTGTCAGAGGCCTGATATCCATACTCATTCCCCAGCCACCAGGCGGCCGGGTGTGCATACTCGGTCCCCAGCCACCCTTATTTGTCCCGGTGCACCTTATACTAAAGCGAGCATACCAAAACATTACCTGTGCCCTCCCCAGTGCATTTAGTGGGAAGGACAGCCTAGTCCGCTGTAATGTGTGCACGCCAACCCCCTGTTCATGGCACATGTGAAGATGCCTCCCGCCCTGCACCTGTCGTTGCAGACATGCAACTATCCCCGTTCAAGTCCTTGTCCCAGGGTAATGTTCAATTGTACCTCCCCCATTCCTTGCAATGCAAGCGCAAGTATGCAGCCTGACACCCACCCCCAGGCTGCAATACCATACTGCTTGCTTGCTTGCACTTGAAATTGGGCCTTTTAGGCATGTGGAGGTGGAATCTGGCCACCACGTCATGGCTGCGTCAGCGGCATGGTATCCATACTCAGTCCCCAGCCGCCCGGCGGCCCGGTGTCCACACTTGGTCCCCAGCTGCCAGGGGGCGGCCGGGTGTCCATACTCAGTCCCCAGCCGCCCCGCGGACGGGTGCCCACACACAGTCCCCAGCCGCCTGGGGGCAGCCGGGTGTCCATAAATAGTCCCCAGCCGCCCCTATTTGTCCCGGTGCGCCTTATACACAAGCGCGCATACCAAAACATTACCTGTGCCCTCCCCAGTGCATTTAGTGGGAAGGACAGTCTAACCACAAACACGTGGACAAGTGAATGTGGCCAGGGATGGTCCATCTCACTGATGCCTTTACACTGGGTAAATATTGTGGAAGCCGGGACACAGTTGGACACTGGTATGCAACACGTCCTCCAGATATAGAGGATTGCGGGTCCTGGGTCAACCAGGCTTCAACGCAAAGTTCAGAAGGTAGAAAGCAGCAGTGGTTGGCTTCCTACACAACGAGTAAATTATTCATGATCATGAGGCCATCCATCTTCTTAGCTTTCTGTTCCTTGGAATGCAAGCGCATGTGTGTAGTAGCGGCTAGGCCTGAGGTGGTCAGCGTTTTGGCGCACATCCTACCTCCTCCGAGGATTGCTGGATGTTTTCCTGCTACTATCCCAATTCTATGACTCCCACTAAAACAAGGCTTCAGGTGATGAATGATGGATGAGGTTGTGGCAAAGGAGAAAGAGCAGGAGGAACAGGGACCATTCACATCAATATCAGGCCAGTCAACCACACATGTCTTGCAGGATATGTTTCTGTGCCAAAAGGAGCGGTTCAGCTACACAGTTATAGGGCATACAGTGAGTGCAATGCCTACCAAAAATTTTGAGGCACTCCAATGCCCCTTGGAACGGACCGTTTTTTCCATTTATAGCAACTGGGTCTCCTGTACACTGTTGGCCTAAGCAGTGAATTGAAGGCTTTCCAAAAATTAGGAGGAACTGCAATGCCCCTTGAAACAGATGTGAATTACAGCACACTAAAAACCTTAAACCCATTTTGGGTAGTGGGTCTCCCTTAGTGTTCGCCTATGCATTGAAAAGCAAAAGCTGACTAAAATTAGGAGGAAATGCAATGCCCATTGGAAGAGTCGTTGAGGTTAGAGATAATTAAAAACAACATTTCAATGCCCCTTGGAAGAGCTGTGGAGATCAGAGTGGTTTAACAAGATGGTTTTAATGCCCCTTGGAAGAGACGTGGAGGTCACAGTAGCTTAACAAAACGATTTTAATGCCCCTTGGAAGAGTGGTGGAGGTTACAGTGGAGTAAAAAGACAATATCAATGCCCCATGGAAGAGACGTGGACGTCACAGTAGCTGAACAAGACGGTTTTAATGCCCCTTGGAAGAGTGGTGGAGGTCGCAGTGGAATAAAAAGACAATATCAATGCCCCTTGGAAGAGTGGTGGAGGTTACAGTGGAATAAAAAGACAATATCAATGCCCCATGGAAGAGAAGTGGAGGTCACAGTAGCTTAACAAGACCGTTTTAATGCCCCTTGGAAGAGTGGTGGAGGTCGCAGTGGAATAAAAAGACAATATCATTGCCCCTTGGAAGAGACGTGGAGGTCACAGTAGCTTAACAAGACAATTTTAATGCCCCTTACAAGAGTCATGCAGTACCGCATATTAAAAACATTATTCCCATTATTGGGGAGTGGGTCTCCCATAGTCTTTGCCTATGCCTTCCAAGCAAAAGCTGCCAAAAATTAGGATGGAGGAACTTGCAATGCCCCTTACAAGAGCCATGCAGTACAGCATATTAAAAACATTATTCCCATTATTGGGGAGTGGGTCTCCCATAGCTTTTGCCTATGCCTTCCAAGCAAAAGCTGCCAAAAATTAGGACGGAGGAACTTGCAATGCCCCTTACAAGAGCCATGCAGTAAAGCATAATAAAAGCATTATTCCCATTATTGGGGAGTGGGTCTCCCATAGTCTTTGCCTATGCCTTCCAAGCAAAAGCTGCCAAAAATTAGGATGGAGGAACTTGCAATGCCCCTTACAGGAGTCATGCAGTACAGCATATTAAAAACATTATTCCCATTATTGGGGAGTGGGTCTCCCATAGTCTTTGCCTATGCCTTCCAAGCAAAAGCTGCCAAAAATTAGGACGGAGGAACTTGCAATGCTGGCAACACGGACAACGGTCACCCTGGTGGTACAGTGGTGGTGGAGGCTGAGGATAAGGAGAAGAGCAAAAAACTGCCGAAATGAGGAAGCATATACCCATGTGTGGGTGTTTAGGGGTGAAAGGGAATACACCTCCCGAAATAACACAGTGAATTTGACTTTATGTTACTCTGCTGTCATTTGGTGGTGATGAGAAGTCTGGCCCAATCCAGCCCTTGTTCATTTTGATAAGGGTCAGCTTGTCAGCATTGTCAGGTGACAGGCGAGTGCGCTTATCAGTTATAATTCCCCCAGCGGCACTAAAAACAAGCGTCGATAACACGCTAGTGGCAGGGCAGGCCAGGACCTCCAAGGCGTACAGAGCGAGTTTATTCCAAGTGTCCAGCTTGGATACCGAATAATTAAAAGGCACAGAGGAATCATGGAGGACGCTGGTACGGTCGGAAAGGTACTCCCTCACCATCTTTTAAAACTTTCCACTCCTTGGGAGAGTACCCCGCGCCTCAGGGCCTGTAAGGTGGGCGGGTCGCAGAAAACTGTCCCAGAACGTTGACAGTGATCCCCCTGCCCCGCTGGATTGGATTTGCGTCTCTCTCGCCTGTACGCCTTGGTTGGGCAATGAACTGTGACCTCTGCCGCTAGTGTGGCGCCCCTGAGGGTTCGACCGCCACAAGGATGCTGCATTTCTCTAATGGAGTGTAGTGTTCCTCCTCTGAGGTAAGAACAGTGTGATGGTCAGGACCCTAGCTCCTCATCCAACACCACACTTCTCCCACCAGAGGGGGCTAGAAGGCACTAGGTGCTGCCCCTACTGGAAGTTGGGAGACTGGGGAACCAAGAGATAGGGGGAACCAATTAGTGGGTGAGGGTGGAAGACTCACATTTTAGTGACACTTTAAATTTGATATTTAATCCACAGCCATTTTTGTGGCTTGGTTCTTTTTGTTGGTTCGTTTTGATGGTTCTTTGACTGTTCTTTGAACGTGACCTTCCTCCCTGAGCGTGGATCCTGTGTGGACCTGCAGAGGATGGAGGCACGGCCCTCGTACCCTGGCCTTGGGTCGAGGGGCAGGCTGCTGACGACGTATGTCTCAGCCCGGTCAAGGACGATGACCAAGAAGGCCTTGAGATTAGGAGTGTAGCTCCACCGCAAATGGATCCCGGGGGGATGCAGATGGAGCGGTATACGCCACCTGTCCTCACCTACCTGATCTATTCAGAGGGATTCCGGCTGCAAGAGGGGTACCGGCCCCCGACACCTGACTTTGCTACTCTACGTCCTGGTCAAGGAAGCCTGGTAGGCCCAGAGGATCCCACCGGGTAATGGAAAGAGCGGAGCTGCCACCCGTACCCTTTTTCTGAGTGAAGTTCAGAGAGAGACCCGGCCTATCTACACACATACAGACAGGAAAGGACCCGGTCTGAAGTCTAGGAACACTCTGGTGCGGGGTCCTGATTGAACACTCGACTTACTCGGAGGTTGATGGACCCTCCTCTCTGGTGACCGCAGAATTCCGCGAGGAGCAGGGAGAAACCTTGCAGCTGTACTCTACACCATGAGTAAAAACCCTGGAAGTTAACCCCTATGGCCTCCGGACTCTTTATTCTGCCTGCACTTCACCGCACCACGTAGCACTAGATCTCCTACACTACGACTCACTCCATCCTTGTCTCTGCCCTGAGGCCCTGCTCTGCCTCTGGGGAGTAGTAACAATGACGGCTGCCTCAACATCCCGCCTCAGAGGACTGCAGCAGCGCTGGTGGCCTTCACCAGGTACCACAGGTGGCGTAGTCGATAGCAACCACTCAACCCTGATAGCACATTACATCCTTTTTAATGTGACGGCCCTGGGCACGGAGCGGGTCCGGGCCACGGCTGCACCCCATCTACCATATAGGACCCGGCTCCGAGTACCCCATCTTCCCAGGGTAGAGCATCCAGCGTGCATCACACTAGCGTGTTCAGATGGGAATTTTTTACCAGTTCTGCAGCAAGGGCCTTCTGGTACTGCCCCATTTTTGTAGACCTCTCCACCTCAGGAATAAGAGAGTGAAAGTTCTCCTTGTAGAGGGGGTCTAAAAGTGTCACCAACCAGTAATGACTGTCACCCAACATTTTGACAACGCGAGGGTCACGGTTAAGGCAGCGTAACATAAAGTCAGCCATGCGTGCCAGACTGGTAAAGGGCAAGACTTCCGTGTCCTCACCAAGATGACGACTGACCATGCTCTCCTCCTCCTCCTACTCCTCCTCCTCCCCCCTGTCCTCAGGCCACCCACGCTGAACCGATGGTATGACAGTTGTACAGGTACTACTGTCTACAGTGCATGACACCAGCTCCTGTTCTTCCTTCTCCTCCTCTCCCTCATTGTCCCCCAATGCACATTGGGATGAGATGGGCTGTGTGTAATCACCCGCTATGGCTTCTTGATCCATCTCATCATACTCTGGCTGCAATGCCTCCTCTTTAATTCTCTGCAGAGAGCGTTGCAAAAGACAGACAAGTGGGATGCTGATGCTAATGATGGCGTCATCGCCACTCACCATCTTGGTGGACTCCTCAAAGTTTGTCAGGATGGTACATATGTCAGACATCCAGGTCCACTCCTGAGGTCTTATGTGTGGAGTCTGACCTGAATATCGACGGCCTTGTTGCAGCTGGTACTCCACAACTGCTCTCTTCTCACAAATCTTTTGCAAAATGTGGAGGGTAGAGTTCCAACGTGTGGAGACATCACACACCAGTCGGTGTGCGGGAAGCTGCAAACGCTGCTGCAAAACAGCAAGGGCGGAGGAAGCTGTAGCCGACTTCTGAAAATGAGCAGAAAGGCGGCGTACTTTGACGAGCAAATCTGGCAACTCGTGGTACAATTTAAGAAACCACTGAACCACGAGGTTAAGCACATGAGCCAGGCATGGTACGTGTGTGATCTCATCTCGCCTCAGAGCCGCCACCAGGTTACGGCCATTGTCACACATGACCAAGCCTGGATGTAGGTTCAGCGGTCTCAGCCACAGATCTGCCTGCTCTTTCACAGCTGTCCACAACTCACAAGCAGTGTGAGGTTTATCACCTAAGCTTATGAGTTTCAGCACAGTCTGTTGCCGCTTGGCAGTACTGCAGTGCTTCCAGCTTGTAACTGATGTGGTGATATCTGAGATGGAGGCTGAACATGAGGACGAGGAGGAGGATGATGCGCAGGAGCTGTACACTGTGGGGGCAACTCTGACTGGCATAGGGCCCGTAATCCTCGGTGTGGGGAGGATGTGTTCCATCCCAAGGTTCGACTGGGTCCCGGCGTCCACTATGTTTACCCAGTGTGCCATCAGAGAGATGTACCATCCCTGGCCACAAGCACTTGTCCACGTGTCCGTTGTCAGGTGGACTCTCCCAGTAACTGCGTTGTTGAGGGCACGGCAGATGTTTTGGGACACGTGCTTGTGTAGTGCTGGGATGGCACACCGGGCAAAATAGTGTCGGCTGGGGACCGAGTACCGAGGGATGGCCACCGCCATAAGTTTGCGGAAGGATTCCATCTCCACCAGCTTAAAAGGCAGCATTTCCAATGCAATCAGTCATGAAATGTGCGAATTTAGGACTGTGGCCTGTGGGGCGTTGGCTGCGAATTTGCGCTTTCATTCAAAGGTCTGGGATATGGACAATTGAATGCTGCGGTGGGATGTGGACGTTGATGCTGTTTCTTGAGAAACTGCCACAACAAGTGAAGACTGAGAGGAGGGGGCATCATTGCATGCAGCATGGACAGGGGATTGCCTTGCATGCACAACAGGGGGTTCTCTTACATGCACAACAGCGGAAGAAGCTGTGGTGACACCTGCTGACACTGGTTGGGTGCTTTGCTGACATGTGCCTGATCATGCTGGTGGTGGTCAGGCTGGTAGTTTTGTCACCCCTGCTGATGCTGGCCTGGCAGGTGGTACAAATGGCCTTTTTGGGGTTATCAGCAGAGTCTTTAAAAAAATTCCAGACTCTGGAAGACCTTACCTGTTGTACTGGCAACGTCCCTCGTGTTGGTGTTACGGGGAACTGTTGCCCGCCTTCTGTCTGCGGCCACCACACTGCTACTTCCTGCCTGTTGGGGTACTCTGCCTCACTCCGCCAGTGTGCTGCTGGCCTCGCTCTGCGTGTCCTCCTGCCACGTTGGGTCAGTTACTAGATCATCCACCACCTCCTCCTCTTCCACTTCTGCACCACGGTCCTCATCCTCACTTCGTGGCAATTGTGTCTCGTCATTGTCCACCTCTTGTGACAAATTGCCAGCGTCACCTTCCTGTGGTCGTGGCTGTTCAAATATTTGGCCATCGCTACATGGGATCTCCTCTTCCACCACTTCAAGCAGAGCAGGCGAGGGGCCCAAATATGGAAATGGACCAGTGAACAGCTCTTCAGAGTGTCCAACTGTGGGATCAGTTGCTGTCTGACGACACTCGGCATGGTGGGAGGAAGGAGCATTGGGGTGAGGAGGAGTATGCGGTCGAGACTCACGGCTACTAAGACTTGACCATGTGGAAGACAGACCGGAGGTGATGGTGCCCAGGTGACTGGAAGTATTATCTGCTATCCAATTAATAACCTGTTCACACTGATCAGTTCGCAATAGTGGTGTTGTTTGCTTCCCTAGTAATTCGGTCAATAACTGGGAGCGAGAAGATGTGGCTGTTGGTTGTGGCACATTTTCTTCTTGGCCACGGCCTGGTCCTTTGCACGCACCATCATCAGAACGTCCAGTTCCACGTCCCTTGCCACGCGCCTTGCCCATTGTAAATGAAGTAAAATAGCTTACACTCGCACTATCAATGGCAAAAGGGTAATAAAAAGGAGATTTGAACCGTGGAAGAGGAAAACCACAGTTCTAGTTTTCTGTCCTATACCAGAATCTTTTAAACAGATATATTTGTGTCTGAACAGTCAGCGAGACACTCAAACTGTTTTTTTTTATGTAAAAAAGGCAAAAAGGTGGATTAAACCCTGATTTGAACCGTGGAAGAGGAAAACCACAGTTCTAGTACTCTGGCCTACACCTGAATCTTTTAAACAGATATATTTGTGTCTGAACAGTCAGCGAGACACTCAAACTGTTTTTTTTATGTAAAAGAGGCAAAAAGGTGGATTACACCCAGATTTGAACCGTGGAAGATTAAAACCACAGTTATATTTCTCTGGCCTACACCAAAATCTTTTAAACAGATATATTTGTGTCTGAACAAAAAGGTGTCTGAGCAAAAAGGTGGATTACACCCAGATTTGAACCGTGGAAGAGGAAAACCACAGTTCTAGTACTCTGGCCAACACCTGAATCTTTTAAACAGATATATTTGTGTCTGAGCACTGAGCGAGACACTCAAACTGTTTTTTTTATGTAAAAGAGGCAAAAAGGTGGATTACACCCAGATTTGAACCGTGGAAGATGAAAACCACAGTTCTATTTCTCTGGCCTACAGCAGAATCTTTTAAACAGATATATTTGTGTCTGAACAGTCAGCGAGACACTCAAACTGTTTTTTTTTATGTAACAAAAGGTAAAAAGGTGGATAACACCCAGATTTGAACTGTGGAAGAGGAAAACCACAGTTCTAATTTCCTGGCATATACCAGACTTTTTTAAATAGATATATTTGTGTCTGAACAGTCAGCGAGACACTTAAACTGTTTTTTTTTTTTAAGGAAAAAGGCAAAAAAGTGTATAGTACAAAGATTCGAACCGTGGAACTGCAAAACCACAGTTCTAGTTAACTGGCCAAAACCATACTCTTTTAAATAGATATACACTGTGTTCCAAATTATTATGCAAATAATATTTTCTCAGATTTTCCCAAATTACCTATATGAATTGCAGTCATTGTAATTTTCCAGTCAAATAACTATTAGAGTACAATTGAAAGGTTTTTGTACAAACTGCCTATGATAACAGTATATTTTTAAAAAAATAAAAAACTCAAACTGCACTCAAAATGCATGTTCCAAATTATTATGCGCAGTAGAGTTTTCAACAGTTTCATTTTAATAAAGAACAAAAAAATTGTCATTTTTGAAATTATAAGCATTAGCAGGTTACAAACTGAAATCAAACAGTTTTCAACTCAAAACTTTATTCTAGGTGATGTTACATTTGCACATAGGACCGCTTGTTCGAAAGGAGCTTCTGAACTCTCTCGTCCATTGAATTTGTCAGGTTTTGGATGGTTTCTGCTTCCAATTGTTTTGCATGAAAACAGAATACCCTCCCAGAGCTGTTGCTTAGATGTGAACTGCCTCCCGCCATCATAGACACTCCTTTTGATGATGCTCCAGAGGTTCTCAAAGGGGTTGAGGTCAGGGGAGCATGGGTGCCACACCATAAGTTTGTCCCCTTTTATGCCCACAGCAGCCAGAGATGCAGATGTGTTATGTGCAGCATGAGATGGGGCATTATCAGGACTTATTATAAGTGAAAGGAGGACTTTATACTAACCAGACAGCAGATGGCGATAGTGTGTAAAGTTATATGCTTGTTGTAATGTGTGGGAGGAAAGCTCTCAATTGTTGGTTGTTTTTACTTCCTGTGTGTTTTTCTTTCTTTCCTGAATGTGTTATGTCAGCAGTACACGGACTGTGTGACACTGAATTGTATCTCATGTTTAACCAGTATGAAGTAAATACTGTTTACTCAAGATATCTTGCTGATTGAAGCTCTCGTAAGTACAATGGTGACTGTAAGAAGATGCACTCTGCGACAGGTTATGGGCCCAGGCTGAAGCCCAGACACTAAAGCCCAGACACTACAGGCCCGCACTACAAGAGGATCCTGGTTTATAACCCCTGATAATGGAGCACACAGATAAGCTCTGTAAACAAAAGGAAATAAATCCAGATACAGAGTGACAGAGGAATTCATGATCCCAGGAGCTGGATATAATTACAGAGAATTCAACACAGGCAGGACATACTGGAACTATCAGCAAGAAGAAAAAACAGGAGAATATCTTCAGTACAACTCTCTAAACAAGTAAGACTATATAAAGATGATGAGTAACACAGAACTAAAATTCACTGTAGCTAAACTGAATAGAGAAAATGATCAGTTATGGAAATTCAAAGTAGAGATGTTGTTATCTAAGGATGATTTATGGGAAGTAATTGTTACAGAAAGACCAGATCAAGATAATCAGACATGGGATAAGAAGAATTGACAAGCGAGAGCCACCATTAGCTTATTAGTGGATGATGCTCAATTAATACATAAAAGAAATGAAGAAAAAGCTAAAGGAATGTGGGAAGAATTAAGAAAACTGTATGAAAGACCTAGCTTGAATCACAAGTTATTTTTATTAAGAAAGCTTTACAGTATGAGATTGAGTGCAAATGACGACATGCAGAAGCACATATTCTCAATGATGGAAGTGATATCACAGCTAAGATCTATTGGTGAAGACATTAAAGAAAGTCATGTAGCAGCTATATTACTGTGCAGTTTACCAGATCGTATACAGCCTTGATAAATGCCCTTGAGACGAGACCAGAAACTGACATTACATTAGATTTTGTGAAAACAAGACTAATAGATTAATATTAGAGAAGAAAAGAACAAAGAAATGATTCTTCTACTGAAAAGGACAGTGAAAACGCTCTTAAAGCTACAGAATTTAAAAAACCCTATAATAAAGAGACAAGAGAATGCTTCAGATGTAAGAAAAAAGATCATTTAAAGAAAGACTGTACCATATGGAAAGCAGAACAACAAAAATTACAACATAAAAAGCATACACAGAAAGTAAAAAACACAATTTCCGATTCATGTGAGAATAATTGGAATGGCACATTTAAAGTAACAGACAAGAAATCATCACTTGGTTGGTTTATTGATTCAGGAGCAACGAGTCATATGACGTGACAAGAATTTCTTTACTGATTTTGATTTAGATAAGAAAGAAGCCATTTATCTTGCAGATGGAAGCAAAATAACCGCAGAAGGTATCGGACAAGTTATGCTAAATTGTTCAAACAAGTTCATACAAGATTCAAAGATACTTGTACAGGATGTGTTGTATGTTCCAAAATTGGAAGGCGGATTATTATCTGTGAAACGTTTAACAGCAAAAGGACTTACAGTAAAATTCAAAGACAATGAGTGTGCAATTATTGCAGGAAACAAGGTGATAACCAAAGTCAAGGCAGATGAACAATTATATCATTTTGACACACCAAAGGAACAGATGAAGGTATGTACACATGATCACAAAATCTGTAATCTGTGGCATAGACGTCTAGGACATAGACACCCTGACAGTATAAGGGAACTACAGAGAAAAGAATTGACAAAAGATTTAAAGATATCAGATTGCTCAATTACCGTAAGATGTGAATGTTGTATAAAATCCAAAGCCACAAGGATATCTATTCCAAAAGAAAGTGAGATGAAAAATGAAAAACCACTTGATTTGGTGGATACTGATGTATGTGGACCCATGAAAGTGACTACATCAGGAGGCAATAGATACATGTTGACTTTTATAGACGACTACTCAAGATACACAGTCACATACTTAATTAAGAACAAAAGTGAAGTTTTTGATAAACTTGTAGACTATGTAACAAGATCAAATAACAAATTTCAAAGGAAGCCAATTGTCATCAGAAGTGATAATGGAGGTGAATTTACAGGTCACAGAATAGAAGACTACTTAAGACAAAATGGAATAGAACACCAGAAAACTGTTCCATACACACCTGAACAAAATGGAGTAGCAGAAAGGAAAAACAGAACTCTAACAGAAATGATAAGATGTATGCTGACGGATTCCAAACTACCAGAGAAATATTGGGGTGAGGCAGCAATGACTGCTACATATCTACAGAACCGACTTTTTTCCAGAAAACTGACGAAAACTCCATATGAACTGTGGCAAGGTATGAAACCAAGTGTCAATCATTTAAAAGTTTTTGGATGTAAAGTTTTTATATTCATTCCAACAGAAAAACGTTCCAAACTTCAAAACAGATCCATGGAAGGAATATTCGTTGGATATAGTGAAAATTGTAAAGGATATAGAATCCTAGATCCCAAAACAGACAGAGTTACGGTGAGTAACAGTGTGACATTCATTGAAGATTTAAATGAAGACATTATGATTTCAGTTGAAACAAAAAATGAGAAAAACAATAGTGACATAACTGAAGAAATATCTGATGAGAAAGAAGTAGAAATTAATGAAGAACAAAATACTGAATGTGAAGAATCACAACTACAAATAGACACAGAACCAAGACGTTCAATGAGAGAGAACAAAGGAAAACCACCAAAACGTCTCTCATACAAGACAAGCATAAGAAAAATCTATGAGCCTACCTCTTGGGAAGACATATCTAAACTTCCTGAAGAAGAAGCTAATAAATGGATAGAAGCAACAGAAACAGAAATTAAATCCATGCATGATTCAAATACATGGACACTAACAGATTTACCAGAAGGAAGAAAAGCCATAGGATGTAAATGGATTTTTAAAGTAAAATACCAAACAGATAGCACAGCTGAAAGATACCGAGCAAGACTCGTAGCTAAAGGGTATTTTCAAAGATATGGAGAAGACTATGATGAGACATTTGCTCCAGTTGTCAAACACACTACAATAAGAACTTTACTTACAGTTGCAGCAATGAAACAGATGGAACTGAGACATCTGGATGTAAAGACAGCTTTTTTGAATGGAGATTTAACAGAAGACATTTACATGGAACAACCTCCAGGATTCAAAGATGAAAGAAATCCAAACAAAGTTTGAAAACTACAGAAAAGCATATATGGTTTAAAGCAAGCAGCTAAAGCGTGGAATGACAAAATCACGGAAGTACTTACAAATGAAAAATTTCAAAGAAGCAAAGCTGATCCATGCTTGTACACAAAAAGGCTGATTAATAGATGGATTTATGTACTCATATATCTAGACGACATTTTGATTTGTTTTAAACACGAAAGGGAGAAAGAAAACATTCTAAAAATCCTGAAGCAACATTTCAAAATCAAAGACTTGGGAAATGTGAAACAGTACCTAGGAATACAGGTAGAATGAGAAGAAGACGGAAGTTTCCTACTGAATCAAAATCACATGATTCAAGACATAACAGAAAAATTTGGATTGAAGGATGAAAAAACAGTAAAGTCTCCAATGGAAACTAATTATCTCAAGGAGATGAACAGTGAAAAAAATATTCTACCAAATAATGAAGAATACAGAACAGCAATAGGAAAACTACTGTATATAGCGACCGTTACAAGACCAGACATCGCAGCAGCAGTAGGAATCCTGAGTAGAAAGGTATCAAAACCAAATAAAGCTGATTGGAATGCCGTGAAGAGAGTAATGCATTATTTGAAAGGAACTAGCAATATTAAGCTGAAATTACCCACAAGTGATAATTGCATTTTAACAGGATATGTTGATGCAGATTGGGCTGGAGATCCAACTGACAGAAGATCTACCAGTGGACATATTTTTTTTCTCTCAGGTGGACCAATAAGTTGGACAAGTAATAAACAGTCAATTGTGACACTGTCTTCAACAGAAGCAGAATATGTTGCCGCAGCACATGCGAGTCAAGAAGTACTGTGGTTAAGACAATTGTTGACAGAATTAGGAAAGGCACAGTTGGAACCAACAAAACTGAAAGAGGACAATCAAGGATGTCTTGTTCTTGCTCAGATGTAAAGAGTCAATCCAAGAACCAAGCATATTGATGTGAAATATCATTTCTTGAGAGATCATCAGGAACAAGGAGTCTTGAAGCTAGAGTATTGTCCTACTGAAAAAATGACAGCAGACATCTTCACGAAGGCGTTGAATGCTGATAAACACCAGAGACTAATAAAAATGTTGGGTTTGATTGAATAAGTCCTTACTGTTGAGAAAGGGTGTTGGCATATACAACAGATCAGGACTTATTATAAGTGAAAGGAGGACTTTATACTAACCAGACAGCAGATGGCGATAGTGTGTAAAGTTATAGGCTTGCTGTAATGTGTGGGGGGAAAGCTCTCAATTGTTGGTTGTTTTTACTTCCTGTGTGTTTTTCTTTCTTTCCTGAATGTGTTATGTCAGCAGCACACGGACTGTGTGACACTGAATTGTATCTCATGTTTAACCAGTATGAAGTAAATACTGTTTACTCAATATATTTTGCTGATTGAAGCTCTCATAAGTACAGTGGTGACTGTAAGAAGATGCACTCTGCGACAATAAATGCGTGCTTGGAACAGCTGTAGTTACGATACGATACACTTTATTGATCCCGAGGGAAATTACAGTATCACAGCAGCAGAACATAGAGATGAATTACAACTAGTGATGAGCGAGCATACTCGCAAGTACTTGGTACTCGCCCGAGCAACTCAGTACACGAGATACACAGAGGTCACCGAGTACTTGCGAGATGCTCGGGCAGATGCTTGGGTCCCCACCCTGCATGTTTGGCGCTCTTTAGAGAGCCAATGAACATGCAGGGATTGCCTGCCACTCACTGTAATGCAGCAGCCATGTTGGTTGTGGCATTACAGTGAATGGCTGGCTGCACAGCGTCATCAGGTCTATATCAGACCTGGCGCCGCTGTGCTCGTCAGTCTACTCCACAATCAGGCAGTGTGGGGAGAGGTGCTGTTGAGCTAGGGAGAGATTTGGTTATGTATTAGGCAGTGTAGGGAGAAAAACCGTACATTACACATATCCATCTCAACAAACAGTCCTTCTGAGGACTAATCCATCTGCAGAGATATCAGGCAGGCAGTGTATATAGGCAGGCAGTCTATATAGCAGACTGCAGTGCATGTAGCACAAGAGGCTCCATTCCAGTTCTGCCTTCTGCTGCTGTTAGATATTTCTAGACAAAGGCCGAGGTCTCAGGGTCGAGGAATAATTTATTTTGGATCTTAATCCTCATTATTTGCTTAAAAAGCAATCCAGAGAACACAATGTTTTTCTGCGCCATTTGCTTGTTGACACTGCAGAATACAGCCAGGTATTTCCATATTACAGCGCCAAAAATCCAGCTATTTAAAATTGTGGTTTGTCCGTCACATGGATCACATATAATTGTGCTGAAAATACTGCCATTTTTGGCCTCCATTCAAATATTTTTTCAGTGTGTCAGCAAAGTTTTTGGCAGCGGTTTACTGTTCAAAATAGTTACCTACAGGCCAGATATTTAAAACTGTAGTTTGTCCGTCACACGGATCACATTCACATATAATTGCGATGAAAATACGGCCTTTTCTGGCCTCCATTTCTCAATCACACCGATTACATATAACTTCGCTCCAAATTCAGCCATTTGTAGTGAGATTGGAAGATATTGTCCTCCATTTAAAATGGGCAAGGCGCGTGGCAAGGGATGGGGAACTGCACGTGATGGTGCATGCAGAGGCCGAGGCAAAGGCCGTGTGCAAGCTGAAATTGTGCCATAACAAACACCCACATCTTCTCACCCGACCTTCCTGTTCCAATTCCTAGGGGACCACAGCACACCACTATTGAGCAGTGTCAAAAGGTTGTTGGTTGGAAAGCGGATAATGCTTTCAGTCACTTAGCCACCACCACCACCACCACCACCACCACCACCCTGTTTTCCACACGGTCAAGTCTCAGTAGCCGTGAGTCTGGAACGCATATTCTCCACCCTGATCCTCCTTCCTCCCACCATGCCGAGTGCCCGGAGACAACTGATACCACACTTGGACACTCTGAAGAGCTGCTCAATTTTCCATTTATAAATTCTGGCCTCTCCCCGGTACACTTGAAGCGGGGAAAGAGGAGATCGCATGTAGCGATGCCCAAATATTTGAGCAGCCATGGTCACAAGAAGGCAACAGTGGGAAAGTGTCACAGGAGGTGGATGATGATGAGACACAATTGTCAGAAATTCAGGAGGACCAGGGTGTGGAAGTGGAAGACGAGGTGGTGGATGATATAGTAACTGACCCAACCTGGCAGGAGGACATGCAGAGCGAGGACAGCAGCACACTGGGGGAGGGAGGCAGAGCACCCCAACAGTCAGGAAGAAGCAGTGTGGTGGCCGCAGACAGAAGGCGGGCAACCATTCCCCGAAACACCAACACAAAGGAAGTTGCCAGTACAACTGTTAGATCTTCCCGACTCTGATTGTTTTTTAAAGACTCTGCCAATAACCCCAAAAAGGCCATTTGCACCACCTGCCAGGCCAGCATCAGCAGGGGTGGCAAAACTAACAGCCTGACAACCACCAGCATGATCAGGCATGATCAAAGCACCCGAACACCAGGGTCCAGGAACAGTGTCTGTGCGTGACACCATTGCTTTTTCCGCTGTTGTGCATGCAAGCCAATCCCCTGTCCATGGTGCATGTGAAGATGCCTCC
Source organism: Phyllobates terribilis (assembly GCF_046119375.1). Taxonomy (NCBI): domain Eukaryota; kingdom Metazoa; phylum Chordata; class Amphibia; order Anura; family Dendrobatidae; genus Phyllobates; species Phyllobates terribilis. Next base: position 119,548,450 of record NW_027362768.1, read on the forward strand.
AGCCCTGCAACTGTCGTTGCACACTCTCAACTAGCAGCATCAGGAAGCACGTCCACATCCTTGTCCAAGTGCAGCGTTCAGTTGTCCATATCCCAGTCTTAGAACGCAAACGTGAATACACAGCCAACACCCCACAGACCACACTACTAAATTCCCACATTTTGCGACTGCTTGCGCTTGAAATGTTGCCTTTTAAGCTTGTGGAGACGGAAGCATTCCGCAACCTGATGGCGGCGGCCGTCCCTCGGTACTCGGTCCCCAGCCGACACTATTTTGCCCGGTGTGCCATCCCCGCACTACACAAGCACGTGTCCCAAAGCATTAGCCGTGCCCTCAACAACGCAGTTACCGGGAAAGTCCACCTAACCATGGACACGTGGACAAGTGCTTGTGGGCAGGGATGGTACATCTCGCTGACGGCACACTGGGTTAACATAGTGGAAGCCGGGACCCAGTCGGTCCTTAGGATGGAACACGTCCTCCTGACGCCAAGGATTGCGGGCCCTAGGTCAATCAGGGTTGCCCCCATGGTCTAAAGCTCCTGCACCTCATCCTCCTCAGCCTCCTCTTCAGCCTCCATCTCCGAAATGACCACATCAGTCACAAGCTGGAAGCACTGCAGCACTGCCTCGGCCAAGCGGCAACAGGTTGTGCTAAAGCTAATATGCTTAGGTGACAAACTGCACAATGCTGAAGAGTTGTGAACAGCTTTGAAAGAGCAGGCAGATCTGTGGCTCACACCGCTGAACCTACAGCCAGGCATGGTCGTGTGTGACAATGGCCAGAACCTGGTGGCAGCTCTAGGGCGAGGTGAGCTCACACACTTACCATGCCTGGCCGATGTGCTTAACCTCATGGTTCAGCAGTTTCTCAAATCCTACCCAGAGCTGTCGTATCTGCTTGTTAAAGTATGCCGCCTGTGTGCCCATTTTAGAAAGTCACCTACAGCTTCCGCCGCCCTTGACATGTTTCAGCAGCGTTTGCAGCTTCTGGCTCAATGACTGGTGTGTGATGTCCCCACACGTTGACACTCTACACTACAGATGTTGGGAAGAATTTGTGAGCAGAAGAGGGCAGTTGTTGAGTACCAGCATCAACAAGGCCATCGGTATTCAGTTCAGACTCCACACATAAGACCTCAGGAGTGGACATGGATGTCAGACATATGTACCATCCTCCAAAACTTTGAGGACTCCACCAAGATGGTGAGCGGCGATGACGCCATAATTAGCGTCACCATCCCGCTTCTCTGTCTTCTGAAACGCTCTCTGCTCACAATCAAAGAGGATGCATTGCATGCGGAGCACGATGAGATGGAGCAAGGAACCATACAGGGTGATTACACACAGCCCAGCCTCATCTCATCCCAATGTGGATTGGGTGACAATGAGGAAGAGGAGGAGGTGGAAGAAGAACAGGAACTAGTTTCATGCGCTATAGACGGTACTACCTGCACAACTGTCATACCGTTTGTTCAGCGTGGATGGCCTGAGGACAGGGAGGAGGAGGAGGAGAGAATGGTCAGTCATCCTCTTGGTGAGGACACAGAAGTCTTGCCTATTAGCAGTCAGGCATGCAAGGCTGAGTTTATGTCACACTGCCTTTCTCGTGACCCTCGTGTTCTCAAATTTTTGGGTGACAGTCATTACTGGTTCGTGACACTTCTAGACCCACGCTACAAGGAGAACTTTATATCTCTTATTCCTGAGGCTGACAGGTCTACAAAAATGGGACAGTATCAGAAGGCCCTTGGTGCGGAACTATTAAAAAAATTCCCTTCTGAAAACGCTGGTGGCAGAGGTCACAGTTCGCTGGACAACCAAGGAGTACAGCCGAGAGAGACACAACTCCAATCCAGCAGAGGCAGGGGAACACTGTCAAAGATCTGGGAGAGTTTTCTCAGCCCCTCCCATCGCACAGGCCCTGAGGCATGGGGTACTCTCACACGGAGTGCCAAGTTTGGTAAGATGCTGAGGGAGTACCTTGCCGACCATACCAACGTCCCCCGTGATTCCTTTGTGCCTTATAAATATTGGGTATCCAATCTGGACACGTGGAATGAACGTGGATTGGGCCAGACTCCTCAACACCACCGAATTATAGCAGTGTAACATAAACTCAAATCCAGTGTCTTTTTTTGGGAGGTGTATTCCCATGCACCTTTTCACACCCACACATGGGTATGCGCTTCCTGAATTTAGGAGATCCGCTCCTTTCGAATTCGAAGATTTTTTTATGAGGCCCTCCTCAATGTCTTTTCCAAGGTGCATTGTAGTGCCTCCCAATTTTTGGCAGCCCTTGCATTCACTACATAGGCCAAAACTATGGGAGATCCACTTACTAATAATGGGAACATTTTTTCATGAGGTCCTATATGTCTCTTCCAAGGGGCATTGGAGTACCTCCAAATTGGCAACCCTTGCATTCACTGCATAGGCAAACACAAAGGGAGACCCACTTACTAATAATGAGAACATTGTTTTCAGGAGGTCCTCTGACCTCCACATCTCTTCCAAGGGGCATTGGAGTGCCTCCAAATTTTTGGCAAACCTTGCATTCACTGCATTGGCAAACAAAATGGGAGACCCACTTCCTAATAATGGGAACATTGTTTTCAGGAGGCCCTCTGGCCTCCCCGTCTCTTCCAAGGGGCATTGGAATGCCTCCAAATTTTTGGCAACCCTTGCATTCACTGCATAGGCAAACACAATGGGAGACCTACTTCGTAATAATGGGAATATTGTTTTCAGGAGGCCCTCCTCTAAGTCTCTTCAAAGGGGTATTGGGGTGCATCCAAAGTTTCAAAGTGGTATTGGGGTGAGTCCAAATTTTGGACAGCCCTGCCACTCACTGCATACGCAATAACAGTATAGGAGACACACTCTTTAGTAATGGGAGCAAGAAAACATAGCCGGCTGATGGCTCTCTAAGAATAGTGAGGGCCGACTGCTGGCCCTATAAAAATAGGTTTTGTGACTCTGAGTCCCTCCTTCATAAATGAAACATGATGTGTCTGATGATATCTCACACACCACATGGCCAGATAAGTTTGTAAAATGTTAAAATGACATTTCCTGGTGAATGCATTTGTCACGGTTGAAAGCTATGCAAAAGTGCAAAAACGCATCAAAAACGCTACGTGTGAACATAGCCCAAGGTGTGGAGGAGCATTTTTGTTTTTGGTTATTTATTTTGCTTTATATACAAGTCATTACCCTGAAAAGGATGCTCCTTAACATATTTCCCAGGAAATTCCATTTTGGTTTCGTTTTGGTATGTTTTATTGTGATTCCGTAAAAGTGGCGTAATACCTCTGACAACATTGTTGACAGAAGTGACCAGGGGTCTTCCCCGTGCTGTTCCCATGTCATTTAAGCAGTGTTCCCATCGATTTGGGCAATTTTTAGGCCCTCAGCAGACCGCCAGGGGGGAGCCACCTGAAAAATGCTTGAGTTTCCCATAGACTTACATTGGGCTCGTTGCTTGGGTTGAGCACCCGAGTATTCCAATGTGCTCGACCCGAGCATTTTAGTGCTCGCTCATCACTAATGACCATGTGATATTTCAGTTTTTCCTTTTTAATAAATTTGCAAAAATTTCTACATCTCTGGGGGTTTTTTCAGTCAAGATGGGGTGCAGAGTGTACATTAATGAGAAAAAAAATGAACTTTTTACAATTTACCAAATGGCTGCAATGAAACAAAGAGTGAAAAATATAAAGGGGTCTGAATACTTTCCGTACCCACTGTACATAATGGTCAGAGATGCAAACACAATAGTAGTGGTACAAAAGATATAAGCAGATATTGAGAGTCAGTTACCAAAAAAAAAAAAAGCCTAACAAGAATTAGTATGGCTGGTTTAGTGCTAAAATTTATGGCTGTGCCCCAGCTGGAATGGATTATAATTAAATTATAAAAAAACAAATAACAGTAACCTATTCTCTTTAGGAACGAGATGATTTTTTTTTAAGTGAGAAGAGGCGGCATCTTTCCCTGTCTTTCTCAGAATGGTAAATTTTCCAATTTTCAAGTACAGCTAAGTAAATGTCAAGTGATGTTAAAAAAATAATTTATTACTGTATTCTTTAAAAACCCATTTTTCTGCATATAGATTAGTAATTTCTTATCTTTTTAACCTTAAAATATATATACGGGTCTACAGTGGGACATGTGAGGCGTGACATTTTAAGGCAATCACATTCTTATATTGAATAGACAGTATCAATATTGTTACACAATGTGACAACCACATGAGAGCCCAAACTTCATTTAAAAGAAAACACTAGAAATATATTATGTGTGAACGCTGAAAATCCTGGTACAATTTCATCCTCAGAGATTAAGAAGGAAAAGCCAGGAAACTTCATGTCTTCAATTAACACCCCATAGGTTTCCACCGCCCTTCATCTATTTGAAATTAATAAAAGCTTTCTCTGTGGATAATTCCAATTTAAGTTAATCAATTTTGAGTGGGATGCAAGAAAGTATTATTTTTTTTCTTTATTATTGAGTAGATGACTGGATTAGCTGCTTATTAGAAATGTATTTCTTGAACTGATGTGTAGAGAAAAACATGTTTCTTATAGACATCCAGTTTTTTATACAGCAAACTCATTTGGTTCGGCATCTGATTGCAAAAAAACGTCCAACATTCTTAAAAAAAAAGCTCTAGAGTAGTTTGTAGTCAAATGTTATATCCCATTCATTAAAATAATACACAGTTTCTAATATGTACAGTATATGTATATGTGACACCTCTCGCCCTCCCTGGGAAATGGGGTTACTCGGAGCCGGGTCAGTGTAGGCGTTACGGGGGATGCAGTCGTGGCCTGGACCCGTTCCGTGCCCAGGGCAGTCACATAAAAGATGTAATGGGCTTTCAAGTAAGAGTGGTATTTTTCGACTACGCCACCTGCGGCTTCCGGTGACGGGCACCGGCGCTGCTTCAGTCCACTGAGGCCGGTGTTACGGGCAGCTAAGATGGGATGGCTCCCCACAGGCGGAGCAGGCTTCAGGGCAGTGTGAGAAAGGATGGTGGGTGCAGTGCCGCGCAGGAAATAACAGACTGAGGCGGTGTGTGAAGTCAACCAGGGTTTTTACTCACATTCAGATGAACTTTAGCCGCAAAGCTTCCCTCTGCTACTCACGGTGTACTGCGGCCACTGGGAAGGGGGTTCAGCACTTTCCAGGTAGATCAGGAGCACCTGTCGAGACCCCGCTGGTGTGTGTTCCTCTCCTTGGTAGGTTGTTCTCTCACTAAGTCTTCTCCTGACTGTGTGTGGTACGAACGTGGTGTAAGGCCGGGTCCCACTGGATAAACGCAGTGTAAGAGATACAGGTGGCGTAGGCCGCTCCGTCCGTATCCCCCTGGGATCCACTAAGCCTCCTGGCTTTTCTGACTGAGACGTGAAGTAACAAAGTCAGATATCGGGGGCCGGTCACCCTTCTTGCAGCAGGAATCCCTCTGACTAGGCCAGAATATGGGATACAGGTGGCGTAGGCTGCTCCGTCCGCATCCCCTGGGATCCTTTTGCCTGTGGAACCTATCTCCTCCGCTCCCCTCCAAGGCCTTCTTAGGTCAGGACCTTGACCGGGTAGAGGCAGTGGTTAACTCTGACCCGCTCCTCGTCTCAAGGCCAGAGAACGAGGACCGTGTATCTTCAGTCGGCTGCGGCCTTATGCTGAACTATGGCGGGTGACCACAATCAGAGACGAAGACCACAATCACAGACGAAGATCACAATCAAAGACCTTGAATCTAAGATGGCCGTAGATTAAATATGAATCAATAAGTGCTTCCTAAAAGTGTGTCCTCCACCCTCACCCACTACATGGTTCCCCCTATCTTTGGTTCCCCCCCATCTCCTCTATCCCGGGCCGGGGCAGCACCCTGGTGCATTTAGGCCCCCGTCAGGACAGGAGTGGTGTAGTGTTGAGTGGTGAAGTAGGGTCCTGAGAAGTGCTCCATCCTTACCTGGAAGAGGAGATACCACACCTTGAACTGAGGTGCAGTACCCCTGTGGCGACTGAACCCTCAGGGGCGCCACATATAGAGAGATAGTGGTTCTTAAAGGGAATGTCATTAGATTCATGCTGCCCGAACCATGAGCAGAATAAATGAGAGTCTAGCTGTGCAATTTTAGACAGGTATGCTTTACTCAAACGCATCGATGTTTTAGAGAAACATAGTTTGAAAAGTCAACAGGAAAATATAGGTAGAGACCTTTTTAATTAAGTGCAGTCCCCGGCATGCTGCTCCCCACTCAGCTCCAGTTGATTGACAGGTCTCTCCCATAAGTTGTGGGCATATCATTGAGGCTGAGGAGGTAAGGGGTCCCACTATTAACTCCAAAGCATGTGCATTTTGATGAGTTATTAGACAGTAAAGGGCCCTTATACTGTTCTTGCACAGGGGCCCTCTTCAGTCTGTTTCTGCCACTGTCTTCCATGTGTGTTCATAGGGAGAGACTGGAGCAAGGCAATGAAAAGCTGGCCGGGACCGCACCAAACTGGTGAAGTCTTTCCTTTATTTCTCAGATGACTTTTGAAACTATGTTTTTCGCTGCAACATTTCAGAGCAACACATACCTAGCTACAATTGTGCAGCAGATGAAAAATGCTTTTAGAAAAACTGCAACAATCAGCCAAGTGATACATCACTGGAATCGGGGTCTCCACCATTGTATCATGCTGCTATCAGATGGGGTAGCAAAATCTGGGGACAGATTCCTTTTAAGAGTTAAGCAATGCATGCATGTGGATGAAGAGTAGGAATGAATACCTGTCAGCTAAATAAATGTTATAGTGCACAGCTCATTACACATAGGGATATAAAAAAGGCTAAATCTGATTGTGGGGTACTACTGTAGTGTTGAATCACATTGAAAGTTGCAGTGGTAGTCTCAGTCTGGGAATAATAATCCAAAGATTCAAGTGATATAGGAACCCAGCAGCATTTGTATACAGTATGTATAACTAAATTCCTCCCCTACCCAGCCCTTTATAATGTTAGTCACTTACAGTTGAAACCAGACGTTTACATACACTATATAAAAATACACATTTGCATGTTTTTCTCAATATCTGACATGAAATCAGAATAAACCTTTCCCGTTTTAGGTCAATTAGGAATACCATAAATTCATAGTATAATCGTCTAATTCTGTCTGTTTGTCTGTAACGGAAAACCCGCGTCGCTGATTGGTCGCGGGCGGCTGGCGCGACCAATCAGCGACAGGCGCAGTCCGGCCGCGAATTGGCGCTGGATTTGAACCACACTTCGCTGATTGGTCGCGCCCGGCCGGCTGCGACCAATCAGCGATATTGGCGCGGCTACTTTAAATTAACCTCCCAATGTATCCCCCCGGGGCCCCTAATGAATTTCGTAAATACCTCATGTTGCCAATAGTGCCTGTGTGCAGCGGTATCGCTGACTGCGCACAGGCAGCACGTGACCCCCGGCTGCAGCACGTGGGGGCATGATAACATGCTGTGAGGGCCAACAGTTTCTTTCTACTGTTGCTGTGCTACACCAGCTGGAAACATGGCACCTACCGGTTTATACTCCCATGGACTCTAATCTCAGAAGCGTGGTAAGCTCCAACCACCCCTTTTTCTTTAGTCTGGGGAAACCATGACTAGTCAAAAGCCTAATTAGCATAAGGAAAAGCAGCTTATAAATACTTTTTTTAAACATGGATTGAAGTGATTAATACTATAGAGGACTCGTTAGGCAGGGAACTTAGTAATACACATATGACGAAACAGAATTTAATCTTAATTATCCAGATGTCTATTTTCAGGAGGTTTTCTATTTTCAGAAGACTTTGTCATATTGTCTGAATGTTTACACTTGAGTTGATATTTACTGCAACTTATTGTCTGTTGAACAATGGATGTTTGCTAATATTGCTAAATATGTTGATTAACCATTGTGTGGGCCCTGTGGCTTGTTGACTCGTGAAACAGAGAAGGACAAAGTATACAAATTGATTAAATGCTCAAACAATGAGACATGCGCCCCTGCCACCTTCCCCTCCTGACCTGTGAATGATGACCTGAATCACAGATGTAAATATAAAAAGGGATTTCTATCTTGCTGGAAGGAAAATCAGAGAGACTCTTCAGAACAGCAGCTGGGACACATGGCTCCATCAAGAGGGATACAGATTTGACTTTACAGGATGTCAGCTTAGGGGACCCCAACCCCAGCTGAAGGGATACAGATCTTCTCCTTTGACCATCACTAACTCTTTGGGGAAGCCAGGATTGTGACCCTCCGGTCATCTGGTCATCTTGTCCCATAGGTATGTTCGGAGAAGCCAGGGTGGGACCCTCGGGTCTCCTGGCCACGTACCTAAATGGACTGTCAGCTTCCTAAGCTTGTGACTACCTCCTCTCTGTGGGTGTCCACCTAAAGCTGGGTGCCACTAGTTGAGGTAGTTGGCCATGGAAGTCCGAAAGTCGCAGCTGCTCTATTCCTGGCGGGCCAGTGGAAGGGTGTGACTGTGTAATTTTTCACCATCTTGGGTATTTGCTGGGACTGTTTTATATGTTTAGTGTCTGTTTGGTGGTTCAATAAAGTATTGCCACACTGTTTTACCTTCACCCTGTGTTGTCTGAGTAGTATTATGCCCACGGAAGACCCCAGGTCTTCACAACATATACGAATGCTACTGGGTTGGAGGGCATGGAGGACCTGACAGGTTCCCTTTCAGCTTGAGAAAGGCCCTTGAATTTGCTTATATTGTTTTGTTATCAATTTAGCGTAGTTTACATATTCTAATAGCTATAGATGGCATCTAATTCAGTGCACATAGATTGCTAAGAGCCCATTTTATGCCTTTTGTTCATAGATTTATATATATTTTAGGATATTATATTATGCTACAAATACACTATAAAGTACCACAAGGATAATGCACCTTTAATGTGAATAATCGAATAACTAATACATGTTAAAACTAGCTAAAGAGTTTTCTAAATGCCTGGAACACAACCGATAATAAAAGAAAATCTCTCTTTCAAAATACATCAATATTGGTAATTATGTTTTAACCTGCAAAACAAAAATGTAAATATGAAGTGATATGAATGACAATGGGAATCCTGTTGACCAATACTTTCTCACTTTTTAATTATATTTGCAGAGACACCAGCGCTAGGAAAGATTAGTCTCCTTTCTTCCTACACCCACACATTATTCACATTAATCAGGGAGTTATTAAAATAGACACACTTCTGATAAGCTCTCCAGACTCTAAGCTTACTTTTGTGCTTTTAACAGAATCCTTTCTCCTTTAGGTCTATTTAGACACTGAACAAAGCTTTAATTGAATAAAGTGAGAAGTAGATTAGGTGAAGTTCTTTGTAGATTATGTGAAGTTCTTTGTACGAAGCATATTTTCTTTTACTGATCATAATTTAAAATTAAATCTTACTATACTCTTATATTAAAATATAAAAATTGTGCTTGCTTGGGCCATATAGAACAAGGCTAAAGAAGTAATTTAAAAACACTTAAAAAAAAAAGGCAATTAAAAAATACAATCAATTTTTGCTACACAGTGCAATAAAATAATAACAATAGAAAGCTATGTAACAAGATACAAAATAATAATACAATTACAAGATTGAACAAACAGAAACAAAATAAGATCATAACAATGAATACTACATTTGCATAATCATAATCTATTTAGGGTATGTTCACATTTTTATGGGAGAAGCATCACTGCATTTATCCTGTCAAAACAATACCTAGACCTGGAACCCAATGGACTAATTCGAACTCAGGTACCATTGGTGTCTGTTAGAGATGAGTGAATAAATTTGAGTGGAATTGAATTCTACTAGGATTTTCCAAAAATTCGCCAAAATGCTGAGGTTTTTTTGTAATTTGCTTCTGCATGGATTCAGCAAAATATAGGTTGTTGGCCACCAATTTTTTGACCAATAAATCGCCATAAATATGTTGAAAAAAACCTCACCACTCTGGCCACACCATTTCTCAAAGCTACTCTTCCGTTTTTGTCCCATGCCGAGGCATATGACGTCACCTTCTGCGCACAACCTTTGCAGGTGCATGAACAGAGCTCTCCTGGGTCTGGGAAACTATGAATCCTCAGCCGAGCGATCAAAGCCCGGGGATTTCACCGGTGCTAATGCTGATCCGAAAGGTGACGAGGATCGGACAGGTGGCAGTGAGGAGCGGAGAATACAGAGAGGTGAGAGGTGAATATATAAGAATTTTATTTCTTTATTACATATTATGTTTATTATGCTATGAGTAGTGTTGAGCGATACCTTCCGATATCAGGAAATATCGTATCGGATTGGATCGGACCGATACCCAAAAAGTATCGGATATCGCCGATTCCGATACCGGAAACCAATGCAAGTCAATGGGACACAAATATCGGAATGAAAATAAACCCTTTCTTTCCTTGTAGGTTAATTCTACATGAAGTAAAACAACTAAGAATAATGTAGAATGTATTACATGAAAAGCCGGCAATTCATCAGCGGCATACACCGGTACCCGACAATTTAGAACAGAAAGAATAGAGCTTCACACATAGATTAGATAGATAGAAACATGTCGGTCACATATATATGAAGTACAGTGACAGTGTTGCTTACTGTACTTGTCATTTAGTGTTAAAATAAAGGATTTATTTAAAAAAAAATTGGCGTGGGGTTTCCCTTAATTTTAGTCTCTAGCGGAGGTTAAGCAGACGGCTAGGGCAGATGTTTGAAGCCTGGGAAGTGGGTAATACCCACGGAGCTTCCCAGGCTACTAATATCAGCCCCCAGCTGAATACCTAGCCTTTAATAGCTATTAAAATGGGGGACCCTCCCCAAAAAATGACGTGGGGTACCCCCTATTTAATAGCTAGCAAAGGCTAGGCGGACAGCTGGGGGCTGATATTAATAGCCCAGGAAGGGTGCCATGAATATTGGCCCCCTCCCAGGCTAGAGACACCAGTCGTCAGCAGCCCCAGAAATGGCGCATCCATAGGATGCGCCAACTCTGGCACTTAGCCTCGCTCTTCCACGCTGCCCTGGTGCGGTGGCAGTAGGTAATAGTGGTGGGGTTCATGTCAGCGCCAGCTGCTATGAAGCCCTGGTTAGTAATGATGGGCGTCTATAAGACACCCCCATTACTAACCTGCAAAGTGTTAAAAAGAAAAAACACACTACACCCAGAAAAAAATAATTTATTTGAAATAAAACACACAATTTTATTTAATTCTTAGTTTACTAAAAAAAAATAGTTACCTGTCCACGTTCCTGCGCTGATCTCCCATGCACAGCTGTCACATCTGGAGATGGTGACAGCTGTGCATGGCTGCTGTAAGCTCACACTGCCGGGAACACGTCCGCTCCCGGCAGCGGGAGCCACTGACTGAGGTCACCGGAGTGCATTCAGGCAGCGCAGCTCCGGAGACCTCCTTTACGGCACTGCTGTACCGTGGGAATTTCTCACGATACAGCAGGGCCGTAAAGGAGCTAACCGGAGCAGCGCTGCCTGAACTCCGGCGAACCCGCTTATGTAATGACGGGGCTGCTTTACGGCCCCGTCATTCTAGCGGCGGCAGCGGTTCAGAGCGGTCACATTCTATGTGGCTGCTCTAAACTGGAGATCTTCGTGGGACACTCGTGGACTACTACGGAGGGGTAAGGATAAGGTTGTGGTTTATTATTTTATATTTTATTACAGGAGATCGATGGCTTCGGGGAATTAGGTGTCTAGGTGAGTATAGGTGTAGTTTTTTATTTTTTACTTTATTTTAGGTGGCGATCGGCGGGGACAGGTAATGTATAAACTAATTTATTTTAGGTAACCACTGGCCACCAATGAAATGTATTTAAAATTTATTGGGGACACAGTAGGGCAATTTAAATAGCAGGATCAGGCTGATGGGAACTACTGCTCCCATCGAGCTGATCCTGCTGGCACGAGAGGACGGGGGACAGACATAGGCCGATGGGAGTAGTAGTGTCACATCGGCCTATGTCTGCCTGCACGCACACACCCGCAGACATCGCACAGACACCGCACACACTCGCAGACACACGCACAGACACCGCACACACTCGCAGACACCGCGCACAGACACCCACACACACCAATCATGACGGGTTGATCGTCTGGGAGGTGAGGCTGACCTGTGCGGCCGTGGGAAAGTTCATGTGAGTTCATGCAATGCAGTCAAGCATGAACTCACGTGAACCCACTGAGGGCACCGCGGCGACTTCAAATGAACAGCTGATCAGCATCACCTGATACCTCAGCTGTTCATTTGAAATAACCGGCGGGAAAGCGCAGCACAGAACGGGAAAGCCGGCGGTGAAGTCTTTTCACTGCCGGCTTCCCCGCCCGGGTCCTTCGCTCCCCGCTCCTTGGTGCTGCGCTCCCCTCCCGGTCCTAACTTACGATCGGGATAGGAGGTGGCGAGGGGAGCGGAGGATCGGGGTGGGAGGCTGCGGGGAAGCAGTATGGGGCTGTGTGATTGTTTAAAAGCCGGCGGCTTTTTACCGCCCGCCGGCTTTTAAACGATGAGGAGAATTCTCCCACGCTGGGATGGCATTCTGATGACAGGCTGGATCTCAGCTGAGCACTGCCATCTAGCTTGTCATCCTTCAGAGACACTGCAGAGCGCAGGCATTATGGGAACTTCCGATTCCGGTATTCGATATTGTAAAAGTATCGGAATTAAGTATCGGAATTCCGATACCGCGAATATCGGCCGATACCCGATATTTCAGTATCGGAATGCTCAACACTAGCTATCAGGTCTAGAAACACCTCACAGCATAATAAGGGACATTGCAGGGGGTCTCCAAGAAATGTAAATTAATAAAATAAATAATACACATTTATATAGTAAACATTTTTTTGAATACCTTTATTTAGCAAATCTCTAGTTATAAAAATTGTGTGCGTATAACACTATATATGTCTATGGTAGGTTTCCTCCGGGTTCCCCGGTTTCCTCCCACACACCAAAGACAAACTGATAGGGAATGTAGATTGTGAGCTCCAATGGGGACAATGCCGATGTTGTCTGTGAAGCGCTGTGGAATCAATGGCGCTGAGTGAGTGAGTGAGTATAATAAGTAAATAAAATATACAAAAAGATATGATTTACAAAATAATAAAATAATCCTTTTTCATCATGCAGGTAAGATATTTAATCTTTAAGAAATTCTGCTAATAAAAATGCAACAAACATATACAGTGCTGCTCACCATTATTGGCACCCTTTCGTTTTTTTTCATAGACTGTACAACATCTTCAGAAATAAATGGAAATGTACCAAAGTTATATACTCGGGATTTTTTCAACTTCCATGTTGCAATTTCAAATAAGAAACAGAATAAACAGCATGTGCAGCAATAAAGGCACCCCTAATTAATACTTGGTTGCACACCCTTTGGCATTGCTGACAGCCTTCAAACGTTTCTTGTAGCCATCTTTAAGCTTCTTGCACTTCTCAGCTGGAATTTTCTCCCACTCTTCCGTTGAAGTTTGTTCAAGCTCTTGAATGTTTGCAAGGGTCTTTTTCCCAATGGCAGATTTCAGCTCACCCCAAAGATTTTCAATGGGATTGGGGTCAGGACTCATTGCTGCCAATTTTAAAACAGTCCATTGTTTCTTTTTCAACCATTCCTGTGTACTTTTGGATGTGTGTTTTGTGTCATTGTCTTGCTGGAGGACCCATGATCTACGACTCAAACCAAGTTTTCCTACACTGAGTAGGACATTTCGCTCTAAAATCTCTTGATAATTCTCTGATTTCATGATTACTGTGATACGGTCAAGGCCTCCAGTACCGGATGCAGCAAAGCAACCCCACAGCATTATGGATCCTCCACCATGCTTAACTGTTGGTAAAGTGTTCTTTTCCTTATAAGCTTCATTGCGCCATCTGTAAACAAACTGTTGCTTTGCATTGCCAAAAAGCTCTATTTTTGTTTCATCTGTCCACAGAACTATTTCCCAGAAGGATGGTGGTTTGCCAAGGTACTCTTTGTCAAAGATCAGTCTTTCCTTTTTATGTCTTTTTTCAGCAATGGTTTCTTCCTTGGCCTTTTTTCCATAAAGCTCTGCTTGGTTTAGTGTGTGGCATATGATACTTGTCGAAACCATGACCCCAGACTGTTCCAGGTTGGCTTTAAGGTCTTTGGATGTTTGTCGTGGTGTTTTTTCCATCATTCGCACAAACCTTCGAAGGCATCACTTGTCAATTTTATTCTTTCCCACGTCCAGGGAGATTCTTGACAGTTCCATGCTCAGCAAACTTCTTAATAACATTGAAAATGAGATACCAAGGCCTTTGGAGATGGCCTTATACCCTTTGGAAGTCTTGTGTTTGCTAATAATAGCAGTTCTGATGTACTCAGACAGCTCCTCTGTCTTCACCATTGTGACAAAGGAACAGAGCCTACCAGGTGGCTTTTTAAAACACTGAAGTCATCATTCATTGGCTAATTCATGTCACATGGGCACCGACAAGTAATCACAGGTGAATCTCTTTTGTGATTTACCACAGGCGAGTCAAAATGTTTTTCCATACTAAATTAATGTAAAGGGTGCCAATACCAGTGACACAGCAAGCTTTGTGTTTATATATTTTTCCTTCCCATTGTTTTTTGTTTTAAATCATTGTTTATCATTTGCTCTTTTGTATTTAACAAAAGAGAGTGCTCTATACAAAAAAACTGATTCACTTGATTCATTTTTTAGGAGATATTCTGCATTATGTACTTAAACTTCATAGAATCATAGAATCATAGAATGGTAGAGTTGGAGGGGACCTCCTGGGTCATCTGGTCCAACCCCCTGCTCAAAGCAGGATTCACTAAATCATCTCAGACAGATGTCTGTCCAGCCTCTGTTTGAAGACGTCCATTGAAGGTGAACTGAACTCTCGTGGCAGCCAGTTCCACTCATTGATCACCCTAACTGTCAAAAAGTTTTTTCTAATATCTAATCTGTGTCTCCTCCCATTCAGTTTCATCCCATTGCTTCTAGTCTTTCCTTGTGCAAATGAGAATAAAGATGATCCTTCTTCAATGTGACAGCCCTTGAGAAATTTGTAGACAGCTATTAAGTCTCCTCTCAGTCTTCTTTTTTGCAAGCTAAACATTCCCAAATCCTGTAACCGTTCCTCATTGGACATGGTTTGCAGACCGGTCACCATTCTGGTCGCTCTTCTCTGAACTTGCTCCAGTTTGTCAATGTCTTTTTTAAAATGTGGTGCCCAAAACTGGACGCAGTATTCCAGATGAGGTCTGACCAAAGAGGAGTAAAGTCCGATAATGACTTCATGTGATCTAGACTGTATGCTTCTGTTAATACATCCCAGAATTGTATTTGCCATTTTTGCTGCTGCATCACACTGTTGACTCATGTTCAGTCTATGATCTATTAGTATACTTAAGTCTTTTTCACACGTACTGTTGCTTAGCTCTATTCCTCCCATTTTGTATATGCTTTTTTCATTTTTATTGCCAAGATGTAGTACTTTATATTTTTCCCTGTTAAAAACCATTCTGTTAGTACTGCCCACTGCTCCAGTTTATTTAGGTCTTTTTGAATCCTCTCTCTCTCTTCTCTAGTGTTAGCTATCCCTCCTAGCTTTGTGTCATCAGCAAATTTAATCAGTTTACCCTCAATTCCTTCATCTAAATCATTGATAAAGATGTTGAACAATACAGGTCCCAGGACAGAGCCCTGTGGTACCCCACTTGAGACATTCATCCAACTGGATGTGAAGCCATTTACGACCACTCTTTGAGTCCGATCACTAAGCCAGTTATGAATCCACCTAACAGTTGCCTTGTCCATTCCATACTTGGTCATTTTTTCAATAAGGATGGTGTGAGATACTTTGTCAAATGCTTTGCTAAAGTCAAGATATACTATATCTACAGCATTTCCCTGATCCACCCAGTCAGTGATTCTGTCATAGAAGGAAATTAAGTTAGTCTGACTTGACTTGTTAGTTACAAACCCATGCTGACTCTGGTTAATCACTTCATTCTTATCCAGGTACTTACATACATGTTGTTTAATAATTTGTTCAAAGATCTTTCCTGGTATAGAAGTCAGACTCACCGGCCTATAGTTCCCTGGGTCCACCTTCTTCCCCTTTTTGAAGATAGGAACAATATTTGCTCTTCTCCAGTCTTCTGGGACTTCTCCTGTTCTCCAAGAATTTTCAAAGATTATGGAGAGTGGTTCTAAAATTTCTTCTACGATCTCCTTCAGTACTCTGGGGTGTAATTCATCTGGACCTGGAGACTTGAACTCATTTATGTTAGCTAAATATTCCCTCACAATTACTCTGTTTACAGATAACTTGGATTCTTATATTCCTTTAATAGGACAGTGAAGATCAGTTGATGTTACATTTTCTTTCTGAGAGAAAACAGATGCAAAATACGAATTAAAAAGTTCGGCCTTCTCAACTTCCTTTCTTACTATTTCACCATTTTCATCCTGTAAAAATCCTATAGCATCTTTGACTTTTCTTTTACTTTTGACATACCCCCAAAATCCTTTTTTATTGCATTTGACATCTCTTGCAAGCCTTAATTCATTATCAGCTTTAGCTAACCTGATACATGCCCTACAGGATCTGCAGACTACATTATAATCTTCTTTAGATATGCCTCCCTCTTTCCATTTAATAAACATTTCTTTCTTTCTTTTTAACATGTGCTTAAGTTCTGTGTTCATCCATCCTGGTTTCCTTAAATGCTTCCCATTCTTCCTACTTTTCGGGATTGTTAACGATTGCGCTTTGAGAATCTCATTTTTAAAAATTTCCCATCCTACCTGGACATTTTTGTCCTTAAGGACATCCAGCCATTGGATCCCTCCTATTCTCTTTCTGAGTCGCTTAAAATCAGCCTTTCTCAAATCTAACCTTGAAGTTTGAGTCTTCACATGTCTTCCTCCTTTAGTTATCCAAAATTCTATAATTGCATGATCGCTGCCTCCTAGGGTCACAGCCACTTTTACCTCCTCAACCATTTCATCCCTGTTTATAAGGATTAAATCCAAAGTAGCAGATCCCCTTGTTTTCTCCCCTACCTATTGGAAGATAAAGTTGTCAGCAAGAGAGGATAAGAATTTGCTTGACCTGTTAGGTTTACTTGAGAGAGATTCCCAACAAATGTCTGGATAGTTGAAATCTCCCATTACCACTACGTCATATTTTTTGGAGAACTTGGTCATTTGATACATAAAGAGTTCATCCATATCTTCAGCTTGCCCAGATGACAATCGGTGCCAATAACGATGAGCAGGACTGTAAATAAGAATTGGCATTTTGGTAAATAGTTCTAGTAAAACTATGCATAAATCTACACTACCGTTCAAAAGTTTGGGGTCACCCAGACAATTTTGTGTTTTCAAAGAAAACTCATACTTTTATTTATCAAATGAGTTGCAAAATGATTTGAAAATATAGTCCGGGCATTGACAACGTTAGAAATAATGATTTTTATTAGAAAGAATAATTTTCTCCTTCAAACTTTGCTTTCGTCAATGAATGTTCCCTTTGCAGCAATTACAGCATTGCAGACCTTTGGCATTCTAGCTGTAAATTTGCTGAGGTAATCTTGAGAAATTCCATCCCATGCTTCCTGAAGCCCCTCCCACAAGTTGGATTGGCTTGATGGGCACTTTTTGCGTACCATACAGTCAAGCTGCTCCCACAACAGCTCAATGAGGTTGAGATCTGTTGACTGCGCTGGCCACTCCATTACAGATTGAATACCAGCTGTCTGTTTTTTCCCTAAATAGTTGACACATAATTTGGAGGTGTGCTTTGGGTCATTGTCCTGTTGTAGGATGAAACTGGCTCCAATCAAGCACTGTCCACAGGGTATGGCATGGCGTTGCAAAATGGAGTGATAGCCTTCCTTATTCAAAATCCCATTTACCTTGTACAAATCTCCCACTTTACCAGCACCAAAGCAACTCCAGACCATCACTTTACCTCCACCATGCTTGACAGATGGCATCAGGCACTCTTCCAGCATATTTTCAGTTGTTCTGCATCTCATACATGTTCTTCTGTGTGATCCAAACACCTCAAACTTTTATTCGTCTGTCCATAAAACTTTTTCCAATCTTCCTCTGTCCAATGTCTGTGTTATTTTGCCCATATTAATCTTTTCCTTTTATTAGCCAGTCTCAGATATGGCTTTTTCATTGCCACTTTGCCCTGAATGCCAGGATCCCGGAGTCGCCTCTTCACTGTAGACGTTGACTCTGGCGTTTTGCGTGTACTATTTAATGAAGCTGCCAATTGAGGAGCTGTGAGTCATCGATTTCTCAAACTAGAGGCTCTAATGCACTTGTCTTGTTGCTCAGTTGTGCAGCGGGGCCTCCCACTTCTCTTTCTACTCTGGTTAGAGCCTGTTTGTGCTCTCCTCTGAAGGGAGTAGTACACACCATTGTAGGAAATCTTCAGCTTCTTGGCAATTTCTCGCATGGAATAGCCTTCATTTCTAAGAAGAAGAATAGACTGTCGAGTTTCACATGAAAGTTTTCTTTTTATGGCCATTTTGAGAGTTTCATAGAACAAACAAATGTAATACTCCAGATTCTCAACTAGCTCAAAGGAAGGTCAATTTTATAGCTTCTCAAATCAGCTAAACCGTTTTCAGCTGGGCTAATATACTTGTGCAAGGGTTTTCTAAACATCCATTAGCCTTCTTACACAGTTAGCAAACACAATGTACCATTAAAACACTGGAGTGGTGGTTGTTGGAAATGGGCCTCTATACACCTATAGAGGCCCAATAAAAACAAGACGTTTGCAGCTAGAATAGTCATTTACCACATTAACAATGTATAGAGTGTGTTTCTGATTAATTTAATGTTAGCTTCACTGAAAAAAAATGTGCTTTTCTTTCAAAAATAATAAAATTTCTAAATGACCCCAAACTTTTGAAGGGTAGTGTACCTATATTAAAAATCTGCTTGTGGAGTGGTACATACTTTATAATGCTATGGTCAATGAACAAAACCCTTTCTGCCCCTATAAAAGGAATTTACCAATGTCTTCCATGGCATCCAAGTCCTGGTGGATGGCCATCCACCGCAGCGGTTGGCACACTGTTATAATGAGCATCTCACTGTCTGCAGGTTAGTACTTATTCTGCTGGAGAGTTACTATGTGACATTCTCAAACATTCTCTTGTAATTTATATTAAAATAATGGCGTAAATACCACAAGTCACTATTATTAGGTGCCTCAGAGACATCTTTACACATAATCCAACAATTATAAAAAGTGAAAAATCATAGTTACCAACATTGGTGTTGGCAGTTTAGGCATGCTTTAGTTCAGTCCCCGGTCCTTATGAGGACTGTCACCAATTCTGCAGGGAAATACCCATTTGTGGGTGGAGTTGTATAAACTTTACCCTGTTTTGACTCCGGATGATGGAAATTTGCTGAAACTATTTATTAAAAATTGTGATAGTCACAACACATTGATATTTTGTATGTAAAGTATGAAAACTATAATGATTGAAGTATCAAAACCGCACCTGAGTGAAGATTAACTCAAGCAGAGAGAATAAAACAAAAGGTCCCATTTGTTGAATATGGTGGCTATGCTCTTAAAGGGGTTGTCTGGGACTTTCATATTGTGTTTAGGATAGGTCATCAAATTCTGTTCTGTGGGGGTGTGAGACCCAGCAACTCCGCCGGGGTGTTGAGTTGCAGACCTGCAAAGCACAGCTCAGTCAACTTAATAATGGCAGCGGACAAGCACTGCACTCCCCTATTGATTCAAATAGTGGAAGGATGTGCAGTCCCCGACGTGGCTACTATTTTGTGGATGGATCTGTGTTGCACAGGTCTGCAACTCAGCACATCGGGCGGCCGCCGGCATCTAGAACAGCTGATCGGTGGGGGGTACCTGGTGTCAGACCCCCCACCAATTAGATATTGATGAGCTATCCTAAGGATAGACTAACAATATAAAAATTGATAGGTCATCAATACATAAACCTAATGAGTGGTATAAATAAAAAATTTAAAATATAAAAAAAATAATAATAATGATAACTAGTCTCTATATCATTTTGTAATTTCATTAAATCTTTAAAGTGAAATGTACTGCAATAAGTAAAGATAAAAAAGACTAAGAATCAAATACCTAAATATAAGATAGCGAAATTAGTATGGCAAAAGATAAAAAAGCTGACAAAAAAGTGAACATGTGAATAGAACCTGTGAAGAAATGTAAAAAAAAAACGATGCACATGCAGTCATACATTTATATACTTCTTTACTTATTGTAGTCACATGCAGAGGTGGATTAAGAGTAGCAAGGGCCCCGGGCAGTTTAGAAGGCGCGGGCCCCCCCCCACACACCTGATTTATCACGTGACATGTCACATGATCCCCTGTGATAGATCATGTGATAGTTCACAGGAAATTAATTTGGCACAATATTAATTGTGCTGCCTCATCTGAGAGCAGCACAATATTGGGGCAGATACCCTGATTCCAGCGATGTGTCACTTTTTCAGCTGCTTATTGTCATTTTGAGAAAATCACCGTTTTATGTGCTGCAGATCTAGCAGCTCTCTGAATGCTGCGCTCTGTATAGCCCCACCCACACCACTGATTGGCAGGTTTCTGCCCATGCTCAGTGTACACAGAAATCTACTGATCAGTGATGGGGGTGGGGTCCTACAGAACTTACTAGTCATCTAGTGATAATTACCTTCTGACAAATCAATGATTTTATCAAAACAACACTAAGCAGCCCAGTAAGTGACACATTACTGGAATCAGTGCCTCTAACCCTACATTATGCTGCTCTCAGATTAGGTGGCAAAACCTGATGACAGATTCCCTTTAAAGGAGCTGTAAAGACAAAAAAGTTTGTATTAAAAAAATACAAGCCATTTGTGAAATTAACTTTTTTTCATTGTTAATTCACATTAGACTGTATCTTCAACACTTTTGTCAGCAGGTCTTATTACAGACTCTGAATAGGGCAGCTCTCTCCCTCTCCCTCAGCAGAAAGTCACAGCATGGTGAAAAAACGGGATCTTTTATGATTTTCTCATAATAAATAAAAAAGGACATGCGAGTCCTCCAAACTATTTTCCATTTCTCTATAGGGGAGGTCCTAAATCTTTCTTGTTCTTTAGTTGATCACATGTCAAAAAGGCAAAGCATTTTCTATGAACTCGCCTAAAAAAATATACACTTGGAGAGTAATATCATCATCTGCATGTAAATATTCCTTGACTCTAAGGGCTCGCTCACACTGTCGTATAACACGGCCGAATGCTATGTGATGTTTTATCGGATAGGACTCGGCCCTATGTTATACTATGGGACAGTGCAGATCTGCGATTATTGGCATGAGAAAATAATCTCATTCGATATTCGGACCATGTGCACCCATACAAGTCTATGGGTGCACTTAAAACATTAGACTGCACTCGGATGTCATCCAAGTGCAGTTCGATGAACACTCACAGAGACTATGGAGAAGATGGACAAATTAAGTTCTCCATCTTCTCCACATCTGTGCTGCGAGAGAATCGGATCACACTCAGTTGAAGCTCTGACAGAGTTTGAGCCGAGTGTCATTAGCATAATTGGCCCTATTCTCTTGCATGAGAGAATATATGGCTTAGTGAGTGGACCCTAAAACTGAATAGTAGTGACGGACAGGCACCTCACAAGCGGGATCCATGTAGCTCTCAGATGTCATGTAGGTAGGGCTTCATTCCATGGGGTAGGGCTTAATTTCAAGGTATATAAAAAAAATGGACTTCAAATAAAAATTAAATGAACATAAAAAGCACTAAATGAATTATTTTTTTCGTATTTATGTTTGCAGCCCCTTTAAAAACCCTTTGAGGACCAAGGCACAAATATGTCCCATAGTTTTAAACTGGAAAAAAATTTGATTGAATAAAATTTAAGGTCCTCCAAGGTTTAAGTAGGTCATAAATTCATATGAATACTTGCTCATACAATTGCATATGCCAAAAGATGAAGAAGAACAGAATCAAAAATATGACATTAAGTGGAGCACTTACAGGTATTCAAGGTGAAAGAGACCAGCAAAGGCATCGTCTCGAATGACAGTAAATGAGCTAGAATTCAGCAAGCTGAAAATGAAGACAGCAGGTTAGAAGCGAACCAGACTTTATGGTGCTCAGAATTAGTCAAGCAAAATTTATTAACTGCTCTTGCAAAGCACTGAGACTCCCGCTGTGTATAGATGGAGCCGTGCGGCCTCCCGCTGTGTATAGATGGCGCCGTGCGGCCTCCCGCTGCGTATAGATGGCTACGTGCGGCCTCCCGCTGTGTATAGATGGCACCGTATAGATGGCTACGTGCGGCCTCCTGCTGAGTATACGTGTATAGATGGCTACGTGCGGCCTCCTGCTGAGTATAGATGCCGCACAGAGCCCCCCCCAGAGACAGCAGGAGGCTGCACAGCGCCATCTATACTCAGCGGGAGGCCGCACGTAGCCATCTATACACAGCGGGAGGCCACACGGCGCCCCCCCCAGAGACAGCAGGAGGCCGCACAGCACCATCTATACTCAGCGGGAGGCCGCACGTAGCCATCTATACACAGCAGGAGGCCGCACGGCGCCCCCCCAGAGACAGCAGGAGGCCGCACAGCGCCATCTATACTCAGCGGGAGGCCGCACATAGCCATCTATACACAGCGGGAGGCCGCACGGCGCCCCCCCCAGAGACAGCAGGAGGCCGCACAGCGCCATCTATACTCAGCGGGAGGCCGCATGTAGCCATCTATACACAGCGGGGAGCCCTACGGCGCCATCTCTACACAGCAGGAGGCCGCACGGCGCCATCAATACATGGCGGGGGGCCGCACGGCGCCATCTATACATAGCGGGGGGCCGCACGTAGCCATCTATACACAGCGGGGGGCGCACGTAGCCATCTATACACAGCGGGGGGCTGCACGTAGCCATCTATACACAGCAGGAGGCCGCACGGCGCCAACTATACTCAGCAGGAGGCCGCACGCAGTCACGCACACACACAAATATATACAGACATATACATACACGCATAAACACATTTGAAACACAAAAATACATATAAACTGACATGACACAATGATATCTGCCCACACACACACACATACAAACAGACATCACACAATGACATCTGCCCACACACACACAAACAGACATCACACAATGACATCTGCCTACACACACACACACACATACACACACACATACACACACAAACAGACATCACACAATGACATCTGCCTACACACACACACACACAAACAGACATCACACAATGACATCTGCCTACACACACACACACAAACAGACTTCACACAATGACATCTGCCCACACACACAAACAGACATCACACAATGACATCTGCCCACACACACACACACATACAAACAGACATCACACAATGACATCTGCCCACACACACACAGACATCACACAATGACATCTGCCCACACACACAGACATCACACAATGACATCTGCCCACACACACACACACACAGACATCACGCAATGACATCTGCCCACACACACACACACACACACAGACAGACATCACACAATGACATCTGCCCACATACACACACAAACAGACATCACACAATGACATCTGCCCACACACACACACAAACAGACATCACAAAATGACATCTGCCCACACACACACACACACACAGACATCACGCAATGACATCTGCCCACACACACACACACACACACACACACACACAAACAGACATCACACAATGACATCTGCCTACACACACACAAACAGACATCACACAATGACATCTGCCCACACACACACACACACACATCACACAATGACATCTGCCCCCCCCCACACACACAGACATCACACAATGACATCTGCCCCCACACACACACACAAACAGACATCACACAATGACATCTGCCTACACACACAAACAGACATCACACAATGACATCTGCCCACACACACACACACACAAACAGACATCACACAATGACATCTGCCCACATACACACACAAACAGACATCACACAATGACATCTGCCCCCCCCCACACACACACACACACACACACACAAACAGACATCACACAATGACATCTGCCCACACACACACACAAACAGACATCACACAATGACATCTGCCCACACACACACACACACACACACAAACAGACGTCACACAATGACATCTGCCCACACACACACACAAACAGACATCACACAATGACATCTGCCTACACACACACACACACACAAACAGACATCACACAATGACATCTGCCCACACACACACACACACACACACACAAACAGACGTCACACAATGACATCTGCCCACACACACACACAAACAGACATCACACAATGACATCTGCCTACACACACACACACACACACAAACAGACATCACACAATGACATCTGCCCACACACACACAAACAGACATCACACAATGACATCTGCCCACACACACACACACACAGACATCACACAATGACATCTGCCCACACACACACACAGACATCACACAATGACATCTTCCCCCCCCACACACACACAGACATCACACAATGACATCTGCCCCCACACACACACACACACACACACAAAGAGACATCACACAATGACATCTGCCCACACACACACACACACACAAACAGACATCACACAATGACATCTGCCTACACACACAAACAGACATCACACAATGACATCTGCCCACACACACACACACACAAACAGACATCACACAATGACATCTGCCCACATACACACACAAACAGACATCACACAATGACATCTGCCCCCCCCACACACACACACACAAACAGACATCACACAATGACATCTGCCCACACACACACACACATCACACAATGACATCTGCCTACACACACACACACACACAAACAGACATTACACAATGACATCTGCCCACACACACACACAAACAGACATCACACAATGACATCTGCCCACACACACACACACACAAACAGACATCACACAATGACATCTGCCCACACACACAGACATACACACACACAAACAGACATCACACAATGACATCTGCCCACACACACACACACAAACAGACATCACACAATGACATCTACCCCCACACACACACACACAGACATCACACAAACAGACATCACACAATGACATCTACCCCCCCACACACACAAACAGACATCACACAATGACATCTGCCCACACAGACACACACACAGACATACACACACAAACAGACATCACACAATGACATCTGCCCACACACACACACACACACACACACATACATACATACACACACACATACATACACATACACACACACACACACACACACACACACACACACACACACACACACATACACACTCACTATCCCCCGGCTCGGCTCCAGTCCTCAGGCTCTTCGGTGCAGCACTGCAGGCCGCGTGCGCACTGCGTGACGTCACAGCTAGGAGACACGGCCGCGCAAAGGGCCGTGTCTCCTAGCAGTGACGCGGCCGGGCCTGCACAGGGAAGTTAACTGCTGCAGTGCTGGCCCGGCCGATGAAGAAGTAGCGGCGGCCGCTGCTGGGGAAGCGGTACGGGGCCCCCCCTCCCGCCACTGCTACCGGTATGTGCCGTGGCGGCCCGCACATATAATGAGGGCAATCCGGCATTAGACACCCCGCCCGGAGCCGCGGGCCCTCTGCGGGCTCGCGGCCCCGGGCGGTCGCCCGGATTGCCCTCATTATAATCCGCCTATGGTCACATGCATAAGTACATAAGTACACAAGTATGAAAAGTTTAAAATGTGAATTTACATATGTGTATGGGAAAAAGGCAGGTGGGATACATGGCTATACAGCAGTCAAGTATCTAATGTATTATTAATTGTTATATCACTGTTTGTTCCCCATGGTGCTATTATTTGGTTTACTTTTATTCAATTACATTGCACTGTGGGATTACTCAACTGTACTGTAGTTATTTCTACAGAGTTACTTATTGCTAATATTACAAATGTCACTTTTCTGGTACATCATGTGTCCTATTTTTTCAGTTACCTTCTTGTTTTATGTTTATTTAGGAATTTATGCTTTAATTACTTTGAATGAAGCTAATAACTTTTAAAGGGATCATTTGTTTCACTCGAGTTCACTTGGGTTAATTTTAACTGAATTGCGGTTTCACCGTTATATATTGAGTTTGACTTTAAGAAGGGGTTTTTATTATGCAGCAAATTAATTAAAGGTGTATTTAAAGGGGTATTCCCACCTCCAAGATCCTATCCCCATATGTAGTAGGTGAAATAATAATAATATTAGCAAATGCCTCCAATTAGAAATCTAGTATAGTTTTTCTGATTTGCTATGTCTCTTTCCTCTTGTACAGGTGTGGCGCCCCTGCAGGTCCAGTTGCCACAGAGGTACTGCATCTCAGCCAGAGGTGTGGTACCCCACTCTCAGGTAAGGAGGGAGCACTACCCGGGACCCACACACCTACATCCAACACTACACCACTCCAGACCAGCAGGCGGGCCAAGATGCACTTGGTCACTGCTGAGCCCTGTCCCGGGCTGGAAGGGGGGTAACCAAAAGAGAGGGAACCATGTAGTGGGTGTGGATGGAGGAAAAAGTTTAGGGGAGCACTGAAAGAACAATATATAAGCAAGGGTGGAAAGATCTAGAAGGAGTTCTGCTCAGGGGAGCAGTGGAGTATGGTTCAGTCAGTCCTGCTCAGGAGAGGAGAGGAGTGGGGCCCAGTGAGAGAGGCCCAGGAGGAGAGTAAGGAGAGAAGACAGGAGAAGTGGGAAAGGCTCCAGATATAGAGGGGATCCTAGGGGCACGGCGAGTGCGAAGTCCACCCGTACGCCCGAGCTCACGCTGACCATGGAGGGATCAGGCCGCCGTAGGGGACAGGCCCCAGACTAGCGGAGTACTTTAAGGCTCAGCTAGCAAACCGTAGGTTGCGGTATCTCCAAGTGCTGTAGCCACAAGCCACACATAATCACTGAAAAGGTGGCCATATAGGACCAAGGGGACTCAGAGGACGTCGCCCAACAAGGCCCGCGGCCACTGGCTTGGGACACTGTGTGTGAGGCGCAGGGCAGTGGGGCGAGAGCCAGTGCAGAGAGACAACCTGGGAAGGTACATAAGAAAGGGGTCCCGTTCAAGTGCTTCCAAATTATCTGAGAGTTGGCTGGATCACTTCCCCGGAGGACACAGGACGACGTGGGCGGTTACAGACCGGTAACTGTAACCTGGAGAACTTAACAACTGTGAGTAAAACCGGAAGACTGCACCCCACTGTGTCCTTGAATAATTGCTGCGCCATCACCTGCCTTGCACTACACCAGCAACATCTACTTCATCACCAAATATACTGCCCTGGGGCCTAGCTCTGCCCGTGGAGAGCTGAATTATCTTTTCTGCGTCACCATCAGCCCCAGTGGATCTGCACCGCAGCGGCGGCCCTATATAGCCGCATACCACGGGTGGCGTCACGAACATTATCCCCAAATCTTTATTTCCCCAATTGACTGTTCTTTATTTGACTGCCATGGGCCACGGACCGGGTCACTGCCACCGTGACTACCCCAATACAGGACAGGTCCGGCTACCCAGTACCCCACAGCCAAGGGGACGCATCATACAGGCATTGCAGGACGTTAGGTATCTATGGTTATGACCTCCAGCAGCTAGCAGTCACTATATCAGTTGTGGTAACCATGGATACTTAAGGTCCTGCAATGCCTGCACATGAGGAAAGAGATATAGCGAATCTGAAGAACTATACTCCATTTCTAATTGGAAGCACATGCTAATATTATTATTATTACACCTATTACATATTGGGATAGGATCTTGGAGATGGGAATACCCCTTTAAAGCAAACCTGTCAGCAGGATTTTTGCTAAGCATACTACAGGCAGTGTCATGTTGGGACTGCTGAACTGATTAATATGATTCATGAGATGAAGAAATCTGTCTTGTGGTTCTTGTGTAATCAGTGTTTGCAGCTTTGAGTTAATGACATGCCTGTGATCCGGGGTGGGACTGTAGGCAGGGTCTTTCCTTGGTGCTCTAGGACACATCAGCAAGAAAAGACTTGCCCACAGGCCGCCCCGAAGCACATGTATGTTCCTCATCACAGACACAGCCAGACAGAGAGACAGATAATGGTGGCCTGTGGGCAGGTCATTTTTTGCTGATCTGGCCTAGAGCACCAAGGAAAGACCCTGCCTAGAGTCCCGCCCCGGACCACAGGCATATCATTAACTCAAAGCTGCAAACACTGATTACACAAGAACCACAAGACGGATTTCTTCACCTCAGGTATCATATTAATCAGTGCAGCAGCTTCAATATGACACTGCCTGTAGTTTACTTAGTAAAATCTGGCTGACAGGTTCGTTTTAAGTTTTTGGTCTTCAGTGTTGCACTGAATATACACCAGCCATGATAGATGAGGCAAAATTCAAATTCACCTATTTGCGTTGATTTTCCTGGGAAATTCGAATCGCAGAGAAGATATTCTCAATGAATTTATTGTCCCTTATTATGCTCCAGGGTTTTTCCAGACCCCAGACTATAATAAACTTAACATGTTAAAAATAAAATAAATCCTTATACTCACCTTAATATTCAACTCTCTGGCCCCTCTGCTCCTCACCACCACCTGTCCAGTCCTCGCCGCATCTTCTTATCAATGCCAAAAGCACTGAAACACTGATATCCTTGGACATCTCACTAGCGGACTAGGATAGGATGATGAGGTTTCGGGAGGGTTCTGCGCAAGCTCACAAAGTCACGCGCATAGTCTTCCTAGTCTGGGGATTTCAGAGTTTATGGCAGCAATAAGAAGATGCAACATGGACTGAACGGATGATGGTAAGGAGTAGAGGGGTCAGAGAGGTGAGCAGTAAGGGGAGTATAAGTACTTTTTTTTTACCTATACAGTTCCAAAAAATGTCAGCCAGCAGCCGCCAATATGCCAGATCCGCGCAGAGGCGAATTGCAAAAATTCCCCATTTTGGTGAATATAGATTTTTGTAAAATTTAAGCAAAATTCAATTCCACTCAAATATATTCGCTCATCTCTATCAGCCATGAGTTGGTGTAGAAAAAAATAAAAAGGGAATAATAAGTTTTGTGTGCCACAACAGCTCTACCATGCAGTACATCCTTTGACACAGTTGTTGAATTTTTCCATTGTTTTTGCACAGGGGTTTTTACACTTTCTGCAGCTTTTTGACCTGTCTTGTAACTAAGTACCTGAATAGGATTTTTACCAACCTCACAAACACATTCCCTCACATGTGACTTTGCTCTATAAGTCTCATCATAAATTTTTGCTCTCAGACAGAAATTTGTGTAGACAAATTGAGACAGTACATCATTCAGCGCGAGGGCTGCAGTGTAGTCCCTGCTTTGATCTCTTGTATTATCCTGTGTTCTCTAACACCTGTACTCTGATAATCTTCCAATATCTACTTACTTAGTCTGTCATATTTGCCAGTTTTCTTGTCACTGGATTATTAAAAGTCCCTTGTCACAACTTCAAGGTTCATTTTATTGCCACATCTTCTTACTAATCCTAATCAGCATAATGTAACATACCTGGCGGCGTCTTTGCATAGTGGTCCATCTCCCACTGTGCAAGAGCGCACACTTGATCTCCAATCCAGAATGTCTCTCTGGCTTCCCTCCATGCTGTCTGTTTGCTTCTCTTTCTGCAGCTTAAGGGCGGCGCCCGATCACTTCCTGCTTTTTGTACCTGCTGCAGACACACCCCTTGTGCGTCCTCAGCCTATTGCTGTCTGTCACCTGGTATTTAACCCAGCTGCTCCAATTAACCCTTGCCTGAGCATTGTGTTTCATTCAGTGTGGTCTTTCACTCTGAATGTGCCAGGTCCCCTTCTATGTTCTCTTGTCTGCCTATCCTGGAGGCTATATTTCCAGGACTGTCTGAACACGCTCCTTGCCTGTTCGTCTCGCCTTCTAGGGGCCGCATACCTAGACCCACTCCTGTATATTGTCTGTCCTGTCTGAACACGCTCCTAGCCTGTTCCTCCCACCTTCTAGGGGCTGCTTTCCTAGACCCGCTCCTGTATCTAGTCTGTCCTGTCTGAACACGCTCCTGGCCTGTTCCTCCCGCCTTCTAGGGGCTGCATTCCTAGACCCGCTCCTGTATCTTGCTACTGTGTCTGTTCTTGTCTGTATACTCTTCTAGCCTGTTTTCCCGTGTTTCTCTATGTCCGTACCTTTCCTTTTTCTGCAGAGTCTGAACTCGTACCTAACTCCTGCTCGTTGTCACTGTACTCCCGTTTGTGAGTTTGTGGTCCACTCGCTACTTCACTGCAAGTACCCTGTGGGTATCTGGTTCTGCCTTTCCCTTCCTGTCTGTTCCGTGTGAACAGAGCCCTGTCCCCCCTGCTCTGCCTTGCTCACTGCTCCGGCTGTTCTAGCCTGCTCTGCCTTTGCTCACTGCTCCGGCGGTTCTAGCCTGCTCTGCCTTTGCTCACCGCTCTGGCGGTTCTAGCCTGCTCTGCCTTTGCTCACCGCTCCAGCGGTTCTAGCCTGCTCTGCCTTTGCTCACCGCTCCGGCGGTTCTAGCCTGCTCTGCCTTTGCTCACCGCTCCGGCGGTTCTAGCCTGCTCTGCCTTTGCTCACCGCTCCGGCGGCTCTAGCCTGCTCTGCCTTTGCTCACCGCTCAGGCGGTTCTAGCCTGCTCTGCCTTTGCTCACCGCTCAGGCGGTTCTAGCCTGCTCTGCCTTTGCTCACCGCTCCGGCGGTTCTAGCCTGCTCTGCCTTTGCTCACCGCTCCGGCTTTTCTAGCCTGCTCTGCCTTTGCTCACCGTTCCGGCGGTTCTAGCCTGCTCTGCCTTTGCTCACCGCTCCGGCGGCTCTAGCCTGCTCTGCTCTTGCTCACCGCTCCAGGCGGTCTTGTCCTGCTCTAGTCTTGCTCACCGCTCCAGGCGGCCTTGTCCTGCTCTAGTCTTGCTCACCGCTCCAGGCGGCCTTGTCCTGCTCTAGTCTTGCTCACCGCTCCAGGCGGTCTTGTCCTGCTCTACTCTTGCTCACCGCTCCAGACGGCCTTGTCCTGCTCTACTCTTGCTCACCGCGCCAGGCGGCCTTGTCCTGCTCTACTCTTGCTCACCGCTCCAGGCGGCCTCGTCCTGCTCTACTCTTGCTCACCGCTCCAGGCGGCCTCGTCCTGCTCTACTCTCACTCTCCGCTCTAGGTGGTCTCGTCCTGCCCTGCTCTCGCTCACTTCTCTGGGTGGCCTCACTCTGCTGTGTTTGTCCGCCACATCTGTGGTTCTGTTCCTGAGTCCCAGTGTGTACTGGGTCCTATCCCGCCTGTGTTCCTACCTGCTAGCGCCTCCCTGTCTGCACTCTAGCCGTGCTTGCCTGTACCCCCCTGCCTGCATACCCGCCTGCCTGCATACCAGTCGTGCCTGCCTATACCCACCAGTCTGTGTGCCAGCCTAACCTGTCTGTTCCTGTATTCCCCTGTGTGGGTCAACAGCCGTGTCTGGGGTCTGTCCTGGAGTAGCACCTGGTCCCTCTGCTCGGTTCCTCCTTGGTGCACTGGTGTCGTATGCCGTCGTGCGACCCTGGTCGGATCGGGTGAATACCTAGTTACGCCCCTCCAGGCATTCACTCTCCGGCACGGTCCAGTGGAATCACACGCACACGCCGCTCAGCCCGGGCGTGTGCATTACACACAATATTCACACCAATTTTTCAAGTTCATTGCTTCCCATTTGATTAATAACGAGTTCTTACCTGGTTTCTTACCTATTGAGGCTTGCTCTCGTAATAGTTCACCTTTTATTTCCCCACCACTCCTGGAACACTGAGGAAATTCTACTACCCAGACAATGCAGGGGCAGACATATCTTCGGTGCAACCTGTGCAACTGCACAGGGGCCCAAGAACTAAGGAGGCCCACTTTTACCTACAAAGTAGGAGGAATTGTGCATCATGAGGAGCTATTGGATAGCAAATGGCCCACATATTGTTCTTGACCAGGGGTCCTCTTCTGTCTGTGTCCGCCATTGACACAATGGATGGACACAGGCTGTGCATGTACCACTCAACCTCAAGATGCTATCCTTAATCACAGGATTTTTGCCACACACGCACCAATCACACACAGGACCCATT
Organism: Phyllobates terribilis; assembly: GCF_046119375.1. Classification (NCBI taxonomy): domain Eukaryota; kingdom Metazoa; phylum Chordata; class Amphibia; order Anura; family Dendrobatidae; genus Phyllobates; species Phyllobates terribilis. The sequence continues at coordinate 119,580,697 of NW_027362768.1, forward strand.
CTGCTCATGGAGTACATTCTCACACTGGACACAAGCTTCACATGTCAAAAGGGGGTGTCCATCAATCGGACAACCCCTTCTGAATCCCTATTTTGCCACCTTGTCGGATCACATACATCCAAACTTTCTTTGGATGTATGTGATACGTCCATAAGCGGGGAGAGTGAAGCCAGAGCTGATTGGCCGCAAGGATCATGTGACATAATGTCACGCGATCCCCGGGAGAGCCAGTGCCGTCACCGCTGGAATGGCATCAACACTGGAGGGGAGTATAAGTGTTATTATTTTACAAGGTGGCAACGTAGGGATTGAAAAGGGGTTGTCTGAGTAGTGGACAATTCCTTTAATATCTTCCAAAAATGTTTTCCAATCGAAGTACTAATTGGTATGTCAGACAATAGACACCGCTCTTTCCTAATCACGAGAACAGCTGGCCATCAGGACCTAAAATCCAGAGAAAAATATGAAAGCACATAAGTTGGTAGAAAGCAAAACATCTTTAATTTCCTTGCACAAATAAAATAACACAATAGTAGAATCCTGCAGAAAAATTATGAACTTCCCAAAAAATATACCAAGATAGAGATCAGTGGGAGAAAGTCAATCAAGAGTACTGTACTATGTGAATCAAAATGCAAATAGCATTAAATGAATGGTTAATCAATTACCTCCAAAAGAGGGGTGAAAAATGATATCTCAAAAATTCAATCAACTAAGGAGACCAACCAGAGTAAATACCAATTCATTTGGGCCATTTGACCTGATATTTGTCACTTTATAAAAGTCTTATCTGTGCATTTACCGCTTGTGCACATGTAGTGATGCGGAATCCAAACGTTCCAATGCAAGTCAATGGCGGCGATTACGCTGCGTGTCCGCAAAATTAATGGACATGCTGCGGATTTTTGAGCGCAGCATAAACGCTGCAGAAAAATTCACAGCATGGGCATTGACATTGCGTCTTGTCATTGGGGACCATGGGGGGCGGATTACCAAGCGTTTCCCAAGCGTTTATGCTGCGGAAATTCCGCAGCATAAACGCTTGGAAAACGCATAGTGGGCACACAGACTTATAATATAATAAAGGGAAAATATAATTTTTTTGTCCCGTGTTAGCCAGTGGATAGCAAAATATATTTGGATTTGAGAGTCCTCAGTGGTTAATATCTTTTAATGGCTAACTGAAAAGATGGTAACAAGTTGCAAGCTTTCAAGACTACTCAGGTTCTATGCCTGATGAAAAGACCTGAGTAGTCTCAAAAGCTTGCAATTTGTTACCATCTTTTCAGTTAGACATTAAAAGGTATCAACCAGTGAGGACTCTCAAATCCAAATATATTTTATAATATAATAAGCTACTCTCATGGATGGTAAGTTATCAGTTTTTTGCATCTGTTAAATCTCAGCCATTTATCATGGTGGCTTGCTGCATCCTGCAATATATTGGTAATGTGACCAGGTGATGGTAAGTATGATCTCGTTCTTCCTGTGATGTTTTTTCAGACTCTATGTTCTTTTCAGTGAATAACTTTTAATTTTAGCATAGGGAGTTGCAACACAATGAAGACCCTTGATGCGGGTTGCGAGCTTGTGCATTTTGGCCAAAATAGATGCAGCCAGACTCTGTATTATTTATGTATGGTCAATGCTTTTCCCCTGTGTCATTTCTCATCATTACAGATAACTTAAGGTATGGACATCTATGGTTGGATTTCTTATGGGTTGAATAGGTCGTTATTGACATCTGGTGAGAATTTCATGTCAATAGCACCTTTAGGAATATATTTACTTAGAAAATTAGTGACTTATTCAATACTTATTTTACCCGCTGTTCATAGTGTTGGACAGCCCTCCTGATCGAATAGTAGGCTAGTCCTTTTTATCAAATAGTAGACTGTAAGCTAGGAACCTTATACAAGCCATTCTGGATTAGATTTTTTTTTTTTTAAATTGCTGCACATATACTGCATATACGTCACTCACGATGGATACATGTTGCACATCGCTGATGTCACATAACTAACTATTACACACATTTATTAATACATATCAGATTTCCTTTTTGCCCATGTCCACTGCAAAATTATTGCAGGCAGGAAAGTGACAGTGCCTGCTGTTATAATGCCCCATTCTCAATACATAAAAAAACTCATCCCTTCCCAAGACCACAAATCTACAGCGACTTCAGATAATACTGCCCTGCTTACTAAACTATTGGAAGAGAAAAAAAAACATTCTACAGAACCCTGCAAAAAGAAAATACTTTGGCTGCAATTAGCAGAGGTACCGACTTTACATAAGCAACTCTTTCCTAGTTTTGTGAAACTACATGTAAAAAGTGAAAAGAACAATTATTTTGAAATCCAGGCACAGATTATTAATTGGAATGAGTTCAACACTTTGACTTTTGCTTTTACAAATATTAATGCTGTTTAAGACAATAAAGGCAACTTTATGTTTAAGTTTCTTTTACTTTCAAGACAATAAATACATGTTTCGGTTCTCTGTAAAAGATTTTACACTAGAATTTCTCAGGATTGGATTTTGTTGCATTTATTCTACTGTCTACCCTCACAAGTTTTCCAGCTTCTACAATGAATCTTTTACATAGCTTTAACATTTCCAAAAAGAGTAAGGAGAGGTAATCAGCAATATATTTGCATTAGGATTTGTTTTATAACACTTGGTGGCATCTCTCAATAGAAACCATTCTAAAATGTTGCTCAGTTTTTGTATACTTTTTTTGATCAAAAATAGTTCACTAAGTACCCTATATTTAATATGCAACTTTGCTTTACATTTATATATAATGATGGTAGGGTATGAGATATATTTTTTGTCTTTTGTAGGTTTTGCTTCTTTTTGCTAGTGTGAACATGCTCCTATTTCTTGCATTTGTACCATCTTAGACCTCAGTTCACATTGCTTGTTTTTTTGTCTTGTTTGCATTCTGTGCAAATTAAGGGTGTGGCATCCCCTTTGTTGAGCTGATTAGTATATATGTAGCTTACCACGGGCCTAGGTGGTCTGGAGTTGGGACCCGGTCCTCTTTGTCTACCCTTTTATATGCATTACTTCAACTTTGATATACAGTAAGGTTTTTAATATAGACAGTGTAGGTACCGTCCCAATTTAGGGTCACCTTGTCGCTGGTGGGACGGCTTTATTACTTTTTTTGATCAAAAATAGTTCACTAAGTACCCTATATTTAATATGCAACTTTGCTTTACATTTATATATAATGATGGTAGGGTATGAGATATATTTTTTGTCTTTTGTAGGTTTTTCTTCTTTTTGCTAGTGTGAACATGCTCCTATTTCTTGCATGTGTACCATCTTAGACCTCAGTTCACATTGCTTGTTTTTTTGTCAGTTTTTGAAAAATGTCTGCTTTTTGAAAAACAGTTTTATCCTTAAAATAGGTTTATTGGTATTCTGTGGCAGGTATATGACATTTTGTGGCAGGTACAGTGGATACAAAAAGTATTCAGACCCCCTTACATTTTTCACTCTTTGTTTCATTGCAGCCATTTGGTAAATTCTAAAAAGTTAATTTTTTTTCTCATTAAAGTACACTCTGCACCCCATCTTGACTGAAAAAAACAGAAATGTAGAAATTTTTGCAAATTTATTAAAAAGGAAAAACTTTAATATCACATGGTTATAAGTATTCAGACCCTTTGGTCAGACACTCATATTTAAGTCACATGCTGTCCATTTCCTTGTGATCCTCCTTGAGATGGTTCTACTCCTTCAATGGAGTCCAGCTGTGTTTAATGAAACTGATAGGACTGTTTCCACAACCATCTTCATTCTGCAGCTTTCACGTTTACATTTTCTACTGCAGAGAGACAAGCGCACAGCGGATCGAAAGAGATCAACTGTTGATCCATCACTACTGCGCATCCACGCTGCACACATGCAGTGCTATATTTTCAGACGGAGGAGGTCATAATGCAGCTAAACCAGTGTCTCCTGACTCCCATGAAGCTACCCAGGAATGGCTCCACAGACATTGGAGACCAGCGCTTTCCAGCATGCTCCTCAGGAGAATGCAGCTCCATAGATCCACTTGATGAAACTACTCCCAAGTAAGAAAATAGCAAAAAATGTAGACTTCATCTTGGCAGTCGCCAGGGACTGTAGATTTCCCTCCAGGTACAGAAAATCTCACTGATGCGTACGGAGAGGTCTAACCTTCATATTCGGTAGCTTTCCTGTTCCGGGAGGTAGATCATCTTTTTCTCTGTGGTGCCATCAGGATGTAGGGAAACAGTCTTGCCGAGTAATAAGAGTATTTGGTGTCGTTTAACACATGCGAAAGCACTCATTGACTTCTCACAGGTAGAGGTGAGCACAAGATTTGCAGGATGTGGCAGATGGACCAGGGTCCTGCAAATCTTTTCGCTCAACTCTACTCACAGGTGATCTCTATTTTACCAATTAAGTAATTTCTACAACCAAAATGGCTGATCTGGGGCAGATTTACATAATTTCCCCAGCATATCACATTTTTGTCTGCAAAATTGATAATACTGTACATGCATAGGTATATTATTTTCATTTTCGCTCAAATATAATCTTTATCATTTAGCCTATTAAACAGCATTGTTAAAGCTTATCCAAGTAGACCCGGCTTATTCCCGAAAAGCAGAAGAGAAAAAAAAAAAATTAATAAATAAATATACTATTAATCATTGTTTTTACATAACATTATGTGATGATCACTTATATTAACATAACAATGTGCTGTGTTTCACTTTTTTGCATAGAACTGCGGTTAACTATTAACCTGTTGAGTTAACAAAAGAAAAAAATTAAATAAAACAACTCATTAAAACCTGGAAATGTATAGATTGCCCGCTATTACTTGGCGCCAAAGATGTTCCCTTAAATTGACTGCAAACACAGGGTTATATAATAAAGCAAGTGGAGTTAATGTTATACTATGGAAAGATCAAATGATTCCTTCCGTCTGGCCATAATTTCTAGTGCATTTGGCAAAACACTGAGTATTAATACACCCATTAAAAAGTCTCAAAACAATGAATAGGCTTACTAAAGCTAAACACACCACAGGCTATTGGCAATCAAATGCAACGTTTGCCAAAAGAATCATCATCGTTAATGTGAATGCCAAGAGGTAACAGCTTGGTCACAATGCTTTCAGTTTGCAGCTGGTCCAGATCCCACAACTGGTCAGATGTTCATCTCGGATTAATGGTTTGATTTAGGAAGATTGTGTTTCTAAATCAAAATCTTTATCTCAGTTGAAAGTGCTACTTTCTCTAAAGTAGATACATTTCACATGAGCTAGATCAAGAGCAAAACCGTTCTGCAATATCCCGTCTATAGGATCAATTGTGTGAGAGAAACATGACTAGACAGAAGGAAATGGCCCACAACCCTGAGGAATGATCTGAAGAATAGAAAAGTAAATTGTAATTAGTGCTTCTCTTTATAAAATTAAAGCTGACCATATACATGAGCTGGGTGTGGGCGAGACGCTTATTTAGTCGACAGCTATCTCCCCTGACAAACCCCATAAAACAAGTATACAAATTTCTTAAAATCTTCAAAAGGGAGACAGATCACCATGTTAAGGCCCCCGATCCTGTATAATATCTTTGGGATTGTACAACAATCCCACCCCCCTAACTTACTCCTAACAGATAAGCACCTTGAATTAAAACACTAAACTCTTGTTTTCCATGAGATAAGCAACTTCCAGTTTTCTTCAGTCTCCACAATGAAAGTTCGGTCAAGCATATTGGAAAGTAGAAAGAGATAGCCATTGTTCAAACAAGTGCGCAGCGAGTATGACCAGCTTTAGGTTTCGGGCAGCAGTTTACAGTACCTCTCAGAACAAAAGATTTAGAGGACAGTCTGGAGGCTCCTAATTGCAACAGATTCATTTTGTTGAAATCTGAAAGCAATCGCAGAAGGTCAATCAGGATTACCATAATTTTTAATGTTTGTTAAATGTCAGAATAATGAGAGAGAGAATGTTTTAAGGCATTTTTATTACTTACTGCAAAGTCAAAAGTTTACATACATTTCACTAGTATTTGGTACCATTGCCCTTAAACTGAATGACTTGGGTCAAACGTTTGGGATATTCTTCCACAAGCTTCTCACAATAGTTGGTCGGAATTTGGGCCCATTCCTCCTGACAAAACTTGTGTAACTGATCCAGGTTTGTAGGTCGCCTTGCTCGCACGTGCCTTTTCAGCTTTCCCATAAATTTTCAATAGGATTGAGATCAGAAAAACTAACAGGTCTGTGAGAGCCAGAATTCTTGCTGGTTGGTAGGTGATCAAGTAATTAAATTGCATTTTATTGCATGAAATAAGTATTTCAAAATCATACAATGTGATTTTCTGGTTTTTGTTTTTAGATTCTGTCTCTCTCAATTGAAGTGTACCTACGATAAAAATTACAGACCTCTCCATTCTTTGTAGGTGGGAAAACTTGCAAAATCGGCAGTGTATCAAATACTTATTTTCCTCAGTGTAGTAACATAGCATAGATCAGACAAATTCAGATTTAAATCCTGAGGTGACTAACAATATAATATATATATATATATATATATATATATATATATATATATATATATATATATATATATATATATATATATATATATATATATATACAGTACAGACCAAAAGTTTGGACACACCTTCTCATTTAAAGATTTTTCTGTATTTTCATGACTATGAAAATTGTACATTCACATTGAAGGCATCAAAACTATGAATTAACACATGTGGAATTATATACTTAACAAAAAAGGTTTGCACACTCTTGGCATTCTCTTAATGAGCTTCAAGAGGTAGTCACCGGAAATGGTTCTCACTTCACAGGTGTGCCCTGTCAGGTTTAATAAGTGGGATTTCTTGCCTTATAAATGGGGTTGTGACCATTAGTGTTGTGCAGAACTCTGGTGTATACACAGCTGTTAGTCCTACTGAATAGAGTGTTAGTATTTGTATTATGGCTAAGTAAAGAAAAACGAGTGGCCATCATTACTTTAAGAAATGAAGGTCAGTCAGTCCGAAAAATTGGGAAAACTTTGAAAGTGTCCCCAAGTGCAGTTTCAAAAACCATCAAGCACTACAAAGAAACTGGCTCACATGAAGACCGCCCCAGGAAAGGAAGACCAAGAGTCACCTCTGCTTCTGAGGATAAGTTTAACCGAGTCACCAGCCTCAGAAATCGCAGGATAACAGCAGCTCAGATTAGAGACCAGGTCAATGCCACACAGAGTTCTAGCAGCAGACACATCTCCTCAACAACTATTAAGAGAAGACTTTGTGCAGCAGACATTCATGGTAAAATAGATGCGTGGAAACCACTGCTAAGAACAGGCAACAAGCAGAAGAGACTTGTTTGGGCTAAAAAACACAAGGAATAAACATTAGACCAGTGGAAATCTGTGCTTTGGTCTGATGAGTCCAAATTTGAGATCTTTGGTTCCAACCACCGTGTCTTTGTGCGACGCAGAAAAGGTGAACAGATGGACTCTACATACCTTGTTCCCACCGTGAAGCATGGAGGAGGAGGTGTGATGGTGTGGGGGTGGTTTGCTGGTGACACTGTTGGGGATTTATTCAAAATTGAAGGCATACTGAACCAGCATGCCTACCACAGCATCTTGCAGTGGCATGCTATTCCATCCATTTTGCGTTTAGTTGGACCATCACTTATTTTTCAACAGGACAATGACACCAAACACACCTCCAGGCTGTGTAAGGGCTATTTGACTAAGAAGGAGAGTGATGGGGTGCTACGCCAGATGACCTGGCCTCCACAGTCACCAGACCTGAACCCAATCGAGATGGTTTGGGGTGAGCTGGACCGTAGAGTGAAGGCAAAAGGGCCAAAAAGTGCTAAGCATCTCTGGGAACTCCTTCAAGATTGTTGGAAGACCATTTCCGGTGACTACCTCTTGAAGCTCATCAAGAGAATGCCAAGAGTGTGCAAACCTGTCATCAGAGCAAAAGGTGGCTACTTTGAAGAACCTAGAATATGAGACATATTTTCAGTTGTTTCACACTTTTTTGTTAAGTATATAATTCCACATGTGTTAATTCATAGTTTTGATGCCTTCAGTGTGAATGTACAATTTTCATAGTCAAGAAAATACAGAAAAATCTTTAAATGAGAAGGTGTGTCCAAACTTTTGGTCTGTACTGTATGTGTATATATATATATATATATATATATATATATATATATATATATATATATATATATATATATATATACACTGCTCAAAAAAATAAAGGGAACACTTAAACAACAGAATATAACTCCAAGTAAGTCAAACTTCTGTGAAATCAAACTGTCCACTTAGGAAGCAACACTGATTGACAATCAATTTCACATGTTGTTGTGCAAATGGAATAGACAATAGATGGAAATTATTGGCAATTATCAAGACACACTCAATAAAGGAGTGGTTCTGCAGGTGGGGACCACAGACCCCATCTCAGTACCAATGCTTTCTGGCTGATGTTTTGGTCACCCTTGAATGTTGGTTGTGCTTTCACACTCATGGTAGCATGAGACGGACTCTACAACCCACAGAAGTTGCTCAGGTAGTGCAGCTCATCCAGGATGGCACATCAATGCGAGCTGTGGCAAGAAGGTTTGCTGTGACTGTCAGCGTAGTGTTCAGAGGCTGGAGGTGCTATCAGGAGACAAGCCAGTACACCAGGAGATGTGGAGGGGGCCATAGGAGGGCAACAACCCAGCAGCAGGAGTGTTCCCTTTATTTTTTTGAGCAGTGTATATGTATATATATATATATATATATATATATATATATATATATATATATATATATATACATATATATAAAAACACATATATAATGTCCGAATTACTTCTCTCTTCCCCCATTAAAAATAAATAAAATATATGTTTGGTATTGCCATGTGGGGGCATCACCACCATGGACCAGACTTCAATCACGGGACAATAAATCTTTCACATGCCTTATCTAGGAACTGCTCCAATATTTACAGCCACAACTCTTTCTCACCCCTCCCATATTCATAGTTCTGCTTCATGTCTCATCTACTGCATTATTCTTGCGTCCTCTTGTGTATAAATATGTGATTTTTCAGATTTTGTGCTAGTCTATGCCTGATGAAGAGGCCTGAGTAGTATCGAAAGCTTGCAATTTGTTAGCATCTTTTCAGTTAGCCATTAAAAGGTATCAACCCAGAGCTGTCATCGGGGCATTACTGCCCTTACTGGTGTATGGGGCCCAGTGAGCAGAGGGGCCCAGTCAAGCCTCTATTCTTCTGCTCGCCAGGCCCCAGCGGGGTAACTGCCATTTCAGTTACTGACCGTGCATCCTCGGATGCACATTCACTTGAAATCTATTGCCGTGCGGGAAGCTTCCTGCACGGCAATAGTTAACAGCGGCCAGCGAATCACAGGTTGGCAGCTGACGTCAGCACGCACATCACCGGTGTATGACGTCACTATCATGCACCAGCGACCGTGCCTCAGATTATGGGTGAGCCGGACGCTGCTGGATTGCGGCAAGGTAAGGAGAAACTTTTTTTTTTTTTTTTTAAACTTTTTTTTGTAAAACCGCACTATGGGGAGGATGGAAACATGGGGGCAGGATGGAGAGATATGGGGGGAGATATGGACATGGGGTCAGGATGGAGAGACATGGGGCAGGATGGCCTAAATAGCCGGCACACAGTGTATCCGCAGCGCGGCTCCTGTTGCTGCCGGGCGATTGCATGTGCCCGCTGTTAAAGAGCATGAATATTCACCCCCTCTCCATGCCCAGTATACGGATGAGGGGGATCATACATACCAGTATACGGATGAGGGGGCCATACACACCAGGATAAGGATGAGGGGTGCCATGCATACCAGGATAAGGATGAGGGGGATCATACATACCAGTATACGGATGAGGGGGCCATACATACCAGGATAAGGATGAGGGGTGCCATGCATACCAGGATAAGGATGAGGATGCCATGCATACCAGGATAAGGATGAGGGGGCCATGTATACCAGGATAAGGATTAGGGGTGCCATGCATACCAGGATAGGGATGAGGGGAGCCATGCATACCAGGAAAGGGATTAGGGGTGCCATGCATACCAGGATAGGGATTAAGGGTGCCATGCATACCAGGACAGGGATGAGGGGTGCCATGCATACCAGGATAGAGATGAGAGGTGCCATGCATACCAGGATGGGGGTTGCTGTGCCATGCATACCAGGATAGGGATGAGGGGTGTCATGCATACCAGGATAAGGTTGAGGGGTACCATGCATACCAGGATGGAGGGGTTCCATGCATATCAGGATGGAGGGGTGCCATGCATACCAGGATGGGGATGGGGGCCACGTATAATAGGAAGGGGGGGCATACAGTACAGACCAAAAGTTTGGACACACCTTCTCATTTAAAGATTTTTCTGTATTTTCATGACTATGAAAATTGTACATTCACACTGAAGGCATCAAAACTATGAATTAACACATGTGGAATTATATACTTAACAAAAAAGTGTGAAACAACTGAAAATATGTCTTATATTCTAGGTTCTTCAAAGTAGCCACCTTTTGCTTTGATGACTGCTTTGCACACTCTTGGCATTCTCTTGATGAGCTTCAAGAGGTAGTCACCGGAAATGGTCTTCCAACAATCTTAAAGGAGTTCCCAGAGATGCTTAGCACTTGTTGGCCCTTTTGCCTTCACTCTGCTGTCCAGGTCAATTCATTTTACATTGGAGCCACTGGCGGACACAGACAGAAGAGGGCCTCTGTGCAAGAACAATATATGAGCCCTTTGCAGACCAATAGCTCATCATAATGCACAATTCAATCTGCTTCGGAAGTGGAATGGACCCCCTTACCTCTTGGCCCGTGTGCAGTCGCACAAGTTGCACCAATAACACGTCCACCCCTGATTGGAACCATAGGAAGGATGACAGTACAGCTACAGAGGTGACCGTCTGATGGCCTAGACTAGCTCAACTACCCACCTCTCCTGAAGACCCTTTCAGCCTTCTGAGACTTGGGAGGAGGACATCATCTCTGAAAATAGGGTCCCACAGCTGCACCCCAACAGTTTGAGAACTGAGGATGATTTAATTCTCCAAAGTGGTTCTTGTGGTGGGATCCAGGTCTGAACAGTTGTCGTCATCCCATGATCTATGCAGACTAGCTGCATACTTCATGAACTATGGGCTGTCAATAGGGGTCATTTCATGATAGGCATTAACATAGTTAGCGCACATCTGGACAGCTGTCGTCATTCTATTAGATAGATAAGAATGAATATATATCTGTATGTATGCTTTCATAAAGATTGAGTGAATGCTTAGATTAAATGGCAACTGTAAGGTAGCCAGCAATGGATGTCTGTCATCCCATGATCTATGCAGACTAGCTGCATACTTCATGTAGTATGGGCTATCAACGAGAGTCATTTCACTATAGGCAAGAACAGGGCTACCATCAAGGCATTACTGCCCTCACTAGTGTATGGGGCCCGGTGAGCAGAAGTAAATAGGAAGGGTCCGGACATGCTGGCAGCCCGGGCCCATCCCCTCTTTCCTTCTCCTCACCGGGCCCCAGGGGCAACAGTTTAGGGCTGCCGCACGCCAGGTGCATAAGAACACTGTAGTTAGCTGATAATTTTGCACTTTAAGTAGTTGACCAAAGGATTTAACTAAATGACTCTTGTGAAAAATAGATTTAGTTTCCAAAATATATAGTGGGAATGTGTTACGAAGCTTATATGTTAAGGAAATTGAACACTCTCTGGTTATTGTTAACCAATGTGTTTGTGAGATGATTAAAAGACATTTAACGTCTTGTGATATATATACACATGCATATGTCCAATGTCCATATCTCAAAACAGGAAAGAGAGCGGCTTCCATAAATGTACAGGAAACAGAATACAATAATCTGCAATCAGAAATACAAATTATAAAAAAATTATCATAATCTGGTTTTAATTAGTTAAAAAAATTTATGTGACACATTCCCTTAAAGAAAAATAAATTAAATTATAGCTAAAAAGAGATATTTTAAGAAATGTTAAATAGGTTAGAGTAGAGTAGGGCCCTGCCAAAAGAGTCTACCTTGTCGTGGTAGCAGGCTTAAAAATCTTTTGGTCAAAACAAAAGCTGATGGGTATGTACAGTATGTCATTTTGTGTTTGATGGGAACTGTTAGGCCACGACCCCACTATCAGTATTTGGTCAGCATTTTTTCTCAGGAGTGGGAGCCAAGACCAGTAGTGGGTGATAAATGCAAAATTGGTGCACTTATTTCTATTATACCTTTTCTCTGATTGTTCTTCACCTGGTTTTGGCTCCCACTCCTGAGAAAAAATACTGACTGAATATACTGACCAAATACTGATAGTGGAGCCATGGTCTTAATGTGTGATTGGTGAGGACGTGGAGTTTTTCCAAGAGTGGGTGGTGAGACTGTGGAAGGTTCGAGGGGTGGAGGCGGAGCTGGGGTGGAGCCTGGGTGGAGTTTTAAGGGGGCCCGAAAATTTTGACAGTTTGGGGCCCTGAAATTCCTGGCGGCAGCCATATATCAATCACTGAGGACTCCCAAATCTTAATATTTTTCATGTAATCTTACTCATTTTCCTTTTCAGATGTCAGCTGCGTATAAAAGGTAAACAAGGCACACTTTGCTCTACCCATGATCAACCTTTACCTGACGACTGTGCTCAGGATGTATGTTCCTTCTGAGGGTTCCATGATTTGGCCCCCTCCCTTCGGTCAGAAGCAGCTTCATTCCTCTGCTGGTTTAAAGTTCAACCATCAGAGACCTTTCAGGAGTTCTGGGGCTCTGCAACAAGGGGGTCAAAGAAAAGTAGGGAACTCGTCACCCAAGTATTGTTTTCTAAGTCATCTTCGCAGTTTGAAAACGGTAGCTCCTCAAACACCGCCAATGATTTTCCTATGGATGACCTACATTTGTTTAATAAGGAGGTAGCCCCCTCTCTTATAAAGGCTGTTAAAAAGCTGTTGAGTCAAACAAAATCACAGACCATAAAACTAACAAACAGAAATGGTTTTATTTTCCTACACTGAAAGAGAGGGGTTTTTCAGTATATCCAGTTTTAATTGAATGCCCCCAGAGTGAGTTGGTGAAACCTGAGAGAAGTTTAGATGTCTGGGCTAGATTCAAAAGTATCTACAGAGTAGACCAAACACAGTCCCTGATCTAGGAATACCCTGGATCTCGCAGTAGCCAGACCAGCAAAGAGGTCTATTTTTCCTATAGCAGCTGCCTCCACTTTGGCGTCTGTGCTAGTCGCTAGAGCAGTAAGAATATGGCTGAGTCAGTTGTCTAACGACCTGGAGCAGAGGGTGTCTCGGGAGTAGATTTTGGATGTTTCCACTCCTGAAAACAGCTGCAGACAACTTATGTGACTCTCTGCTTGTCCTAAAATGCATCTCAAAGTCTCTAGCCACCATCAACCATCAAGGGCTATATGGATCAAGCAATTATCAGGGGACTTCCCTTCAAAGATTTGCACCATGAAGACATACTTAAAGTCCTCGCTGAAGTCCTTCTATTCCAGCAGGCAGTAATAGTTGACAATCTGAACTCAGTTTATTACATCAACAAGCAAGGCAGGACCAAGAGCTGTTTATTAGCGGCAGAATGAGCTTTATCTGGGCAGAAGCAAATCTCCACATCATTACAACAGTCCATATTCTGGGGGTATGCGATTTCAGCTCAGACTGTTTGAGCCGCAACAAGATTCTGCCAGAGGAATTGAGCCACAACGACAATTTTCTTCAAATCATTAGCAAGATGGAGTCTCCTTATCTGGATGGTATTGTCATGGGTGTGTCAGGAGGTGACAGACAGTCGCCCTGCAGTTGGTTGGAGATCTCTATGTTTGGCATTACAGACATCTTCTTTGAGGCTGGCTTTCTCTATGACCCAGCGGCTACCTTCCCCTGGCTAATTAGCTTCCTGGCCTAAGTGTATAATTACCTGGTGTGTCTGAGAGGGAGGTGTCAGCGATATTCATTACTATTTGTGAGGCTTTAGCAAGAGCAGTACTTCGTCCTCTCTGGAGCTTGAGGCAGTGTGCGCATTTGTCTGGAGTCATCTAAAGCTAAGCAATCCCCCCATTTGTCTACCCTTGTTGTCTATAGAGTTTAGTGGAGATCGACTAGTGCTCATCTCCTCCCTTCCATAGCCTTAGCCATACACCAGGGAAAGTCAGGGCGAGGCACGCATGCAGCGATTGGTGAAGAGCCAATATAGGGATGGTAGTTGAGACAGGGCGACACTAGACCAGTCTAGGAGGTCTCCACTCCCCCCTTTCTCTAGTGTCTGGGCTCCCTTTCCCTCTTTGTGTTGCACTAAGTCTTTCCCACACCTGGCGTGACAGGTATGGCTACGCATCAGAACGTGAAGATCTTCTGTTTTTGCTCTCTCTGAGCACGCAACCATCTGTGGGCTCTGGACGGTCTCTCTCTTCATTGGGTGGGCATACTGGTCTATGTATTTCCATGGCTGCCATTAATTCGGAGGGTTTTGATCAAGATCAAGGGGGCAGAAGTGATCGCGATCATTTCCTTTTGGTCTCGAAGAAATTAGTTTCCTATCGTGTGGCATTGATCAAAAGGCAGATATTGGAAGCTACCTCCGTTGCCGGATCTCTTGAGCCAAGAAAACAACTTCCACCCAGTCAGGCTACATCTGACAGTATGGAGATTATCCAGGAGAATTTAACTGCACTCTTTCTATCAGAACAGGTCATACTAACTTTGTCAGCAGCTAGTAGACCAAAGATACTTGAAGTCTATGCCAGGATATGGAGCTTCTATAATGTCTGGTGCTTTTTGGAACAATTGGATATAAAATCCATAGCCTCAGTATTAGAGATCCTTCAAGCAGGATTTGAAGCTCATCACTCAAGACAAATTTTTCTGTCGTCAATGCCCACCTTAATTGCTCATTCTCAAGCCATGATCTTATAAATTAATTTACGGCTATCAAAAACCTGAGACTAACCTTTGCAGATTCTGTGCCCTCTTGAGATTTAACATTAGTCCTTAAAGCTCTAAAAGGCTCCTCCCTTTGAGCTGGCAGATGAAGCATCCCTTAAACATGTCTTGGCCCTAGTGGCAATCACAACAGCCAAACATGTGGGAGAATTCCAGGCATTGTGGTCCAGGGAACCATACCTACATATATTGCCAGATCATGTGGCTCTAAGGCTCATGCCAGGTTTTGTATCAAAAGTGAGCTCTTCCTTCAATATCAATCAGGAAAAGTACTCCACCGGTCTTATGTTCTAATCCAAGGAATGAAGAGCGCAACCTTCACTTGCTTGATGTCAAAAGAATTCTTCTTTATCTTCACAAAACTCAGCCATTTAGGAAAGATGAAAATCTGTTTCTTCAATATGGAGGACCTAACCTGGGACGGAAAACTAGCAAAGGCACTTTAGCCATATGGCTCAGGAACTTAATCCATGATACCTGATGAATCAGCAAGATCCACCGCTTCCCATCAGAGCTCATTCCACTCGGGCAGCCTCCACATCCTGGGCTGATATTGCGCCTGTCCCATTGGATCATATCTGCAAGGCTGCTACCTGGTCATCAGCATCCATGTTGGTGAAGCATTACAGTTTAGACATCTGTGCTACAGATGGTTTAACCTTCGGCAAAAGAGTGCTAGAGCGAGCAGTGGAGTCCTGTACCCAACCCTAGAAATTTGATTATTGCCTTTTGCTTGTCAAATCCCATTGTGTGCTGCCAGGAAAGACTAAAATTTATTTACCTGAAATTTTCATTTCCCAGAGTCCATAGGCAGCACAGACTTCCCTCTGTATTAAATATATCATTACTGCAAGAACTTACATGGTGCAGTCTCTCCTTACTCCCTTTATGGGAGGCTATGTAAGAGTGTCTACTTAATTATGTATATTGCTCATTAACCTATCTTCTGTTCCAGTTAGCGATAGAGTATTAACCCATTGTGTGCTGCCTAAGGACTCCAGAAAATGAAAATTTCTATACACCAAATTGGTATCAATAAAACAAACAACTCGTAACGCAAAAATCAAATCTTCACATAGCTAAAATCAGCAGAAAAATACAATTTTACAGGTCTTGGAAATTGGTGACAAAGTCTAATTTTTAGTTTTAAACAAATTTCTGATTTTTTTTTTCTCTACTTAAATGAAAAATCTATACCAGTTTGGTATCGCTGTAATCATGCTGATTTGGAGAATCATAATTCAAGGGTAAAGTTTTCGACAGAATGTAAGCTGTACAAACAAATCCCCAAAACCATGGAGGAATTGCATTTCTTTTCACAAGTTAAAGAGGGAAGGGGTTGGCATTGACAGCTGGTGTGGCAATCAAAAGGCTTGCAGAAAGGGGGTGTCTTCACAGACCTTAAAGCAGTATCCCAGAGTATTTGGGAAGAGGGATACATGGATAAACATTGTGCTCAACTTTGTGCCGTTTAGTCATGTCTGAATAAAGGAAAGAACTCTATGTAGATTTTTTTCTTTTGAAATTCTATTGATGGAATATATGTACACATTAAAATGGTTTACCTTATGGGACATTAAGCCTTGACAGTGGTACTGTCCAATTAAATGATAGTTGGAGTATTCCACATATTTATGACAGCACTATTATACTGTATGAGACAGTGGAGTAATGCTCCAAAAATAAACCTCGTAGCAAAGGGTCATTATATAAGGGAATACTTACTATAGATCTCATTATTACAACATGATAGATTAGTACTGACTCCACACAAATATAATAAATTATATAATAAACAACAGCCAAAGGGCAATTTATACCCAGGAAAACATTTCAATAAATCAATCAACATTAAAGCTTTGCTCTTCATCAGCTAAATTCATGGGATCTAAACCGATTTACATTTTAAACTGGCTCACCTGGTTGAGCAATGCTATTCAGTTAATTACCATAATGTCTACTGACATTGCAGAAGTTACAAAATTGCTGATTTAATTATGTTACCTTAATGGACGGTGAATAAAAAGTCAGAGCAAGGGATGCATTTTAATGAAAAAGGTGAAACCACACATGTCCCACAATCATCTCCTGCTATGTGCCTTTACAGCAAGGTGAGGAAATACTTAGAAAGTTAACACTGGGATTAAGAAATAAAATCGAACAAACATGTTTGAAAAGTATTTTATTTCTGCCTTCCAGACTACAAAATATTGAAATGCTAATAAAAGGTTGAGGTTTTTGCAAAATTTTATTTACTTAGATTTATGACCATAAGAATGGTTTCCAAAGAAAAATGATTGTTAGTAACATGAAGCAGTCAAAAAATAATTTACAAAAATGTATTTTCCTGGGAATGTTCATTAGCATAATGCTGCAACATCATTCATTCCATAAGAGTTAAGAAAAAAACAATTATTAATATAAAAAATATTCTGTGGTGCTCAGAGTTTAGTTGTGGGCCATTATTTTCCAGTATATTCAGTAAAACAGCAAAATGCTTTGTTCATCTCTGGGCTCCTGAATCCTCATGGACAGTAAGGCTATGTTCACACTAGGCATTTTTTTCAGATTTTTTTTTTGCAGCAAAACCTGATCTCTTGGCAGGAAAGAAGTGGCGTCAAAAATGCAGGTTTTGGTGAATTTTTCAGGATCCCAGCTTTGCTTCCACCACAGAAGCATGAACACAGGTCACCAATGCAAGACATGTGTGACATATTAGCCAGAATTACAAATGTAACAGTGGGGGAAGGTGAATTGTTCAGGAATAGTTTTTCTAAGACATTGGCAGTGCATTGAGTTTGTAGGACACTTATTATTACACTATGGTCTACCATTGAGTTGCTCAGAGATTATTTAATTTCTCACCTCTGTGGGCCACAGGTATTGTTCAATCTCACATCTAGCTCAGCCAATGTTTACATTGTACACATCACTAATTAAATTAAACTGTCCTAATCCAAACTGCCATCTCAAGTGACCAAGACAAGATGGTAAAATCACAAAAATAAATGAGTTTCACAAACTACTGTACTTGCTCTTTTTCACTAAAAATGCAGCAAAACCTGATAGCCGTGTTCACACTAGGAGTTTTTTCACCACCCATTACTTTCAATGGGTGAAAAACGCTGAAAAAGAAAAAACGCTTTAAGTTACATGTTCTATTGTGCAAAAAAATGCAAAGCACAAAATACTGATGACACAAAAAACAATGAGTGTGCATGAGATTTCTGAAATCTCAGACTTTTCTGGTACTGTAAAACGCAGCTGAAAATTTGCATAAAAAACCCCAATGAAAAAGTGTGAACATAGCTTTACTGTGTATATGTTTGAAATATATATTCTTCTGCTGTCTGTTTGAAATATATATTCTTCTGCTGTCTGTTTGAAATATATATTCTTCTGCTGTCTGTTTGAAATATATATTCTTCTGCTGTCTTTTAATTCAGAGGCAGGATGGGCTAGTCATTGAAGATCTTGATGAATGAGTTACTTGAACCCCAAGTCCTTAGGGCTGGAATTTGCCTATCCCATTCTCTGACAATCAAAGTATGAGCTGCTTTTGATTGAATATGGAGTGAATTAACAGCTTCAGAGTTTTTATTTAAAACCTAGTAGTTTTGTAAAATTTTATCAATACAATTGCAATCTAAATTATTCAACACCCATTGCAAATTAGGCTCATTAGGAAAACTGACAAACTTTCTGCTATTTGAAATAAACCAATGCCCCTCCAAAAAATATATAAATAGTTCAACAAAACTAATGCTGTGTGCCCACTATGCGTTTTTCAAGCAATTTTGCCACGGAATTTCCGCAGCGAAAACGCTTAAAAAATGCTTGGTAATATGTGCTCCATGGTCCCCAATGATAATCCGCATGTGCTGTGCACATGCAGCGGAAATTTCTGCTGCGGATTATCATTGCGGAAAAATACGCAGCATGTCCATTAATTTTGCGGACAAGCAAAGTAATTGCCGCCATTGACTTGCATTGAAACGCTTGATATCCGCATCACTACATGTGCACATGCGGATATGAAGCGATTCAATGTGCGGATGGTACCCAGGCCTGGAGAAGAGGAGACTCTCATCCAGACCTGGGTACCATAGAAACTGTAAAAAAAAAAGAATTTAAAATAAAAAATAAAGATTATACTTACCTTTCGATGGACCCCGGTCTCCATAGCGATGCGTGCGGTGTGTTGGGCGGCTCGTTGTGGTGTGAGGACCCGACATGACGTCATTGAGTCATGTGACCGGTCACGCGACCGCTGACGTCGGCGGTCACGTGACCTGTCACATAACTCAATGACGTCATCGCAGGTCCTTCACACCACCGCAAGACACCGGGGAGGCTGGACACATCGGAAAAGGAGACCGGGGGCCATCGGAAGGTAAGTATGATCTTTATTTTTTATTTTTCACCATTCTTATTTTTTTTTTTTAACTATTACTTGGTCACACTATATAAATCCATGCCGGTTGCATGGATTTATATAGTATGACCAAGTTGTCAAGCACTTTTCCAAGTGATGCTAAAATCGCTTGGAAAAGCGCTTGATAACCCACATGCATGGAAAAACGCTTGACAAACGCTTCTACCTGGCGTGAAAAACGCATGTAAAATCAGCATGCGTTTTTCCAGCCAGGGAGAAGCAGAAAAAATGCATTTCTGCATCGTGGGCACATAGCCTAACAAATGTTTTTTCTCCAGATTCAGCACAAAATGTTACTTTTTCTAACAACTGCAGTCTCACAACTATTCAACCTCTTCATGACAAGTGTCCATAGTATTCAGTAGAGCCTCTTTGGCTGTTAAAATCATAGCGAGACACCTGCTTCTGGTAGTGCTCCTGATTAATATTAGTCAACTTGAAGCCATTGCCCATGCGGAATGGTCTAATATTCTGGGTTTGTCGGGTGCAACTACCTTCTTCTCAACCATACCAAGATCACCCAGAGATTATTAGCCTCACAAATAGCATAAAAAATAGAATAAATCAAAAAGAACAAGAAATAGTCCAAAGAAAACAGAATAAATTTGGTAGAGATGCTGTACCACTTCCTGAACAACATTGTGATAACAGACAATCCACCTTTTTTGAAATTCTGGATCAAGTGGTGGGTAGTCCAACAACCTCCACATATTCAGACGACAGATTTTCGGTCCACCCTACCTCAGATATGGGACCCTCCCCAACTCGTAACCCGTCCATGGACAACCACACTAACCAAAGACGGATCTCTAATTCTCCCCATCAGGAGAACTCTGAACAAACTCCAGTCACTACCTAAAATAGATTCGTACCACTAAATACTATTGTCGAAACGCCAGAGAATCAGTATAATCCACAAACCCCACCCCACCAAATGGACAGAAGCACTCCCCCCCACCTGAACCCATAAATTTACGCCCACTGGTACGCAAACGTAACAACAATTCAAATTTTTTCAATTGGTTCCAAGAAAAAATGCCAAAGGGGCAGCAGGGGAGGGAAACTCGTCCAAAAGAAAAAGAATAAACCGAAAGAGGTAAATGACAATTTATCTATTTTTCATCTCAGCCAACATATACTTAAGCACAACGAAATTTCTCTACTAAACAAAGGCCTCAAATATGCACCATCCACCAAATTGGATAACTTTCAAGCGTTTATTGGAATAAAAAAATGGCAACTAGCCTTGAAAAAATATTTTATAAAAAATGATCACAGTACCCAAGTATGCAAAGTGGAAACTCTATCTGAATATACCCATACCACCCTAAAAAACAAATCCAACTTTCACCCTCTCCAGGAATACTCAGACGCCTTCAATAGCTTTGAGAAAAATGTTACCGACAACATTCGTCAAATCAGTAACAAGAAATGCTCCAAATTTAAAAATAACTACTCCCAGCAGTGGGGGACCGCTATGGGAACCAGGTTCACGCCCAGGTACGCCAACCTATATGTGGGCAGGTGGGAAGCCACCAACATCCACCAGGGTGGCGTTCTGCGAGCAAACATGGTCCTATGGCATAGGTTTATCGACGACATCGTGTTCATTTGGTCAGGAGACCAATTGCCCCTTCAAGAATTCCTCCAGGAAATAAATAACAACACCTTCTACCTAAATTTTACCTCCACCATTAGTACTAAGTCGGTCAACTTCCTTGACCTTAACATCTACATTGAAAACAACCAAATTCATACTCGCACATACTGTAAACCCACAGATGCTAACAGTTACATCTCAACCAAGAGCTGCCACCTCCCTAGTTGGCTTTTAAATGTACCCCGTAGTCAGAATCTAAGACTGCATCGGAATTGCTCCAAAGACCAGGATTTTAAATTAGAAGCAGACAACCTGACCAAAAAAATCCTAGAAAAGGGTTATGATGCACAAATTTTAAGCATCACCATGAACAAAGTGGCTGCTATACCATGGGAAAAGCTTCTAAATAAACCTGCCATCACTAAACCTGAACTTAATATGTATACTCTGAATATACCTATTATCACTCTGTATTGCTCAAGAAAAAAAGTAGAAAAACATTGGCACATACTGAAAGATGACAAAGTGATTGGCGACCAGATTCTTAGTAAGCCGAAATTCATTTTCAAAAAAGCCCGAAATCTGGGCAGCATCATAGCCCCTACTGTAAAGAAGCACCTGTCAAGAAACAAACCTCTTACCCCATTTAATCAAAAAATTGAAGGCTTCTTCCCTTCCAAGAAATGCAAAATGTACAATATGCGCACACAAACAGAAAACTGTCAGTCATGGAGAGGATAAATACCCTATTTCAGACTTCATCACTTGCACAACTACAGGGGTCATTTATGGTTTAAAGTGCCCCTGTAATAAAATGTATGTTGGGTGTACCAAACGCCCCATGAATGTTAGAATTAATGAGCATTTACATAATATTAAACACAAATATACTAGCCACCCACTTTCTAAACATTTCTTAGAGAAACACAATGGATCCATCCAAGGGATCCAGGTGACAAGCATTCAAGTCGTCCCAGAACACTGGCGATCAGGTGACTTTATTAAAATGATGTCACGAGCGGAAAGTCAGTGGATTTTTAAGCTGAATATTCTCAGGCCAAAAGGATTGAATAGTGAAATTGAACTATTTGCCTTCACTGAATAATCCACATGTTTCAATTGCCTCACAGTATATAAAGGCACCCCATAGCTCTATAGGACCATCTCTGAGGAAGGAAGCAGGAGCTTCCGAAACGCGTTGGAACTGGTCCTCATTCAGCCTCCGTACTGCTCGGATCACGTATCACGTGCCGCCACATCACACAGGTCCTAGCAGGTCTGCACCAAGCGCTGCGAGCGCACTTCCGGAAAAACGTGAGCAGCGGAAGTCACTGGCCAGGACTCCGCACTTGCTCCGGCCGCCAGTAAGCCCTCTGTTCTACTTCGCGGGCACCCCTGGACGTCTCGAGCAACATCCACTCATTGCCAGGCACACACCCTGGATGCATGTACGAATGCTCACAATATGCTTGCTGGATAAGTGACGAAGACTCACCTTCACCTTTGCATCCATCAGATCTACTGATACAGGTCAGTTACTGGCAATTCCTTTTCTGAGTGCTCCTCCCTCCCAAACACTACTGTACCACCAAAGACTCTGTCTCCTCCTCACCCACGGAGGAAATTCCACATCCTGCAGCAGTGGCCTTATCTTCCTAGCGGCTTACACAAGAGCCTACTGGGTGGTTAACCCCGCACCACATACCTATTAATCCTCATTGTATGTATTTCTCTCCTCACACTAGCTAACCGTATCTGAACCTCATCTACGTTCAGATCACCTTCTAAATCCATTCATTGGTCAGTCGCTATCAGCCTATATCTTGACAAAATACATAAGGTATTTAATATATTCCCTCAGCCATTCCAGATAGTGCATTGCCGTATTAACCTTTGCATCCTCTCTATACCTAGTCTACTTGTCACATCATTCCCAAAAAGGACTCAAGGACCTACTCACCCTCATCTAGATCCGGTGAGAACTCCACTACAGAAAAGCTGACCACTTTTTAAATCCATCCCCGTCAGCCAGTCTGATCTACGGGCGCTATCCCTGTATACCCTGACCAACTATGCATAAGTATTTAATATATCCTTCTAGCCACCCCAGTGTACCGCAATATTAACTCTTGCATCTTACCCTCCACATCAATCCCAAAAGGACTCAAGGAGCTCTCATCATCTAATTCGGTGAGAACCCCACCACACTTGCCACTGCACCAGATATATGCCTGCACACCTATCCCTTTTGAATAACACCAACCCTTCAGCTAGGTTTATTAATTTGATCTTTTATCTGCCCCCCTATAGGTTCATTGTCCCATAACTTACGGGTTTAATTGAGCTACCCTAGGATTTTGCAAACTACAATTGACCATCCTTTTTATCTAGTGATTATTTAACAAATCAAAATAAAATTTATTTACTATTTTTCAACTTATCCATCTCCAGTTTTGTCCACTATACCAGCGCAAATTTTTATTCTTTTACTTTTTGCCTACCCTCTGACAATTTGTGGTAACTGTCTTAAATTCGCAGCAGGTCATAGTGACTAGCCTACCAGTGACACTACTGTAATTTCTTCTTCAAATACGACCTAAGATTTTCTATGGGGCTCAAGTTGGGTACATGTGACAACTCCTTCAGAATTGTTCTTAATCCCTTCATGACCGGAGCATTTTCTGTTTTTTGCTCCCCTTCTTCCCAGAGCCATAACTTTTTTTATTTTTGGTCAATATGATCGTGTGAGGGCTCATTTTTGTGGCAAGTTGTACTATTGAATGACATCACTGGTTTTACCATATCGTGTACTGGAAAACGGGAAAAAAATTCCAAGTGCGGTGAAATTGCAAAAAAAGTGCAATTTCACAGTTGTTTTTTTTACTACGTTCACTGAATGCTAAAATTAACCTGCCATTATGATTCTCCAGGTCATTACGAGTTCGTAGATACCAAACATGTTTAGGTTCTTTTTTATTTAAGTGGTGAAAAAAAATAAATCCAAAGTTTGCTTAAAAAAAAAAAGGAAAAAAAAGTCGCCATTTTCCGAGACCCGTAACGGCTCCATTTTTCTGGTTCTGGGGCCAGGTGAGGGCTTACTTTTTGTGCGCAGAGTTGACGTTTTTATTGATACCTTTTGGGGTAGATACGATGTTTTGATCACCGGCTATTGCATTTTATTGCAATGTTGTGGCGACCAAAAAAACGTAATTCTGGTGTTTTGAATTTTTTTTCTCATTATACCGTTTATCGATCGGATTCTTTATATTGATAGATCGACCGACTCTGAACGCGGCGATACCAAATATGTGTTTTTTTTTTGTCTTTTGAATGGGGCGAAAAGGGGGGTTATGTAAACTTTTATTATTTTTTTCATTTTTTGCTTGCTTCAAGACTCCATGGGAGACTAGAAGCAGCACTTGCCTTATCACCTCTGCTGCACACAGGCGATGATCAGATCGCCTGTGTGTAGCAGATTTGCTCACCTGCTATGAGCGCTGCTCATAGCAATCTGAGAAAACAAGAACAAACGACGATACTTAAGCCTCTAAGTTTTATGAAGATATATCAAAGTTTATTTGGGAATAATGACAAGCACAAAAAGGGGGAAAAGTGCAAGTGCAACCGGTAAAACCTAAGACACGCAGCTCCACGTGGCAACACTAAAACTAATGAATGTACATATATAATTACATCATTCATATCTAATGTGCAAGGTCCTGAAAGATGGTACCATGAGTAAGTTTGCAACAGATTACATCTCAGTATAACTATATATTTTACCAACTAGGTACTGTCTGTATTTTAGCTGTGGCACCAAATTAACCATAGATTATAAACTTAGAAAATGTGGTTTACAATATAGTACCCTTGTTTAATTAATGAATTATTCATTCAACTTAATACATCTGAAGTCATGTGTCAAACATGTAAGGTCCACAAAGCGCCCTGTATATACATACCAGGGGGTCACAGGCAGACAACAGAGGACGACCAGATGGATGCAGGGGCATATACTGAAGAGTTGCACAAGTGGAGCGGAAGCCCCGACGCGCGTTTCGGTCTCCCTTCGGTTCCAATTTTATTTCAAGGCTCCACAGAACAGAAATGTCGAAACTTACGTTATTTAGTTGTATGGTTTTGAGACTATTGGAGTTTTTCTTGTGCTTTTGAAACAATAGAGGTGTACGTTGAGGGAGTACAGTCATGGAGACCTTCAACATTTAGTATACACCTGCAAACTGAGTGCTTGATACCAACAAATCTTACTGCAGGTCTTTTGCAGTCACCCAAGGGTTTTTGCCCACATGCCTTCTCAGGAATCTGGTGACCGCTTTCTCTTTTTCCACGTCCAGATCGTGTAGTGATTTATGTAACTTTGAACTATGCTTCAAACTGTAGCTATACAAACATTGAATGCCTTCATACCTGGCCTTAAAGATCGCAGAAATGCTACGATGCTGTTAGTGTTGGCCAAGAGACTGCCACTCAGTCCACGAATTGGAGTTCATACATGGACCATAAAACAAATCAGTCTGAACCCACCCTTTGTGCAAGAAAATTATCTCTTATTCGTTTTTTTTTTGACTACTTGCTTGAGAAAACACCTAATTTGCAAATGTATTCTTTTATGAGTGGTTCTATTTGGGGGCAGTTGAATACTTACAGGACTGAAGTTAGTAAAAGTGGCATTCTGTACTGAATTTGGAGAAACCATGTTATATTAGTTATTTAAGTTGTTCTTGTTTGATACGTTTATCAAAAAAAAAAAAAAAGAGAAAGATTGAAAATGTTTCTAATAATCCTAATTTTCATTGGAAGGCGAATAATTTTGGTTGCACCTATAACACTTAATCCTTTTAGACCCAGAATGTTAATATGGTTTTTATACCATGAGTCTTGTCAAAGGTGGACCATTTCCTTTGGTCTTAGAGGTCTTTAAGGTGGGGTGGATGTTTACAACTGCTTTTAAAACTTTTTGTTTTTACTTTGGTACTCGATGAACAATTGATCATTGGTTGAGACAAAGAGTAGAGCCCAATGTCTTGTGGTGTAAAAAAAAAAAAAATATATATATAATAATAATGTAGCAACTTAAACAAGAAACACAATATGCAATTCTAAAGAGGATTTCACACCCCTCGGCCACCTAGGTGATGGGTACCAGAAATTTACTGTTTCATGAAAGATGAATCTTGGCAGCAGAATGTAAGGTAGTTGACAGACATGACACAGTTAGGTTTAAATCGCATGGTAGATCTATTTCCTGAGAGAAGGTATTAACCTTACAATATAATGAATTATACCTGGAACTGTTCTGAGCTCAAACTAGGTTTTCGGTTCACACTGCCGGAGGCTTATGGCTTTGATCCCGGACTACATCTCCACAGATGTGAACCTCTATCTCATAATAAATTTTAGAGATCAATAATTATACTATCAATATCAATCCTTCAGATGTTTTTTTTTTTTTGTCCTGGCACTAGCACAGACTAAAATGAGACATGTGTCGCTTAGCCCCCAGCCTAATTTGTACACACAGTCATAGATAACTATGTGCCACTAGTACATTGCAGCAGAATAAAGGCGATCGGGGTCACAATGCCATCCATAAGGTACTGTGGCAAGCAAGTCACAAAACATCCAATTAAAACTGACTTTTGAGACCTTAATAACATTTCGCTGCCATGCACTGGCACATACAGATCTTTTGACCGGTTGTCTTAGGTTACGGGCAAAGTCGCCATCTAATGCCAGCCTTACTGCTCTTCACATGTTCTCTGAAGGCCATGTGCACATGTGGAGTATTTGGTGTGTTTTTTTACCTCAGTATTTGTAAGCCAAAACCAGGAGTGGAACTATCAGAAATATAAAAGAAACATGTGCTCCACTTCTACATTTTTTATTTTATTTGATCACTCCTGGTTTGGGCTTACAAATACTGGAGGTACAAAAAAAAATTAACCAAATACTCAATGTGTGCACGTGGTCTTATAATAAGATCTGGACGATTGAAGTGGATAAACAATTTATGATGAGCCAACAGACCAAATGCTTTTAAATTATTACATAAGGCAGTTAGTCACCAAGGATCAGGAAACAAGTTAAAAATTTTATCATCTTGGAAGCCCGCATCTTGAGAAGAGAGGAACAATGATGCATCACCTTTCCTTGAGAACACGGTTCTTCGAATAATCCATGAAGCAAGAGGTATTTTGCGATCCTTAACAACCCTGCCGATACAGTGTTTGATATTTAACCCTTACTCTCCAGCCATTACTTTTTTTTTTAAAGCTATTGCTTCTGCAGTGCAGCAGTTGTAACTGTTGTGAGAAATTGTAATTTTTCATCTTTTTGTCAGTACAGAACTGTAGAATATATATTTTTTTTAAATATCTACTGTTCACAATTTACACTAAACACGGAAATTTTATACAAATCAGCCTTGATTACATTTTTTTTCCCTGGAGGGGCAGGTGTCATTTTTCTTATTATATAATGAATGCACAAGTTAGACTACTTCAGTGACATGTTCTATAATAAAAAATAAATTAAAAAAAAAAATCCTTTTATTAAAAAACTATTGCTCAGTTTCTTACATTTTGTGAAAGTCTTCATGCCCCAGTTAATGGTGTCTCTACACTCCAGCATGGTATAAATATTTTGTACAATTGTCAGTAATTGAGACCTCAACCATATTATTATACTATCCACTAGCAGGTTTCGGAGTGTGTGTGATGTTCCTCAGGAGTATTGTCTGTGTGTTGTCTTTAAGCAAATTAAATAACTTTATAATAATTCAAATAAGGTTTTATAATGTCAGAATGGTCAGTTATCAAGAAATTATATGTCAAATCAAAGTCTGAGAATAATATTTTAGGGGGTTGTACACAGAATAAAACTTTTTTTTTTTTTTCCAGAGAGAACTGATATGTTAGAGAATACTCAGGGGAGCAGCCGGAGTAAAATAAAACTGGCCATAAGTTGGGTCTATTTCTTGAACCGCATGCTGGGGTTACAAAAAGCTGAAAGGTCTAAGGAAACCCCCAGAGACTCCTGTGAACACCAACACCTTGAAAAAGACCATAAAAACTAATATTGAATAAAAAAAAACTAAAAAAAACAAAAACATATGGAATACTCTAGAGCATAATATTATTAAAGCAAAAAGTGGCCACTCAAAGAATACCAGTCGCCAGGTTAACAAAGTTGCCAGAATTAAAATTATACTTACTATTTTAAAGAGTGTCTTTTGCTTTTTTCTAATTAATCTGATCAATTATCTTAACGGGGCACTAGCCCTTCTCAGACTACTGTCATGGATATATTCTCAAGTGTAACTGGATTACTATTGAACAAGGGCAAATACTGCACAACCATTCTCCACATACGTTTACAAAATTCTGCGGTAGACGTACGGATAGTGTGAGAACAATAGAAATAAGAGACAATAAGTATTTCAGATTAGTTGAAATAAGAGAAAGATAACAGTAGAGCTCTAGGCAATAGTGAAAGTTAAAGAAGAAGCAATATAGGTTTGAGATAGAAAAAATAGCAGAGGCAAATAGAGAAAACGGCAAGGCATAGTATAAGGTAAAGACTGAGGAAGGTAGAAATATACCTAGGCAATGAATGTTGATCGTGCTGACAAAGAAAGTTCTGTACTATTGTTTTAGGTTGTATGGAAAATTAGAAGTGCAGCAAAGTAATAAAATTATAACTACAAATGGAAGCTGTTCAAGAGAGACCCAAAATTGGAAAAGTTTTCAAATTGTTTATAGACACTGATGAAATGTTTAGTTTGCTTTGAAAAAAAATAA
This sequence comes from Phyllobates terribilis, assembly GCF_046119375.1. Classification (NCBI taxonomy): domain Eukaryota; kingdom Metazoa; phylum Chordata; class Amphibia; order Anura; family Dendrobatidae; genus Phyllobates; species Phyllobates terribilis. Next base: position 119,609,602 of record NW_027362768.1, read on the forward strand.
AATAAATAAAATCCAAGTTAAGTACAAAAATGCCACACACAAATCTTAGAAAAACTAATTTGTGATTTGTACTTTGTTTTTATCCCCAATAGCAACCCCCTCACTATGATGGTGATGGAAAAGTTAAAATTTAATCATGAAGCGGAAACTACTCTCAAGCCTTAAAAGGAGGTTAACTAGTAGGAAACCCCCCTTCTCAAATCACTGTTTCCCCCAAGTAAAATAATAAACACTTATACACACCTGTGGTTCCAGCGGTGACAACACTGACTCTCTCGGGACTCGTGTGAAATTGTTAGGCAATCACTGCCCGCTTCACTCTCCTCTCATTCAGACAAATAAGACATCCAAAGCGCACACCTTCGTCTGGATGACAGTTACGTCTGAACGAGGGGACAATGAAATGGCCGCTGATTGGCTATAGGGGTGGTATGACAATTTCACACAAGCCCCAGAAAATCCAGTGCCGACATCAGATCAGAGTATAGATGTTATTAGTCTACTTGGAGGGAAACAGTGATTGAGAAGTTGTGTTTGTGGACAAGCCCTTTAAGACATGGTTACATCTAAAGAACCGCTTTCTGTCAAAAAGGAAAAGAAAAAAAAATATTGTTCTACATTCAACTTCCTTATGTAACAAGTCAGTCTTTCTTGTAAAACTTACCCTAAGGCATTTCCAATAGTTAATAGCCATTGCTTTTCATACATCACTGCCCAGGTTCAATTTCGCAAATTCTGGGGTAATTTGCTTTGAGAAGTCAAACAATTTTTGCACAACTCAAAGCTCGGCCTAAATTGTCGGACAAGGGAGGTGGTGTCAGGAGTCGGGAGTGTGACACCACAGCTCGTCTAATCCATGACAAACTGTGGCGGTCCTTATGCCAGAAATCTTACTCCAGTCCCAGACTGTAGTAAGATTTCTGGCGTGATCATGTCAATAGTCAGACGCTCCTAATTCATTAAGATGCTCGCGCCTCTCATCGAGGGGGTGTGTTGCTGTCAGACGCTCCTGATTTATTAAGACTGGCATAAAAATCACTGGTTTTGGTGAAGCGGGGCCAGTATCTACATTTGCCCTTAAAAACTCAAACATTTACTGTACTCCGTTTATAAATTATGTTAATAATTTAGCACTAGGCTATGCAGATATGAGAGTTTTTCAATGCTATATAAAATGATTCTGGCCATTTTGAAAACTTTTAACCCCATAATACTCCGCTTCTTTTCAACCTTGAGAACCATCTATTTTTTTTTATATTGTGAAGCTTCACAATCCCTTGGCTCAAACTCTGCTGCGAGCGCAAGTCAAGTGTCATTTTACTGTGAACAGATCGGATTCTCTCATGCGAGAGAACCAATCACAGGTGCGGAAAAGATGGAGAACTTAATTTCTCCATTCCGTGAGTCGCATTTAATCGGACTGCACTTGGATGACATCCGAGTGCAATCTGATGTTTTGTAGCACCCCTAGACTTATATGGGTGCAAGCCATCTGAAGAAACGATTTTTTTTCTTGTGCTGAATCGGCATGAGAAGATATACGCTAGTTGGCACTGCTCAGTAGTATAACGTTGGAGCGAGCGCCATCCGATAAAACATCGGATAACTCTTGTCCGAGTTATACGTTAGCCAAGCGCCAGTGTAAGTGAGCCATTAACGTGAGACAATTAAGCCCCCAATATCAGAAAATCCAAAGGCAAGTACTAAATTTTAAACAGTAGGAAATGATTAATCCAAGCAATCCATACTAATTATTTTCCGACCTTTAGGGCAATGAAAGCCTTTTGTGCCAATTAAGTTAAAGTGGTAAGCATTTGTCACCCTGGCAGAGAAGTGTGAATTTAGAAGCATAGTAGAAAGAAACAGAGCTGAGGAAAGAAGAGGCAGCGAGAGAGAGACAGAAGAGAGAATACAGAGCTACAGAAGTGTTTATTGAGCATGCTACAGAGGTAAGCAGAATACACACAAGATGAAATCAAAACCACCGTCAAACCTTCCAACTTTGTTAGAAAATTAAATTTTTAATTGTGCCGCAACCAAAACTAGACTGAATTTTACATATCTAAAGATGTAAAAACTCAACTAATAGAAAATATACATGACCATTTTTTCCCCCTACATAAACAGAATCTATGGATTGTAACCAAATACATCACTTTAAAAAAAATGTACTTGTCCTTAAGAGAATCAAGTTAACAGCTCTGTGAAAAAAAAAAAAGGAGCAGCTTTCTTGATTGCAGCTTGTAGATTCTGAGCCATGTCTAAGTCAGGTCTGTTTCTAAAATACAAAATATTTCTGAAGTTTTTTTTATTAAAACATATTACAATGCAAGGAAAAAAATTAAGACTAAAGGCACATAAACTTTGGTCCCACCTGGTTGTCAGTTATCAAAAACTGTCACTATTCTCTTCTTTTGTCAAAAGGCTCTCCCTGCCATAGTAGAAATACATGCACCTGTTTCTGAATTTGCTTGACCGGTCTGCACATGCTCAGAAATACACAACTATACCCAAGTAGAATTACAAACAGAAGATGGCAATATATAGTTAAATGCACATCAGTCATGTCAACTTCAAAAACTACAGAAAATATTCAGCCACAAACAAGACATTACTTTAGTGCTCACATTTAGATGATGCTTCTCACAATAGTGTACAAAAAGGTTAAGAATCAAGGTTTTCTATAGATTGGCCAAAAAAAAAATAAAATAAAAAAATTTTAGGGATCTTTCACTGCAAGATGGGAAAAAAAAAATTACAGAATGGAGTTTAGACAGGTCAGAAAAGAGGGAAAGAAAAAAAAAAACAAAAAAAAACCTAGAACATGTAACGAGGCAATTAATTGAAACGGAGTGGGAAGAGGGAGGGGATGAAAGGTTCCGAGTAGAAGAACCAAAGCTTAACCTTTTTACACATCAACTAGTGCATAATGCATTTGTACACATGTAACAATGTGCCCATGATGATGTACTAAAATGGTAACACTTAAGAAAACAATACACATTTTCATAAGGCACATGTCCATGGATAAAGAAAAAGAAATACATAAAGAAACAGCTGAAATGGAAACTTAAAACACAAATGGCTTTCCCTAGTCACCTTGTACAACCTGCAGCTAAATGTTAACTGCGTTTAAAATGAATTTTCGTAATGAACCAAGGAATGATAACAGAGTGAAGAACAAAAGGCTCAGGTCCCCACTTCTCTGAACAGTCTATTGGCGACAATACACTGAACAATGCAAATAAACCAGAAGCTCCATTTTTTTTTTTTTTTTTTTTTTTAAAGTTTCCTCCACCCTCCTCCCCCATTTTTTAAATGGTTGACTTGGAGAATGAAACTCTCAGATGGTGATTATCACTGATGTTGTAGTTGTGGAGGTCGATCAATGCCTGTATAGCTTCTTCCACAGTAGACATCTGGAGGAGAGCCATTTTATGGTCCCTAAAGAGAAGGATCAGAAGGAAGAAAAATAAATAAATAGCGATATGTTACTCATTAAAGAGCTATAAAGTCTAAATCACGAAGCTTACAAGCCTTGTAGTGAAATATATACATATTTGAAACTCATATCTGCCCTTCTCTGTGTACAAAATACATTATAACTTACTGAAAAAATTTGAAAGCTTTGACGGTCCCGCCCGTGTTGGTGAACAGTGTGCGCAAATCATCTTCAGTAATGGTTTGCCTAAAGGAAAAAAAAAAAAATATACAAAGGCTTTTTTAAACTTTCCAATTTCATCTTCCACCTTGTTCCTCCCATGACTAGCTTTCCAAGAATGGGAAATCTGCAATGATTAGGGCACATGTGACTAGAGCAACCTGTGCCTTTACTTACGGAATGTTTGACAAGTGAAGAGTTGCCGATGGTGGGAAGATATTCTGAAAATTTTTAGAGCCGGGCTTCTTGAAACGATGAAGAGGGGAGTTGCCAAAATCTTTAGTTAGCCCTTGATCATCAAGCCCTTCTCGAGGTAGCTGTACTGTTTGATGTTTGGACAATGTAACCCTGATAATCTTTCCATACATCTTCTGTCCATTAAGATGGCTCATTGCTAAGGAAGAAATACCAGCATTAAAGCATAGCATGCAGGAACAGAAACCTGCCGCTTTGTAATAATGACAGATTTAATAACCCACAGTTAACTAAAAAGTGAGACTATGGTTCAAAATCAAATCGCTGGCAAACATCGTAAAACCAAAGTAAAGATACTGAGTCACTTAGTCTGTAAGCCCTATTCACACTACAAGTTGTGCATGTTGTTAGAGAGGATTTCTCTGATGGATGCTCCTGGCACATATGGCAAAAGTAAGGACCTCCTGATCAGGTTTTCATTAGGGGGAGAAAAATAGGTATAAATCAAAAGTAGGGAAGCCATGTCGGGAAGGTGTTGCAGAACCAAATTAAGGACTTTAAGCTCTTCAGGAGCGCTAAGGAAAGAACTTTTTTTTTTAAAGGCATCTAACCGTTCTGGTCTTGCGGGCTGATGCACAGTGGATTATCTTATCATAGAGACAGATCAGGTAGATCGGTTATTGGGAGGCCATGGCTGAGAAATCTGTAGAGCAAGTTCACAATCTTGCAAAAATTCCTCAAAAATCAGGTATATTCATTGTGTTACACACAGCTCTCCACTCCAATTGAATAACGTGTGTACAAACACTGGATGAGCCTTTATTCAAGCGAAATGGTCAGTAATCAGATCTATCAAAATATTAAATAACTTCAGCATAATGCCAAAACGTACCCTGCTGTATCAGGAATTGTTGAATAAAAAAGCAGCTGTATTTTTTAGTAAATACATGTAATCCCCAGAAGATAATTCTGGAGTATCTTTAAGCTTTGCATTGCACATTCCTCGGTTATTCTACCTGGATCTGTATAAAGTGATAACTGGGTGTTACCATTACCCGAGTCAACAGTCCCAGCACTGAATAGATGGTGCAAGACTCTATAAAACAGGTCCCCAAGTTGTAACACCCAAGTGTCAATTTATTCATACATTTCCAGAAAGAACAGGAACAGCAGATTGAATATTTCTAATAAGAGACTCACCTATGGAATATTTAGTAAAATAGACAAGTCAGAAGAGCCAACTAAGTTTTTGCTAGGTTTAACACTGCTGTAAAACTCCCAACACACAGTATTTTGCTTATGGCAGCTTTTGAAGTGCTTAATGCATTAAGACACCTCTTACCCAGTTGAGACTGGTTGCCGTCAGCCATCTGTATGAGAGCGCTGTCCTTTTTATTGTATAAAATCTTCACGCGCTGCACGTCTCCATAAACACCTTTTATTAAAATGCAAGAAAAAAAAAACAAAAACAAAACAAAAAAAAAGTCTAAATAGCAAATACGAGTTTGGTTACCAACATAAGATTTGAAAAGGTCAAATGAAACAACCAGACACCAAAAAAGTACCATTCAACCAGGCCTAACATACACAAGAATGAAAGAAGATCTTGAACAGTGAATTTCGGATAAGAATATATTTGATATACCCTCAAAGCTATGTGAAAGATAAATTAAAAGACCATGCAAAATAAATTCACATGCATTAAAACAATAGTGACTATGGTGAATTTATAAAAGAAGAAACCAATGATAAGAGAAAAAAAATGTATATATAAAAATAAAAACCAAAAAGGAATAAAGCAAATTACTATTGAAAATTACACCAAAGTGCTAGCTACAAATAAAAAAAAAAAATATTTATATATATATAAATTAAAGGTGAAATAAAAAATGAAATTAATAATAAAAGTATAGTGCTAACAATAACATACCGAAGAGGGTAAACAGACTTTGGGGCGAAACCATCTTTAGAAGGAGAGAAGAGCAAGCAGCGTAAGACAAGAAGAGAGAAGAGTCGAGGAAGAGCGGAGATGAACAGATCATCCATAACGAAGGGTGGTTCCCGCAGAATGGTGAAGGTGGTCATGGATCATGGTTCAAGGCAGTTAATTGGGGCAAGTTGGTCCGAGGAACAAATTGTTCAAGCAAAGAAGCATGAACATAGGAAGGGGTGGGGGAGGAGAGAGGGAGGGTGGAGACAGACACACAAGATGGGGAAAGGTTGACAGCAGTAATTGGAGAACAGTAAGAAACAGGAAGAACGTCACACACGAGGAGGATAAGGAAGGGAGGGGGAAGGATGGGAGATGATGCAGAACAAAATAAAAAAAAGAAGTGGGGAGAAAATAAAATAAAGGTCAGTACAAAGGAAATGCAGGAGTTTGGTCAGAATAATGGTTGGCTTATGTACTGTACAAGAAAAAAAACTAAAAATGTTTTCATCCAAGACAAATATGAGAAAAAAATAAAGTGACATTCATAATCAGAAATCACAATACTAAATCAGTATTGACATGGGAAAGCATGCTGTAAAAATCGTGGGCTTACATCTCACTGCATAAGGCATGGCTGGCTTTGAGATGAGTAGGAAGCATCAAAGTGGATGGCTGACTAATTATTGAGACATGTGAAATGACGAGAGACCTACGATATACACCTGGACCAGCCTTAGCAGAGAGATGAACAGACGTTGTAGAATGAATCAGCTTGCTGCTCTCTAGGATCGAGGACTCCAAAACCAACTCCTGGAGAGCGGCAATCTGCTCACCTTCACATGGCAATACATAAAACAGAACAACAGAAAACGGCCGGCAGGAAATACAAGTTCCCAAAACGTCCCACATTTCAGTATACTCCGCATCCAAACAGAAAATGAAGGAGAGCGCAAACATGGCAGCACAAGAAGAGAGACAGGTCTCAGAGAGAAAGATACAGCAACAGAGGTGAGAGTACGGCCAGATACTGGAAAGAATAAGATTACTAAGACAGGAGGGGCGCTTCATCAAAATCTTTGGAAGAACCTTGAAAGAAAAATGCATTAGAGCAGTCAATACAAATTGAGAATTGATAAGGAAAAAAACAAACAGGCAAGTATGAAAGCATACAATAAAAAAGAGCTCGAACAACAAAAATCAGGAGCATGATAACTCATACAGATGTGCGTTACAATGAATGGACACAAACAGCAGGAGAGGTTATAGCATGACCATCGGTGATCTCTTCACAATGAACTCCATTTTAAATGTATAAAATATAGCCACATAGGTCAATTTTATTAATGTACAAGGTAAAACATTTCTGTAGCAGATAAAAAAACAAACAAAAAAAAAAAAACAACCACTTTATTGTACACGTATTTATTATGAATTTGTGTCACTGACCTCTTCATTCAGATTGCTTACAAGAAGAACAGTGTTGCCAGTTGTTGTAACGCCGTGCATACTGACACGGCCCGCTGCAGCAGCGGCGGCTGCAGCAGCAGCATTCGGTATTCCCAATGGGCTTAGTGCACCAGGAACAGCTGCAAAATTGAAATACTCATGTGAAAAAAAAACCTCAACAACTTTACAAGAATGGGATGAAAGTAAAAAAAAAAAAAAAAAAAAAAAAAGAAGAATACTTAAGGAGAGAAATACAGCAACACTAGGTACCTGCAATCTACAGCATTAATTGCTTAAAAATCATGGTCCTCGGCAGCATACTGTACTGTTTAAATGAGAGATTTTGTACATACAGAACAAATCATATTAATGATCGATCTGTGTGTATAGAACTGTAATCATGTCTAAACAGGCCATTAAACAATCAGCTTCCATGCAGCTCATTTAAAGGCCCTGATCATGGCGTGTAAACACGGCCGTAGTGTGCATGAAGCCTAGCCTTAACATATTAAACTTTAGCAAAAAAGATAAAACAAAGAATCAAGAATAAATTTTTAAATCCCTAAAAGCCTATATATGGCTACTGTTGGTAATTTCTTGACCGTACTGACCTGCTCTATCAGAACTTAATGAGAGCTATAAGGAGGTAGTGGAAGTTGTGTCAGTAAAGCTTTTCTGTGGTGGTTTCTGATATAAAGCAGACTGTACTGTAAGAAAGCACTGTTTCAAAATAACACAAGTCTAAAAAAATCTGATCTTAAATAAATATCACTGTTTAAACAAAGTTGTTCCAGATGCACAGAACAGTTCAGATCAGTCTAATTTCTGTAAGCAGAAATGGAAAATACCATATTAGGTTACCGACGGGAACAGGACTGCAGTGACATAAAACAGACGATGCGAGCGAGGAGTTCAGCAGCGCTCATCATCCCGGGGAAACAAGCCATATACGGGAAAGCACGGAGGCACTATTGTGGAAAGATGTACCTAGAAGTGAGGTTTCCTTGGCAAATGCTGCAGCTATTGCTGGATCCAAAGTCGGCTGCCCATCCCCAGATGGCAAGTCTGGACGTGTATAGTCGCGACTTTTGTCATTGTTGTACTTCACATTTAAGTTCACCAACTTGGAAAAATCAATACGGAGTGTACAACAAGCATTGTAGATATTTTGACCATCCAACGCCTGCAAGAAAAAAAAAAAATAATTAAAAATAAAATTTATTAAGGGTTACATAATTAACCATACATTAGTAGACTGATCCCAAAATCACCCCTCACACAACTGCTGTTTTAAACCAAATCCACCACAAGGTCACCTACCAGCTTTGCTTGCTGTGCATTCATTGGGTCCGCATACTGCAGCAGGGCTTGAAACTGATTGTTTTTTGTAAAAGTGATTATCTTCAAGACTGTTCCAAACTTAGAAAAGATCTGAAGGAGGGGAGGCCAGAAAAAGAGGAAAGAGGGGGGGGGGGGGTGTTAAACACATCGATACTTGTACACAAAACAGTTTATAAAACCAAGCAGAACAATTCAGTTCACAAACCTGGTGAAGGACGTCGAGTGTTACTGGGTAGTACATGTTGTCGATGATTATTCGCAGCACTGGGCTCTGTGCAGAAGATAGTGTATTCTCACTTCCCGTAGTATTGGCCACAGTGGAATTGGAAGTCTGAACGGCAGATACCGCCTGAAGCACGGCTTGGGCACGCTGAAAGAAAAACAAACAACTTTGAGGTGGTGGGAAAGAGCAGCTGCTTTGTAAGAAGGAATGAAAGGGGATTTGCCGACAAGGCGTATTATATGATAGAACACTGAGTACTCACAAGGAAGAGTTTGTGTAAACCACAAAAATATAGGAAGGATTTACATTTACTGCCACAAACATTAGCATCTGCTCCTTCAAGATTTTATTTTGTGGAATAACTGACATCTTTCTAACAACTATCAAAAAGCCATTCACTGAGTGACACATTTAGGGCCAGATTCATTAATGACTGGCATCGTGCATCTTCTCCAGCATGCCCGTCATTAAGAGGTGCACAACACTTAATGAATTAGACGCATCTTACTGCCGGCGTCAGAAATGTTACTCCAATCAGAAATTTCTGATGCGAGGTACGCCACAACTTTTCATTAATTTGTCTGGCGGGCTCTCCACTTCACATTTCTGGTCCACTCATTGAGGCTAATAGTCAGAACAAATCCACATTGTGTATAAATTGTATGACATTTGGAGTTTTATACGCATAAATCAGGCCCTTAGTGAATGTTCACACATGGCTGATATTGTAAAATGGCATCAGCAGAGTGGATGCGATTTTATTAATCTCTTCCACACACTGCGAAAACTATCTGCAGCAGAAACGGACCTGTGGTGCGGATGATAAATCTGAAGCATGTTGCTTTATGATGTACAGACTCACCACAGGTTTACAAAGCATAAGGCCTGCGTTAAAAAGTTTGTAAGTGTGAAGGTACCTTACAAAAAGTTGTTTCATAGAGAACTGTCTCTCAAAATTTGAAAAGATCAGCGATCCTTTGTGATCAATTGTATGCTTCACTATAACAGCGTTCAGAGAATACTGAGTGAGTGATCACCCTCTAAGACATCCATATTCCCCAAAAGGCAATATGGAGAATTGCCATCAGACCACCACTATGACCAACCTGACGACTACAGGATACAAGACACACAGTTAAGCTACCCATCAATATTGTAATGGCTGGAAGCAGATCAGCTAGATTGGAGCCCAACACTTGGCTCATCACATTAGTCAGCTGTCTAAGAGCGCAGTGCACATGGTTTACAGAGCACAGCTCTGCACCGTGCCAAGTAGTATAATTCACTACAGCCTTGTCCGTCCCATTCAACACAGATACTAGTAGAAATACAAGACTATACCTGGTAAACAATGGTATGCAATGTCACAAAGAAATGAAGTATATAAATTAACATAAGAGCTTACAACATAAATACCTGGTTTAAAGCGCTGTCAGTTTTCAGTTCTTTATGGTTGGAGTACTGGATATAGATAGGTTGGTTACGCAAGTGAGGGGTCAGTGAAGTATAATAGTTGACCATGGTGGCCGCTGCTTCCTCTGTAGCCAATTCCAAAAAAGCCTACAAAATCCAGAGGCTAGAATTAGGAAAACATACAGTATCAAGCCAAAATTAAAGGGTTATTCTCTGGTTGTGTCTTGAGCAGCACACAGTTCTGCGTCTCCTTCCTTGTTGCGGTGAGTGAGACGGGAAGGTGAGGGGTGGAGAGAGTTCATACAGATTTTAGTGACCGTTCTGGTCTGTAAGCTACTGCTACTGTGACACATTAATGGTCTGTCAGTGCACTTGTTCTGAAGTCTGCAGGGTTATCACTACATTTACATAAAGAAATAACAGAGCCTATGAACAAAGTTATGGCTTGGGGAAAATGAGAGCAAGGATTAGGAGAACTGCTCTGGAAAATGCTGATGGTGGGTGCTGGTGATTTTGCAAGACTAATAGCATTAGATTAGGAGCAGAGAAGGAGGGAGGCAAGCAGCTAACTGGTGTATGGAAATCAATGGTCTGGAGAGAGCTGACGGAGATCTCTGAAGTTAGTTCGTCAGCCTGGAATGTAAAAACTACTGGGCATACAAGCTGTACTCTATGTAAGATAAAAGCCCTCATAGTAAAATGACTGCAGACAGAAAAATGGGATCAAGTTAAGATCATGTCCCCCAGTGACAGTGGGAGAGATTAACGGTCTTATAGTAAGGTGGTCACTGCTGCCCATAGCAACCAGAGCTCAGCTTTCATATATTAATGAGCTCTGGTAAAATGAAAGCAGAGTTCTGACTGGTTGCTATGGGCAACAAATTACATTCTTACTATAAAACTGCCAAGTCTTCCCCATTACATGGTTCCGTTGTATGGCATGTCTATCACAGTGTTGTCACTTAAATTCTAAACCTTGTAAATTGCTGATTTTTTGTTGCCCTCAAAGTAAAATGGATTGACATTTCTTTGACAAGATACTCCAGCCCATTACAGCTGCCAGAAATAACAGACATCATTGATGTCACATGTTATTTACTTGCAAACAATCTGTACTATGGAATTGGCCTTCAACCTCTGCATTGGATCAGTCGTAGTCAATGTTCTGATGGATATTCTTGGAAGTGTATTAACAATAACAGAGTCATCATGGGTATCCTTCAAAAAGGGCATTTCCTTTGAATAGTCACATCTCACCGATATAGTGGCTACACCTTGCTTACATCTGGCATTAGGAAACCTCAGAAAAACAAGCAGTACAACTGACTGCAATATCCAAACGCACCATAGTTGACATTCTTAACTTCTAGTGAATTACATAGCGTATTTTCGTATTACCCCAGTTTTGCACGGTTGCTCTAGTCATTATGTTCACATTAATAAATCTTGTTTGAGTCTTAAAATTAAAGTACCATCACAGTTATGCCCCAGATGGCAAAACATATCTTTGGCATTGTGGAAACAGCAACACCAGATTTTGGGTATATGGAAGTTGTTCATGACAGAAGTCCTGAACCATATCCATTATTATTCAACATGTGATGTGCTCAGTTTCAGTGGTGCTCAGCGATTTCTAGGCTGCCTATACCCGAATTGGAGTCATGAACAGATCAATCACAGTGATCTACATTTTCGATTACTCCAGCTGGTGCCCACATGCAACAGTGTCCTACCGGAATAAGACCAACAAACGGCATTTAACACCGCTTATGTATGCTGCACAGCAGTTTCCTCATTTAGGATAATGTAGTAGGATTATTTTGTAAAGTAAATTATCACTAAAATATTGGCAGGGGATATGCACTTCATTTGTGTCAAGTAAAGTTTGTCTCCTGGGGGACATGATCTTCGCTTGACCTGAAGAAAGCAAGTCAATTGCAAACTTGCTCATTTTAATGCTGTCTAGCAATTTCATAACACAAGAATGCCACTTTAATGGAAAAAAAATATATATATTATCTTGGGTCTGCATTCGACTGAATATGCTTTCATTATAAAGAAGTCTTCATTTAGCTGACTATTCTGTATATAGCAGTCTATAGTTTACCTACTATAATGGGAAAAGGGAATTTACAGTAAGTCCTGTGTCCAAGAGCCAGCCCTTCTTAGGCCATGTTCACATTCAGTATTTGGAAACCAAAAGCAGGAGTGGGTGTAAAAAAAATGCAGAAGTGGTGCATTTGTTCCTATTATACTTCTGATTTTTTCCACTCCTGGTTTTGGCTTACAAATACTGCTGTTTAACACTGCCCAAATATGGAACATGTGAACGTGGCCTTTCATAGCGGCTGGCTGGGACAGAGCCCACAACAAAGTCTCTAGACCACACACAAAAGTTCTGTCTTAAGCAGGCAAGTTTCTGGCGGTTCTTCTATCATATGGAAAGGTTATTTTCCTGGCTTCATATGTCATGTATAAGAGGGCTATAATGGGAATAGAAACCAAGTTCTGCTTCCAGATAGACAAACCGCTACACTGTTCATTTGAGGCACAAAACAGTCACAGTACCTGATTTTTTCCTTTTAGCATTAGAATATTTGTCACTTTCCCAAAAGGTAAACCCAATGCGATAACTTCAGTTTCAGTTACTTCACCAGGAAGTTTTCGGATATGAAGCACCCGGGAAGCCGCTCCTTCCATTTTATCGTCACCTTTAAATTTTTTGTTATCGTTGCCATTGGCTGGGGGAAAAAACAAAAACACGTGAAAAGTCATTCATTCATTCTCTGAAAGACGAGAAAATACACACTCTCATCTTAATGGGTTATTCCCAAAAATCACAAGTTATCTCCAGCGATCCAGAGATTCCAGTGGGATCGTTGCGAGTCCCAGCAGTTATCATGCATATTTTGGATGGGGAATAACTTCCCATTTTGGAAAAACTCATTTAGTGGCCTTCATGTTATGCTACATCTACAATACACCTGGCTAGTTGAAGCCTCTACTGGCAAAAATCAGCACCTCTGCTCCATTCAAGACATTGGTGCAGAACCCCAATCTCAGAATTGCAGACGTCGAGCCCAAAGAGATCACCTAGTTACACCCCATAATTTGCTTAGGCGATAACCCTTTAAAGAAATCAACCAATCTATGCACCCTACTAAATACACAGTATTGTGAAAAAGTTCAAGGCAGGTGTTGAACAAAAAAACTGCTGCAAAGCAAGGCTATGTTCACATGTTGCTTTTTTAATGCAAATTTTAAGCTTCGTTTTACAGTACCAGCAAAAGCTATGAGATTTCAGAAATCTCATACAAATTTTTTTTTTTCCCCCTGGCTGATTTGGAAAACTGCAGCCTGTCACTTCGGTAGCAAGTTCTCCAAAACTGCATGAAAGTGTACATTATAGAACTGATACTGTTCTGAAGACAAAGGGTGGTCATATCAAATGAGGATGCGATTTAGATTTCTCTTTTGTTTATTCACTTTGCATTTCGTCAAATAGAATACTTTCAAAAATTAAGTGATTAGTTTATCTATGCAAAAATGTAACCCCTTAATAGCCTAGGGCGTGCCAATATGCCCTAGGCTATCACCCCAGGTTCAGTGTGAGCTCCGACGCTGAGCCCGCACTGAACCGGGCACATGTCAGCTGTTTCTTACAGCTGACATGTGCCCACAACAGCCGCGGGTGGAATCGCGATCCACCTGCGGCTGTTTGACAGCAGCGAGCCGGAAGCGCGGCATTAGCCCCGCCCATTGGTGACCCCGTCACGTGATTGCGGGTCGGCATGACAACCCGGTGTCTGCAGCAGACCCCTGTGGTTGTCATGTCTCGCTTGCTATGAGCGCCACCTAGTGGTCGGTGCTCATAGCAAGTGAGCATTTCTATTGCTTACAGGCGATCTGCTCCTCGCCTGTATGAAGAAGCAATCAGAAAACTGCCTCTTCTAGTCTCCTATGGAGACTATCGAAGCATGCAGAAAGTGTAAAAAAGTGTTTTAATTTTTTTAAAAAGTTTAAATCACCCCCCCTTTCGCGCTATTCAAAATAACAAATAAACAAACAAAAAAAAAAACCATACACATTTGGTATCGCCGCGTTCAGAATTGCCCGATCAAAAAAAAAAGAAAAAAAAAAAAAAGAATCCGATCAGTAAACTGCGCAACGAGAAAAAAAATTCTAAACGTCAGAATTACGTCTTTTTTTTTTTTGTCGTTGCAACAAAATGCAATAATGGGAGATTAAAACATCGTATCTACCCCAAAATGATATCAGTAAAAACGTCAGCTCGTTGCGCAAAAAATAAGTCCTCACCTGGCCCAAGATCCCGAAAAATGGTGCCCCCCCCCCCCACACTCTTTCAGCAAACTTTGGATTTTCTTCACCACTTAAGTTAAAAAAAAAAAGGACCTATACATGTTTGGTGTCTACAAACTTGTAATGATCTGGAGAATCATAATTGCAGGTCAGTTAGCATTCAGTGAAAGTGGTTATAAAAAAAAAAAAAAAAAACACAACCATGGAATTGCATTTTTTTGGGGGGCAATTTCACCGCACTTGGAATTTTTTTCCCCCCATTTTACAGTACACGATATGGTACAACCAGTGATGGCGTTTAAAAGTACGACTCGTCCTGCAAAAAATAAGCCATCAAATGGCCATACTGACCGAAAAATAAAGAGGCTATGGCTCTGGGAAGAAAGGGAGCAAAAAATGAAAACGCAAAAACCCAAGGTTGCTAAGGGGTTAATGTAGGTGTGGAAAAATGCCACAGTACTGTATATAGCAGAAAGATTTCTGAACCTAATGTTTCAATTATGGTCTTTTCCAATGATTTACAGTAAAGATTTGCAATTTTTTTACTACTTAAATTATTCCTTAAAATAGTACCATAAAAAGCTGACAAGATATACTCTCCACTAATAATGAAATATTTTGATGTTTAGCAAGGTGCCTTTACATTGGAAATATGGGGTCCATCTATAAACAGAAAAGGTGAAAACAACAAAATGTAAAATAAGTGTTCTATAAAAGTACTTCAATTTCTATAACACAAATACAGAGGGTTTTTGTTCTTGCAGAAGAGAAATCTCATGTTTTGTTTGAGAACTGCCAATGTAAAACATTTAGGTCTCTGTTCATGGACGTTTCTGCACCTGCTTTCCTGTCTTCTCCCAGCAGAAAATGACCTTGGAATAAGTGAGGAAAGTACCAATGAATAGATCCTTTACAATGTCATAATCATCAGGAAGAATTCTACACTGTATGTCTGAATCCCATTTACCGGCTAACAAAAGGCTCTACACATTCTGAACAGCTTTACTTTTAAAGTGTCCTAAATGTAAGCTTTTACAAAACCGCTATTCACATCCAGCGAGAACATGCAAAGGGGTGAGAAAATAAAAAATCCTTTTGGAGGGCCAGATGATGGCTGTGTGAAGGCAAATTAAAATAAGTGCATGAGCAGCAGTAAAGAGAAATTGGACACTTATCACCCAGAAAGTTAAAACTTACGAATTCAATAATGGAGCATTTGGAGTTGTAGGGAGTTAGAACGCAGCTAGGATTTGTTAGTTTTATTAAAGGGAATCTGTTACCCCCTGGGACTTTTGAGAAGGGGAAGGGCCGGCACCTACTCACAAGTTCCCTGCTATACAAGGCTATACGGATGGCAGGGAGAAGAGCGCTGTCCATACAGGGGAAACAGCGCAGGCGCGGGATCTGGCCGGGAACTGCACGTCGCAGGGCAGTGCAGGGGAGATGGGGTAAGTATGATAATAGGGCTAGTAGGTGGGGATTACTTGGCGTCCGGGGACACCAAGCTTAGCTGAAATAATTTAATAAAAATGCGATTATACAGAAACCAGACCGCTAATATGGGCCATACAGGTAAGCATAAAGTCACATTTCTATTATCTGTATGCAAAGTCCCAGGGGGCTGACAGATCCCCTTTAACACCTTAATCAGCAACACATTTTAAAAATCTAGACTACCCAACAAAGTCAGGGTTTGGTCATATATGTACAATAAATCACTGCCTCATTGTCCAATACATCATTTAATGGCCAATTTCTAGATTTCCCCACCACATTTTTATTAAGTTATCTTAAAAGGGGTCTTTCCAAAACCACAAGTCCCCTCTATTCATGAGAGGGAAGAGCCTACTGATTGTGGTGCTTCAGAGACTCAAACTCACAGCAAACATCCAGCACATCATTGTCTATGGGATTGAAAGAGACAGCATACTGGAGCCCCAATTGCTTTTTTTTTTTGCCGATGTACTCCCTATAATATAGGCTTTAACCGTGTTGGCTGTCCCTGAAACAAGCAGAGTTGACAGCGCTGCAGACACCACCAACACAACTAGAGCAGTAATGAGTTATTACACAACAATTATTGTTTTATTTAAATCCATATTAGGAGCTTTGTTCGACGGTTGGATTTTAGTAATTGTCGGACATACCACATTAATGTGAAACAATATATACTCCGTTTGGACAAATTTTTTATTATATATATATATATATATATATATATATATATATATATATATATATATATATATATATATATATATATATATATATATATATATATATATATATATATATATATATATATATATATATAGTGACGACAGTTTGGGTCAAGAAGGACAGACTAGTATTTTATAAACCTTAATGTTGATACTTCAGCGGATATTACTGTAGCTTATTGTATGGAGAACAACGACGCCAGGTCTTTGAACAATGAATGATTGCTAAATATGTTGATTAACCATTGTGTGTGCCCTGTGGCTTGTTGACTCACAAAGGAGTAAGCTATGCAGATCTATTAAATGCTTAAACAATGGAGAGTTAAACTAATCTCACCTCCCCCTTGACCTGTAGATAATGTCTTGCCAAGGACAGTTGTGAACTATATAAAAGGGGGACATGCCTCTATCAGGAGTCTTTTTACAAAACCACAGACAGGAACATAGTGACAGCTCTACAGGACAGCATGGCTCCATCCAGTGGGATACAGATCTGCTCCATTGACTATCACAGAACCCATGAATACAATCGGGAGAAAGCCAGGTTGGGACCCACGGTACCTGGTTTCATGGAGATGTTTGGGGTAGCCAGGTTTGGACCCGCCAGTCGCCTGGAACCCATGGATTTGTTCGGAGAAAGCCAGGTTGGGACCATCCGGTCACCTGGTTCCATGATATGTTTGGAGAAGCCAGGATGGGACCCTCAGGTCTCCTGGCTAAGTACTTCAATAGACTTCCTAAGCTTGCCACTACCTCCTCTCTGTGGGTGTCTATCCAAAGCGGGGTGCCACTGATTGAGGTAGTTGGCTCCGTGTCTGACCGTGCAGGAACATGGTCTAATCATGCCACAGCTCCTGGGCATGGGAAGAAGCAAAAAAAACATACAGATAACAGCATGGGATCACAGCCAATTCTTTCTTTGAAGTAAACCATGGTTTAAAAACAGGTAGTCAAATGTTTTGCCTTACAGAAAGAATCAGCTGTTATCCCATGCTGTAATGTCTGTATACACATTTTAGCATCCTCCCTGCCCAGGAGCTGTGGTATGATCAGACCATGTACCTGTACGGTCAGACACAGCCATTACACAGTACACAGCATGGGCACATTTATAAGATTATCTCAGCACAGGGGACATTTTTGTTTTAACACTTCCAATTGTGGAACTCCTTTTTATTCCAAGATCTATTAATTAAAATGTACTTTGTTTGTGAAAAAACCCCTTTAAGACTGGCTGAGTCAAAGCAGTACTGTGATAAAGATTTCTATAACAAACATATTCAGCTCTTGAATTAGGAGACTGTATGACGTCTGTTTTAAGCTCTTATTTGCTGTACATAATTCAGTTACTGAACTAGCCTGACCCCCCCCCCCCCCCAAAAAAAAAATAATGATTAGCATCAAACACGCGTGTGGCACCAGTCCAGGAGGCAGGTATGTGTGTTTTTTTTTTTAATTTTAACTATGGAAACTTTAACCCCTTATTGACCTGGGGGTATTAGTATGCCTCAGGCCATCACCCCCAGTTCAGCAGGGGCTCCCGCGCTGAGCCCGCACTGAACCGGGCACATGTTAAGTGATTCTTACAGCCGACATGTGCCCGCAACAGCCGCGGGTGGAATCGCGATCCACCCACGGCTGTTAACCAGTTAAATGCCGCTGTCAATCTCTGACAGGGGCATTAGCCCCGCCCATCAGTGACCCCGTCACGTGATCACGAGTCACCGATGCGTGGGCATGACAACCAGGGGTCTGCAGCAGACCCCTGTGGTTGTCATGTCTCACTTTCTATGAGTGCCACCTAGTGGTTGGCGCTCATTGCACATGAGCATTTCTGCTACACAGAGGCGATCTGCTCATCACCTCTGTGTAGCAGAGCCAATTAGATAACTGTAGCTTCTAGTCTCCTATGGAGACTATTGAAGCATGCAGAAAAAAATATTATAAAAAGTTTGAATCACCCCCCTTTTGCACCATTCAAAATAAAATAAAAAACCCACATACACATTTGATATCGCTGCGTTCAGAATTGCCCGATCAATATAAAAAAAATTAATCAGAACGGTAAATGGCGTAACCAGAAAAAAAAAAAAAAATCTAAACGCCAGAATTACGTTTGTTTGGTTGTCGCAACATTGAAATAAAATGCAATAACAGGCGATCAAAACATCACATCTCCCCCAAAATAATATCAATAAAAACATCAGCTCGACACGCAAAAAAATAAGCCCCCACTTGGCCCCAGATGCCGAAAAATGGTGCTTTTTTTTTTTTTTTGCGCAATTTCACCGCACTTGGAATTTTTTTCCCGTTTTCCAGTACACGATGTAGTAAAGCCAGTGAGGTCATTCAAAAGTACAACTTGTCACAAAAATGAGCCCTCACACGGTTATATTGACCGAAAAATAAAAAGGCTATGGCTCTGGGAAGAAGGGGAGCAAAAAATGAAAATGCAAAAACGTAAGATGCTCCGGTCATGAAGGGGTTAAATAGAGTGTCCACATCTTGTGTGTGAAGCCAAGGTGCCCAACTACTAACATGCCATTAAAAAAAAAGACAGGAGAATTGGTTTTAGAATCCTTTGCTAACGCATCACAGTGAAGCAATGCTCTCACATTTTCAGTTTCAAGATCTGAACCGGTAAAAAACAATTTTCATTAAGGCTTGCCAGATTACATTTTTTTTATTTTTTCAAATTTAACATGGACTGAAGGTCTGTGTGAATAAAAATTACAGTGTGAACTAGTCTTCTGTTATTTTGGGTGAGACTTGTCTATTCAAGACTACTTAGCCTCACCAAAACAACAACAAAAAAAAAAGTTAGCAGTTACTCACCTGTCACAACTAGGCTGGTCATGTTAGAACTGGGACCATTAAGAACGCTTCCAGAAAGCAGCTCGTCTGAACCTCTCTAAAAAGGAAATGAATGGAACAAGTTAAAAGGTCGCTCCTGATTGGTTATGGTTCCAGACAGTCATATGTAAATGGGATTTTTTGGGGGCGTAACATACGCAAACTGTACATTTAGTACAAGA
This sequence comes from Phyllobates terribilis, assembly GCF_046119375.1. Taxonomy (NCBI): domain Eukaryota; kingdom Metazoa; phylum Chordata; class Amphibia; order Anura; family Dendrobatidae; genus Phyllobates; species Phyllobates terribilis. The sequence goes on from NW_027362768.1 coordinate 119,629,388, forward strand.
TCCTTTTAAATAAACTTCTAACTCCATACTTTAATCTGAGCTGCTTTTTTTCCCCTCATTAGGCCAGGTAACAAGTGCAGTTTTCTGAGCCAAAGCCAGCAGCACACTATATAGACTAACATATTGGGACACCTACTGTCTGGGGAAGTTTCTGCCCATGAGAAATTTTTTAAAGGTCAGATACGGATGTTGGATGACAGGACTGGGCTCAGAACCTCTGTTCGAGATCATCACCAAGGTGTTTGATTGGGTTGTGGTCAGGGGTAATGCCAAATGCAACCAACCATGACTTTATGGACCTTGCTTTGCAGGAAGGCCCTTTTCGGTTCCAGCACGCCTCTACCCCAGTGCAAACTGTTGACACAAGGTTGAAAGGATACAACTGTTCAAAATGGCTTGGTATGTTAAAGCATTAAGATTTCCTTTCAGTGGTACCAATGGGTCTAGTGCAACCACTGAAAAACAGCCCCATAGCATTATTTCTTTCAAACTTTACAGTTCAATGCAGTCAGGCAGGTAATGTACTCCAGACTTGTACAGCAGACTGCCAGATAGAGACGAGCGATTAGTCTGCACTGCTCCAGAGTCAGGATGCTTTACACCACGCCATCTGACACTTGGCATTGTGCTTTTGGTGCAACGCTTGCATGCAGTTGCTTAGCCATGGAAACCCATTGCATGGAACTCCCAATGCAGTTCTTGTGCCAATGTTAGTGCCACAGGAGGGTTGGAAATCTGCAGTTATTGAGTAAGCAGATCATTAGCGACTTATGCATTATACGCCTAAGCACTTGGCAACCTAGTGAACTTACACAGCGAGGTCTCCACTTTGCGGCGGCGTTATGGTCCCAAACGCTGCCACTTAATAAATACCACTCACATTGGATTCTGGGATACTGAAAAGGAGTCTGTCACCACATTTGACCTATCTAAACTATTAATATGGGCATAGAGGTTATAGACTATTGAAAAAAAAAGTGATACCTGTATGCTTCATATCAGATGCCTTGTTGTGGATAAATCATCTTTTATCACTTTGTATATAGGACCTCTTCCAGGCTCTGGGGAGGAAGCTGCCTGGAAGATAAGCTCTGGAGGCAGAGTTATTTTACATGAATGAGGAGTTACCAGTGAGACAGGTAACTAAAACAGAACAGGAGAAATTAAGTTTTGTCTTCTTGCTTCTCTCTGAGCTCTGCTGTATTGTAACAATATTACACCCTGTAAGACAGAAGACGAGAGGAACCTGCAGATGTGTGAGGTATAATCACACACAGCTCTGCAGTGAGATCAGGAGAGCAGAGAGCGGCCATTACATATCACACTGGTAACCCCCCCCCCCCCCCTTCATGTAAAATAAGCTCTGGAGGCAGAGATATCTTCCAAACAGAGTCCTCTCCATAGCCTGGAAGAGGTCATTTACATAAAGTGATAGATGATTTCTCAGCAACAAGGCATCTGATATGAGGCATACAGTAGGACTTTTTTCAGCAGACTACAACCTGTATGCCCATATTAATAGTTTAGATAGGCCAATTCCCCTTAAGGCCACGTGCACACGTGAAATACTGCAATATCAAATATTAAACATCAGTATTTGTAAGCCAAAGCCGGGAGTAGCTGAAAAATGCAGAAGTGGTGACGTGTTTCTATTATACTTTTCTTCTGATTGTTCCACCACTGATTTTGGCTTACAAATACTGAGGTAAAAACTGATGTAAAATACTGACCAAATTTTAGGAGCTGACTTTTTGCAATGGTGGCATCCTATTACAGATCCACGCTTATAAAAGACCGATTCTTTCAAAATGTTATTAAAGGCAGACTGTATGGCAAGGCGCCAAATTTTATATACTTGTGGCAATGGAATTGAATTAACAGCCTGATTTCAATCATTAAATGGCTTGTCAATTACTTAGCCAAGCCCTTAGTAAAATACTATACTTATAATAATCTTTATATAGCGCTAACATATTCCGCAGCGCTTTACATACATTATTGCTTCCTACTGTAAAATAAAAATAACAGATACCCTCTCATATCAGCACAGGGCCTCCCAGCGCTTGTGTGATACAGCTATGGCACATGAGCGCTGCAACCAATCAGCGGACCCTTATGGCCAGCTTCGCTCACACTTTGAAGGAAATGTGAGAACTATAGCCCATTGGTGGCCACTAATCGGCTACATTTCTCTCACTTTCCTCAGACGTCCGAGGTTCATCTAACAGGGTGTGAGTGAAGCAGTCCATTAGCAACTGGTGAAGTGTCACATTGTCACATCACATCTAATGGCTTCCTACAGTGCTGCATTGCAACCTGCAAAATGGTTGCAACGGTTTGCAAGAGTTAGATTTTCTGTCGCTAGTGACTCACTTGCCATAAGACTTCAAAGCAAGTCGCAAGTGATATGCAACTTGTCGCTACCTGGCTGTTTTATTTTACAGCAAAATCCATGCTCTAAAATACTGTATTTTTCGGACCACAAGACGCAGCCCCCCCCCCCAAAAAAAAATTTGGGGAAAAGGTGGGTGAGTCTTATGGTCCGAATGTACCTTTTTTTGTGATGTGGGGGGGGGGCGCAGCTGGGGCTGCAATGGAGCGGGGTTACCCAGTGGGTGACACCATGAATTCAATATGGCCGCGCTAGACAACAGGAGGTGGGCGGTCTCCCATCCAGATCGCGCGCTGCAGTGACGTTACTAAGAGGCAGGGCCGGGGATGACTGCGTGCTGTTCTGTGTTGCCCTGCCTCTTAGTAAAGTAAGAGCTGAAGGACATGCTGGGAGTTATAGTTCTCAGGGCAAACCTATGACATAAATGTGGGGAACTATAACTCCCAGCATGCCATAGGAGCCCCCCCCCCCCCCCCCGATTTTCCACCTCTAAAGCCTGTGTGTCTTATAGTCTGAAAAATACGGTAGTCACGAGATAGTAAGGCGCCCGAAAGTTGCAGATATTGCTGTGGCATGACTGTAAGCAATCTGAATAAGTGGACTTATAGTGTAAACTAAATGCCAACACCTTTTCACCAGGTTGTGCAGCCTATTTTAAATTAGTCAAGACTGATGGAGATACTGTAAGAATATAAAACCTCCAATAAGAATACAAAATACTAGTGAATTGGAACATGTATATTGAGGTGACTAGGACTCAATATGGGAAAGTGTAGAAATTCACCAGAGCAACAGACGTTACATAAATGAAAAGGTTTACCTTTACGCCCACTGCAACATCAGTAACAATGCTGTAAGAACAGAGAAAACAAAAAGTTAATTGAATTTGTGCAATAATATTACCGATATCATACAAAACTAATAGAAGAAAAAAAATATGCCTGAGCCCAAAGCAATAAATCTCCAATATAAGAAGCCAAGCAAGGTTTAAAGCGGATCATATACACAATGAATGGGATCAAATCTGAAGAGAGACGTGTACAGGAGCCAAACAAGTAAAACAAACTGTCAGGAAAGGAATGCATTAGGTTCACCATTTATTGTAAGCCAGGATCACAGATCAAATCTTTGTTTGGCAAAAGGACCTAATGGAAATCACATTCCAGCCAGTACGTGCAGTCCAGAGCCCTGTGTTGGCAGAAAGTCCAGCACATTAGCCGGCAAGTAAATCACTATGCAACCAATGAGTGCACCATGGCGTGTCTTCCTACCTCCTGCGCACGGCAGGGAGCCTTCACATTCTGACACCAGAAGAGAGTGGTCAATACAAGTGTCTAACAGGCCAGAAACAGTGGCTACATTATCAAGTTCAGTGAGCCACAAATACCTATATAGCAAAGAAAGTAATGCAAGTCACCAGTTAAATTCACAAGTCAATCAAATGGAGTAGAGGAGTCAATTTCACCAATTCTAATGCAGTAGGGAGGTAAGAGATATGGTTAGTGTTTCTCTGCAGCATTTGTGTTATAAACGTATAGTTTTACAGCACACAACAGTGTATACACTACTATTTTTTCAAGTTCCTTCCAGGCATGTGACCGATCATATGACCCAAAAGGTCCTTCAGCTAGTCAGGATGTGCAGCATCTCTGCAGGTCCTGATATCTATCTTGATGTGACAGGTGAGGAAGCTAAGTAGGAGCAGGAGGAGAGAGCTGTTTGCTCAGTGATTAGGAAAGAGAGTCTGGGTTCTCTTCCATCAGAGGAAGCTGCTTTCTGACAATAATACATACACACATTTTAGAAAGGTATTTTTTCTTGCTCAAAAGTGCATCATATAGTTTTAAGAATATGGCAAGTCATTTCTATGAAAAAAAAAAAAAAGTTGGTTTGCCATTATGTAATTAAGTGAACAGATGTTTCAGCAACTATATAATACAGTCATAGCTAAAAGCTAACCTGTTTACTTTACCCCCCAGTTTTAAATTGTGATATGAACATTTATGAAGAGAAACTGATAGCTCTTCTGACATATGCAGGATAGTAAATACTTGTATTCCTCATAAAATGAGGCAACTACCTTGTACCATTGCAATTATTTCTCTTAAAATGTATGTATGCATACATTGACAACTGTAGGGACACAAACCTTTGATAAAACATGGCAACATTCAGTAACTCAGGTGCTGTAGGTCATTTCACTCTGAAGCCGATAACGTTGAGATCGTACGACTATCTAAGGTATGTGCTGTAGAAGTATATGGCACTCCCCGGTTAGAAGAGGAGGTGCTCGAGCAGGGGTCCAACCCATATAGCAAGGGAAAGACTCTGCACTCAATGGTATACCATAGTGAAGGAGGTCGCATTTCCTACTGCGCTGCATATTGCAGATTCTTTCAGGATACCACACTGCAATCAGTTTCTGATGAAAGTCTAATATCTAGGAACTAAACGTTAAAATTTGGATTGCCAATAAAAGAAAAGTTGTTTCAAATTGAACGCCAAGTCTTTCCCTATCTAATGTATGTGGTGGTCTCCAAACGCTCCCCAGTAGTTTAGGTCAGAGAAATTATCTGCATGCTGAATTTCCAAAAGGCTGATCGTTTAAGGCTATGTGCACACAATGCGGATTTGGTGTGTATTTTGCGAGTTTTATTTTCCGTGCGGAAATGCAGCAGAAAAGCATTGCACATCTTATCCCATGACATTTTGCAAGTTCTGTGCACATGGTCAGGATTTTTTCTGCGCGGATTTTAGGTGCGGAAAAATAAGCAGCTTGACCATTTCGTGTGCGTTTCCGCATGCGGATTTGCCTATGCAATGCATTGGAAAAATGCATGGCAAATGCACAAATAAAAACACATCAAAAACGCGTGTAAAATCTGAATGCGTTTTTTCTGCCAAGGACATGCAGAAATGCTCCGTAAGATTTCTGCATTGTGGGCACATAGCCTTACTCTCCAGAAGATAAAACTGCTGCAGGAGTCTGACAATGGCTCTCTCACAGAGAACACAGAAGAGCTTTGCTGAGTGAAGGGTTTCTGTATAAGGGAAGGACAGCCAACAGCTATCCAACATTTATTGCTCTCACTGCTGTCCACCCTGTCTATCTGATGCAATACTGGATATACCAGGGGAGCTGAGGTAAGAAGATGCTGCTCTCACTGCTGTTCACCCTATCTTTATGTGTAGTGAATGCGCTGACCAGGAGACAACATATACCACACACTGTTAGCCATCTCAGGTCACAGCAGTTAAAAAGACATTAAGGACAGCAGTGTGAGAAGCTTCTTCTTGCCTCAGCACCCCTCATTCCTCCAGTATTGTATTAGACTAGAATATCCGGTGAGCACACACACACTATCTTACACATGAAGAGGGAGGTGAAGCTTCCTAGTGCACATGTTTTTATTAATATTTCTGGACAGCTTTAGATCATTGTAAGACTGTTCACATGCAGCATTTATTTGCACAAATTAGCAGCTGATTTTTATAGCACTAGATGCTTGTTTTTATCCTGAAATCTGCAGCATGCCAATTCTTTAATAGGAATCTCACTGCACTTGACCTATCTAAACTATTAACATGGGCATACAGGGTATAGACAGCGGAGAAGAGTGACAGCTGTATGCCTCATATCAGATGCCTTGTTGTTGAGAAATCATCTTTTATCACTTTATATGAATGATCTGTTCCAAGCTATGGGGAGGACCCTGCCTGGAAGATGAGCTCTGGAGGCAGTTGTTTTACATGAAGGGAAGTGACCACTGTGTGACAAGTAACTAACAGGAGAAATTAAATTTGTCTTCTTGCAAACATTTTTTTAGCTCTCTGAGCTCTGCAGTGTTGTGGCAATATCGCAGCCGTCTGCTGGAAGCTGAGAGGAACCTGCAGATGTGTGTGTTAACGGGGCCGCGGCCTATCAGTATTTGGTCAGTATTTTTTCTCAGGAGTGGGAGTCAAATCCAGGTGAGGAACAATCAGAGAAAAGGGATAATAGAAACAAGTCACCAATTCTGCATTTATCACCCACTCCTGAGAAAAAATACTGACCAAATACTGATAGTGGGGCCATGGCCTTATAATCACACACAGCTCTGCAGTGAGATCAGGAGAGCAGAGAGTGGCCATCACACTGGTAACTCCCCCTTCATGTAAAATAATCTCTGGAGGCAGAGATATCTTCCAAACGACATCCTCCTGGAAGACGTCATTAATATAAAGTGATAAAAGATGATTTATCCACAACCAGACAACTGATATCAGGCATACAGGTAGGACTTTTTCAGCCGTCTATAACCTGTAGGTTAATAACCCAAGGTTTATTCATTCATAAACAGCAATGAAAAAAAAAAAAAAAAAAAAAAAAAAAAAAAGCAACACTTTTTTGGTTAATAAAACATGTACTGTAGACAAAGAACACATGTAATCCACATCCCAAAAAACTCAGGTATTTTGAAAGCAGCGTTTTTCTTGCCAAGAGAAGATTTTGGCTGCAAAAATAAACGTTTCAAAAACGCTGCGTGTGAACATGCGTCAAGTATGTCAAAGGATTACAGACATCACCTTTCCAGACAAAACAAGTGCGTTTTGCTAATTGAAAGGCATCTAGGAATTAATTTATAAATGACACCGTTTTCGATTTCCGGAGAACCCTCTTTAAATGCAGCAATACCCATAACTGAAGACCACAATAATCATATGGGTGCACATAGTATAGGCACATACTGTGATAAATTTACTGCTTGTAGTATGAAAATCATATAGCTTCCATGAGCTCCTGGGCTTTTCAGCACATAATATATTAAAATAATCAAGTTTCAAAAAGCAAGGAGACAAATAGCCATTGTTACAACTGAGCCCATGTATACAAGAGTGTGTTTTTAACTGCATTTTTAAAACCCCTGTGAAACATACAGTTACGATGGGGTGCTCCCAAGGCGTAATCTCATCCAGGCCATTGTTTTGTCTGCCTTTTCACCACAAGGCTCAATTATCTCCATCAAGCTGCATTTATGAAGGCGGATGCGCTGGACACAATAAGCAGAGACCCCCTCCTCCTTTCCATCACCAGACAGAGCCACACAATGTGCTGACTGCTCTCTCTGGATCAATGCCAGAATACAAAAGGACCAACTGCATATGGCTGAAACGACCACTGCCAGACTGTCCTCACAACATTGTCTTTTTTTTCTGCCCATCACTGTACATCAAAGTTAACGGAATAAAACCACTAGATTATACAAATAATGTGGAAAAAAAGATATTGTAGGGCGCCAGGACTACAATGTGTAAAGATAAAGCAGCTGCCTTTCATTTTACACCAGCTACTACAACACAAAGAGGGAGGGAAACACCTGATAATGATAAAGCATCAGGACACAAGGCGAGTAAAAAAAAATGCTAAATCAAGTCACATAAACCTGGTCCTTTTGCCTTTATGTCAACACTGGCAGAATAGAATGATGTCCATGTGATCCACAAACCATGGCAGGGTTATTCCACAGGTTAGGACAATTTTACAAATAGTGTCTTTTTTTAGCGTTGCTTATAATGGACAGGTTATAAAAGAGTTTAAAATAAATAACAATCCTTTACTACATCCAGTAAACCCACTTTATATGAGGAATTTTGTTATTGAGGTCCAATAATTGTATTGATTACAGGCAGCAACAGGGAAAAAAAAAAAAAAAAAAAAAACAGATGCAAATCATGTAAAGGTACCCCAATGCCAGCGTCACCCATCCAACAAAGTCCACATCAATTGACACAAAAAAAGAAAAAAAAAAAAAAAAAAAAAAAAGAAAACACCTTAGCCATCACTATGTTTAAAGCTTCACTATAAAAAAAACACACAAAATGCTGACTACAGCCACTGGGAGCTGCCAAATAGCCGAATACATATGTGCCCACGATGCAGAAGTGCTCCGGATTTTTTTTGAGCGTTTCTGCATCTCCCTGGCAGAAAAATGTATGCGGATTGTACATGCGTTTTTCCTGCCAGGGACATGCGGATGTGAAGCGTTCTTCACATGCATTTCCGCATGCGGGTTGTCAAGCGATTTCCAAGCGATTTTAGCATCACTTGGAAAGTGCTTGACAACTTGGTCACACTATATAAATCCATGCAAACGGCATGGATTTATATAGAGTGTCCGAAAGAATGGTAAAAAATAAATATGTACTTACCTTCTGATGGCTCCCAGAGTCTTTCTTCACTCGATGCGTCTCGGCTTGCCGGCAGCTCGCGGTACACTGAAGGACCTGCCGACGTCAGCGTTCAAGTGACAAGTCACATGACTAAATGACGTCAGTGCAGGTCCTTGAGTCCACCGCGATCTGCTGGCAAGCCAGGACAAAGACACCGGGGGCTATGTGCTATGGTACCCAGGTCTGGAGAAGAGGAGACTCTCCTCCAGACCCAGGTACCATAGAACCAGTAAAAAAAAAAAAAATAAATTATATTTACCTTCTGATGGCTCGCGATGGTGTAAAAAACCTTGCATGACGTCATTTAGGCAAGTGATAGGTCACGCGACCGCTGAAGTCGGCGGTCGCATGACCTGTCACATGACTAAATGACGTCATGGAAGATCCTTTTACACCACCGTGAGCGGCCCAAGACACCGGACGCACCAGAGAAGGAGACCGTGGTCCATCGGAAGGAGAGTATAGCTTGTTTTTTTTTGTTACCATTTTTATTTTTTTTTTAACTATTCACTTGGTCACATTATATAAATCCATGCCAATTCCAAGTGATGCTTAAATCGCTTGGAAAGGCACTTGATAACATCAGCACATTGAAATGCATGGAATGCGCATGTACAGATCCAGTGATGCAGCTTCCATGCGTTCCAATGCAAGTCAATGGCGGCGAAAACACAGCGCTTCCGCAAAATAATTGGTAGTGCTGCATTTTTTTTTCACAATGATAATCCACAGCATGTGCACAGCACTTGCGGATTATCATTGGGGAACATGGCAGGCCTTCTACCAAGTTTTTTTTTTTTTTAAGCGTTTCTGCAGCGGAATTGCATGAAAAACGCATCGTGGGCACACAGCCTTATGAGAGTTTACAGAAACAGACAATTCCCTATATACACACTTATTTTACCTGACAACTGAGCAGCCATACTGATCTAAACCTCTGCTAGTTCTGACCTTTGGAGTCTGGTTAGCCATCAGTCTGATAAGAACCACCCATTGGCCTCCTCGGGTCAGAAGGAACAGAAGTTTCCATCAATAAATGACAAGTTATGCTAAATCTCCCCCTAAAATTAAAAAAAAATTAAAACGAGGGTTATGCTTTAAAGACATCAGGCGGTAAAGTCCAACATATTCAATCCTTCCCACCATAGTACACATCCACAGATACTGCTAAGCAAAACCCAGTGTTGTCCATTGAAACCAATCATTATCTTCCTATGCCTTGGCTAAATAAGTGTTTATAGGCAAAGTATTTGCAGGAGGCAGTAGCATTAAAGGGTTTTTCCAAGCTTCACATACATTTCTGCAGTCGCTGTGACTATAGATTACTGAATAATGACAGTGTGCAAATTGTGGTCAGAATTCTGCTCCCTACCAAGCTCATATGGTCGTCACGTGAGCAAATATACGATTTGCACGGCTGAGGTCACATGGCAAGTAGCATCTTTCACTGTTAGGCCAGGGCCTCACGATCAGTATTTTTTCTCAGGAGTGGGAGCCAGAACCAGGAGTGGGTGATAAATGAAGAATTGATGACTTGTTTCTATTATACCTTTTCTCTGATTGTTCCTCATCTGGTTTTGGCTCCCACTCCTGAGAAAAAATACTGATCGAATACTGACCAAATACAGATAGTGGGGCCGTGGCCTTACCCTCAGCGTTCTAGTGTGAGAAGAGGATGAGAAGTTAGTCGGCACAAGACCGCAAGTACTGAAATCGCAGACTTGCGGTCATACGACGACTGTACCAGCTACAGAGCAGAATCCTGGCAGCATTCAGCAATCACAAAGTAACTGCAGAAGATTACGTGGAGGTCTCAAAACTTGCTAAACATTAGAGAGCTATTAAATCTGGTTCAAAAATAGGACTAATGGGTAATATTTAACCACGGCATTGACATATGAGCACAGGCCAACGATACACAAACTTACTGTAAGGAGATATTGCAATATTAAAGAGCAAGGTACAGCTGCTGTCCAGAGGAATACATTAAATTGCATGCAGTGTTGCCACTCAACAATTTTGTGTGCCATATTTTAGACTTCTGCATGAAGCCCTGGTCAATGGAATGGTGTAGTATTATCACGATTGTCTTACCATGCATCATTTTAGGAAACTTAGGCTGATCCAGCCAACTTTTATTTATATGTAAGGCCCTATCATCTAATGTGTATGGGGACTTGTGTCTCTACCCTTACAAAGGTATCAACAGGAGGTCCTTTAGATAATCAGGAAGATGAGCAATCGCCAGGCTCTCAAAGAGCACAAGAGCATTTGGCCAGCTGAGCGAGCCATCCTTTTGTAAGTGGCAATCAAATGGGGGCTGTAGATCATGTGATTATAGCTAAAGGGTTTTTATTTTTTTCAAATCATTTAAAAACACGGGTGAAGTAACATATATTAAGAAAAAAAAAGAAACATGAAAATTCCCTTAAAAAGCAGATGTCTCAATCTGACCCCTTCCTAAATTAAACCGCCCAGACACAGGTCGATCTCCTTGACTTCTGAAGTGGGCTGTAAAAAAAAAAAAAAAAAAAAAAAAAAAAAAAAAAAAAAAAGATTTGACCTATGAAAGCTGCAGTGTCTGTATGTAGTGTTACATGCTCGTCGCTAACAGAGGATATCAAAAGTTCTAATGTGTTGCAAAGTGCTGAAAAAAAAACAACCAACTTTATAGTTTACTGATTAAAAATCCTCTGTCCCCAAGACTGCTGTAAACATGATGCAATCGCTCTAACAGGCCAGTAAGTGAGTGCCGGACGACTCAGTCGTTGGTTAACCGCATGGAATTGCCTGCTCATAAGGCCCCATACACAATAGAAAAACTTTGACCAAAAGTACTGATACAGATGGGCTCAGCTAACAGTCTAATGCATATGGCAGCCCGGACAGATGATGCCAGGGGTAATGAGGATCTGGCATGTCTGACTTCAGATCACTTTGATAGCAACTTATCTTGCTGAAACAAAGAAGTCTGTCTGCAGCTCTAGCTCTCCTGTAGAGAATACAAGAGGGCCGAGCAAAGCGAGAGCTCCCGAGTAAGGTAGAGCTGGGGTAGAAATAGCCGTTGGATGATCGGCCAGACCATAAGGGTACGTGCACATGATCAGTAATCGCTGCGGATTGGACACAGCGCACTTGCGCGGCGTGCAATCCGCAGTGGCCAGATGTTACAGCATAGTGGATGGGATTTCAAGAAATCCCATGTCCACTATGTGCCTCTGTGCACCTGCGGATCACCTGCGGACACGGACATGCGAGCGTCTTTCCAGACCGCAGCATGTCAACTTCTCTCAAGGAGACACTAGTCTCTGCAAGAGAAATTATGTATCAGTGCAATATATAGGATGCGGTGAATCCGCACGGGTCAATGATCACATGCGGATTCACCTGCATGCAGCGCTTTGGATGCAGCAAAATGTATACCGCATCCAAACCGCTGCCAATACTGACCGTGTGCACACAGCCTCCTGTTGCTTATGGAGCCTTTAGGCCAGAGATTTCAATTTGGCAATGCCACATTAGGGAAGAAAATGAATTGGCAATGCATTGTGAATTTGCTACTTGTACCTTGTATTAAGAGAAGGGGCTGAGCGAGTGCTCCATCAGCACCACAGACAGGAGGACCAGTGCCAGGCACATCAGCTCCTTGCCCTTGGGGAAAGGGGTAGCTTGGTGCTCAGCAATAACTTCTACTTATGGTACAACCTCTTTAACCCTTTGAGCACCTAGAGACATTTGCTCCATACTTTAACTTCCTGCAATACAACTCAACTTACGGTCCTTGAAAAGAGGTAAAAACGTACATTCCAGGTCATAAAACCTTAATATGAAAATGCCTGAACACACACGTGTGTGTGTGTGTGTGTGTGTGTGTGTGTGTGTGTGTGTGTGTGTGTGTGTGTGTGTGTGTGTGTGTGTATGTATATATATATATATATATATATATATATATATATATATATATATGCATGACGCCATTTTCCTGTTTTGTCAATGCCCTCCTGCGACACCTGGTCCGGTGAGAAGCGTGGGCTCAGCCAATCATAGGGGACTGCCCCCAGGCAGGGATCCACTGAGCCGACTCCTCCATGTGCATCAAGACCTGAGCAAAACATGTCAAAAAGACAATGGGAAGGAGTGAAGGGGGCGGGAGGAGTGAAGGGAAGGCAATTCTGTTATTCCCCACTATCCCCTTAAGATGAGTGACACTATGTGGGGTCTCTTATGGCATTAGTACCACACTTTACATTGTGGCTGTATATAACCAGGGTCTGTGGCCTCCTCACAAGGCCAGAGCCTGGAATGGCTGCTCCCAGAGAACAATAGACCGCAGCCTCCTGCCGCCATAGCAGGTCCCAGTGATGGAGGCCCGGACAATGGCCGCTCTCCTCCTCCTCTGCTCGGACTGTGAGCCGCCTCGCACCGTCCTCACGGCGGCTGTGCTGCGTAGCGGCCTCCACGCCGGAGTGTGGTCACAGCCCGAGCTCCTTCCCGCCACAACGGAGAGAAAACGCCGCCACACACCGCTTTACCTCAGGACGGTATCGGCGGGGACACACTCGCTCCAGACACACACACACAACCTCCAGAGCAGACACGTACCCGTCCATTGCCGGATTGGTCACCGCTCCTTGTGTGATCCTAAACTGCTGCTCCGCGCCGACTCCACATATAAACAAAATGGCGCCGCCCGATGTGACGGAAATAGCCGAGTGCTGGGCGAGCCGAGCGACGACACAGGGCGGAAATTACCGAGCGAGGCGCTGGGAGGGAAGCGTCGTGTGAGAGGCGGGAGAGGGGACACAACAGCGTCAGCCTCACACCGTGCCCCGGCTGTGGGGACCGTCTGCTCTCACGGGTTACATGGTTTTAGAGGGATTTGAGGTGGAAATTATAAGTCTTGTTCACACAAGACGTTGTTTTTGTATCCAGTGCAGTCATTTTAAAATAAGAAAATTTAGTAAATGGCGATATTCCAGTTTTCCCTCTTGAAGAGCCATAACTTTTTTATTTTTACATTGACATATGGGGTCTTGTTGGTTATACATGACGTTTAAGGCCACGTTCAGTAGTTGGACATTTTTTTTTACCTCAGTATATAATAGAAGCACGTCACCACTTCTGTATTTATCACCCACTTCTGGTTTTGACTTACTATTACTGAGGTAAAATACTGACCAAATACTGACAGTGTGAACATGGCCTTAGCCCCTTCACGGCTTTGGGTTTTTGCGTTTTCGTTTTTTGCTCTCCTCCCCAGAGCCATAACCTTTTCATTTTTCGGTCAATATGGCCGTGTGAGGGCTCATTTTTTGCTGGATGAGTTGTACTATTGAACGACACCATTGGTTTTTACCAGATTGTGTACTGGAAAGCGGGAAACAAAAATTGTGGTGAAATTGCAAAAAAAAAGTGCAATTTCACAATAGTTTTTTTTTTTTTTTTTACCACATTCACTGAATGGTAAAACTGACCGGCCATTATGATTCCCCAGGTCATTACGAGTTCGTAGACACCAAACATGTGTAGGTTCTTTTTTATTTAAGTGGTGAAAAAAAACCCATTAAAAAATAGTAAATAAAAAAAAATGGCGCCATTTTTCGGGATATAGGACCGGGTGAGGGTTTATTTTTTGCGCTCCGAACCGATGTTTTTATTGATGCCAGTTTGGAGTAGATCCGATGTTTTGATCGCCCGTTATTGGATTTTATTGCAATGATGCAGCAACCACAAAAAATTGTAATTCTGGCGTTTTGATTTTTTTTTCTCATTACGCCGTTAACTGATCGGATTATTTTTATATTTTGATAGATCGGGGCGATTCTGAGCGCAGCTATACCAAATATGTGGTATTTAATAGTCCCCTTAGGTGACTTGAACCTGCAATTTAGCACATTAACAGCCGTAGATGGATCGCGATCAAATCAGCTGTCATGTGCCGGAAAAGATACAGGCTGAGCGCCGAAGCCCACATCAAAGGGAGGGACACGACCCATGACGTAACTGTACGTCATAAGTCGTGAAGGGGTTAATGTGGTTTTAGTGCACTTTATTTAGGGAAGAGTAGTGACTAAAACAAACACATTATTGACGTTTTAATTACTTTATCGTTCCGGCGTTTACCTATCGGGTTCATTAATTTTATATTTTGATCCAACTTTTACGAACGCTGTGATAACATATAATTTTCATTTTATTTATTTTCAATGGGGAAGAAAAGAGAGTGATTTGATCTTTTAAAAAAACAACAAATGTTAAAAAAAAAATATACACACACAGTTATGGCCGAGATTGGTGGCACCCTTGAAATTGTTATAGAAAATGAAGTATTTCTCCCAGAAAATTATTGCAATTGCACATGTTTGTACATGTTTTGTCAAAAATCATTAGGGGATTTGTTCCACATCTGGGTTTGCTAAAATTTAAATATAGTGTTTTTCTTTGGTCCAGCAAGAGTTAATGTCAGTCCCTTGCTGGCAGCTCCTTAAGCTGGGCCACTGATGTTGATTGGTAACTACTTTCTCCTCCCTTTAAATAGTCACATGTCCCATCATCTGATTGTTGGTTATAGAGCTCATTCTATGCAGACCAGTTAGAGGTTTGGAGCCTGCGGCTTTGGAGGAACCACTGTAGGAGTCTTGTATCTTGGTGCCATTGTTGGAGCTTTGCTGCAGATTCCAAGTTAAGGTTTTCTTGCTGCCTGTCCCTTGTTTGTCATCTTACCCTGTGTTCTTTATCTGTAGTGACAAGGCTAGCGTCCTTGTCGGCCAATGCACTAGCGAGGGTTTGTTGCGGAGACAGTCAGGGACTAGGTACGTGATGGCGGCGGGGGGAAGGACCCGCATAGGGTGTTAGGGGAGATTAGGGATAGACACAGGTTAGTGTCAGGAGGTGTCCCATCCCTCGCTCCCTACTGTTAGGGCCTTCCTCCCCCTATGTTATCCTGTTGTGCCGTCTGCTGGACACCCTGGTCTCTAGCTCGTGACCGTGTTTATTTCCTTTTTGTGAATTGGGAAAACACAGGAAAAAAAAAAAAAATCTTATTGGACATCACTTTACACACAACCCCAAAGCAAATGTCCCAGTCAAAATTTTTGCCACCTTTCCAAAATTGTGGGTAAACAACTTTGTTTCAAGCGTGTGATGCTCGTTCAAACTCTCCTTTGGCAACAGTTAAGACAGTTTAGTGTGCACTCCGTCTGAATGCGAGGTGCTGCTGTAATGGGGCGAGAATCCCCTGATCAAGCTAGTCAAATTCACTGCACACTCTTAAGCTTGAGTTTTGCAGAATATTTTTATTATAGCCCTTGAAAATGGGGGGGGGGGGGGGGCTATGACCATACAAGGTGACTATGTTCCATTACATGCTGTTTCGACCCATCCATGGTCATAATCATTCTGTTGCTGTAAACAAAGGCAATATGAGAGAGTTGTTCACAAAGAATAAGTGAAAGTCAATAAATACCAAAGGTAACCTTAAATGCACAGGTGGTATGTACAGAGTGGTGAAAACACAGCAATGTTCAATAAAAATATTTACAGTAATGTGTAACATTAAATGTATACAATAATTACAAAAATGGTATACAGTATTGAAAACAGGTGGCATGTAAAGCCGACCAGTAGTTATGGAGAATTCTAGAGCCAAGGGTAGAGCTGATAATGGTATATAACAGTTTGTTCAATTACTTAAAAAAAGTCCCAAGATCAGGGTATTATAGGTCAGATGTTAGAAGGGTACGTGGAGGTAATATGCTTGTTAGAGGACCCATTGGCAGAGCAGAGTACCTGTGTAGTCGTCCGTGCGTTGTATTGGGTAGAAGGTGCTGTAAAAATTAGGCAAGTATTTAGGCAGTTGATAAGGGGGAGCAGGGAATGATGCTGTAAAATCTGGAGGGAGGCAATACTTCTATACCATTAAGAATTCACGTTTTTTTGTGGCGCTCTCGCGCTTTGCTGCTGCTTTTGGCGTGGTGATGTCGTATGTTTAGAGGGTTTAAATACCGGTGCTGATCGCCAGACCAGAAGTGCATCATAAGGGGGGCTGTACCGGCAGTAATGAGGCGCCGGGGCATCTTGCTAGACAGCGCCAGCGTTTATGGTTGTCATGGGAGCAGAGACCCTTCTGACAGAGCAGCAAACCTGCGCATGTGTGTCCCATCACTGGAGCAGTGACGTGGTGGGGAGGTGTCAGAATCACAGTGCAAACATCGGTGGCTGCTATGGTAGTGCTGACGCTCTTGGGGGAAGCAGGGAAACTGTGCCTAATCTGTTTGGTGTAACCATAAGGGCTGTGTGTGGCCTAGCAAGTATGATATAGGGTTGGACAGGGTGGATTAGGATAAAGTCTGCTGCGGACAAATATATAGTAGGGCTAAAATGAGGACTGGTTTATATACTAGTTCCAAGAGCGGGGCAAGTTAAATGGCCATAATGTATAGGATGCAATGAAATATCAGGAGGGTATGTCCAAAGTGAAGATATATTGACTTCATAGCATTGATTACTATAGTGGCGATGACACCTGGGGAAACGGGCAGACGAGACTGCGTTTGTGTGCGTGATAATAACTACATATGGACTGGTTTGATGAACCAAAGTTGTAGGGCTGTGGTGTATGTGGAGCAGAGATACTCACTTGGCAAGAGAAAAATCAACGTGTCTGTGGGAAAAATGCTATGTACGTTAGTTTAGCCAGTCAATTTCCCTATTGAGTCCTTTGGGTGTGAATCCAGTATGATCCCTTTTGTGTTAGAAGCTTTATATGATTGCCACCACATCTGGGTTCTAGGGACCTGCTCAATGACTTGAAACTGCAATTGTGCCACCTTGTGTCTGGCTTTGGAAAAAATGATCAAGCAAAGGTAGCCAAGTCTTGCTGCTGCGGATGGTGGACTTATGGCTGACGATACAGTCCCTGACGTTATACTGCAGCAGCACAGTATTGCACTATATAATGTAAATCTTGGTCTCCTTTGTAGCTTCACATATAGCTGAGCTTCAGGGTAGCACCAAGATAGTAACCCATCGGCACCCTGAGATCACGTCACAGCACGCTGATGGGAGCCGGTTAGTGCGAGCAGTGACACGCGTTCCATTTAAAAGCCACTGTCAGAGATTAACAGCCGCAACCGCCAGTAACCCCCTAAAAGCTTTATTCCTTTTCTGTCCATTTGCACATTAGGAAGTGAGAAGGTCCACTGACATTGCATCTATTGGATTCGTGCTTGATCAGCAGGTGTCATGCACCTAACCTATTCATTGTGCTCTCTGGAACTCGAGGTCAGTGTGTAACGAACGTCCCTATATTCGTAACTTATTTTCTAATTCCCTTAACCTTCTGGCTCTTACTGAAACCTGGATTCAGCTGTTGGACACTACCGCCATATGGCTAGCTAAATTTTTCACATACTCCCAGACCTGAGAGCAGACTAGGTGGAGAGGTGTTGGTCTTCTCCTTTCATCACAATGCTTTCCCCTGGGTACCTTCATTTGTTTCTTTTGTGGTCTATTCCTTTTAGACTTCAAATCCCTCTCGAATGGCATAGGTGCACCTTCTATTTGAGTTGACTACTTTTCCAATTACATTTTCACTTTTTGCTAGCATTTGTGGTACCGTTACCTTCTTTGAGGAACATTTCTACTGTCATCTTGGATTTCCACTCCTGTCTCTAAGACTTCTTGTGAGTGGCACCAGTTCTCTGGAATGCACTACCCAGGACAATTCGATTAATTCCCAACACCCACTTTTTTAAGCGTGCCATAAAAATGCACTGCTTTAGACTGGCCTATCGGCTCACTTATTCAACTATTCCAGTTTTGCCCTTCCAAATTTTTTTTACAAATCCAGTCCCTTGTAGCATCTCTTTACATGCTCTCTGTATCTGTACTTGTACACATACTTGCTGGTGACTGGTTCTTCCAACGTTATTTGAATACCTTTTTTTATTAGATTGATGGCCGGACCCTACATACAAGCACTTTTTACCATTTACCTTTCATGTCTCCCCTATTTCCTCATAGATTGAAAGCTTGCGAGTTTGGCCCTCTTGGTATCCAAGTAATGTGTTTACTCCGTTATGTCTTTATTACTTAGAAGACTTGTACAAACAATAAAGTGCTGTAGGATATGTTGGCTCTATAGAAATAAAAATTATTACACCTTCAGTCCCTCTCCCTGGCAATCACTGCTCACTTAACTAAAATATTTAACCTCTTTCTTCTATTATCTTTCCTTCCTCATTCAAACACTACCAGAAGTGCATTGCTAACTACAGACCAGTGTTCAATCTTCCACTCCTGGAACTCTTGGTCTAATCCGCTATCTCGCAGAACTCTCATCGTGACCCTTTACAATCCTGTTTCCGTTCTTTACACTCTACGGAAACTGCCCTCACTAAAGTCTCTAATGACCTAATAACCGCTAAATCTAATAGTCACTACTCCCGACTGATTCTCCTGGATCTCTGTCGTATTTAACACTGTGGATCACTAGCTCTGCCTCAAGGACACTGTTATCTCCTGATTCTCCTACTTCTGACTACGCTTATTCACTGTCTTTTTCTGGCTCTTCTTCCTTAATCTTCCTCTTAGGCTATGTTCCCACATGTGGTGTGTGTGTGTGTGTGTGTGTGTGTGTTTTTTTTGTGTTTTTTTTTTTTTAAGTCAGAAATGTGTAGCAAAACTGATCTCTGGCAGGAAATCAGCTGCATCAAAAACGCAGGTTTTGCTGTGTTTTTTTTTTTTTCACTGTCCTTCTGTCTCTATTTATGCATGTACATAAAGGTCTGTTGGGGGGAAAAAAAGAACATCTTCTGTTTTGCCATCAAAAATGCTCAAAAAAAAAAAAAAAAAAAAGTACTTGCAGTTTTTTCACCACCCATTACTTCCTATGGGTGAAATGCTGAAAGAAGTGACAGGCTCTATTTTCCAAAAACCTAACCAAGGAACAAAATATGTAGCAAAAAAAACAATGTGTGAATAGAGAATTGTTTTCTTATAGCCTGGTACTGCAAAACGCAGCTGAAAATTGACACAAAAATCTGCAGCAAAATACGCTGAAATTCCCAACGTGTGTGAATAGAAACTTACTGTCAGGGCCTCAAGGCTCAGTCCTAGGCTCTTTTCTCTATACACTGCCCCTATTGGACTAAATCAGCAGATTTGGGTTCCAGTGCCATCTCTATGCTGGTGATTTCTAATTATATATTTCATCTGTCATCACCCCCACCTTAATACAAAATACAATGGATTCTGTCTCTAACATCATGTCCTCCCTATGTCTGAAACTGAATCTCACCAAAGCTGACCTTCTTGTGTTTCTTCCCTCTACTAAACTACTTATACCCAATATTGCAATTGCCTTTGGTGGTTCAGCCATAACTCCCAAGCGGCACAGTCATATTTGACACAGAACTTTCCTGTCTATCCAATCTCTCACTTGGTCATGTTACCTGCATCATAAAAAAACAACAACAAAAAAAATCTTACTGTTGCTCTTAATCATTCTTGTCTGGACTACTGCAGCGCTCTACTAAACTGTCTCCCTTTTATCAAACTTTCTCCAATCCTGAAAGCGGCAGCCAGGGTGTATTTCTGTTCAGCCACTTCACTGATGCCTCCACTGTGTGCCATTCGTTGCACTGGTTACCCATCCGCTACAGACTAAAAGATAAACCTCTCACCCACAAAGCTCTCCACAGCTCTGTAATCTTATATCTCCTCCCTCATCTGTCGTCCACCCTACATGTGCTCTCCATTCTGCAACTGATCTAAAGACTAACATCCATAATCCAAACTTCCCATTTCCATCTCTAATACTTTTCTTGTGCTGTGCCAGTTTTCTAGAATGCACTATCCCGATTAATAACTAGCCCCCACATTTTTCAGCATGCTTTAAAAGCACATCACCTCACTTTACATATAACTTTAGCCCTTGGGGAGGAGTAAAGTAACAAAATGGAGGCCAGACTTTGGTTGTTAAATCGAAATTTGGAGAGTAAGATTAAGGCTTTTTTTCACACGTCTGTGTTTTGAGTACATGTGGTGACCATTTCCATACATAAGTAGAGACGCTGACACACGTAGAGAATGGGTCTGTGCGCATGTCAGCATGTTTCCACGGACCTTGTGTCCATGGGCAAAACACACTGACATGTCCGTGGTGTGTAATTTTTTTTTTTTTCCCCGCTGCACGAGCTGCAAAACGTCCCACACTGACACCTACCGGCGCCTAGGAATCAGCGGTACAGTTAGCACTGTTCCCAAGCGCCAGGTGCTGAACACTGCCCTCATCATTGCCCCTTGCCAGCACTGCGATCGGCACCAGAAGGGGACAATGAGTGTAGTAGTCTTCTCCCGCTGTCTCCAACTGTAAAACTAAGAAAATAAAAAAATCCATAGGACAGGTGAATATAAGTGTCCCCCGCTGCAATCCATGCAACCGCTTGCGCCAAGAAGTCGGCGAGAATGACGCACTCCAGCGGACCCAGGCACCGGTACGTGTGATCCTGATGTGGCACACTGTTGCCACACAGGTGCACACTAACATCTCTGGTACTGTTTTTTCCAGTACCAAAAATATCCTGATGTGTGAAAAAGGCATAAGATGGGACCAATTTGGCCTAATGAATGCATTTTCAGCATCTAAGGTGAGGAGAATGGAAGGGAGGTTTGAAGAGTTAATTTTGTTTGTTGTTCTCCTGGCAATCAACCGATGGAACCAGTTCACAATGAAACCTGTCGGATTGTTATTAATTAGATCAGGTAGGATAATTTCAAGTCTACCTGCCATTATCTTTGCATATATTTTAATGTCTGAATTAGAGATCAGCCTGTAATTGTTGCCCTGATCAGGGTCTCCTTTTGATTTGTGAATTAGAATGATAGGGTTCCTTCCCAGCAGAAATGCTGGAAGCCTCTGAGATGAGACCAAATTAAAGACCTTTGCAAGATGAGGAGCAAGTAGGGTACCAAAATGTGTGGTGTGTTTTTTTTTTTTTTTTTTTTTTTTTTTGAGAATGTGATGGTTTCCTCACTTAGTGGTTTAATGATGGGAGTCTGAGTCTAGGTTATACAAACTAGAGTAGTATTCGGCAAAGTTATCTGCTATATCTTTGGGGTGAAACTTGTTCACACCTGTTGGAGATAGGATCGACAAAATTCTTTGTTTGGTTCTAGTGTTTTTATTCATTGTGATATGTACCTAAATTGTTATGGAGAGCAGTAAGAGTTAAATTTGCAGGATTTGATATGAGACTAGCTCAAAAAAAGAATTTTCCTCCACATATGACAGTGCCAACTTCTCGTTGTAAGGTAGGCAAAGGGGAAACAAGGCTCGATTGTCAGGCTTAAATTTTGAGTTGTGCTGAATTGATATTATAAACTTTTTTTTTTTGTGAATGGATGAGATTCGCCAACAATCCTCTGACCGCTTTATGTATATTCCAAATGTGGAACGAACTGGTTTCACCAGAAGATGAGTGACTATGGCCATCAGGTACCATGGTGAAGTCACCAAGAAATATTAGTTTGCCTTTCATTGTCTGTATTTTTTAACTAGCTGGTCCAAGAACTTAGAATCTTTTTTGTTAGGACATAAACATTAACAATTGTACAAAGGCGATTTGAGATGGCAAACTAGGATGTAGTATCTCCCAACTCCTCTACCATTTTACATGAGACAGAATTTTGAATGATTGTGGCCACCCCTGCCTTTAGTATTGAGGGCTAAAAAAAATGTGGGGCTAATCTGATGAAAAGTTGTATGATTCACTTCTCTCAATTTAGTCTCCTGTAGGTATATTGGGTCAGCTTGACTGTTTTTAATCTCCTTCCAAATTGTAAATCTTTTCTTGGGATTATTTAATACTCATGGTGGTTAATAAAACACTAAACAAATATATAAAAAAACAAATTTAAGAGATATAAGTTTTGATGGTTGTAAGCATAGGAAAAAGAACAGTATCAAACAATAGTTGTGATATGCAGTGAAAATATATATATGACTAGCTGTACCGCCCGGGTTAGTAACTGCTGTTAGCAAAATAGAATGTGTTAACAAATTTATTCTCCACACAAAAAAGATAGAAATGTAATTATTGAAAGGCAAAAACTAAGCTAATATAAGCATTTCACAACATATATTTCAACACCAGAGATATTCCACACAGATTTAACTAAATTGGCCAAGTAATGTGAAGTAATCTTCTACTCCTTATTCGAGAGCCTTTTGATAAACGACATTCTTAGCTCTTCCTTCAGGTGCAAACACGAAAAGATTTTTGGCTGTTCCCACTCTTGAACAGGCCACATAAAGTTGAACATAAGAAAAGCATGGAGATTGTAAATCGATTCCAACTACTTTCAAGGACTGTCCCTGAGCCTTGTTGATGGACATGGCAAATGGCAGTCGAACAGGAAACTGGAGGCGTTTAAAATCAAAAGGCAAATCCGATGGAATGAGAGGAATTGTTGGAATAAAAACATCTTCTCCTGTGGCACATCCTGTCAAAATAGTTGCCTTAATTACATGTGGAAACAGGTTCTTAATCAAGAGTCTTGTTCCATTAGACAGCTTTGGTGGATCCAAATGTCTCAATAGCAGAATAAGTGCTCCAGGTTTTAGAAAGAGGTTGTGAGGAGGAAGTCCTTGTGGCTCCAAGGAATTGAGGAACTCAGTTGGATAAAATAATGCTTGAGCAGGGTCTATTACTGTATCCACTGACTTGTAGGCTGTGCACACACCTGGAAGGAGATTTAGAATTTGAAGATTGATCTTGTTGACGCTGTCATTTTTGGGAGCTAGAATAGCCCTTTCACACAGCCTGCCAGAATTTTTGAAGTGGAGTTGAATGTTTGGAAAAACCTTTGCTTTCAACTCCTCAATGGAACTCTCTCCTGTTGGTTTTTTTCTAGTTTGCTGGTCACATGACCTTTTTTTGCCTATTTAATCCGGCTCCGCCCTCCTGGCCTTGCTGGACTTCATTGTAATTTCTACTCTTGAGCTAGCTTAGTGCTCTGTTACCTTTCTCTGTTAGTTTTGCTAGGTCTTCTGACCTCTATGTTGTATGTTGTGTGTTTGTCTTTTACTGCTACAATTTTTGCTAGGAGGTGTCCAACTTTATCCCAGTCCCTAGTTCTTGTAGGGATCCCTCCCTTGCATCTATAGGTCTTCGTACAGACTAGCTGAGGACTTTAGCGGGTCTGATCGCAGGATCAGGTTCCCCGTTACATCGTAGGGATCCAGTTTAGTTCTATTGTAGGGACAGATCTCCTGTCTTTCCTTAGTGCTTGTAGCAGATCAAAACAGTAAGTCCAGCCCAAAAAAAAATTTCTCTAAGGAAAGACCTCCAGTTTCCATCATGGTCTCGGTTCAAGATTTGGCTCAACGCTTGCAGGGACTCTCTCTGGAGGTGGCCGAGCTCCAACAACACGTGAGTAGCTGTTCTGGAGCACATTTTGTGGAGCCAAAGGTACGTCTGCCTGATCTATTTTTTGGTGAACAACAAGATTTTTTTTCTTTTAAAAATGCTTGTTTATTGTATTTTCGTTTGAGACCCAGATCCTCTGGTGATGAATCACAGCGCATAGGGGTCATAATGTCACTTTTGCGCAAAGATCCTCAGGGATGGGCCTTTTCTCTCCAACCTAGTGATCCGTGCTTTAGATCAGTGGATAGTTTTTTTTCTGCTTTTGGGTTTGTTGTATGATGATCCTGATCGTGTCTCATCTGCTGAGTCTGAATTGAGACATCTGAGGCAGGGATCAGGTAATGTGGAAAAATATTGTTCTCACTTCCGTCGGTGGTCTGCCCAGGTGGGGTGGAACGATTCAGCTTTGAAAAGTTTGTTTCTTGCAGGGCTAGGTGAAAGGGTTAAGGATTTGCTGATTGCTTATCCCACACCTGGAAACTTGCAGGAGGCAATGCAATTAGCTATACGGGTGGACAGGAGACTGCGTGCAAGGGTTAATGAGAGTAAATCCTCTGCCATGTCAGCTCAGAGTCTTGAGAGGGTCTGTGCTGACAAAGGAGAGCCGATGGAGAGTGGGGCGATGGCACCCCGCTCTCAGGAAAAAGACCGCAGGCTTTCCGGAGGTTTGTGCTTCTATTGCGGAAATTCTGGTCATTTCATTAAGAACTGTGTGCTTCGTATGAACAAAGAAAAAAAAATGGTCAGTCATGCTCATATAGCCTGTTTAAATTTTAAGGGAGTATTCCTATCTGCTACTACCGCTGCTCAGGAAGAATTAATTGAATTTCGGGTATTTGTGGATTGTGGTTCTACTCTGAATGTGATTGATGATGGGGGATTCTTGGAAAAACTTAAATTAAAACCTAAACCTTTGTCATCCCCTATTGCTGTGGTTTCTGTTGATGGCTCTCCCTTGAAGAGTGTTACTCACAAGGTCTGTGAATTTCCCCTCACTATTAATGGTATTCATCAAGAGAATTTGGATTTGGTAGTATTAAATAATTTGCCTTCTCCAGTAATTTTGAGGTTGCCCTGGTTAAAATTGCACAATCCTTTACTGGATTGGTCTACCAATGAAATTAAGTCCTGGAGTCCTAAATGTTATGACAAGTGTTGTAACGGACTTATTGCTGCGGTGGAAAAAGGGGAATTACCTGTGCCTATTCAGGATTTTTGGAGAGTTTTTTCTGAGAAGGAGTCACAAATTTTGCCTCCCTATAGAGACTGATTGTACCATTGAATTTGTCCCTGGAGCGACTCTTCCTAAAAGTCGTTTATTTAATCTTACTATTCCTGAGAGAAAGGCTTTGGAGGATTACATACAGACAAGCTTGGCCGCCGGTCACATTAAGCCTTCCAAGTCTCCTGTGGCTGTTGGATTTTTTTTTTGTAAAAAAAAAAAAAAAAGATGGTGGTTTACGTCCTTGTCTGGACTTTAGTGAGATTAATAAAATTACTGTACGCAATCCTTACCCACTGCCATTGATTCCTGATTTGTTTAACCAGTTAGTGGGGGCCAAGTGGTTCTCTAAAATTGATCTCCGGGGGGCATACAATTTGTTGCGCATGAAGGAGGGTGATGAATGGAAGACTGCTTTTAACACTCCTGTGGGTCATTTTGAGAATCTGGTTATGCCTTTTGGTCTTACCAATGCTCCAGCATTTTTTCAGAATCTTATTAATGACATCCTTAGACCTTTGATCGGCAAAAATGTGGTTGTGTATTTGGATGACATTTTGATTTATTCGTCTGATCTGGAGTCTCATTGGCGGAGCGTATGTGAGGTTTTACAGTTATTAATGGACAATTCGCTTTTTGCTAAGCTAGAGAAATGTGAGTTCGCTGTACAGAGAATTAGTTTTTTGGGTTACATTATCTCCAGTGAAGGTTTTGAGATGGACCCAGTTAAAGTTCAAGCTGTGCAGGAATGGCCTAGGCCTATTGGTTTGAAATCGCTAGAGGTTTTTGGGTTTCGCCAATTATTACAGAAAATTCATAAGAAATTTTTCTATTATTGTCAAACCGCTGACCGATCTCACCAGGAAAGGTGCTAATGCGGTTCAGTGGACTTCTGAGGCCATTGAAGCTTTTGTGTTTCTAAAGGAGAGGTTCACCTCTGCTCCCATCCTTATGCAGCCTGATGTGACTAAGCCGTTTTTGGTTGAGGTTGATGCTTCTTCTGTGGGGGTCGGTGCTGTGTTGTCTCAGGAAAGCAAGGATGGAGTACATCTCTGTGCCTTTTTTTCAAAAAAATTTTCTGAGACTGAACTTAATTACGATATTGGTAATCGGGAATTGCTGGCTATTAAACTCGCATTTGAACACTGGCGTCATCTCTTGGAAGGTGCTGAATTTCCTATTCAGGTTTTCACTGATCATAAAAATCTGATCTATCTTGATGCTGCCAAGCGCTTGAATGCCCGTCAGGCTAGGTGGGCACTTTTTTTTCTCGCGGTTTAATTTTTCCGTTACTTACATCCCGGGTACCAAGAATGTTAAAGCGGATGCTTTGTCTCGCAGCTTTTCTCCCATGGTCAGTGCTGAGGAGGAGGAGAGCATTTTACAAGAAGGTGTTGTGATTGCTGCTTTGGACTCCGTTTTGGAGGATGAGATTCTTAAAGCTCAGGAGAATGCCCCATCTAACACTCCCCATGGGAGGTTGTTTGTGCCTAGGACCTTTAGGAGAGATTTGTTTGAGTGTCATGAGTCTCGGTTGGCAGGTCATCCAGGAATTTCTGAGACCAAGAGACTTGTGGGTCGCAGTTTTTGGTGGCCTGGATGGCAGAAGGAAGTCATTAAGTGGGTGCGTCAATGTACTGTGTGTGCTAGATCGAAGTCTTCACATGCTCCTGCTGCGGGGTTGCTTTGCCCTCTGGAGGTTCCTAGTGCACCTTGGACACATCTGGCTATGGACTTTATTACTGACCTTCCCCCCTCTGAAGGTTTCACGGTCATCTGGGTGGTCGTGGACCTTTTTAGCAAGATGTGTCACTTGGTTCCCTTCATCAAACTGCCTTGCGCTAAGACACTCGCTAAGGCCTTTGTCAAGGAAATTGTCAGACTACATGGCGTTCCTACTGACATTGTTTCTGATAGGGGACCTCAGTTCGTGGCTTGTTTTTGGCGTGCCTTTTGTGACAGGTTGGGAGTTCATTTGTCTTTTTCATCTGGATATCATCCTGAGTCTAATGGCCAGACAGAAAGAAAGAACCAGGATGTTGAGCAGTTCTTGCGTTGCTTTGTGGCAGACAATCAAGAGGGGTGGTCTGAGTTTCTGCCACTTGCTGAATTTGCTCTTAACAACCATACATCCTCTTCTGCTTGGTGTTCGCCTTGTTTTTGTTGTTCTGGGAGACATCCGTCTTTTGGGTCATTCTCCAAATTGGTATCGGCTGTGCCTGAGGAGGAGAGTTTTTCCGATGATTTGGAGAGAGTTTGAACGGATGTGCGTGATAATCTTCAGGAGGCTAACAAAAAATCTAAGAGGTACTTTGATAGGAAACGGCAAGAGGTTTCTTTTGCTATTGGTGACATGGTTTGGTTGTCCTCTAAGAATCTGCGGTTGAGGATTCCTTCTAATAAATTGGGTCCTAAGTTTGTAGGGCCCTTTAAGGTTTTTCAGATGGTTAACCAATCTGCTGTTAGGTTGGAGGTTCCTACCTCCTGGAAGATTAATCCAGTGTTTCATGTTTCTCTGTTGAAAAGAGCTGATGTGTCGGTTGGTGGCGCATCTGCCACTGTTCCTCCGGTGGTGGAGGACGGGGAATATGAAATTTCCCGCATCCTAAATTCTAGACTGTATAGAGGGAGTTTGCAGTATCTCGTCGCTTGGAAGGGTTTCGGACCCGAGGATAACTCATGGGTGAGGGCGGATGATGTTTCTGCTTCCAGACTTGTCAGAGCGTTTCACAGGAGGTTTCCTGATAAGCCCGGGCCTAGGGGATCCGGAGGATCCTCTTAGAAGAGGGGGTACTGTTAGAACTCTCCTGTTGGTTTTTTTCTAGTTTGCTGGTCACATGACCTTTTTTGCCTATTTAATCCGGCTCCGCCCTCCTGGCCTTGCTGGACTTCATTGTAATTTCTACTCTTGAGATAGCTTGGTGCTCTGTTACCTTTCTCTGTTAGTTTTGCTAGGTCTTCTGACCTCTATGTTGTATGTTGTGTGTTTGTCTTTTACTGCTACAATTTCTGCTAGGAGGTCTCCAACTTTATCCCAGTCCCTAGTTCTTGTAGGGATCCCTCCCTTGCATCTATAGGTCTTCGTACAGACTGGCTGAGGACTTTAGCGGGTCTGATCGCAGGATCAGGTTCCCCGTTACATCGTAGGGATCCAGTTTAGTTCTATTGTAGGGACAGATCTCCTGTCTTTCCTTAGTGCTTGTAGCAGATCATAACAGTCACAATGCAACAAAAGTTGCTTGGGAAGGTGATCTGTCCAGTGGTTGAGTTTACTGGTTCCTTGACATCTCCAACAGCTGGCTCAAACAGTCCAGCTGAAACATCGCCTGTCATGTAGACCCTCATGTTTGTGTTCAGTGACCTTTTCTTTACTCTTCTCCAAAGGTACGATGCTTTGAGACAGGCATTCAGTTCGTCTGCAGGGGTTGATCTTGGAATAACAGGTAGTGTTTGGCGGAAGTCACCTGCCAAAACAACTACCCCTCCCATGATATATTTGTTTTGCAGCAGTCTGTCAACTGCTTCCAGAGGCCTTTTGTGTGACATGGTGCATTCATCCCAAATGATGGCACTGCATTTTTTTGAAGCAGTTTGGCCAGTCCTGATCCCTTGGCAATATTACACACGGGGCTGTCACTATGAGACAGGTTAAGTGGTAGTTTTTAATTAGCAAAAGATAAAACAATGTCTCTTTATTATACCTATTAAATAAAACAGCTGGATGCTGGACAATACTAGACACAAAGCATGTAAAAAGACAGTGTACAGATTGAAAAAATGAATGTAGGGTCAGCCTAATTGAGACTTGACCTGGCTAAATCCAATGGTATGATATGGTGGAACCCTTAAGGATATAGGGCCCTCCAGACAAGTCTCACCAAAAGTCATAAAGACCCATACAAAGTGAAAATCATGTGACACATACACTACCATAAATGAAGAACAGTACACAAAAACCAACGCACTAATTATGTATTAATAGCAAATAGTTATTAGAGTATGATGGTGGATAGTGGTTAAACAATGTCATATACCACTCGGACCATACAAGTCTACCATCTCTAATAGTGCCTAAAAATTAGACCAGTGCACATTGAAGGCTACCTAGTCGTATAATCTACCATCTCTAATTGTACCAAAAACTAGACCAGTGCACATTGAAGGCTACCTGGTCAAATAATCACAGCAATATATCTGAGTCAGTGGGTACAGCTATCTCTCAAACTGCTGTATATCCACGCAATCACTAGATTTGCAAAAAATAGGAGATACTCATAGCTCAATAGAATGAAACCACTACTTAGCTTTCCAGTATTTTTAGCAGTGCTCCAATACTAAGGCGGGCTCCCGACGTGTTTCTCCTTCATCAGGGGAGTGCATAGCCCATTCATAGCCCAGTGTTCTGCGCCATCACAGAGGTACATATGTTGAGCAGAGATTGTCCCTTTGTCTTTTACACACGCTGACCGCCAGCGTGCGGCATGCTTCCGGATTGTCATGTCAGCTAGGTGACGCACATCTTGCCGGATACATACTCGCATCCGGCTCTTGCAGCGCACCGTGGAACGCATAGTGCTGCGCATGCGCGGGCACGGATCCCGCAGTTATCTCGTGCGCACCCGCTCAGATGAGAGGCTCCAGCTCCCAAACAATAACCGCATTAGAGGAACTGCCTTATAAGACAGCACCAACGCCAATGTAGATGATCATACCCGCCCACATGGGCCTGTCAAAATGATCATAAACCACAGGTAAAAGGTCAATTCCTGGACATGATAATTAGACATCCAACATACCAGACCAGAAAGACGCAGAAAAACATAGAGGCCAAGGAGGTCGGTCTCATCAAATAAGACCAGATATACGATTAGATGGTATATTCGGGTCCCTGAACTCGCATGTCGTGCTAAAGATGTGATTTAAAAAAGCGTGGGAGAGGACATGGTGAGGAAGGAGTGGGAAGGGAACAGGAGGAGGATCTATTGATGGTTCTACGGACTAAGCCCTCTCTAAGCTGGTCCCTACCTACCGTGGAGGTTGGCATCCTAGGGGGACTGCGCAAGTGGTGCCCCCACTCAACGGCAGCTATCCCTCACTAACTGGGTCCCTGTACTGACCCTATTATAAAAAAGAAGTGAAGGAAAGTTGTTCATTAAGGCCATGAGACTGCATAGTTCTCAACCAAAAGATCCATTTACATTCCTTCTGTAGGATCTTTTGATCCCAATTCCCACCTCTGACTGGAGGCCTGATTCTATCAATGCCTACAAATCACAAGCAGTCTAAGTTGCCACTGTGAACATTGTTAATGATTGGCAACTGGAGTATCCCTTTTATTGATGTCTCGTATATGTTCCCTAATACTCCTCCTAAACTCACGTTTAGTCTTTCCCACATATTCGACACCACAGTCACACGTGGCCTTATAGACCACCCCAGCAGTACGTCAGTTGATGAACTGTCGGATGGTATAGTATTTACCCGTCACGTTACTTTTGAAGCCTTTGGCCTGTGCCACCGATACACAGGCACTGCAATGACCACACTTAAAGCACCCCTTGACTTGGGTGCTTAACCAAGATGGATGTGAATTGTCTGTAAAATGACTGTGGACCAATCGATCGTTTAAAGACCTACCGCTGCGATAGGTGACCTGTGGAAGGGCCCCAACTGTATCCTTGATGTCTGCATCCATTAACAACACTGGCCAGTGGCTTTTAAGGATCTCCCTAACCCCGTTGGCTCCATTGGAGTAGGTAGTAATGAAGCGGGTTAGGTTCGATTCATTATTGTTGACCCTGAGGATGAGTAGGTCCCTGCGTTCTTTTTTTGATGGAATTCTTATAGGCCTCAGTTAGGATTTTTTGAGGGTACCCCCTCTCAATAAACCGTTCACGTAAATCATCAGCTTGTGCTTTAAACGTGCCGATGTCAGAACAGTTTCTGCGAATCCTTAGGGATACCTTTTTTCAGTGGGCCTGGGTGTCCACTCTCCCACCTCAGTAAAGAGTTAGTTGCCGTGGGTTTCCGGTAATTGCTCGTAGTCAATTCACCATTATCACCTTTATGAATGCAAACATCAAGAAATGGTAGGACAGCATTGTTACATTCATGCGTGAAATGTAAGCAAATGTTATTAATGTTGAGCTGCTTGACAAACTTACTAAAAAGGGCCTCAGGTCCCTTCCACACCACGAAGATGTCATCAATATAACGTAACCGAACGATCACCTTATCACATAGGGGGACCGGAGGTTCGCTAAAGACCATCGTTTCCTCCGACCAGCCCAGGAACAAATTTGCATACGAAGGGGCGCAAGGACACCCCATTTCTGTGCCCCTGAGCTGGTGGAAGTACTTATTGTCAAATAGAAAAAAATTGTTCTTCAGACAGAACTCCAATGATTGTAAGATAAACCTGTTATGTCTGGTGAACTGACGACCTCTCATACTCAGATAGTGGTCCACAGCCCGAAGGCCCTTGTCGTGGAGGCATTGTACACATCAATTCCACATATCTATACTGCCTAGAATCATATCAGGCTCTAGACAAATACCATCCAACTTGCCCAGTAGATCTGTAGTGTCACGGAGATGCGAGCTCAAGGACCCCACAAATGGTTTTAATAGCTGGTCCAGATAAATCCCCAGGTTCTGTGTTAAACTGTTAGTGCCTGCAACGATAGGTCTACCCTTAAGGGGGTCAAGTCCCGTGTGTACCTTAGGGAGACAGTAAAAGGTGGGGTGTGTGGGCCAGAGGAAGTCTTTCCTTCCTGTCAATTAGCTGAGGTTCTTCTCCTTGTAATGGAAGCAGTGAGCCAATTGAGTGGTAAACCTGTCCTTGAACTTTAAATGTCGGCATAAATCCTGTTGCAAACATTTTTGTTGCACCAAATGATGTCATTTGGAAGCAGGAGTTGTACTTCCTATTGTTGTCCAAGAAATGCTTTGATATTGTACTGGTACCTGTCATCAGAGACTTTAGGGGATCTAGTGGTGACAGGAGAGGTGGAAGTTTTATCTTGCCATTTGCACAGCATAAACCTGGCGGTTCAACATTCCATTTCAGGGCACTGCAGTACATGCAGGCCACATCCATTTTTCTTATCTGAACTTTAGGATTATCCTGATAGTTTCTGACTGGTAACAAAAGGAAGCATGTTTCAAATCTCCAACCAGTTCCTGTGCCCTGGTGGAAGAAATAGCAATTCTCTTAGTGGCAAGTCGGCCTTCTCTCTGCTGAGATGATTCATTGGCCCTTGAGGAAGCAGCTGCTGTTCTCGTGTGTCAGCCTTGTTTCTCGGTCTTCACATTTTTCATTGGCCCGTAATGCAGCTTTTCTTTTCGTATCAGCTGACATTCGTGCCATGAAATTCCTTTTCTTATGAGGCATTATTGTGGTAAAAATAGTCTAATTGGCAGTTTCTCTATCCTCTCACATAGAAGTAATGTGACTGACATCAGCCTTTCCACCAACACACCCTAACTGACATCTTATTACCTTACACAAGCTTTGTTATACTGAGAATGTCCTTTGTTGCCTATATTAACCAATCACAGCTCAGATAACTGTAGCAAAATAGAAGCTGAGCTGTGATTGGTTGCTATTGGCAGCCTGATAAATCTTTGTGAGATGAGTTTTGTGTGTGCTGAGGGTGGTATATGTGTTCAAGCTCGTGGTAGTGTGTGCTGCGTTTTGTGTGTGTTCATATCCCCGTGTGTGGTGAGTATGAGTATCCCATGTCGGGGCCCCACCTTAGCAACTGTACGGTATATATTCTTTGGTGCCATCGCTCTCATTCTTTAATTCTCCCTTGTTCACATGTGGCAGCTGTCAATTTGCCTCCAACACTTTTTTCCTTTGACTTTTTCCCCCATTATGTAGATAGGGGCAAAATTGTTTGGTGAATTGGAATGCGCGGGGTTAAAATTTCGCCTCACAACATAGCCCATAACGCTCTCGGGGTCCAGATGTGTGACTGCAAAATTTTGTGGCTGTAGCTGCGATGGTGCAGATGTCAATGACGGACGGACATCTTTATATATTAGATTCATGTAGAGTCTTCTTTAGGAAAAATTACAATGAAACAAGGAAATTTCTTCTGAAGGAGCCCAACCGGATGGCAGGTTCTCTCCTTTTTAACGGGGGGTAAAGTTAGATTTGGATGTCCCACTCTTTTCTCTTTAAAATCGAACTTCAGAAGACTCATTGGATAAAATACAAAATTGTAGAACAAAAGCATTTCAAGAGCTACATATAAAATAGAAACCTGAAGAAAGATAGTTTATAAACATTTTAGCACTAAGAGACAGAGGAGCACCACTAATTAAGTCAAATGTAAATGGGTGCTCACCATGCCAACAAACAACCAAGGAACCAGAAGAAAAAAGGATGGCTTATAATGGAGAGGGAGCACACCGAATTATGTATGCAAAAAAGTACAAATTTATTTACAAGCATGTGGACAAAAACAAGATAAAATCATTTAACAAAACACACACAAGGGAACCTCAAGTAGTCAGATACAAGATACCAAGATCATGGGAAACACAATTATGGCAATAGGATGATCATGAATAAGTTAATTCATCAATGGTGCGTGATAAATTCTTAGTAGGTCATGATTATAATGACAAATATATGAACACACACTATTAACCCCAGAGGATATGTATCTGAAATTCATGACAATACAGTTGGCTGCCAATAAATTGATCAAAATGTGTCACAGAAGATACACAGAGCAGATAGAGGCATTATATATAGTGATGTTCATACACATATGGTTGGAATATATCCATATAATCTCCAAAAGGACAGTATAAATTACTAAATGGGAAGTTACATCCTATGGTATCTATAAATACCATATACTACCCTCTGAAATAGCTTATAAAAAGCCTATATATGCAATCAAATACCTCATGCAGTCCTATAGGTCTGGATAAAAATCCATGGATATGGCATAATCTAAGTGACCATAAAAGAAAGCATGGGTTTTGATGCAATAGCCTGCCACAATATTACCAGCCCCAAAATATGGGATGAAGCTGCAGGCCTAGGCAGCGGAACGCGTGGGGTGGGCCACGGGGACCTCATATCCCTATTTTGGGGCTTTTCAGAAGAGATCTTGACTTCATAGGGCTGATCAATTTGGAGGTGTGGAAGTGGAGTTGCCTCTCTCCCCTGAGATCCTGGTTTGATTCTGTCTGAGGTTTTGTTCTCGGAGCTTGGTGTTTTGATGTTTAAAAATACTGTTGGTGAGCAGTTCTAGAGGAAAGATCATATAAAGTTGGCGTCAGCTAGAGAACAGTGTCCTCAGGGATAAGTGCAGTCTCACTTTAACTCGGTCTACACTGGAAGTTGAGGTAGCTGAATTTTCACCTTAAGCATCTACTTGAATGGAGGTTGTGGAAAGAATGAGGATATGGGTATATATTAATGCAACAGTCCTGTAAACTCCCAAATCTCGGAGTGAGTTGAAAAGCACTAGTAAGGCTCAATAGTGGAGTTCAGGCAGGCAGATGAAGTATAAATGGCCCCTTTGATTATACAGTTACCTATTCAGTGGGTAGGTTACCAGGAAATTGAGTTAGAAGTATATATTTTTTGTGGTTCTGTGTCTTTAAATTGTTGCGGTGTTAACAAAAGGAATAGCAGTATCAGGCATGAAGTGGATATACTCAAAGTGGGGATGTATTCACACTCTTAAGATTAGTTACTTTTCAGGCTTCCACAGAACTCCTTTGCCACCAAAGGGCAAAATTTAGGGCTAAAGATCCCTCTGGTACACCCTATGTGAGGATGGCCGCAGGTTTGTGATTGTTTGCAGTTTTCCTGCTATTATCCCGGCTGAAAGGATCCTCCAGGAGCCTCTTCCTGTATTGTACAGGCTCGACTAGGGTCTGTGGTGTTCTTCCCCGATCCTCAGAGCTCAGAGCCTCCGCTCGCCCACCCTGAGTAGGCACTGCTGCATCTGAGGAGACTGGAAGTACAGGCTTCATGCCGCCAGTGATATGTGGTCTGGGACTTCCCTGGCCTGTCGTGTTTGCTCCCATTCACTGGTAGCAGTCAAGGCTCCTGTGTGCCAGATCATGGAGGGGTAAGACAGGGCTCAAAAGGGTCCCCAGGGATCCTGAGGTGTGTTGAGAGGGAAATGAGTGTGACCATTACTTGATGGCCGCTATCAGTCGGCTAGACTCTCCGTCGCACAGCGTCCATGCCTGCCCGGTTTCAGAGCTTAAAACTCCTCTGTGGATGGTCTCAAAATGCTCCCTGGGCAGTTCTTGTGCTTCTCAATGGGGTTTTAATTGTGACCATCTTCTTTTAGTTGCGTTGTAAGTAGATTTGTAGGGTGTTCCTTCGGAGCTCTAAGTTTCTGCTTGTTACATTACAGGACTTAAGGCCACGTCCAAGGGACCATCAGTTTGAGTTTTCAAAAAATGATATTCTATAATTTATAATCTAAAGATCGTCCACTTGCAAACACTGAGTTTTCGTAGTGCGCATAAGACGAGGGTGGGGTTACATTATTTGTCATGGTTTAATTTCTAGGCTGAATAGCCTCATCTTCCTCTGTAACTCGCCTCTTCCTAGAGATTTCTTCTTTTGGTTTTTCTTTGTTTATGCTTTCCTTCGCTATGGCTTCTTCTGCATCTTGGAGGAACCTTTTCTAGTATGACCATATCAGGTCCTGAAGCCTCCAATAGAATTCTAACCTGTAGGATCATTGGCTCTGGCAGTTCTGGAGATTTCAATCATCCCAAAAAAGGATCTGGGGCATCCTCCAGCATCTGCATCAGATTATCTGGAAGCAAGAAGTGTTTTTCAGTGGGTAGTCAATGTTTGCTTGCTTCTCAGTCTTGTACAAGCATTGTATAGTGATCTTCACTTCCTCTGTGAGATGAACATACTTTTAGGGAATTAAAATAACAAATTAAATTGCAACAGGAGAAAACAGAAAACATGTTTGAAATAAAAGAAAACTGGAATTCTAAATTCTAGCGTCCCACTTCCCATCGATGCTGTCTCCTAGAATGTGATATCCAGACTGAGCGAGTACTCCCATAGCTCCCCCATGACCATTGAAGTGTGATCGGTGACCCGTCAGAGCCCACCCAGAAGCGTGCGGGGCCTGCTCAGGGACGGAGCTACCACTCCTGACAGTATCCCCCTCTAGATGAGACCTCCAGACTCTCGGCACCCGGTTTCCCAGGAAACTTGGCATGGAATTCTGCAGTCCACTCATTGGCATTAACGCACCCCCTGGGGACCCATGACCTCTCTTCCAGTCCATACCCCTTCCATTGAATAAAATGTTGAAAGGAATTCCACACTTTGTTGATTCCAGAAATCTGTTCGACCTCATACTCTTCCTTACTATCCACTAAGACAGGGTTTGGAAGGGAGGGGGGGAGAGGAGGAAATGAGGGACCATCTGTCTGAGTTTTCAAAAAAATGATTTTATTTTATAATTTATACGATATAAAAATCATCCACTTACAAACACTGAGTCTTCATTGTGCACATAAGATGAGGGTGGAGTTACATTATTTGTCATGGTTTTCTTTCTAGGCTGAATAGCCTCATCTTTCTCTGTAGCTCGCCTCTTCCTAGAGATTTCTTCTTTTGGTTTTGCTTTTTGTTTATACTTTCCATCTCTATTGCTTGCTCTCCTGCGTTTTGGAGGAATCTTTTCTTGTACGACCATATCAGGTCCTGAAGTCTCCAATAGCATTCTAACCTGTGGGATAATCATTGGCTCTGGCAATTCTAGAGATATTTCCATCA
Source organism: Phyllobates terribilis (assembly GCF_046119375.1). NCBI lineage: Eukaryota > Metazoa > Chordata > Amphibia > Anura > Dendrobatidae > Phyllobates > Phyllobates terribilis. The sequence goes on from NW_027362768.1 coordinate 119,666,434, forward strand.
TCCTAAAAAAAGGATCGAGGGCATCCTCCATCTACATCCGATTTACCTGGAAGCAAGAAGTGTTGTTCAGTGGGTGGCAAGTCAATGTTTGCTTGTTTCTCAGGCTTGTACAAGTGTTCTGTAGTGATCTTCACTTCCTCTGTGAGATGAACAGATTTTTAGGGGATTAAAATGTCACAAATAAAACAGCAACAGGAGAAATCAAAAAACATGTTTGAAATAAAAAAAACTGTATTCTAAACTCTAGTGTCATGCCTTCCAGCAAGGCTAGAAGTGTATCTCCTAGACTGCCATATCCGGACTGAGCGAGCACCCTCACTAGCTCTGCTCCCCAGAGGTGACATGGCCATCCCCCTTGGCCAGTGAAGGGCGATGGCTGACCCACCAGAGCCCGCCCAGAAGCATGAGGTGGGGGCCTGCTCAGGTACAGCACTAACTTTCCTGACAGTACCCTCTCCCCTCTTGAGTGAACTCCCAGACTCTCATTATCTGGTTTGCCAGGGAGTTGGCATGGAATTCGGCAATTAACTCATTGGCATGAATGCGCCCCTTGGGGACCCATGACCTCTCTTCCAGGCCATACCCCTTCCAATTAATGAAATATTGAACGGAATTCCACACTTTACTGGAACAACAATTTGTTTGGGCGCATCCTCTTCCTGACTATCCACTAGGACAGGGCTCGAGGGGGGTGGGGGAGTGAGAATGAGGGACCATCTGTATGTAAGTTTTTGAAATGATTTTATTCTATAATTTATACGATATAAAAATCATCCACTTGCAAACACTGAGTCCTCAAAGGGCACATAAGACGAGGGTGGGGTTATATTATTTGTCCTGGTTTTCTTTCTAGGCTGAATAGCCTCATCTTCCTCTGTAACTTCTCTCTTCCTAGAGATTTCTTCTTTTGGTTTTTCTTTGTTTATACTTTCCTTCTCTATTGCTTGCTCTCCTGCTTCTTGGAGGAATCTTTTCTAGTACGACCATATCAGGTCCTGAAGTCTCCAATAGCATTCTAACCTGTGGGATAATCAATGGCTCTGGCAATTCTGGAGATATTTCCATCATTCCAAAAAAAGGATCGAGGGCATCCTTCCACATCAGATTACCTGGAAGCAAGAAGTGTTGTTCAGTGGGTGGCAAGTCAATGTTTGCTTGCTTCTCAGGCTTGTACAAGTGTTCTGTAGTGATCTTCACTTCCTCTGTGAGATCAGATTTTTTTCTAGCGTCTCGCCTCTCAGCGATGCTAGAAGTGTATCTCTTAGAATGCGATATATATCCTGACTGAGCGAGCTCCACCCCCATGGCCAGTGAAGGGTGATGGCGAGCCTGCCCAGGTACGGAGCTACTATTCCTTACAGTGACTGTACACTTTTTGTGAAAAGCCTGGACAACCCCTTAAGTTACATTTTTTTTTCTCGCTATTTCATAAAATTTCCCATTTTAATAAAACACAAGGCTTGAATTATCTCATTTACCCATGAGAAAGATGATTAACAGTTTTTTCTTGCGTAATCACTTACTGTATTTCTTATTTTGCTTTTAGCCAAAAGCCAATTTCATTTGGAAAGATAATGGGTCACTTTACAAATGATGATTTCCTGCCATATCTGACTGTTTTTTCATTTTTCTTATGGAAACAGCAGGGAGACATTTCCTATGCGTGCCTGCCTGTACATGGAAAGTAGTATTTTGAAAAGATATACTTCAGTTCTGCAGCATCTTTAAACACACTGTTGGTATGAATCAGAAAAACCTCATTTACACTATTTGGGAACATTGCCTAAAAGTTTTTTCCTTCTAATGTCTTGTTCACACATCGTGGATTTTTCTTTTCCCCACGTGTTTCAATCGTAAAAAAAAAAGCTGCACTTTACCAGCAAAGTGAATGAGATTTCTTAAATCTCATGCACACTGCTTATTTTTTTTCCTTCATATTTGCAGCATGTCATCTCTTTCAGGGTTTTTGCAGGGTTTTTCACACATTCAAATGATTGTTGGAAGGGCAAATTTTGACTGTACAGCCTGAATACCAAAGAGGTGCTTCATTGCAGGCTGAAGATATCTACCCCCAAGACACAGTACAGCTTCATATCAGACTTCCCATGGCAATGGAAGGAGAATATTTTCCATGCCATAGCCATAAAATCCAAGTCTGACACAATCCATTGATATTCTATGAACGAGGAAGGTTTTCGCATATGTGACTAAAGTTGCAAACGTTTTGGGAGCCGGCAACCCACAGACACCATCTCGCTGAATTATAGATAGATGGAACTATCTGCGGAATGTATAGAATGATTGAATGATGTTCGGTAAATGATGGCCATATTGTTTCCCTAAGGGGTTCTGTGAGGGGGGGGGGTGGTAAAGTATAACCAACAGCAAACAATGTTCTCCTCCTCTACTAGCAGAAGTTCTAATGGATCTAATTTGTAAGAAGTGTGTGTGTATGTGTGTCAGTGTAGGCATCTCGTTGGCCTATCAAAACCACAAGTGGGGGGGCATCAAAATGTGTGGTGTGGATGTGAGAACTGGCTGTGGGGTACGCTTGACTCATTGTTGGCCTATTGCGATAGGTAAATGGACGAGTGAGTGTGGGAAGCGGAGTCACCCTTTTTATTAGCACCCAAGACACGTGTGTTGCGAGTGAATGATGTGCAGGACAAATTGGTGGAAGTGGTAGGGATGATTCCTGACAGCAATAAGTACTGTACTTCACAGATTCAAGTCACCTAGAAGAACTAGGTTTCAAAAGCTCCCTCTTTCACAATACAAAGATTTAAAAAGAAAATGGACAAACATATTTGGTATCACCATGTCTACAAAAGTTCAGTCCATCAAAATATCACATAATTTAACCAGTACAGTAAATGCTATAAAGTTAGAAATTGAAATACAAAAATTTGCATCTTTGTTAGTTTTCCTCCCCCCCCCCCCCTGTATTTTGCAGGTTGACTAGGGTCTGTGGGGTTCTGCCTCAGAGCTCAAAGTCTCCGTTCGCTCACCTTGAGCAGGTTCTGCTGCGTCTGAGGAGACGGAAGTACAGGCTGCATGCGCATTGTGATATGTGGTCCGAGACTTCCCTGGCCGGTCGGATTTGCTCACGTTTATTGGTAGCAGTCATAACTTCTGTGTGCTTGATCGTGGAGGGGTAAGACAGGGCTCAAAAATGTCCCCCGGGGGTCCTGAGGTGCCTTGAGAGGGAATTTAATGTGACCATTGGCCACAATATCAACTGGGTTTAGGGGACTACTTTGGATGGAAGGGTCTGTGATGTGGCTAGACTCACCGTCCCACAGCATCCGTGCCCGCTCGGTTTCAGAGCCTAGAACTCCACTGTGCCTGGGTGTAGAGGAGCGTGGATGGACAGCTCTTGTGCTTCTCAATGTGGTTTTAATTGTGACCATCTTCTTTTAGCCGCGTTGTAAGTAGATTTGTATGGTGTCCCCTTGGAGCTCAGACTTCCTGCATGTTACATTACAGGACTCCAGGCCACACCCGAGGGATCATCCATTTGAGTTTTCAAAAATTGATTTTTCTATAATTTTATACGATCTGAAGATTGGTCCACTTGCAAACAGTCTAAATAGTAGTGCACATAAGCCTAGGGTGGGGTTACATTATTTGTCATGGTTTGTGAATAGCCTCATCTTCCTCTGTAACCTCCCTCTTCCTAGAGATTTCTTCTTTTGGTTTTGCTTTTCGTTTATACTTTCCTTCTCTATGGCTTGTTCTCCTGCGTCTTGGAGGAATCTTTTCTGGTATGACCATATCAGGTCCTGAAGTCTCCAATAGCATTCCAACCTGTGGGATAATCAATGGCTCTGGCAATTCTGGAGATATTTCCATCATCCTAAATAGAGATGAGCGGTGTTCGACTAGAACTGTTCGCCAATCTCAAATTCGAGCTGTTTTGGGCGGTGTTCGAGTTGTTCGACGAACCCGAACGATTGGCAAAAAATTCGGCTGTTCGAGGTTATGTTTGATAACTGTTCGTGCACCAAAAGCGTGTCCTGCATGTCTGGCGCTATTTAGAGCACCAATCATGCAGGGATTGTCTGCCACTCACTGTAATGCCACAGCCATGGTGGTTGTGGCATTACAGTGATTGCCCAAATCGATGGGAACAGTGCCAACAGTGAAACATGAAAAGCCGGCAATTCAGCAGCGGCATACACCTGTACCCGACAATTTAGAACCGAAAGAATAGAGCTTCACACATAGATTAGATAGATATAAACATGTCAGACACATATATACGAAGTACAGTGAAAGTGCTGCTTACTGTACTTGTCATTTAGCGTAAAGGATTTATCAAAAAAAATAATAGTGTTTTCAGGCACCGTCTCTTTAAAAAAGCCGGCCGGCAATTCAGCAGCGGTACCCGACAATTTAGAATAGAAGGAATAGAGAATCACACATAGATTAGATAGAAACATGTCAGTCACATATATAAGAAGTGCAGTGACAGTGTTGATTACTGTACTTGTCATTTAGTGTAAAGGATTTATTTAAAAAAATAATAGTGTTTTCATGCACTGTCTCTTTAAAAAAGCCGGCCGGCAATTCAGCAGCGGTACCCGACAATTTATAACAGACAGAATAGAGCTTCACACATAGATTAGATAGATAGAAACATGTCAGTCACATATATATGAAGTACAGTGATAGTGTTGGTTACTGTACTTGTCATTTAGTATTAAAATAAAGGATTTATTATTAAAAAAATTGGCGTGGGGTTACCCTTAATTTTAGGCTCTAGCGGAGGTTAAGCAGACGGCTGGGGCAGATGTTTGAAGCCTGGGAAGGGGGTAATACCCACGGAGCTTCCCAGGCTACTAATATCAGCCCCCAGCTGAATACATAGCCTTTACTAGCTATTAAAATGGGGGACCCCCCCAAAAAAATGACGTGGGGTCCCCCCTAATTTAATAGCTAGCAAAGGCTAGGCAGACAGCTGGGGGCTGATATTAATAGCCCAGGAAGGGAGCCATGAATATTGGCCCCCTCCCAGGCTAGAAACACCAGCCGTCAGCCGCCCCAGAAATGGCGCATTCATAGGATGCGCCAATTCTGGCACTTAGCCTCGCTCTTCCACGCTGCCCTGGTGCGGTGGCAGGGGGTAATAGGGTTGGGGTTGATGTCAGCTTATAATGCCAGCTGACATCAAGCCCAGGTTAGTAATGGAGAGGCGTCTATAAGACACCCCCATTACTAACCCCATAGTCAAAGTTAAAAAAAACACAAACACCCAGAATAAAGTCCTTTAATTGAAATAAAGACACAATCCTTTATTGTTCTAAATTAAACCATACTTACCGTCACGCCCATTCCAGCTGAAGCCAACGATCTCCTGCAATAAAAGAAAAATAATAAAGCAACCTCATCCTTACCTTTCCATGGTTCCCACGACAGCTTCAGCTCTGCTACATCGAGATGACAGGCTGGACCGCAGCAGAACGCTGCCATCCAGCCTCTCATCCCGCAGACACTGAGAAGCGCAGGCTTGCTTGCGCTGCTCAGCGTCTCTCTGTGACGACATCCAGATGAGCCGAGTTCATGTCCAATGAACTCATCTCACCTCATGCACGTCACTGACAGCGTGGGAAAATTCTCAAGCTGAAGCGGTGAGTGCAGGAGAATTCTCCCACGCTGTCAGTGACGTGCATAAGGTGAGCTCATGTCCAATGAACTCAGCTCACCTCCTGCACGTCACTGACAGCGTGGGAGAATTCTCCTGCACTCAGCGCTTCAGTGTGAGAATTCTCCCACGCTGAAGCGCTGAGTGCAGGAGAATTTTCCCACGCTGTCAGTGACGTGCATGAGGTGAGCCGAGTTCATTGGACATTAACTCGGCTCATCTGGATGCCCTCACAGAGAGACACTGTGGAGCGCAAGCAAGCCTGCGCTTCTCAGTGTCTGCGGGATGACAGGCTGGATGGCAGCGTTCTGCTGCGGTCCAGCCTGTCATCTCGATGTAGCAGAGCTGAAGCTGTCATGGGAACCATGGAAAGGTAAGGATGATGTTGCTTTATTATTTTTCTTTTATTTCAGGAGATCGTTGGCTTCAGCTGGAATGGGCGTGATGGTAAGTATGGTTTAATTTAGAACAATAAAGAATTGTGTGTTTATTTCAATTAAAGGACTTTTTTCTGGGTGTTGTGTTTTTTTTAAATACTTTACTAGAAATTCATGGTGGTCATGTCTAATATTGGCGTGACCCCATGAATTTCGGGCTTAGGGCCAGCTGATAATGCCAAGCTGGCCCTAACCCCTTTATTACCCAGTGAGCCACCGCATCAGGGCCCTGGATGAGTTGGGTACAGCGCCAGAAGATGGCGCTTCTATGAACGCGCCATTTTCCGGGGTGGCTGCGGACTGCAATTTGCAGCGGGGGTGGCCCAGAAAGCTTGGGCCTCCCTGCGCTGCGGATTCCAGCCCCCAGCTGCCTAGTTGTACCTGGCTGGACACAAAAACAGGGCGAAGCCCCACGTCAATTTTCTTTAAATTATTTCATGAAATAATTAAGAAAAAAAGGGCTTCCCTATATTGTTGTGTCCGGCCAGGTACAAATAGGCAGCTGGTGGTTGGGGGCAGCCCGTTCCTGCCTGCTGTACCTGGCTGGACACAAATATAGTGCGAAGCCCCACGTCAATTTTTTTTAAATTATTTCATGAATTTCCTGAAATAATTTAAAAAATTTGAAGTGGGGCTTCGCACTATATTTGTGTCCAGCCAGGTACAACTAGGCAGCTGGGGGCTGGAATCTGCAGCGCAGGGAGGCCCAAGCTTTCTGGGCCCCCCCCCCCCGCTACAAATTGCAGTCCGCAGCCACCCCGGAAAATGGCGCGTTCATAGAAGCGCCATCTTCTGGCGCTGTACCCAACTCATCCAGGGCCCTGGTGCGGTGGCTCACTGGGTAATAAAGGGGTTAGGGCCAGCTTGGTATTATCAGCTGGCCCCAAGCCCAAAATTAATGGGGTCACGCCAGTATTAGACATGACCGCCATGAATTTCTAGTAAAGTATTTAAAAAAAACACAACACCCAGAATAAAGTCCTTTAATTGAAATAAAGACACAATTCTTTATTGTTCTAAATTAAACCATACTTACCATCACACCCATTCCAGCTGAAGCCAACGATCTCCTGCAATAAAAGTAAAATAATAAACCAACCTCATCCTTACCTTTCCATGGTTCCCACGACAGCTTCAGCTCTGCTACATCGAGATGACTGGCTGGACCGCAGCAGAACGCTGCCATCCAGTCTGTCATCCCGCAGACACTGAGAAGCGCAGGCATGCTTGCGCTCCTCACTGTCTCGCTGTGACGGCATCCAGATGAGCCGAGGTCATGTCCAATGAACTCGGCTCACCTCATGCACGTCACTGACAGCGTGGGAAAATTCTCACGCTGAAGTGCTGAGTGCAGGAGAATTCTCCCACGCTGTCAGTGATGTGCATGAGGTGAGCTCATGTCCAATGAACTCAGCTCACCTCCTGCACGTCACTGACAGCGTGGGAAAATTCTCCTGCAATCAGCGCTTCAGCGTGAGAGTTTTCCCACGCTGTCAGTGACGTGCATGAGGTGAGCCGAGTTCATTGGACATGAACTCGGCTCATCTGGATGTCGTCACAGAGAGACGCTGAGCAGCGCAAGCAAGCCTGCGCTTCTCAGTGTCTGCGGGATGACAGGCTGGATGGCAGCGTTCTGCTGCGGTCCAGCCTGTCATCTCGATGTAGCAGAGCTGAAGCTGTCGTGGGAACCATGGAAAGGTAAGGATGAGGTTGCTTTATTATTTTTCTTTTATTGCAGGAGATCGTTGGCTTCAGCTGGAATGGGCGTGATGGTAAGTATGGTTTAATTTAGAACAATAAAGGATTGTGTCTTTATTTCAATTAAAGGACTTTATTCTGGGTGTTTGTGTTTTTTTTAACTTTGACTATGGGGTTAGTAATGGGGGTGTCTTATAGACGCCTCTCCATTACTAACCTGGGCTTGATGTCAGCTGGCATTATAAGCTGACATCAACCCCAACCCTATTACCCCCTGCCACCGCACCAGGGCAGCGTGGAAGAGCGAGGCTAAGTGCCAGAATTGGCGCATCCTATGAATGCGCCATTTCTGGGGCGGCTGACGGCTGGTGTTTCTAGCCTGGGAGGGGGCCAATATTCATGGCTCCCTTCCTGGGCTATTAATATCAGCCCCCAGCTGTCTGCCTAGCCTTTGCTAGCTATTAAATTAGGGGGGACCCCACGTCATTTTTTTTGGGGGGTCCCCCATTTTAATAGCTAGTAAAGGCTATGTATTCAGCTGGGGGCTGATATTAGTAGCCTGGGAAGCTCCGTGGGTATTACCCCCTTCCCAGGCTTCAAACATCTGCCCCAGCCGTCTGCTTAACCTCCGCTAGAGCCTAAAATTAAGGGGAACCCCACGCCAATTTTTTTAATAATAAATCCTTTATTTTAATAATAAATGACAAGTACAGTAACCAACACTATCACTGTACTTCATATATATGTGACTGACATGTTTCTATCTATCTAATCTATGTGTGATGCTCTATTCTTTCTGTTCTAAATTGTCGGGTACCGCTGCTGAATTGCCGGCCGGCTTTTTTAAAGAGACACTGCATGAAAACACTATTATTTTTTTAAATAAATCCTTTACACTAAATGACAAGTACAGTAAGCAACACTATCACTGTACTTATTATATATGTGACTGACATGTTTCTATCTATCTAATCTATGTGTGAAGCTCTATTCTTTCTGTTCTAAATTGTCGGGTACCGCTGCTGAATTGCCGGCCGGCTTTTTTAAAGAGACACTGCATGAAAACACTATTATTTTTTTAAATAAATCCTTTACACTAAATGACAAGTACAGTAAGCAACACTATCACTGTACTTATTATATATGTGACTGACATGTTTCTATCTATCTAATCTATGTGTGAAGCTCTATTCTTTCTGTTCTAAATTGTCGGGTACAGATGCTGAATTGCCGGCCGGCTTTTTTAAAGAGACGGTGCATGAAAACACTATTATTTTTTTTGATAAATCCTTTACACTAAATGACAAGTACAGTAAGCAACACTGTCACTGTGCTTCTTATATGTGTGACTGACATGTTTCTATCTATCTAATCTATGTGTGATGCTCTATTCCTTCTTGTCTAAATTGTCGGGTACCGGTGTATGCCGCTGCTGAATTTGCCAGCCGGCTTTTTTAAAGAGTGTCTTCTGAGCAGTTTGTCAGCTTTTGGACACCTTTGCAGGTGTTTTCTATGTGTTTCTATGTGTTTTTGTTTGCCTGCTATTGGTTTTAACGGTGTTCGACGGTGTTCTAAGGTGTTCGACGAACAGTTCGACGAACAGTTCCTCGAACATCCCGGTGTTCGACGAACCGAACCGAACCCGAACACTACGGGGGTGGCTCAACACTAATCCTAAAAAAAGGATCGAGGGCATCCTTCCACATCAGATTACCTGGAAGCAAGAAGTGTTGTTCAGTGGGTGGCAAGTCAATGTTTGCTTGCTTCTCAGACTTGTACAAGTGTTCTGTAGTGAGCTTCACTTCCTCTGTGAGATTAACAGATTGTTAGGGGATTAAAATGTCACAAATAAAACAGCAACAGGAGAAATCAGAAAACATGTAACTGTATTCTAAACTCTAGCGTTATGCCTCTCAGCCATGCTAGAAGTGGATCTCCTAGAATGTGATAACCGGACTGAGTACCCCCACTACTTCTGCTCCCCGGAGGTTACATGGCCATCCCCCTTGGCCAATGAAGGACTATGGGTGACCCGCTGAAGCCCACCCAGTAGCGTGAGGTGCCTGCTCAGGTACAGAGCTCCAATTCCTGACAGTACCCATCCCCCCTCTTAAGGAGAGACCTCTTGACTCTAAGCACCCGGTGTGCCAGGAAACCTGCCATGGAATTTGGTTATCAACTCATTGGCATGAATGCGCACCTTGGGGACCCATGACCTCTCTTCCGCTCCATACCCCTTCTGGTGAATTAAATATTGAAAGGAATTCCACACTTTGTTGATTCCAGAAATCTTTTTGACCTCCTACTCTTCCTTACTATTCACTAGGACAAGACTTGGGGAGAAGGAAAGGGGGGGGGGAGGCAGCATCTGTTTCTGAGTTTTCAAAAATTGATTTTATGCTATAATTTTGTACGATCTAAAGATTGGTCCACTTGCAATCAGTCTTCATAGTAGTGCACATAAGGCTAGGGTGGGGTTACATTATTTGTCATGGTTTTCTTTCTATGCTGAATAGCCTCATCTTCCTCTGTAACCTGCCTCTTCCTAGAGATTTCTTCTTTTGGTTTTGCTTTTTGTTTATACTTTCCTTCTCTGACTTGTTCTCCTGCGTCTTGGAGGAATCTTTTCTAGTATGACCATATCATGTCCTGAAGTCTCCAATAGCATTCTAACCTGTGGGATAATCAATGGCTCTGGCAATTCTGGAGATATTTCCATCATCCCAAAAAAAAGGATCGAGGGCATCCTCCATCATCTACATCAGATTACCTGGAAGCAAGAAGTGTTGTTCAGTGGGTGGCAAGTCAATGTTTGCTTGTTTCTCAGGCTTGTCCAAGTGTTCTGTAGTGATCTTCACTTCCTCTGTGACATGAACAGATTTTTAGGGGATTAAAATGTCAAGAAAAAAGCAACGAATATACTATGATATAAAAAAAGAAGCCCCAGGGCTCAATAGACTGCCAGTAAATTTGGTAATGCAGCAAAAAATAGACTTAAAATATAACTTTTAATGTGTTCATTAAAAAGACTACAAACCATATAGACACACATAAGCAAACATGAATTAAAATAGTCCTAGCCCAATGGGGGAAGATAATACCATTAGTTATACAATTCAAGGGCAATATCTTTCTCAGTTCACTTTACCTAAACCACAAAATGCTCCTGTTAAGAGATATTATGTGTGTGTGTGTGTGTGTAGATAGATAGATAGATAGATAGATAGATAGATAGATAGATAGATAGATATAGAGAGAAAAGTGAAATAAAAGGAACAGTCTCACAAGTCCAGAAGCACCGGACCTGTCTGGATGGTCATCAGTAGCTGACCCTATTATGCCCTAATTTCTCAGGCTGCCCCTAGGACCCCAAGACTCCCGCCCTTACAAGGGCAGTCCACAGCTGGCCCTCTGTCTTTAGTCAGCCCTACAATAACCCTAAATATACCTCCCGACGCGTTTCCTCAACATCGGGTGATTCATCAGGGGAATGGCACATAATCTCAATGATACAGGGTATGGTATCCCTCCATCAGGCTATAGAAAAATGCAATGGCAACAGACCATGGGTTAGTTACCTTATATATGTTCAAATACAATCAGTAAAGACGCCTGTCATGTGTGTAATTACAGGTACCTGTGGTCCCATTGGACAATGCTACAGGTAAGAACATCAGCCAATCATGGCATATATGTAAATCCCTTATATAAACAAAGAATGGTGTAAAGTCACCCCATAAATGCTGTTTCCAGCACATATTAGACATATCATTCCCCCATCTCCACAGATGCAAAGCGGTCCAACTGCTAAAGCACATATTCATTGCATGCCTGTCCACTCCTGTACATTTATACCCCATAGCACGCTGTCCCCATGGTTACGGGGTGCACGCCCCACAGTGTATCACTTCCTGTGTGTCTGCCCACATTGGATCAGGCTGCCATGTCTGTGGAACTCATTATGCGCTCCACTGACATCATTTCCGGTCACCTGATCCGAGGCAGTAGAATCATTTCCGGTCTCCGTAGAGCGCAAACATCCCCTTCTTTCAATACTGGGTATCCATGACCGGTTTAACTCCATGTGTCACAGATCTGGCCCCAGGTGCAGCAGCATACATTTGAGCCTCATCATTATATACTACACGCAAGACTCGTACTAAAAGCAACTGATCCATTGGGATCGCAGTGCATAAGAAAAGATTATAAAGGAAGTACAGCTATGTTCATGACCCTGATTAAGTGTATATTTGTGGTTGATAAAACCCCAAGGAGAGGGCTAGTCCACTGGGACCCAGCTTTCTTATTCAAGGGGGGGGCATACAAATTGATGCTTGCAAGTTCAGCACAGCATTCTAGCTCACTACTACCAGTTATTCCACTTATTCATAGCCCAGTCATTTACATAGAGGACAGATTATTTAAGTTAGCCATACAAGGGGCAGTGGAGAAACTGCGAAAGCAAGATAGCAAGGGAAGTTAATATGTACATACGGCGTATCGTTCAATTGGTATTTAGGTAGACGTTTATAAGACCAAGGAGGGGGCATATAGCCTATATATACAACAGAGTACAAAAAAGAGGTTAATAAGAAACAAAAAAATAAAGTACCAAAGGAAGGTTAGTGGGTAAGAGATACGCTCCTAGATAAAACAACCAAATGTAAGTTGTTCGTTGAGGCTGTGGGGGGCCATTGTCTTGAGTTGAAATATCCATCTCTCTTCTTTTTGTAGGATTAGGCAATCCCAGTCACCTCCCCTCTGGGGTCTGGGAACCTTCTCAATCCCCATAAAAAGAATAGCCTTTTTATCACCTCCATGAGCTTCATTGATGTGTCTTGCAATTGGGGTCTCCCTTTTATGTTCTCTATCACCCAAGTGCTCGCCTATCCTCCGTCTGAGCTCTCGTTTAGTCTTGCCAATGTACTCAAGACCACACTGGCATGTGCCCTTGTTAACAACCCCTTGTGTGTGACAGTTGATAAAATCCAACACCCGAAATTCTCTATCGATATTAGTGCCCCTAAAGATTTTACCACATTGAATAGAAGAGCATGCAACACACTTGCCACACTTGTAGCATCCCTTGATCTGTGAGCTGAGCCAGGACTCCTGTCTCGGAGCAGAGTAATGACTGTGTACCAGTCTGTCTTGAAGAGAACGGCACTTTTTATAGGGAATATGAGGGTAACCTCCTAGGAACTAAGAAATGTCCCCATCCATTTCCAGGATGGGCCAGTACTTAACAGAGAATTTCTTTTGCCTCCCTGGCTCCATTCCCAAACGTTGCAATAAATCTCAGCACTTCTCCATCACCATTCTTAGCCCCAGGGGTCAACAAGCTAGAACTTCTAGATTTACTTTTCTTGTAAGCCTGATGTACTATTTTATTGGGGTATCCCCTTTCGTGAAACCTGTTCTGTAGGTCGGCGGCCTGTTCCTCAAAAGCCTGGCTGGTAGAACAATTTCTGCGAGCCTGCAGGTATTGGCCCTTGGGGATGCCTTTCTTTAGGGGAACCGGGTGATCGCTTTCCCAGCGGAGTAACAAATTAGTTGCTGTGGGTTTCCGGTAGGTACCTGTCTCCACAAGGCCATCCCTGCTTTTACAGATCAAAATGTCAAATGATAGGCATGTGGAATTTGCTTCACAGGTAAATTTAAAGCCAATGGGATTATCATTAAGTCCCTTTACAAAGGTTTAAATTCTTCAATGGTGCTCCTCCAGATGACAAATACGTTGTCTATATAACGGGCCCACATCTATTTTCTTGACATCTGGGCAGACCCCTTCCCCAAAGACCATTGTTTCCTCCCACCAGCCCAGGAGCAAATGAGCATATGTGGACGCACAGGGGCTGTCCATCGCTGTGCCCCTGAGCTAGTGGAAGTACTTGCGGTCAAAGGTGAAGAAATTTCTTGTTAGACAAAATTCTAGCGCTCTTAGGAGAAATTCATTATGAGCTCGGCATTGTGTACTCCTCATAGACAAATAATATCTAACCGCCTCCATACCCATATCGTGCGGCATGGAGGAGTATAGGGCCTCCACATCCACACTCGCCAGGATGGTGTCAGGCCCCAATACTACTCCATCCAACTTCTGGAGTAAATCAGCCGTGTCCCTAGTATAGGACTGTAGGGACAGAACAAATGGACGTAGAACTTGATCCAAATATATGCCCAGGTTCTGACACAAGCTGTCAACCCCTGAGACTATCGGTCTCCCTCTAAGGGGGTTAGTACCCTTTTGTATTTTCGATAAACAGTAGAATGTTGCCATCACCGGATTTTTTTGGCAACATAAAGTCAAGCTCGTTTTTATCAATCAATTTATTGTCCAGGCCTTCTTTTAATAGAGTTGTCAATTCACACAGGAAGACAGACATGGGGTTGTTGGGCAAGACCGCATATCCCTGCCTGTCCTGCAGGAGGTCAGTGCACCTAGTGCAATACTGATCAGCATCCAGGACCACCACATTGCCCCCTTTGTCCGAGGGTTTAAATTAAAATGTCAAAATTTCTCCTGTTGCTGTTTTATTTGTAACATGTTTTGAAATAAAAAAACAAAACTGTATTCTAAACTCGAGCGTCATGCCTCCCAGCAGTGCTAGAAGTGTATCTCCTAGAATGCAATATCTGGACTGAGCGAGCACCCCACTAGCTCCACTCCCCTGTAAGTAACATTGCCATCCCCCATGGCCAGTGAAGGGTGACCTGCCAGAGCCTGCCCAGAAGCCTCAGGTGCCCGCTCTTGTACAGAGCTACCATTCCTGACAGTTTCACCCCCCCACCAGAGGCCTCTAGACACTCCTCACCTGGTTTGCCAGGAAATTTGGCAGGAATGCGCCTTTTTGGGGACCCATGAGCTCTCTTCGGTCTATACCCCTTCCAATGAATTAAATGTTGAATGGAATTCCACACTTTTCTGTGATCAACCGTTTTTGACCATTTTTTTGTTCTAGCAGTGTATCAACTAAAATGTAACTTTTTTTTGATCAATATTAAAGTACTGAAGTGCATATGCTCACATCTACAAAATAGAAAATACTAAAACCACATTAGGAGTGACCTGTTGACTCAATTTTACTCTCCATATAAAGTATGTAGTGATACTACTAGCATCCTATTTTGGTTGTTTTATTTTGCAACCAATATATGCATGTGTTTACCTGTATAATCATGTGAATATGCAAACTAGTTACAAAGTCGTCATCCGTATAAAACAAACTGAATGGTGTGCCTTATCTCTATACACCCTTACAGCAAAAATATTTCCCATAGGGCCAGTAAAGGCTCGGGTTCTGGGTTAGGATAAACATGCGATGCTCTTGAAAAATGGAAAGAAAATTAATCGGTATGAACATCAATACCACAATGCAGCTAAATATAGTGTTGGGATCCTCCTCTTACTGCCCCTCAAAGTACACTTATTGTATTTAGGGATAACAACCCATACGCAGTGTGAATAGGGGTATTGACCAAACACTTTTAGAATCCCTATGGCAAATACCAAATTATACAAGCATGGGATAATGTAGGGCATAACACCACAAAAAAAAAAAAATATGGATCTCACCCCAGGGGATAGATGGAGACTGAACAGTGGTTACTATTATGGTGAGTAACCCTTCCTCAGAACCACCTGAAGCTTTTTTTTTCGAATACATCAGGGGCCTATTGTTCCTTTTCATTATATCCACCGGGGGCTGTGAGAATTTCCCAGATAGCAGCTCTGTTCTATGGCTAATGGACAGGCCCATCTTTTAAATATAGAGCTCTTCACTCTGTATGGCCACAGCGTGTCACGTGCTTCTGCCCCGGTGCACACCACTTCCACCTCTTGTGGCACGCATTCAGGTTTCGGCCTGGGACGCAAACATCACATCCGGAGATATGGCTGTGATGATACCTCCCTCTCCATGTAATGCATACATGCCGCGCTCTGGAGCGCAATCGTCACATCCGGGGCTGCCACGGTGACAGTGTAACCGGCCCGAATACTCTGTCTCTCAATACATATACTGCACCTCCTCTCCATTACCTGGGTAATGGACTGCTTGTTACACAGCATCTGCACTTGCCTCCACACTGGGGGGATCTTTTTGGCATGGTATATACGTGGTCCATACATCAATACCACAAAGCTCTCAATAGGCATATATACAGGATAAACACCGTACATCCACGGATAGGTACTTGCCAAGAGGTTTATCCTCTGATTGGACATACAGTTGTGCTCAAAAGTTTACATACCCCGGCAGCATTTTTCCTTTCTTGGTCTTTTTTCAGAGAATATGAATGATGACAAAAACACTTTCTCCACTCATGGTTTTTGGTTGGGTGAAGCCATTTATTGTCAAACTACTGTGCTTTCTCTTTTTAAATCTTAATGACAACCAAAAACATCATAATGACCCTGATCAAAAGTTCACATACCCCAGTTCTTAATACTGTGTATTGGCCCCTCTAACATCAGTGACAGCTTGAAATCTTTTGTGTAGTTGTGGAGGAGATTCTTTATTTTTTCAGATAGTAAAGCTACCCATTCTTCTTGGCAAACAGCCTCCAGTCCCTGTAAATTCCTCAGCTGTCTAGCATGAACTGCTCGCTTGAGATCTCCCCAGAGTGGCTCAATGATATTGTGGTCGGGAGACTGAGATGGCCACCCCAGAACTTCATTCTGTTCTGCTGTAGGCAATGACAGATCGACTTGGCCTTATGGTTTGGATTGTTGTCATGTTGGAACGTCCAAGTACGTCCGATGCGCAGCTTCTGGGCTGATGAGTGCAAATTTGCCTCCAATAGTTGCTGATAACATGCTGCATTCATCTTTCCTACAACTTTTACCAAGTTTCCTGTTCCTCTGTAGCTCACACATCCCCAAAACATCAGCGATCCACCTCCGTGCTTTACTATAGGAATGGTGTTCCTTTCGTCATAGGTCTTGTTGACCCCTCTCCAAATGTAACAAAAAAGTTCAAGGTTGGTCTCCTCACTCCAAATTGCCTTGTTCCAGAAGTTTTGAGGCTTGTCTCTGTAATGATTGGGTATTGTAGGCGAGATGCTTTGTGGCATTTGTGCTGTAATGGCTTTCTTCTGGCAACTCAACCATGCAGCCTGTTTTTTCTTCCAGTGCCTCCTTATTGTGCATCTTGAAACAGCCACACCGCTAGTTTTCAGAGTCCTGAATTTCAGCTGATGTTTGTGGGTTTTTCTTTGCAACCCAAACAATTTTCCTGGCAGTTGTGGGAGACATATTTGTTGGTCTACCTTACCGTGGTTTGGTTTTTACAGAGCCACTGATTTTCCATTTGTTAATGCCAGTCAGCAGCATTCAAACTGATTATCAATTCCTTGGATATCTTTTTGTATCCCTTTCCTGTGTTATACAGTTCAACTACCTTTTCCTGTAGATACGTTGACAATTCTTTTGCTTTCCCCATGACTCACAAGCCAGAAACATCAGTGGCTGGATCCCAGAAACTCACTCAGCTTTTATGCACACATGCTGGTTACAAGCAAAAAGGTCACAGGTGAGGATGTCATCTTTTTAGTAGCCATTTAAACCCATTTGTGTCAAATTCTGTGCATGTTATCAGGCCAAAATCACCAGGGTATGTGAACTTTTGAGCACAACGGTAGGACATGATGCACAAGGTTATATCAGATTAGCATGTTGTCCATTTTGGTGTGGAAGTAAGTGCACCAAAAATATACAAGATTAGTAACGTAATCTCCAAATGGAGATACAAAAAACCCTGGGAGTGTATGACATTGATATCACTCAGAGCATGCAGTGGGAAAATACAGGCTAGATATGTGGGCTACCATACACAAAAAATATACAAGATTAGTAACGTAATCTCCAAATGGAGATACAAAAAACCCTGGGAGTGTATGACATTGATATCACTCAGAGCATGCAGTGGGAAAATACAGGCTAGATATGTGGGCTACCATACACAAAAAACAATAGATTCAATTGGACACCGGCCCTGAAAAAAGAGAAAATTAGAGATGGGTAATAGGGACAGATGGCACAATACTGCCAAACCCTCATACTGACCCTCACTGAGCTGCACCCTAATATCCTACGCCAGTGGTGCCATCACTCTACTGCGGCTGTCCCTGCCTTGTTCACCCTATCAATTAACAAAGTGTCTAATGTCATAGGTAGTGCCTGTAACATTTCCTGTAAACCATTTACCCTGCATAATAAATTCACAGGATTTACAGCCCCCACATCGGAAGCATTCCCTAATCTCTCGATCCAACCACGATCGGGTTTTTTCGGGCTGAAAATGGCTATGAACTAATCGGTCTCTTGAAGATCTACCTCTTCGATAAATTTAAGCCCATTTGCTAGATTGTTTGACCTCATACTCTTCTTGACCATTAACTAGGACAGGGCTTTTGGAGTATCAAGGAGGGACCATCTGTTTCTGAGTTTTCGAAAAATTCTTATTCTATAATTTATACGATCTGAGGGTAGTCCACTTGCAAACACTGAGTCTTCATAATGCACATAAGATGAGGGTGGAGTTACATTATTTGTCATGGTTTTCTTTCTAGGCTGAATAGCCTAATCTTCTCTGGAACCTGCCTCTTCCTAGAGATTTCTTCTTTTGGTTTTGCTTTTTGTTTATACTTACCTTCTCTATGGCGTTCTCTCCTGCTTCTTGGAGGAATCTTTTCTAGTACGACCATATCAGTTCCTGAAGTCTCCAATAGCATTCTCACCTGTGGGATAATCAATGGCTCTGGCAATTCTGGAGATATTTCCTTCATCCTAAAAAAAGGATCGAGGGCATCCTCCATCATCTACATCAGATTACCTGGAAGCAAGAAGTGTTGTTCAGTGGGTGGCAAGTCAATGTTTGCTTGTTTCTCAGGCTTGTACAAGTGTTCTGTAGTGATCTTCACTTCCTCTGTGAGATGAACAGATTTTTAGGGGATTAAAATGTCACAAATAAAACCGCAACAGGAGAAATCAGAAAACATGTTTGAAATAAAAAAACTGTATTCTAAACTCTAGTGTCATGCCTTCCAGCAAGGCTAGAAGTGTATCTCCTAGACTGCCATATCCGGACTGAGCGAGCACCCTCACTAGCTCTGCTCCCCAGAGGTGACATGGCCATCCCCCTTGGCCAGTGAAGGGCGATGGCTGACCCACCAGAGCCCGCCCAGAAGCGTGAGGTGGGGGCCTGCTCAGGTACAGCGCTAACTTTCCTGACAGTACCCTCTCCCCTCTTGAGAGAACTCCCAGACTCTCATTATCTGGTTTGCCAGGGAGTTGGCATGGAATTCGGCAATTAACTCATTGGCATGAATGCGCCCCTTGGGGACCCATGACCTCTCTTCCAGGCCATACCCCTTCCAATTAATGAAATATTGAATGGAATTCCACACTTTACTGGAACAACAATTTGTTTGGGCGCATGCTCTTCCTGACCATCCACTAGGACAGGGCTCGAGGGGGGTGGGGGAGTGAGAATGAGGGACCATCTGTATGTAAGTTTTTGAAATGATTTTATTCTATAATTTATACGATATAAAAATCATCCACTTGCAAACACTGAGTCTTCATTGTGCACATAAGACGAGGGTGGGGTTATATTATTTGTCCTGGTTTTCTTTCTAGGCTGAATAGCCTCATCTTCCTCTGTAACTTCTCTCTTCCTAGAGATTTCTTCTTTTGGTTTTTCTTTGTTTATACTTTCCTTCTCTATTGCTTGCTCTCCTGCTTCTTGGAGGAATCTTTTCTAGTACGACCATATCTGGTCCTGAAGTCTCCAATAGCATTCTAACCTGTGGGATAATCAATGGCTCTGGCAATTCTGGAGATATTTCCATCATTCCAAAAAAAGGATCGAGGGCATCCTTCCACATCAGATTACCTGGAAGCAAGAAGTGTTGTTCAGTGGGTGGCAAGTCAATGTTTGCTTGCTTCTCAGGCTTGTACAAGTGTTCTGTAGTGATCTTCACTTCCTCTGTGAGATGAACAGATTTTTAGGGGATTAAAATGTCACAAATAAAACAGCAACAGGAGAAATCAGAAAACATGTAACTGTATTCTAAACTCTAGCGTCTCGCCTCTCAGCGATGCTAGAAGTGTATCTCCTAGAATGCGATATATATCCTGACTGAGCGAGCTCCACTCGCATGGCCAGTGAAGGGTGATGGCAAGCCTGCCCAGGTACGGAGCTACCATTCCTGACAGTGACTGCACACTTTTTGTGAAAAGCCTGGACAGCCCCTTAAGTTTAATTTTTTTTCTCGCTAATTCATAAAATTTCCCATTTTAATAAAACACAAGGCTTGAATATCTCATTTACCCATGAGAAAGATGATTAACAATTTGATTCTTGCGTAATCACTTACTGTATTTCTTATTTTACTTTTAGCCAAAAGCCGATTTCATTTGGAAAGATAATGGGTCACTTTACAAATGATGATTTCCTGCCATATCTGACTGTTTTTTCATTTTTCTTATGGAAACAGCAGGGAGACATTTCCTATGCGTGCCTGCCTGTACATGGAAAGTAGTATTTTGAAAAGATATACTTCAGTTCTGCAGCATCTTTAAACACACTGTTGGTATGAATCAGAAAAACCTCATTTACACTATTTGGGAACATTGCCTAAAAGTTTTTTCCTTCTAATGTCTTGTTCACACATCGTAGATTTTTTTTTTTTCCCCACGTGTTTCAATCGTAAAAAAAAAAGCTGCACTTTACCAGCAAAGTGAATGAGATTTCTTAAATCTCATGCACACTGCTTATTTTTTTTCCTTCATATTTGCAGCATGTCATCTCTTTCAGGGTTTTTGCAGGGTTTTTCACACATTCAAATGATTGTTGGAAGGGCAAATTTTGACTGTACAGCCTGATTACCAAAGAGGTGCTTCATTGCAAGCTGAAGATATCTACCCCCAAGACACAGTACAGCTCCATATCAGACTTCTCATGGCAATGGAAGGAGAATATTTTCCATGCCATAGCCGTAAAATCCAAGTCTGACACAATCCATTGATATTCCATGAACGAGGAAGGTTTTCGCATATGTGGCTAAAGTTGCAAACGTTTTGGGAGCTGGCAACCCACAGACACCATCTCGCTGAATTATAGATAGATGGAACTATCTGCGCAATGTATAGAACGATTGAATGATGTTCGGTAAATGATGGCCATATTGTTTCCCTTAGGGGTTCTGTGAGGGGGGGGTGGTGAAGTATAACCAGCAGCAAACAATGTTCTCCTCCTCTGCTAGCAGAAGTTCTAATGGATCTAATTTGTAAGAAGTATCTGTATCCCTTTTTATTATATAGTGTGTTTTTACCTTTTTGTATCTTTTTTTTTTTTTTTTTAATTTTTTTTTTTATGCTAAATCTAAAATTTATTTGCTGTTCTAAACGTATCCACAAACCTGAATTGGGGGCAAGAATAGCTTGATTGAGTTACCCTGTGTATGCCAGAGATCAAGAAGAGTACCGATCAGGAAGTATGTGAGAACTGGCTGTGGGGTACGCTTGACTCATTGTTGGCCTATTGCGATAGGTAAATGGACGAGTGAGTGTGGGAAGCAGAGTCACCCTTTTTAATAGCACCCAAGACACGTGTGTTGCGAGTGAATGATGTGCAGGACAAATTGGTGGAAGTGGTAGGGATGATTCCTGACAGCAATAAGTACTGTACTTCACAGATTCAAGTCACCTAGAAGAACTAGGTTTCAAAAGCTCCCTCTTTCACAATACAAAGATTTAAAAAGAAAATGGACAAACATATTTGGTATCACCATGTCTACAAAAGTTCAGTCCATCAAAATATCACATAATTTAACCAGTACAGTAAATGCTATAAAGTTAGAAATTGAAATACAAAAATTTGCATCTTTGTTAGTTTTCCTCCCCCCCCCCCCTGTATTTTGCAGGTTGACTAGGGTCTGTGGGGTTCTGCCTCAGAGCTCAAAGTCTCCGTTCGCTCACCTTGAGCAGGTTCTGCTGCGTCTGAGGAGACGGAAGCACAGGCTGCATGCGCATTGTGATATGTGGTCCGAGACTTCACTGGCCGGTCGTATTTGCTCACGTTTATTGGTAGCAGTCATAACTTCTGTGTGCTCGATCGTGGAGGGGTAAGACAGGGCTCAAAAAGGTCCCCCGGGGGTCCTGAGGTGCGTTGAGAGGGAATTAAATGTGACCATTGGCCACAATATCAACTGGGTTTAGGGGACTACTTTGGATGGAAGGGTCTGTGATGTGGCTAGACTCGCCGTCCCACAGCATCCGTGTCCGCTCGGTTTCAGAGCCTAGAACTCCACTGTGCCTGGGTGTAGAGGAGCGTGGATGGACAGCTCTTGTGCTTCTCAATGTGGTTTTAATTGTGACCATCTTCTTTTAGCCGCGTTGTAAGTAGATTTGTATGGTGTCCCCTTGGAGCTCAGACTTCCTGCATGTTACATAACAGGACTCCAGGCCACACCCGAGGGATCATCCATTTGAGTTTTCAAATAATGATTTATTCTATAATTTTATACGATCTAAAAATTGTTCACTTGCAAACAGTCTTCATAGTGCACATAAGATGAGGGTGGGGTTACATTATTTATCATGGTTTTCTTTCTAAGCTGAATAGCCTAATCTTCCTCTGTAGCTCACCTCTTCGTGGAGATTTCTTCTTTTGGTTTTGCCTTTTTGTTTATACTTTTCTAGTTTGACCATAGGTCCTGAAGTCTCCAACAGCATTTTTACCTGTGGGATCATCATTGACTCTGGCAATTCAAGAGATATCCCAAAAAAAGGATCAGGAGCATCAGATTATCTGGAAGCAATGTGTTTTTCAGTGGATAGTAAGTCACTGTTTGCTTCTCAGCCTTGTACAAGCATTTTATAGTGATTTTTCACTTCGTCGGAGGAATGAACAGATTTTTAGGGGATGAAAATGACACAAATTAAACTGCAACAGGAGAAATCT
This sequence comes from Phyllobates terribilis, assembly GCF_046119375.1. Classification (NCBI taxonomy): domain Eukaryota; kingdom Metazoa; phylum Chordata; class Amphibia; order Anura; family Dendrobatidae; genus Phyllobates; species Phyllobates terribilis. The sequence goes on from NW_027362768.1 coordinate 119,689,182, forward strand.
GAAAAGTTGTTTAAAATCTAAAAACTGTATTCTAAACTCTAGCATCATGCCTCAACAGCCATGCTAGAAGTGGATCTCCTAGAATGTGATATCCGGACTGAGTACCCCCACTACTTCTGCTCCCCGGAGGTTACATGGCCATCCCCCTTGGCCAATGAAGGACTATGGGTGACCTGCTGGAGCCCACCCAGAAGCGTGAGGTGCCTGCTCAGGTACAGAGCTCCAATTCCTGACAGTACCCACCCCCCCTCTTAAGGAGAGACCTCTTGACTCGAAGCACCCGGTTTGCCAGGAAACCTGCCATGGAATTTGGTTATCAACTCATTGGCATGAATGCGCACCTTGGGGACCCATGACCTCTCTTCCGCTCCATACCCCTTCTGGTGAATTAAATATTGAAAGGAATTCCACACTTTGTTGATTCCAGAAATCTTTTTGACCTCCTACTCTTCCTTACTATTTATTCACTAGGACAGGACTTGGGGAGAGGGGAAGAGGGTGGGGGTGTGAGGCACCATCTGTTTCTGAGTTTTCAAAAATTGATTTTATTCTATAATTTTATACGATCTAAAGATTGGTCCACTTGCAAACAGTCTTCATAGTAGTGCACATAAGGCTAGGGTGGGGTTACATTATTTGTCATGGTTTTCTTTCTAGGCTGAATAGCCTCATCTTCCTCTGTAACCTGCCTCTTCCTAGAGATTTCTTTTTTTGGTTTTGCTTTTTGTTTATACTTTCCTTCTCTATGGCTTGTTCTCCTGCGTCTTGGAGGAATCTTTTCTGGTAGGACTAGATCAGGTCCTGAAGTCTCCAATAGCATTCCAACCTGTGGGATAATCAATGGCTCTGGCAATTCTGGAGATATTTCCATCATCCCAAAAAAAGAGGGCATCCTCCACCATCTGCATCAGATTACCTGGAAGCGAGAAGTGTTGTTCAATGGGTGGCAAGTCAATGAGGGCATCCTCCACCCTCTGCATCAGATTACCTGGAAGCGAGAAGTGTTGTTCAGTGGGTGGCAAGTCAATGTTTGCTTGTTTCTCAGGCTTGTACAAGTGTTCTGTAGTGATCTTCACTTCCTCTGTGACATGAACAGATTTTTAGGGGATTAAAATGTCAAGAAAAAAAGCAACGAATACACTTTGATATAAAAAAGAAGCCCCAGGGCTTAATAGACTGCCAGTAAATTTGGTAATGCAGCAAAAAATTGACTTAAAATATAACTTTTAATGTGTTCATTAAAAAGACTACAAACCATATAGACACACATAAGCAAACATGAATTAAAATAGTCCTCGCCCAATGGGGGAAGAAAATACCATTAGTTATACAATTCAAGGGCAATATCTTTCTCAGTTCACTTTACCTTAAACCACAAAATGCTCCTGTTAAGAGATATTATCTGTAGATAGAGAGAGATATAGATAGAAAAGTGAAATAAAAGGAACAGTCTCAAGTCCTGCAGCACGGGTCTTTCCATCCAGAAACACCGGACCTGTCTGGATGGTCATCAGTAGCTGACCCTATTATGCCCTAATTTCACAGGCTGCCCCTAGGACCCCAAGACTCCCGCCCTTACAAGGGCAGTCCACAGCTGGCCCTCTGTCTTTAGTCAGCCCTACAATAACCCTAAATATACCTCCCGATGCGTTTCCTCAACATCGGGTGATTCATCAGGGGAACGGCACATATAATCTCAATGATACAGGGTATGGTATCCCGCCATCAGGGTATAGAAAAATGCAATGGCAACAGACCATGGGTTAGTTACCTTATATATGTTCAAATACAATCAGTAAAGACGCCTGTCATGTGTGTAATTACAGGTACCTGTGGTCCCATTGGACAATGCTACAGGTAAGAACATCAGCCAATCATGGCATATATGTAAATCCCTTATATAAACAAAGAATGGTGTAAAGTCACCCCATAAATGCTGTTTCCAGCACATATTAGACATATCATTCCCCCATCTCCACAGATGCAAAGCGGTCCAACCGCTAAAGCACATATTCATTGCATGCCTGCAGGGCCGGCCCGAGAAATTACGGCGCCCTAGACGAAACTATTTTGTTGCGCCCCTACTATTCTTGGCAGTAGATGAAAACTTGGGATATAAATTTAGGAGCAAAATAAACCACAACAACAATAATTAATTAACTCTCTCCTAACTCTTTAATCTTCTGAGAAGTTGTATAGGACAAATATATACAAAGTAATCAATAATACAAAACAAAAACGACCATTGGTAATTAAAATTTTTGTTTCCTTGCCTTTTTTTTTTTGAAAAGGATGACACTAAGTCACCGAGATTAATTTGTTTAGCAACTTCAGATTCTATCGAAATTGTTGCCAACCCAACCAACCTCTCTTGCGTCATATTTGCCCTTAAATATGTTTTAATTAGCTTTAGTTTTGAGAAGCTTCTCTCTCCTGAGGCCACGGACACAGGCAGAGTCAAAAGAATTCTTAGAGCCACCACCAGGTTGGGGACACTTTCTTTCAAGTCAGGTTTAAGCAAAAGTTCAAGAATTTCTTTTGGTGATGAATCTTCTGGAACACGTCTTGACATTGCCTGCATTTCACCACATAGCTCTATGGCATCGATATCTTTTACTTCGTTGTGTGTAAGAGACTTTTCCAGAGCTTTTCCCTTATCCAGAACAAATTTGCTTGGTTTTCCCTCAAGTGAACGGATGTGGTACAAAAATCCAAATTTCAATTCTATTTCTTTCAGCTGAGTGAACCGCTCATCAACTGAATTTATAGCAGTATCTAAGATCGCAAAGTAAAAGTTAATTTTGAAACTGTTTCTCATCTCTTATGGGCTCATCTTTCCCTTCATAAGAGAACTGTCTGTTTTTTTTTCTTTAAACGTTTTGGCGCAGAACTTGACTCAAAATTAGCTGGTATGCCAAGCTCTTCTGCGATTTCCCTCGCATCAACTAACAGCTTCTCAAACTCTTCATCGCTTCTTAATGATTGCAGATATTTCTTTGTTTTGTCAAGGTGTTGAGAAGTCGCAGCTAAATCGAATTCTTGTGACTGAAGTAACTTACTTGTCAAATTGATTTCGTACAAAATGTTGAACCATACTAGAACAGATGTAACAAAAGAAAAGGTTCCAACTTGTTTAGCAAGACCTTGAGCTTCTAGCCGGGAGACATTTCCAGAGCTTCCTGTGAGACTAATATTTTCTGCTATGTCCATTAGGGCATCATGGACTTCGCTCAATTGATAATGGAGGGGGGCCAGAGCATCAATTCTACTTTTCCACCTTGTTTCGCTTAGAGGTTTTAGAGTCAGAGATGGCAAATGACGCACGAGTACTTCCCAACGCTGAGTTGACTAAGAGAAAAATACGTAGAGATTTTGAACTAACAGGAAAAAAGTTGTCGCTCCAAAACAACATTTAGCGGCATCGTTGACGACTAAGTTTAGAGAATGGGAGCTGCAAGGCACAAAGAATGCACGTGGGTTTATGTCCAAAATTCGTCTTTGTAGTCCAATGTTTTTTCCCTTCATGTTGCTCCCATTGTCGTAGCCTTGCCCTCGTAAGTTGTCCACAGAGAGCGACAGTTCTTCACATTTGTTCAAGACAGCGGCTGTCAAACCACCTCCAGTTGTATCAGAAACAGGAATGAATCCCAAGAAGTGCTCTTTAATTTCAAACTTTTTGTCTTCTGATGTGGAAACAAACCGAGCAATGATAGTCATTTGTTCAAAATGAGACACGTCAGAAGTACAATCCAGCACTACAGAAAAGTATTTTGCAGTTTTGACATCATCAAGAATCTTTTCCTGAATACCATTACTTAGCAGTTGAATCATCTCATTCTGTATGGTTTTTCCCAAATAATGTGCATGAATCTTTGTCACAATTTTCCGAATGTGCTCACACATGACGGGATCGAACATAGCCAAATACTCCACAAATTTCAAAAAGTTCCCATTATTGGATGCAAACAATGCATCATTTGATCCACGGAACACTAAGTTTTGCATACCTAGTACCCTCACTAGAGCTATCAACCGTTCTAAAATTTGATGCCAGTATTTTTCTTGCTCTTCAATTTTGCGTAAGTGTTCTTCGTCAATGGTCTTGTTCATCTTAAGTCTATTTTCGAGTTCCTTCCATTTTTGAAAGCTAATCATGTGATCATAGCTTTTTTCGTGGCTGGCTAAAATAGCAGATATGTTTTTCCAGTCATTTACACCATCAGTACCTAAAGGCTGAGCGTTTGATGATTCCTAGTTGAAGTGATGAGTCTGGAATCAACGTGCAGCAAAAACAAAAAACTGAATTTTTCTGAATAGAATATGTTAGCCAATTGCATTCAAGACTTTCACCATTGACAAGACGACGTTTATAGTGAACACAAGAAAATTTTCTACGATTAGTGTCCAAAGGAAAATCGAAATATTTAACTTGTGTGGGGCCGAGTTTTACTACATCTAGGCGTAAGTCATCATTGATTACGGTCCACGTAGCGGGATCGTCCGAATAGTCTTTGCGTAGTATTTCTATAGATGTACCAGCCTCCATGTCAGTACTGGTACTTTGATCAGATCTACCACCAGATATTGATGGTTGTAGTTCACTATTTTCAGCATGAGAAGCAAATTCTATTTCCACATTCGATATTTCCGAGGCAACAGAAGCCTGTTGTTCCAACGTTTGGAATTCCGCATCTTCATTTCTATTGCTTAGATATTTTAAAAATGACCCTTTGATTTTTGAAAGTGATTTCTCCTCCTCAGCTTTTCTTTTACAGCTCTTAAACCCCGAAAGTTTTTTCTTCTTATCAGCCATGACTCGTTACAACACACAGCATTTACCTAAAAGTTAACGCGCCGATTAAAATTATCTGAACATTATATAATACGATTTTACTTAAGACAAAAACCACAAATTTCTTAAACAATTTCCAATGTTTCCAATATTTTTGAAAATCAAAACAATATACCGACCTCGCAGCGCCTAACACTTCAGAACCTAGGCCAAAAATTTACTAAAAACCTCCTATTTTCTATTTGCATTCATGAAACCTCATGGAACAATGAATCTAATGAATATACAAAATAACAGCAATGGCTTGCATGATAAAGCATGCAAACAGTAGAGACATACCTCGAAAATATTATAATCGTGCGCGCCGATATGCAAAAAACGTAGATACTATCTCCCTTGCCTTAGCTGGCCTGACTGGCAGTCCAGGCAGTCTACGCCAATGAGTCAAAACAGACTCCTCCCACTAGCGCATCGACTGCTAATGACATCTATCAATATAATCGCCAACTAGTACCTAGTTCCTAAAGTCCAAACTACGTTTAAATAGGCCATATGGTACACCTACCTTTTAAGTATACGTATTTTTTTCTCTCGGGCGCCCCCTTAGTGTAGTGTGTGCATTTTTGGTTGTTTGCTTTGCTTTGCCCTCATTTGAAAACTTAGGAGCAAAATAAATGCGCGGGATCAAACACCTGTCAGCAGACGATGCAAACGACTCACGTCCATAGTTTAGCGCCTCCTTTCCGTGCGTAAATTGAAGCTCAACGGTTTTTCTTTTAAATTTATGGTAAAAAAATTTATGTACACTTTTTTCTTTCCATCCCTAAAACTTTTTGCCTTTTGAAAAGATTTTTTTATAATTTTTTCTATTTTTTCTCTGGCGCCCCCTTATGGTCGGCGGCCGCCTAGTTCGCCTATACATTCGGGCCGGCCCTGCATGCCTGTCCACTCCTGTACATTTATACCCCATAGCACGCTGTCTCCATGGTTACGGGATGCACGCCCCACAGTGTATCACTTCCTGTGTGTCTGCCCACATTGGATCAGGCTGCCGTGTCTGTGGAACTCATTATGCGCTCCACTGACATAATTTCCGGTCACCTGATCCGAGGCAGTAGAATCCTTTCCGGTCTCCGTGGAGCGCAAACATGCCCTTCTTTCAATACTAGGTATCCATGACCGGTTTAACTCCATGTGTCCCAGATCTGGCCCCAGGTGCAGCAGCATACATTTGAGCCTCATCATTATATACTACACGCAAGACTCGTACTAAAAGCAACTGATCCATTGGGAACGCAGTGCATAAGAAAAGATTATAAAGGAAGTACAGCTATGTTCATGACCCTGATTATTAAGTGTATATTTGTGGTTGATAAAACCCCAAGGAGAGAGCTAGTCCAGTTGGAACCGGCTTTCTTATTCAAGGGGGGGGCATACAAATTGATGCTTGCAAGTTCAGCACAGCATTCGAGCTCACTACTACCAGTTATTCCACTTATTCATAGCCCAGTCATTTACATAGAGGACAGATTCTTTAAGTTAGCCATACAAGGGGCAGTGGAGAAACTGCGAAAGCAAGATAGCAAGGGAAGTTAATATGTACATACGGCATATCGTTCAATTGGTATTTAGGTAGATGTTTATAAGACCAAGGAGGGGGCATATAGCCCATATATACAACAGAGTACAAAAAAGAAGTTAATAAGAAACAAAAAAATAAAGTACCAAAGGAAGGTTAGTGGGTAAGAGATACGCTCCTAGATAAAACAACCAAATGTAAGTTGTTCGTTGAGGCTGTGGGGGGCCATTGTCTTGAGTTGAAATATCCATCTCTCTTCTTTTTGTAGGATTAGGCGATGCCAGTCACCTCCCCTCTGGGGTCTGGGAACCTTCTCAATCCCCATAAAAAGAATAGCCTTTTTATCACCTCCATGAGCTTCATTGATGTGTCTTGCAATTGGGGTCTCCCTTTTAAGTTCTATATCACCCAAGTGCTCGCCTATCCTCCGTCTGAGCTCTCGTTTAATCTTGCCAATGTACTCAAGACCACACTGGCATGTGCCCTTGTTAACAACCCCTTGTGTGTGACAGTTGATAAAATCCAACACCCGAAATTCTCTATCGATATTAGTGCCCCTAAAGATTTTACCACATTGAATAGAAGAGCATGCAACACACTTGCCACACTTGTAGCATCCCTTGATCTGTGAGCTGAGCCAGGACTCCTGTCTCGGAGCAGAGTAATGACTGTGTACCAGTCTGTCTTGAAGAGAACGGCACTTTTAATAGGGAATATGAGGGTAACCTCCTAGGAACGGAGAGCTGTCCCCATCCATTTCCAGGATGGGCCAGTACTTACGGATAATTTCTTTTGCCTCCCTGGCTCCATTCCCAAAGGTTGCAATAAATCTCAGCACTTCTCCATAACCATTCTTAGCCCCAGGGGTCAACAAGCTAGATCTTCTAGATTTACTTTTCTTGTAAGCCTGATGTACTATTTTATTGGGGTATCCACTTTCGTGAAACCCGTTCTGTAGGTCGGCGGCCTGTTCCTCAAATGTCTGACTGGTAGAACAATGTCTGCGAGCCTGCACGTATTGGCCCGTGGGGATGCCTTCCTTTAGGGGAACCGGGTGATTGCTTTCCCAGCGGAGTAACAAATTAGTTGCCGTGGGTTTCCGGTAGGGAACTGTTTCCACAAGGCCATCCCTGCCTTTACAGATCAAAACATCAAAGGGTAAGGCGTATGGAATTTGCTTCACAGGTGAATTTAAAGCCAATGGGATTATCATTAAGTCCCTTTACAAAGATTTAAATTCCTCAATGGTGCCCCTCCAGATGACAAATACGTTGTCTATATAACGGGCCCACATCTATTTTCTTGACATCTGGGCAGACCCCTTCCCCAAAGACCATTGTTTCCTCCCACCAGCCCAGGAGCAAATTGGCATATGTGGGCGCACAGGGGCTGCCCATCGCTGTGCCCCTGAGCTAGTGGAAGTACTTGCGGTCAAAGGTGAAGAAATTTCTTGTTAGACAAAACTCATTATGAGCTCTGCATTGTATACTCCTCATAGACAAATAATATCTAACCGCCTCCATACCCATATCGTGCGGCATGGAGGAGTATAGGGCCTCCACATCCACACTCGCCAGGATGGTGTCAGGCCCCAATACTACTCCATCCAACTTCTGGAGTAAATCAGCCGTGTCCCTAGTATAGGACTGTAGGGACAGAACAAATGGACGTAGAACTTGATCCAAATATATACCCAGGTTCTGACACAAGCTGTCAAGCCCTGAGACTATCGGTCTCCCTCTAAGGGGGTTAGTACCCTTATGTATTTTCGGTAAACAGTAGAATGTTGCCATCACTGGATTTTTTTTGGCAACATAAAGTCAAATTCGTTTTTATCAATCAATTTATTGTCCAGGCCTTCTTTTAATAGATTTGTCAATTCACACAGGAAGGCTGACATGGGGTTGTTGGGCAAGACCGCATATCCCTGCCTGTCCTGCAGGAGGTCAGTGCACCTAGTGCAATACTGATCAGCATCCAGGACCACCACATTGCCCCCTTTTGTCCAAGGGTTTAAATTAAAATGTCACAAATAAAACAGCAACAGAAGAAATTTTAACATGTTTGAAATAAAATAACAAAACTGTATTCTAAACTCTAGCGTCATGCCTCCCAGCAGTGCTGGAAGAGTATCTCCTAGAATGCAATATCTGGACTTAGTGAGCACCCCACTAGCTCCGCTCCCCTGGAGGTAACATTGCCACCCCCCTTGGCCAGTGAAGGGTGACCTGCCAGAGCCTGCCCAGAAGCCTGATGTGCCCGCTCTGGTACAGAGCTACCATTCCTGACAACCCCCCCCCCCACACAGAGGCCTCCAGACTCTAAGCACCAGGTTTGCAAGAAAACTTGGCAGGAATGCACCTCTTGGGGACCCATGAGCTCTCTTCGGTCTATACCCCTTCCAATGAATTAAATATTGAATGGAATTCCACATTTTCTGTGATCAACAGTTTTTGACCATTTTTTTGTTCTAGCAGTGTATCAACTAAAATGTAACTTTTTTTTTGATCAATATTAAAGTACTGAAGTGCATATGCTCACATCTACGAAATAGAAAATACTAAAGCCACATTAGGAGTGACCAGTTGACTCTATTTTACTCTCCATATAGAGTATGTAGTGATACTACTAGCATCCTATTTTGGTTGTTTTATTTTGCAAACAATATATGCATGCGTTTACCTGTATAATCAGGTGCATATGCAAGCCAGTTACAAAGTCGTCATCCATATAAAACAAACTGAATGGTGTGCCTTATCTCTATACACCCTTACAGCACCCCTATTTCCCATAGGGCCAATAAAGGCTCGGGTTCTGGGTTAGGATAAACATGCGATGCTCTTGAAAAATGGAAAGAAAATTAATCGGTATGAACCTCAATACCACAATGCAGCTAAATATAGTGTTGGGTTCCTCCTCTTACTGCCCCTCAAAGTACACTTATTGTATTTAGGGATAACAACCCATACGCAGTGTGAATAGGGGTATTGACCAAACACTTTTAGAATCCCTATGGCAAATACCAAATTATACAAGCATGGGATAATGTAGGGCATAACACCACAAAAAAAATAAATAAATAAATGAGATGGATCTCACCCCAGGGGATAGATAGTAACCACTGAGTCTCCATTATGGTGAGTAACACTTCCTCAGAACCACCTGAAGCGTTTTTGTTCGAATTCATCAGGGGCCTATTGTTCCTTTTCATTATATCCACCGGGGACCGTGGGAATTTCCCAGATAGCAGCTCTGTTCTATGGCTAATGGACAGGCCCATCTTTTAAATATAGAGCTCTTCACTCTATATGGCCACAGCATGTCACGTGCTTCTGCCCGGGTGCACACCACTTCCTCCTCTTGTGGCATGCATTCAGGTCTCTGCCTGGGACTCAAACATCACAAACGGAGAGGTGGTAGTGATGACTCCTCCCTCTCATGGAACGCATACATGCCGTGCTCTGGAGCGCAATCGTCACTTCCGGGGCTGCCACAGTGACCGTGTAACTGGCCCTAATACTCTGTCTCTCAATACATATATTGCACCTCCTCTCCATTACCTGGGTAATGGACTGCTTGTTACACAGCATCTGCATTTGCCTCCACACTGGGGGGATCTTTTTGGCATGGTATATACGTGGTCCATACATCAATACCACAAAGCCCTCAATAGGTGTATATACAGGATAAACACCGTACATCCACGAACAGGTACTTGCCAAGAGGGTTATCCTCTGATTAGACATACAGTTGTGCTCAAAAGTTTACATACCTCGGCAGAATTTTTCCTTTCTTGGCCTTTTTACAGAGAATATGAATGATGACAAAAACATTTTCTCCACTCATGGTTATTGGTTGGGTGAAGCCATTTATTGTCAAACTACTGTGCTTTGTCTTTTTAAATCTTAATGACAACCAAAAACATCCAAATGACCCTGATCAAAAGTTCACATACCCCAGTTCTTAATACTGTGTATTGCACCCTCTAATATCAATGACAGCTTGAAATCTTTTGTGGTAGTTGTGGATGAGATTATTTATTTTCTCAGATAGTAAAGCTGCCCATTCTACTTGGCAAAAAGCCTCCAGTCCCTGTAAATTCCTCAGCTGTCTAGCATGAACTGCTTGCTTGAGATCTCCCCAGAGTGGCTCAATGATATTGTGGTCGGGAGACTGAGATGGCCACCCCAGAACTTCATTCTGTTCTGCTGTAGGCAATGACAGATCGACTTGGCCTTATGGTTTGGATTGTTGTCATGTTGGAACGTCCAAGTACGTCCGATGCGCAGCTTCTGGGCTGATGAGTGCAAATTTGCCTCCAATAGTTGCTGATAACATGCTGCATTCATCTTTCCTACAACTTTTACCAAGTTTCCTGTTCCTTTGTAGCTCACTCATCCCCAAAACATCAGCGATCCACCTCCGTGCTTTAGTATAGGAATGGTGTTCCTTTCATCATAGACCTTGTTGACCCCTCTCCAAATGTAACATTTATGGTTGTGGCCAAAAAGTTCAACTTTTGGTTTCCTCACTCCAAATTGCCTTGTTCCAGAAGTTTTGAGGCTTGTCTCTGTGCTGATTGGGTATTGCAGGCGAGATGCTTTGTGGCATTTGCGCAGTAATGGCTTTCTTCTGGCAACTCAACCATGCAGCCCATTTTTCTTCCAGTGCCTCCTTATTGTGCATCTTGAAACAGCCACACCGCTAGTTTTCAGAGTCCTGAATTTCAGCTGATGATGTTTGTGGGTTTTTCTTTGCATCCCAAACAATTTTCCTGGCAGTTGTGGGCGACATTTTTGTTGGTCTACCTGACCGTGGTTTTGTTTTTACAGAGCCCCTGATTTTACATTTGTTAATCAGTTTGAACGCTGCTGACTGGCATTATCAATTCCTTGGATATCTTTTTGTATCCCTTTCCTGTGTTATACAGTTCAACTACCTTTTCCCGTAGATCTGTTGACAGTTCTTTTGCTTTCCCCATGACTCACAAGCCTGAAACATCATTGGCTGGATCCCAGAAACTCACTCAGCTTTTATGCACACATGCTGGTTACAAGCAAAAAGGTCACAGGTGAGGATGTTACCTTTTTAGCAGCCATTTAAACCCATTTCTGTCAAATTCTGTGCATGTTATCAGGTCAAAATCACCGGGGTATGTGAACTTTTAATCAGGGTAATTTGGTTGTTATTAAGATTTAAAAAAACAAAACACGGTAGTTTGACAATAAATGGCTTCACCCAACCAATAACCATGACTGGAGAAATTTGTCATCATTCATATTCTCTGAAAAAAGGCCAAAAGCAAAAATTCTGCCGGGGTATGTAAACTTTTGAGCACAACTGTAGGACATAGTGCACAAGGTTATATCAGATTAGCATGTTGTCCATTTTGGTGTGGAAGTAAGTGCACCAAAAATATACAGGATTAGTAACTTAATCTCCAAATGGAGATACGAAAAACCCTGGGAGTGTATGACATTGATGTCACTCAGAGCATGCAGTGGGAAAATACAGGCAAGTTATGTGGGCTACCATACACACAAAAACAATAGATTCAATGAGACACTGGCCCTGAAAAAGGAGAAAATTGGAGATGGGGAATAGGGACAGATGGATCAATACTGCCAAACCCTCATACTGACCCTCACTGAGCTGCACCCTAATATCCTGCGCCAGTGGTGCCATCACTCTACTGCAGCTGTCCCTGCCTTGTTCATCCTATCAATTTAAGAAAGGGTAAAAGGACAGATGTTCGTTTAAACTGAGTGGGGCAGTAGTTCTTAGTTTGAAAATCCAGCGGGTTTCCTTCTGTAGTATGCGAGTATCGAAATCCCCCTCCTCTGATTGGCGGAAAAATTTTATTGATCCCCATAAGCCCAATTTTCTTAATCACCTTGATACATGGTGTTAATGTGACTAGCCAGGGGGGTATCTCACTTGTTAATGTCCCTGATGCTCTTATCCTTTTTCGAAATTCTTTCTTCGTCTTGCCTATGTACGCCAGTTGCCACACACATGTTGCTTTTGTAGACAATACCTTTTTGTGAGGCAATTAACAAAGTGTCTAATGTCATAGGTAGTGCCTGTAACATTTCCTGTAAACCATTTACCCTGCATAATAAATTCACAGGATTTACAGCCCCCACATCGGAAGCATTCCTAATCTCTCGATTACCACGATCGGGTTTTTTCGGGCTGAAAATGGCTATGAACTAATCGGTCTCTTGAAGATCTACCTCTTCGATGAATTTAAGCCCATTTGCTAGATTGTTTGACCTCATACTCTTCTTGACCATTAACTAGGACAGGGCTTTTGGAGTATGAAGGAGGGACCATCTGTTTCTGAGTTTTCGAAAAATTCTTATTCTATAATTTATACGATCTGAGGGTAGTCCACTTGCAAACACTGAGTCTTCATAGTGCACATAAGACGAGGGTGGGGTTACATTATTTGTCATGATTTTCTTTCTAGGCTGAATAGCCTCATCTTCCTCTGTAACTACTCTCTAACTAGAGATTTCTTCTTTTGGTTTTTCTTTTGTTTACTTTTCTTCTCTATGGCTTATTCTCCTCCTGTGTCTTGGAGGAATCTGCTCTAGTACGACAATATCCGGCCCTGAAGTCTCCAATAGCATGCTAATCTCTGGGATCATAATTAGATCTGGCAATTCTGGAGATATTTCCATCATCCCAAAAAAGGATCGAGGGCATCCTCCAGCATCTGCATTAGCATCAGAATATCTGGAAGCAAAAAGTGGTGTTCAGTGGGTAGTAAGTCAATTCCATTATCTTATTTGCCTTTGCAGCAGCTGCCTGACACTAGCCACCAAACGTGAGCTTGTTGTCCACCAATACACCCAGGTCCTTTTCAGTGACAGTTTTGCCCAGTGTTTTACAATTAAGCATACAATTATACATTTTATTTCTTCTGCCCAAGTGCAGTACCTTACATTTATCAGCCCAAGCTTCTAGTTTACATAGATCCTCCTGTAATATATGTAATATAGAATTGTCCTCTGTATTGATTACCCTGCAGAGTTTAGGGTCATCTGCAAATATTGAAATACTACTGTCTCCTACAAGGTCATTTAATAAATGTTAAAAAGAATCTGACTCGATACTGACCCATCTTACCCCACTGTTAACTGAGACCCAGTCTGAGTGTTTTCCATTAATAACCACCCTTTGTTTCCTATCACCGAGCCAGTTCTTAACCCACATACATATATTTTCCCCTATCCCCATTGTTCTCATTTTATGTATCAACCTTTTGTGTGGAACTGTTTCAAATGCTATTGAAAAGTCCATATACACAACATCCACCTCATTTCCTTGGTCCAGTCCGGAACTTACCTCCTCATAAAAGCTGATCAGATTAGTTTGACAGGAATGGTCCCTCGTAAACCCATGCTGATATTGGGTCATGAGGTTATTCTTCTCCAGATACTCTAGTATAGCATCTCTTAGGAAACCCTCCAGGATTTTACCCACAGTACAGGTTAAGCTTACTGGCCTATAATTTCCTAGTTCAGTTTTTGTCCCCTTTTTGAATATTGGCACCACATTTGCTATACGCCAGTCCTGTGGTACAGACCCTCTTATTATAGAGTCTTTAAAGATTAAAAATAATGGTCTATCTATGACGTTACTTAATTCCTGCAGTACTCACGGGTGTATCCCATCCGGGCCCGGGGATTTGTCAACTTTAGTGATTTTTAGACGCCGCCGTACTTCCTGCTGAGTTAAGCAAGTGACATTTAATGGAGAATTTTTGTCATCACTGATAATGTTTTCTGTCATGCGATTTTCTTGTGTAAAAACTGTTGAAAAAAATATCATTTAGCATATTGGCTTTTTCCTCATCCTAATCCACCATTTCACCCAGACTATTTTTAATGGGGCCAACACTATCATTTTTTAGTTTCTTACTATTTATGTAGTTAAAGAATATTTTGGGATTATTTTTACTTTCTCTGGCAATGAGTGTCTCAATCTTTGCTGCCTTGATTTGGTTTTTTTACAGAAAACATGATTAAAAATGTGCACAAAAGATAAAGGAAATAAAATAAAATTGCCTCGGGATTAGGAGATTATAGCTACATTTGTAGTATATAACAAGTGGCCGTTTCCTTACAGGCGGATTTGAAAAACCGAGAAGAGGTATCAATATACATATAGAATAGGATAAATTACGATCCATCTGAACTGTACTGTCCCGTCAAAGAAATTTATAGATTACCTAATATTGCAAAATAGAATCCTGAGGTTCCCACAGTGGGAATCCAGGAGGTCAAGAAGAGAGCCTTGTAATGTCCTAGTAGAAGATATATTCAAGTTTATGTATCACAATAGGAAACAACCATGTGCATGCAAGCCGGTATTTAAAATAGTTGCTAGTATTATAGAAGATTAGGGTAGATAAGGAAAAATGCATATCATGGAGTGAGCGGTCCATAGGCCTGTATGAGGCCGTGCCAGAAGCCCAAGATTTACTGATACCTATGTATATGGGGTGACTGCAAGGCAGCCGTAGTGGTGCAATGTGCAGGCTAGAAGGAAGACCTTCCTTAAATACTATGCGGCGTAGGATTTCATTGGTGGGTGCGTGTCTGACTATTGCGCACAGGACCTGCGGGTCACGTATCCTGGTACTTCCGGTCGGTGGAACGCATGCGGTCCAGATGATACCGCCGATGCAAGATAGTGTCCTGCATACTGGATTTTCCAATCTGATGGAATGCAAGCAGTCCAAAGGCTACTAGACTTGGGTTCCACAGGACATTTGTTAAGCCAGGATTGTCCCTCACCACAATTAACGTGTCTGGTTCTATTGGATAGTGCTCCATATAGTTGGTATTCTAGGGTATATTATAAATAGGGTGAGCCGGTGTGTGTATATACACTGCTCAAAAAAATAAAGGTTACACTCAAATAAATAACACATCCTAGATCTGAATGAATGAAATATTCTCATTGAATACTTTGTTCTGTACAAAGTTGAATGTGCTGACAACAAAATCACACAAAAATCATCAATGGAAATCAAATTTATTAACCAATGGAGGCCTGGATTTGGAGTCCCCCCCCACCCCCCCCCAAAAAAAAAATTAAAGTGAAAAAACACACTACAGGCTGATCCAACTTTCATGTAATGTCCTTAAAACAAGTCAAAATGAGGCTTAGTATTTGTGTGTGTGTGTGTGGCCTCCACGTGCCTGTATGACCTCCCTACAACACCTTGGCATGCTCCTGATGAGGTTTCGGATGGTCTCCTGTAGGATCTCCTCCCAGACCTGGACTAAATCATCCGCCAACTCCTGGACAGTCTGTGGTGCAACGTGGCGTTGGTTGATGGAGCGAGACATGATGTCCCAGATGTGCTCACTCTGATTCAGGTCTGGGGAACGGGTGGGCCAGTACTTAGCTTCAATGCCTTCATCTTGCAGGAACTGCTAACACTCTGTAGCCACATGAGGTCTGGCATTGTCCTGCATTAGGATAAACCCAGGGCCAACCGCACCAGCATATGGTCTCACAAGGGGTCTGAGGATCTCATCTTGGTACCTTATGGCAGTCAGGCTACCTCTGACGTGCACATGGAGGGCTGTGCGGCCCTCCAAAGAAATGCCACCCCACACAATTACTGACCCACTGCCAAACCGGTCATGCTGAAGGATGTTGCAGGCAGCAGATCGCTCTCCATAGCGTCTCCAGACTGTCACGTCTGTCACATGTGCTCAGTGTGAACCTGCTTTCATCTGTGAAGAGCACAGGGCGCCAGTGGCGACTCTGCCAATACTGTTGTTCTGTGGCATTTCTTTGGAGGGCCGCACAGCCCTCCATGCTTTCGCCAGAGGTAGCCTGACTGCCATAAGGTACTAAGATGAGATCCTCAGACCCCTTGTGAGACCATATGCTGGTGCGGTTGGCCCTGGGTTCCTCCTAATTCAGGATAATGCCAGACCTCATGTGGCTGGAGTGTGTCAGCAGTTCTTGCAAGATGAAGGCATTGACGCTATGGACTGTTTCGCCCATTCCCCAGACCTGAATCCAATTGAGCACATCTCGGACATCATGTGTCGCTCCATCCACCAACCACAGACTGTGCAGGAATTGGCAGATTCTTTAGTCCAGGTCTGGGAGGAGATCCTACAGGAGACCATCCGCAACCTCATCAGGAGCATGCTCAGGCATTGTAGGGAGGTCGTGGAGGCCACACACAATACCGAGCCTCATTTTGACTTGTTTTAAGGACATTACATCAAAGTAGGGTCAGTCTGTAGTGGGTTTTTCCACTTTAATTTTGGGAGTGACTCCAAATCCAGGCCTCCATTGATGATTTTTTGTGTGATTTTGTTGTCAGCACATTCAACTTTGTACAGAACAAAGTATTCAATGAGAATATTTCATTCATTCAGATCTAGGATGTGTTATTTGAGTGTTCCCTTTATTTTTTATTTTTTTTTAGCATTGTATTAAGTGACCTTAAATAGAAAAAAGGAAAAATAACCTGTGGACTCATAACAAACATATATATAAATCCGGGTATATTAGCAAATATGAAAAGATCCCTGAATCTTCACTTGGTATTGACATCTAATTCTGTATCTCATATTCTCTATTGAGGCCCCTTGGATACAAAGTCTTGAGCGTGGATCCAAAAGGACTCGCGTTCTTTTAACCTTTTGGATTCGATTACCCCCTCTCCGATTTAACGTGGTACCCCGTTAAAACCATGTGCCAACTGGGATACTGCATGAGACATAGTGCTAATGTGGGCTGGTATTGGTAACAATGTGCGACCACATCTGATGGTGGACTTGTGCTGTGAAATGCGGTCTCGGACATGCTGGGTGGTCCTCCCTAACATATCCGAGATCACGGACACTGTATGTAATACACCACCTAAGGAATATTTCTGTTTCAACCTAATTGTGTACCGTTAACCAGATAGAGGGTGTGTAAACGTATCTCCTTTCATGATATTGTAGACACCCTAAACATGGAAAGGTGTCGCTAGGGTGCGTTGTGGATTCAGCCAGGAAGGGACCCTCATCTGCTCTGACCAAATGGTCACGAATATTCCGTGGACGTTTATTGCACAATAAGGGTTTGTTATGAAACTTAGGGATTGATGGATATGATTGTGTAAGTAATGCCCAGTGTTACCAAATGCATTGGTGTATTGCTCCACTGAAAGGGTGATGGGGGTTAACAAAGGCCAGTCTTTCAGTTTTGTCCTGGAAAGGGGGAAGTTGATCATGGGGTTGTAAACTATGACTTGGATAACCCCCGTTGATGAAATTTCTCATCCATTGCTTTGTCTTGGGCTCCTATATTATATGCATTTTGATGCCCCTTCTCGGTTTTTCATACCCGCCTGTAAGGAAACTGCCACTTGTTATATACTACAAATGTAGCTAGAATCTCCTAATCCTGAGGCAATTTTAACATCGTAACATAGTTTTTAAGGTTGAAGGAAGACTAAGTCCGTCTAGTTCAACCCATAGCCTAGCTTGTTGATCCAGAGGAAGGCAAAAAACCCCATGTGGCAAACACTATGCTCCACATTGGGGAAAAAAATTCCTTCCCGACTCCATACGACAATCAGACTAGTTCCCTGGATCAACGCCCTATCAATGAATCTAGTATTTATAACCTGTAATATTATACTTTTCAAGAAAGGCATCTATGCCCTTCTTAAATTTTAATAGTGAATCACTCATTACAACATCATGCGGCAGAGAGTTCCATAGTCTCACTGCTCTTACAGTAAAGAATCCCTGTCTGTGATTGATTAAACCTTCTTTCCTCCAGACGTAGAAGATGCCCCCTTGTCCCCGTCTCAGGCCTCAGAGTAAAAAGATCAGTAGAAAGGTCTTTGTACTGTCCCCTCATATACTTGTACATAGTAATAAGATCACCCCTAAGCCTTCTTTTTTCCACACTAAATAACCCCAAGTGTAATAACCTGTCTTGGTATTGCAGACCCCCCAGTCCCCTAATATCCTTGGTTTCTCTTCTCTGCACCCTCTCTAGTTCAGCAATGTCTTTCTTATACACCGGAGACCAGAACTGTACACAGTATTCTAAGTGTGGTCGCACTAATGACTTGTATAGAGGTAAAATTATGTTCTCCTCATGAGCATCTATGCCTCTTTTAATACATCCCATTATTTTATTTGCCTTTGCAGCAGCTGCCTGACACTGGCCACTAAACGTGACCTTGTCGTCCACCAATACACCCAGGTCTTTTTCAGTTAGTTTTGCCCAGTGTTTTACAATTAAGCATATAATTATACATTTTATTTCCTCTGCCCAAGTGCATTACCTTACATTTATCCCCATTAAAGCTCATTTGCCATTTATCAGCCCAAGCTTCTAGTTTACATAGATCCTCCTGTAATATAAAATTGTCCTCCTCTGTATTGATTACCCTGCAGAGTTTAGTGTCCTCTGCAAATATTGAAATATTACTCTGTATGCCCCCCACAAGGTCATTAATAAATATGTTAAAAAGAAGGGGGCCCAATACTGACCCCTGTGGTACCCCACTGTTAACTGAGACCCAGTCTGAGTGTTTTCCATTAATAACCACCCTTTGTTTCCTATCACTGAGCCAATTCTTAACCCACATACATATATTTTCCCTTATCCCCATTGTTCTCCTTTTATGTATCAACCTTTTGTGTGGAACCGTATCAAAAGCCTTTGAAAAGTCCATATACACAACATCCACTGCATTTCCTTGGTCCAGTCCAGAACTTGCCTCCTCATAAAAACTGATCAGATTAGTTTGACAGGAACGGTCCCTCGTAAACCCATGTTGATATTGGGTCATGAGGTTATTCTTCTCCAGATACTCTAGTATAGCATTGTGACACCCCAGGGGTCTGGTTGCCACAGTAATAGAGATATTATGTCTGAGAGCAAGTGGGAGGTTTCTCTGGTCAGGATCCCTAAACATGCAACACGGTCCGCCCAGACCTGGGAGGGGAGGAATCTGCCCTTTTAAACTGGGTCTGGGGCGGGATTAGACAGTTCAGTTCCAGACACAGGGAAAGCAAGAACAGGAGCTCTGGAGGAGCAGTAGCTGAAGTCCAGGGGCTGGAGCTGAGCAGAGTTCGCCCTGGACGAAGATACTAAAGCCGGACACAGGAGTCCGAGGCTGTGGGGACTGATATACACCCAGCAGCAGAAACCAGCCGGCAGGTCCTCTGGCCATAGAATCCCGGAGGCTCGGTCACAAAGAAGGGACCAGCGCCGCCATCCAGGAGCGGAGGCTAACAGAAGGCCCCAAGTCACCAGCCATACGGGTGAGCACCACACGGTATACTCAGGGACGTGGGCTACTTGTAACCGCTGACAGCAAGGTAGCCAGGAAGAGTGCAGATTAACGGGGAGGCCTACAACTCCACCTGGCCAGGGGAACTCCTGCTTGCTCGCAGACTGACCAGGCCCCTTATACCAGCCAGTACTCCCGGGAGGGTCTGCCTTGTACCATCAGTAAAGACCCTGAACTGCACCTCACGTCTCTGTGATTCCTTGCCGCTCCTGCACCATTAGCACTGGGACCCTCACACCATCACTCCCATCATCTTCCACATTAGCTGCCCTGAGGCAATACTCCTCCCGTGGGGAGTTATCCCATACTCGGCTGCGCAACCAACATCAGCCTCAGCGGTCGGCAGCGCAGCGGCGGTCCCCACTGACCGCAATCCACGGGTGGCGTAGTCGGACACTTATTACAATACAAATAGACTGCCACTGGTTTGACCACCCTGGGCACGGACCGGGTCACCGCCACGGAGAACTACAACCCCCAGCGATCCGGCTCCGGGTATTCCCCCTGCACAGCAGCAGCAGCACAGGCCTAGGGGGCGCGTCAACTTCTCTTAGGAAACCCTCCAGGATTTTACTCACAGTAGAGGTTAAGCTTACCGGCCTATAATTTCCAAGTTCAGTTTTTGTCCCCTTTTTGAATATTGGCACCACATTTGCTATACGCCAGTCCTGTGGTACAGACCCTGTTATTATGGAATCTTTAAAGATTAAAAATAATGGTCTATCTATGACGTTACTTAATTCCTGCAGTACTCGCGGGTGTATCCCATCCGGGCCCGGGGATTTGTCAACTTTAGTGATTTTTAGACGCCGCCGTACTTCCTGCTGGGTTAAGCAAGTGACATTTACTGGAGAATTTGTTATCACTAATCATGTTTTCTGTCATGCGATTTTCTTGTGTAAATACGGTTGAAAAAAAATAATTTAGCATATTGGCTTTTTCCTCATCCTCATCCACCATTTCACCCAGACTATTTTTAAGGGAGCCAACATTATCATTTTTTAGTTTTTTACTATTTATGTAGTTAAAGAATATTTTGGGGTTATTTTTTACTTTCTCTGGCAATGATTCTCTCTGCCTCAATCTTTGCTGCCTTGATTTGTTTTTTACATAATTTATTTAATTTTCTATATTTATTTAATGCCTCATCACTACCTACTTGCTTTAGTTCTCTAAATGCTTTCTTTTTGTCACTTATTGCGCCTCTTACAGCTCTATTTAGCCATAGTGGTTTCCTCCTATTTCTAGCATGTTTATTCCCAAGGGGTATATATTGTGCACAAGTCCTATTCAGGATGTTAATAAATGTCTCCCATTTGCTTTGTGTAGCTTTATGTCTCAGGATATCGTCCCAGTTTATTGCACTAAGATCATCTCTTAACTGTTGGAAATTTGCCTTCCTGAAGTTTAGTGTCCTTGTAACCCCTCTACTACACATCTTATTAAAAGTTACATGAAAACGTATTATTTATTCGGTCTCCCATGACAGCACTACGTGAGAGAGAGGATCCACCCATCAAGGACAGGAAACCTACAGGTTAAAAAGGGCGGCCCTCTCTTCCCGCCTCAGTTGAGGTTTCCTGTCCATGATAGGAGACCTCGCAGGTTTACCTGCAGAAGTTGGACTCCTGTCCCAGAGAGGGCCACAGCAGGTGGTTGGAGCCGATCCGTCCCGGTCTTCTGTAGACGCCACGGTAGGGCTCAGTGGGGCGCCTCCGTGAGCGTTGCGGCGGGCGCGACATCGCCTCACGGGGAAGTAGATGTCCGCCAGGTGTGGGGCCGCTAGCAGGCTTCCTTCCCCCGCTACAAATCGCAGGAGATCCAGGTTGCGCCGGCGGGGCACGTGACAGGCGTGACCTATTCACGTGACTGCCGGTGCGCCGGGCAGGAAGTCCCCGTGACGTCACCGGAAGGGGCCGGAGCCCTGGGATTTGAATTTTGCGCGCGAGCAGCTAACACCGGGTGATTAAAGGACCTGGCGGCGAGGAGCCCACCTGGGGCGATGAACCCACCTGGCCACCTGGGGAGGAAGACCAAGGAGCAGGTAACGCCCTCCTGGGAAAAAAAAAAGAGACACACACCCACACATGGTACCGGTATGGCCAGTATATAAAGGGTCTGGTAACATACAGAGGTGCTTCCCAGTCCATTCTTTCACGGTAAGTTATGGAAGATTCACAAGAGCTGTCACCTAGGCAACAACATCTGCTGCAGGAGCAGCCCTCTGGGGAGCCCTCACAACTAGTGGCACAGCGTCATTCCCGGCTAGGGTCTGGTCGTTCAGCTTGAAGAGCTGCCACTAAGAGCAGGAAGGACGGTCCGGTGCGGCGTGATTCCTCGCCATGCATGTTGGATTCTTCTGCTTCTACGGTACCGAAGGCTCTGTGGGGTGAGTGGAATCTTCGTGAAAGTTCTACTAATGTTTCCTCCTTCTTTCTATCTAACTTTCTTTTAGAGCAAGAAATGTTCCTCAAAATCCAAACACAGAGAATGTGCCTTATGTAGCTGTCCACTCCCTGATTCATATACCAAGAAGTTATGCCAGCTTTGTATTAGCAAGATGATGTCACAGGAAACCCCAGATTTTTCCCTAGGCCTAAGAACTTTAATAAGGGAAGAATTGGGCAAAGCCTTGCAGGGTTCAGAGTCTGGGCATATTCCTCAAGAAACCCAGCCGGGTTCAGACTCTGAACTATCGGTCGCTTCCTCCTCCGCCTTCTCTTCCTATGACAGTGAATCAGATAGACAGTGCTTTCCCCTGAAGGAGGTCGATGCCCTAGTAAAAGGTGTCCGATCTACAATGGGGATAGTGGACACGAGGGCAGAGAAGTCAGCTGAGGATGTTATGTTTGGTGGTCTGGGACTAAAGAAAAGAAGGTGCTTTCCGGTAAATTCAAAGGTGAAAGACCTCATTGATAAGGAGTGGAGAAAGCCTGACAAGAAGGGTAGTGTTCCTCCATCCTTTAAAAGGAGATATCCATTTGAGGATGCTATGTGTTCCTCCTGGTTAAAATCACCCAAACTGGATGTTGCTGTTGCCAAAGCAGCGAGAAGAACTTCCCTCCCGTTCGATGATATGGGTGCATTGAGAGACCCCCTAGACAGTCGGGCTGATACTTTCTTCAAAGGGGCATGGGAGACAGCTGCGGGCGCACTGAGGCCAACAGTAGCAGCCACCTGTACGTCCAGAGCCCTGATGGTTTGGCTTGAACAGCTAGACAGTCAGTTGAAGAATGGGACTTCTAGGAAAGACATTATTTCTTCCCTTCCACTGGTTCAGGGGGTGGCAGCTTTTCTTGCTGATGCATCTGTGGACTCGGTAAGGTTGGCAGCAAAATCAGCAGCGCTGTCAAATGCGGCTCGGCGAGCCTTGTGGATTAAATGCTGGCCAGGGGATTTACAGACTAAATCCAGACTGTGCACAATCCCGTGCGAAGGAGAATACCTCTTTGGTCAGACCATGGATGACTTATTGGAGAAAGCTGGGGACCCTAAAAAGGGGTTTCCATCAGTACCTCTACCCTCCTTTAAGAGATCGTTCCGGAAGAGGAAATTTTTCCAGAAAAGATATTTCAGGGAGCAAGACAAGTCTGACGAAAGGGGTCAAAAAGGTAGAAGTCTACTCTTTGGTCCGTCTCCAAAAATTGAGCAGAAGCCAGGGGATACACAATCAGCCCAGGTGGGAGGGAGATTGCCATTTTTTTGTCCCAGCTTGGGAACAGATTTCTCATAGTAATTGGATTTTAAGCCTGATTAAGTATGGTCTTAAATTTCAATTTAAAGCATTGCCTCACAAAAGATTCATGGTTGTTCCCTCCAGTTCTTCCCCAGAACGCTCGGCTGCCCTCGTTTCAGAAATACAAGCCCTAATAAGAAAGCACGTCCTGATTGAGGTTCCGGAGGCGGAAAATGGTCTCGGTTTCTACTCCCCGCTCTTCTTGGTTCCGAAACCGGATGGAAGTTTCAGGACAATCATAAATCTGAAATCCCTGAATAATTTCCTTAAAATACATACCTTTAAAATGGAGTCTTTAAAATCCGTAATAAAGTTACTTTTTCCCCACTGCTATATGGTAGTGCTCGATCTCAAAGATGCGTATTACCATATCCCAATTCATAGTGACTAACAGAAATACTTGAGGCTGGCCATTGAAATTGACGGGGTGGTTAAACACTTTCAATACACTGCACTCCCCTTTGGTTTAGCTATAGCCCCGCGAGTTTTTACTAAAGTAATGGTGGAAGTTATGGCCCATGTAAGAGAAAGGGACATTCTAATTATCCCTTACCTGGATGATCTCCTGATAGTGGGGAACTCGTTTGTTCAGTACGAGACTCACCTGCGGGAGGCCATGTCTGTCTTAATGCGCTTGGGGTGGTTTCTAAATTTTGGTTGGTCACAATTACATTCAAGAGCTTTTCAGTGGGATGTGTTGTACAATAACGCAGCTTTAGACGGGCATCTAGACCGTGAGTTACGCTAGGTCCTCGTGCCATACGGTCCCTTCGTTGGTGGTTACGACAAGACAATCTTGCTAAAGGGGTTCCCTGGGAATGTAGTCCAACTGCAGTCTTGTCCACTGATGCAACTGCTACAGGTTGGGGAGCTCACTTTGAAGGGAAATTAGTGCAGGGAACCTGGTCAAGCAGTGAGCGACTGTTGTCATCAAATGTTAAGGAGCTTCTGGCAGTGCAGCATGCGTTCAACGAGTTCCTTATATATTTACAGGGCCAGCATGTCCGTATACTCTCGGACAATCAAGTCACGGTAGCTTACATAAACCACCAAGGGGGAACCTGCTCAAGAAACTTGATGAGGGTAGCGAATACACTTTTGCTGAAAGCCGAAGATCATTGTCCCTCTCTTTCGGCTACTCATCTAAAAGTGAAGGAAAACATCACAGCGGATTTCCTCAGCCGTACTTCTGTAAAAGAGGGAGAGTGGTCCCTAATTACACAAATATTCTCCAGAATCGTAGAAACGTGGGACCTTCCGACTGTGGACTTATTCGCAACAAGGGCCAATCAGAAAGTGGAAAATTTTTGTTCCTTAGACCCCTGAGAAGGACCCCTGGCAGTGGACGCCTTCATGGTTCCCTGGAGATTTCCTCTGGCATATGCCTTCCCTCCCATAATCCTGCTCCCAACAGTGATAAGAAAGATCAGGGCAGACCGGGCCAGAGTGATACTCATATGCCCCTTTTGGCCCAAAAGACCGTGGTTCCCTTGTCTCCGGAAGATGTCCATATCAGATCCCTGGGTTCTTCCGGAGATTTCGGACCTCCTCACTCAGGGGCCACTTTCCCATCCTCCAGCCCCGAGTCTACATTTGACGGCGTGGAATTTGAGAGGGTGTTATTGACCAACAAAGGATTCCCTGCAAATGTAGTGAATACTCTCCTGGCTAGCAGAAAACCTGTTACCACCCGTATTTATGCCAGGACCTGGAGGAAGTTTCTGTCCTTTGCAGAAGTTAAGGTGGAGGAGGGGCCCCCTATTGGGAAAATTCTGGAATTTCTGCAGCGGGGCTTAGAATTGGGTCTCACTACCAGTACCTTGAAAGTACAGGTGTCGGCGTTGGGAGCTTTATTTTCTTCCAATATTGCAGATAACTATTGGATAGCCCGTTTTATAAAAGCTTCCTTTAGGTGTAGACCCATTACCAAAGTAAAGATGTCTCCCTGGGATTTTAATTTTGTCTTAGATGCCTTGACCTGTCCTCCTTTTGAGCCACTAGATTTAATCTCCCCCAAAATTATTTTCCTAAAGACGGTCCTGTTAGTAGCCCTAACTTCAGCCAGGAGAGTCAGTGACCTACAGGCCCTTTCAATATGCCCTCCATTTACGCAAATTCTGGATGATAGGATTATATTAAAACCTGATCCTGCCTTTCTTCCTAAAGTGGCCACTCGATTCCATAGAACCCAGGAGATAGTTCTCCCGACTGTTTGCTTCCCGCCCAAAAATCAAAAGGAGGAGAGGCTTCACACTTTAGACGTTAGGAGGTGCGTACTAAAGTACTTAGAGGTATCACGTGGCTGTAGAAAGGATAAGTCCCTATTTATATGCTATCAGGGGGCTAGAAAGGGTTGTAAGGCCTCAAAGGCTACAATCGCTAGATGGATCAGGGAGGCCATTTTCCTTGCATACTCCTCAGGGGATAAAGAGATACCGGAGGGATTGAGGGCGCATTCTACCAGAGCGGTATCAACCTCCTTGGCGGTGAAGACAGGGCTTTCCATTGAGGAAATTTGTAAGGCTGCCACTTGGTCTTCTCCCTCTACTTTCTATAGGCACTATAGATTGGATCTGGGTGGCTCTGCAGATCTCACTTTCGGGAGAAGGGTGCTTCAAGCTGTGGTCCCTCCCTAATTTCCTTCGTCTCTGTAATTCTCTCACGTGGTGCTGTCATGGGAGACCGAATAAAGCCTTAGTTACTTACCGGTAACGGGATTTTTCGGAGCCCATGACAGCACCTTTATATTCCCTCCTTTCACTGGTGTTGTGCACTCCCGTAGAGTTGATTTCTTTTTGTGCACCCTTGCAGGAAATTGATGCAAAGTAATGTACTTAATGTGATTATGTTTTGTTATAACTAACCTTGGCGGTACTCTCATGCTCTGTTAACTAAACTGAGGCGGGAAGAGAGGGCCGCCCTTTTTAACCTGTAGGTTTCCTGTCCTTGATGGGCGGATCCTCTCTCACGTGGTGCTGTCATGGGCTCCGAAAAATCCCGTTACCGGTAAGTAACTAAGGCTTTTGTGATCACTATTACCCAAGTGACCCCCAACTCGTATATTTGATATGCGGTTTGGCCTATTGGTTAATATTAGGTCTAGCAGTGCCCCCCTTCTTGTTGGGTCCTGAACCAGTTGTGAAAGGTAATTGTCTCTCATAGTAGTCAAAAACCTATTTCCTTTGCTTGAACTACATGTTTCTGTCCCCCAATGTATTTCAGTCTCCCACAATAATGACTTCTCCTTGAGTCGCTGCTTCATCTATTTGCTTTACGAGGATAATCTCTGCTACTTCCATTATTTTTGGAGACTTATAACAAACCCCTATCAGTAATTTATTATTTTTTCCCCCTCCCCTTATCTCCACCCACAGGGACTCTACGTTTTCATTAGATTCACATATATCCTCCCGCAAGACAGGTTTTAAGGATGATTTTACATATAAACACCCCTCCCCCTCGCTTGTTTGTACGGTCATTTCTGAACATACTATAGCCCTGTAAATTAACTGCCCAGTCATGGGTCTCGTCCAGCCACGTCTCAGATATCCCTACCATGTCATAATTATTTTCCAACAAAATTAATTCTAATTCCTCCATGTTGTTGGTGAGGCTTCTGGCATTAGTGTACATGCATTTTATGTATCTCTCTGTACCTCTATTCCTGCTTACTTTATTGACTGTTCTAACCCCACCCCCAATTTCTTTTTGTGCCCAGGTCACTATCTCCACTATCTTCCCCACCTATAAAATGAATACCCTCCCCCCCCAATCCCTAGTTTAAACACTCCTCCAACCTTCTAGCCATTTTCTCCCCCAGCACAGCTGCACCCTCCCCATTAAGGTGCAGCCAGTCCCTAGCGTAGAGTCTGTAGCCAACTGAGAAGTCGGCCCAGTTCTCCAGGAACCCAAATCCCTCCTTCCTACACCAGTTATTGAGCCACTTATTTATCTCCCTAATCTCCCATTGCCTCTCTGGCGTGGCACGTGGTACCGGTAGTATTTCAGAGAATACCACCTTGGAGGTCCTTGCTTTCAGCTTGCAGCCTAATTCCCTGAAATCATCTTTAAGGACCTTCCACCTACCTCTAACTTTGTCATTTGTGCCAATGTACACCATGACCGCTGGGTCCTCACCAGCCCCTCCCAGTAATCTGTCAACCCGATCAGCGATGTGCCGGACTCGAGCGCCAAGTAGGCAGCACACTGTTCGACGATCCCTGTCTTTGTGACAGATTGCCCTATCTGTTCCCCTAATAATTGAGTCCCCCACTACCAGCACCTGCCTGGCCTGCCCTACTCTCCTATTTCCCTCTTTACTGGAGCTGACACTCCTCCGGCTTTCAGGGGACATGCCTTGCTGCAGTAGTGCTACCCCTGTACCGTCACTCCCCTCATCTGCCAACTTTGCAAACTTATTGGGGTGTGCAAGATCAGGACTAGCCTCCCTGGCACTCTTCCCTCTACCACCCCTTCTAACTGTCACCCAACTAGCGACCTCACTGTCCTGCAGCTCCCGACTACCACCCCCCCCCCATCTACCCCAGTGAGCTGCTGCTCAGTGAGCAGCAGACTCCTTTCCATGTTGTCAATGGATCTCAGTGTTGCCAGCTGCTCATTTAGATCCAGTATCTGGGCTTCCAAACGCACAACGTGCACACATCTCGCGCAGCAGTAAGCAACCTCGACCGGCTGTTCAAGGAATACATACATGTGGCAAGATGTACACTGGATAGCATTGTCAATAATGGAGCTCATTTCCTAATGGGGATTGCAATATACAGAATGTTAAGTAAAAAGTAAAGTAATGAATGAATGAAATACAGTCAGCAACTCAGTCCAAAGTCCTCCCTTCCAAACTCCCTGAATACAAAGTTACTGAAAAACAAGTCACACACTTACTTTCGTTCGCACTTACGCTCCGGACATACGCAGCTCGTTCACACTCGCAAACTAAGAGATTTAAAGAGGTTTTTTTTTGTTTTTTTTTCCCTTTTCCAGCAATGCACCTTTCACCTCAATTCACTTCCAAAGGACTGGATGCCCAACCAGCTGCCCCTTATAAACCCTTAATTATGACCCCTTCCCCTTAATTAACCCCTTGTGAGTAAAGCTACACCTCAGAATTTTAGTGCAATGTAGTTAACCCTTAAATACACAGGAAGTAAACTAAGAAACTAAAACTGTAGTGAGAAAATAGGTTTTAAAAAGCCCAATAAAACTAAACAGGTAGAAAAGCACTCAGCAGGTCACAATGCAGCACTCACCGCAATTCACACAGGTATTTTCTGCAGGATTCCCAATACATCTTCACTGAAAAACAAGTCACACACTTACTTTAGTTCGCACTTACGCTCCGGACACACGCAGCTCGTTCACACTCGCAAACTAAGAGATTTAAAGAGGTTTTTTTTTTTTTTCCCCTTTTCCAGCAATGCATCCTTCACCTCAATGCAATTCCTTTATGCTTTGTGCACATTATTGATCATGTTTTCTGTACATTGATTAGGATTTTTTTTTCTTCTGTTTTAGAGATGAAGTGTCTTAATCAAGACCGATAAATGCTCGAAACGTTGGCCTATGGGCCTATGTTCTGTTCTGCCAGAGGGGTAAAGTTTGTTTAATAAAGCAATCAAAATGATCTTCATTGGCGTACCCAAGATTTATCTATTTTGAAGTTATAATTTTAATTCAGAGCAACTGACGTGTAACAGTGAGCGACCCCCTCATTTGCATCTATATTCTAAACTCTAGCGCCCCAGCAATGCTAGAAGTGTATCTCCTATAATGTGTTATCCTGACTGAGCGAGCACCACCGCTAGCTCTGTCCCCGGAGGTGACACCCCGCCCCCCCATGGCCAGTGAAGGGTGATGGCTGACGAGCCTGCCCAGAAGCGTGAGGGGCCAGCTCGGGTGCAGAGCTACCATTCCTGACAGTGACTGCACACTTATGTGAAAAGCCTGGGCAACACCTTAAATTTGTCTAGGTTAATTTTTCTCGCTAATTCATATAATTTCCCAGTTTAAAGCACAAGGCTTGAATATCTCCTTTACCCATGAGAAAGATGATTAATCATTTTTTCTTGAGTATTCACTTACTGTATTTCTTATTTTGCTTTTAAGCCAAAAGCAGATTTCTTTTGAAAAGATGATGGGTCAGTTTACAAATTTCCTACAATATCTGACTATCATTATGTCTTTCATTTTTCTTATGGAAACAGCAGGGAGACATTGCCTATGCGTGCCTGCCTGTACATGGAAAGTAGTATTTGGCAAAGATACTTCAGTTCTGCAACTGGTATGCATCAGAGAAACCTCATTTCAGCTACTTGGGAACATTGCCTAAAAGTTGTATTTTTTTTTTTTTACCCTTCTAATGTCTTGTACACACTGTGCGTGTGTTGTTTTTTCCACATGTTTCAATGGTAAAAACAAACAAACTGCACTTAACCAGCAAAGTGAATGAGATTTCAGAAATCTCATGTTCATTCACACACTGCTTATTTTTTTTCATATTTGCAGCATGTCATTTCTTTCAGGGTTTTTGCAGGGTTTTTCACACATTCGAATGATTAATTGTTGGAAGGGCAAATTTTGACTGTACAGCCTGATTACCAAAGAGGTGCTTCATTGCAAGGTGAAGATATCTACCCCCAAGACACAATACAGCTCCATATCCGAGACCTCCCATGACAATGGAAGGAGAATATTTTCCATGCCATAACCATAAAATCCAAGTCTGACACAATCCATTGATATTCCATGAACTGGGAAGGTGTTCACATATGTGGCTAAAGTTGCAAACATTTGGTAGTGTTCCTGTGGGTTGCCAGATATCTCGCTGAATTATGGTTGAAGGATGTTTAGTAAGATGATGACCATATTGTTTCCCTAGGAGGTTCTTGGAGGGGAAGGGAAAGTATAACCGACAGCAAAAAATATTGCCTAAAACTTAAATAGAAACAAATCTAATCTGCTGTCCTCTTCTGAGCTCAGCTGAGCGTGGTGTGAAGGTCTGGTAAGACCCTTTATAACATGTTATAATCTGAGGAATATCCGTGTCAGACCCCAGAAAACACCAACAAGTATTGCAGATCTGTCCATATTTCAAACCACTTTCTCCTCTGCCAGAATCTAACAGATCTAATTTGTAAGAAGTATCTGTATTTTATCCCTTTTTATTTTATATTGGGTTTGGCTGTATGCGTGTTTTTTACCTTTTTAGTATCCTTTTTTTATGCACTGTTCTATTTTTTGTGTACTAAACCTAAAATGTAATAGTTTATTTTCTGTTTTAAATGTACCCACAAACCCTGAGTAGGGCAAGCATAGCTTGATTGTTACCCTGTGTAAGCCAGAGGTCAAGAAGAGTACCTATCAGGTGCTCATGAAAGCTGTGTGGTGCGTGTGCTAGTGTAGGCATCTTGTTGGCCTGTCAACAGCGAGTGGGGGCAGCAAAATGTGTGGTGTGGATGTGAGAACTGGCTGTGGGATGAGTTTGACTCATTGTTAGCCTATTGCAATAGGCTAAGTGGACTAGTGAGTGTGGGAAGCGGAGTCACCCTTTACATTAGCACCCAAGACACGTGTGTAGCGAGTGATGTTCAGGACAAATTAGTGGAAGTGATGGGGATGATTCCTGACAGCAATAAGTACTTACAGATTCAAGTCCCCTAGATGAACTAAAAGTTTTTTAAATATTAAGTTTAAAAAGCTCCCCTTTTCCCAATACAAAGATTTAAAAAGAAAATGGTTTTGTCTATTTGGTATCACCATGTCTACAAAAGTTCAATCTGTTAAAATATAACATAATTTAACCAGGACAGTAAATGCTATAAAGAGATACAAAAATTTGCTTCTTTCTATTTCAATTTGCCGGTTTCCCCTGGATTATCCTGGCCAGGTCGTGGCAGAAAGGGTCCTGTATTGTGCAGGTTGACTAGGGTCTATGGGATTTTGCCCCACTCCTCAGAGCTCAGAGCCTCTGCTCATCTGCCCTGAGCAGGTACAGCTGCATCTGAGGAGACTAAGTACATGCTGCAAGCGCGCAGTGATGCTGTCCGGAAGTTACCTGGCCCGTCAACTTTGCTTCCGTTCGCTAGTAGCAGGTCACTGCTCCTGTGTGCCAGATTGTGAAGGGGTAAGACTGGACTCAAAAGGGTCCCCCGACGATCCTGAAGTGTGAGAGGGAATTAAATGTGACCGTTACTTCATGGCTGGTCTCAAAATCCCCCTGGGCAGTTCTTGTGCTTCTCAATGTGGTTTTATTTGTGACCATCTTCTTTTAGTCGCGTTGTATGTAGATTTGTAGGGTGTCCCCTCGGAGCTCTGAGTTCCTGTTTGTTACATTATAGGACTCCAGGCCACGCCTGAGGGACCATCAGTTCCTGAGTTTTTGAAAAATGATTTTAATTCTATAACTTGTATGATCTAAAGATAATCCACTTGCAAACACTGAGTCTTCGTAGTGCACATAAGACGAGGCTGGGGTTACATTATTTGTCATGGTTTTCTTTCTAGGCTGAATAGCCTCATCTTTCTCTGTAGCTCGCCTCTTCCTAGAGATTTCTTCTTTTGGTTTTGCTTTTTGTTTATACTTTCCTTCTCTATGGCTTGTTCTCCTGTATCTTGGAGGAATCTTTTCTAGTATGACCATATCCGGTCCTGAAGTCTCCAATAGCATTCTAACCTGTGGGATCATCATTGGCTCTGGCAATTCTGGAGATATTTCGATCATCCCAAAAAAAGGATCGAGGGCATCCTCCACCATCTGCATCAGATTACCTGGAAGCAAGAAGTGGTGTTCAGTGGGTGGCAAGTCAATGTTTGCTTGCTTCTCAGGCTTGTACAAGTGTTCTGTAGTGATCTTCACTTCCTCTGTGAGATGAACTGATTTTTAGGGGAT
Source organism: Phyllobates terribilis (assembly GCF_046119375.1). Lineage (NCBI taxonomy): Eukaryota > Metazoa > Chordata > Amphibia > Anura > Dendrobatidae > Phyllobates > Phyllobates terribilis. The sequence goes on from NW_027362768.1 coordinate 119,721,539, forward strand.
TAAAATGTCACAAATAGTGTTGAGCATTCCGATACTGAAATATCGGGTATCGGCCGATATTCGCGGTATCGGAATTCCGATACTTAATTCCGATACTTTTGCAATATCGTATACCGGAATCGGAAGTTCCCATAATGCAATGAGACATTTTCATTTTATTCAGCCAATGAGGATTCTAAGAAGTGTGGGCACATCCTGTTAGGCATGTAGGCATCTTAACTAATGGCATGGCTGTGATTGGCTGCTGAAATGATGTCATGATGCACTATAAAAGCCACCGCCGCCATTTTGAGCTCACTCTGCTGTGAATTCAGTTAGGGATAGGACGCTGTTGTTCTGAGGGACAGTTTTAGCTACCTATTTGCTCTATACTGCTTTACCCAAGCTACTTTCTAAATCACTGTGCCTTGCAGTGCTAGTGCACAGTTCCCTGTGCTGTTCACCGCTGTCTGCAAGGTCTGTGTGTGTGAGTGCAGCTCACCCTGTAGTGTGTGCTTCAGCCAAGTCTGGTTGTAGTGCACTCAGTGTGTGTCACTGCCTCATACATTGTCCTTTTTTGCCAATTCATAATTTTTCCTGATATCTCCTATTAGTGTGGTGGTTCCATCTGTATTCAGCTAAATTGGTTCCAAACACACTATATAGGAGTAGATAGAGACATTTTTTTCCGTCTTGCAGCACTAGTGCACAGTGCTCTGCATCTGTACTGTTCACCGCTGTCTGCAAGGTCTGGTGTGTGAGTGCAGCTCACCCTGTAGTGTGTGCTTCAACCCCGTCTGGTTGTAGTGCACTCAGTGTGTGTCACTGCCTCATACATTGTCCTTTTTTGCCAATTCATAATTTTTCCTGATATCTCCTATTAGTGTGGTGGTTCCATCCGTATTCAGCTAAATTGGTTCCAAACACACTATATAGGAGTAGATAGAGGAGCCTTTCTGCAGCCTTGGGCCCTGCAGCCCCAGCCAGATTAGTATTAGCCTATTTTTTGCAGCCTCATCTATTGCATTGTAGGTTACCTTCCTACATTGTAATAGCTACAAAAAGTTTGTGATACTATCGTTATTACATCTTTAGGCACATCCAGTGTCTTTTTGTGACAAAAAAAAACCTAAATAAAGTTCACCAAACACTCCACTTTACAGTTGTGTAGGCCACATTAGCTCATATTAAAGTCTAGTCCACACTTTATAAAATTAGTGTTTCTTATACCTGTTAGCAGCTGTTCAGGAATAAGCACACTAAGCCCTTAGTACTTTTCTGCCTATCTTTATCAGTCTACCAAGATGAAGAAGGCAGGGAGTAAGGCATGTGGTCGTGGGCGTGGGCGTGGGCGTGGAGTTTCTGCAGGGAGAGGACGTGCGGATTCTGTGCCTGCAGGGAGAGGACGTGGGGATTCTGTGCCTGCTGCGGGCACCAGTGACTCAGCATCCCCCAGTTTTACCAGGGAACAGTCCTTTATGCGCAGCTTTGTTGGAGCTAACCGTACCCCACTGCTGCGCGAGGACCAAATTGAAGCCGTTGTCGGATGGATGGCAGCTAACGCATCGACTTCAATTAGTTCCAGATCCTCTCAGGTCCTGAGCACTGAAGAGCACCCATCTGTCTCTTCACCACCTGCCAAATTGCCCAGGCAGTCAGAGAGCCCTGGACAGGAGCCATCTCTACTTCTGTTCTCTGAATCTCTTGGCTTGGAAAGAGGGGGCCAGCCAAGCAGAATTCGAGAATTTGAAGAAGAGGTAGTATGCAGTGATGCGCAACCGTTTTGTCTCTCTGAATCTGAAGAGGCGGGTGGGCCAGTGCCTATGGTCAGCAGCACACCTCAGTACGCATCTGATGATGAGACTCAGGTGCCACTTTCTGGTGCGTACTGTGCTGTCGAGACTACCCAGGAGAAGCAGTTGTTTGAAGAGGGTGGTGTAGATGATGAGGTCCTTGACCCATCATGGCGTGAGGGACAGGAAGGTGGTGGGAGCAGCTCTGAGGAAGAGATTCCCCGAACGGCCCAAAAAGGAGGGAGAGGGAGGGGGCAGACTTGGTTGCCTGTAGCCTCCACTTCGGTACCCATTAGGAGCATGGCTCTTCCAAAATCCAAAGCGGGCGCTCCCAAGACTTGCAGTGCCTGGTCCTTTTTTGACACAGTTGCAGATGACATTTGCTTTGTCAAATGCAAGCTGTGTAATCAGAAGGTGAAAAGAGGGAAAAGTGTCAGCAACCTCAATACCACAAATATGTGGAAACATGTGCGGACCAAGCACGTGGTGGAGTTACACAAACACACTGAAGACCTAGGCCAACCTACAGCGCCACCTACCACCTCTTCAGCTCGTGTTGTAGCCTCTTCCTCCAGCTCACACACAGCTGGTTCGGCTTCCTCACAGGATCGCCATGGAAGAATCTCTGGCACTGTTGTACAGAGACACAGTGTAATTCCACCCACAGCACCACTTTCCCAGTCATCCTCACACTCCCAGGCCAGTCTACAGCCATCGTTAGCACAGGCATGGGAGAAAAGGCGCCCATACTCGGCAAACCACCCCCGAGCACAGGCTCTGAATGCTGGCATTGCTAAACTACTGGCCCTTGAAATGCTATCATTCAGGCTGGTGGAGACTGACACATTCCGTAACTTTATGGCATTGGCAGTCCTATAATACAACGTGCCCAGCCGCTTTTATTTCAGCAGGCAAGCCGTCCCTGCCCTGCAACATCATGTGGAGGGAAAAATTAAACATGCGCTACAAAACGCCATCAGTAGCAAGGTCCACCTGACCACTGATGCGTGGACCAGTAAGCATGGACAGGGACGATACCTTTCCCTCACTGCCCATTGGGTAAATGTTGTGGAGCCGGGTACAGATCTTGAGAGTGGCGCTGTACGTGTTCTGCCAACTCCAAGGATTGCAGGAATCCAGTCTGTACACATTGACTCCTCCTCATACTCCAGTTCCTCTGAATCAGCGCTGCAGGAGCCGTCACGGTCTACCTCCACATCGACCCGTGAACGGTTACCTGTTATGATGACCGATATGAGCACAGCCGTGGCCAAACGTCAACAGGCCGTATTAAAATTAATTTCTTTGGGGAATCGAAGCCACACAGCGCAGGAGCTCTGGAATGCCATCAAGCAGCAGAGTGACGTGTGGTTTGTGCCAGCGAATCTCCAGCCAGGCATGGTAGTGTGTGACAATGGCCGAAATCTGGTGGCAGCTCTGGGCCTAGGCAACCTCACTCACATCCCATGTCTGGCACATGTGCTCAACTTGGTCGTGCAGAGTTTTTTGAGGGACTATCCGGATCTTGATGCACTGCTTCACAAGGTCCGCATAGAGTGCGCTCACTTGCGGCGTTCCAGCAATGCAAGATCACGCATTGCAGCTCTGCAGCGCCGATTATGTCTTCCGGAACATCGCATCATATGTGACCTACCCACCAGGTGGAATTCAACGTTGCATATGTTGGAGAGGTTGTGTGAGCAACAGGCAGCAGTAATGGAGTACCAGCTGCAGCAGGCGCAAACAAGTCGCAGTGCGCGCCGTTCACACTTCACCACCACTGAGTGGGCCTCTATGAAGGACATTTGCCACGTTTTGCGTGCCTTCGATTATTCCACGCGGATGGCGAGTGCAGATGATGCACTAGTCAGCATGACTATCCCCCTTATCTGCCTGCTTGAAAAAACACTGCAAGCACTAAGGGACAAGGTTTTGGAAGAGGTGGAGGATGAGGAGTCACAAATGCCATCTGCTTCTGTACAGTCTGCGCAACGTGGTTCCTCACAAAGGCCTAGGCAGGGGACACTTTGTGAGGAGGATGAGGAGGAGTCAATGGATAAGGAAGACATCTGTCCAGAGGAGGGAGGTACACAATGCTCTAGTAGTCAGTATCTAGAGCGAGGGTGGGGTGATGCAGAGCAGGCAGAGATCACGCCTCAAGCAGGGGACAGCGTTTCTTGGCCAGTTGGCAGTCTGCAGCACATGGTTGATTTCATGCTGCAGTGCCTGAGAAACGACCGCCGCATCGCCCACATTCTCAACACGGCTGATTATTGGGTGTCCACCCTCCTAGATCCTCGCTACCGGGACAACTTACAAAGCCTCATAACACCGTTGAACCGGGAGCGTAAAATGCGGGAGTACCAAGACGCACTGGTGCATTCCATCATGTTCTCCATTCCAACCGAGAGCAGTGCTGCTAGTGCTTTACAAAGCAGCTCAGTGCGTCGAGGCAGTGGAGGAAGCTCTGCACAAAGAGGGAGCAGAAGCAGCGCCTCAGCACAAGGCAAGACCAGTATGGCCGAAATGTGGCAAAGTTTTGTGTCCCCGCCGCCACAAATGTCTACACCATCACAGACGGCTCCAGTCAGCAGGAGGCAACGTTTCCGTCAGATGGTGACAGACTACATGTCTTGCCCTCTTAGTGTACTCCCAGACTGCTCTTCTCCCTTCAAGTTTTGGGTCTGTAAGCTGGATACATGGCCAGAGCTTAGTCAGTATGCACTGGAGGTGCTAGCTTGCCCTGCTGCTAGTGTATTATCGGAACGCGTCTTTAGTGCCGCAGGTGGTGTACTAACAGACCGTCGCATGCGACTATCCTCCGATAACGTTGACCGGCTTACTTTTCTCAAAATGAACAAGGCCTGGATCTCTCATGAATTTGCCAGTCCTCTTCCAGAATAAATAATTGGTTGGCAACAGTATCCAGGTCTCCTGTTCTGTTCATGTTTCTACCACCTGAACTGTAATCCCTGAGCTCCAACACTGCCAGTTGGCGCTCGGAAGTGCCGTCTGCACAGTCAACACTTGCTGCCGTGTTATTGGGGTTCAGTAACGTCAGCTGTTCCCCTGCTGTGCGGACGGCAATTTCTCCTGCTCTGTCCACATCCACTGTACTACTGATTTAAAACTTCCTCCAAATACACCTCTGGCTCCTCTGTTTTCAGTATTATCCCTGAGCTCCAACACCGCCAGTTGGCGCTCGGAAGTGCCGTCTGCACAGTCAACACTTGCTACCATGTTATTGGGGTTCAGTAACGTCAGCTGTTCCCCTGCTGTGCGGATGGCAATTTCTCCTGCTCTGTCCACATTCTCACTACTACAGATTTTAAAGTTGCTCCAATTACACCTCTGGCTCCTCTGTTTTCAGTATTATCCCTGAGCTCCAACACCGCCAGTTGGCGCTCGGAAGTGCCGTCTGCACAGTCAACACTTGCTGCCGTGTTATTGGGGTTCAGTAACGTCAGCTGTTCCCCTGCTGTGCGGACGGCAATTTCTCCTGCTTTGTCCACATCCACTGTACTACACATTTTAAAGTTGCTCCAATTACACCTCTGGCTCCTCTGTTTTCATTCTTATCCCTGGGCTCCAACACCGCCAGTTGGCGCTCGGAAGTGCCGTCTGCACAGTCAACACTTGCTGCGGTGTTATTGGGGTTCGGTAACGTCAGCTGTTCCCCTGCTGTGTTCACGGCAATTTCTCCTGCTCTGTCCATATTCACTGTGCTACTTATTTAAAACTTGCTCCAATTACACCTCTGGCTCCTCCGTTTTTAGTGTTTACCCTGGGCTCCAATACCGCTAGTTGCTGCTCAGAAGTGCCGTCTGCACAGTCAACACTTGCTGCGGTGTTATTGGGGTTCGGTAACGTCAGCTGTTCCCCTGCTGTGTTCACGGCAATTTCTCCTGCTCTGTCCATATTCACTGTGCTACTTATTTAAAACTTGCTCCAATTACACCTCTGGCTCCTCCGTTTTTAGTATTTACCCTGGGCTCCAATACCGCTAGTTGCTGCTCAGAAGTGCCGTCTGCACAGTCAACGCTTGCTCCAGTGTTATTGGGGTTCAGTAACGTCAGCTGATCCCCAGCTGTGTGTCCGGCAAATTCTCCTGCTTTGTCCACATCCACTGTACTACGGATTTAAAACCTCCTCCAAATACACCTCTGGCTCCTCTGTTTTTAGTATTTACCCTGGGCTCCAGCACCGCCAGCTGGTTCTCGGCAGTTCCATTGGCTCTTGTACCTTCTGCTACCCATCCGGGTTCCAGTACCGTCAGCTGGTCCTCGGTAGTTCCATTTGCTCTTGTATCTTCTGCTACCCATCCGGGTTCCAGTACCGTCAGCTGGTTCTCGGCAGTGTCTTTGGCACGGGTACACCCTCCTGCCCAGCCTGGTTCCAGCACGCCAGCTGTTTCCGGGTAGTGTCAACGTCACTTTGCCTCCAATGCGTTGTCCTGTCGTGTTGCGGTCGGGTTAGCCGACTCTATGGTGCCTGCAGTTTAGGTGACTCCTATGTGGGCTGCGGGATCTGGCAATGAAGGCTGGTTCCATAGTGCCAATAGGACAAGCACCCCCTGTAGGACTGTGGGTTTTGGTAACTGCGGCCGGCTCGCGGCCTTGAACTTTTTTTTACATGGGTACCTTCTGCTACCCATCCGGGTTCCAGTACCGTCAGCTGGTTCTCGGCAGTGCCTTTGGATTAGGTGCCTCCTTCTCGGTATCCAAGTTCCACCAACGTCTGCTGGTCCTTGGTAGTGCTTTCTGGCACAGGTACCTCCTGCTTAGTAACCGAGTTCCAGTAACATCAGCTGGTCCTCGGTAGTTCCATTGGCTCTTGTACCTTCTGCTACCCATCCGGGTTCCAGTACCGTCAGCTGGTCCTCGGTAGTTCCTCAGCTTTCTTGTACCTTCTGCTACATTTCCAAGTTCAAGCTTTTTGAAATGGTTCTTGGTAATCACTCTGGATCTCCCTGACGAGGACCCTGAAGACGAGGACCCTGAAGACCAACCCTAAGAAGACGAGGACCCCGAAGACAATGACCCTGAAGACGAGGACCCTGAAGACCACCCCGAAGAAGACGAGGACCCCGAAGACGAGGACCCAGAAGTCCAACCCGAAGAAGACGAGGACCCCGAAGACTAGGACCTCCGAAGACGACGACCCTGAAGACCACCCCGAAGAAGACCAAGAAGATGACCCTGAAGAAGTTGACCAAGAAGACAAAGAAGAGAAGACAAGCACCAAGATACAGAAGAACAAGAGACAGAAAACCAAGAAGCAGAAATACAAGAAGCTGCAGAACAAAAAGCGGAAGAACATTAAGCATAAGACTAAAAATCAGAGCAAAAGATAATATCTAAATTATAAGCAGAAGATGACTAAGCAGTGTATGGGGGTGAGTCCGTTCCTCCTCGTGGTGCCCCTGGAAAAGACCTGCTGCTGCAGGCCAAACTGAACGCGGACAAATCCTGTTGTAAATCTTTTGTGACGGGCAGAACGAAAGGTGTAATGTCCAACCTTTTATAGATAACAACTACAGGAATGCCTGTCACAAATAAGAATATGATGAAGAAGAAGAATATGAAGAAGATGAAGAAGTAGAATATGAAGAATGTAAAAAAAAGAATAATACGAAGGTGAAGAAGAAGAAGGTGAAGAAGAAGTGGATGAAAAAGATGCTGAGGATGATGAAGGAGAAAGTGTGGGAGAAGTAAAAAAGAAGGTGAAGAGCATGGAAGTAGTGAAACATAAATATCTGACAAAATATAAAAATACTTAACATAGTTAATATTTCCGTAACTCAGAACATAATAAAAAAATAGTAATTCCTGCTATTCCATTTGACTGGGCTAAACCTCTATGCCTTTATTGTCTCCCCCACCTCCCCCAATACATTCTACATTATTCTTAGTTGTTTTCCTTCATGTAGAAATAACCTACAAGGAAAGAAAGGGTTTATTTTAATTCCGATATTTATGTCCCATTGACTTGCATTGGTTTCCGGTATCGGAATCGGCGATATCCGATACTTTTTCGGTATCGGTCCGATCCAATCCGATCCGATATTTCCCGATATCGGAAGGTATCGCTCAACACTACTCAACACTAGTCACAAATAAAATGGCAACAGGAGAAATCAGAAAACCTGTTTGAAATAAAAGAAAACTGTATTCTAAACTTTAGCATCATGCCTCCCAGCAATGCTAGAAGTGTCTCCTGGACTGCCATGTCCAGACTGAGCGAGCACCCTCACTAGCTCCACTCCCCAGACGTGACATGGTCATCCCCCATGGCCAGTGAAGGGGGCGATGGGTGACCTGCCAGAGCCCACGCAGAAGCATGAGGGAGCCTGCTCAGGTACAGCGCTACCATTCCTGAAAGTACCCCTCCCCTCTTGAGGAGAGAACTCTGGACTCTCAGCACCCGGTTTACCAGGAAATTTGGCATGGAAATCGGCAATCAACTCACTGGCATGAATGCGCCCTTTGGGGACCCATGACCACTCTTCCGGTCCATACCCCTTCCAATGAATTAAATATTAAATGGAATCAACAATTTTTTTTGACCTTATACTCTTCCTGACTATCCACTAGGACAGGGCTCAAGGAGGGGGGGGGTGAGGGACCATCTCTATCGGAGTTTTCAAAATGATTTTATTCTAAAAATTTATACAATCTAAAGATGGTCCACTTGCAAACACTGGGTCTTCATAGGTCACATAAGTCGAGGGTGGGGTTACATTATTTGTCATTGTTTTCTTTCTAGGCTGAATAGCCTCATCTTCCCCTGTAACGCGCATCTTCCTAGAGATTTCTTCTTTTGTATTTTCTTTGTTATACTTTCCTTTTCTATGGCTTGTTCTCCTCCTGCGTCTTGGAGGAACCTTTTCTAATACGACCATATCAGGTCCTGAAGTCTCTAACGTGTGGGATCATCATTGGCAATTCAGGAGATATTTCCATCATTCCAAAAAAAGGATCAGGAGCATCCTCCAACATCTGCATTGGCATCAGATTATTTGGAAGCAAGAAGTGTTTTTCAGTGGGTAGTAAGTCAATGTTTGCTTGCTTCTCAGCCTTGTACAAACATTCTATAGTAACATTAGTTTTTTTAAGGTTGAAGTAAGACTAACATGTTGATCCAGAGGAAGGCAAAAAAAAAACCATATGGCAAACGCTAAGCTCCACATTGGGGAAAAAATTCCTTCCTGACTCTATAACGCAATCAGACTAGTTACCTGGATCAACACCCTATCAAGGAACCTAGTGTGTATGTATGTATTGTAATGCAGCAGCTTGCTAGCATTACTGTAAATGGTCCAGGATGTGTTTACCGGACCATGTACCTTCCCCTTTAACTGACTGGTCACATGACTGTGACATCACACAGGTCCTGTATGCACATTAAAGCTCTGTACACATGACTGGGACAGCACACAGGACCTATACACACAGCTGACTGATCACATGACTGTGACATCAGCAAGGTCCTGTCAGTATGTGGCTGTCTGTGCACAGCATATATAAACCCTGCTTAATTTGAGACAGGTGTGTTCGGTGCGAGAGGCGTGAGGCCTGTTCCCCATGTGTGTGGGATACCGTGAAGCCTGGCAGCCTGAAAGGTCGAGACTTGATCCTGTGTGGATGCTAGTGGCCTTGGAAGGCAGCGGCTTTGGAGTGAAGCCTGGTGCCTGAAAGGCAAAGCCTGGATTTCTGGTGACTACCTCTTGAAGTTCATCAAGAGAATGCCAAGAGTGTGCAAAGCAGTCATCAAAGCAAAAGGTGGCTACTTTGAAGAACCTAGAATATAAGACATATTTTCTATGGTTTCATACTTTTTTGTTAAGTATATAATTCCGCATGACTTTAAAATGAGAAGGTGTGTCCAAACTTTTGGTCTGTACTATATATATATATATATATATATATATATATATATATATATATATATATATATATATTATATATTTTATATTCTCCTGTAATACACTGCTCAAATAGCACATCCTAGATCTGAATGAATGAAATATTCTCATTGATTACTTTGTTCTGTACAAAGTTGAATGTGCTGACAATAAAATCACACAAAAATCATCAATGGAGATCAAATTTATTAAACAATGGAGGCCTGGATTTGGAGTCACCCCCAAAATTAAAGTGGAAAAACACACTACAGCCTGATCAAACTTTGATGTAATGTCCTTTAAAACAAGTCAAAATGAGGCTCAGTATTGTGTGTGGCCTCCATGTGCCTGTATGACCTCCCTACAATGCCTGGGCATGCTCCTGATGAGGTTGCGGATGGTCTCCTGTGGAATCTCCTCCCAGACCTGGACTAAATCATCCGCCAACTCCTGGACAGTCTGTGGTGCAACGTGACGTTGGTGGATGGAGCGAGACATGATGTCCCAGATGTGCTCAATCAGATTCAGGTCTGGGGAAAAGGAGGGCCAGTCCATAGCTTTAATGCCTTCATCTTGCAGGAACTGCTGACACACTCCATCCACATGAGGTCTGGCATTGTCCTGCATTAGGAGGAACCCAGGGCCAACCGCACCAGCATATGGTCTCACAAGGGGTCTGAGGATCTCATCTCGGTACCTTATGGCAGTCAGGCTACCTCTGGCGAGCATATGGAGGGCTGTGCGGCCCTCCAAAGAAATGCCACCCCACACCATTACGGACCCACTGCCAAACCGATCATGCTGAAGGATGTTGCAGGCAGCAGATCGCTCCACAGCGTCTCCAGACACTATCACGTCTGTCACATGTGCTCAGTGTGAACCTGCTTTCATCTGTGAAGAGCACAGGGCGTCAGTGACGACTTTGCCAATCCTGGTGTTCTGTGGCAAATGCCAAGCGTCCTGCACGGTGTTGGGCTGTGAGCACAACCCCCATCTGTGGACGTCAGGCCCTCATACCACCCTCATGGAGTCGGTTTCTAGCTGTTTGTGCAGACACATGCACATATGTGGCCTGCTGGAGGTCATTTTGCAGGGCTCTGGCCTTCCTCCTCCTGTTCCTCCTTGCACAAAGATGGAGTTAGCGGTCCTGTTGCTTGGTTGTTTCCCTCGTAAGGCTCCCTCCACATCTCCTGGTGTACTGGCCTGTCCTCTGGTAGCACCTCCAGCCTCTGGACACTACTCTGACACACAGCAAACCTTCTTGCCACCGCTCGCATTGATGTGCCATCCTGTATGAGCTGCACTACCTAAGCAATTTCTGTGGGTTGAGTCCGTCTCATGCTACCACGAGTGTGAAATCCCAACCAACATTGAAAATTATTAAACGTTAACCTATAAAAATGCTAAAGTTTATTGCAATCCTCATACTGACCTGAAGAATCATATGGCAGTTATTGATGTATATATTTTTTTCTTCTATACTTCGCTGCTCTTTAAACACCCCCCCCCCCCCATCTTCATACATTATATGAGAAGATCAATGGTTTAATTGAAAAATACAACTCTTCTGACAAAAAAACAAACCCTTGTACGAGTTTATAGTTTTTGGAGGAAAAATCAAAAGTACACATAAATAAGCTATGGAGGCAAGTGGTTAAAGGGGTATTCTCAAGTTGTTTTGAGCAGCACATTGCGCTGCAGTCTCCTTACTTGCTGGGGGTGGTGGGCACTCTTCCTTGAGTGATACGCTTTAGGTCAGTAGCTTCTGATGCAGATTAAGTCTGTCATTGTTCTGGAGTCTATACTGTTGTCCCTATATTTACATATAGAAACAGGGCCTTTAAACAAGCACACAGATCAGGAAAATGAGTTGGCAGTTTTGAAAGAATTTCTCGCAATCGCAGATTCCCTTTTTAGAGAAGGACAGATGTATTTGGGGGAAAAAAAAACACTGCATGGTAACATGAAAATCACACATCTGTGTGAAACAGTGGTGGTAGTGCCATGCTCTTGGTCTGTGTTGCTGAATTTAGACCAGGACCGCTGCCATCACTGAAACAATGAATTTTAAAGAAAACGGTTAGGAGATCTCTCGATTTAGGTAGTCATGCAGCAAGTCAATGATCCAACGCACAAAAGTCGTTCCGCAAAAGAATAGTTAAAGAAAAATTATAGTAAAGTTTTAGGATGGCCAAATCAAAGTCCTTACCTTAATCCTTTTGAAATGTAGAAGAACATGCAGTGAACACTTAATGGGACAAAAAAAAATAAAACAGAGTTTTAAGTTGTGTTGTAGTGAGAACTGGGCTAAAATTTCTCCAAACCGATGTGCATAACTAATCAAGTAACATAAATGTTTAGCTGCAGGTATTGCTGCACAATGGAGTCACACCAGATATAGAAATCAAACGTTCACAATCTTTGCCATTCAAAGACTTGAAATATTGAATCATTTTCTTCAAATGACTAATATTTTCGACTGATTAGTTTGTTTTAGTAATTTTTTTTATTTACTTTTCCAACTTATGTGAAAATGTGATGTAGTTTTAGGTCCAATTTCTACATAAATATGGAAAACTCAGAAGGATAAACTAACTTTAAAGCACCACTCCAGCGTTTTTTTATTGCACTGCTGGAGTGGTGCTTTAAATTTAAATCCCTGTCCTCTGTCTCATATTCACCTGCTGCCTTCACCGTTTTCTAGCTTTGCTCCCATCGGTCTCTGGCGAAAAGTGACCTGCCGGCAGCTCCAGTGTTTCATGGAATAGCGCAGAGGTCGCTTTTCAGTACACGTCTGAGAGCCTCGTTCTGGCTCTCATAGACTTGCATTGAGAGCTTGTGATGTAGCTTCTGACTTCCGGCCAGTCAGAAGTTGGCGTTGCACAACTGGAGCGTGCTGAAAAATGGTATATAATATAACAAAGGAAATTTGTCATCTTTAACCGTAGGCCTTTTTTTTTTTTTTTTCTTTTTTTGAGATCACTTCATCTTCAACTTGCTTAGCTGTTCACAATAGCAGAGTAATTTTGACCAGTGGTACACAAACGTTTACATGCCACTGTAGTGATGCACTGAAGACTGGTTCTTTGCCAGGATGCCTAGGAGTACAGCCCTGAGTTTATAACTCAGATAACTGGCCAGGACGGAACAGTCTAAGAGGCTGCCCTGGGCAATGGCTTCTCAGCTTGCTGATGCCTTGGAACCAAGTACCGGCCATATTGGCAAACTAGTTCCATTCCGAGGGAAGAGCATGTGGAACTGCAGATTGAGAATAAGACTCTCACTAACTGGACTGTGGTAGTGTCAGGTGGTCGTGAAGACAGAGTAACTTGAGGCAGGAGCCAGTAAACTTGAAGAGGTAGCGACTGTGTGTGTGAAGATGCTCCGTTTTTGTAAAAGAAAGGTTTGCAGTTATGCACCTGCGATCTGTTGTACATATTCCCTACCAAGTTAATGTTGAGTAAAAGACTATTTTTAGTGGTGGTCTCCCTCACTGAACTGTTCAACATCCGGTCTTGGCCAGCCAAAGTCTCCGTCATCATGTGGCATGCAGGTGCATAGCGCCTCTTTAGACTGAGTCCACACACCCAGCCAGGACCCCCACCTTCGTGTAATGTACCTGGGTGTAAGACTAGTACCTCACCCACAGCAATCTTCCCACGCCACGGTAGATTGGAGCTGTCATAGCAGCAAGCCTTCTCTCGCCTCCTCACCGTCAATGACTAGGGGAAATTGGTAAAAATGCAGAGGATAAAAGTGATTATCAGAAAGTTATTCCTCATGCACACACAATGCAGCTTATTCTGAAATGTTACTTGAAAGTTTAGTTAATATACTATGTTTAGTTTAGTCCACATTTTTTTAAAAAGTATTAGAAAGTTGCATGACAATACCAGTCCTTATGCTACACGAAATACATCGGTGTTGAAGGAAGGAAAACCCCTTTATCAAACTCTATTCTTGAATTTGCATAGACTTTTATAGTGAGAATTATTAGTCATATTGAAGTCTGGTTCAGCTGTAAAATTGTAAGGACCTTTCCAGGGTTTTTTGTGAATGACCATTAGATTTTGTTGGTATGCTATTGTAACAGTCATAAAATTCTGGTAAAAATGTATTCCAAAACCAGTTAGTGGTTCTCCATGTTCATGATCAGTGATGATGAATGTGCTCTTATTAAAGGGAACTAATGTGCTCATAAGGCTTGCGTTCATTATAGAAGAAATATAACATATTGCGCGCATATGAAAGTGCTTTAGGGGTTCTAGTGTTAATTCTGTCATCAATAATTTTCAGGTGGAAAGATTAATGAGGAAATTAACACATTATTGCTTTTTTTGGAAAGATAATTTCACTTACAGCAAATGTGAATTGCTACAGAATATTTTTTTTCAATTAGGTTGTGCATTTTGTCAGCTCATTTTCAATTGTAATAAGCTAACACAGTGGAAAAAGTTTATACCAGTGTCAAAATGTCAGGTTTTTATCATAGAAAAAATACTAAAATTTCTGAAATTTCTTTTCCATTAATGTTGCCCATAATCTGCAGAAAGTCATTGAGAAACACTGACCTCAATTTTGAGGTAGAAAATAAAAATAACAAGACTAAAATAATGTGGTTGCATAAGTGTCAACACCCTCTTATAATTGAAGGTGTAGTTGTGTTCAGAATTAGCCATTCACATTTAGGGTACACTCACACTGCCGAGTGCTATCCGATGTGTTATCGGATAGCACTCGGCCCAATGTTAATATATGGGGCAGGGTAGATCCGTGATTATTTTTTCTTGCAGATTCAGCATGGGATCAATCACAGCATGCTGTGTGTGGCCCAATGATCAGATCACACGTACCCTTAAGTCTGTGGGTGGATGTTAAACATCAGACTGCACTCGAATGTCATCACTTTTTTTTATTAAGGATAATTTAAAATATTTTAATTGCAGCTATAATCAAAAGGCCAAATGTTGTTCAAACCTGCCTTGCATAATTATTGAAGAGATGGGTATAGTCCTATTGTCGCTCTATTACCACCCTACCTTACCGCCGAGGTTGGCACCCTGAACCTGCACAATGGCGTCCCCGCTCCGACGTCGACTCTCCTTGTCTGACCCTGTAAGGCCCTACAGAGGGAGGCAAAGTAGGAAAAAATAGTGAGCAATGGTTTTGAAGATCTTGAACTACTATCCTAGAGGGTAAGATAAGAGATGAGCCACTACAACCATATCCTGGTATAGTCCCTTAATCAGACCTATCCAATATTCATTCCGTGTCTCTGTATAGTACATAAATCTTTATCCTCAAAAATAAGAATATTTATTCAATAGATCAATCAAAAAAGTTTTAACCCTAAACTTAATAAAAACTCTACCTCGCTGCAGATGTTTGTGCCTTAAGCCTGCGTAGTGGCGCCCTCGCTCGACATCTACTCTCTGTATCTGACCCTATTAGGCCCTAAGACAGGAGAAGAGGATGAAAATTGAACAACTACAAAAAAATTATGCTAATATCCTGTAATGAACTAGAATTGAAGCATTGATACAATTATAGTCCCTTCCACTTTTGTATTAAGAGAGGTCACTGTCATGTACATAGTCATCCAGATGTTAAACAGTTTATAGTGAGGACATAGGATCAGTTGCCACTAAATTCAGATGTACGGTATACTATGTAGAGATATAGAACCACATGGCACAGGTGCACAAGAGATCAATAGTCACTAGATAGACTGCTCAAAAAAAAATAAAGGGAACACTCAACACATCCTAGATCTGAATGAAATATTCTCATTGAATACTTTTGTTCTGTTCAAAGGTGAATGTGCTGACAACAAAATCACACAAAAATCATCAATGGAAATCAAATTTATTAACCAATGGAGGCCGGGATTTGGAGTCACCCCCAAAATTAAAGTGGAAAAACACACTACATATAGTAAAACCCAGCACTCGGAGACTCAATAGAATTTCTTGTTTTTAATGAAGTAAATAATACAGAATACAAACATTTCGGTCGCCTAGGACTTTCGTCAGTGTACTATAATAACAAGATAAAAAATGAAGAAAATAAATTAATAACTGTCATTATATGATTACAATGTTCTAACAAAATGTCATAATATACTACATTACATATGGGTGTAGTGGTAGTAGAGTGCTTGGTATGGGAAGACGAATGGGAGGGGACAGGGAAGGAAGGGAAGGGAACATGAGGTTGTTGCACCATAGATAAAGAGAAATGAAAAAGAGAACATACCGGTATTAAGAGGTGAAATTTGCTAGGAATGGACTGAGGCCACAGAATGGCTGTAGAGAGAGAGGATGTTTGTTATAGAAGGAAAGCGGTGGTCCCCAGAAGAAACAGATAGGCACATACCTTAGCTTGAGCAAGTGGAATATCGGTGTGTAGGAATGCGGTGTCCACCGCTTGTTCCTTGAGGTGTCAGGTGTGGGATGTTATTGGCAGGCTTTATTTGGATGGTGAGTGGACCCAGTGAGGAAAGATGGGCTGGCATTGGAGCGCCGTAATGGCTCATGTGTCAAAACGGACCAGCCGGACCGGAAATGACGTGTTGGTCACATCACAAGGTCCTATTGGATAGTGGCGGCCACGTGGGCGGAAGTGACACGCCGCTTGCGTTCCAAGGCCGAGGTTGTGCGTTCCACTGTGTGGCTGATGGCGTGAATGGCTTAAACAAGGAGTAAGGTTAAGATGGAGAGTGAGAATCCAAGGAGGGGACATCAGGAGGGATCGAGGAAGAAGCAGGGATCTAGGGATGATTCTATAAGACAAGAAGAAAACTATTATATGGCACAAAATAAGTACTACATTAAGCTTGTCAATAACAATGGCAATTATATGAGGATGTACAAGTATAGTAGCACTCTTGTATACTGTTATTAAATTAAGGCTTAACTCTTTAAGCATAATATACAATAACAAACCTATGTAGAATAACAACAAGAAAAATGAAATAAATGAAATCAAAACAGTAGATCCCATCTTAAGCCAGCTGGGAGCATTCTGTGTTCGTGACCGAAATTGGTATGGGTTCAATGCAAGAAAGTTATAGGATGATGTAATTATACGAATAACGATTAGGATTTTAGATGAATGAGAGAAGGTCATATTCACGGTTGAGACCCCTGGGTGTGAGAGATTGTAATTCATGGATCCAGTAGGCCTCCCGGTGCTTAAGCATATGAATACGGTCACCACCTCGACGTGGTAGGGGTACATGATCAATAACCTGAAATTTAAGTTGTGAAATTGTGTGACCGGCTGTTATGAAATGGTTAGGTAATGGAAGTAATGGGTTCTTGCAGCGTATGGTAGACTTGTGCTTCGATATACGGTCCTTGACAGATTGTGTTGTTTCTCCGATGTAAATGAGCCCACATGAACATTTGATCAAATAGACCACGAAGGACGAATTGCAGATGAAGTAGTCTTTAATTTGGTATTGTTTACCTGAATGTGGGTGGTAGAATGTATTGCCTCTGGTGACTTTGCTACACTGATAGCATTGTAGACAGGGGAATGTACCGTTTTTCATGCTAGAGAGAAATCTTTGTCGGGGTGAGGTTTTAGTGGTGCCAAAGTCTGCTCGAATAAGTCGGTCTCTGATGTTAGGGGCTCTTTTGAAACTAGGTAAAAAGGGGGCATTAAATTCGGGTATAGAGGGGTATGCTGTTTGTAGTATTTTCCAATGTTGTCTGATTTTCTTATGGAGGATAAGTACAGCCGGATGGTATGTGTGAACAAATGGAATACGGTTAGAGGTGGTGGGGCGTATGTTAGCCGTGGGTTGCATGGATTTTTTTTTAAGTCGGGGAGGGGGTGGGAGATATCCTCTCTCTTCAAATTTTCTTTGCATTTCTTTATACCCATATGGCCGGATCACTCACTATCCGTTTCACCCAATGAAACTGTGACTTGGGGACTGAAGAAATTGTAGGTTTGGGGTGTAGGCTGTCGAAACTGAGTAGCCCGTTACGATCAGTAGGTTTGACATAGAGGTCAGTGGAAAGTGTGCCCTCTTGGTTTTTAATGACCTTACATGTCACCAATCCATGACGCCACGATACAGGCACAACTCTCTGGCGCCCCCTTGCCTCTCAGGTCAGTCAAGGTACTGCACCTAGAGTGAGTGGTCGCCGGAGAGGCCGTCCTGTAGCCCACTGGGTATTTGAGGCCCTCTGCAGTGAGGGCGGTATATATATTTCCCTGGCTGCGCCAGTAATATATATCCACACCTCCGACCGTCACTGCCAGCCTTCCTCAAATCCCCCCAGATGGTATGCTGCCACCAGTTCTCATTTGATACAAGCCCAGTCCGTTAACAGACTTGTATCGGGTCAGGAACCCACCCAGTAGCGTTTCAGCCAAGCGTTTCCGGCCCAATGGATTCGTATATGCAGAGTAAAAGATACAGCCCACGATTAATTTATGATTTAATCGATTATAAGAATACACTAGATTACAAGGCTATACAATTAACTATACAACGGTATTTGGCCAGAATAAGAGAGATAACAATTAGAAATACAAAACACAGGAATAACAACGATAAATCAGTTACCGTTCTTGTGGTGCAAGGGAGGCTTTGCTATCCCACAGATTCAAGCTTAGTTGCAGTCCAAGCCTCAGTAGCACATGGCAAAGGTGCTCCTCCCACTCAGAGACCTGGACCCGACATTAGGAGTTGTTCATATAATCTCCTTGGTCAAAACTGAAGGGGGTTTCTGGCTGTCGGCTATACTAGAGTCCTGTCACGCCCACTCTTGGTGATGTCAGTTTACTAAGCCCCGCCCCCCTACCAATGCCAGTTTTGGCTACATTTGAGAAAAATACCCATAACTTTCCCTGGGGTCATCTCATCGTATCACCAGAGGTCTCGTCGTGATCCTACTCTTCTGGGTAAGCCATTGACTCTACACATGCCTCCCCTGGGACCTTGTATATGGTTCTTTTAAATATCTAGCTTTCCAGGCCACTCATGGATTTATAAGTCCCATGATTGTGTCCGCGAGCGCCTTCCCCACATGATACATTTTATTCGGGTTCCCTAACTTGTATTGTGTGGTTATGAATTGATAGTATATCTGTAGCTTTTGCCGGCCATTTTCCACAAAGAAAGCTCATGGTTTCTTGAGACAATGGAGAGGTTTTCAGGCTTGCCCAAATGGTTTGCTTCTGGTTTCAAGTGACATCAAGGTGTTAATTACCCCCTAGGGTCTCGCTGACTGTCCTGCTTGGACACAACAAAGCTAGCCCATCTATTTACCATATCAAAGAAGTTCCTGGAGACTGATCTCCAGAGGTGGGGGCAAATTGCTCTATTTACCAGGGGCTGGAGAAATGTGACATGGTAGGAGCTGTGTGAGGGATTTTTAGAACTGACGATAGGGAATATCTTCAGGTATGACGTATCATACCTAAGTTGGCGGCTAACTTTCTTGACACCTGGTATCTAGGAAGTTAATAGAATCCATATCAGAGGAAAAGGTGAACTTGAGTCCCTCCCATGCTGAATTGATGGTATTGAAATCCGTGAGTGACTCGATCGGACCACCCCATATGCAGAATATGTCGTCTGTGTATCTTTTCCACAGAATGGCATGAGTTTTATACAGTGCATTGGGGTAGATGATACGGTCTTCAAATGTAGCCATTGGCATAAGGAGGGGCTACATTCGAGCCCATAGCGGTCCCCTGTATTTGGAGGTAATAAGAATCTTGGAACAGAAAAAAGTTTAGTCAACAGTAAGGTAAGAAGATCTATGCAAAGATCTCATACCTCTGGGGATATGCAGGATTTGTCCAGTAAGTTCCGAACGCACTGGATACCTCTTTCATGTTGAATGGAGGTGTAGAGACTGTTGAAGTCTAAGGTCACTAGGAGGGCATCTGGATGGATCTGGTCAATTGTATGAATCATACTGAGAAAGGCCCCTGTGTCAAGTATGAATGATGGGCTTTCTTTGATCAATGGGGTAAGTAATTTTTCTAGAAAGATTGACAGTGGGGCCAATATGGAGTCAGTTGAGGCGACTATTGGACGTCCTGGTGGATTGTCCAAACATTTATGGATTTTGGGAAGTATGTAAAACACGGGGGTTATGGGGAATTTTTTTATTAGATAATCTCATGTTTTAAGATCAATTGTGCCCTTCCTCAGATGTCTGTCAATTGTCCCTATGATGAGTGTACTGATGTTGTGTGAGGGATCATTAGATAATTTCAAGTACACTGTCATGTCATCGAGTTGGCGCTGGATCTCTGTCAGGTAGTTTTGTCCATTACGACTATGGCCCCACCTTTGTCAGCAGATTTAATCGTAATTGATTGGTCAGCTTGTAGGGATTTTCGGGCTTGTTTGTCTAGATTGGACATATTGTGATGGTAGTGTATATATCCCCTATCCATGTCCGATCGTAATTTTTGAAAAGAATGATCAATGAATTCAATAAAGGTTTCTGCAGCATGTTGGTTGCGTGGAGGTCGGTAGGTGCTTTTGAGTTTTAACCCTAGGCTGGCTGCCGTAATGTGGGGTGTAGTCGGACACATAGTGGATAGTGAAGTGGTTATGTCCGAGGTGGACTCCTGTGAGAAGTGTGCTTTAAGTCTGATAGAGCGGAAGAATCTCTGCAGTTCCATATCTAATGTAAAGGTATTACATCTGTTGGACGGACAAAAATTGAGACCTTTCTGTAGTACAGAAAGCTCAGCAATACTCAATGAACGTGAGGAAATGTTCACCACAAGTGGGGATATACCTGGGAGCGGGTCACCCGGACGAAGTCCATTTTGTCTCTTGTGGGTCCCCCCTCTCCTGGTCCTTTTCTTCTGAAGTTTTTCTTGCGGTTGCCTAAAAAATGAGTAGATGTAGTGAGATCGCGTCTATCTACCTCCGATCCAGAAGTAGATTGGTCTGTGGAGGAGTGCCCAAAGCATGTGTAGTTTCGTCTGGGAGCCCGCTTGTCTCGCCATCTATAGACGCGGTCCTGTTGATAATGTTCTGCGTCCCTGGTAAATTTGGTACGTTTCCTGTTCTCGGTTTTGCGTCTATGTTGTTCGATGGTAGCTTGAATCTTGGTCTTCAAGGTTTCAAATTCCTCAGTAGGGATTAGAGTCGATAACTGCGTCTCAATGTTGATAATCTGTTCTTTAGAAGAAGAAATGGCTTTCTGCAGGGATTCAATGGTAAAAGTCATTAAGTCAAAAGAGCATTTATTTAGGATACGTTAAAATTTTGCACAGTAATCCCCTTGGTCACTGAACAAAGTAGGGTGGAGTGGTACCCTCAAACCTCGTGGGATGCGCTGAACGCGTACTTATTCGGTCAGTGTGGCACAGTGGAGTTCGATGTTAAGTGCCGGAGCTCCCTCTCCCAATCCCTTCCTCGTGTTTCTTTCGGTGGTGCTTGGAGGAAATCGCAGGATAAATTAGATTGGGAGATAATTTGATAAGTTTCTTCAGCGTTATAGAAGAACGTGTTGGAGGAAGTCCTGACCGACCAGGGTGCTGATATATATGAGTCAATGAATTGTAGATAAACTATCGCACCCCTGGTGTAGGTTGGTGCCCGGGTAGGGTGCCAAGCCCAGTATCCATATATAGTAAAACCTGGCACTCGGAGACTCAATAGAATTTCTTGTTTCTAATGAAGTAAATACAGAATACAAATGTTTCGGTCGCCTAGGACCTTTGTCAGTGTACTATAATAACAAGATAAAAAATGAAAAAAATAAATGAGTAACGGTCATTATATGATTACAATGGTCAAACAAAATGTCATAATATACTACATTACATATGGGTATAGTGGTGGTAGAGTGCTTGGTATGGGAAGAGGAACGGGAGGGGACAGGGAAGGAAGGGAACATGAGGTTGTTGCACCATAGATAAAGAGAAATGAAAAAGAGAACATACCGGTATTAAGAGGTGAAATTTTCCAGGAGTGGGCTGAGGCCACATAATGGCTGTGGAGAGAGAGGATGTTTGTTATAGAAGGAAAGCTGTGGTCCCCAGAAGAAACAGAGATAGACACATACCTTAGTTTGAGCAAGTGGAATATAGGTGTGTAGGAATGCGGTGTCCACCACTTGTTCCTTGAGGTGTCAGGTGTGGGATGTTATTGCCAGTCTTTATTTGGATGGTGGGTGGACCCAGTGAGGAAAGATGGGCTGGCATTAGTGGCAGTGGAGCGCCGTAATGGCTCATGTGTCAAAAAGGACCTGCTGGATCGGAAATGACGTGTCGGTCACTTCACAAGGTCCTATTGGATAGTGGTGGTCACGTGGGCGGAAGTGACGCGCCGCTTGCATTCCAAGGCCGAGGTTGTGCGTTCCACTGTGTGGCTAATGGCGTGAATGGTTTAAACAAGGAGTAAGGTGAAGATAGATTTTCTTGTCTTATAGAACCATCCCTAGATCCCTGCTCCTTCCTTGATCCCTCCTGATGTCCCCTCCTTGGATTCTCACTCTCTCCATCTTAACCTTACTCCTTGTTTAAGCCATTCACGCCATCAGCCACACAGTGGAACGCACAACCTCGGCCTTGGAATGCAAGCGGCGCGTCACTTCCGCCCACGTGGCCGCCACTATCCAATATGACCTTGTGATGCGACCAACACGTCATTTCCGGTCCGGCTTGTCCTTTTTGACACATGAGCCATTACGGCGCTCCAATGCCAGCCCATCTTGCCTCACTGGGTCCACCCACCATCCAAATAAAGCCTGCCAATAACATCCCACACCTGACACCTCAATGAACAAGCGGTGGACACCGCATTCCTACACACCTATATTCCACTTGCTCAAGCTAAGGTATGTGCCTATCTCTGTTTCTTCTGGGGACCACCGCTTTCCTTCTATAACCAACATCCTCTCTCTCTACAGCCATTCTGTGGCCTCAGCCCACTCCTGGCAAATTTCACCTCTTAATACCGGTATGTTCTCTTTTTCATTTCTCTTTTTATCTATGGTGCAACAACCTCATGTTCCCTTCCCTTCCTTCCCTGTCCCCTCCCGTTCCTCTTCCCATACCAAACACTCTACTACCATTACACCCATATGTAATGTAGTATATTATGACATATTTTGTTTGACCATTGTAATCATATGAGTTATTCATTTATTTTTTTCATTTTTTATGCTATTATAGTACACTGATGAAGGTCCTAGGCGACCGAAATGTTTGTATTCTGTATTATTTACTTAATTAAAAACAAGAAATTCTATTGAGTCTCCGAGTGCCAGGTTTTACTATATATGGATACTGGGCTTGGCACCCTACCCGGGGACCAACCTACATCAGGGGTGCGATAGTTTATCTACAATTCACTGAACACCACACTACAGGCTGATCCAACTTTGATGTAATGTCCTTAAAAAAAGTCAAAATGAGGCTCAGTATTGTGTGTGTGTGTGTGGCCCCCACATGCCTGTATGACCTCCCTACAATGCCTGGGCATGCTACTGATGAGGTTGCAGATGGTCTCCTGTGGGATCTCCTCCCAGACCTGAACTAAAGCATCTGCCAACTCTTGGACAGTCTATGGTGCAACGTGACGTTGGTGGATGGAGCGAGACATGATGTCCCAGATGTGCTCAATCGGATTCAGGTCTGGGGAACGGGCGGGCCAGTCCATAGCTTCAATGCCTTCATCTTGCAGGAACTGCTGACACATTCCAGCAACAGGAGGTCTGGCATTGTCCTGCATTCGGAGGAAGCTAGGGCCAACCACACCAGCATATGGTCTCACAAGGGGTCTGAGGAGCTCATCTTGGTACCCAATGGCAGTTAAGCTACCTCTGGTGAGCACATGAAGGGCTGTGCAGCCCTCCAAAGGAATGCCACCCCACACAATTACTGACCCACTGCCAAACCAGTCAGGCTGAAGGATGTTGCAGGCAGCAGATCACTCTCCACAGCGTCTCCAGACTCTGTCACATGTGCTCGGTGTGAACCTGCTTTCATCTGTGAAGAGCACAGGGCGCCAGTGGCGATTTTGCATTTGCCACAGAACACCAGGAGTGGCAAAGCATCCTGCACGGTGTTGGGCTCTGAGCACAACCCCCATCTGTGGACGTCGGGCCCTCATACCACCCTCATGGAGTCAGTTTCTAACCGTTTGTGCAGACACATGCACATTTGTGGCCTGCTGGAGGTTATTTTGCAGGGCTCTGGCAGTGCTCCTCCTGTTCCTCCATGCACAAAGGCTGAGGTAGCGGTCCTGCTGCTGGGTTGTTGCCCTCCTACGGCCCCCTCCGCATCTCCGGGTAGCACCTCCAGCCTCTGGACACTACGCTGACAGACACAGCAAACCTTCTTGCCACAGCTTGCATTGATGTGCCATCCTGGATGAGCTGCACTACCTGAGCAACTGTGGGTTGTAGAGTCCGTCTGATGCTACCATGAGTGTGAAAGCACAACCAACATTCAAAAGTGACCAAAACATCAGCCAGAAAGCATTGGTACTGAGATGTGGCCTGTAGTGATGAGCGAGCACTAAAATGCTCGGGTGCTCGAAGCTTGGGTCGAGCACATTGGAATACTCGGGTGCTCGACCCGAGCAACAAGCCCAATTTAAGTCTATGGGAAACTCGAGCATTTTTCTGGCAGTTCTCCCTCCCCCCTCCCGGTGGTCTTCAGAAGGTCAAAAATTGCCCAAATCAATGGGAACAGTTCTCAATTAAACGTCAGGCAGGCAGAATATATAGGCAGGCAGGGTATATAGGAGGGTGCATGAAAAACATAGCAGGGCACTTGGAACACACTAGTGCCCTCCGATTTTCATGCACCCGTCTCTTTAAAAAAGCCAGCCGGCAATTCCTCAGCGGCATACACCGGTAACTGACAATTTAGAACAGAAAGCATAGAGCATCACACATAGATTAGATAGAAACATGTCAGTCACATATATAAGTACAGTGACAGTGGTTACTGTACTTGTCATTTAGTGTTAAAATAAAGGATTTATTTAAAAAAAAAAAATGGCATGGGATCCCCTGTAATTTTAGTCTCTAGGGGAGGTTAAGCAGCTGGCTCTGGCAGATGTTTGAAGCCTGGTAAGGGGGTAATACCCACAGAGCTTCCCAGGCTATTAATATCAGCTCCCAGCTGAATACCTAGCCTTTACTAGCTATTAAAATGGGGGACCCAAAAAAAAAAAAAAAAAAGACGTGGGGTCCCCCACTTTTAATAGCTAGCAAAGGCTAGGCAGACAGCTGGGGGCTGATATTAATAGCCCATAAAGGGTGCCATGAATATTGGCCCCCTCCCAGGCTAGAAACACCAGCCCTCAGCCGCTCCAGAATTGGCACATCCATAGGATGTGCCAATTCTGGCATTTAGCCTCGCTCTTCCCACTGCCCTGTAGCGGTGGCAGTGGGATAATAGGACTGGGGTTGATGTCAGCTTATAATGCCAGCTGACATCAAGCCCAGGTTAGTAATGGACAGGCGTCTATAAGACACCCCCATTACTAACCCCATAGTCAAAGTTACAAAAAAACACAAACACCCAGAATAAAGTCCTTTAATTGAAATAAACACACATTCCTTTTAATGTTCTAAATTAAACTCTACTTACTGTATCGCCCATTCCAGCTGAAGCCATCTTCTGCAGTAAAAGTAAAATAATAAACCAACCTCATCCTTACCTTTCCATGGTTCCCAGGATGGCTTCAGCTGTGCTATATTGACATGACAGGTTGGATTGTAGCAGAACGCTGCCATCCCGCTTGCCATGCCGCAGACACTGAGAAGCTCCTCAGTGAAGCTCCTCTGTGTCTGGCTGTGATGGCATCCAGATGAGCCGAGTTCATGTCCAATGAACTCAATGTAGCAGAGCTGAAGCTGATGGCTGGTGTTTCTAGCCTGGGAGGGGGCCAACATTCATGGCACCCTTCCTGGGCTATTAATATCAGCCCCCAGCTGTCTGCCTATCCTTTGCTAGCTATTAAAATAGGGGGACCCCACGTCCTTTTTTTTTTTTTGGGTCCCCCATTTTAATAGCCAGTAAAGGCTAGGCATTCAGCTGGGGGCTGATATTAGTAGCCTGGGAAGCTACGTTGGTATTACCCCGTTCCCGGCTTCAAACATCTGCCCCAGCCGTCTGCTTAACCTCCGCTACAGACTAAAATTACGGGGAACCCCACGCCAATTTTTTTTTTTTAATAAATCCTTTATTTTAACACTAAATGACAAGTACAGTAACCAACGCTGTCATTGTACTTAGAAACATGTCAGTCACATAGATTAGGTATTATATATGTGTGATGCGCTATTCTTTCTGTTCTAAATTGTCGGGTACTGGTGTATGCCGCTGATGAATTGCCGGCTTTTCATGTTTCACTGTGAGCACTGTTCCCATCGATTTTGGGCAATCACTGTAATGCCACAACCACCATGGCTGTGACATTACAGTGAGTGGCAGACAAGCCCTGCATGATTGGTGCTCTGAAGAGTGCCAAACATGCAGGACGGGGACCCGAGCTCCCGCCCGAGCATCACGCAAGTACTCTGCGAGCTCCGAGCATCTCGAGTACTGAGATGCTCGGGCGAGTACCGAGCAGTGGCGAGCATGCTCGCTCATCACTAGTGGTCTGTGGTCCCCACCTGCAGAACCACTCCTTTATTGAGTGTGCCTTGATAATTGCCAATTTCCATCTATTGTCTGCCATTTGCACAACAGCATGTGAAATTGATTGTCAATCAGTGTTGCTTCCTAAGTGGACAGTTTGATTTCACAGAAGTTTGATTCACTTGGAGTTATATTCTGTTGGTTAAGTGTTCATGTACAACTCTAAAGCCATATAGCATAAGTGTACCTATAGTATTACACTTGGCTCCAAAGAAAAATGAAATGTATCTTATATTTTAGCCTCTTATTGTACCTAATCCCATTCAATCATGACATTAAAAGATTAGAAAAAATGGTCATGTAGAAGATATCCCCTCATTACGCTGTGCATATATACTGTTCAATTTTTCACCATAATGCCATGACTATATGCACTAATAACCTATCCCTTGTTAGCATAATCAACAGTGTGCCTAATTTCTCGACGCTTTTCCCCTTCAATGGGTAATTTAGGAGCGCATACTTCAAAATGACATATCAAAAAAACTGATTAACCAGATTCATGGACATGTGGCAGATCTTCTTTTTTTTTTCCCCTGAGGTGGACAAGGACACCGATCTCCCTACCACAGCTGCATCAAACCAATGATTGAGGGTTTGAATGAAGTCCATGAATCTTGTGAATCTTCCTCTTTTGTTTTTTGTTTTTTTGTGGGGCGTGGGGGGGTGCTCTCCTGATTGAATCCATTTGAAGGGGAATCTCGTTGAGAAATTAGGCCTACTGTTGATCATACTAACAATGAATACAGGGATGAGTTATTGATGCATGCTCTATCTTCCCCGGTTGCCAGGCAATGCAGGACACTACTGTGTCTCGCACTATACAGTGGTAAGATGTTCTCCATTCTGCTGTTCAAACTAGCAGGGGGTGGTATTTAACATCTAATCATTAGGCGGGATAATTTATCCTGCTCAGGCCTCTGCTGGTTATTGCAGTTCCTATGTGCTGTAGTGGTGAGTGGTGCTAGCATTAGTATTGCTATTAGTGATGAGCGAACGTGCTCGGTACTAGCCCGAGCATCGCTGTTCTCGGTGAGTATTTCTGGGTTGCTCTGGTCTCCTCCCTGCATGTTTGGTGCTCTTTAGAGAGCCAGTGAACATCCAGGGATTCCCTGCCACGCACTGTAAGGCCGTAGCCATGTTGGTTGTGGGCATTAGTGATTGGCTGGCCACACAGCATCATCAGGTGGGTATATAAGACCGGACGTCGCCATGCTCGTCAGTCTACACTGGAAACAGGCAGAGTAGGGAGAGCTTCTCCATCAGGGAGAGATTTGCTTGTTTAGCGTTAGTAAAGGGATTCCACAACAAATATTTATTAGTGTTGAGCCACCCCCGTAGTGTTCGAGTTCGGTTCGGTTCGTCGAACACCCGTGTGTTCGCCGAACTGTTCGTCGAACACCTTCGAACACCGTTAAAACCAATGGCAGGCAAACAAAAACACATAGAAACACATAGAAAACACCTTCAAAGGTGTCCAAAAGCTGACAAACTGCTCAGAAGACACAACTAACACATGGAAAAGTGACAAGTACATATAGTCATGCGAAAAGAAAAGAGGTGGAGGAGTAAAAGGAGGGGGAGACACAGATATAGGCATGTCATGCCCTTCTAAAATCCAAAAAGTGAGAAGCCGACACGGCCGGTCCGTTCCTGCCCGTGCCACCTCCGTGTCGCCGGGTTTGTGCCAGAGCCGCGGTGGACCCTGACGGCCAGCCCCCCTCTCCTAATACTGGTGCCTGTCCGCTGGTGGGTCGAGCCCCCCGCGGTGGGGGGGGAGTAACATCTGCAGAAGAAAGACCATCTTCCAGCCAAACTAACATGTCGACTTCTTTTCGTGGACAATGTGATACGATCCCTTTGTTACGGACACGCCCATCGCTACAAATTCCAGATGAGGCACAAAAACAGCAGGTGCTTCAGCGGATATCAAGTGCTCCTTCAAGTGGGCTCTCCTCCACCTCAACTTCAACATCACAAATACTCCAGTCCTCAGAGGTGTCACCCCAATCGCACTTGCTTCCTCACAGCTCCCAAGTCTCCAGCTGCCCGTCTGAGTATGGGGTAACACAGATGGTTGTGTCTGCACAGCTGTTTACTCATACTATAGCCTGGGAAACGGAGGTCTGCTCCAGAGCTTCTGTTAATCCAGACGAGGAAATGATCTGCACTGATGCCCAGAATCTTTGTAAGTCGGATCCAGGACCAGATGAAGAAGGTTCTGAGCATAATGTAGACCCTCGTTCCCAAACTGTAACTCCTGTTGGTGGAGACAATGATGAAGACGATGATGAGACTCAAATACCTAATTGGAGCGACAACTTGACTTTTCGGTCAGGGCAGGAAGAGGTTGGCTTTGAGGACGACGGGTGTGATAACACACAGGGTGATGATGACAAGGTTGGAGATCCCACTTACTGTCAACCCACAGTCAGCCAGTCGATGAGGTCACCCGGGCCTTTGCCTGGCCTTTGGGATGTCGCGGTGGTCGGCTCCCTGGCCCGTACCCTGGGGTCACTCTTTAAAAGGGTGGATAATTGTTAATTTTATAAGAGTTTGTGACACCACCTGTGGTATCTGGTGAGAAGCACCAGCGCTGCAGCAGTCCACTGAGGCCCGTGATAAGGCAGCTCGATGGTATAGCTCCCCACAGGTGGAGCTAGGTCTCAGGGCAGCGTATGCAGGGGGAATGCAGGACAGGCGAGACCCAGCTGGGTCAGAGCAAGAACGGAAACGGACACGGTAGTCACTTCAGTACCTTTTACTGGAGGAAATTCAGGCACATCCTGAAGCACTGTAGGGTGAAGGGTGCATATCAGGATCCTCCCCAATGAGCGGGTGTAGGGCCTCCTGTTTCTTGCCTCTGCGCAGTAAGTTTCTGACCTGCCTGGAGCTAGGCCTAACTTTGTCTCTGTCCTGCGCTGGCTGACCTTGTGGTAGGGCCTTCTCTTGAAGTTCACGCTCCCAGTATGCGGGGCCTAAGCGTCTCCTGGCTCTGTTACGTATCAGCACCTTAGCGATCCTGGGACTTGTAGTTCTCCAGGGATTCCGGTTATGCCTTACTGGGTCATAGAGATCCCGGTAAGCTCGGATCCGGTGTCCGGTAAATGCTTCGGGGTGAGCTGGTTAAGCTCCTCTGCCCCTTATGTACTAACTCGCCACTTGCCTTCGGCCTACTCGGGCCCTCAATAGGCTATACACACTAACGGCAGCTTGCCGCGCTTCACCGATCTTATGACGCTGGCACACCTTAAGCTCTATCTGGGCTCCCTGAATCTAGCTAGCAGGAGCCTCGTGCTCCACTGCTGAACTATTAACTGAGTTCTCTAGACTAGACTGAGCTCCACTGCAGACTGACCTCTCTTAGGCTTCTCTACTGCAGGAACTCTTCAGAGGAACTGAACTGCCTAGCTCCACCTTCCCTATTTATATCCCTAACGGGCTCCCTCTGCTGGTCTGAGGTGGAAGGTGGAGATGTGTGAATGTTTATGGGGGCCTCTTGTGGAGGATTCCATCAATACACTCTTCTAGGATCTGTGATACCAAGCGCAGCGGGGCGTCACAGATGCTATTGACGACGAGGTTAGGTTGCGCCTTCCTGGACAGAGACGGAGTACTGAAAGCACGCCAACAACTGCATCCTCAACCACAACTCCGCCTCTGACCACAAGTGGCTCTTCAGGTCGCATGGGCTCTAAGCCTTGCATAGCCTGGACATTTATTCAGATCGATAAGGATGACCCAACTCGTGTTATCTGTAATATTTGTCAGCAAAAGCTAAGTAGAGGCCAAAAAATCCATAGTTTGAGTACTTCATGCATGTACCGTCACATGGATATGAAGCATAAGTTGCAGTGGGAAGCTCACTGTGCTACAATGTGGCCTAACAGGCTGGGCCAACCACCGTCTGCCCCATCTTGTGCATCCGCAGCCTCTTCATCCTCTGTGACTGGGGGGACAGCAGTCACACATGTTTTTGGACGCAGACCTGCCACTTCTTTACCTGCAACAGCCAGTGTGATTGGCAGGTCGTCAGTTCATTGGGAAGTGGAAACACCTGCTGGTGTTGAGAGCTCTCTGACATCGAGAGCACCACCTTTGGATCAAGGCAACCTAACATGTCCGCCTGCATCTTCCTCACAGACCGGCAGTTTGCCAGGGACACCCTACTCAACCCCGTCAAAGCACAACAGCCAGCCCTCGGTCCCTCAGATGTGGACAAGTAAAAGACCATTTCCTCCTAGCCATGAGAAAGCTAAGAGGTTGAATTTCACCATCTGCAAGCTGTTGGCTACAGAAATGCTGCCTTTCCGCCTGGAGGACACAGTGGATTTTTGAGACCTTATGTCCGTCGCAGTGCCCCAGTACCAGATGCCCAGTCGGCACTACTTCTCAAAGAAAGGTGTGCCTGCGCTCCACCAGCATGTCGCACACAACATCACCGCTTCTTTGAGAAACTCTGTGTGTGACAGGGTGCATTTCACCACAGACACTTGGACGAGTAGGCATGGACAGGGGCGTTACATGTCGCTGACAGGGTACTGGGTAACTATGGTGACAGCAGGACAAGGGGCTGCTGTCCAAGTCTTGCCGTCCCCGCGAGTTGTACGTCAATCCTCTTTATCTAGAAGTTCCTCCACTGCTTCTGCCTCCTCAACCTCCTCTCGGTCCTCCACCTGCACCCAAAGCCTGTCTGGTAATGCCACCTGCTTTCTAACTGCGCACCTCCTTACTATGCTGGCAGCAGGGCTCAACGGCATCAGTGTTTACTTTGAAATGTCTGGGAAATGTGAGTCACACAGCTGAGGACTTGTGGTCAGCTCTGGAGACCCAGTTTCATGAATGGTTGTCTCCACTGGACCTGCAACCAGGGAAGGCCGTGTGCGACAATGCTGCAAACCTGGGTGCGGCCCTTCGCCGGGGCAATGTTACACACGTGCCTTGTATGGCTCACGTGTTGAACCTGGTTGTCCATAAATTTTTAGCCCACTATCCCGGACTAGATGGCCTTCTGCAGAGGGCACGGTCGCTGTGTGCTCACTTCCGCCGTTCGCATCCCGCAGCTCAACGACTTACATCTCTACAGAAGTCGTTGGGCCTGCCAGTTCACCGGCTGAAATGCGATGTGCCGACACGGTGGAATTCAACTCTGCACATGTTGTAGCGACTGTGGCAGCACCGACAAGCCCTGGTGCAATAGTTTCTGACGTATAGCCTGGGCCAACGAGATCCAGAGGTGGGGCAAATCACACAGCAGGAGTGGTCTCAGATCAGGGACCTATGAAGTTGACGCGCCCCCTGGGCCGTGGGGTACCCGGAGCCGGGCCGGTAGACGCTGGGGGTTGTAGTCACTGTGGCGGTGACCCGGTCCGTGACCCAGGGCGGTCAATCCAACGGTAATTTGTATATATGGATTTTATAATGTCCGACTACGCCACCTGTGGAGTGCGGCCAAAGGGGCCGCCGCTGTGGAACAGTCCTCTGAAGCTGGTGGTTTTGCTGCAATTGTATTATTACTCACCACAGGAAGAGTGTAACTTCAGGGCAGTGTGGGTGGATGATGGTGGTTGTAGTGCAGGGAGTCAGTAATGAACACAGAGTCCGTGTGATGCAGTCCCAAGATCTTTACTCACAGTTGTTGCAGTCCAGATTACAGGTACCAGAGCAATCTCATCCATCGTGCTGTGCGTACTCAGTGAGGGGCTCAGTCCACCCCCAGATAGCTCCGGAGTACTTAGCAGGATCCCCTTCTGTGTGTCCTTTCTCTGGCCTTCTCCCTGCACCTCACACCCAGTGACACTTCTATCCGGTATCCTCGGGCCTTGGCGGGCGACTTGTGTTCCGTCCCCTGGGTCCTATGTGGCTACCTTCTTAGTGAGACTGGTGTGGACTTTTGCCTGCAGTACATGAAATGCTGCAGCCTCCGGTTTCTAGTTGAGCCTTGCTGTTTCTCCTCTAGTTGAGGGACCGGTTCCCCTTATCTGGCCTGACCCCTCTACCTCCTGGTAGCAGCGGGAGTACAGGTGGCCTTCTGCACGGCCCGTAGCCCTAGGGTCCCTTCGGTTCCTGGAGCCTTCCTGCTCCCACTCCTCTCTTCTCTCCTTCAGTCCTGGGCCTCCCAGGCTAGGCCCGCCTCCGGAGCAGAGCTCATGCCGAGCCTCTGCTCCTGTCACTTTTCCTCCTCTGACTGGCTTGCTCTTTCTAAGATGGCTTCCTATTTATACTCTACCTGTCATGTGCTCCCCTAAGCTGCTCCCCTAAGCACCCACTACATAGTATCCTCCCACCAGCTAGGGACCTGGGACTGTGCTCTCCCTTAGGAGCAATCTCGCCCTAACCCCACTGCGGGTATGTGTTGGATGCAGGTGTTAGGGTCCCGAGAAATACGCCTTCCTTACCTGAGGGTGAGATACCACACCTCTGGGTGAGATGCAGTAACTCTGTGGTGACTGCACCCTCAGGGGCACCACACACCTTTCTGCACAGTTTTGAAATGGCGACGAAGATGTTTAGTGCTGACGACGATGCCATTATCAGCATAACTATTCCGGTGATTTACATGCTGGAGCACACATTAAACAGAATTCAGAGTCAGGTGGTCGGACAAGAGGAGGTGGAGGAAGTAGAGGAGGAGTCGTATGCGGAAGGGATAACATCTCCAAGGTCCAGACGGTTGACAGCACCAAGGAGGCAGGCATGGGAGGGTGGGGGAGAGGGATTAAACAGGGCGCATGGTAGCAGCCAAACAGTTGAGGAAGGTGCAGGAGCCGAGGAAGAAGTGGAGGATGAACTGGCGATGGGCATGGAAGACTCATCAGATGAGGGAGACCTTGATCACATTTCTGTTGTGCGAGGTTGGGGGTAGAGGGCAGAGGAAAGAAGCATGATTCTTACCTCGCTACCAACACAACAAGGACTTGGTCCTCCTGGATGCGCAAGACATATGAGTGCCTTCTTGCTGCACTACCTGCAACATGACCCCCAGATTGCAGAATTCGAAGTAATCTCGACTACTGGGTTGCCACACTCTTAGATCCCCGGTACAAAAGTAAATTTGCCGAAATAATTCCTGCGAAAAGGGATTGACGCATGCAGGAGTATCTGCAGACGCTGTTGCAGAATCTTACATGTGCTTTTCCACAAAACAACAGTGGTGCACGAAGTGAATCTCACAGTTCTAACTTGCCAACCGCGGGACTGTCGAGTCTTCATCACTCAAACCGTAACAGTAACACAGTATCTGCTGGTAACAGCAATTTTGTGAAATCGTTTCACCACTTTTTTAGACCATCCTTTGCAAGGCCACAGGAGACAAGAAGTCTGACACATAGTCAATGCCTAGAGAGGATGGTGCAGGAGTATCTCCAAGTGAACATCGAAGCCATGACTGTGTCACTGGACCCTTGCTCATTTTGGTATTCCAATCTGGAAAAATGGCCGGAGCTCGCCACTCACGCCTTGGAGATCTTGTCATGCCCTGCAGCCAGTGTTCTCTCTGAACGTGTGTTCAGCGCTGCTGATGGTGTGCTGACAGATAAGCGCACGCGGCTGTCCACTGAGAATGTAGACAGACTCACGTTCATAAAGATGAACAAATCATGGATTCGCAAGGACTTTTCTAATCCTGTGTTATCCTTGGGAGGCTAAAAGCTTGAGGATTTAGTAATCTCACCTCACCAACCGTTTTAAGCAACTGTGGGGCAATTGATGCCACTTAACCCTAGAACGCATGACCATAAAAATCTACACTTTCATATACCTGGGGCCTTTTAGGCCCGTGTGCAAATAACATTGAATAACTCAAACTCAAATGACAAACAACTATATACATGAAGAATACCTAGAGTTTCAAAATTCTAACTAAAGTAATCTTGCAGAAAATAGAAAACAATTAACAGGGCGGGACTGCGAGGCCCCAGGTATGCGTTCTAGGGTTAAGTGGTGTCTGTGCCACAATTTTGGGAAAAAATGGAAACTCTTTTTGGAGTCCCCTTGCTGTGTCTTACGTGACGTTGGCATCGTCAATTCCAGGTGGGTTGGGTCGCCCCCCCCCCCCCTTTTAACTGTAAGAAACTACATACACTATGGCTTGGGGTAACACAGATGATTGAGTCTGAAGAGCTGTTTACTCAGAGGTCTGCTCCAAATCTTCAGTGTCTGCTAGTCAGCGTAGAATTTTTAACTGCATCTAGCCTAGGCAATACTTTGGGCGTAGTAGCCCAGCTGCGAAGCAAGCTGCACCGCCTGTGTATCTAATAAGAATTTTTAAATGCATCTAGCCTAGGCAGACTGTGGGGACCCCCAACCAAACCCAGACGCTCAGCCCCCCTACCGCCCCCCTTTCCTTGACAATACAATAATGTAACTCTTACAACTGGATGGGTGAGGATCGGTCACAGCTTTATTAACTCTTTATACTCATTCCATTAGAAAGACATTTTATTTCTAAAATAATTCAGCTTGTTGCAGCATGCCCTGGGTCTCCACTCCGGCAACTTGGCCAACAAGTGTAACTCTCCAACATGTCCTTTCTATTTCCAGGCCACGGAGGATCCTGCATACTCGTATGCAGGACTCTGACCCCCACCCATCACTCTTAACGCTTGTTCCACTCCGTCCTGGAGTCCTGACAGGAATAAGTCCAGTCCAATATCCATTAAGTGAACACCGTCGGGCCGTATGAGGCCTGCTTTATCTCCTTCCAGTTGTCGGTGTCGTACCACTACACCGCCTCTGTCTCTGCTAAATTTTGCCATCCGAATATTTATTACCCGCCTTGTCCGTTCGATGGCCGTGATGTCTCGCGCACCTTGCCATACCGCTATCGGCACAATCTCTGACCATACTATAGCTAGTTTTGTGAAAAATTCTCTGAAGCGCTCAGTGTCTAGTTTCATTATTGCCATTAGTTATGCGCTCTTGTGATGACCTAGGTTGTTTCCCCCGGCCTGTATAACTAAGATGACCAGACATCTTGCCTCTCTCCCTACCTTGATTACCTCCATTAGTACCTGTGGCCATAGCAGGCCTCTAATACCTCTCCAGTTGAAATATGTGTTATGAAACTCTAATTTCCTCCCGCCTGGGCGGACTTTCGCCCTTTAATCTGCCCAATATATATACGAGTGGCCTATCACCCACACTGTTGGCTTAGCGTCACCTGTAAAAGAAACAAACCACGTTAGGATAACAAGTCCGGTCTTATGTATCTTGCCAAACACGTGGATCACCATCTCTCTATCCTCTGAACTTCCGTTTCTGACAGTCCTGCTCTTGCTGCTTCTGTGGCCGCGCCTATGCGGAATGAGTGTGTCCCGTAATCTTTGGGGTGGTTCCCTGCCGATGTTATGCATTTATTAAATATAGCTTGGAACTGGTATCTTGCTAATGGCGTCCCATCAATGTGTGATAGGAAGAAATTACTTTGTGATCTGATGGTTAGATATGGTTTTACTATTGTTACCCGACTCAGTGTACCGTTTGTGGGTTGTAGAAGTACCCAAGTGCCCCTGCCCGCTGGAACCATTTTCGATTTGTGTATGCGTAGACGTATTGCATTATTGGCTATGACTACGTCCTGGTGTAATAAGCCTCCACTGGTGCTAATTTTGGATTGAGGGACTAATTCGCTTATGCATAGCGCCCCAAAGAAGGCAATCACAAATGCAGTAGACAGTAGTGTTGCTTCAAATTGTGAGTGTCATGTTAATGGTGTTAGGGATATGATGTGAGAAATCAGTTTTAGTGACACGGGACGGGACGTCTGCACTCCTGACTTGGCTGACCCCTTTTCCACCCTTTTATGGATTGTCTGATGATGAATCTTTGTCACATCTCCCCAATTCAGTAGTTGGAAGTGAAATGCTACTCCGGTCAGACACCGCTGCGCTGACGCCCCTGATATGCCCCTCATCATTAGCTGGTGGAGAAATTCTATGGTGACTTGTGATCTGGCTTGTTCACATTGGT
The DNA here is from genome assembly GCF_046119375.1 of Phyllobates terribilis. Lineage (NCBI taxonomy): Eukaryota > Metazoa > Chordata > Amphibia > Anura > Dendrobatidae > Phyllobates > Phyllobates terribilis. The sequence goes on from NW_027362768.1 coordinate 119,757,833, forward strand.
CAACCCGTCTGCCTGCTACTAGTCGTGTCCACTCTTCCCATGCCTTACCGTATGCTTGCCACGTCGACGGGGCAACTGACGCTCTGATTAATGGCATCAACTATTCGCCACTAGATCCCATAGGGAAGGTGGGCAACTGTTGTCCCGATGGGTGGGCATTGTGGAAGACCTCTGTGAAAATCTGCCAATTGAATTGTTATAAAGCGTTAGCAGCAGCTTTAGACCCCTCAGCATAGTGGCTAGCGCGGACCCATACATTGTTATGAAGCGTATATTTTTGTAAGCCAGGAGCGCGCCCCATATTTCTATTGCTACCACTATTGGGAAGAAAAATTATTTTCAGGGCTAGATGCAGCGAAAAATTATTATTAATTGAAAAGCTGGTGGAGCTTGGTATAGAGGGCCTAATACAATGAGACCCACACACTGCTAGAAGCCCAAATATTTTTTCAGAGGTAGATGCAGAAAAAAATTATATTCAGTTTGCAACCTTATGGAGGTCAGTATAGATGGACTAATAGAACAAGTCCCACACACAGCTAGAAGGCCAAATATTTTTTCAGAGGTAGATGCAGAAAAAAATTATATTCAGTTTGCAACCTTATGGAGGTCAGTATAGATGGACTAATAGAACAAGTCCCACACACAGCTAGAAGGCCAAATATTTTTTCAGAGGTAGATGCAGAAAAAAATTATATTCAGTTTGCAACCTTATGGAGGTCAGTATAGATGGACTAATAGAACAAGTCCCACACACAGCTAGAAGCCCAAATATTTTTTCAGAGGTAGATGCAGACAAAAAATTATTTTGAATTTGCAACCTTATGGAGGTCAGTATAGATGGACTAATAGAACAAGTCCCACACACAGCTAGAAGGCCAAATATTTTTTCAGAGGTAGATGCAGACAAAAAATTATTTTGAATTTGCAACCTTATGGAAGTCAGTATAGATGGACTAATAGAACAAGTCCCACACACAGCTAGAAGCCCAAATATTTTTTCAGAGGTAGATGCAGAAAAAAATTATATTCAGTTTGCAACCTTATGGAGGTCAGTATAGATGGACTAATAGAACAAGTCCCACACACAGCTAGAAGCCCAAATATTTTTTCAGAGGTAGATGCAGGAAAAAATTATATTCAGTTTGCAACCTTATGGAGGTCAGTATAGATGGACTAATAGAACAAGTCACACACACAGCTAGAAGCCCAAATATTTTTTCAGAGGTAGATGCAGACAAAAAATTATTTTGAATTTGCAACCTTATGGAAGTCAGTATAGATGGACTAATAGAACAAGTCCCACACACAGCTAGAAGCCCAAATATTTTTTCAGAGGTAGATGCAGAAAAAAATTATATTCAGTTTGCAACCTTATGGAGGTCAGTATAGATGGACTAATAGAACAAGTCCCAAACACAGCTAGAAGCCCAATATTTTTTCAGAGGTAGATGCAGAAAAAAATATATTCAGTTTGCAACCTGATGGAGGTCAGTATAGATGGACTAATACAACAAGTCCCACACACAGCTAGAAGCCCAATATTTTTTCAGAGCTAGATGCAGAAAAAAATTATATTCAATTTGCAACCTGATGGAGGTCAGTATAGATGGACTAATAGAATGATGCTATGCCCAAAAGATTTTACTTCACTAGGTGCAGTAAAAAAATTGGTGTTCTATACACAGGTGGTATATCTTGCAACACAGATAGGCTACTCCACTGACTAACACACTCTGCAATAGGCCAAAAAGGATTAGCTTTGCTAGATTCAGCCTAATGCTGTGAAAAAAACTTGCACAGCACTGGCACAGACCTGCCTGGCAAAAACTGATAGGAGCTGATGTAACCTAGTCCTGAAAAGGACTCCAATTACAATTAGTCTTTACTCCCACAATCTATCTATTTAAGAGCACAGACCTGCCTGATAAAATCGTAGGAAATGCTGTAACCTAGTCCTTAAAAGGACTGCAATCACAACTATTCCCTACTCCCAAGCTATCTGTAGATTTGTGCGAAAATTGGCTTGAAATTAACAAGGTATAGCGCACACAGCAACAGCGGTGCCGTCTAACACGCAGCTGCAGCAGTGAGAAAATGGTGGCGACGGGGAAAATGGCTTGGTCTTATAGGGCAAGGACATGTGACATACACTGCCAATGACACATGCCCTTGCTTGTGTGAAAAAAAGCACTTCGCTCCGTGTGTGCGCTGCTGATAGGCTGACAGATTGCACCTCCCCACTGCAAATGCGGGAAAGAGAAAAAAAAATGGAGATCTTCATTGTTCCTGCAGAGATCCATCCCCTGCCCCTCCCCCCACCCCGCTGTACACTCAAACTGCGTATTAACATTAATTTTCATCATTACTGAGAAAAAATCCAGTTATGATTTTGGTGCACGAACAGTTATCGAACATAACCTCGAACAGCCGAATTTTTCTCAAATTGTTCGTGTTCGCCGAACGGCTCGAACACCGCCCAAAACAGCTCGAATTTGAGATTGGCGAACAGTTCGAGTAGAACAACGCTCATCTCTAATATTTATATCCATCTGAACTAACAGTCCTTCTGAACTAATCCAGCTGCATATAATCAGTGCTAGGCAGGCAGGCAGTGTATATGGCAGACTGCAGTGTATGATACAGCACAAGAGGGTCCATTGAACGTCCTGTCTGCTGCTGTTGTAATTACAGATATTTGTAGACAGCCCCAGATATCAGGGGCCAGGGAATTATTTTTTTTTTTAATCTTAAACCTGGTTATTTGCTTAAGCAATTCAGTGTACACCATTTTTCTGCTCACTGCAGAATAAAGCCAGATCTGTTCCATATTTCCGCGCTAAAAATCCAGAAATTTGAAGTGAACGTGGAAAATATTGGCCTCCTTTTCCATTCTGTTGCAGTGTCAGTGAAGCTATTCACACTACTTCTCCGTTTAGAATGATATTAGTAAATTACCGGCCTGCTATTTAAAATTGTGGTTCTGTCAGACATCACATATAACTGCGTTCCAAAATCAGCCATTTCTCGTGGATGTGCAAAATATTGTACTCCATTAAAAATGGGCAAGTTGCGTGGCAAGGGACAGGGAAGTGGATGTGATGGTGCATGGAGAGGTTGTGGCCGTGGGCAAGGTGAAATTGTGCCACAACAAACACCCACATCTTGTCGCTCGACCTTCCTGTCCCAATTACTAGGGGATCCCAGAGCAGCACTATTGAACACAGAGCAGTATGAAAAGGTTATTGGAAGCATTATCTGCTATCCAACCAGTCACTTGGCCAACCCCACCCTGCCTTCCACAAGGTCAAGTCTCAGTAGCCGTGAGTCTGGACCGCATATTCCTTACCTCGATCCTCCTTCCTCCCACCATCCCGAGTGCCTGGAGACAACTTATCCCACACTTGGACACTCTGAAGAGCTGTTCACTGTTCCATTTGTAGATTTGGGCCTCTCGCCCGGCCTGCTTCAAGCGAGTCAAGAGAAGAACGCGTGTAGCGATGTCCAAATATTGGAGCAGCCACGGTCACACAATGACGCGGGTGGGAAAGTGCAATTACTGTCGCAGGAGGTGGATTATGATGAGACACAATTGCCAGAAAGTCAGGAGGAGGACCAGGGTGCAGAAGTGGATTTGTGGCGCCCCTGAGGGTTCAGTCGCCACAGGGGTACTGCACCTCAGACCGAGGTGTGGTATCTCCTCTCCGAGGTAAGGAAGGAGCACCTCTCAGGACTCAGTCATCCATTCAACACTACACCACTCCTGTCCTGAGGGGGGCTTTAAGGCACCATAGTGCTGCCCCAGCCAGGATAGAGGAGATGGGGGGAACCAAAGATAGGGGGAACCATGTAGTGGGTGAGGGTGGAGGACGCACTTTAGGTTACACCACAAAATTCATATTTAATAAACAGTCATCTTGGGCTTATGGTCTTTGATTGTGATCTTCATCACTGAACATGGCTTTCTGTGTGAACCTGCAGCTGATAGAGGATACACTGTCCTCGTCCTCTGCCTTGAGGCGAGGAGCGGGCTAGAGTTAACGGTTGTCTCTACTCGGTCAAGGTCCCTGCCTAAGAAGGCCTGGAGGGGAGTAGAGGAGATGAGCTCCGCAGTCAAAAGGATCCCAGGGGGATGCAGACGGAGCGGCAGGAGGACAGCAGCACACAGGGGGAGGGAGGTGTAGCACCACAACAGGCAGGAAGAAGCAGTGTGGTAGCTGCCAACACAATGGAAGTTTCCAGGAGTCTGGTTATTTTTTAAAGGCTGTGTAGATAACCACAAAAAGGCCATTTGCACCACCTGCCAGGCCTGCATCAGCAGGGGTAGTAAAACTACCAGCCTGACCACCACCAGCTTGATCAGGCACATGGCAGCAAAGCACCCGACTTTGGGGTTTGGCCAAAGCACCACTGAGTCCAGCAACAGTGTTTGCAGGTGACGCCACTGCTTGTTTTGCTGTTGTGCATGCACGCCAATCCTCTGTCCATGGTGCATGCCAAGATGTCTCCCACACTGCACCTGTCATTGCACACTCTCAAGTAATACTATCAGCAAGCACGTCCACGTCCTTGTCCCAGCGCAGGGTTCAGTTGTCCCTACCCTAGTCCTTGGAACGCAAGCGCAATTACGCAGCCAACTCCCCACAGGCCACACTACTAAATTCGCACATGCTTGCGCTCGAAATGTTGTCTTTTAGGCTCGTGGAGACGAAAGCTTTCCGCAACCTGATGGTGGCCGTCCATCAGTACTCTGTCCCCAGCCACCACTATTTCTCCCGGTGTGCCGTCCCCGCATTACACAAGCATGTGTCCCACAATATTAGACATGCCCTCAACAATGCAGTTACTGGGAAACTCCGCCTAACCATGGACACATGGACAAGTACATCTCGCTGACTGTACACTGGATTGATATAGTGGAAGCCGGGACCCAGTCGTCCCTTGGGATGGAACACGTCCCCCTGACGCCGAGGATTGTGGGCCCTGGGTCAGTCAGAGTTGCCCCCACATTCTACAGCTCCTGCCCCTCCTCCTCCTCTTAAGCATCAATCTCTGAAATGACCACATCAGTCGCAAGCTGGAAGCACTGCCTCGGCCAAGCGGCAACAGGCTGTGCTGAAGCTAATATGCTTAGGTGACCAACCACACAATGCTGAAGAGTTGTGGACCGCTCTGAAAGAGCAGGCACATCTGTTGCTCACACCGCTGACCCTACAGCCAGTCATGGTCATGTGGGACAATAGCTGGAACCTGGTGGTAGCTCTGAGGGGAGCTCACACGTACCGTGCCTGGCCCATGTGCTTAACTTCGTGGTTCAGTGGTTTCTCAAAACCTACCCGGATCTGTCTGCTCTGCTTGTCAAAGTACGCCGCCTGTGTGCCCATTTTAGAAAGTCAGCTATAGCTTCCGCTGCTCTTGCTGTGCTTCAGCTGCGTTTGCAGCTTTCAGCTCACGAACTGCTGATGTTGGGAAGGATTTGTGAGCAGAAGAGGGCAGTTGTTGAGTACCAGCATCAACAAGGCTGTCTGTATTCAGTTCAGACTCCACACATAAGACCTCAGGAGTGGACATGGATGTTAGACATATGTACAATCCTTCAAAACTTTGAGGACTCCACCAAGATGGTGAGTGGCAATGACTCCATAATTAGCGTCACCATCCCGCTTCTGTCTTCTGAAACGCTCTCTGCTCACAATTAGTGTTGAGCCACCCCCGTAGTGTTAGAGTTCGGTTCGGTTCGTCGAACACCTTTGAACACCGTTAAAACCAATGGCAGGCAAACAAAAACACATAGAGAACACCTTCAAAGGTGTCCAAAAGCTGACAAACTGCTCAGAAGACACAACTAACACATGGAAAAGTGACAAGTACATATAGTCATGCGAAAAGAAAAGAGGTGGAGGAGTAAAAGGAGGGGGAGACACAGATATAGGCATGTCATGCCCTTCTACAATCCAAAAAGTGAGAAGCCGACAAGGCCAGTCCGTTCCTGACCGTGCCACCTCCGTGTCGCCGGGTTTGTGCCAGAGCCGCGGTGGACCCTGACTGCCAGCCCCCCTCTCCCAATACTGGTGCCTGTCCGCTGGTGGGTCGAGCCCCCCCGCGGTGGGGGGGGGGAGTAACATCTGCAGAAGAAAGACCATCTTCCAGCCAAACTAACATGTCGACTTCTTTTCGTGGACAATGTGATACGATCCCTTTGTTACGGACACGCCCATCGCTACAAATTCCAGATGAGGCACAAAAACAGCAGGTGCTTCAGCGGATATCAAGTGCTCCTTCAAGTGGGCTCTCCTCCACCTCAATTTCAACATCACAAATACTCCAGTCCTCAGAGGTGTCACCCCAATCGCCCTTGCTTCCTCACAGCTCCCAAGTCTCCAGCTGCCCGTCTGAGTATGGGGTAACACAGATGGTTGAATCTGCAGAGCTGTTTACTCATACTATAGCCTGGGAAACGGAGGTCTGCTCCAGAGCTTCTGTTAATGCAGATGAGGAAATTATCTGCACTGATGCCCAGAATCTTTATAAGTCGGATCCAGGACCAGATGAAGAAGGTTCTGAGCATAATGTAGACCCTCATTCCCAAACTGTAACTCCTGTTGGTGGAGACCATGATGAAGACGATGATAAGACTCAAATACCTGATTGGAGCGACAACTTGACTTTTCGGTCAGGGCAGGAGGTTGGCTTTGAGGACGACAGGTGTGATAACACACAGGGTGATGATGACAAGGTTGGAGATCCCACTTACTGTCAACCCACAGTCAGCCAGTCGATGAGGTCACCCGGGCCTTTGCCTGGCCTTGGGGATGTCGCGATGGTCGGCTCCCTGGCCCGTACCCTGGGGTCACTCTTTAAAAGGGGGGATAATTGTTAATTTTATAAGAGTTCGTGACGCCACCTTTGGTATCTGGTGAGAAACACCAGCGCTGCAGCAGTCCACTGAGGCCCGTGATAAGGCAGCTCGATGGTATAGCTCCCCACAGGTGGAGCTAGGTCTCAGGGCAGCTTATGCAGGGGGAATGCAGGACAGGCGAGACCCAGCTGGGTCAGAGCAAGAACGGGAATGGACACGGTAGTCACTTCAGTACCTTTTACTGGAGGAAATTCAGGCACATCCCGGAGCACTGTAGGGTGAAGGGTCCATATCAGGATCCTCCCCAATGAGCGGGTGTAGGGCCTCCTGTTTCTTGCCTCTGCGTAGTAAGTTTCTGACCTGCCTGGAGCTAGGCCTAACTTTGTCTCTGTCCTGCGCTGGCTGACCTTGTGGTAGGGCCTTCTCTTGGAGTTCACGCTCCCAGTATGCGGGGCCTAAGCGTCTCCTGGCTCTGTTACGTATCAGCACCTTAGCGATCCTGGGACTTGTAGTTCTCCAGGGATTCCGGTTATGCCTTACTGGGTCATAGAGATCCCGGTAAGCTCGGATCCGGTGTCCTCTGCCCCTTATGTACTAACTCGCCACTCGCCTTCGTCCTACTCGGGCCCTCACTAGGCTATACACACTAACGGCAGCTTGCCGCGCTTCACCGATCTTATGGCGCCGGCACACCTTAAGCTCTATCTGGGCTCCCTGAACCTAGCTAGCAGGAGCCTTGTGCTCCACTGCTGAAATATTAACTGAGTTCTCTAGACTAGACTGAGCTCCACTGCAGACTGACCTCTCTTAGGCTTCTCTACTGCAGGAACTCTTCAGAGGAACTGAACTGCCTAGCTCCACCTTCCCTATTTAAGTCCCTAACAGGCTCCCTCTGCTGGTCTGAGGTGGAAGGTGGAGATGTGTGAATGTTCATGGGGGCCACTTGTGGAGGATTCCATCAATACACTCTTCTAGGATCTGTGATACCAAGCGCAGCAGGGCGTCACAGATGCTATTGACGACGAGGTTAGGTTGCGCCTTCCTGGACAGAGACGGAGTACTGGAAGCACGTCAACAACTACATCCTCAACCACAACTCTGCCTCTGACCACAAGTCGTAGTGGCTCTTCAGGTCGCATGGGCTCTAAGCCTTGAATAGCCTGGGCATTTTTTCAGATCAATAAGGATGACCCAACTCGTGTTATCTGTAATATTTGTCAGCAAAAGCTAAGTAGAGGCCAAAAAATCCATAGTTTGAGTACTTCATGCATGTACCGTCACATGGATATGAAGCATAAGTTGCAGTGGGAAGCTCACTGTGCTACAATGCGGCCTAGCAGGCTGGGCCAACCACCGTCTGCCCCATCTTGTGCATCCGCGGCCTCTTCATCCTCTGTGACTGGGGGGACAGCAGTCACACATGTTTTTGGACGCAGACCTGCCACTTCTTTACCTGCAACAGCCAGTGTGATTGGCAGGTCGTCAGTTCATTGGGAAGTGGAAACACCTGCTGGTGTTTTGCACTCGCTGACACCGAGAGCACTACCTTTGGATCAAGGCAACCTAATATGTCCGCCTGCATCTTCCTCACAGACCGGCAGTTTGCCGGGGACACCCTACTCAACCCCGTCAAAGCACAACAGCCAGCCCTCGGTCCCTCAGATGTGGAAAAGTAAAAGACCATTTCCTCCTAGCCATGAGAAAGCTAAGAGGTTGAATTTCACCATCTGCAAGCTGTTGGCTACAGAAATGCTGCCTTTCCGCCTGGAGGACACAGTGGATTTTCGAGACCTCATGTCCGTCGCAGTGCCCCAGTACCAGATGCCCAGTCGGCACTACTTCTCAAAGAAAGGTGTGCCTGCGCTCCACCAGCATGTCGCACACAACATCACCGCTTCTTTGAGAAACTCTGTGTATGACAGGGTGCATTTCACCACAGACACTTCGACGAGTAGGCATGGACAGGGGCGTTACATGTCGCTGACAGGGCACTGGGTAACTATGGTGACAGCAGGACAAGGGGCTGCTGTCCAAGTCTTGCCGTCCCCGCGAGTTGTACGTCAATCCTCTTTATCTAGAAGTTCCTCCACTGCTTCTGCCTCCTCAACCTCCTCTCGGTCCTCCACCTGCACCCAAAGCCTGTCTGGTAATGCCACCTGCTTTCTAACTGCGCTGAAGGAATCCTGCATACCTCCTTACTATGCTGGCAGCAGGGCTCAACGACATCAGTGTTTACTTTGAAATGTCTGGGAAATGTGAGTCACACAGCTGAGGACTTGTGGTCAGCTCTGGAGACCCAGTTTCATGAATGGTTGTCTCCACTGGACCTGCAACCAGGGAAGGCCGTGTGCGACAATGCTGCAAACCTGGGTGCGGCCCTTCGCCGGGGCAATGTCACACACGTGCCTTGTATGGCTCACGTGTTGAACCTGGTTGTCCATAAATTTTTAGCCCACTATCCCGGACTAGATGGCCTTCTGCAGAGGGCACGGTCGCTGTGTGCTCACTTCCGCCGTTCACATCCCGCAGCTCACCGACTTACATCTCTACAGAAGTTGTTGGGCCTGCCAGTTCACCGGCTGAAATGCGATGCGCCGACACGGTGGAATTCAACTCTGCACATGTTGCAGCGACTGTGGCAGCACCGACAAGCCCTGGTGCAATACGTTCTGACGTATAGCCTGGGCGAACGAGATCCAGAGGTGGGGCAAATCACTCTGCAGGAGTGGTCTCAGATCAGGGACCTATGAAGTTGACGCACCCCCTGGGCCGTGGGGTACCCTGAGCCGGGCCGGTAGACGCTGGGGGTTGTAGTCACTGTGGCGGTGACCCAGTCCGTGACCCAGGGCGGTCAATCCAACGGTAATTTGTATATATGGATTTTATAATGTCCGACTACGCCACCTGTGGAGTGCGGCCAAAGGGGCCGCCACTGCGGAACAGTCCTCTGAAGCTGGTGGTTTTGCAGCAATGGTATTATTACTCACCACAGGAAGAGTGTAGCTTCAGGGCAGTGTGGGTGGATGATGGTGGTTGTAGTGCAGGGAGTCCGTAATGAACACAGAGTCCGTGTGATGCAGTCCCAAGATCTTTACTCACAGTTGTTGCAGTCCAGATTACAGGTACCAGAGCAATCTCATCCGTCGTGCTGTGCGTACTCAGTGAGGGGCTCAGTCCACCCCCAGATAGCTCCGGAGTACTTAGCAGGACCCCCTTCTGTGTGTCCTTTCTCTGGCCTTCTCCCTGCACCTCACACCCAGTGACACTTCTATCCGGTATCCTCGGGCCTTGGCGGGCGACTTGTGTTCCGTCCCCTGGGTCCTATGTGGCTACCTTCTTAGTGAGACTGGTGTGGACTTTTGCCTGCAGTACATGAAATGCTGCAGCCTCCGGTTTCTAGTTGAGCCTTGCTGTTTCTCCTCTAGTTGAGGGACCGGTTCCCCTTATCTGGCCTGACCCCTCTACCTCCTGGTAGCAGCGGGAGTACGGGTGGCCTTCTGCACGGCCTGTAGCCCTAGGGTCCCTTCGGTTCCTGGAGCCTTCCTGCTCCCACTCCTCTCTTCTCTCCTTCAGTCCTGGGCCTCCCAGGCTAGGCCCGCCTCTGGAGCAGAGCTCATGCCAAGCCTCTGCTCCTGTCACTTTTCCTCCTCTGACTGGCTTGCTCTTTCTAAGATGGCTTCCTATTTATACTCTCCCTGTCATGTGCTCCCCTAAGCTGCTCCCCTAAGCACCCACTACATAGGACCCTCCCACCAGCTAGGGACCTGGGACTGTGCTCTCCCTTAGGAGTAATCTCGCCCTACCCCCACTGCGGGTATGTGTTGGATGCAGGTGTTAGGGTCCCGAGCCATACTCCTTCATTACCTGAGGGTGAGATACCACACCTCTGGGTGAGATGCAGTACCTCTGTGGCGACTGAACCCTCAGAGGCGCCACACACCCTTCTGCACAGTTTTGAAATGGCGACGAAGATGTTTAGTGCTGACGACGATGCCATTATCAGCATGACTATTCCGGTGATTTACATGCTGGAGCACACATTAAACAGAATTCAGAGTCAGGTGGTGGGACAAGAGGAGGTGGAGGAAGTAGAGGAGGAGTCGTATGCGGAAGGGATAACATCTCCAAGGTCCAGACGGTTGGCAGCACCAAGGCGGCAGGCATGGGAGGGTGGGGGAGAGGGATTAACCAGGGCGCATGGTAGCAGCCAAACTGTTGAGGAAGGTGCAGGAGCCGAGGAAGAAGTGGTGGATGAACTGGCGATGGGCATGGAAGACTCATCAGATGAGAGAGACCTTGATCACATTTCTGTTGTGCGAGGTTGGGGGGAGAGGGCAGAGGAAGGAAGCATGATTCTTACCTCGCTACCAACACAACAAGGACTTGGTCCTCCTGGATGCGCAAGACTCATGAGTGCCTCCTTGCTGCACTACCTGTAACATGACCCTCAGATTGCAGAATTCGAAGTAATCCCGACTACTGGGTTGCCACACTCTTAGATCCCCGGTACAAAAGTAAATTTGCCGAAATAATTCCTGCCATAAAAAGGGATTGACGCATGCAGGAGTATCTGCAGACGCTGTTGCAGAATCTTACATGTGCTTTTCCACAAAACACCAGTGGTGCACGAAGTGAATCTCACAGTTCTAACTTGCCAACCGTGGGACTGTCGAGTCTTTATCACTCAAACCGTAACAGTAACACAGTATCTGCTGGTAACAGCAATTTTGTGGAATCCTTTCACCACTTTTTTAGACCATCCTTTGCAACGCCACAGGAGACAAGAAGTCTGACACATAGTCAACGCCTAGGGAGGATGGTGCAGGAGTATCCCCAAGTGAACATCGAAGCCATGACTGTGTCACTGGACCCTTGCTCATTTTGGTATTCCAATCTGGAAAAATGGCCGGAGCTCGCCACTCCCGCCTTGGAGATCTTGTCATGCCCTGCAGCCAGTGTTCTCTCTGAACGTGTGTTCAGCGCTGCTGATGGTGTGCTGACAGATAAGCGCACGTGGCTGTCCACTAAGAATGTAGACAGACTCACGTTCATAAAGATGAACAAATCATGGATTCGCAAGGACTTTTCTAACCCTGTGTTATCCTTGGGAGGCTAAAAGCTTGAGGATTTAGTAATCTCACCTCACCAACCGTTTTAAGCAACTGTGGGGCAATTGATGCCACTTAACCCTAGAACGCATGACCATAAAAATCTACACTTTCATATACCTGGGGCCTTTTAGGCCCTTGTGCAAATAACATGGAATAACTCAAACTCAAATGACAAACAACTATATACATGAAGAATATCTAGAGTTTCAAAATTCTAACTAAAGTAATCTTGCAGAAAATAGAAAGCAATTAATAGGGCGGGACTGCGAGGCCCCAGGTATGCGTTCTAGGGTTAAGTGGTGTCTGTGCTACAATTTTGGGAAAAAATGGAGACTCTTTTTGGAGTCCCCTTGCTGTGTCTTACGTGACGTTGGCATAGTCAATTCCAGGTGGGTTGGGTCGCTCCCCCCCCCCCCTTTTAACTGTAAGAAACTACATACACTATGGCTTGGGGTAACACAGATGGTTGAGTCTGAAGAGCTGTTTACTCAGAGGTCTGCTCTAAATCTTCAGTGTCTGCTAGTCAGCGTAGAATTTTTAACTGCATCTAGCCTAGGCAATACTTTGGGCGTAGTAGCCCAGCTGCGAAGCAAGCTGCACCGCCTGTGTATCTAATAAGAATTTTTAAATGCATCTAGCCTAGGCAGACTGTGGGGACCCCCAACCAAACCCAGACGCTCAGCCCCCCTACCGCCCCCCTTTCCTTGACAATACAATAATGTAACTCTTACAACTGGATGGGTGAGGATCGGTCACAGCTTTATTAACTCTTTATACTCATTCCATTAGAAAGACATTTTATTTCTAAAATAATTCAGCTTGTTGCAGCATGCCCTGGGTCTCCACTCCGGCAAGTTGGCCAACAAGTGTAACTCTCCAACATGTCCTTTCTATTTCCAGGCCACGGAAGATCCTGCGTACTCGTATGCAGGACTCTGACCCCCACCCATCACTCTTAACGCTTGTTCCACTCCGTCCTGGAGTCCTGACAGGAATAAGTCCAGTCCAATATCCATTAAGTGAACACCGTCTGGTCGTATGAGGCCTGCTTTATCTCCTTCCAGTTGTCGGTGTCGTACCACTACACCGCCTCTGTCTCTTCTAAATTTTGCCATCCGAATATTTATTACCCGCCTTGTGCGTTCGATGGCCGTGATGTCTCGCGCACCTTGCCATACCGCTATTGGCACAATCTCTGACCATACTATAGCTAGTTTTGTGAAAAATTCTCTGAAGCGCTCAGTGTCTAGTTTCTTATTGGCATTAGTTATGCGCTCTTGTGATGACCTAGGTTGTTTCCCCCGGCCTGTATAACTAAGATGACCGAACATCTTTCCTTTCTCCCTACCTTGATTACCTCCATTAGTACCTGTGGCCATAGCAGGCCTCTAATACCTCTCCAGTTGAAATATGTGTTATGAAACTCTAATTTCCTCCCGCCTGGGCGGACTTTCGCCCTTTTTTCTGCCCAATATATATACGAGTGGCCTATCACCCACACTGTTGGCTTAGCGTCACCTGTAAAAGAAACAAACCACATTAGGATAACAAGTCCGGTCTTATGTATCTTGCCAAACACGTGGATCGCCATCTCCCTATCCTCTGAACTTCCGTTTCTGACAGTCCTGCTCTTGCTGCTTCCGTGGCCGCGCCTATGCGGAATGAGTGTGTCCCGTAATCTTTGGGGTGGTTCCCTGCCGATGTTATGCGTTTATTAAATATAGCTTGGAACTGGTATCTTGATAATGGCGTTCCATCAATGTGTGATAGGAAGAAATTACTTTGTGATCTGATGGTTAGATATGTTTTTACTATTGTTACCCGACTCGGTGTACCGTTTGTGGGTTGTAGAAGTACCCAAGTGCCCCTGCTCGCTGGAACCGTTTTCGATTTGTGTATGCGTAGACATATTGCATTATTGGCTATGACTACGTCCTGGTGTAATAAGCCTCCACTGGTTGTAATTTTGGATTGAGAGACTAATTCGCTTATGCATAGCGCCCCGAAGAAGGCGATCACAAATGCAGTAGACAGTAGTGTTGCTTCAAATTGTGAGTGTCATGTTAATGGTGTTAGGGATATGATGTGAGAAATCCGTTTTAGTGACACGGGACGGGACGTCTACACTCCTGACTTGGCTGACCCCTTTTCCACCCTTTTATGGATTGTCTGATGATGAATCTTTGTCACATCTCCCCAATTCAGTAGTTGGAAGTGAAATGCTACTCCGGTCAGACACCGCTGCGCTGACGCCCCTGATATGCCCCTCATCATTAGCTGGTGGAGAAATTCTATGGTGACTTGTGATCTGGCTTGTTCACATTGGTCAACCCATCTGCCTGCTACTAGTCGTGTCCACTCTTCCCATGCCTTACCGTATGCTTGCCACGTCGACGCGGCAATTGACGCTCTGATTAATGGCATCAACTATTCGCCACTAGATCCCATAGGGAAGGTGGGCAACCGTTGCCCGATGGGTGGGCGTTGTGGAAGAGTTCTGTGAAAATCTGCCAATTGAATTGTTATAAAGCGTTAGCAGCAGCTTTAGACCCCTCAGCACAGTGGCTAGCGCGGATCCATACATTGTGTTTTAGGCACAGGAATGCTAGCCTGGGTAGTAGGCCTAGCACTGGGAGAGACGATGATGCCATCTTATTAATGCAGTGCGCTAGGCTGGTGTTTTTTGTTATGAAGCGTATATTTTTGTAAGCCAGGAGCGCGCCCCATATTTCTATTGCTACCACTATTGGGTAGAAAAATTATTTTCAGGGCTAGATGCAGCTAAAAATTATTATTAATTTAAAAGCTGGTGGAGCTTGGTATAGATGGCCTAATACAATGAGTCCCACACACTGCTAGAAGGCCAAATATTTTTTCAGAGCTAGATGCAGATAAAAATTATTTTTAATTTGCAACCTGATGGAGGTCAGTATAGATGGACTAATGGAACAAGTCCCACACACTGCTAGAAGGCCAGATATTTTTTCAGAGCTAGATGCAGATAAAAAATATTTTTAATTTGCAACCTGATGGAGGTCAGTATAGATGGACTAATAGAATGATGCTATACCCAAAAGGTTTTACTTCACTAGGTGCAGTAAAAAAATTGGTATTCTATACACAGGTGGTGTAGCTTGCAACACAGATAGGCTACTTCATTGACTAACACACTCTGCAATAGGCCAAAAAGGATTAGCTTTGCTACATTTAGCCAAATGCTGTGAAAAAAACTTGCACAGCACTGGCACAGACCTGCCTGGCAAAAACTGATAGGAACTGATGTAACTTAGTCCTGAAAAGGACTGCAATTACAATTAGTCTTTACTCCCAACCTATCTATTTAAGAGCACAGACCTGCCTGATAAGTCGTAGGAAATGCTGTAACCTAGTCCTTAAAAGGACTGCAATCACAACTATTCCCTACTCCCAAGCTATCTGTAGATTTGTGCGAAAATTGGCTTGAAATTAACAAGGTATAGCGCACACAGCAACAGCGGTGCCGTCTAACACGCAGCTGCAGCAGTGAGAAAATGGTGGTGACGGGGAAAATGGCTGGGCCTTATAGGGCAAGGACATGTGACATACACTGCCAATGACACATGCCCTTGCTTGTGTGAAAAAAAGCACTTCGCTCCGTGTGTGCGCTGCTGATAGGCTGACAGATTGCACCTCCCCACTGTAAATGCGGGAAAGAGAAAAAAAAAATGGAGATCTTCATTATTCCTGCAGAGATCCATCCCCTGCCCCTCCCCCCGCCCCGCTGTACACTCAAACTGCGTATTAACATTAATTTTCATCATTCCTGAGAAAAAATCCAGTTATGATTTTGGTGCACAAACAGTTATCGAACATAACCTCGAACAGCCGAATTTTTTTCAAATGGTTCGTGTTCGCCGAACGGCTCGAACACCGCCCAAAACAGCTCGAATTTGAGATTGGCGAACAGTTCGAGTCGAACAACGCTCATCTCTACTCACAATCAAAGAGGATGCATGGCAGGCAGAGCACGATGAGATGGAGCAAGGAACCATACAGGGTGATTACACACAGCCCAGCCTCATCTCATCCCAACGTGGATTGGGTGACAATGAGGAGGAGGAGGAAGAACAGGAGCTAGTTTCATGCGCTATAAACGGTACTACCTGCACAACTGTCATACCGTCTGTTCAGCATGGATGGCCTAAGGACAGGGAGGATTACGAGAGCATGGTCATTTGTCCTCTTGGTGAGGACACGGAAGTCTTGCCTCCTTTGCAGTCTGGCACACATGGCTGAGTTTGTTATGCTGCCTTTCCCGTGACCCTCGCGTTGTACAAATTTTAGGTGACAGTCATTGGTTGGTGACGCTTCTAGACCCACGCTACAGGGAGAACTTTCTGTCTTATTCCCTTACAGGACAGACCTAATAAAATGGTGCAGTACGAAAAGGCCCTTGTTGCGGAATTATTAAAAAAAAAATCCCATCTGAAAACGCTAGCGGCAGAGGTCAGTTTGTTGGACAACCAAGGAGTAAAAGCGAGAGAGACACAAATGCAATTGAGCAGAGGCAGGGGAACACGGTCAAAGTTCTGGGACAGTTTTCTCAGACCCTCCCATTGCACAGTCCCTGAGGGGGGAATACTCTCTTAAGGAGTGCAAAGTTTCAGAAGATGGCGAGGGAGTACCTTGCCGACCATACTAATGTCCTCTGTGACTTTATAATTATTGGGTATCCAAGCTAGACACATGGCATAAAATGGCTCTCTACCCCTTGGAGGTCCTAGCCTGCCCTGCCGCTAGTGTTTTGTCAGAGTGGGTTTTTAGTGCCGCCGGTGGAATTATAACCAATGGGCGCATTCGCCTGTCAACTGAAAATGCTGACAGGCTGACTCTTTTATAAAAAATGAACAAGGGCTGGATTGGGCCAGACTTCTCAACACTAGTGTTGAGCCACCCCCGTAGTGTTCGAGTTCGGTTCGGTTCGTCGAACACCCGTGTGTTCGCCGAACTGTTCGTCGAACTGTTCGTCGAACACATTCGAACACCGTTAAAACCAATGGCAGGCAAACAAAAACACATAGAAACACACAGAAAACACCTTCAAAGGTGTCCAAAAGCTGACAAACTGCTCAGAAGACATAACTAACACATGGAAAAGTGACAAGTACATATAGTCATGCGAAAATAAAAGAGGTGGAGGAGTAAAAGGAGGGGGAGACACAGATATAGGCATGTCATGCCCTTCTAAAATCCAAAAAGTGAGAAGCCGACACGGCCAGTCCGCTCCTGCCCGTGCCACCTCCGTGTCGCCGGGTTTGTGCCAGAGCCGCGGTGAACCCTGACGGCCAGCCCCCCTCTCCCAATACTGGTGCCTGTCCGCTGGTGGGTCGAGCGAGCCCCCCTGTGGTGGAGGCAGCTCTAAGCTTTTTAATTTAAATTGTCTCTCTAATTTGAATGAATACACTTTAAATCCATTTACAAGGATCTATTGGAGGGCAAGTCTCATGCCAGCAGCCGCGGTAATTCCAGCTCCAGTAGCGTCCACTAAAGCTGCTGCAGTTAAAAAGCTTTTATAAGGATCGAGCTCGGCTGTCCACCGCAAGGCATCCTACTGCCAGTCCCAGCCCCTATGCCTTGGGGTGCCTCCTGATGCTCTTCACTAAGTATCCCATGGTCCCGAAGCATTTCCTTTGAAAAAATTAAGTGTATAAACTACAGGTGGTGCAGCTTGCTTAACAGCCGGGATAATCCGCTTACTAGCAGACACTGCTACTAGGCACAAAGTATTTCCTGGGCTAGATGCAGTTAAAAATTTGTAATTAGATACTCTCGTTGGATGCTGAGAAAGCATTCCATAGAGTCTCCTGGCACGCCATAAATGATTCTCTTAAAAAGCTTGGGGTAGGGGTCTAGGGGACCCTTTTATAGCCAAAATCACGGCCCTGTATCGCAATACGTCACCTAGGCTGAAGATAAATGGAACTGTAGCACCCTGAGGGCTTGGTTGCTAAAGACGTATTGCACCTCACCCAGAGGTGTGATATCTCACTCTCAGGTAAGGATGGAGTGTGGATCAGGACCCGACACCTGCATGCATTACACCACATTGCCGTGGGGCAGGGCGACCAATATGCCCCTGAGATGGGCACGACAGTCCCTGTCCCTGGCTGGAGTGGGGGGAGGGAACACTGAGGAAGGGGAACCCTGTAGTGCAGGAGCAGGGAGGAAGCAGTTCCTGGGTGCATTGAGAAGGGAGTATAAAAGGTGGGCACCATCTTAGTTCAGTGCAGAGAAGTCTGAGCAGAAGTGGCAGGGAGCAGGGGCTCTGCATGAGCTCTGCTCCGGAGGCGGGCCTAGTAACAGAGGCCCAGGCCTGGAAGAGGGAGAAGGAAGGAAGAGGAGCGGAGAAGGCTCCAGGAACGAGGAATGAAGGGATCCCAGGGGTGCGGACGGGCGAGTCGCCACCGCACGCCCGAATCCACCTGCGTGGAGGGGTCAGGCCAAAGGGGGAGACCGGTCCCCGAACTAGTGGAGGCAGGAAACGACCCTCAGCTAGAAACCGGAGGCTCTGACATTTTATGTGGCGCAGCCCCTCGCTACACCCGCTAGGAAGGCACCACATAGGGTCAGGGAAACTGGCGCCAAGTTTACCAAGAGGAGGCCCGAGGCAGCCGGACAGAAGTGTTTGTAAGAAAGGCCAGACAAAGGACACACAAAGGGGGTCCTGTGAAGTGCTCCAAAGTTATCTGGGAGTTGTCTGAGCCCCTCACCTGGTGAGCACAGTACGACGTGGGCAGCCGTTACCTGCAGACGTGGTCTGGATAATAAGAACTGTGAGTAAAGGCCCTGAACTGCATCACTGACTCCGTGTCGTTACTGCTGCTGCCCTGCACCATCACCCCCATCCTCCGCATACACTGCCCTGAGGCTATACTCCTCCCGTGGGGAGTTATGCTACGCTCTGCTGCACCCACAACACCAGCCTCAGTGGTCTGCCCTGTAGCGGCGGTTCACTCTGACCGCAATCCACGGGTGGCGTAGTCGGACATTTAAACATGAAAACCACATAAATAGTTCCGCCACTGGTTTGACCGCCCTGAGCCACGGAACTGGGTCGCCGCCACGAAGACTACAACCACCAGCATCCACCAAAAAGGGTCCGGCTCCGGGTGTCCCAAGGCCCAGGGGGTGCGTCAGAACATTTTCATCACCTTTCACAATCACCAATGGGACAAGGCAGTGATGTCCTCTGTCCCCTCTCTTATACATCCTAGTGACGGTGCACCTGCTCTCATCAATTCGCCATAACCCCAATATTAGGTGGATTGAGGTGGGAGGCACCGAGTACAAGTGCTCTCTATTTGCTGATGATGTCCTAGTATATATCACTCAATCACATATATCCATCCATGCTGTTATGGCTGAAATAGATCACTTTGTTACATGGTAAAATTTTAAAATCAATGCAGCGAAGTCTGAGGCCCTCGATGTCTCCCTCCCCAAATCCATATAGGATTCCATCCAGTCCAACTTTCCCTTTGCCTGGCCCTCACAGGGTATCAAATACTTAGGAATTCCTATTCATAGAGACCTCTCCCATCTATGTTATCTTAATTTTGGGCCCTTTATTGAACAACTCCATACAGACCACGGTTGGCAAGTTAGAACTGTAAGATTCACTACGTGAACCACTGGTGTTTTGTGGAAAAGCACATGTACACTGCGTTCCAAATTATTATACAAAAAGTGTTTAGGAGTGATAAGGGAAGAATTTGTTTGTTTGTCAGTTAAACTCATTGATGGTGATGTGTGTCAGGGCTCTTTATATCACTGTAAGCAATTGCAGACACCTGTGCTAATTAGTTTGGCAGGTGTGTCCAATGAAAGGCAAGACTACTTAAGAAGGCTCTCTCACATTATTAAGCAGCCTACATTTTCTGCCAAAATGGGAAAGAAAAAGGATGTGTCGGCTGCTGAGAAGCAACAAATTGTGGAGTGTTTAGGTCAAGGCATGACTACAATCAACATTGTGCGATGATCAGGATGAAGTGTCTTGGCAATCAAGAAGTATGTAGCTGATTCACAGTACACACGTGTGCGTGCTGATAAGGGCAAATTGAGGACTCTTTCCTACAGGCAATTACGTCAGGTTGAAAGAGCAGCGGCAAAAAAGCCTTGTCATAGCAGCAGACAAGTTTTTGAAGCTGCTTGTGCCTCCAACGTCCCCCGAACAACAAGATGCAGGGTCCTTCAGAGGTTTGCAGCTGTGCATGCGCCATCCTGTCGACCTCCTCTATCCACTTCACACAAGCAGAAACGGCTCCAGTGGGCCAAACATTACATGAAGACTGATTTCAAAACTGTTTTGTTCACGGATGAGTGCCGTGCAGCGCTCGATGGTCCAGATGGATGGAGTGGAGGATGGCTGGTTGATGGACACCCCACGCAAACACGGCTACAGCGCCAACAAGGAGGAGGTGGAGTAATGTTTTGGGCTGGAATCATGGGGAGAGAGATTGTCGGCCCCTTTAGGATCCCTGAAGGCGCTAAAGATGAACTCCATAATGTATGTGGATTTTCTCAAACAGCACTTCCTGCCATGGTTCAAGAAGAAGAACCGTGTATTTCACAGCAAGATCATTTTTCTGCATGATAATGCACCATCTCATGCTGCACATAAAACATCTGCATCTCTGGCTGATATGGGCATAAAAGGGGACAAACTTATGGTGTGACCCCCATGCTCCCCTGACCTCTACCCCATTCAGAACCTTTGGAGCATCATTAAAAGGAGTGTCTATGATGGCGGGAGGCAGTTCACATCTAAGCAACAGCTCTGGGAGGGTATTCTGTCCTCATGCAAAACAATTGAAGCAGAAACCATCCAAAACCTGACAAATTCAATGGACGAGAGAGTTCAGAAGCTCCTTTCGAACAAGGGGTCCTTTGTGAAAATGTAACATCACCTAGAATAAAGTTTTGAGTTGAAAACTGTTTGATTTCAGTTTCTAACAACCTGCTAATGCTTATAATTTCAAAAATGACCATTTTTTTGGTCTTTATTAAAATGAAAAGGTTGATCGAAAAGTTTGGGGGATCTAAGAGTGTGGCAACCCAGTAGTCATGATTACTTCGAATTCTGACAATATGAGGGTCATGCTGCAGGTAGTGCAGCAAGAAGGCACTTATGTGCCTTGCGCATCTCGGAGCCCCAAAATTATTTTCCGGGCTAGATGCAGCTAAAAATTATTTTTAATTTTAAATCTGGTGAAGCTTTAGTATAGATGGCCTAATAGGATCAGTGCTGCACACTGCTACAAAGCCCAAATTATTTTCCAGTCAAGATACAGATAAACATGATTAGTAATTTGAAAGCTTAAAACGGTTGGTAGGGTGATTTTAACCAATCATCAAGCTTTTACTCTCCCCAGGATGACACAGGGGTAGAAAAGTCGTTTCGGATCCATGATTTGTTCATCTTTATGAACGTGAGTCTGTCTACATTATCAGTGGAGAGCCGCGTGCGCTTATCTGTCAGCACACCACCAGCAGCGCTGAACACACGTTCAGACAGAACGCTGGCTGCGGGGCATGACAAGATCTCCAAGGCGTAAGTGGCTAGCTCCGGCCATTTATCCAGATTGGAAGCCCAAAAAGAGCAAGGGTCCAGTGACACAGTCGTGGCTTCAATGTTTACTTGGAGATACTCCTGTACCATCGTCTCTAGGCGTTGACTATGTGTCAGACTTCTTGTCTCCTGTGGCCTTGCAAAGGATGGGCTAAAAAAGTGGTGAAATGATTCCGCAAAATTGATGTTACCAGCAGATACTGTGGTTCTGTCACGGTTTGAGTGCTGAACACTTGACGGTCCCACGGTTGGCAAGTTGGAACTGTGAGATTCACTACGTGCACCACTGGTATTTTGTGGAAAAGCACATGTAAGATTCTGCAACAGTCTCTGCTGATACTCCTGCATGCGTGCATCCCTTTCTATGGCAGGAATAATTTCTGCAAATTTACTTTTGTACCGGGGATCTAACAGTGTGGCAACCCAGTAGTCAGGATTATTTCTAATTCTCACAATTCGAGGGTCATGTTGCAGGTAGTGCAGCAAGAAGGCACTCATGTGTGTTGCGCATCCAGGAGCACCAAGTCCCTGTTGTGTTGGTGGCGAGGTAACAATCATGCTTCCTTCCTCTGTCCTCTCCCCCCAACCTCGCACAACAGAAATGTGATCAAGGTCTCCCTCATCTGATGAGTCTTCCATCAGTTCGTCCTCCACTTCTTCCTGGGCTCCTGCACCTTCCTCACTAGTTTGGCTGCTACCATGCGCCCTGGTAAAACCATCTCCCCCACCCTCACATGCCTGCCGCCTTGGTGCTGCCGACCGTCTGGACCTTGCAGATGTTAGCCCTTCCGCATACAACTCCTCCTCCTCTACTTCCTCCACCTCCTCTTGTGCCACCACCTGACTCCGAATTCTGTTTAACATGTGCTCCAGCATGTAAATCACCGGAATAGTCATGCTGATAATGGCATCGTCAGCACTAAACATCTTCGTCGCCATTTCAAAACTGTGCAGAAGGGTGCATAGGTCCCTGATCTGAGACCACTCCTCCAGCGTGATTTGCCCCACCTCTGAATCTCGTTGGCCCAGGCTATACGTCAGAACGTATTGCACCAGGGCTTGTCGGTGCTGCCACAGTCGCTGCAACATGTGCAGAGTTGAATTCCACCGGGTAGGCACATCGCATTTTAGCCGGTGAAGTGGCAGGCCCAACGACTTCTGTAGAGATGTAAGTCGCTGAGCTGCGGGATGCGAACGGCGGAAGTGAGCACACAGCGACCGTGCCCTCTGCAGAAGGCCATCTAGTCTGGGATAGTGGGCTAAAAATTGCTGGACAACCAGGTTCAACACGTGAGCCATACAAGGCACGTGTGTGACATTGCCCCGGCGAAGGGCCGCACCCAGGTTTGCAGCATTGTCGCACACGGCCTTCCCTGGTTTCAGGTCCAGTGGAGACAACCATTCATGAAATTGGTTCTCCAGAGCTGACCACAACTCCTCAGCTGTGTGACTCACATTTCCCAGACATTTCAATGTAAAAACCGCCTGATGACGTTGAGCCCTACTGCCAGCATAGTAAGGAGGTGTGCAGGATCCCTTCTGCGCAGTTAGAAAGCTTGTGGCATGACCAGACAGGCTTTGGGTGCAGGTGGAAGACCGAGAGGAGGTTGAGGAGGCAGAAGCAGTGGTGGAACTTTGACATAAAGAGGATTGACGCACAACTCGTGGGGACGGCAAGACTTGGACAGCAGCCCCTTGTCCTGCTGTCACCATAGTTACCCAGTGCCCAGTCAGCGACATGTAACGCCCCTGTCCATGCCTACTCGTCCAAGTGTCTGTGGTGAAATGCACCCTGTCACACACAGAGTTTCTCAAAGAAGCGGTGATGTTGTGTGCGACATGCTGGTGGAGCGCAGGCACACCTTTCTTTGAGAAGTAGTGCCGACTGGGCATCTGGTACTGGGGCACTGCGACGGACATAAGGTCTCGAAAATCCTCTGTGTCCACCAGGCGGAAAGGCAGCATTTCTGTAGCCAAGAGCTTGCAGATGGTGAAATTCAACCTCTTAGCTTTCTCATGGCTAGGAGGAAATGGTCTTTTACTTGTCCACATCTGAGGGACCGAGGGCTGGCTATTGTGCTTAGACGGGGTTGATAAGGGTGTCCCCGGCAAACTGCCGGTCTGTGAGGAAGATGCAGGCGGACATGTTAGGTTGCCTTGATCCAAAGGTGGTGCTATCGATGTCGGACAGCGCTCAAGACCAGCTGGTGTTACCACCTCCAAAGAAAATGATGACCTGCCAATCACGCTGGCTGTTGCGGGTAAAGAGGTGGCAGGTCTGCGCCCCAAAACAGGTGTGACTGCTGTCCCCCCAGTCACAGAGGATGAAGAGGCCGCGGATGCACAAGATATGGCAGACGGTGGTTGGCCCGGCCGGCTAGACCGCATTGTAGCACACTGAGCTTCCCACTGCAACTTATGCTTCATGTCCATGTGCCGGTTCATGCATGAAGTACTCAAACTATGTATTTTTTGGCCTCTACTTAGCTTTTGCTGACAAATGTTACAGATAACACGAGTTGGGTCATCTTTATCGATCTGAAAAAATGCCCAGGCTATGCAAGGCTTAGCACCCATGCAACCTGAAGAGCCACCACGACTTGTGGTGAGAGGCAGAGTTGTGTTTGAGGATGCAGTTGTTGACGTGCTTCCAGTACTCCGTCTCTGTCCAGGAAGGCGCAACCTGACCTCGTCGTCACTAGCATCTTCCTCCACCTCCTCTGCTGACCTCATCTCTTGGCTGACTGTGGGTTGACAGTAAGTGGGATCTCCGACCTCATCATCATCACCCTGTGCGTTATCACACCCGTCGTCCTCAGAGCCAACCTGTTCCTGCCCTGACAAAAAACTAAAGTTGTCGCTCCAATCAGGTATTTGAGTCTTATCATCGTCTTCCTCATTGTCTCCACCAACAGGAGTTACAGTTTGGGAATGAGGGTCTACATTATGGTCAGAACCTTCTGCGTCTGGTCCTGGATCCGACTCATAAAGATTCTGGGCATCAGTGCAGATCATTTCCTCGTCTGGATTCACAGAAGCGCTGGAGTCGACCTCTGATTCCCAGGCTATAGTATGAGTAAACAGCTCTGCAGACTCAACCATCTGTTCTACCTCATACTCAGACGGGCAGCTGGAGATTTGGGAGCTGTGAGGAAGCAAGTGCGATTTGGGTGACACCTTTGAGGACTGGAGTATTTGTGATGTTGAAGTTGATGTGGAGGAGAGCCCACTTAAAGGAGCACTTGATATCCGTTGAAGCACCTGCTGTTTTTGTGCCTCATCTGGAATTTGTAGCGATTGGCGTGGCCGTAAGAAAGGGATCTTATCACATTGTCCGCTAAAAGAAGTAGACATTTTAGTTTGGCTGGAAGATGGTCTTTCTTCTGCACCTACCCCACGGACACAACCTTTTTTCCCCTTCCCAACACGCCTATTCCCCTTTCCACCAGCAGCAGGCCTTTTTCCACTCATTTTGGTGGTTAACTAATTCACAACTCTGGAGTTGTTTGCACAAAAAAACAATGGATGGTAACCGAGCAGAGCTGAGTGGCCAAACTGTGGTATTAGGCCAAAACTATTGGCTGGGTTAGATGCAGAAAAAAATTATTTTTAATTTGCAACCTGATGGAGGTCAGTATAGATGGACTAATAGAACAAGTCCCACACGCTGCTAGAAGCCCAAATATTTTTTCAGAGATAAATGAAGAAAAAAATTATTTTTAATTTGCAACCTGATGGAGGTCAGTATAGATGGACTAATAGACCAAGTCCCACACACTGCTAGAAGCCCAAATATTTTTTCAGAGCTAGATGCAGAAAAAAATTATTTTTAATTTGCAACCTGATGGAGGTCAGTATAGATGGACTAATAGACCAAGTCCCACACACCGCTAGAAGCCCAAATATTTTTTCCGAGCTAGATGCAGAAAAAAATTATATTCAATTTGCAACCTGCTGGAGGTCAGTATAGAAGGACTAATAGAACAAGTCCCACACACTGCTAGAAGCCCAAATATTTTTTCAGAGCTAAATGAAGAAAAAAATTATTTTTAATTTGCAACCTGATGGAGGTCAGTATAGATGGACTAATAGACCAAGTCCCACACACCGCTAGAAGCCCAAATATTTTTTCAGAGCTAGATGCAGAAATTTTTTTTATTCAATTTGCAACCTGATGGAGGTCAGTATAGATGGACTAATAGACCAAGTCCCACACACTGCTAGAAGCCCAAATATTTTTTCAGAGCTAGATGCAGAAAAAAATTATTTTTAATTTGCAACCTGATGGAGGTCAGTATAGATGGACTAATAGACCAAGTCCCACACACTGCTAGAAGCCCAAATATTTTTTCAGAGCTAGATGCAGAAAAAAAATATTTTTAATTTGCAACCTGATGGAGGTCAGTATAGATGGACTAATAGAACAAGTCCCACACGCTGCTAGAAGCCCAAATATTTTTTCAGAGCTAAATGAAGAAAAAAATTATTTTTAATTTGCAACCTGATGGAGGTCAGTATAGATGGACTAATAGACCAAGTCCCACACACCGCTAGAAACCCAAATATTTTTTCAGAGCTAGATGCAGAAATTTTTTTTATTCAATTTGCAACCTGATGGAGGTCAGTATAGATGGACTAATAGACCAAGTCCCACACACTGCTAGAAGCCCAAATATTTTTTCAGAGCTAGATGCAGAAAAAAAATATTTTTAATTTGCAATCTGATGGAGGTCAGTATAGATGGACTAATAGACCAAGTCCCACACACTGCTAGAAGCCCAAATATTTTTTCAGAGCTAGATGCAGAAAAAAATTATTTTTAATTTGCAACCTGATGGAGGTCAGTATAGATGGACTAATAGAACAAGTCCCACACGCTGCTAGAAGCCCAAATATTTTTTCAGAGATAAATGAAGAAAAAAATTATTTTTAATTTGCAACCTGATGGAGGTCAGTATAGATGGACTAATAGACCAAGTCCCACACACTGCTAGAAGCCCAAATATTTTTTCAGAGCTAGATGCAGAAAAAAATTATTTTTAATTTGCAACCTGATGGAGGTCAGTATAGATGGACTAATAGACCAAGTCCCACACACCGCTAGAAGCCCAAATATTTTTTCAGAGCTAGATGCAGAAAAAAATTATATTCAATTTGCAACCTGCTGGAGGTCAGTATAGAAAGACTAATAGAACAAGTCCCACACACTGCTAGAAGCCCAAATATTTTTTCAGAGCTAAATGAAGAAAAAAATTATTTTTAATTTGCAACCTGATGGAGGTCAGTATAGATGGACTAATAGACCAAGTCCCACACACTGCTAGAAGCCCAAATATTTTTTCAGAGCTAGATGCAGAAAAAAATTATATTCAATTTGCAACCTGATGGAGGTCAGTATAGATGGACTAATAGAATGATGCTATGCCCAAAAGATTTTACTTCACTAGGTGCAGTAAAAAAAATTGGTATTCTATACACAGGTGGTATATCTTGCAACACAGATAGGCTACTCCACTGACTAACACACTCTGCAATAGGCCAAAAAGGATTAGCTTTGCTAGATTCAGCCAAATGCTGTGAAAAAAACTTGCACAGCACTGGCACAGACCTGCCTGGCAAAAACTGATAGGAACTCATGTAACCTAGTCCTGAAAAGGACTGCAATTACAATTAGTCTTTACTCCCACAACCGATCTATTTAAGAGCACAGACCTGCCTGATAAAAGTCGTAGGAAATGCTGTAACCTAGTCCTTAAAAGGACTGCAATCACAACTATTCCCTACTCCCAAGCTATCTGTGTATTTGTGCGAAAATTGGCTTGAAATTAACAAGGTATAGCGCACACAGCAACAGCGGTGCCGTCTAACACGCAGCTGCAGCAGTGAGAAAATGGTGGCGACGGGGAAAATGGCTTGGTCTTATAGGGCAAGGACATGTGACATACACTGCCAATCACACATGCCCTTGCTTGTGTGAAAAAAAGCACTTCGCTCCGTGTGTGCGCTGCTGATAGGCTGACAGATTGCACCTCCCCACTGCAAATGCGGGAAAGAGAAAAAAAAATGGAGATCTTCATTGTTCCTGCAGAGATCCATCCCCTGCCCCTCCCCCCGCCCCGCTGTACACTCAAACTGCGTATTAACATTAATTTTCATCATTACTGAGAAAAAATCCAGTTATGATTTTGGTGCACGAACAGTTATCGAACATAACCTCGAACAGCCGAATTTTTCTCAAATTGTTCGTGTTCGCCGACCGGCTCGAACACCGCCCAAAACAGCTCGAATTTGAGATTGGCGAACAGTTCGAGTAGAACAACGCTCATCTCTACTCAACACCACCGAATGATAGCAGCGTAACAAACTTGAATACAGTGGTTTTTTTTTTTTTGTTTGTTTGTTTTTTTTTGGGAAGGTCTAGCTCTATTCTGTTTTCTGTCTGTCTCCCGGCACGTCATATGACCCTACCTGCAAACCCCATGCTGCATATCTGACTATCTGTCTCCCGGTACCTTCCCTGTATCCATTATCTGCTGTGTATCCACTGATCCCTGCTATTTTCATTCTATCTGTCCTTGGTATGTTCTGTCCAATCTGCATGTTCATCACCTGAATCTTTTGATCCCAATACACACTGGTCCCTATCTGTCTGTTTCCTGAATTCATTTAGCCTCTGTGTCCTAATCACTACACCCATGCTTTTGTGAGCAGTGTCCCTGCGACTCCTCCCCTCCTGCACACCTGACCCACCTAATGTGCTGGCCAGTGCTCCATAAATCAAGCAAGCCTAGTCTGGCACAGACAGGTCTGGCTTTTAAAGGGTTGCTTTTTAAGGGGCTGAAAATGAAATATGCCAGAAGTGACCAAAAGGTATGGATAACTATCTACTACTTATACTTGGATTCTCTTTCTCATTCTCCCTTACACTTTCATCATGCTTACATATGCCCTTACTGTCTTTGCCCCACAAATCCTCACTCTCCTTCGCTATCCCCAAACCCCAACGCCCTCTAACCAAATCATCATCTCAACTTCCCTCCTACCTCCCCACCTAACCTCACCTACAGACCTGCTCCTCAACCTCAGATCGATCCTCCCTAAACATAAAACAAGCCGGACACTCCTTCTCCCACCTGCTCTCCCTCTCCCTGCTTCTCCTCCCTGCTGGAGACATATCTCCGAATCCTGGACCCCCACAGCTTGCACCCTCCACCAACTCCCCCACCTATTGTATCAAACCAACTGCAAACTACCACAACCTCTCTTACGCAAAACCGGTCCCCCTGACTCCCACCCCGCTGCTCCCTCTCTCTGGAGCACTGTGAAATGCACGCTCTGTCTGCAACAAGCTCCATTTTGCCCACGACCTCTTTACCTCTCTTCATCTCTCCTTCCTGGGCATCACAGAGACATGGCTTACCCTCTGACACTGCCTCCCCTGCTGCGCTGTGTTACGGTGGCCTCCAGTTAACCCACACTCCTTGCCTTGGAAACAGACATGGTGGAGGAGTGGGTCTTCTCCTCTCTAACAACTGCACCTTTAGCCCTACTCCTCCTCTTCCCTCCCTTATTCTCCCTTCTTTTGAAGTCCACTCCGTCCGCATTTACTCTCCCTCCAACCTCCATGTAGCTGTCATATACTGACCCCCGGGCCCGATCACTGCCTTTATTGACCAATTCTCCACCTGGCTTCTTTACTTTCTCTCTCCTGACATTCCCACAATCATCATGGGCGATTTCAACATCCCCACTTACACTCGCCAGTCAGCAGCATCCAAACTCTTGTTGCTTACTTCATCCTTTGGACTTACACAGTGGTCCTCCTCAGCCACCCACACAGATGGACACACACTAGACCTGATCTTCACCCGACTCTGCTCCCTATCTAACCTCACAACCTCCCCCCTACCCCTATCTGACTATCATCTACTCACATTCTCATCCCTGTCCTCCCCACCTATCACCCATGTCCGGCAACTTGCACACCCCCGCAGAAACCTTGCACATCTAGACACTCACACACTCTGACTCTGTTCTACCACTGACCTCCATATCCTCACTCCATGACACAGACAGTGCCACCGCTTTTTACAATGCCACTCTCGCATCAGCTATTGACTCGGTTGCCCCTCTTGTGCATGACAGAGCGTGACGAGTCAACAGGCAACCCTGGCACAACAACCTCACTAAACAGCTTATACAAGCGTCCAGGGTTGTGGAGCGGCGTTGGAAGAAAACACATACTCAAGATGACTTCACTGCATTCAAACAAGCAACACTTGCATTCAAATCAGCACTCACCTCTGCTAAACAGGTCTACTTCACTACCCTCATATCCTCCCTATCCTACAACCCCAAACAGCTATTCAACACTTTTAACTCTCTCCTCCGCCTTCCACTGCCCCCTCCAACCTCCATCATCTCTGCTGAGTAGTTTGCCACACACTTCAAAAACAAGATTGACCAAACACGGCAAGTCTTTGCTGTCCGACCACCACAACCCCTTTGTTTTCCACAGCATTTCCCTACCCCCCATAACCTCCCTTCCCAACATCATGAGAAGAGACCTTACTCGTCTCCTCTCCAAATCACTCCTCATCACATGTGCACTCGACACCAACCCATCTCTTCAACCTATCACTATCTTCTGGTACTTTCCCCGCTGCCTTCAAACATGCCACAATCGTGCCCATTCTCAAAAAGCCATCCCTCGACCCAACCGCCTTGTCCGGCTATCGCCCCATATTGCTGCTCCCATTTTCCCTCAAACTCCTTGAGCAACACGTTCACGCTGAACTTTCCTCCCACTTTTCATCTAACTCTCTTCAACAACCGACAATCCGGCTTCCGCCCCCACCATTCCACCGAAATTGCCCTTACCAAAATCATCAATGACTTACTTAAAGCCAAAGCTAACAGACAATTCTCTGTACTCCTTCTTCTTGACCTGTCCTCTGCTTTCGATACAGTTGACCATTGCCTCCTACTACAGATCCTCTCTTCCTTTGGTGTCAAAGACCTTGCCCTATCCTGGATCTCCTCATACCTTTCTAACCACACATTTTAGTGTCTCCCACTCCCACACTACCTCCTCACCCCGCCCCCTCTGTTGGAGTCCCTCAAGGCTCTGTCCTAGGACCCCTACTCTTCTCAATCTATACCCTTGGCCTGGGACAGCTAATAAAATCCCATGGCTTCCAGTAACATCTGTACGCTGATTACACCCAGATCTGCCTCTCTGGCCCAGATGTCACTTCTCTGCTCTCCAGAATCCCAGCATGTCTAGCAGCCATATCCTCCTTCTCCTCCTCCCGCTACCTCAAGCTCAATGTGGATAAAACTGAACTCATTATTTTTCCCCCATCTCTCATATCTTTCCCACCTGATCTTTCTATCACAATAAATGACACTACTCTTTCCCCTGTATGACAATCCGCTGCCTCGGATTAACCCTTGACTCTGCCCTGTCCTTCAAACCCCACATCCAAGCTCTCACCACCTCCTGTCGCCTCCAGCTCAAAAATATTTCCAGAATACGTCCTTTCCTCAAGCCTCAATCTACTAAACTGCTTGTGCATGCCCTCATCATCTCCCACCTCGACTATTGCAACATCCTCCTCTGTGGCCTACCTGCTAACTCTCGCACCCCTCCAGTCCATCCTCAACTCTGCTGCACGACTTGTTCATCTCTCGCCTCGCTACTCCTCTGCTACCC
This sequence comes from Phyllobates terribilis, assembly GCF_046119375.1. Taxonomy (NCBI): domain Eukaryota; kingdom Metazoa; phylum Chordata; class Amphibia; order Anura; family Dendrobatidae; genus Phyllobates; species Phyllobates terribilis. The sequence goes on from NW_027362768.1 coordinate 119,789,125, forward strand.
CCCTTTGCAAATCCCTTAATTGGCTCCCATTCCCCCAGCGTATCCAGTTCAAACTACTAACACTGACATACAAAGCCATCCATAGCCTCTCCTCCGTACATCTCTGAATTAATCTCCCGATATATTCCCTCACGTAACCTCCGGTCCTCCCAAGACCTCCTTCTCTTCTCCACACGCAATAGCCTCCAAGATTTCTCCCGAATATCCCCCGTCCTATGGAATTCTGTGCCTCAACACGTCCTATTATCCACCACACCTGAATCCTTCAGACGGAACCTGAAAACCCATCTCTTCAAACAAGCTTACAGCCTGCCATGAGCTTGCTTGCTGCCACCTCAACCAACAACACCGGAGCTACTGCAACCCCTCAACCTACTATCTCCGCCCCATTCCTGTAGAATGTAAGACCGCAAGGGCAGGGTCCTCTTCCCTCCGTACCATTCTATCATTGTTAGTTTGTTTACTGTAAGTGATATCTGTTTTTGGTATGTAACCCCTCCTTATGTACAGTGCCATGGAATCAATGGCGCTATATAAATTAATAATAATATTCCCATGCACTTCTGTCTTCACACCCACACGTGGGTACACGCTTCCTGATTTTTGTCTGTTTGCTCTTGTCCTCCTCCTTCTCTGCATCCTAATCCTCCACCACCATATAACCACCATATGTACCATATCAGCATGTCTAAATCTCTTGCAAGGGACATTAGAGTTCCTCCAAATTTTTGGCAACTGTTTCATTCACTGCAAATGTGACACCCCAGGGGTCTGGTTGCCACAGTAACGTAATGTTATGTCTGAGAGCAGGTGGTAGGTCCTTTAGTCAGGGATCCTGTGCATGCCACACCTCCTGTCCAGTCTTGGGAGGGGAAGAACTTCCCCTATATAAACCTGGGGCTGAGGCAGGGTGAGTGAGTAGAAGAAGAGAAGAAGTAGAGACAGCATAGGAAGAAACAGCAGTTACAAGGAGTCAGGGGCTGGCAGCTGCAGAGTTCGCCGTGACTAAGAAGACTTTTTACCGGACCCGGAGTCTTGGACTCAAGTCAATGGTGCAGTTGTGGTACCCGTACTCACCTTCCTCCAACCATCATCCCAAGAACCTACGGAGCAACGGGTAGAGCTGGAAGAACAGCCGGTCCAGGAGGCAGAAGACTCCACACAAGTAGAACAGGAGAATCAACCCTCTGCTTATAGTGAGCCTGCCGTACCCCTAGTGAGACAAAGAGCCGGTAGACAGCTGCCCAGTTTACCCTTGACAGCTCCTACACCCTGTAGTTCAGGGCCAGACAGTCAGCTCCGTAGGTCCACTAGGGCCACTAGAGGCCAGTTACCCGCACGTTGGAGGATCTAAATGTTTAAGCTATTTTATAATGTTTACCTGTCTATAGTTGCTTGTGTGTAATTTTGTATTTCTAGTTGTTTTTAGGAATCCTTGGTGGATTTACCGGGAATCCTTGTATATAGTTGGAGCGTAACCCAGGATGGACTAAAGACTGTCAAGGACTCGGGGTAGAACAGACCCCTACCTGGTTACGTCTCCCTGTGTTGGTGAAATGGACACCTTGCTTTCTTCAGAGACTGCACCCGGTTGCGGACACGCCGTAACCATCTTTATGTGTTTTCTTATTGTATTATTAATGTTTTGCCTTGTTATGTTTTCTAAATGTGTTTAGTCCCGGAGTACTAAATTTTACTAGGGGGGAATGTGACACCCCAGGGGTCTGGTTGCCACAGTAACGTAATGTTATGTCTGAGAGCAGGTGGGAGGTCCTTTAGTCAGGGATCCTGTGCATGCCACACCTCCTGCCCAGTCTTGGGAGGGGAAGAACTTCCCCTATATAAACCTGGGGCTGAGGCAGGGTGAGTGAGTAGAAGAAGAGAAGAAGTAGAGACAGCATAGGAAGAAACAGCAGTTACAAGGAGTCAGGGGCTGGCAGCTGCAGAGTTCGCCCTGACTAAGAAGACTTTTTACCGGACCCGGAGTCCGAGGCTGTGGGGACTAATTCCTGCCCAGCAGCAGAATCCGTCAGGCAGGGGATTTCAGGTCCTCTGGCCCAGAAGCCCGAAGGCACGGTCACACGCGTGGGACCAGCACCGCCATCGTGGAGCGGAAGCCATTAGAAGGCCCCGAGTCACCGGCCATACGGGTGAGCACCACACGGTACACTCATGGACGTGGGCTACTTACATCAGCTCCTAGCAAGGTAGCCAGAAGAGTACAGTCAGTTTGGGAGGCCTACAACTACGCCTGGCCAGGGGAGATCCCATCTGCTTAAGGACTGACCAGGCCCCATCCGCTAGCAAGTACTCCGGGAGGGTCTTTTGTTGTTACCAGTAAAGACCCTGAACTACACCGTACCGTCTCTGAGTGGTTCCTGCTACCCCCATCATCCACGTCGGCTGCCCTGAGGCCATACCCCTCCCGTTGGGGGTTATACTATCACGCTGCACAATCCCACCATCGGCCTCAGCGGTCTGCCCTGCAGCAGCAGCCCCCTGGCTGCACTCAACGGGTGGCGTAGTCATCAACCATTTACTACTAATGGACTGCCGTCTAGTTTGACTCCCTGGGCACGGACCGGGTCACCGCCACGAGACTACAACCCTCCACAGATCCGGCTCCGGGTAAGCTCCCGCATGCGCAGCGCAGCGCGACACAGGCCCAGGGGCGCGTCACATACCCTTTAAGTGTATAGCAGACCCTCTCCTTTTTAATGGGAACATGTAGTTACTGTGTCCCAGCTCTGTCTTTAAATTGTTAGTGTTTTTTTCCCAAAATTTTGGCAGCCCTTGCAGTCACAGCATGGGCATTACCACTATAGGAGACCCACTCCTATTATAATGGGAACATTTTTTTTTTCTGAGACCCTCCTCTTTCTCTTCAAAGGGATACTGGGTTGCGTCCAAATTTTTGACAGCCCTTGCAGTCACTGGATACGCAATAACAGTATAGGAGACCCACTTGTTAATAATGGGAACAACAAAGCATAGACGGCTGATGGCTCTCTAACAATAGCGAGGGCCGACTGCTGGCCCTATAAAAATAGGCTGTGTGACTTTCAGAATCCATCCATCATAAATGAAGCAGGATGTCTGTGTCACATACCCCATGGCCAGATAAGGTTGTAAAATGACATTTCCCGATTGAATGCATTTGTCGTAAAAGAAATAAACACAGTAGGATATTTTGTTTAGTATAAAAACCAGGCTCTCCAATGTAATCATTGTTCAGCTCCTGCACCACCTCTTCCAGTTCGGCCTCCATCTCTGAAATGACCACATCAAGTCACAAGCTGAAAGCACTGCATCACTGCCCTGGCCAAGCGGTAACAGGCTGTGCTGAAGATGACATGCTTAATGCTTAGGTGACAAACTGCCCAGCGCTGCAGAGTTGTTGAAAGCTGTAAAACAGCAGCCTGATCTGTGGCTCTCACCGCTGAACATACAGCCAAGCATGGTCATATTTGACAATGTGCGGAACCTGGTGGTGACTGAGAAGTGACAGCCGGAGTAGATATGGTTTCCCTCTATGGCAGTCCTTTCACCCAGCTAAAGAATATGGCTGTGGTGAAATACAACTCCCACTGAGTTTCAAACTGAAAAACATTGGGCTCATCAGAGGATTTGATTCCGAGGGCTCACCTTTCTCCCCTGCTCAAGAACCCCATAGCTGCTGCAAACTTTGCAGCAATCATGAACTCTGCTCTCCTGATGGAGAAGCCAAGGCCCACCCAAGGATTCTCTGAGACCGTCCAACCCTGCCAAGGAACAGTCCTGGTTAAGAAAAGTGTGTGGGAACGTTCCCGGACACTCTAAGGCTCCTCTTTTTTACTGAGATAGAAACCCATGCAATCACGGGGATAACATACAAAACCCTTGCAGATGTTGTCTTTGCTGGGATTTGAACCCAGGATCCCAACGCTGCAAGGCTTCAGTGCTAATCACTGAGCCAATGTGCTGCCGTTCACCCTGTGATATCTAACAGCTGGAGAAACTTGCACCTACTGCCACTCTTCAGCTCCTTTAGTTTCTCACAATGTATTTGGGCAGCCACTCAGTCTACCAAATAAAATTCCTGAGAAGGACATTGAGCATGGCTTCGCTACTGGTCCTGGGGGCAGTGCTAATACCATGGCGTCGTACCATAGTTCACTGGAAACATTTCAGGCTGGTAGGAGGCAAGCAGATTCCCACAGAAAAGTACCAACAGTAATGTTCTCAGACCCTTTCTTGTAGAAGGCGGAGACTGTCCCCAGCCGCCACTATTTCTCCCGGTATAGAGTTTGGACACCCTGGCTCCGCACCATGAGGTTGTGGACAGCTTTCTCCTCCGCGTGCCTAAAAGGCCACATTTCAAGTGCAAGCAGCTGTCAAAAATTTGGCAGTATAGTATTGCAGCCGGTGGGTGGCTGGCAGCATATTTGCACTTGCATTCCAAGGAATAGGGTAGGGACAACTGAACGCTGCACTTGGACATGGACGTCGACTGTGACTGTTGCAAGTCTGCAATGACCGGTGCATTGCGGGAGGCATCGTCTCATGTGCCAAGGATCACTTATGATGGGTACACTTTTAGGCAGTGACCTATGAGTCAGATGCTTCCCGGGGTTTTCCCCATGCTGTTCCCATGTCTTTTCAGCACTGTATGCATGTCTGATGTGTCATGCACCACATGGCCAGATAAGGTTGTAAAATGCTAAAATGACATTTCCCAGTGAATGCATTTTGTTCTGGTTGAAAGCAATGGAAAAAAATGCTACGTGTGAACATAGCCCAAGGTGTGGAGGAGCATTTTTGTTTATGGCTATTTATTTTGCCTTATATACAAGTCATTACCCTGGAAAGGATGTTCCTTAACATATTTCCCAGGAAAATCCACTTTTGTTTCGTTTTTGCATGTTTTTTTGTGAGTCTGTAAAAGTGGCGTAATACCTCTGACAATGTTGTTGACAGCAGTGACCTGGGAGTCAGAAATGCTTCCAGGGGTCTTCCCCATGCTGTTCCTAGATCATTTGAGCACTGTTCCCATTCATTTGGGCAATTTTTAGGCCCTCTGCAGCCCGCCAGGGGGAGCCGCTTGAGATTCCCATTGACTTACATTGGGTTCGTTACTCGGACCGAGCACTCGAGCATTCCAATTTGCTTGACTTGAACGAGTACCCGAGCATTTTAGTGCTCGCTTATCACTAGTTGCTATCTTTTCAGGGGTTTTTTCCTTTTTTCTTTTCTGGTTTCACTTTCTGAGGTTCATGCAGAGGTACTCACCTGGTTCTTGACTAGGCCACAGTGGGCCTGGGAAGGGCTCTGCCAAAGTCCCCCATTTATTTACTGGGAACTGGGTGAAAAATATTCAAGGCCCTCAAGGGCTTTCCTAGCTGGGCAGCTTGTACCAAGTGCATTTGTGGCTGCGCCTTTGCTGGTTTGGTGCCAGTCTTAAAGTGTTCTGCAAAGCGCATAACAGTAACCAACAGCCCATTTAAGGAAACTGTGCACTGACAGATATAGTACCCTGAAAGACACTTCACTTTTTTAATTATGAAAATTGGTGCAAAAGTTTTACTTTCTAAACATTTGTGTTCAAAAAGACATTTTCTATGCAGAACACTGATGTTTACATCATCAATTTAAGTCAGAGGTAACCTCGTGCTGATGTGGCTGAGGAGTGATGTGCCATATATTCCATAACACCGTCCCTTTCTTCCCCATTGATACGTTTGCTTGAGGCTAGTGCCAGTGGTTCTGGTGGTGCTTCTGCAGCTGCTAGGGACTCCCACCTTCTTAGCCGTGATATGGTGGTTTGTTTGGTTTCTTTTAATGTTTTACACTGCCCTGTCCATTGATTTTGCCACTTTTTCCTGTATCATACATTTTGTACAACACAATTAACTTGCCAATCGTTTCAAGCCCTGTCATGCAACCCTTTCCAATGTGCTGGGTAGGTACAAGTACAGAAAGTAAAATATGGCAGGAGGCCAGCACCCAAACGCCATATAGATTACAGTTTAACAAATTGTTTTTTCACACTTGTTTTACTAGTTCAGACAGGTGAATGTCTACATATTTCATTGAATTTAGATTAAAAAAAATAGGAACAAAAAATAAAATCGCCTTCCCAAAAAGGACAAAATATAAAAAATCTAGTACCCCCAACAGGGCTCAGTATTAGTGTGCCATGTAGCAATGTTACGTTTGGTTAGTAAAATAGTTGTGGGAAAAAAAAGTTTGCAACTCGCACATTGAGAGGTAGACAGTCGCAGTTCAGTGTCTGGATTTTGAGTTTGTGTTTTGTAAGAAACAATTATTCCATCTTCAATTGTGAAGAAATGCAAAGACTCAGTACAGTCACTCTTCACAAGCAAACACTCTGCCTGTCACTTAAAGATTTTTTTTTCTGTAAAAATATTGTACTGTCCTGCTTTTGCTTTTTAGTGCGTTTTTAATAATGAAGAAAAACCTATTATAATTGTAATGCAAAAATGCAGCAGAACAGATGCCAGTTATACCACGTCTCCAATTAATCACAATGGCATAATGTCATCTCCTTACCATATGAATCTCTATTTGCCTGCTCCTACTAATCTTTTTCACTGCTGCAGTTAAGACACTACTGTCTGGAGTGTTTATCCAAAGTTTTATGGCATTCTCTCTATAGGTCAGCTGTGAGCTCTGATGTATTCTCACTATCCTAAAATCACAATAAAATGGCTGCTGCATTCACTGCTTAGACTTGCATACAGCCTATATGATCGTGTCTCTTGATTTGAATATGCTAGACCATGTGATGGCTCCAAGGCATTATGGGGAAACCTGTGTGGTCATGTCAGCCTTGTGTAAAATGGGGGTTGCCTGTTTTTAATTCACTGAAAAGGAGTCGCATATTGTTCAAACTGTCCAGGACATGCAAATTTCATAAGTCAACTTTAATTCAATTTCCTCCAAATCGGTTTGATCATCTCTAATGGGTATTGAATTATTAAAAATTCTGAATATTAGATAATTTTGTATACGATTAACTCGTAGGAGTACAGATTCTAAAAATAGACCAAAGAATATGTAATTTATCAGGCGAGCCTTCCATTTTTTTTTTCTCCCTGCACAGTGCATGACTTATGTCTTTGGCCATTTTACTTGTCAAATACAAAAATGATGATAATCTTGTCTTGGACAAGTAAGATTGCATTTTTATTTTAACTGTCAGCATGAATTAAAGATGTTTAAAAGGATACCCCAAACAAAAATCAGTAAGTATGCGTTTTTAGGCCATATGGAGATTGTAGAAGAGTTTGCTTTCTTGGTACCCTTTTCTAATAACCAGAATGGAATCCTTTAAAAAAAAAAGCTTATCGAAAGAACTCTGTTCCTGTAAGTAACTGAAAGCTGTCAAGGAATCAAAATGCATATAAAGTTTACAGTGTTCCAGGAGGTAGGTATTTTTGACTTTTATTTACTGTCTTTACCTTTTTTCCATTCCAAATAATCCAAATCGTTTCTATTTGACATTATACATGTATCAAGCTATAAGCATTCCTCTTTTAAATTCTAGTCATATTTCAGTATAAAGTATGCCGCAAGTGCAGGCAATGTATGTTTCTAAGGTAGAAAAGCTCTCAAACCCAGTAGTTTAGAAGATTAATTTAATGAGTAGTCAATCCATCCTGCAGTTTCATATGGACTCTGCTGCCCTTTATAAAACTCAAGCTTTCTACCTTTGGAATATTTTAACAACCTATCCCCCCTTTGTGTTGTGGATGCCCCGTCCTAAACAGTAGACTGGTGTTATCAGTCTTTGGAGACTCTGAGCGCACAATTTGGAATGCCTTTGTCTTGGACGTCCCAACTTATCTTGTATTCCCTTGACTTTCTGGCATCCACCTTCTCAAAAGCCAAGTCAATATTAAATAATGATGAATCAAAGTGATTAAATTATCATTTTCCCATACATTCCACCCCTGGTCCTACAACTTTGAGGTGTTCAGATCAATCAAATATTTACTGGTTACTGTAAAACCTTACTCCAAAAAATGTCTCCTAACCATTTTTTATTGTAACTATTTATTTCTCATTCTAGCAGTTGGGCTCCAAAAACAAAAATTGGTGGGATGGACTAACAAGTCACCTGGAAATACAAATGTCTCTTTTGTAGGGGGCTTCTGCTCTTTGTCGAGCCTTAGGATACAAAAATCTTTCTAAGGTTTTTGCTTCATGACAACACATTAAATCAATCCCTGTTGGGTTCCAAAAAGCTGTCAGTTTTTTTTTTTTTGCCTTTATACTCTGCATTTACAATCATGGACATGCCTTGAATCAGAAATACACTGCTCAAAAAAATTAAGGGAACACTTAAACAGAATATAACTCCAAGTAAATCAAACTTCTGTGAAATCAAAATGTCCACTTAGGAAGCAACACTGACAATCAATTTCACATCCTGTTGTGCAAATGGAATAGACAATAGATGATTGCCAATAATTTCCAAGACACACTCAATAAAGGAGTGGTTCTGCAGGTGGGGACCACAGACCACATCTCAGTACCAATGCTTTCTGGCTGATGTTATGGTCACTTTTGAATGTTAGTTGTGCTTTCACACTCGTGGTAGCATGAGACGGACTCTACAACCCACAGAAGTTGCTCAGGTAGTGCAGCTCATCCAGGATGGCATATCAATGCGAGCTGTTAAGGCGCCCTGCTGCGCACTGGTGCCACAGAACGCAGAAGGGTGCATGGATGGACTTCTCCACAAGAGGCCCTCACACATTCACACACCTCCACCCAACCACCTCAGACCAGCAGAGGGAGCCCTGATAGGGATATATATAGGGAGGGTGGAACCAGGCAGCTCAGTGAGGTTTAGTTTGGAGTTCCTGCTCAGTCAGAGAGGAATAGAGCTCAGAGTGAGCTGAGAGCGTGCTGACGCTCAGAAAGCAGTGAAGAGGCAGCACGCTGGCTGCTGTACTTAGGCGAGCCAAGGCCTACAGCACGTGTGAAGGCCTAGTGAGGGCCTTGAGTGGGCCGAAGGTGAGAGGAGAAGGAAGAAGTAGCAAGGGGGCAGAGGAGCATACCAGGCTCACCCCGAGATATATACCGGACACCAGGTCCGCGCCTACAGGGACTCTTTACACCCAGTAGGGACTACCGGAACCCCTGGAGGACTACAGGTCCCAGGTTTGCCAAATGCTGACTACAGTACCAGGGCTAGGAGTCACGGAGGCCCTAGCATCCAGGGAAAGTGATCTCCAAAGAGAAGGTCCTACCACCAGGTCAGCAGGTGCAAGGGAGAGAGAGACAGTAACCAAGCTAGGCCTAGTTCCAGGCAGGCCAGAAGCTTAACGAGAAAAGCCACAGATCAGGAGGCCCTATACCCGATCACTGGAGAGAGTCCAAAAGTGCACCCTTCACCCGTAGCACCCTGGACCGTGCCTGCACCACCAGCAGTAAAGGTACAGAAGTTTACCCCCGTGTGAGTGTCCGTCTTTCCTCCGGGACCGTCCTGCCATCTCTCCCCAGCATCCTCCACTACACCCCACACTGCCCTGGAGCTAGCTCTACCTGTGGAGAGCCACACCATCCCTGCTGCCATAACACTGCAGCGGCAGCACCCCTTTTGCCGCATTCCACAGGTGGCGTCACAAACTTTCCAAATCCCCTATAAATTCCCCTTTTTACTGACCGCCCTGGGTCACAGACCGGGCCAGCCACCGTGATATCCCCCACCGGCATACGCAGAGGCCCAGCTGCCGAGTACCCCCACGGCCCAGGGGGCGCGTCACTGTGGCAAGAAAGTTGCGGTGTCTGTCAGCGTAGTGTCCAGAGGCTGGAGGCGCTACCAGGAGACGTGGAGGGGGCCGTAGGAGGGCAACAGCCCAGCAGCAGGACCGCTACCTCAGCCTTTGTGCAAGGAGGAACAGGAGGAGTAATGCCAGAGCCCTGCAAAATGACCTCCAGCAGGCCACAAATGTGCATGTGTCTGCACAAATGGTTAGAAACCAACTCCATGAGGGTGGTATGAGGGCTGACGTCCACAGATGCGGTTTGTGCTCACAGCCCAACACCGTGCAGGACGTTAGGCATTTGCCACAGAACACCAGAATTGGCAAAATCGCCACTGGTGCCCTGTGCTCTTCACAGATGAAAGCAGGTTCACACTGAGCACATGTGACAGACGTGACAGAGTCTGAGACGCCATGGAGAGCGATCTGCTGCCTGCAACATCCTTCAGTATGACCGATTTGGCAGTGGGTCAGTAATGGTGTGGGCTGGCATTTCTTTGGAGGGCCGCACAGCCCTCCATGTGCTCGCCAGAGGTAGCCTGACTGCCATTAGGTACCGAGATAAGTTCCTCGGACCCCTTGAGACCATATGCTGGTGCGGTTGGCCCTAGGTTCCTCCTAATGCAGGACAATGCCAGTTCTCATGTGGCTGGAGTGTCAGCAGTTCCTGCAAGATTAAGGCATTGAAGCTATGGACTGGCCCACCCGTTCCCCAGACCTGAATCCGATTGCGCACATCTGGGACATCATGTCTCGCTCCATCCACAAATGTCACGTTGCACCACAGACTGTCCAGGAGTTGGCGGATGCTTTAGTCCAGGTCTTGGAGGAGATCCCACAGGAGACCATCCGCAACCTCATCAGGGGCATGCCCAGGCATTGTAGGGAGGTCATACAGGCACGTGGAGGCCACACACAATACTGAGCCTCATTTTGACTTATTTTAAGGACATTACATCAAAGTTGGATCAGCATGTAGTGTGTTTTTCCACTTTAATTTTGGGGGTGACTCCAAATCCAGGCCTGCATTGGTTAATAAATTTGATTTCCATTGATGATTTTTGTGTGATTTTGTTGTCAGCACATTCCACTTTGTACAGAACAAAGTATTCAATGAGAATATCTCATTCATTCAGATCTAGGATGTGTTATTTGAGTGTTCCCTTTATTTTTTTGAGCAGTGTATTAAGCTTTGTTTTAAACTGTACTTCAGAATACTTTGTCCGATGAAGTCTACTCATAGATCCTTCGTAGTGAGACAGGCCTGTGCCTAATTTCTTGTAACGACAGCATACATAGGGCAGGTCTTCAGAAAAGCTTTTAGGTGATTGGTTACCTGCAGAAAAGCTTTGTCAGTTTTTGGGTCCACCCACAGTTTAGCAAGTAGCAAACAAGGCTTTTGTGTCATGGCAGATGTATGGATGACTTCTAGTGTTGAGCGAGCATGCTTGACACTGCTCAGTACTCGCCCGAGCATCTCACTACTCGGGATGTCCGGCGAGCACCGAGCATTTTTGGGTTACTTGGGCGGGAGCTCGGGTCTCTGCCCTGCATGTTTTGGCTCTGTAAAGAGCGCCATGAACATGCAGGGATTGCCAGCCAGACACTGTAATGCCGCAACCATGTTGGTTGTGGGCATTACAGTGATTGGCTGGCCGCACAGCGTCACCTCCAGTATTTAAAACCGGGCGCCGCCATCTTGGACACAGTCGCTCCAGATCAGACGGTGTAGGGAGAGATTTATACTGCTAAATAGGTAGTGTAGGGTCTCTAAAGCCTGCAATATCAAACAAACAGTCCTTCTGAGGACTAATACCATCCCAGATATCAGGCAGGCAGGCTGTATAGGAGACACAGTGGTTATACCAGCAAACACTGCATTACAATCCTGTGTGCTGCTGCTCAAATTGCTACAGTAGACTTAGCCCCAGGTCTAAGGGGCCAGGAAAAATCCTTTTTTTTTTTCATCTAAATCCTCTTTTTTTTTTCCGAAGATTGTACAAATACCAGTCCCCCCAAAAAAAAATTATGTCTGTGAGTGTTCAGACACAAATATATGTCTTTAAAAGAGTCTGGTTTCGGCCAGATAACTAGAACTGTGGTTTTGCAGTTCCACGGTTCAAATCTCTGTATTATCCACTTTTTTGCCTTTTTCCATAAAAAAAAATAATAATTTTCAGTGTCTCACTGACTATTCAGATACAAATATATCTATTTAAAAAAGTCTGGTATACGCCAGGAAATTAGAACTGTGGTTTTCCTCTTCCACGGTTCAAATCTCCTTTTTATTACCCTTTTGCCATTGATAGTGTGAGTGTAAGCTATTTTACTTCATTTACAATGGGCAAGGTGCTTGGCAAGGGACGTGGAACTGGACGTTCTGGTGATGGTGCGTGCAGAGGACGGGGCTGTGGCCAAGGTGAAAATGTGTCACAACCAACAGCCACATCTTCTCGCTCCCAGTTCTTGACCGAATTACTAGGGAAGCACACAGCAGCACCACTATTGCGAACTGATCAGTGTGAACAGGTTATTAATTGGATAGCAGATAATACTTCTAGTCACCTGGGCACTACCACCTCCGGTCTGTCTTCCACACGGTCAAGTGTTAGTAGCCGTGAGTCTCGACCGCATACTCTTCCTCACTCTGATGTTCCTTCCTCCCACCATGTCGAGTGTCATCAGACAGCAACTGATCCCACAGTTGGACACTCTGAAGAGCTGTTCACTGGTCCATTTCCATATTTGGGCCCCTCGCCTGCTCCGTTTGAAGTGGTGGAAGAGGAGATCCCATGTAGCGATGGCCAAATATTTGAACGGCCACAGGAAGGCGACGCTGGCAATTTGTCACGAGGTGGACGATGACGAGACACAATTGCCACGAAGTGAGGAGGAGGACCGTGGTGCGGAAGTGGAAGAGGAGGATGTGGGGGATGATCTAGTAACTGACCCAACGTGGCAGGAAGACACGCAGAGCGAGGCCAGCTGCACACAGGGGGAGGGAGGCAGAGTACCCCAACAAGCAGGAAGAAGCAGTGTGGTGGCTGCAGTCAGAAGGCGGGCAACCGTTCCCCGTAACACCAACACGAGGGCCGTTGCCAGCACAACCGGTAGGTCTTCCAGAGTCTGGAATTTTTTTAAAGACTCTGCTGATGACCCCAAAAAGGCCATTTGTACCACCTGCCAGGCCAGCATCAGCAGGGGTGACAAAACTACCAGCCTGGCCACCAGCATGATCAGGCACATGTCAGCAAAGCACCCGACTTGGTGGGGTGAACCCCAGGGTCCATGACCAGTGTCAGCAGGTATCACCCGTGTTCTTCTTCCGCTGTTGTGCGTGTAAGAGAACCCCCTGTTGTGCGTGCAAGACAATCCTCTGTCTATACTGCATGCAAAGATGCCCCCTCCTCTCAGTCTTCACTTGTTATGGCAGTTTCTCAAGAAACAGCATCAACGTGCACGTCCCACCGCAGCGTTCAATTGTCCATATCCAAGACCTTTGAACGAAAGCGCAAATTTGCAGCCAACGCCCCACAGGCCACAGTCCTAAATTCACACATTTCACGACTGCTTGCGTTGGAAATGCTGCCTTTTAGGCTGATGGAGACGGAATCCTTCTGCAACCTTATGGCGGTGGCCTTCCCTCGGTACTCGGTCCCCAGCCGATACTATTTTGCCCGGTGTGCCATCCCCGCACTACACAAGCACATGTCCCCAAACATTGGCCGTGCCCTCAACAACGCAGTTACTGGGGTAGTTCACCTGACAACGGACACGTGGACAAGTGCTTGTGGCCAGGGACGGTAGATCTCCCTGACGGCACACTGGGTAAACATAGTGGAAGCCGGTACCCAGTCGGACCTTGGGACGGAACACATCCCCCCCCACACCGAGGATTGCGGGCCCTATGTCAGTCAGAGTTGCCCCCACAGTGTACAGCTCCTGCGCATCATCCTCCTCCTCATGTTCAGTTTCCATCTCAGATATCACCACATCAGTTACAAGCTGGAAGCACTGCAGTACTGCCTCAGCCAAGTGGCAACAGGCTGTGCTGAAACTCATAAGCTTAGGTGATGAGCCTCAAACTGCTTGTGAGTTGTGGACAGCTGTGAAAGAGCAGGCAGATCTGTGGCTGAGACCGCTGAACCTACATCCAGGCATGGTCGTGTGTGACAATGGCCATAAACTGGTGGTGGCTCTGAGGTGAGATCACACACGTACCATGCCTGGCTCATGTGCTTAACCTCGTGATTCAGCGGTTTCTTAAATCGTACCCCGAGTTGCCAGATCTGCTCGTCAAAGTACGCCGCCTGTCAGTTCATTTTCGGAAGTTGGCTACAGCTTCCGCCGCCCTTGCTGTGTTGCAGCAGCGTTTGCAGCTTCCGGTACACTGACTTGTGTGTGATGTCCCCACACATTGGAACTCTACCCTGCTCATGTTGCAAAGGATTTGTGAGCAGAAGAGAGCAGTTGTGGAGTACCAGCTGCAACAAGGCCGTCGATATTCAGGTCAGACTCCACACATAAGACCTCAGGAGTGGACCTGGATGTCTGACATATGTACCATCCTGACAAACTTTGAGGAGGCCACCAAGATGGTGAGTGGCGATGACGCCATCATTAGCGTCAGCATCCCACTTGTCTGTCTTTTGCAATGCTCTCTGGCTGCAATGCCTCCTCTTTAATTCTCTGCAGAGTATGATGAGATGGATCAAGAAGCCGTAGCGGGCAACTACACACAGCCCGGCCTCATCTCATCCCAACGTGCATTGGGGGACAATGCGGGGGAGGGGGGGAGGAAGAACAGGAGCTTGTATCATGCGCCGTCATACCGTTGGTTCAGCGTGGGTGGCCTGAGGAAAGGGGGGGGGGGAGGAGGAGAGCATGGTCAGTCGAGGGGGGGGGGAGCATGGTCAGTCGTCATCTTGGTGAGGACATGGAAGTCTTGCCCGTTACCAGTCAGGCATGCATGGCTGACTTTGTTACGCTGCCTTAACCGTGACCCTTGCGTTGTCAAAATGTTGGGTGACAGTCATTACTGGTTGGTGACACTTTTAGACCCCCACTACAAGGAGAACTTTCACTCTCTTATTCCTGAGGTGGAGAGGTCTACAAAAATGGGGCAGTACCAGAAGGCCCTTGCTGCAGAACTGTTAAAAAAAATTCCCATCTGAACACGCTAGCGGCAGAGGTCACAGTTCGTTGACCAACCAAGGCGTACAGGCCAGAGATGCAACTCCTTTCCTGCAAAGGCAGGGGAACACTGTCAATATTCTGGGACAGTTTTCTGAGACCCGCCCAGCTTACAGGCCCTGAGGGGCGGGGTACTCTCACAAGGAGTGGAACATTTCAAAAGATGGTGAGGGAGTACCTTGCCGACCATACCAGCGTCCTCCGTGATTTCCCTGTGCCTTTTAATTATTGGGTATCCAAGCTGGACACTTGGAATGCACTCGCTCTGTACGCCTTGGAGGTCCTGGCCTGCCCTGCCGCTAGCGTATTATCGGAGCGTGTTTTTTAGTGCCGCTG
Organism: Phyllobates terribilis; assembly: GCF_046119375.1. Taxonomy (NCBI): domain Eukaryota; kingdom Metazoa; phylum Chordata; class Amphibia; order Anura; family Dendrobatidae; genus Phyllobates; species Phyllobates terribilis. The sequence continues at coordinate 119,804,427 of NW_027362768.1, forward strand.
GGGGAATTATAACTGATAAGCGCAGTCGACTGTCAACTGACAAGCTGACCCTTATCAAATTGAACAAGGGCTGGATTGGGCCAGACTTCTCATCACCACCAAATGACAGCAGAGTAACATAAAGTCAAATCCACTGTGTTATTTAGGGAGGTGTATTCCTATGCACCGCTTCACACCCACACATGGGTATACGCTTCCTCATTTCAGCTGTTTTTTGCTCTTCTCCTTATCCTCAGCCTCCACCACCACTATACCACCAGGGTGACCGTGGCTCGTGTTGCCTGCATTGCAAGTTCCTCCGTCCTAATTTTTGGCAGCTTTTGCTTGGAAGGCATAGGCAAAGACTATGGTAGACCCACTCCCCAATAATGGGAATAATGTTTTTAATATGCTATATTGCATGGCTCTTGTAAGGGGCATTAAAATCGTCTTGTTAAACCACTCTGAACTCCACAGCTCTTCCAAGGGGCATTGCATTTCCTCCTAATTTTAGTCAGCTTTTGCTTTTCAATGCATAGGCGAACACTAAAGGAGACCCACTCCCCAATAATGGGTAGCAGGAGGAGTCTGGTTGTCTGGTGGGCTCGTCCAATGCTGCCCTAAAGCAGGCCAGGCTAAGAAAAGTGTGGTAAAGGTTGCGGGGACAAATAGTGGCGGCTGGGGACTGAGTATGGAGCCCTCGCTGTCGAAGCAGCCATGAGGTAGTGGCCAGCTACGGCCTCCTCCAAACTAAAAGTCCCCATTTCAAGTGCAAGCTAGCAGTGTAGTATTGCAGCCGGTGGGTGGGTGGTTGGCTGCATATTTGCGCTTGCACTGCAAGGAATGGGGGAGGTACAATTGAACACTGCCCTGGGACAAGGACTTGCACGGGGATAGTTGCAAGTCTGCATCTTCTGATGCGGCAAGGATCACTTCTGATGGGCACACTTTTAGGCAGTGACCTGGGTGTCAGAGATGCTTCCAGGGGTCTTCCCCATGCTGTTCCCATGTCTTTTCAGCACTGTATGCATGTGTCACACAGCACATGGCCAGATAAGGTTGTAAAATGTTAAAATCACATTTCCCGGTGAATGCATTTGTCACGGTTGAAAGCAATACAAAAGTGCAAAAAACGCATAAAAACTGCTACTTGTGAACGTAGCCCAAGGTGTGGAGTATTTTTGTTTTTGGTTATTTTACCATATACACAAGTCTTTACCCTGGAAAGGATGTTCCTTAACATATTTCACAGGAAAACAGTTTAAGTTTCGTTTTTGAACGTTTATTGTGAGCCCTTAAAAGTGCCTTAATACCTCTGACCACGTTGTTGGCAGCAGTGACCTGGGGGTCAGAAATGCTTCCTGGGGCGATCCCCATGCTGTCCCCATGTCATTTGAGCAATGTTACGATCGTTTTGGGCACTTTTTAGGCTTTCTACAGACTGCCGGGGGTGCCGCCCCAAAAATGCTCGGGTCTCCCATAGACTAACATTGGGCGGGTTGCTCGGATCGAACACCTGAGTATCACGGTGAGCTCGGTCCGAGCTTCGAGCACCCGAGCATTTTAGTGCTCGCTCAACACTGACTTCCCATTTTTCTGCAGTACTTAACCCCACAAAAGCTGTCTCTTACCTCAGATACATTTTGGACATTCACTTATCTTTGATCAGATGCAGACTGCCCTCACGGAACATGACATTTTAAGAATTATTCCCACGATCGCTTTTTCACAAAATACAGTAAACTTATACTTGTTAATATACAGTCCAAGACCAAGATGAATACTTTCTCGTGCCTTTTTTTCATCCCCATCTGCCCCTTTTTGTATCCAACTTCACATAACTGAATGGTATGTCCTATTTTTGCACTTCTAAAACTACGTTTCTCAGTACCACTCTGCTTCTCCTCAGTGCTTCAGTGCTGCCTGCCTTTCCTTTTTGAGTGCTCCTGACTCGCTACATCTGAGTTTTTAGCTGTGCTGGAATCCGGCTAACTGAATATGTAAACTAGCTTAGACTTCAAAGCACAACTCTGCTGTATTGTTCTCTGCTCCATCTCCCACAGATATTAGGCACATCAGGCCAATCCCTATTTTGATTATCTTCTATTTTGTGCATGGTAAGGTCCTGTGCACAACTCTGCCAATTTTATCTTTTACCATATACATTAACATAGCGGCATGTGTGGTCTTAAAACTTTGCGCTCAGCTGGTTTCAAGCAGAACTCTATAAAGTTCTGTAAAACTCAGCTCTGCCTGCACTATGGTGCTTGAAATAAGATCTGAGGCTAGGAAGGTTGAGCTGTGTTTGATTCCTTCTACTGACAGGTCTGTGATCTGACATTGCAAATGCCCCTCTGTTGATGCATGAGACAAAAAGGTTATCCCTTGCTATATGCATTACTGTTAGTCTTAAAAGCTAAGCCTGAGTAGACTTTTCCATTTTCACATATAGGCGATGTTCACTCATCTTGGTTTTTTCAGCGTAGCTTTTTCTGCTGCAAAACCTGATCTCTGGCAGGAAAGGAGCTGCGTCAAAAACGCAGGTTTTTGCTGCAGGTTTTTCATGCTTTTTTTTTTTTTTTTGCAGGATTGTCTTTCTTGTTCATGCTAAAGTTTAGTGCCTCCAGGGATAACTACTTCCTGTAGAAACATCATTATTCTCAGTGACTTGAAAGTTCTCCAAGATTGCAGTACGCTACGAGCCAACAGGCCTTTACTGGGTTCCACCATTTCAGTCCCCTTTGTGATGGTATCTGATGAGGCTTTTCCATTGATGTCAAACATGCTGCGCCCATACCCACTAAGGGGACTAAATGCCCGGCAGAGGGTCTTTTAATTATCGGCTAAGCCGTGCGCCAATTTGTTGAATGCACTTTTGGAATAATGACTAGTCAGTGGAGAGTCTTGCACACAGCCATCCAATTGAAAGAACACACAATTGATGTGAAGTACACAGCATGCGTTTTATAACCGCTATGCACGTGAGTTCACTACAGAGCAGGTTGAGTCACATGAGTCGAACAAAGACTACGATCAACTGGGTTTTAGGACGTCCTTCCAATTCAGGTGTCCGGGTGCGAGAAACTTTCGCAGATTATTTTGAGTCCGGAAGGTGCTGTGTCATGGCAATATTCTTGCTTCCCTGGTGTGTAGCCACAACAGCAGACCACCTCCAACTAGAAGCAATGATTATTGCATGCAATCTTTTTTTGTTCCTTTTGGATTAACATGTGATACCGTTTAATTAGTTAAATTTGTGTAATTTTTTTTTTTTTTTTTAATTAACAAACTTTACACAAAGATGGACATTTTTCTTTCAATGTTCAACATGTCCTAGGTGCACGCACACTGTTTTTTTCTTGGGTTTAATTTAAAAAAAACACAACACAATTATTAAACAAAACCATATTTAACATCAATAAAATTTAAACTATGATATTGGAGGGAGAAGGGGATTGTAAATTTGCTTCTCAAACAGCAGTGGATTTCCTGGCAGTAGGGTTGGGGTTAAAGGTTTGGGGTCTGTTTGACTGGTTGGGACAGAAATTAATGGCCTGATACGAAAATGGAAGTGGGAGGTTGGGGGGAAAAGGGTAGTACATTGGTGTTGGCCATTTGCAGATGTTGTTGGCTTGTGCTGGAACACATTGGTCAGCTGATTATTTGCCCATTATTGGGGATGGGGTTTGGGGACTCATAAAATTGAAGGAACGCATACATTAAAGAAACAAGAGGCTTGCCTCTCATCCCAGCTGGCGGAGGCGACTGGCTGAACTGGACCCCAAATTCATCGACTTGCTAAGACAGTCTCATTATATAAAGTGCCTCTCTTGAAAAGGTCTGAATTTCTGACTGCGCTTTCTTAGATATGTGAGTGCCTCTGCTATTGGGAGCTGAAGCTCTCATTGCGCTCTCTTTGCGACATAGGGTCATAATAACGTCCTCCTCTGGCTCCACTTTGGTCGATCCATGCACAACTCCAGTGTTTTCAGTTTCTGCAGCTGGTAACATTTCCTCTGGCTGGATTTCTTGTATGTTTACCTTCAGTTCTTTAAAAAAAAAAAAAAATTAGTACATACCGATGTAGCTTTTTTAATATTGACAAATGTCTGCCCGCACAGAACACTTATGTCAAAAGAGCGGCGCCTTTATCTTCTGCTGTGCTCTGTTGATGGAGCACACCTGATAGTGACAAACTGATTGGCAAATGGCTCTTCGGTGGTGTCAATCATCATGAAGTCAGCAGTGACATTGATGGGCACATGGAACCATTTTTTTTTTAGAAAACACTTACAAATGTAGTTCTCTGCTGGTAAGAAGAAATTGCAGTTCATTTTAATAAGTACAATTTTTCCTACTGGGTGACGATCCACTTTTGTTTTCTGCTGCTGTAAATTTAACAAAATGATCTCTGATCATCGTTTTCTGACATCACAATCTATAATGAAGAGAAAAAAAAATATTGGATTGTAGAAGAGGGATCATCTCTGTGGTAGACGCTGATTCACACACCGAGATGCAGTTCGTCGCTTCATGCAATTCCTAGCTAGCGCGCCCATTGCTACATTATGGCTGCTTCACTATGTCTGGAAGTTCAAAAAATACTACAGCAGTTAATGTAACCAAATAATGTTCCACCGGGCTGGTAAGTGAGTAGGTTTTACAACATGGCAGAATACTACTGCTTTCGGACCTGACGCTTTCTCAAACAACAATGTGCAAATAGTACAAGTATAAAAAAATGTACCTCCAAATGTACCTTCTAACATTGATGCTCATTCTCCTGTACCAAGACCTCTCAAAATGTGCTGCGAACACCAGCTTCCGTAACATTGTGACCAGTGGCGTACCGCCAATGGCGGCAGACCACGCCACTGCTATGGGGCCCGTGGTCGGAAGGGGCCCGTGAGGGCCCCAAGCAGCGTGGGAACGAGGAGGATAGGTGAGGAGGAGGTTGCGGCGGCAGAGGAGCGGGTTGCGCAGTGGAGGAGCGGTGCACATGCAGTAGCCGCTGCTGCAGCCACCACGTGTCCCCGCTGCTAAAGGCACATGAATATTCCCTCTTCTCCACTCCCATGGGCGTGGAGAAGACTGAATATTCATTCTCTTTAGTAGCGGGCACGGAGGAGCGCTGAGCCCCGGCTCCTGCTGTCAGTGCAGAGGAGTTGAATGTGCCGGCAGCAGCTCACCTCTGTGTCTGAGAGCGCACGCTGCTCAGATGCCGACATGAGCTGCAGCAGACAGGACGCAGCGCTTGAGCAGAGGTGAGGAAGGAAGGTGAGTATAAGTGTTTATTGTTTTGTGTGCAGTGATTGGGGGGTTGAGGATGCCACACATACCAGGAATGGGGGATTGAGGAGGCCACACATACCAGGATTGGGGGGTTGAGGAGGCCACACATACCAGGATTGGGGGATTGCGGAGGCCACACATACCAGGATTGGGGGATTGCGGAGGCCACACATACCAGGATTGGGGGATTGCGGAGGCCACACATACCAGGATTGGGGGATTGAGGAGGCCACACATACCAGGAATGGGGAATTGAGGAGGCCACACATACCAGAATTGGGGGATTGAGGAGGCTACACATACCAGGCATTGTGGGGGCCACACATACCAGGGATTGTGGGATTGAGGGGGCCACACATACGAGGATGGGGAAATTTACCAGTAGCTGCTGCATTTCCCACCCTAGACTTATACTCAAGTCAATAGGTTTTCCCATTTTTATGTGGTAAAATTAGGGGCCTCGGCTTATATTCGGGTCGGCTTATTTAAAATATACGGTATTTTAAAATCAGTGAGTACGTGGTGCCCATAATACTGCAGGACTGTGGCGTGCATTATACTATATGGGGGCTGCATTTTACCCTATGGGGTGTGTAATATACTGTATGGAGGACTATGGGGAGTGCATTAAATTCTATGGAGGACCATGGGAAGTTCATTATACTATATGGAGGATTATGGGGGGCACATTATACTATATGGAGGTTTATGGGGGGAGCACTATACTATATGGAGGATTATGGGGGTGCATTATACTATATGGAAGATTATTGGTGCATTATACTATATGGAAGGCTATGTGGGGCCATTATAATATTTTGAGGGCTATGTGGGGGGCCATTATACTGTATGAAAGCAATTATACAGTGTGAATGTTTGGAGGGCTGTGTGGGGGCCATTATACTGTTTGGAGGGCTGTGTGGGGCCATGAGAGTGTATGGAGGGCTCTGTGGGGTTCACAGTTGGGGGATTATACTGTGTTAGGGTCACCATACTTTGCCGTGGGAGTTGAAGTGGGGTACAATAGTGTCATTATACTGTGCATGTGGAGGAATGCACCATAGGGGTATCATACTGTTTGGGGGGCACTTTTGTTGGCATCATACTTTATGGAGGCAATGAAGGAGGAATCTACGACTTCAGAAGGAGGTAAATTACTATGTAAAGGCTGGAAAGTTATGAGATCTGCTCTTCTGTGACACTGACAAATATTTATTTTTTTGTAGGGGGGGGGCCCAATTAGAGCTTCTGCTATGGGGCCCCATGACTTCTATGTACCCCCCTGATTGTGACGTAGTGAAATCGTGGATGTGAATAGATTTGATGATGAAATTATAGATATTGAGAGATGTTTGTTTTAACTTGGTATAATTCAGTCAGCACTTGAGATCATAGTCTACTGTGAAAGGTTGTTAAAATGTCTATTTTAAGAACACTATCTGATGTTTTCTCAGTGTACCAAAGAATTTTTGAAGCCCTGGTTGTGAAATAGAAATTAATAATTATCCAGCTAACCACCTATGATTGTGTTCAAGCCCCCATACTAGCTATATCACAAAGTCACTGAGACCTCTTTCCCTAGACATTATTCAAGTACATATAGCCTTCTCAGTCACATGCCCAAAATTTTAAAGTACTCAGATTAAATAGACCTGCTAGATTAACTATTCCAAACCCCATGGGAACCTTATGGCAAGAAATAGAGAATTGGAATTTGCATAACTACGTGTACATGTCCCTTTGGTGCTGCATTCAGGATTTGGATTGCTCCCACCCATTTTACAATCAGTCAAAACACACAGAATACACGCACACAGCGCTGGTAGTGGAGAAAGCTAAGCAAAAGCATGTCAAAATCTGCCTCAAACTGTCAGGGATATCCGTTCCTGATGGGAGGCTAGATGAGAAGGAAAGGAAGGTTAGATAAGCAGGAATGGAAGAATGTGTTAATGAATAGAAAGAAGCGCCCTAAGTACCATGAAGCCTTACAGGATGCTGATGTTTTATACAGACTGACAAGGAAAGTGAAAAGACAGACGTGGATGGAGAAGAATGTGAAGATGTTACTGAATGTTATACTTATCAGCCACCACCCGAGAAAATGGTGCTGACTGCAGCAACTGCACCCAATCAGTCTAGATCTCCCCCATATTCCCCAGAAGGCTGGCCATTCACATGCTGTCAAACGCAGAATTCAGACTGCTGTGACACTTGTACTTTCTGTGATATAACAAACCCACACAGTCCTGCCCTATACCCTGTCATTTATGTAGATGGCACGCCCTATGCTACTACCTACCCAGCAACCATTTTTAGCTCCAATACCGGAATCTATACAAAGGGTGATGAAGAGGATAAGGATGACATAGCAGTACAGGACCATGAAGAACAGGGAATACTGGAATCAACAGCTCAGACTGACACTCCTCAGTACCCCATGAAGAGACCCAACGTCTACCACTATATAATGGGGGGACATCATCCTAATCCTTTCCACGCAAGCCCCAAGGCTTTCATCCTGGCATTCAACATGTTCCCCGCTAAGTCTCTGGGATACCCTGGTGAACGGCTTACCAGACCCAGTAAAGCATCCCATGCTTTTCTACAGGAAATTGAGCCAGATATAGGAAACGTACTCTGCCTCATGGAAGGACCTAGATGCACTCGCTGAAATCAAAGTGGGACATTCCTTTTGGCCAGTGATGCAACCAGCCCTTGAACCTGACAGCCTGCATGTGGGGTGGCTTGAATCACATGTATCAGAAGAATATTTCCTCCATAAGTTTTGTCTGGGCTAAGGATCGCCTAGCGGAACAGTCCCCCACTCTTCAAGATGTCATGCAGGAAAAGAGAAACTGTGGAGAAATTCTTCCGATTTTGAATCAGATGTAATTAGAATCTGGGATATTGAAAAAAGTCAGCCACTGAAAGAAACTTGGCATCCAGTGGTAGCCACTCCAAGAACCACCGGGCCCCAGACCCCAATAGGATATTGGCAAGCGGAGTCCTCCATATGCACCAGAAGCACATATATGCTTGCGTTCTACAAGACAACTGAATGGATCAACCCCCCCTCAACCCCCTCCCCCCCCACCATCCAGCTAGAAGTTTGAAGATAAACCCCTCAATTTCCTGGTAGATACCGATGCAGCCAGAAGTACAATCGCTACACACCAATGACTAAACCCCTACACCTAGCATACTCTGTAGGTTGTAGGCCTGTCTCAATTAGTTGTCTCCACAACCTACCCAGTGAACCTACTAGAAGCAGATCTACTAGCAAAACTTTAGGCCAACATTCGATTTCATGAAGATGGAACTGTGACTCTGACCACTCCACTATCACCGGAACATTCATCTGAATTATATGGCCTCTTCACACTACAAGACACCCCTGTTGACCAAGTGGATGCTACACTGCTGTCACGAGTCCCGAATATCCTATGGGCACAAGGCCCAGAAGACATTGGAAGATTCCATGTCCAACCTGTGGAAGTGAAACTGAAACAGTGAGCTTTGTTGGCAAGGAAACCACAGTATCCACTCTCCATTCCACAATGTACTGCTATTGCTATACAACTCAAAATCTACCTCTAAAATGGAGCCATCGTCCCGATCAAGTCACCATACAACACACCATTGTGTCCAGTAAAGAAGATGCTGCCAAAAGGTCAGCCTACCAAGTACCACATGTACAGGACCTGCAAGCAGTTAAATACGGACACAGTACTAGACTCTCCAATTGTGCCTGACTCTCATACTTTTCTATCATCTATTCCATCTATGGTTTACAGTGATTGACTTGGCTAATGCCTTCAGTGTTCCACTACACCCTGACAGCCAATACCTGTTTGCCTCCACGCATGAGACTGCAGTACATATGGACTATGATGCCTCAAGGGGCCCAGAACAGCCCTTCTATGTTCAGTCAAGTGAAACTGTGTTGAACCCCTGGAAGATGACACACCCTAACGTCATGCTCCTGCGGCATGTTGTTGATTATCTCCTATGCTCAGATTCCAAGAATGATTGATTCTTCCTGAGTTTCTAGCTCACTTCTCCAGTTCCTAATACACAATGGTTGCAAAGCATGCAGAGACTAGTTGCAATCCTGCAAAGACAAAGTTGTGTTCCTAGGACACTATCTCACACCAAACAAAGCATCTCACAAGATGGAAAGACAGCTGTGAAGAACATGTTCTTGCCAACAACCCCGACACAGCTTCAGTCTTTTCTTGGTCTAGTATCCTACGGTCATCCCTGGTTTCTAGATGCCTCTGTACACATGAAGCCCTGTATGACAGGTCAGACTGAAGGGAGTACTCTTGAGACAAAGAAGCCGTTGATGGGTTCCATGTGCTGAATACAATCATGTCTTCCTCAGCTCTTGGATTACCTGACTACCAGAACCTTTCTGTTTTTGTAATGAAGAAAGAAGGGCTTGGAACTGGAGTCCTTACACAAACTCATGGAGGAAGACAACGTCAACTTGGATACTATTCTGCCAGACTAGATCTAGTTGCCCGTGGAGCATCCACCTGCATGAGAGCTGTTTGCAACTCTCCTGTTGCTGGACAAGACTTCTAAAATCATTCTTGGCCACAAGCTGAAGATAATTACACCTCAATACATCACTGCCATTCTAGCCAAGTCACGGGTGCTTTGGCTATCTGCTGCCCGTCATCTACGCCTACAGTGTGACATTGTCTGGGAGCAGAGGAAAGCAATCTCCAGATGTGACGTCCTTAACCCTGCTACCTTCCCACCTCTGCCAAGGTGGGAGGAGGATCCCATCTCTAACACTGATGGAAGAGGTAGTCGACTGAATTGGCCCAGCATGATTGCCTCCTCCTCATGAGACAAGAAACCTCCAGATTTGACAGTCTCACAGATGTGCCTCTGGAAGACCCTGACTTGACTTTGTGGATGGATGAAGATATGCAGACCAAGAAGGACGTTGTCACACTGGTATGGCAGAAGACACCGTGCCACCAGCACAACCACTTCCTGCATCTGTCTGCACAGGAGGCAGAATTACTTGCCTTGACGGAAGCTTGCAATATGGATACCCAGAGGAAAGCACTATGGTCCGATCTGGAGTGCAAGAGATTTCATCACAGCTAATGGAACCTCGGTAAGATACCATAAAGCCATACAAGAACTGATGGAGTCCCTGTTGATGCTGGAAAGAATTGTGGTGATAAAGGTTGACGCACAAACATCTCATTCATGCTCTGACGGACCCTGAAACAGAGAAATGGAACTGATGAACAATCCTGGGAGAAACATGCCTTTGGCCCTACAGAAACAAGCATCCAAAGAACAAATGGATCCAGGATGGAGCCAGACAAGATGAAAAACATTACTGTTGTAATATAGAATTCCATTTTATAAAATGGAAAACTATGCCTTCCAAGAACCCTCTACCCAATGATAACCAGATGGGCTCATGACACCACCCACCAATTGAAAATGAAGATGCACAACCATGAGACAATATTACCATGCACCAGGCTTTTTAACAACCATTGAAAACTACACGGTCTTGTTTGTGCCCAGGAAATATGGAGAAGATCCCTCAGAAGTGCACACGAAAACTCCTATGCCTTTCCAGTGCATAGTGAGATCACATACAAATGCCACACTCAGGGGGATTTGAGTATTTCTTAGTAATGATAGACATCTTCTCAGGATGGCTAGAAGTCAGGACTAGAGCTAAAAAATAGTTTGCAGATAAGGACTTCAGACTATAGAAAGTGCCCAAAAGCCTGCATTCACAGCCAATCTGACACAAGCAATATGTAAGGCCTTAGGACAGTTAACCCTACACATTAAAGCCGCACAAGAGACAGGGAAGCCATGGCATGAGTGTTCCCCTTGGGTTATTTAGTGTCAGACACGCACCAGTAGGCCCAACCAAACTCCACCTCTATGAGATCCTATTAAAAAAAAATGTTCCCAGTTTAGAATTCTATTTTCCCACAATAGTTTGTCTATACAAAATTACGCACAGACTAAGTTTGTTGTTGAATTAGCTAAACATAATTTTAGTCATATGTTCTCGAGTTTTCTCTTCCATCCCAGATTCCCAAGACCTAGAAGTGACCCAATTCAGGGACTGGTTTCTCATCCAAAAATTCAAGAGGTGGATCCTTGAGCCCAGAAATGACAGCCCATTCCAGGCCCTGTTCGCTACCGCAGCAGTCAAGGTTGAAGAAAAGCCCACATGGATCCATGTTTCCCACTTCCAGATGAGACAAACTATGGAGAACACCATGATGATAATACATGCAGATTTCAGAAATCCAAATGATGAATGCTACCAGAAGCCTCTGAAAAGACTATGATCCCCACTTCCCCTAAATGAGGACATTTGCCCAGCCTGCCAATTTAGAACACCTTAGTAGAGATGAGCGTTGTTCTACTCGAACTGTTCGCCAATCTCAAATTCGAGCTGTTTTGGGCGGTGTTCGAGCCGTTCGGCGAACACGAACAATTTGAGAAAAATTCGGCTGTTCGAGGTTATGTTCGATAACTGTTCGTGCACCAAAATCATAACTGGATTTTTTCTCAGTAATGATGAAAATTAATGTTAATATGCAGTTTGAGTGTACAGCGGGGTGGGGGGAGGGGCAGGGGATGGATCTCTGCAGGAACAATGAAGATCTCCATTTTTTTTTCTCTTTCCCGCATTTGCAGTGGGGAGGTGCAATCTGTCAGCCTATCAGCAGCGCACACACGGAGCGAAGTGCTTTTTTTCACACAAGCAAGGGCATGTGTGATTGGCAGTGTATGTCACATGTCCTTGCCCTATAAGACCAAGCCATTTTCCCCGTCGCCACCATTTTCTCACTGCTGCAGCTGCGTGTTAGACGGCACCGCTGTTGCTGTGTGCGCTATACCTTGTTAATTTCAAGCCAATTTTCGCACAAATCTACAGATAGCTTGGGAGTAGGGAATAGTTGTGATTGCAGTCCTTTTAAGGACTAGGTTACAGCATTTCCTACGACTTTTATCAGGCAGGTCTGTGCTCTTAAATAGATAGATTGTGGGAGTAAAGACTAATTGTAATTGGAGTCCTTTTCAGGACTAGGTTACATCAGTTCCTATCAGTTTTTGCCAGGCAGGTCTGTGCCAGTGCTGTGCAAGTTTTTTTCACAGCATTTGGCTGAATCTAGCAAAGCTAATCCTTTTTGGCCTATTGCAGAGTGTGTTAGTCAGTGGAGTAGCCTATCTGTGTTGCAAGATATACCACCTGTGTATAGAATACCAATTTTTTTACTGCACCTAGTGAAGTAAAATCTTTTGGGCATAGCATCATTCTATTAGTCCATCTATACTGACCTCCATCAGGTTGCAAATTGAATATAATTTTTTTCTGCATCTAGCTCTGAAAAAATATTGGGCTTCTAGCTGTGTGTGGGACTTGTTGTATTAGTCCATCTATACTGACCTCCATCAGGTTGCAAACTGAATATATTTTTTTCTGCATCTACCTCTGAAAAAATATTGGGCTTCTAGCTGTGTGTGGGACTTGTTGTATTAGTCCATCTATACAGACCTCCATCAGGTTGCAAACTGAATATATTTTTTTCTGCATCTACCTCTGAAAAAATATTGGGCTTCTAGCTGTGTGTGGGACTTGTTCTATTAGTCCATCTATACTGACCTCCATAAGGTTGCAAACTGAATATAATTAATTTTTTTCTGCATCTACCTCTGAAAAAATATTTGGGCTTCTAGCTGTGTGTGGGACTTGTTCTATTAGTCCATCTATACTGACCTCCATAAGGTTGCAAACTGAATATAATTTTTTTCTGCATCTACCTCTGAAAAAATATTTGGGCTTCTAGCTGTGTGTGGGACTTGTTCTATTCATCTATACTGACCTCCATCAGGTTGCAAATTCAAAATAATTTTTTTCTGCATCTACCTCTGAAAAAATATTTGGGCTTCTAGCTGTGTGTGGGACTTGTTCTATTAGTCCATCTATACTGACCTCCATAAGGTTGCAAATTCAAAATAATTTTTTGTCTGCATCTACCTCTGAAAAAATATTTGGCCTTCTAGCTGTGTGTGGGACTTGTTCTATTAGTCCATCTATACTGACCTCCATAAGGTTGCAAACTGAATATAATTTTTTTCTGCATCTACCTCTGAAAAAATATTTGGCCTTCTAGCTGTGTGTGGGACTTGTTCTATTAGTCCATCTATACTGACCTCCATAAGGTTGCAAACTGAATATAATTTTTTTCTGCATCTACCTCTGAAAAAATATTTGGCCTTCTAGCTGTGTGTGGGACTTGTTCTATTAGTCCATCTATACTGACCTCCATAAGGTTGCAAACTGAATATAATTTTTTTCTGCATCTACCTCTGAAAAAATATTTGGGCTTCTAGCTGTGTGTGGGACTTGTTCTATTAGTCCATCTATACTGACCTCCATAAGGTTGCAAACTGAATATAATTTTTTTCTGCATCTACCTCTGAAAAAATATTTCCTTCTAGCTGTGTGTGGGACTTGTTCTATTAGTCCATCTATACTGACCTCCATAAGGTTGCAAACTGAATATAATTTTTTTCTGCATCTACCTCTGAAAAAATATTTGACCTTCTAGCTGTGTGTGGGACTTGTTCTATTAGTCCATCTATACTGACCTCCATAAGGTTGCAAACTGAATATAATTTTTTTCTGCATCTACCTCTGAAAAAATATTTGGCCTTCTAGCTGTGTGTGGGACTTGTTCTATTAGTCCATCTATACTGACCTCCATAAGGTTGCAAATTCAAAATAATTTTTTGTCTGCATCTACCTCTGAAAAAATATTTGGCCTTCTAGCTGTGTGTGGGACTTGTTCTATTAGTCCATCTATACTGACCTCCATAAGGTTGCAAACTGAATATAATTTTTTTCTGCATCTACCTCTGAAAAAATATTTGGGCTTCTAGCTGTGTGTGGGACTTGTTCTATTAGTCCATCTATACTGACCTCCATAAGGTTGCAAATTCAAAATAATTTTTTGTCTGCATCTACCTCTGAAAAAATATTTCCTTCTAGCTGTGTGTGGGACTTGTTCTATTAGTCCATCTATACTGACCTCCATAAGGTTGCAAACTGAATATAATTTTTTTCTGCATCTACCTCTGAAAAAATATTTGGGCTTCTAGCTGTGTGTGGGTCTCATTGTATTAGGCCATCTATCCCAAGCTCCACCAGCTTTTCAATTAATAATAATTTTTCGCTGCATCTAGCCCTGAAAATAATTTTTCTTCCCAATAGTGGTAGCAATAGAAATATGGGGCGCGCTCCTGGCTTACAAAAATATACGCTTCATAACAAAAAACACCAGCTTAGCGCACTGCATTAATAAGATGGCATCATCGTCTCTCCCAGTGCTAGGCCTACTACCCAGGCTAGCATTCCTGTGCCTAAAACACAATGTATGGGTCCGCGCTAGCCACTATGCTGAGGGGTCTAAAGCTGCTGCTAACGCTTTATAACAATTCAATTGGCAGATTTTCACAGAGCTCTTCCACAATGCCCACCCATCGGGACAACAGTTGCCCACCTTCCCTATGGGATCTAGTGGCGAATAGTTGATGCCATTAATCAGAGCGTCAGTTGCCCCGTCGACGTGGCAAGCATACGGTAAGGCATGGGAAGAGTGGACACGACTAGTAGCAGGCAGACGGGTTGACCATTGTGAACAAGCCAGATCACAAGTCACCATAGAATTTCTCCACCAGCTAATGATGAGGGGCATATCAGGGGCGTCAGCGCAGCGGTGTCTGACCGGAGTAGCATTTCACTTCCAACTACTGAATTGGGGAGATGTGACAAAGATTCATCATCAGACAATCCATAAAAGGGTGGAAAAGGGGTCAGCCAAGTCAGGAGTGTAGACGTCCCGTCCCGTGTCACTAAAACTGATTTCTCACATCATATCCCTAACACAATTAACATGACACTCATAATTTGAAGCAACACTACTGTCTACTGCATTTGTGATCGCCTTCTTCGGGGCGCTATGCATAAGCGAATTAGTCCCTCAATCCAAAATTAGCACCAGTGGAGGCTTATTACACCAGGACGTAGTCATAGCCAATAATGCAATACGTCTACGCATACACAAATCGAAAATGGTTCCAGCGGGCAGGGGCACTTGGGTACTTCTACAACCCACAAACGGTACACTGAGTCGGGTAACAATAGTAAAACCATATCTAACCATCAGATCACAAAGTAATTTGTTCCTATCACACATTGATGGGACGCCATTAGCAAGATACCAGTTCCAAGCTATATTTAATAAATGCATAACATCGGCAGGGAACCACCCCAAAGATTACGGGACACACTCATTCCGCATAGGCGCGGCCACAGAAGCAGCAAGAGCAGGACTGTCAGAAACGGAAGTTCAGAGGATAGAGAGATGGTGATCCACGTGTTTGGCAAGATACATAAGACCGGACTTGTTATCCTAACGTGGTTTGTTTCTTTAACAGGTGACGCTAAGCCAACAGTGTGGGTGATAGGCCACTCGTATATATATTGGACAGATTAAAGGGCGAAAGTCCGCCCAGGCGGGAGGAAATTAGAGTTTCATAACACATATTTCAACTGGAGAGGTATTAGAGGCCTGCTATGGCCACAGGTACTAATGGAGGTAATCAAGGTAGGGAGAGAGGCAAGATGTCTGGTCATCTTAGTTATACAGGCTGGGGGAAACAACCTAGGTCATCACAAGAGCGCATAACTAATGGCAATAATGAAACTAGACACTGAGCGCTTCAGAGAATTTTTCACAAAACTAGCTATAGTATGGTCAGAGATTGTGCCGATAGCGGTATGGCAAGGTGCACGAGACATCACGGCCATCGAACGGACAAGGCGGGTAATAAATATTCGGATGGCAAAATTTAGAAGAGACAGAGGCGGTGTAGTGGTACGACACCGACAACTGGAAGGAGATAAAGCAGGCCTCATACGGCCCGACGGTGTTCACTTAATGGATATTGGACTGGACATATTCCTGTCAGGACTCCAGGACGGAGTGGAACAAGCGTTAAGAGTGATGGGTGGGGGTCAGAGTCCTGCATACGAGTACGCAGGATCCTCCGTGGCCTGGAAATAGAAAGGACATGTTGGAGAGTTACACTTGTTGGCCAAGTTGCCGGAGTGGAGACCCAGGGCATGCTGCAACAAGCTGAATTATTTTAGAAATAAAATGTCTTTCTAATGGAATGAGTATAAAGAGTTAATAAAGCTGTGACCGATCCTCACCCATCCAGTTGTAAGAGTTACATTATTGTATTGTCAAGGAAAGGGGGGCTGAGCGTCTGGGTTTGGTTGGGGGTCCCCACAGTCTGCCTAGGCTAGATGCATTTAAAAATTCTTATTAGATACACAGGCGGTGCAGCTTGCTTCGCAGCTGGGCTACTACGCCCAAAGTATTGCCTAGGCTAGATGCAGTTAAAAATTCTACGCTGACTAGCAGACACTGAAGATTTGGAGCAGACCTCTGAGTAAACAGCTCTTCAGACTCAATCATCTGTGTTACCCCAAGCCATAGTGTATGTAGTTTCTTACAGTTAAAAGGGGGCGGGGGGAGCGACCCAACCCACCTGGAATTGACGATGCCAACGTCACGTAAGACACAGCAAGGGGACTCCAAAAAGAGTTTCCATTTTTTCCCAAAATTGTGGCACAGACACCACTTAACCCTAGAACGCATACCTGGGGCCTCGCAGTCCCGCCCTGTTAATTGTTTTCTATTTTCTGCAAGATTACTTTAGTTAGAATTTTGAAACTCTAGGTATTCTTCTTGCATATAGTTGTTTGTCATTTGAGTTTGAGTTATTCAATGTTATTTGCACACGGGCCTAAAAGGCCCCAGGTATATGAAAGTGTAGATTTTTATGGTCATGCGTTCTAGGGTTAAGTGGCATCAATTGCCCCACAATTGCTTAAAACGGTTGGTGAGGTGATATTACCGAATCCTCAAGCTTTTAGCCTCCCAAGGATAACACAGGATTAGAAAAGTCCTTGCGAATCCATGATTTGTTCATCTTTATGAACGTGAGTCTGTCTACATTCTCAGTGGACAGCCGCGTGCGCTTATCTGTCAGCACACCATCAGCAGCGCTGAACACACGTTCAGAGAGAACACTGGCTGCAGGGCATGACAAGATCTCCAAGGCGTGAGTGGCGAGCTCCGGCCATTTTTCCAGATTGGAATACCAAAATGAGCAAGGGTCCAGTGACACAGTCATGGCTTCGATGTTCACTTGGAGATACTCCTGCACCATAGGCATTGACTATGTGTCAGACTTCTTGTCTCCTGTGGCCTTGCAAAGGATGGTCTAAAAAAGTGGTGAAACGATTTCACAAAATTGCTGTTACCAGCAGATACTGTGTTACTGTTACGGTTTGAGTGATGAAGACTCGACAGTCCCGCGGTTGGCAAGTTAGAACTGTGAGATTCACTTCGTGCACCACTGGTGTTTTGTGGAAAAGCACATGTAAGATTCTGCAACAGCGTCTGCAGATACTCCTGCATGCGTCAATCCCTTTTTATGGCAGGAATTATTTCGGCAAATTTACTTTTGTACCGGGGATCTAAGAGTGTGGCAACCCAGTAGTCGAGATTACTTCGAATTCTGCAATCTGAGGGTCATGTTGCAGGTAGTGCAGCAAGAAGGCACTCATGTGTCTTGCGCATCCAGGAGGACCAAGTCCTTGTTGTGTTGGTAGCGAGGTAAGAATCATGCTTCTTTCCTCTGCCCTCTCCCCCCAACCTCGCACAACAGAAATGTGATCAAGGTCTCCCTCATCTGATGAGTCTTCCATGCCCATCGCCAGTTCATCCTCCACTTCTTCCTCGGCTCCTGCACCTTCCTCAACAGTTTGGCTGCTACCATGCGCCCTGGTTAATCCCTCTCCCCCACCCTCCCATGCCTGCCTCCTTGGTGCTGCCAACCGTCTGGACCTTGGAGATGTTATCCCTTCCTCATACGACTCCTCCTCTCCTTCCTCCACCTCCTCTTGTCCGACCACCTGACTCTGAATTCTGTTTAATGTGTGCTCCAGCATGTAAATCACCGGAATAGTTATGCTGATAATGGCATCGTCGTCAGCACTAAACATCTTCGTCGCCATTTCAAAACTGTGCAGAAAGGTGTGTGGCGCCCCTGAGGGTGCAGTCACCACAGAGTTACTGCATCTCACCCAGAGGTGTGGTATCTCACCCTCAGGTAAGGAAGGCTTATGGCTCGGGACCCTAACACCTGCATCCAACACATACCCGCAGTGGGGTTAGGGCGAGATTGCTCCTAAGGGACAGCACAGTCCCAGGTCCCTAGCTGGTGGGAGGATCCTATGTAGTGGGTGCTTAGGGGAGCAGCTTAGGGGAGCACATGACAGGGAGAGTATAAATAGGAAGCCATCTTAGAAAGAGCAAGCCAGTCAGAGGAGGAAAAGTGACAGGAGCAGAGGCTCGGCATGAGCTCTGCTCCGGAGGCGGGCCTAGCCTGGGAGGCCCAGGACTGAAGGAGAGAAGAGAGGAGTGGGAGCAGGAAGGCTCCAGGAACCGAAGGGACCCTAGGGCTACGGGCCGTGCAGAAGGCCACCTGTACTCCCGCTGCTACCAGGAGGTAGAGGGGTCAGGCCAGATAAGGGGAACCGGTCCCTCAACTAGAGGAGAAACAGCAAGGCTCAACTAGAAACCGGAGGCTGCAGCATTTCATGTACTGCAGGCAAAAGTCCACACCAGTCTCACTAAGAAGGTAGCCACATAGGACCCAGGGGACGGAACACAAGTCGCCCGCCAAGGCCCGAGGATACCGGATAGAAGTGTCACTGGGTGTGAGGTGCAGGGAGAAGGCCAGAGAAAGGACACACAGAAGGGGGTCCTGCTAAGTACTCCGGAGCTATCTGGGGGTGGACTGAGCCCCTCACTGAGTACGCACAGCACGACGGGTGAGATAGCTCTGGTACCTGTAATCTGGACTGCAACAACTGTGAGTAAAGATCTTGGGACTGCATCACACGGACTCTGTGTTCATTACTGACTCCCTGCACTACAACCACCATCATCCACCCACACTGCCCTGAAGTTACACTCTTCCTGTGGTGAGTAATAATACCATTGCAGCAAAACCACCAGCTTCAGAGGACTGTTCAGCAGCGGCGGCCCCTTTGGCCGCGCTCCACAGGTGGCGTAGTCGGACATTATAAAATCCATATATACAAATTACCGTTGGATTGACCGCCCTGGGTCACGGACCGGGTCACCGCCACAGTGACTACAACCCCCAGCGGCTACCGGCCCGGCTCCGGGTACCCCACGGCCCAGGGGGCGCGTCAACTTCATAGGTCCCTGATCTGAGACCACTCCTGCTGTGTGATTTGCCCCACCTCTGGATCTCGTTGGCCCAGGCTATACGTCAGAAACTATTGCACCAGGGCTTGTCGGTGCTGCCACAGTCGCTGCAACATGTGCAGAGTTGAATTCCACCGTGTCGGCACATCGCATTTCAGCCGGTGAACTGGCAGGCCCAACGACTTCTGTAGAGATGTAAGTCGTTGAGCTGCGGGATGCGAACGGCGGAAGTGAGCACACAGCGACCGTGCCCTCTGCAGAAGGCCATCTAGTCCAGGATAGTGGGCTAAAAATTTATGGAGAACCAGGTTCAACACGTGAGCCATACAAGGCACGTGTGTAACATTGCCCCGGCGAAGGGCCGCACCCAGGTTTGCAGCATTGTCGCACACGGCCTTCCCTGGTTGCAGGTCCAGTGGAGACAACCATTCATGAAACTGGGTCTCCAGAGCTGACCACAAGTCCTCAACTGTGTGACTCACATTTCCCAGACATTTCAAAGTAAACACTGATGCCGTTGAGCCCTGCTGCCAGCATAGTAAGGAGGTGCGCAGTTAGAAAGCAGGTGGCATTACCAGACAGGCTTTGGGTGCAGGTGGAGGACCGAGAGGAGGTTGAGGAGGCAGAAGCAGTGGAGGAACTTCTAGATAAAGAGGATTGACGTACAACTCGCGGGGACGGCAAGACTTGGACAGCAGCCCCTTGTCCTGCTGTCACCATAGTTACCCAGTGCCCTGTCAGCGACATGTAACGCCCCTGTCCATGCCTACTCGTCCAAGTGTCTGTGGTGAAATGCACCCTGTCACACACAGAGTTTCTCAAAGAAGCGGTGATGTTGTGTGCGACATGCTGGTGGAGCGCAGGCACACCTTTCTTTGAGAAGTAGTGCCGACTGGGCATCTGGTACTGGGGCACTGCGACGGACATAAGGTCTCAAAAATCCACTGTGTCCTCCAGGCGGAAAGGCAGCATTTCTGTAGCCAACAGCTTGCAGATGGTGAAATTCAACCTCTTAGCTTTCTCATGGCTAGGAGGAAATGGTCTTTTACTTGTCCACATCTGAGGGACCGAGGGCTGGCTGTTGTGCTTTGACGGGGTTGAGTAGGGTGTCCCTGGCAAACTGCCGGTCTGTGAGGAAGATGCAGGCGGACATGTTAGGTTGCCTTGATCCAAAGGTGGTGCTCTCGATGTCAGAGAGCTCTCAACACCAGCAGGTGTTTCCACTTCCCAATGAACTGACGACCTGCCAATCACACTGGCTGTTGCAGGTAAAGAAGTGGCAGGTCTGCGTCCAAAAACATGTGTGACTGCTGTCCCCCCAGTCACAGAGGATGAAGAGGCCGCGGATGCACAAGATGGGGCAGACGGTGGTTGGCCCAGCCTGCTAGGCCGCATTGTAGCACAGTGAGCTTCCCACTGCAACTTATGCTTCATATCCATGTGACGGTACATGCATGAAGTACTCAAACTATGGATTTTTTGGCCTCTACTTAGCGTTTGCTGACAAATATTACAGATAACACGAGTTGGGTCATCCTTATCGATCTGAATAAATGCCCAGGCTATGCAAGGCTTAGAGCCCATGCGACCTGAAGAGCCACTACGACTTGTGGTCAGAGGCGGAGTTGTGGTTGAGGATGCAGTTGTTGACGTGCTTCCAGTACTCCGTCTCTGTCCAGGAAGGCGCAACCTAACCTCGTCGTCAATAGCATCTGTGACGCCCTGCTGCGCTTGGTATCACAGATCCTAGAAGAGTGTATTGATGGAATCCTCCACAAGAGGCCCCCATAAACATTCACACATCTCCACCTTCCACCTCAGACCAGCAGAGGGAGCCCATTAGGGATATAAATAGGGAAGGTGGAGCTAGGCAGTTCAGTTCCTCTGAAGAGTTCCTGCAATAGAGAAGCCTAAGAGAGGTCAGTCTGCAGTGGAGCTCAGTCTAGTCTAGAGAACTCAGTTAATAGTTCAGCAGTGGAGCACGAGGCTCCTGCTAGCTAGATTCAGGGAGCCCAGATAGAGCTTAAGGTGTGCCAGCGTCATAAGATCGGTGAAGCGCGGCAAGCTGCCGTTAGTGTGTATAGCCTATTGAGGGCCCGAGTATTCCGAAGGCGAGTGGCGAGTTAGTACATAAGGGGCAGAGGAGCTTAACCAGCTCACCCCGAAGCATTTACCGGACACCGGATCCGAGCTTACCGGGATCTCTATGACCCAGTAAGGCATAACCGGAATCCATGGAGAACTACAAGTCCCAGGATCGCTAAGGTGCTGATACGTAACAGAGCCAGGAGACGCTTAGGCCCCGCATACTGGGAGCGTGAACTTCAAGAGAAGGCCCTACCACAAGGTCAGCCAGCACAGGACAGAGACAAAGTTAGGCCTAGCTCCAGGCAGGTCAGAAACTTACTGCGCAGAGGCAAGAAACAGGAGGCCCTACACCCGCTCATTGGGGAGGATCCTGATATGCACCCTTCACCCTACAGTGCTCCAGGATGTGCCTGAATTTCCTCCAGTAAAAGGTACTGAAGTGACTACCGTGTCCGTTTCCGTTCTTGCTCTGACCCAGCTGGGTCTCGCCTGTCCTGCATTCCCCCTGCATACGCTGCCCTGAGACCTAGCTCCACCTGTGGGGAGCTATACCATCGAGCTGCCTTATCACGGGCCTCAGTGGACTGCTGCAGCGCTGGTGCTTCTCACCAGATACCACAGGTGGTGTCACAAACTCTTATAAAATTAACAATTATCCACCCTTTTAAAGAGTGACCCCAGGGTACGGGCCAGGGAGCCGACCACCGCGACATCCCAAAGGCCAGGCAAAGGCCGGGGTGACCTCATCGACTGGCTGACTGTGGGTTGACAGTAAGTGGGATCTCCAACCTTGTCATCATCACCCTGTGTGTTATCACACCCGTCGTCCTCAAAGCCAACCTCTTCCTGCCCTGACCGAAAAGTCAAGTTGTTGCTCCAATCAGGTATTTGAGTCTCATCATCGTCTTCATCATTGTCTCCACCAACAGGAGTTACAGTTTGGGAACGAGGGTCTACATTATGCTCAGAACCTTCTTCATCTGGTCCTGGATCCGACTTATAAAGATTCTGGGCATCAGTGCAGATCATTTCCTCATCTGCATTAACAGAAGCTCTGGAGCAGACCTCCGTTTCCCAGGCTATAGTATGAGTAAACAGCTCTGCAGACTCAACCATCTGTGTTACCCCATACTCAGACGGGCAGCTGGAGACTTGGGAGCTGTGAGGAAGCAAGTGCAATTGGGGTGACACCTCTGAGGACTGGAGTATTTGTGATGTTGAAGTTGAGGTGGAGGAGAGCCCACTTGAAGGAGCACTTGATATCCGCTGAAGCACCTGCTGTTTTTGTGCCTCATCTGGAATTTGTAGCCATGGGCGTGTCCATAACAAAGGGATCGTATCACATTGTCCACGAAAAGAAGTCGACATGTTAGTTTGGCTGGAAGATGGTCTTTCTTCTGCAGATGTTACTCCCCCCCCCCCACCGCGGGGGGCTCGACCCCCCAGCGGACAGGCACCAGTATTAGGAGAGGGTGGCTGGCCGTCAGGGTCCACCGCGGCTCTGGCACAAACCCGGCGACACGGAGGTGGCACGGGCAGGAACGGACTGGCCGTGTCGGCTTCTCACTTTTTGGATTTTAGAAGGGCATGACATGCCTATATCTGTGTCTTTCCCTCCTTTTACTCCTCCACCTCTTTTCTTTTCGCATGACTATATGTACTTGTCACTTTTCCATGTGTTAGTTATGTCTTCTGAGCAGTTTGTCAGCTTTTGGACACCTTTGAAGGTGTTTTCTATGTGTTTCTATGTGTTTTTGTTTGCCTGCCATTGGTTTTAACGGTGTTCGAAGGTGTTCGACGAACAGTTCGACGAACAGTTCGGCGAACACACGGGTGTTCGACGAGCCGAACCGAACTCGAACACTACGGGGGTGGCTCAACACTACACCTTAGTAAGTTACAGGATCTGACCTTCTGCACACTTGAGTCCGTTAGGAGGTGGTCCATCCAAAAGGGATGGGTCGTCTCGTATATACGGTGAAAATTAGCTTAGTTTGCTTAAATTGGTCTAATTAGATAGGTGCACTGGGTCCGATCAATAGACTCGATGGAAAATAGGGTCAGATTTTGCATATCTTCAAAGGGGGGACTGTTAAGGATGTGAATAGATTTGATGAAATCCTATATATACTACATATATTGAAGATATTCAAAATACAAATTGACTTTTACATGTTGTACCAAACTGTAGCTTTCTTGGGAATCATTCCTAGTCCAAAGGCCGTGTGCATTTGCCTGTGTGGACAGCTAATCTGATTGTTAGGTATTTTGCTAATAGATTATATTAGCATGAAACCAATAACAAGCTAATAGATAGATAACAGTTTAAAAAAACAATAAGGTTAGCTTGACCACACTGATTTAAACTTTGAACTGAAAACGTGATGTTTGTGTAGTCACAATGGTATATAAAAGGATTGGCGTGCACACAATTACTGGGCGAGTTGCTGGTGGAACTTTGTATCCCCTTGATGCCTTCATCATCCATTCTCCCATTAGCTATATTCTCATGTGTTGTGTTTTCCTTGCAGTGACACTTTGAAAAAGACCCACTAGGTCAAAACGTTATCTATATCTGGTCACATTCAAGCAAAAAAATGTTCTTGCACATTTGAATTCTGCTTGTCACGGAGAATCAATAAACTGTTCATCACCCAAGCCCGGAGTGTGCAGTGAATCTTTAATCTATTGATCTGTGGGTACCATACCCCATTCCACCAGCACCTTGCCCATTAATTGTGTGCACGCCAATCCTTTTATATACCATTTGATGTCTCTTGGCTGTAGCACCAATTACCCAAATGTCTGCAGATACCTTCGCTTACTACGCAATTACCAGTAACAATATCCTTTCCTTGGTGAGACACTCTAATGAGTTACTGAAAATCCCTACCCGGGGCCTGAGGACACGAAATTATGAGAAAGAAAACCGTAAATTTATTGCCTATGACTTACACTGTATTACTTTGGCAGAGTACCACCGCCAAAACAAAATTCCCAGAGGACTGAGGCGCCACCTGCGACCCACCTTATTCTCTGACAACAAAGACTACTGCGATAAATTCCAGAAGATCCTCAATAAATGTTCATTGGACATTATCATACTAACAATTGAACATCTGCAGAAAGCGATCTCAGACACAAAAGAACATCTCCGCAATTGAGACACAACTTTCTGCCACCCTCTCCCCCGAGGACCTCAACAACCTCAAATGCAAGACCGAAAGATCACTTCAAGAACATATTTACAAGATAAACGGCAGAAATTCCAAAGAGATCACGACGACTACCTGAACAATCGTGTCTACGGATGGAGCGACTACTCCAATCTTGGTGCTACAACCGAGATTCCCGCCAGCATGATTCCTTCAGTTCTGGGAGTGGCACTTCCACTGGTCAAGCAAGGCGTTTTTTTACCCAAAGGCCGCAGGGGAGGAAACCAGTACTCAGATCAACACGGAGATCCAGCAGACCGGATGGTCACCCGCTCCCAGGTAAGGACTCAGACCTGGTCATCTATCTCCAGCTACACGCTCTCCCCTGCGGAACTAGCCTTACTACAGAAGGGCCTCTCCTTCTGTCCGACATCTAACTGGAATTTGTTCCAGCTAGAAAAGGACTTGCAAAGATTCGACCGCACGGTGAGACTTAAAACCCATTTTGGACTTACTACGGAGACTTCCGCCAACAGAGTACCTCACCCAGTGGGTCCTCTTGTTCCGGAGCTCTCGATCTCCACACTAGGGTTCCGCAACCAGAGCACATTCAACCCACCACGAACATATCATGCCACTGAAACCTTCATCAACTTAATTGACAGGGACGTACAGCAACAACTACACCAACAAAGACTAGTTTTTTTTCCTACCCACCAGAATCTGTCGGTAGAAGATAAACGTGCACTCACTTCCCTACAGACAAATAGGGACATTGTTATTAAACCAGCTGACAAAGGGGGCGCTGTGGTAATCATGGATAAAACCCAATATTGCAGTGACATTATCTGCCAGCTATCTGATGGAAATACTTATCGCATTATTCCCAGAGACCCCACCAGCAACATCAGAACCAAAATCCAACAGGTCCTCACTACTTACCTTGACAATAAAACCATTGACCAAAAAGCGGTAACTTATCTCACCAACCCACATCCTATCACACCAGTATTCTACAGTTTACCGAAAATTCATAAATCTCTAGTTGATCCACCTGACCGGCCCTTAGTCGCCTCCACGGATTCCGTTTTGTCACCTCTATCTACGTAGAAAAAATTCTCATCCCCTTAACCAAAACATCACAATCCTTCATACTGGACGCAAGCCATTTTCTCAGGATCATCCGAGAACTCAGCCCCGTCCCTCCCGACAGTCTTTTAGTGACATTCGATGTCAATAGACTTTATACTTCCATTTCCCATGACTTAGGCAAACAGGCTGTCTCCAATAGACTCTGTTCTGCATGGACAGTCTCTCCATTGACTACTGTCTAGACCTCCTTAGATTGGTTCTACACGAGAACTTTTTTGTTCAGATACCTACTACTTGCAGATGTGTGGGACCACAATGGGATCCAATGTAGCACCTGCATACGCAAATACATACATGAGTGCATTTGAAGAACAGTATCTATACACTAATGCCCTTTTCCAAAAACACGCCACCAGTTACCATAGATACATTGATGATATTTTATGCATCTGGCAAAGTAGCACTGACTCACTCAACACATTTCATACATTTCTTAACTCCATTAGACCCGAGTTACAATTCACTTTGAATTTCGACAGCAAACAAATCCCATTCCTGGACACCATGATAATCAAAAGCCCGGACGGGACACTTACCACAGATATCTTTTCCAAACCTACCAACCGTAACAGTTTATTGCACTACTCCAGCTATCATCCCAACCCACTAAAAATAGTCTCCCTCGCTCACAGTTGCAAAGGGTCTCCCGCATTGTTACAGATGCTGACCTCTTACACACCCGCCTTTCTGAAATGTCTATAAAGTTCAGAGAAAGGAATTATCCCACCAAGCTACTAGAACAGGAAGTACAGAGAGCACAGACACCTCCCCCTCCACCTCTCAATAAGATCGAGAGAATTCCATTCATATATGTGCATCATCCCCCTTATGCTCAAAATCCATACAATCATTCGGAAGCATTGGCCCCTTCTTGCTAGGGCTTACCCGAATATTCAGTCTTTTTCAACTCCTACCCTCATGTGCTCCAAAAGAGCCCCAAACATCAGGGACAAACTAGTCAAAGCAGACATTGGAGGCGCACCACCCACTACAATGCAGCGTTTCCTTGGCCAATGTAAATACAGCACATTCCCATGTCTAAGCTGTGCGGCCTGTTCCAATATAACCAAATCTGACTGTATCACGCACCCAAGAATCGGGAAAACATACTCCTATCAAAGACTACTACACATGCGACTCAAACTTTGTCATATACAGTACAGACCAAGTTTGGACACACCTTCTCATTTAAAGATTTTTCTGTATTTTTATGACTATGAAAATTGTACATTCACACTGAAGGCATCAAAACTATGAACTAACACGTGGAATTATATACTTAACAAAAAAGTGTGAAACAACTGAAAATATGTCTTATATTCTAGGTTCTTCAAAGTAGCCACCTTTTGCTTTGACTGCTTTGCACACTCTTGGTATTCTCTTGATGAGCTTCAAGAGGTAGTCACTGGAAATGGTCTTCCATCAATCTTGCAGGAGTTCTCAGAGATGCTTAGCACTTGTTGGCCCTTTTGCCTTCACTCTGCTGTCCAGCTCACCCCAAACTATCTCGATTGGGTTCAGGTCTGGTGACTGTGGAGGCCAGGTCATCTGGCATGGCACCCCATCACTCTCCTCCTTGGTCAAATTGCCCTTACACAGCCTGGAGGTGTGTTTGGGGTCATTGTCTTGTTGAAAAATAAATGATGGTCCAACTAAACGCAAACCGGATGGAATAGTATGCCGCTGCAAGATGCTGTGGTAGCCATGCTGGTTCAGTATGCCTTCAATTTTGAATAAATCCCCAACAGTGTCACCAGAAAAGCACCCCCACACCATCACACCTCCTCCTCCATGCTTCACGGTGGGAACCAGGCATGTAGAGTCCATCCGTTCACATTTTCTGCATCGTTCAAAGACATGATGGTTGGAACCAAAGATCTCAGATTTGGACTCATCAGACCAAAGCACAGATTTCCACTGGTCTAATGTCCATTCCTTGTGTTCTTTAGCCCAAACAAGTCTCTTCTGCTTTTTGCCTGTCCTTAGCAGTGGTTTCCTAGCCGCTAGTTTACCATGAAGGCCTGCTGCACAAAGTCTCCTCTTAACAGTTGTTGTAGAGATGTGTCTGCTGCTAGAACTCTGTGTGGCATTGACCTGGTCGCTAATCTGAGCTGCTGTTAACCTGCGATTTCTGAGGCTGGTGACTCGGATAAACTTATCCTCAGAAGCAGAGGTGACTCTTGGTCTTCCTTTCCTGGGGTGGTCCTCATGTGAGCCAGTTACTTTGTAGCGCTTGATGGTTTTTGCAACTGCACTTGGGGACACTTTCAAAGTTTTCCCAATTTTTCGCACTGACTGACCTTCATTTCTTAAAGTAATGATGGCCACTCGTTTTTCTTTACTTAGCTGCTTTTTTCTTGCCATAATAAAAATTCTAACAGTCTATTCAGTAGGACTATCAGCTGTGTATCCACCAGACTTCTGCACAACACAACTGATGGTCCCAACCCCATGTATAAGGCAAGAAATCCCACTTATTAAACCTGACAGGGCACACCTTTGAAGTGAAAACCATTTCCGGTGACTACCTCCTTTAAGCTCATCAAGAGAATGCCAAGAGTGTGCAAAGCAGTCATCAAAGCAAAAGGTGGCTACTTTGAAGAACCTAGAATATAAGACATATTTTCAGTTGTTTCACACTTTTTTGTTAAGTACATAAATCCACATGTGTTAATTCATAGTTTCGATGCCTTCAGTGTGAATGTACAATTTTCAAAGTCATGAAAATGCACAAAAATCTTTAAATGAGAAGATGTCCAAACTTTTGGTCTGTACTGTATGTCATCAAATGCCCATGCAGATTGTTATGTGGGTGAGACTAAACAACATGTTAGAGATCGCATCGCTAGTCTTAAATCCACCATCTGTTACAGCAAAACATGTTTACCTTTACCTGAACATTTCAACCAAGCTAGACATTCTGTCTCCCAGTCATTGAACAGGTACACAGACCCAGGAGAGGTGGTAACCACATTCAACTACTTAAACCAAGAGAGGCCTTTTGGATTCATACCCTACAAACCTTGGCCCCAAAAGGCCTAAATAGGGAAATTAACTTTCTTAATTAATATGTATTTCTTCTCTACACAGACACGCTGACTGGCACCTTTCCACCAGGTGAGCCTTACAGCCCAGCCCCCCCCTCTTGGTATTTCATACCTCATTAGCTATCCTGCCATCCTCTCTACTTCCTTCTCCCTCCTTTTCCACTCACCTACACACTTATTATAGCCTTCTCCCCCCCCCCAACAACCCCTCCCCCCCCTCTCCATATATAGCTTTAAACAGCACCAGTTAGCTACCAGCTCCATATCTCCACTAGACAGTTCAAGCCCTTTCCTTTTTTTTGGACGTTTTATGCCCCCCCCCAGTCACAGCCATCGTCTCTCCATACTTGTGCTATCCCATATCCCCCTATCTCATGTTACTATACCTCTGCCTTTCCCCTCTGTATCACCCTGTACATTATCATATTCCCATCTACCCTACTTCATCCCCATAATTTACATTCCTAGCCAATTCTCCTGTTTCCATTCCTCTACATGGGTTTATTCTTTGTGTACATAACCCATTCCCCCCCCTATCATCTCTGCTTTTCCCACATTTGTACTCTGCCTCCGCTGCTGCCCCGTAGCGCCAGGTCACGCAGCGCTCCCGCAGTGTTCCCCTCTGATATGAGGCTATCACGCATGCGCCCTCTGTCAGGAAGCATTTCTGCTTCCATGGTTACCACCATTCTGGCTTCAGCTCCCGGCCAGTGTGACGCAACTTCCGGGGGCGTGGCCTAGTGACACACTTCCGGTCCGGCGGTGCACGCCGGCATTATAAACCACGGGCATACACTCTGCACCACAGCTGGACAAGGACCCCAGGGCACAGGAGCTCCCTGGCACCGTGGTAACAAGGTAACTGGCTGACCCCTCCTCCCATATCTGCTACCAGTCCTCCCCCCATGTGGTATGTGTTTTATTTCAGTCTCCCTTACTTCCACAGCAACCCTGTTTCCCTGTTGGGCATTTTGACCAGGTAACTTGTAAGTTGTGAACAATCCAGTCCACCTAGCAGGCCACATACATTTATTAACAATGTGCTTTACCTTACAGCCTTTTGCCTAAACCTCTTATCCCTGGACTTGGTTCCATTGAATTCCATTTACTATTCTACATTCAAGTAAGATTTCCCCCTTGTGCCTGCTACACTTTCTCGTACCCTTATAGCCTTATATCTACCGATCTTCTGCATTAATGTCCTCTGGTGGTGATCCACAAGGTACTATGTTACTATGTATATACTGTATATTATTTGTAAATTTTGTATGCTTATTTTTGTTTCTATCTATGCCACGTTATATGCCATACCACCACACAGCATGTATATCCCCTTGATGCCTTCATCATCCATTCTCCCATTAGCAATATACTCATGTGTTGTGTTTTCCTTGCAGTGATGCTTTGAAAAAGACCCACTAGGGTCAAAACGTTATCTATATCTGGTCACATTCATGCATAAATATGTTCTTGCACATTGGAATTCTGCTTGTCACGGAGAATCAATAAACTGTTCATCACCCAAGCCTGGAGTGTGCAGTGAATCTTTAATCTATTGTGTAGTTACAATGACTTGACATATTGGAAACTCCTATATAAGCTTCTGTGATAGGCTGAATAAAGAACTTCCTTTTGACTTCATCCTGTAGTCACATCTGATTGCCGCACATCATATATTTAATTTGACAGCAGACAATTTAGATGGTCATCCACACCCTTCGTGTGTGCCCTAACATTAAGACCTCTCAAGCCACTATGACCACATACTCTGAACATCTCACTCCACCACCCCAACCTATCTCTGACTATTTACTTGTGTTGTGAGGTTACATCCCGTTTTCCCTGAAATTTCTGCACCAAAACCGCTGAAGAAAGACACCTGCGTTTATTCACCACCCATTATTTCCAATGGGAGAAAAACGCTGCAAGTGACATGGTCTATCTTACAAAAAAACATGCAATGCGCAAAATCCTGAACAAAAGAAACTGCATGAGATTTCTGGAATCTGACTTTGCTGGTACTGTAAAACGCAGCTGAAAATTTGCATAAAAATACTGAGAAAAATTATGTGTGAACCTAACTTGTACTGTCCTACTTACAAATATATATGCTGTTTAAGAAGTTTCAATTATCAGCAGTTTATCCTGGTCTTGCCAACTGCTTTTACTCCCATCTTAAGGGATGAGCGTTAATTCTTCTATGAAAGTGTTCGAGATTTAGAAATCTGTGATTAACCAATAAATACGGAAATAATGTAAAAAATATAAGAGAACTTATAAAATATATACAATATATCAAGAGATTATCAACATCTAACCAGAAAAGATGTACATGATCATAAACATACAAGATATCAAAATATCCATCAACTGGTATTAAATATTAGTTAGGACTGCCCCAAATAGGGTCACCGTGACGTGGCTTTTGCATTATTTTGACTAAAATTATGTTAACTAAGTACCCTATATTTGCATGCACTATTGCTGTTTTATTGCAGGGTATTTGCTTATTTTTCAGTCTTTTTTTTTTCCTGTTTTAGTGGCTGTATGAACATGCACTTACATGCTGCATGCACACCAATTTATATCCCAGTTCATTTCTTTATAATTTTTTCTTTTTATGGAAATAATGTAAAATATATGAGAAATGTATACAATATATCAAAAAATATTAACAACTAACCGAGATATCAAGAGGTACATGACAATACAAGATATCAAAATATCCATCAACAGCTATTTGCAAGACCATTAGAATAAACATGTTATACTCTGCCTCCGTAGCTGGGGGGTCCACATTAAGTAGATTTTCCATTCTGTAGTTTTATTTGGATTTTGACTAAACTTTTATACTCTTGAAACCATTATGCCACCCCCCTTGTGGTGTTGAAGCCTCTGTCTAAACAATGGACTGGTCTTATCAGCCTGAGAAGATCGTGAGCTACTTTGGAATATATTTGTGTTGGAAGTACAGTATCTATGTACCTTTTGGACTC
Source organism: Phyllobates terribilis (assembly GCF_046119375.1). Taxonomy (NCBI): domain Eukaryota; kingdom Metazoa; phylum Chordata; class Amphibia; order Anura; family Dendrobatidae; genus Phyllobates; species Phyllobates terribilis. The sequence goes on from NW_027362768.1 coordinate 119,836,517, forward strand.
TAGTTTCGCCCTTCTCAAAAAGCTATATCAAAGCTGAACTTAAAGGGGTTGTACACTACTAGGACAACTCCTTTATTAATCTAAATGTTTGGCCCCAATAAAATAAAGCTTATACTCTCCTCTCATGCGGGCGCCATTCCAGTGCCTTCTGTCAACTTAAACATGAAGAGTAAGTCAGGGCTGCGGCTGATCTGACTTTCTCTTAATGTTCAATTCATAGAAAGGTGGGGACAGTGACGCCAGCACTGATTGGGCACCTGGCTCGCAAGTCAAAACTGCACGGGAGCCCCGGGACCGCGAGGGCTGAACAGCGCCGGCATGGGAGGGGAGTATAAGCTTTTATATTTTATCTTGTCCAAGCGTTGGGTATGACAAGGAGTTGTCCAAGTAATGGACAACTTCTTTAATAATATTAGAGGGAAAGAATTAAACAATTAAACCATCTACAATACGCCTGAGCTCCTCCCTGGGATCAAATGTAACCAAGGTCATCTTCTATATAGAGTTTGAATGATCCCTTCAGGTTTATCTGGGTCTTTTCTAGGTGCTCTGATTAGAGATGAGCGTTGTTCTACTCGAACTGTTCGCCAATCTCAAATTCGAGCTGTTTTGGGCGGTGTTCGAGCCGTTCAGCGAACACGAACAATTTGAGAAAAATTCGGCTGTTCGAGGTTATGTTCGATAACTGTTCGTGCACCAAAATCATAACTGGATTTTTTCTCAGTAATGATGAAAATTAATGTTAATACGCAGTTTGAGTGTACAGCGGGGTGGGGGGAGGGGCAGGGGATGGATCTCTGCAGGAACAATGAAGATCTCCATTTTTTTTTTCTCTTTCCCGCATTTACAGTGGGGAGGTGCAATCTGTCAGCCAATCAGCAGCGCACACACGGAGCGAAGTGCTTTTTTTCACACAAGCAAGGGCATGTGTCATTGGCAGTGTATGTCACATGTCCTTGCCCTATAAGACCAAGCCATTTTCCCCGTCGCCACCATTTTCTCACTGCTGCAGCTGCGTGTTAGACGGCACCGCTGTTGCTGTGTGCGCTATACCTTGTTAATTTCAAGCCAATTTTCGCACAAATCTACAGATAGCTTGGGAGTAGGGAATAGTTGTGATTGCAGTCCTTTTAAGGACTAGGTTACAGCATTTCCTACGACTTTTATCAGGCAGGTCTGTGCTCTTAAATAGATAGATTGTGGGAGTAAAGACTAATTGTAATTGGAGTCCTTTTCAGGACTAGGTTACATCAGTTCCTATCAGTTTTTGCCAGGCAGGTCTGTGCCAGTGCTGTGCAAGTTTTTTTCACAGCATTTGGCTGAATCTAGCAAAGCTAATCCTTTTTGGCCTATTACAGAGTGTGTTAGTCAGTGGAGTAGCCTATCTGTGTTGCAAGATATACCACCTGTGTATAGAATACCAATTTTTTTACTGCACCTAGTGAAGTAAAATCTTTTGGGCATAGCATCATTCTATTAGTCCATCTATACTGACCTCCATCAGGTTGCAAATTGAATATCATTTTTTTCTGCATCTAGCTCTGAAAAAATATTGGGCTTCTAGCTGTGTGTGGGACTTGTTGTATTAGTCCATCTATACTGACCTCCATCAGGTTGCAAACTGAATATATTTTTTTCTGCATCTACCTCTGAAAAAATATTGGGCTTCTAGCTGTGTGTGGGACTTGTTCTATTAATCCATCTATACAGACCTCCATCAGGTTGCAAACTGAATATATTTTTTTCTGCATCTACCTCTGAAAAAATATTGGGCTTCTAGCTGTGTGTGGGACTTGTTGTATTAGTTCATCTATACTGACCTCCATCAGGTTGCAAACTGAATATATTTTTTTCTGCATCTACCTCTGAAAAAATATTGGGCTTCTAGCTGTGTGTGGGAATTGTTCCATTAATCCATCTATACAGACATCCATCAGGTTGCAAACTGAATATATTTTTTTCTGCATCTACCTCTGAAAAAATATTGGGCTTCTAGCTGTGTGTGGGACTTGTTGTATTAGTCCATCTATACTGACCTCCATCAGGTTGCAAACTGAATATATTTTTTTCTGCATCTACCTCTGAAAAAATATTGGGCTTCTAGCTGTGTGTGGGACTTGTTGTATTAGTCCATCTATACTGACCTCCATCAGGTTGCAAACTGAACATATTTTTTTCTGCATCTACCTCTGAAAAAATATTGGGCTTCTAGCTGTGTGTGGGACTTGTTCTATTAATCCATCTATACAGACCTCCATCAGGTTGCAAACTCAATATAATTTTTTTCTGCATCTACCTCTGAAAAATATTGGGCTTCTAGCTGTGTGTGGGACTTTCTCTATTAGTCCATCTATACTGACCTCCATCAGGTTGCAAATTAAAAATAATTTTTATCTGCATCTACAGTACCTCTGAAAAAATATGTGGGCTTCTAGCTGTGTGTGGGACTTGTTCTATTTGTCCATCTATACTGACCTCCATCAGGTTGCAAATTCAAAATAATTTTTTGTCTGCATCTAGCTCTGAAAAAATATTTGGCCTTCTAGCAGTGTGTGGGACTTTCTCTATTAGTCCATCTATACTGACCTCCATCAGGTTGCAAATTAAAAATAACTTTTATCTGCATCTACCTCTGAAAAAATATTTGGGCTTCTAGCTGTGTGTGGGACTTGTTCTATTAATCCATCTATACAGACCTCCATCAGGTTGCAAACTGAATATAATTTTTTTCTGCATCTAGCTCTGAAAAAATATTTGGCCTTCTAGCAGTGTGTGGGACTTGTTCTATTAGTCCACCTATACTGACCTCCATCAGGTTGCAAATTCAAAATAATTTTTTGTCTGCATCTAGCTCTGAAAAAATATTTGGCCTTCTAGCAGTGTGTGGCACTTTCTCTATTAGTCCATCTATACTGACCTCCATCAGGTTGCAAACTGAATATATTTTTTTTCTGCATCTACCTCTGAAAAAATATTGGGCTTGTAGCTGTGTGTGGGACTTGTTCTATTAATCCATCTATACAGACCTCCATCAGGTTGCAAACTGAATAAAAAAATTTTCTGCATCTACCTCTGAAAAAATATTTGGGCTTCTAGCTGTGTGTGGGACTTGTTCTATTAGTCCATCTATACTGACCTCCATCAGGTTGCAAATTGAATATAATTTTTTTCTGCATCTAACCCAGCTTATAGTTTTGGCCTAATACCACAGTTTGGCCACTCAGCTCTGCTCGGTTCCCATCCATTGTTTTTTTTGTGCAAACAACTCCAGAGTTGTGAATTAGTTAACCACCAAAATGAGTGGAAAAAGGCCTGCTGCTGGTGGAAAGGGGAATAGGCATGTTGGGAAGGGGAAAAAAGGTTGTGTCCGTGGGGTAGGTGTTAAAGCAACAGTAGCATCTGCAGAAGAAAGACAATCTTCCAGCCAAACTAAAATGTCTACTTCTTTTAGCGGACAATGTGATAAGATCCCTTTCTTACGGCCACGCCAATCGCTACAAATTCCAGATGAGGCACAAAAACAGCAGGTGCTTCAACGGATATCAAGTGCTCCTTTAAGTGGGCTCTCCTCCACATCAACTTCAACATCACAAATACTCCAGTCCTCAAAGGTGTCACCCCAATCGCACTTGCTTCCTCACAGCTCCCAAATCTCCAGCTGCCCGTCTGAGTATGAGGTAGAACAGATGGTTGAGTCTGCAGAGCTGTTTACTCATACTATAGCCTGGGAATCAGAGGTCGACTCCAGCGCTTCTGTGAATCCAGACGAGGAAATGATCTGCACTGATGCCCAGAATCTTTATGAGTCGGATCCAGGACCAGACGCAGAAGGTTCTGACCATAATGTAGACCCTCATTCCCAAACTGTAACTCCTGTTGGTGGAGACAATGAGGAAGACGATGATAAGACTCAAATACCTGATTGGAGCGACAACTTTAGTTTTTTGTCAGGGCAGGAACAGGTTGGCTCTGAGGACGACGGGTGTGATAACGCACAGGGTGATGATGATGAGGTTGGAGATCCCACTTACTGTCAACCCACAGTCAGCCAAGAGATGAGGTCAGCAGAGGAGGTGGAGGAAGATGCTAGTGACGAAGAGGTCAGGTTGCGCCTTCCTGGACAGAGACGTAGTACTGGAAGCACGTCAACAACTGCATCCTCAAACACAACTCTGCCTCTCACCACAAGTCGTGGTGGCTCTTCAGGTCGCATGGGTGCTAAGCCTTGCATAGCCTGGGCATTTTTTCAGATCGATAAAGATGACCCAACTCGTGTTATCTGTAACATTTGTCAGCAAAAGCTAAGTAGAGGCCAAAAAATACATAGTTTGAGTACTTCATGCATGAACCGGCACATGGACATGAAGCATAAGTTGCAGTGGGAAGCTCAGTGTGCTACAATGCGGCCTAGCCGGCCGGGCCAACCACCGTCTGCCATATCTTGTGCATCCGCGGCCTCTTCATCCTCTGTGACTGGGGGGACAGCAGTCACACCTGTTTTGGGGCGCAGACCTGACACCTCTTTACCCGCAACAGCCAGCGTGATTGGCAGGTCATCATTTTCTTTGGAGGTGGTAACACCAGCTGGTGTTGAGCGCTGTCCGACATCGATAGCACCACCTTTGGATCAAGGCAACCTAACATGTCCGCCTGCATCTTCCTCACAGACCGGCAGTTTGCCGGGGACACCCTTATCAACCCCGTCTAAGCACAATAGCCAGCCCTCGGTCCCTCAGATGTGGACAAGTAAAAAACCATTTCCTCCTAGCCATGAGAAAGCTAAGAGGTTGAATTTCACCATCTGCAAGCTCTTGGCTACAGAAATGCTGCCTTTCCGCCTGGTGGACACAGAGGATTTTCGAGACCTTATGTCCGTCGCAGTGCCCCAGTACCAGATGCCCAGTCGGCACTACTTCTCAAAGAAAGGTGTGCCTGCGCTCCACCAGCATGTCGCACACAACATCACCGCTTCTTTGAGAAACTCTGTGTGTGACAGGGTGCATTTCACCACAGACACTTGGACGAGTAGGCATGGACAGGGGCGTTACATGTCGCTGACTGGGCACTGGGTAACTATGGTGACAGCAGGACAAGGGGCTGCTGTCCAAGTCTTGCCGTCCCCACGAGTTGTGCGTCAATCCTCTTTATGTCAAAGTTCCTCCACTGCTTCTGCCTCCTCAACCTCCTCTCGGTCTTCCACCTGCACCCAAAGCCTGTCTGGTCATGCCACAAGCTTTCTAACTGCGCAGAAGGGATCCTGCACACCTCCTTACTATGCTGGCAGTAGGGCTCAACGTCATCAGGCGGTTTTTACATTGAAATGTCTGGGAAATGTGAGTCACACAGCTGAGGAGTTGTGGTCAGCTCTGGAGAACCAATTTCATGAATGGTTGTCTCCACTGGACCTGAAACCAGGGAAGGCCGTGTGCGACAATGCTGCAAACCTGGGTGCGGCCCTTCGCCGGGGCAATGTCACACACGTGCCTTGTATGGCTCACGTGTTGAACCTGGTTGTCCAGCAATTTTTAGCCCACTATCCCAGACTAGATGGCCTTCTGCAGAGGGCACGGTCGCTGTGTGCTCACTTCCGCCGTTCGCATCCCGCAGCTCAGCGACTTACATCTCTACAGAAGTCGTTGGGCCTGCCACTTCACCGGCTAAAATGCGATGTGCCTACCCGGTGGAATTCAACTCTGCACATGTTGCAGCGACTGTGGCAGCACCGACAAGCCCTGGTGCAATACGTTCTGACGTATAGCCTGGGCCAACGAGATTCAGAGGTGGGGCAAATCACGCTGGAGGAGTGGTCTCAGATCAGGGACCTATGCACCCTTCTGCACAGTTTTGAAATGGCGAAGAAGATGTTTAGTGCTGACGATGCCATTATCAGCATGACTATTCCGGTGATTTACATGCTGGAGCACATGTTAAACAGAATTCGGAGTCAGGTGGTGGCACAAGAGGAGGTGGAGGAAGTAGAGGAGGAGGAGTTGTATGCGGAAGGGCTAAGATCTGCAAGGTCCAGACAGTCGGCAGCACCAAGGCGGCAGGCATGTGAGGGTGGGGGAGATGGTTTTACCAGGGCGCATGGTAGCAGCCAAACTAGTGAGGAAGGTGCAGGAGCCCAGGAAGAAGTGGAGGACGAACTGATGGAAGACTCATCAGATGAGGGAGACCTTGATCACATTTCTGTTGTGCGAGGTTGGGGGGAGAGGACAGAGGAAGGTAGCATGATTGTTACCTCGCCACCAACACAACAGGGACTTGGTGCTCCTGGATGCGCAACACACATGAGTGCCTTCTTGCTGCACTACCTGCAACATGACCCTCGAATTGTGAGAATTAGAAATAATCCTGACTACTGGGTTGCCACACTGTTAGATCCCCGGTACAAAAGTAAATTTGCAGAAATTATTCCTGCCATAGAAAGGGATGCACGCATGCAGGAGTATCAGCAGAGACTGTTGCAGAATCTTACATGTGCTTTTCCACAAAATACCAGTGGTGCATGTAGTGAATCTCACAGTTCCAACTTGCCAACCGTGGGACCGTCAAGTGTTCAGCACTCAAACCGTAACAGAACCACAGTATCTGCTGGTAACATCAATTTTGCGGAATCATTTCACCACTTTTTTAGCCCATCCTTTGCAAGGCCACAGGAGACAAGAAGTCTGACACATAGTCATCGCCTAGAGACGATGGTACAGGAGTATCTCCAAGTAAACATTGAAGCCATGACTGTGTCACTGGACCCTTGCTCTTTTTGGGCTTCCAATCTGGATAAATGGCCGGAGCTAGCCACTTACGCCTTGGAGATCTTGTCATGCCCCGCAGCCAGCGTTCTGTCTGAACGTGTGTTCAGCGCTGCTGGTGGTGTGCTGACAGATAAGCGCACGCGGCTCTCCACTGATAATGTAGACAGACTCACGTTCATAAAGATGAACAAATCATGGATCCGAAACGACTTTTCTACCCCTGTGTCATCCTGGGAAGAGTAAAAGCTTGATGATTGGTTAAAATCACCCTACCAACCGTTTTAAGCTTTCAAATTACTAATCATGTTTATCTGTATCTTGGCTGGAAAATAATTTGGGCTTTGTAGCAGTGTGCAGCACTGATTCTATTAGGCCATCTATAATAAGCTACACCAGATTTAAAATTACTAATCATGTTTATCTGTATCTTGACTGGAAAATAATTTGGGCTTTGTAGCAGTGTGCAGCACTGATCCTATTAGGCCATCTATACTAAAGCTTCACCAGATTTAAAATTAATAATAATTTTTAGCTGCATCTAGCCCGGAAAATAATTTTGGGGCTCCGAGATGCGCAAGACACATAAGTGCCTTCTTGCTGCACTACCTGCAGCATGACCCTCATATTGTCAGAATTCGAAGTAATCATGACTACTGGGTTGCCACACTCTTAGATCCCCCAAACTTTTCGATCAACCTTTTCATTTTAATAAAGACCAAAAAAATGGTCATTTTTGAAATTATAAGCATTAGCAGGTTGTTAGAAACTGAAATCAAACAGTTTTCAACTCAAAACTTTATTCTAGGTGATGTTACATTTTCACATAGGACCCCTTGTTCGAAAGGAGCTTCTGAACTCTCTCGTCCATTGAATTTGTCAGGTTTTGGATGGTTTCTGCTTCAATTGTTTTGCATGAGGACAGAATACCCTCCCAGAGCTGTTGCTTAGATGTGAACTGCCTCCCGCCATCATAGACACTCCTTTTAATGATGCTCCAAAGGTTCTGAATGGGGTAGAGGTCAGGGGAGCATGGGGGTCACACCATAAGTTGGTCCCCTTTTATGCCCATATCAGCCAGAGATGCAGATGTTTTATGTGCAGCATGAGATGGTGCATTATCATGCAAAAAAATGATCTTGCTGTGAAATGCACGGTTCTTCTTCTTGAACCATGGCAGGAAGTGCTGTTTGAGAAAATCCACATACATTATGGAGTTCATCTTTAGCGCCTTCAGGGATCCTAAAGGGGCCGACAATTTCTCTCCCCATGATTCCAGCCCAAAACATTACTCCACCTCCTCCTTGTTGGCGCTGTAGCCGTGTTTGCGTGGGGTGTCCATCAACCAGCCATCCTCCACTCCATCCATCTGGACCATCGAGCGCTGCACGGCACTCATCCGTGAACAAAACAGTTTTGAAATCAGTCTTCATGTAATGTTTGGCCCACTGGAGCCGTTTCTGCTTGTGTGAAGTGGATAGAGGAGGTCGACAGGATGGCGTATGCACAGCTGCAAACCTCTGAAGGACCCTGCATCTTGTTGTTCGGGGGACGTTGGAGGCACCAGCAGCTTCAAAAACTTGTCTGCTGCTATGACAAGGCTTTTTTGCCGCTGCTCTTTCAACCTGACGTAATTGCCTGTAGGAAAGAGTCCTCAATTTGCCCTTATCAGCACGCACACGTGTGTACTGTGAATCAGCTACATACTTCTTGATTGCCAAGACACTTCATCCTGATCATCGCACAATGTTGATTGTAGTCATGCCTTGACCTAAACACTCCACAATTTGTTGCTTCTCAGCAGCCGACACATCCTTTTTCTTTCCCATTTTGGCAGAAAATGTAGGCTGCTTAATAATGTGAGACAGCCTTCTTAAGTAGTCTTGCCTTTCATTGGACACACCTGCCAAACTAATTAGCACAGGTGTCTGCAATTGCTTACAGTGATATAAAGAGCCCTGACACACATCACCATCAATGAGTTTAACTGACAAACAAACAGATTCTTCCCTTATCACTCCTAAACAATTTTTGCATAATAATTTGGAACACGGTGTACATGTGCTTTTCCACAAAACACCAGTGGTTCACGTAGTGAATCTTACAGTTCTAACTTGCCAACCGTGGTCTGTATGGAGTTGTTCAATAAAGGGCCCAAAATTAAGATAACATAGATGGGAGAGGTCTCTATGAATAGGAATTCCTAAGTATTTGATACCCTGTGAGGGCCAGGCAAAGGGAAAGTTGGACTGGATGGAATCCTATATGGATTTGGGGAGGGAGACATTGAGGGCCTCAGACTTCGCTGCATTGATTTTAAAATTTGACCATGTAACAAAGTGATCTATTTCAGCCATAACAGCATGGATGGATATATGTGATTGAGTGATATATACTAGGACATCATCAGCAAATAGAGAGCACTTGTACTCGGTGCCTCCCACCTCAATCCACCTAATATTGGGGTTATGGCGAATTGATGAGAGCAGGTGCTCCGTCACTAGGATGTATAAGAGAGGGGACAGAGGACATCCCTGCCTTGTCCTATTGGTGATTGTGAAAGGTGATGAAAATATTCTGATGCACCCCCTGGGCCTTGGGACACCCGGAGCCGGACCCTTTTTGGTGGATGCTGGTGGTTGTAGTCTTCGTGGCGGTGACCCGGTTCCGTGGCTCAGGGTGGTCAAACCAGTGGCGGAACTATTTATGTGGTTTTGATGTTTAAATGTCCGACTACGCCACCCGTGGATTGCGGTCAGAGTGAACCGCCGCTGCAGGTGCAGCAGAGCGTAGCATAACTCCCCATGGGAGGAGTATAGCCTCAGGGCAGTGTATGCGGAGGATGGGGGTGATGGTGCAGGGCAGCAGCAGTAACGACACGGAGTCAGTGATGCAGTCCAGGGCCTTTACTCACAGTTCTTATTATCCAGACCACGTCTGCAGGTAACGGCTGCCCACGTCGTACTGTGCTCACCAGGTGAGGGGCTCAGACAACTCCCAGATAACTTTGGAGCGCTTCACAGGACCCCCTTTGTGTGTCCTTTGACTGGCTTTTCTTACCAACCTTTCTGTCCGGCTGCCTCGGGCCTCCTCTTGGTAAACTTGGCGCCAGTTTCCCTGACCCTATGTGCTGCCCTCCTAGCGGGTGTAGCGAGGGGCTGCACCACATAAAATGTCACAGCCTCCGGTTTCTAGCTGAGGGTCGTTTCCTGCCTCCACTAGTTTCGGTGACCGGTCTCCCCCTTTGGCCTGACCCCTCCACGCAGGTGGATTCGGGCGTGCGGTGGCGACTCGCCCGTCCGCACCCCTGTGATCCCTTCGTTCCTCGTTCCTGGAGCCTTCTTCGCTCCTCTTCCTTCCTTCTCCCTCTTCCAGGCCTGGGCTTCTGTTACTAGGCCCGCCTCCGGAGCAGAGCTCATGCAGAGCCCCTGCTCCCTGCCACTTCTGCTCAGACTTCTCTGCACTGAACTAAGATGGTGCCCACCTTTTATACTCCCTTCTCAATGCACCCAGGAACTGCTTCCTCCCTGCTCCTGCACTACAGGGTTCCCCTTCCTCAGTGTTCCCTCCCCCCACTCCAGCCAGGGACAGGGACTGTCGTGCCCATCTCAGGGGCATATTGGTCGCCCTGCCCCACGGCAATGTGGTGTAATGCATGCAGGTGTCTGGTCCTGATCCACACTCCATCCTTACCTGAGAGTGAGATATCACACCTCTGGGTGAGGTGCTATACCTCTGTAGCAACCGAGCCCTCAGGGTGCTACAGTTCCATTTATCTTCAGCCTAGGTGACGTATTGTGATACAGGGCCGTGATTTTGCCTATAAAAGGGTCCCCTAGACCCCTACCCCAAGCTTTTTAAGAGAATCATATATGGCGTGCCAGGAGACTCTATGGAATGCTTTCTCAGCATCCAACGAGAGTATCTAATTACAAATTTTTAACTGCATCTAGCCCAGGAAATACTTTTTGCCTAGTAGCAGTGTCTGCTAGTCAGCGGATTATCCCGGCTGTTAAGCAAGCTACACCACCTGTAGTTTGGACACTTAATTTTTTCAAAGGAAATGCTTCGGGACCATGGGATACTCAGTGAAGAGCATCAGGAGGCACCCCAAGGCATAGGGGCTGGGACTGGCAGTAGGATGCCTTGCGGTGGACAGCCGAGCTCGATCCTTATAAAAGCTTTTTAACTGCAGCAGCTTTAGTGGACGCTACTGGAGCTGGAATTACGCGGCTGCTGGCATGAGACTTGCCCTCCAATAGATCCTTGTAAATGGATTTAAAGTGTATTCATTCAAATTAGAGAGACAATTTAAATTAAAAAGCTTAGAGCTGCCTCCACCACAGGGGGGCTCGCTCGACCCACCAGCGGACAGGCACCAGTATTGGGAGAGGGGGGCTGGCCGTCAGGGTTCACCGCGGCTCTGGCACAAACCCGGCGACACGGAGGTGGCACGGGCAGGAGCGGACTGAACGTGTCGGCTTCACACTTTTTGGATTTTAGAAGGGCATGACATGCCTATATCTGTGTCTCCCCCTCCTTTTACTCCTCCACCTCTTTTCTTTTCGCATGACTATATGTACTTGTCACTTTTCCATGTGTTAGTTGTGTCTTCTGAGCAGTTTGTCAGCTTTTGGACACCTTTGAAGGTGTTTTCTATGTGTTTCTATGTGTTTTTGTTTGCCTGCCATTGGTTTTAACGATGTTCGAAGGTGTTCGACGAACAGTTCGACGAACAGTTCGGCGAACACACGGGTGTTCGACGAACCGAACCGAACTCGAACACTACGGGGGTGGCTCAACACTAGCTCTGATATATATAGATATATATTTTTTTCCCTACCCCATTCCAAAAAAGCAATGATGGGAAATTTATATAATGTCTCCATTGGTGCTCAGTTACAGCTGTGTCTGTAAAGTGATGCGTAACATATACAGTTGTGTTCAGTTTACGTACCCCGGCAGAATTTTTCCTTTCTTGGCCTTGTTTCAGAGAATATGAATAATACCATGAGTGGAGAATGTTTTTTTGTTTATTGGTTAGGAGAAGCCATTTGTCAAACTGTTTTCTAATTTTTAATCTTAATGGCATCCAAATGACCCCGATCAAAAGTTCACATACCCTGGTGATTTTGGCCTGATAACATGCACAGAATTTGACACAAATGGGTTTGAATGGCTGCTAAAGGTAACATCCTCACCTGTGACCTTTTTGCTTGTAATCAGTGTGTGTGCATAAAAGCTGAGTGAGTTTCTGGGATCCAGACAGACTCTTGCTGCTTTCATCCAGCCACTGACATTTCTGGATTGTGAGTCATGGGGAAAGCAAAAGAATTGTCAACAGATCTACGTGAAAAGGTAGTTGAAGTTTATAACACAGGAAAGGGATACAAAAAAAATATCCAAGGACTTGATAATGCCAGTCAGCAGCGTTCAAACTGTGATTAACAACTGAAAAATCAGGGGCTCTGTAAAATCCAAACCACGGTCAGGTAGACCAACAAAACTTTTGGCCACAACTGCCAGGAAAATTTTTTGGAATGCAAAGAAAAACTCTCAAATAACATCAGCTGAAATTCATGACTCTCTGAAAATTAGTGGTGTGACTGTTTCAAGATGCACAATAAGGAAGCACTTGAAGAAAAATGGGTCGAGTCGCCAGAAGAAAGCCATTACTGCGCAAATGCCACAAAGTATCTTGCCTATAATACGCCAAACAGCACAGACGAGCCTCAAAACTTCAGGAACAAGGTAATTTGGAGTGATGAGACCAAAACTACTTTTTGGCCACAACCCTAAACGTTACATTTGGGTAAAGGTCAACAAGGCCTATGATGAAAGGAAAACCATTCCTACAGTAAAGCATGGAGGTGGATCGCTGATGTTTTGTCGATGTGTGAGCCACAAAGGCACAGGAAACTTGGTAAAAGTTGAAGGAAAGATGAATGCAGCATGTTATCAGCAAATACTGGAGGCAAATTTGCACTTTTCAGCCCGGAAGCTGCGCATGGGACGTACTTGGACGTTCCAACATGACAATGATCCAAAACACAAGGCCAAGTCGACTGTCATTGGCTACTGCAGAACAGAATGAAGGTTCTGGAGTAGCCATCTCAGTCTCCTGACCTCAATATCCTTGAGCCACTCTGGGGAGATCTCAAGCGTGCACCCAACCAATAACAATGAGTGGAGAAAAATGTTTTTTTTGTTATCATTCATATTGACTCGCCCCCTGAGCCGTGGGGCACCCGGAACTGGGCTTCTGTGCGATGCTGGAGGTAGTAGTGGCAACCCGATCCCGTGGCTCGGGGTGGTCAGACCAAATTGTGGCAGTCTATTTATCAGTGTTTTGGAATGTCCGACTACGCCACCCGTGGATTGCGGTCAGGGATGACCGCCGCTGCAAGGCAGACCGCTGAGGCTGGTGTTGGTGTGCAGCACAGGGATAGGATAACTCCCCACGGGAAGAGTGTAGCCTCAGGGCAATGTAGGTGGATGCTGGGGGTGATGGTGCAGGCGCAGCATAAATCACACAGAGTCCAATGGTGCAGTTCAGGCCTTTTACTCACAGTTGATATCCAAGTCACTTCTGTCAGCAATGACTGCCCAAGCCGTGCTGCGTGCACCATGTGAGGAGCTCGGTCAACACCCAGGCAACTCAGGAGTGTGGCACAGGACCCCCTTCTATCCTTTCTCTGGCCTCTCGTGCCCCACCAGTGACCACGCTTCTGTCCGGCTGCCTTGGGCCTTCTCTGGTAAAACTTGGCGCCAGTTTCCCTGACCCTATGTGGTGCCTTCCTAGCGGGTGTAGCAAGGGGTCGCAACAATAAATGATCACGACCTCCGGTTCTTGGCTGAGGGATGATTTACCTCCACCAACTTGGGAATCCGGTACCCTTCTGCAGCCTGACCCTTCACCCAATATATCGCGGGCTTGCAACGGTTGCTGTCCGTTCTACTCTCTTAGGGTCCCTTCTGCCTTCTTGTTTCTGGAGCCTTTCTACTCCTCTGTCTCTCCTCTTTCCTTCCTTCTCCTTCTCCTCTTCTCCTCTCTGGCCCCGGCCTTCTCTCCAGGCCTGCCTTGTGGAGCTGAGCTCAGGCTGAGCCACAGCTCCCTGTCAGCTCTCTCTGGCTGAACTTCTTCTCTCTCTACTCACTGACTAAAGATGGCTCCCACCTTTTATCTGCTTCTCTGTGTCTCAGCTCAGATGACCTGCACCCAATGAGCTCCTTCCTGTGCTCCAGAAACCGTCCCCTACTGCTCCTACATCACTGGGTTCTCTCCGCCCTCCCCACTCCAGCCAGGGACATGGTCAGTTGTGCCTGCATAAATGGGAGCACCGTCGAGCCTAGTCAGTCGTGCCTGCATAAATGGGGGCACCGTCGAGCTGTCCCCCGGAAATGGGGTGAGTGTGTGTATGCAGCTAACTGAGCCCTGGTCCACACTCCATCCTTACCTGGGAGTGGAATATCACACCTCTGGTTGAGGTGCAATACCCCTGTGGCAACCGAACCCTTGGGGCGCCACAATATTCTCTGAAACAAGGCCAAGAAAGGAAAAATTCTGCTGGGATATGTAAACTTTTGAGCACAACCGTAAGAAGTAGAAATGATGCATATCTTCACTTGGCTGTGTCGGTATAAAATGCACTTGGGATTTCATCAAGACATGTGCCTGTCCTCTTTGGTCATTTGCCAAACCTACAAAACTAATTTGACCATAATATCCAATATTACAGCTGCTGGTTTTCTTTTTCCTGATTTCCCAATTTTTCTTCAATTGAAAAACTTAAAGCACCTTCTAATAATGCACAGCCATTAGCAAAATATACAAAAACTCTTTGTAATAGGATTGCTTCATAATAACTGCAAATGCCATACTTTCCTGTTCTTTGTACGCATATATTAAGTGCGAAATACAGAAGACTTCTTATTAAGATAAAGCATTTACATTAATGAACAGCAGAATTTTAATAGTATTTTACTGCTTCATTTTTGTTATTTGCTTCTTCAGGCCCCAATTTACTTGCATATCATGAATAGATAATACAATTTGTTGCATTAATTACAATGAGGGTTTCCAACAAAGTATTTTAAATGTGCCGTAGAAAGTCATATCGCCAAAAATGAGCCGATTATGATAATATGCATCTGTTTAAAGAAAATTATCTTGAGCATTTCTTCGTAAAAATATTACATTTTCATTTAAGCACAATTTAGATATTTTTTTTTTTTGTAAATGACCACATTAATACAGTTTCTCGGAGCAACCATTGAACCGTGGTATTCCGAAAAAGTGCATTGTGTCTGTGAACAGGCTGCTTTCTGACTTACAATTTAAGATGAGATATAAAATCTTAATTTATTAGTAACTTGTATTTGGCAGTTTCTATCATAGAAGCCTCTAGCTTTCCTTGGCATATACATTTGCATAATGTGGTGTTATGTCTAAATTGAAAAGTAAATGGCTCCATGTGGTCTTTAAATGACAAGTGCTTGTCAGTCTCATGCAATATTCAAAGGTAATAGATCCAAATCACAACAGCACTCGCTGGCATGTTAAAATAGTATTGTGGTTATTTTTCAGTTGCCTTTAATGAAGAATAGTATGTTCATGCAAAAAATAATCTGTCTTGTGCCTTATATTTATCCCCTGCCTTCTAGAGTTTGCCATAACTGTGAAGAGTCAGTTAGAATCATATTACCTACTGCATAAGAGAATTTAGCTGAACAACCCATAAAGTTAAAACACCAGCACTCCAGTTACCATTAAAGAAGCACTCCCATTAAAATTTGTATCCCCTTAATATAATGCAGTCATCATATTATATAGCACTGTGTACTTACAGTTGCTCATTTTGCCTTTCTACCCAGTTAATTCTTGTTTTCCATTAGGTCTGACATGTGATTAAAACAGACTAACTGAATGTAGAAACATGGTCAATTTGCCCTGTATAACTTCTAAGCTCTATGTAGAAACAGGAGGTCAATTTTCCCTGTATGACTAGCCAGTCACTGCAAAAGTCAATGGCAGAGGGTGAACAGAGCAGCTGGGTCAAAAGTTGAAGAGGGGAATGATAAATGCTGGGTCGAGAGACTTCCTGTTTCTACATAGAGCAGAGAAAAGAGAAGAATTAACTGGGTAGAAAGACCAAATGAGCAATTGTAAGTACACAGTGCTATAGAATATGATGACTGCAATATATTAAGAGGATAAAAACTTTAATATGGATGCTTTATTTCATAACATGCTTACAAATTTCCTTACATAATTGGGTTGTAAATGTCTTTACCCATAGTAAACTAATGATATATAAAGCTCAATACGTCCGCTACTCAGACAACCCCTTCTCAAGCACTATTTCTTCCATGTAAAGCAACAATGAAGTGTGTATGATTACCACTGAAAAATTGACTACAATGATGATGGTTTATAGCTGCAGTATCGCCCACTTGGGCAGGTTTAAACAGGGATTTTTATACTCTGTACTCTGCCAACCCTGGTAGTCCCATAAAGAATGAATAGAGCAGATGTGTGCATGCTCAACCTCATATGGGGCACTGCAAAGGGTCCCATCTGTCAGATTTTCCTTAATCGATTGGAGATAATTTCTATTAACAAGATAAATTAACTTGTTACAACCCCTTAAGCACTGTCATTTTAGGTCTGTACATTGTGTAATGTAAAAATGACATTGCTGTGCACATGTTCAGTGTTTTGACACTTTGGAAACTGTGACGCTGTTAAAAGAAGTAACCTGCTCACTCTGGGCTAATTATACTGTAGTTTAAATAATAGAAAAAAGACACCAGCAGTGGAGTGACCACAAAAGACTGTAAAGCCACTTTTAGGAGAATGCCGGCTTTTTCCTGAAGCAGCTGCACCTACAAAAACCTAAGTGGGTCCACCGGCATCTTAAAAACATCATGTACACCAAGCCTAATACTGCAATCAGACGAGGTAGTAAAATATGAAGAATGAAATTCAAAATCTAGGAAAATTTACAGATTTGGATACCTGTAGATCTATGAATTTCAAGAGGGATATTGCAAAGCAAAAGTCAAATATTTTTATATTACTTCTTGCAGGAACTGACTGGTATAGCAAAACCTGACTCGAGAATCTAGTTACTTTCCCATGAACCAAGTTATTCACCAAATGGATAAAGTTTTGTGGAAAAATGATTTTTGATGAAAAGGAACAAAGATATAAAGGTTTAAACTTTTTATTTACTTGAGCTTAAAGCGGATGTGTTGCCTGATTTTTATGTTGCAAGCTGCATATATTAATAGATCTTTTACACTTGATACTGGTGTATTTATTTGAAAATCTGAGTCCAGCTATATAATGTGATATATGGTGAGTAGTGTTGAGCATTCCGATACTGAAATATCGGGTATCGGCCGATATTCGCGGTATCGGAATTCCGATACTTAATTCCGATACTTTTACAATATCGAATACCGGAATCGGAAGTTCCCATAATGCCTGCGCTCTGCAGTGTCTCTGAAGGATGACAAGCTGTATGGCAGCGCTCAGCTACGATCCAGCCTGTCATCAGAACGCCATCCCAGCGTGGGAGAATTCTCCTGATTGTTTAAAAGCCGGCGGGCGGTAAAAAGCCGCCGGCTTTTAAACAATCACATAGCCCCATACTGCTTCCCCGCAGCCTCCCACCCCGAACCTCCGCTCCCCTCGCCACCTCCCATCCCGATCGTAAGTTAGGACCGGGCGGGGTGCGAAGCACCAAGGAGAGGGGAGCGAAGGACCCGGGCTTGGAAGCCGGCAGTGAAAAGACTTCACCGCCGGCTTTCCAGTTCTGTGCTGCGCTTTCCCGCCGGTTATTTCAAATGAACAGCTGAGGTATCAGGTGATGCCGATCAGCTGTTCATTTGAAGTAGCCGCAGTGCCCTCAGAGGGTTCATGTGAGTTCATGCTTGACTGCATTGAATGAACTCACATGAACTTTCCCACGGTCGCACAGGTCAGCCTCACCTCCCAGACCCGTCATGATTGGTGTGTGTGGGTGTCTGTGCGATGTGTGCGGGTGTGTGTGCGCGGTGTCTGTGCGATGTCTGGGGGTGTGTGCGGGTGTGCTCTGTGTCTGTGCGATGTGTGCGGGTGTGCGCGGTGTCTGTGCGATGTGTGCAGGTGTGTGCGTGCAGGCAGACATAGGCCGATGTGACACTACTACTCCCATCGGCCTATGTCTGTCCCCCGTCCACTCGTGCCAGCAGGATCAGCTTGATGGGAGCAGTAGTTCCCATCAGCCTGATCCTGCTATATAAATTGCCCTACTGTGTCCCCAATAAATGTTAAATACATGTCATTGGTGGCCAGTGGTTACCTACAATAAATTAGTTCATACATTACCTGTCCCCGCCGATCGCCACCTAAAATAAAGTAAAAAATAAAAAACTACACCTATACTCACCTAGACATCTAATTCCCCGAAGCCATCGATCTCCTGTAATAAAATATAAAATAATAAACCCCAACCTTATGCTTACCCCTCCGTAGTAGTCCACGAGTGTCCCACGAAGGTCTCCAGTTCAGAGCGGCCACATAGAATGTGACCGCTCTGAACCGCTGCCGCCGCTAGAATGATGGGGCCGTAAAGCAGCCCAGTCATTGCATAAGCGGGTTCACCGGAGTTCAGGCAGCGCTGCTCCGGTCAACTCCTTTACGGCCCTGCTGTATCGTGAGAAATTCCCACGGTACAGCAGTGCCGTAAAGGAGGTCTCCGGAGCAGCGCTGACTGAATGCACTCCGGTGACCTCACTCAGTGGCTCCCGCTGCCAGGAGCGGACGTGTTCCCGGCAGTGTGAGCTTACAGCAGCCATGCACAGCTGTCACCATCTCCAGATGTGACAGCTGTGCATGGGAGATCAGCTCAGGAACGTGGACAGGTAACTATTTTTTTTAGTAAACTGAGAATTAAATAAAATGGTGTGTTTTATTTCAAATAAATTATTTTTTTCTGGGTGTAGTGTGTGTTTTTTCTTTTTAACACTTTGTAGGTTAGTAATGGGGGTGTCTTATAGACACCCATCATTACTAACCTGGGCTTCATGGCAGCTGGCGCTGACATGAACCCCAGCCCTATTACCCCCTGCCACCGCACCAGGGCAGCGTGGAAGAGCGAGGCTAAGTGCCAGAGTTGGCGCATCCTATGGATGCGCCATTTCTGGGGCGGCTGACGGCTGGTGTTTCTAGCCTGGGAGGGGGCCAATATTCATGCCACCCTTCCTGGGCTATTAATATCAGCCCCCAGCTGTCTGCCTAGCCTTTGCTAGCTATTAAATTAGGGGGGACCCCACGTCATTTTTTTGGGGGGGTCCCCCATTTTAATAGCTAGTAAAGGCTAGGTATTCAGCTGGGGGCTGATATTAGTAGCCTGGGAAGCTCCGTGGGTATTACCCCCTTCCCAGGCTTCAAACATCTGCCCCAGCTGTCTGCTTAACCTCCGCTAGAGACTAAAATTAAGGGGAACCCCACGCCAATTTTTTTTTAAATAAATCCTTTATTTTAACACTAAATGACAAGTAGAGTAATCAACACTGTCACTGTGCTTCATATATATGTGACTGACATGTTTCTATCTACCTAATCTATGTGTGATGCTCTATTCTGTCTGTTATAAATTGTCGGGTACCGCAGCTGAATTGCCAGCCGGCTTTTTTAAAGAGACGGTGCATGAAAACACTATTATTTTTTTAAATAAATCCTTTACACTAAATGACAAGTACAGTAAGCAACACTGTCACTGTACTTCATATATATGTGACTGACATGTTTCTATCTATCTAATCTATGTGTGAAGCTCTATTCTTTCTGTTGTAAATTGTCGGGTACCGGTGTATGCCGCTGATGAATTGCCGGCTTTTCGCATAATACATTCTACATTATTCTTAGTTGTTTTACTTCATGTAGAATTAACCTACAAGGAAAGAAAGGGTTTATTTTCATTCCGATATTAGTGTCCCATTGACTTGCATTGGTTTCCGGTATCGGAATCGGCGATATCCGATACTTTTTGAGTATCGGTCCGATCCAATCCGATACGATATTTCCTGATATCGGAAGGTATCGTTCAACACTAATGGTGAGATATACGCTTTAACCTATATTATGCAGTGTGTAATAAAATTACTAAAAAAAATTAGCTAAAAAAAACCTCAAGTCGCTTATACACTTTTCTTTAATTTGTATGATGCTAAAATTCAAAGGCTAGCCATAATAAATGAAAACCATTTCCCTGCACTTTTTACTAAGAATACATTTCTAGACTCCTGTTACGAAGAGGTGATAAATGCAGAATTAGGAAGCTTATTTGGTTTGCATGGCTGGTTTACTAACCGATTTAACCCCTTTACCCCCGAGGGTGGTTTGCACGTTAATGACCAGGCCAATTTTTACAATTCTGACCACTGTCACTTTATGAGGTAATTACTCTGGAACGCTTCAACGGATCCCCCTGATTCTGAGATTGATTTTTTGTGACATATTGTACTTCATGATTTTGGTAAAATTTCTTTGTTATCACTTGTGCTTATTTGTGAAAAAAATGGAAATTTGGCGAAAATTTTGAAAATTTTGCAATTTTCAAAATTTGAATTTTTATGCCCTTAAATCAGAGAGAGATGTCACACAAAATACATAATAAATAATATTTCCCACATGTGTACTTTAAATCAGCACAATTTTGGAACCAAAATTTTTTTTTGTTAGGGAGCTAAAAGGGTTAAAAGTTGACCAGCGATTTCTCATTTTTCCAACAAAATTTACAAAACCATTTTTTTAGGGACCACATCACATTTGAAGTCACTTTGAGAGGTCTTTATGACAGGAAATACCCAAAAGTGACACCATTCTAAAAACTGCACCCCTCAAGGATGCTCAAAACCACATTCAAGAACTTTATTAACCCTTCAGGTGCTTCACAGGAATTTTTGGAATGTGGAAGAAACAAATGAACATTTAACTTTTTTCACAAAAATGTTACTTTAGACCCAATTTTTTTTATTTTCACAGGGGTAACAAGAAAAAATAGACCCCAAAATTTGTTGTGCAATTTCCCCTGGGCACGCAGATACCCCATATGTGGGGAAAAACCACTGTTTGGGCGCACGGCAGGGCTCGGAAGGGAAGGAGCACCATTTGACTTTTTGATTGTAAAATTTGCTTGAATAATTAGCAGATGCCATGTTGCGTTTGGAGAGCCCCTGATGTGCCTAAACATTGGAGTTCCCCCACAAGTGACCCCATTTTGTAAACTAGACCCCCCAAGGCACCTATCTGGATGCATAGTGAGCACTTGGAACCCCCAGGTGCTTCACAAATTGATTCGTAAAAATGAAAAAGTATTTTTTTTTCTCCACTTTTTCATTTTTACGAATCAATTTATGAAGCACCTGGGGGTTCCAAGTGCTCACTATGCATCTAGATAGGTGCCTTGGGGGGTCTAGTTTCCAAAATGGGGTCACTTGTGGGGGAGCTGCAATGTTTAGGCACGCAGGGGCTCTCCAAACGCGACATGGTTCCAATTTGTTAGCGGACACCATGTCGCATTTGGAGAGCTCCTGTGTGCCTAAACATTGGAGCTCCCCCACAAGTGACCCCATTTTGGAAACTAGACCCCCCAAGGCACCTATCTAGATGCATAGTGAGCACTTGGAACCCCCAGGTGCTTCACAAATTGATTCGTAAAAATGAAAAAGTATTTTTTTTTCTCCACTTTTTCATTTTTACGAATCAATTTATGAAGCACCTGGGGGTTCCAAGTGCTCACTATGCATCTAGATAGGTGCCTTGGGGGGTCTAGTTTCCAAAATGGGGTCACTTGTTGGGGAGCTCCAATGTTTAGGCACACAGGGACTCTCCAAACGCAACATGGTGTCCGCTAACAAATTGAATGGAAAATCGGCTCAAATTGTTAGCGGACACCATGTTGCGTTTGGAGAGCCCCTGTGTGCCTAAACATTGGAGCTCCCCCACAAGTGACCCCATTTTGGAAACTAGACCCCCAAGGCACCTATCTAGATGTATAGTGAGCACTTGGAACCCCCAGGTACTTCACAAATTGATTCGAAAAAGTGGAAAAAAAAAAACACTTTTTCCAGGGTACTGGATGCTGTCCAGCCTGTGTGCCCACAGGACTGGCTAACCAGAGACGTTGCTTAAAGGACTGATTACTTTGTTTTTGCCTGCACAAAAGGCTGTTTTCCTTTTGCTTTTGCCGGGTTTATGAAGCAATAAGTCGACGTGGGCATTTAAATGAAAACCCTTCCTGTTTGCCTCCCGACACACCCAAGTGAGTATAAACCCCATAGTTCCCTGTGTTTTGGATTCTGTTCCTGTATAATACTCATTTTTAATGAATCACATTTAGATTTTCTGTACTTTGTTTTCAATTAGCACTTAGATTTTCTTGAGGTATTTGCTTGAACACTTATATAGATTGGAGTAGATACTTTGGGGTTTGTAGCTCTCAATGTTGGGTTTGTAGTTCTCATTGTTAGGTTCTTTTTTTCTTGATGCAGGTGAAGACCTGTCTGTGTATTAGTTATAGGGTCTTTATTTAACTACTTGCTAATAGCCATTTTATTAAACATAAAAATAGTGTCTAGTAAATGACATCCATTGTCCATGGGCTTTCACATTCATGTATTTTTTTTTTCATCCATCTCCCAATAATCTTATGTTGAAAAGAACATATATTTAAGGCTGTATGTTCCCTGCGTTTTGGATTCTGGTCCTATATAAGATTCATTTTTAATTAATCACATTTCCATTTGCTGTACTTTGTCTTCATTGTCATGAAGAGCCGCAATAATTTGCCCTGTAGCTACCTTCAATTAACACTTTTTATTGTTTTCTTGAGGTATTTGCTTGAACACTCATATAGATCGGAGCAGATACTTTGGGGTTCATAGCTCTCAATGTTGGGTTCATAACTGTTATTGTTTGGTTCGTAGCTCTCATTGTTGCATTCATAGTTTTTATTGTTGGGTTCATAGCTGTTATTGTTGGGTTCGTAGCTCTCATTGTTGCATTCATAGTTTTCATTGTTGGGTTCATAGCTCTTATTGTTGGGTTCGTAGCTCTCAATGTTAGGTTCATAGCTTATTATTGGGTACTTTTTATTCTTGATGCAGGAGAAGACCTGTCTGTGTATTAGTTAGAGGGTCTTTAATAAAATGACTATTTGCTTTTTAAAATCCTGAATATAACCCTCGAGTTCTCATGTCCTGGCTAATATACTTGGCTAAGCTTACAAGAGAAGAACTACAATCAGTTGCTGCCCATAAGGATTCACAAGCACTGTCAAGTGTAGGAATTTCCACAACTGAACCTTAGTTGCGGTCTTCTGACTTTAGGTTGCTGCTGCAACATGTGACTGATTTTTACAAAACCTTTTTCAGATATATGAGCTGGATATCATTTACCACACATTAAATATGCAGCAGTTCAGTAGTTATACCAGTTGCCATGCAGCAATGGGCGACTTCATGGAGTTTAGCATGTTCTCTAGGTTTTTGCGTGAGCCTCCACATTTAATAATAACCTAGGAATAAGTTTTAAGTGGAATTATCCAGAATTTGTATAGGGAGTGTTTTCATGTCATGTGCCAAATTTTGATTCGGCCATCTGACTGTCAGAACCAGAGGCATGAGTAACTACACTGTTCAAAAAAATAAAGGAAACATTTAAACACAATGTAACTCCAAGTCAATAACACTTCTGTGAAATCTACCTGTCCAGTTATGAAGCAACACTGATTGTGAATCAATTTCCCCTGCTGTTGTGCAAATGAAATAGACAACTGGTAGAAATGATAGGCAATTAGCAAGATTCCCCCTATAAAGGAGTGCTTCTGCAGGTGGTGACCGCAGACCATTTCTCTGTTCTCATCCTTTTTGGCTGTTGATTTGGTCACTTTTTCATTTTGCCATTGCTCTCACCCCTAGAGGTACAGTAGCATGAGGCGGTGTCTACAGTACAACCCACAGAAGTTGCTCAGGTACTGCAGTTCATCCAGGATGGCACATCAGTGCGAGCTGTGGCAAGAAGGGTAGCTTTACTTAGGCAGGAAGCGCTTGGTTGAGCGTGCGCTGGCGGTCCCTGCTTCTCCCTCCGGCGTCCAGCGGCGCCTCCTGCTCTCTGCTCCCCGTCCGTCCACACACTTAGGAGGAGTGGTCGCCGCAGTACCGGTGAGTCCCCTCTGCCTCTGGCAGGGGTTCTTTGTCAGTGCTGTCTCTCCAGGCTACCTATTAGGAGTCCTCGTGAGCACTGCCGCTTTCTCTCCTAAAGCTATTTACTTCACTGACCTTTTAGGCTGTGTAGTATTATAGTTGCTGTGATGTTAACCCCTTCTGAAAAAGTGGAACTTTAAGGGAAACACATGGTGTTTAAGGGAGTTTCCCCCTATTGATTTTTTGCTCAGCATTTCTGGGGTAGCTCTTTTCTAAGGGTGAGCTTTAACCCTTCAGAGCCTGTCGCATATATAAAAAATAAATAAATAAAAAAAAAATTAAAAAAAATAAAAATAAAAAAAAGAAAAAAAGTGAGTTTTGAAAACAGGCTGTGCAGTTTTCACACTTTTTTGCCATCCTTGTTGTACATCCTGGCATCTGGTGTGGGTGGCATGTCGGATCAGGGGCCTGGGAGTGCGGATCGGTCTCCTGATCCGTTTCAGGTTCAGTCGCACGCCTCTGATACACTCAGGCCTTCTACTACATCAAGTTCAACGCTCAGTGATGTTAAGGTGGAGGCGCTCACTCGCTCCATTGATAGTCTCTCTAGTCTCCTGGGACAGTGGGTGTCAGCTAGATCACACCCAATGCCACGAGGTAAAAAGCGCCGCAAGACTATGGTGGCGTTGTCTCCCTCGCAGAGCGCATCAGAGGCTTCGGATTCACCAACAGATTCGGTTGATGAAATTTCTGAGTCCGAAGAGGAGGATCAACAGGATCGCTCTGTTTCTCTTTCTGGTCGCGTAGATGGGCTTATTAAGGACATGCGGGAAGTATTAGAGCTGTCTGAAGAGCCGACAAGACCGTCTAGGTCGGGCCGTCTGTATCAGAAGACGCGCCGTGTTCGTTCTACATTACCTGCGCATGAGGAACTTAACGAAGTGGTGGAGAAGGAGCGTCAGTGTCCGGATAAACGCTTCCGAGGAACGCGTTTTTTTGATGCCCTATATCCCTGTGCCAAGGAGATGGTTACTAATTGGGTTCCCTCTCCTGAGGTGGATATATCTCTGTCTCAGCTGACCAAGTCTTCCCTGCTTCCTGTTAAAGGGAGAGCCAATCTTCAGGATCCTTTGGACAGAAGATCGGAGTCAGCGGCGAAATCCATCTATGAAGCCGCGGGTCATGGTTTCCGAGCGGCCTTGGGGGCCATGTGGGCCGGAGAGGCTTCTCTGCGGTGGTTGGATCAGCTGCGTGTGGCGTGGCAGGATGGGACTTCGCGTTCAGAAGTGGAAAAGCTTTTTCAGCGAATGGAAGAAGCTATGTTATGGCAGAGATGCAGTACTGGACACTGCTTCAATTCTGTCCAGGGCTCAGGCTTTGGCAGTCACGATTAGAAGAGCTCTGTGGCTTAAACAGTGGACCGGGGATGCAGTATCCAAACAGGGATTGCTTAGTCTGGCATATAAGGGCGGTCAGCTCTTTGGTTCAGATCTTTCGGAACTAATTGCCAAAGCTAAAGCTAAGGATGTTACTCTGCCTGGGAAAAAGGCAGTGGCATCCACAACCAGCAGGACAGGGCCCGGCAGAGGTCTTCGGTCCTTTCGGGCCAGGGGACGATTCAGTCATCCTTCTTGGAGATTGGGTCGTCCCTCATCCTCTGGCAGATCCGCCCAGAAATCTTGTACTCCTTGGAAGCAACGGTCCCGTCAGGACAGACGGGAGGTTGATAAAAGTCCGCTAAGGCTGACTGACGCCAGGGATCCCCCCGAGGGCTCTCGGGTGGGAGGTCGTCTGCTACAATTCGGGTCGAACTGGGCATCCCACATAGCAGACGCCTGGGTGACACGGGTTATGTCGGCAGGCTATTTCATAGAGTTTCATTCGCTGCCTCCAGACAGGTTTCGTCTGACGGGCATTCCGTCCGTGCCAAGACTGGCTGCCGCACTGTTTCAGGAGGTCGACTCTCTCCTACAGCAGGGTGTGGTGGTTCAGGTTCCTCCGGAAGACCAGGGAAAGGGTTTTTATTCCAACCTTTTTGTGGTCCCCAAAAAGGAGGACAAGTTTCGTCCGGTGCTGGATCTCAGGGATTTGAATATTTACGTCCGGACACGGAAGTTCCGCATGGAGTCTCTCCGATCGGTGATAGCGACCCTGTCGCAGTACGATTTCTTGGTGTCCATAGACATCCGCGACGCCTATTTGCATATCCCTATCGGCAGGGCTCACCAGCGTTTCTTGCGTTTCGCTATAGGTCAAACCCATTACCAGTTTGTGGCCCTGCCTTTCGGGTTGGCCTCAGCTCCCAAGGTTTTTACAAAAATTCTGGCTCCTCTCATGGCGCTTCTTCGAAGACAGGGGGTTATGATCCTCCCCTACCTGGACGACCTGTTCATAGTGTCACCCACAGCGGAGGAGGCAATAGCGGCTCGCGATCTCTCCCTTCAGTACCTGATGGACTTCGGGTGGCTGATCAATTGGAAGAAATCGTCATTGGAGCCAGCACAGTCCATTCTTTTCCTGGGGATGCAGTTCGATACTGTTCGGGCAGTTGTGTCCCTGCCTCCTGTCAAACAGACGAACCTTCGTCTTCTGGTCCAGGATATGAGGTCGGCGCTGTCAATGTCCCTTCGGGAATGCATGCGCCTTCTGGGTCAAATGGTGGCAACTATGGAAGCTGTACCATTTGCACAATTTCATTCCCGGGATCTCCAGAGCCTTATTCTGACCCATTGGGATCGATCGCTAACTTCTCTGGATCGCTCGGTCATTATCTCCCGCAGGGTGCGAGAATCTCTTGGATGGTGGTTACGTCCGGAGACTCTATCCGTGGGGAAATCCTTCCTTCCTCCGAGATGGTCGGTGGTGACAACCGATGCCAGCCGGACAGGCTGGGGGGGAGTTTGGAACAACCTCTGGATTCAGGGAGTCTGGTCGCCAAAGGAGTCATCTCTCCTGATCAACATTTTGGAGTTGAGAGCAATATTTCTCTGCCTCCAACATTGGGCGGTCTTATTGAGCAGTCTACCAGTCCGGATCCAGTCGGACAACGCTACGGCTGTCGCGTACATCAACCACCAAGGCGGGACGAGGCGTTCCAGTCTCATGTCGGAGGTCTCTCGGATCCTGGTCTGGGCCGAGTCCAAAGTTCCAGCAATCTCTGCAATTCACATTCCAGGGGTGTTGAATATCTCGGCGGACATCCTCAGTCGCGAGCAAGTGGACCCTGGGGAATGGAGTCTCCATCCAGAAGTGTTTTCTCTGCTGTGTTCCCGTTGGGGGACTCCTCAGGTGGACTTGATGGCATCCAGGCTGAACGCCAGGGTTCCGACGTTCATGTCCAGGTACAGGGACCCGGAGGCGGTGGCGGTGGATGCTCTAGTGGCCCCGTGGGGTCAGTTCAAGCTGATCTATGCGTTTCCGCCGATATCCTTACTACCTCTGGTGATCCGACGGATCAAACTCGAAAGGGTATCAATAATTCTGATAGCACCAGACTGGCCGCGGAGGACATAGTATTCGACGCTGGTGTCTCTTCAGGCGGCACCTCCGTTTCCGCTGCCCCTTAGCCCGGACTTGCTCACTCAGGGGCCCATTCGTCATCCGGACCTGAGGTCCCTTCGTTTGACGGCGTGGCTCTTGAGACCGAGATCTTGACCCGTCGCGGTTTTTCACCCGAGGTCATTGCTACCTTGCGGGCGGCCCGGAGTCCAGCTACGTCCAGGATTTATCACAGAACTTGGAAGTCTTTCTAGTCATGGTGTTCTGGATCCTCAACAAACCCGAGGGTTTTTTCCATCCCCAACTTCTTGGCCTTTCTGCAATCTAGTCTGGCCAGGAGTTTGGCAGTTAGTACGGTGCGGGGACAGGTATCTGCTCTTTCTGCACTTTTTAGGAAGGCTATTGCCTCTCGTAGGGATGTGCGCTCTTTTTTTCGCGGAGTCGCACGTCAGTTTCCGCCACGGAGGGCAGTTGTGGCTCCATGGCGGCTTAATCTAGTCCTGGAAGCCCTTCAGCATAGGCCTTTTGAGCCTATGGATTCTGCTAAACTTTCACTACTTTCTTGGAAGGTGGCCTTCTTGGTGGCAGTCACCTCTTTGAGAAGGGTATCGGAATTGGCAGCACTTTCTTGCTCACCTCCTTTTCTGGAATTTTTTCCGGATCGCGTGGTGCTTCGTACTCGTGAAGATTTTTTGCCTAAGGTAGTGTCACAATTCCACATTAATCAGGACATTGTGTTGCCTTTTCTTTGTCCAGGACCTAAGAATCCAAGGGAGCGGGCCTTGTACTCGTTGGACTTAGTGCGGGCATTGAAGTTCTATCTTACGATCACCCAAGGTTTTCGGAAGTCGGACTCTCTTTTTATAATTCCGGCAGGTCGTCGGCGTGGTCAACGTGCTTCCCAAGACACGATAGCTCGGTGGATCCGTTCAGCTATCCTGGAAGCGTACCGGCTCAAGGGCGAGCCTTGTCCGGTTAAAGTTAAAGCTCATTCCACGAGAGCCATTGGCTCATCGTGGGCTTTTCGTCAGGGGGCCTCGGCAGCGCAGCTCTGCCGGACGGCCACCTGGCGCTCCGTTCACACCTTTACTAAGTTTTATAAGGTGGACGTAAGTGCTTCAGCCGATGCGGCCCTGGGACGCAGGGTCCTGCAGGCGGCGGTAATTTAAGTTATCCCTTTACTTAGTTTTCCGTTATTTTAGCGCGGTTTGCGCTCTTGCCTAAGTTTTGGGGTATGGAAGCTTCTGCCTCTATTTCCCACCCTTAAGTAGGTACTGCTTTAGGACGTCCCACGAAGTAGAGAATCTGTGTCTCCCTTCCTTCCCTTCTGCTGCTGAAAGCCGGATTTTGGTAAGAACTTACTTGTAAAATCCTTTTCAGCGAAGGAAGGAAGGGAGACACAGCACCCTCCCAGGGCAGAAGTGTTTTTTTGTGTTTCTAGATGCAGCGCGTCTCCTTCCTGATGTCGATCTTCTGGACTGGGTTTAGCGCTCTACGGCTCTCCTTCCAGTTTCGCCAGCTCTACACAGTTGTCAGGTCCAATGGGGTATGCCTAAGACTGTGTGTTTCTATTACATAACCTGTTTTCTCTCATTTCTGAAATTTCAGAAGGGGATATGTTGTTCTGCTGGTTGGTCTGCTCTTCCTTAGCTTGTGTACAGACTGATGAACATGGGAGTAGGAGGAGCCTATATACTGGAGGGGCCGGTCGTCTTTTTCCAATCTGAGGTGACTATCCTATGGGGCTCCGCCTACCCACGAAGTAGAGAATCTGTGTCTCCCTTCCTTCCTTCACTGAAACGGATTTTACAGGTAAGTTCTTACCAAAATCCGGCTTTTAAGGACATTACATCAAAGTTGGATCAGCCTGTAGTGTGTTTTTCCATTTTAATTTTGGGAGTGACTCCAAATCCAGGCCTCCATTGGTTAATAAATTTGATTTCCATTGATGATTTTTGTGTGATTTTGTTGTCAGCACATTCAACTTTGTACAGAATAAAGTATTCAATGAGAATATTTCATTCATTCAGATCTAGGATGTGTTATTTGAGCGTTCCCTTTATTTTTTTGAGCAGTGTATTTTAAAGTCTAGTGGGGAGTGAATGACTGACCTTATTCCAGTGGGAGTTTGCTTTTAGAATTCTGCCTGGCAATGGAAATACATCCTAAACTTCCAGGTGAACGATTATTGTGCTAATAATGCTTCTAAGGCCACGTTCACACATTCAGTATTTTACATCAGAATTTGTAAGCCAAAATCCAGGCGTGGGTGAAAAATACATAAGTGGTGACTTGTTTCTATTACACTTTTCCTCTGATTGTTCCACTCCTGATCTTGGCTTACAAATACTGATGTAAAATACTGACCAAATACTGAAGGTGGCCCCAATTTCTCTCTGGTGTGAGTGCTGCATACGCAACCACACTCTGAGTATGCTAAGATATATGAAAACATTCAATGTATGAATTTTGATCTGCGCTACTTTATGTAGGCTATAATTTTTATTACCTTTTTTACTTTTGATCCCATCTGAAGAGCTTTGCTTGTATGCTATTGCAATGCAGTCACTGTAACTTCTGTTCATTTGTTTAACTTTGCAAAAAAGCTGCTTTGCTTTTGGATTGATATATTTTAGGGTCTTAACTGCCCCCTTATTGGTTGAGCACTCCTCCTATCTGTTCATTGCTGTTTTTTAATTCTTGCTAGATCCTTTAAATTATTTGTAGGCCTAGACCCGGGAGACACAAGTCTGTAGTTTCCTATTTGAAAAAGTCTCCTTGTCATAGGTAGATGATGAGCACACACAATTTGATCAAAATGTATCTAGTCTTCACAGGCCAAAATTCCTGCAGATTGATTTCAACACCTGATGAAATCTATGTCACACTATATTCGGTTCGGTTGGCCAACGGAGTCTGACACACAACTAGATGGACATCTCCAATGGCCATACTGTGTAATTTGATAGCTTAAAATTGTCTCTAAAAGTGGATAGAAGCTTGCTACTTAGATACTTTATGGAATAGATGATATTAAATAAGATGACACTGAAAAATATAATTGCATCCAGTGTTGTGACTCAGTGTCCTGTATATTTCACATAGTTCACTAAAATAGAGTTAAATACAGTATCGCTGACATGTAATCATATTAATGATTTACTAATTACTTACGTCTCTGTATGGCCAATCGGATCTGCATACTGGATGGTCAGGTTGCTGAGGCAGCCATGTGACTCACAGCTATTATTGTGTGCCTCTTTACAGTTGAACCCATTCACGAGACTCACTGCAGGGTACATGGTTGCTTCGACAACTGTTTGATTCAATTTCCAGTTCCTTCTTTCCATGCTCGATCTGAAGATTGATTGAAAAAGTAGCTTTAAGAAGTACTTTATGAAAATGTAATTTTCAGAATATTGGCTAGTGCTAAAGCGATATAATTGGATATGTACTTCAATGCATTTATCGATATACTGTGGGTGAAATAAAAAAAAGAAAAAAGGTATTTATCCTGCTCACCCGAAAAATCTGTTCCACCGGCAGTGCAAGCATGTGCAGCTTGAGTTGACAGCAAGGCAAGATATGGCTACAAAGAGTGTATCCAGCAACAATTCCAGGATGAATCAGTTAATTAAAAACAACCTTTTATTTGAAAAAATGATTTAAAAAAATTTTATGGTTAAAAAATTTCAGTTCATCAAGGCATGCACAAACTTGGTCTTTTCGAACTGTATGTTCTTAATCATATTCTATGCTATACTATGACTAAGAACTTTCAGTTCGAAACGCGTAAGTTTGGGCATGCCCTAATGAACTAAAAATTTTTTTAACAATCATGAATTTTTTAAAATCAGTTTTTCAAATAAAAGGTTGTTTTTAATTGAAATTCACCCCAGAATTGTTGGTGGCTACACTCCTTGAAACTATGTGGGTGAAGTAAGTATTGAACACATCACCAATTTTTTAAGTAAATATATTTCTATAGGTGCTATAGAAATGAAATTCTCACCAGATGTCTGTAACAACCCATCAAATCATAGCTGTCCATAAATTACTTTGTGTAATAATGAGAAATGATCTAGAAAAAAAGTATTGAACACGCTTACTGAAATTTAATTAATACTTCGTACAAAAGCCTTTGTTGGTGATAACTGTTTCAAGACTCCTCATGTATGGAGAAACTAGTCGCATGCATTGCTAAGTTGTGATTTTGGCCCATTCTTCCACACAAACACTCTACATATCCTGAAGGTTCCGTGGACTCCTTCTATGATCTTTAGTTCCTTCCATAAATTTTCTATTAGATTAAGGTCAGATGATTGGCTGGGCCATTCTAGCAGCTTTATTTTCTTTCTCTGAAACCAACTGAGAGTTTCCCTTGTGTGTTTGGGATCATTGTCTTGCTCAAATGTCCACCCTCATTTCATATTTGTCATCCTGGTAGATGGCGGCAGATTTTTATCAAGAATGTCTCAGTACATTGTTCATATAATTGAAGGAAGGATGAATGAAATTTGCCAGTGTCATATGCTGAAAAATAGCCCAACACCATGATATTCCTACCTCTAAACTTCACTGTTGGTAGGATGTTTTTGGAGTGATATGTGGTGCATTTTGGCCTCCAAACTTTGTGTATTATGGCATTAAATTTTGGTCTCATCTGACCAGACTATATTCTCCCAGTATTTTACTGACTTGTCTAAATGTTATTGAACAAACTTTAAACACACTTGAACATGCTTTTTGTTCAGCAATGGAGTCTTGCGTGGGTGAGCGTGCACACAGGCGATGGAGGTTATGTGCATTACTTAGTTTTCTTTAAAACAATTGTACCTGCTGATTCCAGGTCCGTCTGTAGTTCTCCAAAGGTGGTCCTTGGCTCTTGGACAACTCTTCTGATAATTCTTTTCATGCCTCTGTCTGAAATCTTGCTGCGGGCACCTGGTCGTGACTGGATTATGGCCCCAACAGTGCTCATTGGAACCTTCAGTAGTTTAGAAATCCTTCTGTAACCAATGCCATCATTGTGTTTTGCTACAAGAAGGTTGCAAAGGTTTTGAGGCAGCTCACTGGTTTTACCCATCATGAGATGTTTCATGTGTGGCACCTTGGTAATGAGTCACCTTTATTTTAATAGGCCATGAGTTGAACCAGCTGAAATTATTTTTCACTAAGTGGCAGGATTGCTTTTTATTTACTGACAGATTTCAGCAGGTGTCATGACTTCCCATGGCTTTTTTGCACCTTTTACTTCATGTGTTAAATACTTTTTTCCCCTGAGTCTTTTCTCATTATTACACATTAATTTATGAACATCTATTGTTTGATTTCTTTGCCACTATTGATTGGATGGGTTGGTACTGACATCTGATGAAAATTTCATGTCAATAGCACCTTTAGAAATATGTTTACTTAGAAAATTGGTGACGCGTTCAACACTTAATTCACCGTTGTACATTTATCTACTTATGATTTTACAGAAACTTGGAGTTTTCGAAATGCTCTGGGAATCCAACTTGTTCAAAAAATTCCAGAGCAAAATTTACTATGTAAAATTAGTCTTCTAGGGCCACCATAAAAAGTTCAATAGTTTTCTTCTATTATTGCCTGTCTTAAAAGGGTTGTTCGGGGCTTTAGCACTGATGGCCTATCCTTTAGGATAGGTCAATGTCTGATCGGTGGGGGTGTGACACCCAGCACCCCCACCGATCAGCTGTTTCTAGAGTCAGCGGTGGCTGGAACTGCTCAGTTATGGAGCTGCACAGCTCCATTGACGGAATAGTGGCTGCAGCCATGTACTGCACATCAACCCCCTTTTGACTTGAACCACTATACAGTCGACGGAGCTGTGCTATCCAGCTCCATAACTGAACAGTTGTGTGACACCCCAGGAGTCCGGTTGCCACATTGGCATTGTCTCCCTCACAGGGGGTGATGCCATGCCTAGAAGCAAGGAGGGGTCCCCTTATCCCCTTATCAGGTAACACCAGCATCCAACAGATTTCCTGGCTCCAGACCAGAAGGGGGAGCTCTAACCCGGTTTCAGGGGAGCTTCCCCTTTAAGTTGGTGCCTGGAGGCGGGGTTTAGAAAAGTTGGTTGGAGTGAGAAAAGTCAGTTGGAGACAGGAGAGCAATGAGGGAGAACCTGGGGAGGGGAGCTGTTACCAAGCTCGCCCCAGAGAAAAGCGTGGGAAACCGGACATCGGAGTCTGTAGTTGTTCGGGTACTGAAGTCCCGGCAGCTAAATCCAGAGGGCAGGAGACTGCAGGTCTCCTGACCCCACCAAACACCCGGCAGCTAAGCAGCATACTAGAGCCCGGAGCCGCCACCACGTAGCGACACCTGAAAAATGCTCAAGCTGCCTGCCATACGGGTGAGGATTTAATGATTGTTCAGGAAAGAGGGCCGCAGCATAGCTTTAGGCAGCAGGGCCAAAGAGGACAGCGCAGCCGGAAGGCCTACAGCTCCATCTGGCTAGGTGGATCCCCAAATTGCTTCTTGGCCGCCCGGATCTCCATTACCATCTCCATTGTGATCAGTGCCCAGGTCTGCTCCAGCAAACCTCAAGTAAAGGTAGAGTAAACCGCCATTCTTGTGTCGTCTGGTCATTATCTGCACCCTCAGTCCTGCACCCCAACATCCATCTAATATACTGCCCTGGGGCCTAGCTCTGCCCATGGAGAGCTGCACTCAGCTGCGTCACCAGTGGATCTGAATAGCATCAGCGGCGCCCCTATAGCTGCACACCACCGGTGGCGTCACAAAACTTTTCCCCTAAACAAACTGTCCTTGCTTTTTAATGACCGCCTAGGGCCACGGACCGGGTCACGCCGCCATGACAATCCCAAGGAACCGACTGACCCCGTGGCGAGTACTCCACGGTCCAAGGGGGCGCGTCATTTGCAGCCCACACTGGGAACACCCCCACCAATCAGACTTTGATGGCCTATCCTAAGGATAGGCCATCAATGTTAAAGTCTCAGACAACCCCTTTAATTCTAACTGATGTCTTAAGTTGATGAGAGAGTGAGCAGAAAATGTTGGCTCTTGAAACTTTGATTGCTTTATGTGATATGTAGAGGTTAGGTAAATGTTAACATAAAATTGCCAGAATATTGATGTTGCCTAGTTAGTACTCCTAACAACCAGCTTCTGTGAGAAGTACAAGATTTATGGTTATGTTATCGTTTTAAAGTGACAGATGAACGCTGTAATTGTTGTTTTGTTTTCTAATCCCTCGTCCCTTTCTTTTTTTTTTTTTTTTTTTAATTTACACCGTTATTTGCTGCCTCAATTAAAAAGAAAAACAGAAATGTTAAGCTCCCTGCCCTTTCAATACATCTGTAATGAAAAAAAATGTTAGAATATCACTAGATATTGAAAAACAATTACACACAAAAACTAATATAAAGTAAGCTTTATTAGAAGTTTGGAGCTGTAAGAATAAACAAATAAACAAGAAATTAAAGGTCTAGAGAACAATTCCCAAACAAAACCGCAGACAGCTTCTAGTATCTCATAATTAGTCAATGACAATAGAGTGAAAACTGTTATAAAATAACCAGAAAACAAGCAAAAATGCCTTTACCCCATACAACAGAAAATGTGCAAGCATGGAATTGGGATAACAGTTTACTACCACGTTCACAATTTATTCAATAGTTTTGTATGTTTATTTGAATTGTTCCTGGCACTGAGTAACCAGGGTGTGTAGTCAGTCGCCTAATTGAACTTTGACCTTTAAAGAGATTGTCCACTACTTTATTATTGATGACCTATCCTTGGGATAGATCATCAATGTCTGGTTGGGGTCCAACACCTGGCACACCTGCTGATCAGCCGATCTCGGTGGCAGTGGCCACCGGCCGGAAATGCTCAATCGTGGAGTTTCTCCATCTTCTGATAGTGTCCGTGGCTGGGTACTGCGCATCCCCCTCCTATTCAAATCAATAGAAGGCGGACGTGCAGTACCTTGCTGCTGCCAGAAGACGGAGCAGCTCCTCAATTGAGCATTTCCATCTGGCAGCCAACACCGACAACAACTGGGTGCCGGGTGTTAAACCCCGACAGGATAGGTCATCAATGTCTAATCAAAGGATAGGTAATCAGTAATAATGTAGTGGACAACCTCTTTCAGTTCCTCATA
This sequence comes from Phyllobates terribilis, assembly GCF_046119375.1. Lineage (NCBI taxonomy): Eukaryota > Metazoa > Chordata > Amphibia > Anura > Dendrobatidae > Phyllobates > Phyllobates terribilis. Next base: position 119,872,112 of record NW_027362768.1, read on the forward strand.
GAAGGATGAATTTTCCTGGTCAGATTCTCAAGTCTCGTGCCACAGAGTAGTCATTAGCAGCACTACTGAGGATGTCAGTCATAGACATGGTAATAAATTCAGATATATAGATCAATACTGATGATCATGAATAGGCTGAAGTATCGGAAAAGATCTGAGAAGTACTTGGTAGATCCAAAGTCATAAAGGTAATTGAGACGGCTTGGCCACCACCCAACATTTTTTTTTTAAAAAATGTATGAAATGTGACTAATTTTCTCATCAAGTTTTGTAACCATCTGATAGTTTTTCTATCTTTCCCTGCTTTGCTGTACACTGGTAATATTTATACTTTGACAACGTCTGGCTCTTTTTTTCTGTGCTCACCTACCTGGTTAAAGTGACGCTCCTGTAGTAGTGAGGAAGGGTGTAACCTTCCCCTGGGACTGAAGTAGTTAGAATTACATATCCCCATAGTTAGGCACTTTCTGAACTGCTATTAGGTCAAGTTACGGGGTTAATTTCAGTGGCACAGTCAGTCGAGTAAGGGGGAAACGTAGTGACAGGGATAGACATTGGGCATGTCTAGAGGTTAGATATAATTCCTTGTGGGGCTGCAGTACTTTTTATCAGCCACAAGATGCCACTGCTGGGCACAGTTGTCAGTCAGAGGCAAGACAGTTGCTAAGCAGATTGCTTAGTGGGTGGAGCCTCTGGGTGTGCTAAAAATGGCTGCAGCCGTTATTTTTGAGTCAGTTGAAGCCCTGTCAGGGATGTGACAGGAACTCTTAGATGCTGACGTCAAGGGAAATTGGCTGCTAGGGTAGACGGGGGCTCTTTACCCTCAGACAGTGAATCCGTAGTGTGAATATCTCCTCACGCAGGAGTCCCAATAGCCGGCCGGAGAAACTCAACGGAGATATTGAGGACCCAGGGCACTTATAGTCTGCAGGTGGCAGAGGAAAATAGGGCTCCAGGATAAGCCGTGAGGGATATAAAGGATCTGGGCATACTGTCGCTGGTGAGGAACCATATCTTAGGCTAAGGAATAGAAACAGAGAGATGCTTCACATAAAGAGGGCACCAGACCTGAACATGATTTTAGCACCTGTATGGGAGACGAGAACCTGTTGGGCCTTATCCAATCTACCAGACTGTAAATATTGTAATTAATCCTTTCCCCCAAGTAAAACCCCAGTTATGGTTAATAACTTTGTGTCCTCTGAAATTATTACTGCCCTGGTCCCAGAAGAGAAATGTCTGGAGACAGCCGTGACCGGATGGTGTGAAGTGAGTGAAGAATGTCACATGCACAGCCGCACATCAGAGGGAGGACACGAATTGTCTGTAAGGTGCCACAATTCGCCCACGACTACCTCGCTGGGGCACCTTACACTCTCAACAGCACACTAGGCCACCCATCTTTTTCCCTGGAAACAAACTATACGATGTCAGCCGTAGATCACAGCATGACTTTAATTGTAGCTGACTTACTGAAGCCTGCGTGGTTGAGATATCCCATCTTTCAATGAGGGCTCTGAGCAAGATGAACAACACCACCCCCCCCCACACCCACCACCACCAATGATTGCTGACAAGCTGATGATCCAAATCTACAGTGCAGAGGAAACCGGTGTATTCCAGCGCTAAGTATGCATCGTCAGCAAAATTGAACACATTTCATGCAGAAAGGTTGTGTGTCTGCTTTCAGAACACTCCCGAATGGGCCAAAATTGATTAAAGTATATTAGAAAGTAGAGATGGGCGGATCTTTTGAGATATGAATTCGCTGAATTTTCCCAAACAGTTTGATTTGAGGAGAATAAATTTGCATGAATCTCAATACAGACAAATTTGTAATTGCTTAGAAAATACAAATTGGTAGAGGATAGAGAGAACCCTGCTGAGAAGAAGAGCTTACACTTTATAGGTGAGAGAGAGGACCCCACTGAAACTTACACTCCACAGAAGAGAGGCTTTGAATCCAGGAGTCTAGTACACTGCTCAAAAAAATAAAGGGAACACTTAAACAACACGAGGCTTTGAATCCAGGAGTCTAGTACACTGCTCAAAAAAATAAAGGGAACACTTAAACAACACAATGTAACTCCAAGTCAATAACACTTCTATGAAATCTACCTGTCCAGTTATGAAGCAACACTGATTGTGAAGTAATTTCTCCTGCTGTTGTGCAAATGGAACAGACAACAGGTATAAATGTTAGGCAATTGGCAAGATACCCCCTATAAAGGAGTGCTTCTGCAGGTGGTGACCGCAGACCATTTCTCTGTTCTCATCCTTTTTGGCTGTTGATTTGGTCACTTTTTCATTTTGCCATTGCTCTCACCCCTAGAGGTACAGTAGCATGAGGCGGTGTCTACAGTACAACCCACAGAAGTTGCTCAGGTAGTGCAGTTCATCCAGGATGGCACATCAGTGCCAGCTGTGGCAAGAAGGGTAGGTGTGTCTGTCAGCACAGTGACCAGAGCATGGAACAGATACCAGGAGATGTGGAGGAAGCCATAAAAGGTCAACAAACCCATCAGCAGGACCGTTACCTCCTCCTTTGTGCAAAGAGGAACAGGAGGTGCACTGTCAGAGCCCTGCAAAATGACCTCCAGCAGGCCACAAATGTGCATGTGTCTGCACAAACGGTCAGAAACCGACTCCATGAGGGTGGTATGAGGGCCCAACGTCCACAGATGGGGGTTGTGCTCACAGCCCAATACCGTGCAGGATGCTTGGCATTTGCCACAGAACAACAAGATTGGCAAAGTCGCCACTGGTGCCCTGTGCTCTTCACAGATGAAAGCAGGTTCACACTGAGCACATGTGACAGACGTGATAGTGTCTGGAGACGCCATGGAGAGCGATCTGCTGCCTGCAACATCCTTCAGCATGACCGGTTTGGCAGTGGGTCAGTAATGGTGTGGAGTGGCATTTCTTTGGAGGGCCGCACAGCCCTCCATGTGCTCGCCAGAGGTAGCCTGACTGCCATTAGGTACCGAGATGAGATCCTCAGACCCCTTGTGAGACCATATGCTGGTGCGGTTGGCCCTGGGTTCCTCCTAATGCAGGACAATGCCAGACCTCATATGGCTGGAGTGTGTCAGCAGTTCCTGCAAGATAAAGGCATTGAAGCTATGGACTGGCCCGCCCGTTCCCCAGACCTGAATCCGATTGAGCTCATCTGGGTCATCATGTCTCGCTCCATCCACCAAAGTCTCATTGCACCACAGACTGTCCAGGAGTTGGCGGATGCTTTAGTCCAGGTCTGAGAGGAGATCCCACAGGAGACCATCCGCAAACTCACCAGGAGCATGCCCAGGCATTGTAGGGAGGTCATGCAGGCATGAGATATTGTTAGCAGTAAGGAATACTAACCTGACATTATCACAAGGACATTAAGGCTTGTGCTGACCACAGAGTACAGGCAGGAGCACAGGTCTGATGCAGAACCAGAGGGACCATAGGAGCAAAGGTTGGGATTTGGCAAAGTTTCCTAGCTAAGAACAGAAAATAAAATATGTTCTTGTAACAATTCCATCCCACAGTGTGTCTTAGGACACAGTGATTAACAACTCAGTTGTCCAGTCTAGTGCAGGGGCGTGTTGAGCTGCACTAGCTCAGCTGTCTAATGTGATGCTGGGAGGTGCTGAGCTCTCATCAGATCAGATGATTTCTGTTCCCTTACTCAGCTACTTAACTGAGCTGGCTGTCACAAATAGCTGCCATCTGTAGCTTCAGCTCAGTGTGGTTTGTTTTCTCTGTGTCTAGTACTTTGTTTTTTGATCTATCACTGCCTGAGCTTGGACCTCATTCTGACCATCTGTTTGTTTAACCCTTTTGCTCTGATCTGCTATCCTCCTGGTATTTTGACCTTGCACTGTTACCTGACGTATGCCTTTGTCTCTTCCCTCTGTTTATGATGTACCCTCCTGGCTATTGACCTTGGAGGGTACGTGAGAACTGACTCTGCGTTACAGTTATGTGAGATACTGCAAATAGTCAGAAACGCTAACCTGATGTTCAGGCAAGATCTGATTGGCCAGTGGAGACTATCCCGCATGGTTGAGTGCTAAAATCTGAAAGACCCCAGTGGGCAGCAGAAGAAAAATACTGGACCATAGGGAAAGCTTGAAATTGTCGATAAGCAGTAGAGCAGTGCTGATCCGAGGAGAATTACATCATAGATAAATGGGTGCATGGATATGGTAACTTTTATTTTTCCATTTGCTACAATGAATTATTGCAAATAATAACAAACCTATCTTGTTCCAACTTATCAATCGTATGATGTTACACATTTAATGCCACAACTTTGTACAATTCACAATGGGTTATCGAAGAGTGTGTGCGCACATGGAAATTTATGTATAATAAAAACAAAATATGGCTCATTGGAGAATACTACTGTAGAATTTAGAGCTAATGGACTATACTTAGTGTAATGGTGGCTTTATTGCACTGTGACTTCTAAATAAATGATTTATTGACTAGACAGAAGATGGAAGCTTTTCAGTCTAGCCCCACTTGCACATTCATCAGAGAAATCCTAATCTAAGCCTAATAAAACATTTCTAAAATAAATTGGCAGAAATTGCAACCTATGTACCACTTATTACTGTTAGTGGTACAATTTCCATGCTTGATAAAACAGCCTCAGAAGATAGCTGAATCTGGAAAAGGTTTGCTCACAGAATTGTCTTATTTAAATTATTATTTAAATGTAATGTTCCCAGATATTAAAATGTAATGAGCAATATGCAAATTAACAGTTCATGAAAATTAACGTCTGCTAGTTTTACTTTTAAATTGGTTTGCACACAGGAATACTTCAGTCTGATGTGTGGAATGAAAGAAGATCATGCCTCTTTTACAGCTCACCAAAAACAGACTTATTGGAATGAAATTAAACTTGGTAGCAAATCCGCTTTTAATCCTTCAATCATTTTCAATGATTTTTGTACTTCTTCAATTTTTCTAATTAAAGATGAGTGAATTTTCAGAAACTGATTTACAATTTTTTTTTATCTTTTAGCCATTACTAGAAATTCAGCTTGTATGATTACCTTCAGGGTGATGTTGGAGATGACAGTGGTCAACATTTAGTTACATTGGAGAATAAATTGTAGTCAAGTCAAGTGAGGTCATGGAGTCCGGTGACTACACTAGCCACGATGCACGTTATTAGTAGTATACTGATGATAAAACGTAGAGTTTGTCCACTACTTTTACATTGATAACCTATCCATATGATAGGTCATCAATGTCTGAGTGGCTGGTGTGCGACACCCGGCACCTCCGCCGATCTGAGGTTATCCGTGTCGGCGGCCGCTGGCCGTAAGTACTCACTTGCGAAGCTGGCCATCTACTTGTAGTGGCTGCCACAGGGTACTACACATCCGCCTCCTCTTGATTTGAATAGGAGGTTGATGTGCAGTACCAAGCCCGGGCCACTACAAGTAGACGGCCAGATTCGCAAGGAAGTACTTCTGGCCGGCAGCAGCTGAGACACAAATAACAGCTGATCGGCGGGGGAGCTGGGTGTGGGACCCCGGCTGATCAGACATTGACCTATCCCACGGAAAGGTCATCAATGTAAAAGTGGTGCACAATCTCTTTAAAGGGAAGGAGCCTTGTTGTACATGCAATATTATTTGTGTGAAGCCTGTTGTAGGGCAGGATGAGCTCAGTAGATCTTTTTGTATAGATTTAAGATGGTAGCATGACTTGCATTTAATTAGTTTATATTCCTCTTTCGATATCTAAGTGTCCAGTGGGCGGTCTTGCTTAGTGATTGACAGCTGTCAGGCATACAGCTAAGGGTGTCAGTCACTTAAAAGGAATACCTTCTAAACTTCTATGTGCATAAAGAGCAAGATTTTTTTTTTTTGTGGTTGGATCTTCAATATTCTAACACTCATTTATAAATTTCCGTACCGAGATAAAGTTAAACAATGAATGCCTGTGTACAGCTGTCACTAATGAAAGACCAGGAGCTGACTGTGTGAAATTTAAAGATTACTTGTAGTTGTGGCTGCAGGTAGTCAATTATATTAATTTATTTTTCTATACTGGGGTGCAGATTCCTCAAACAGTTTCTGCTAGAATTTTGGTACAAAATTGTTTCAAATTTTGACTTTTGCGCTACTTTTTACAATAAGCCAAGCCAGTTCAGTCTTTTTGAGGGGGGAGGTACAACTGCCAAATTCAACATGGCTTGCCCCATAATGACTGCAGTACATTTCTTGTGGTGGCATAGGTCAGCCAGAAAATGCACCAAAAGTCATTAGGCTACGCATCTTACTCCAGTGTACTGTTTATCAAGTTGTGCTGTTCCTGGCTTGTTCACTGTGTAGACACGGATAGATCATCAATATCATAAGCCCCAAACAACTTTTTAAATCGCTAAACAATGAGTAAATTAACTAAAAAGATTAAAAGATTAATCCCAACTGACCATCCAATCTATTCCAAAACGATTGCACTGCTGCAGGTTAAATCATGGCAGTCCATGGAAGAGGGATTTTCAAAAGGGGATTACTTCTGCCTTTGCTAAAATTATGTGAATATTGCTTAAAAAGATTACATTTTAATCTGTTTAATTGGATTTATTTAACCCCTTAAAGACTGGGCTATTCTGAGCCTCAGGGACGCAGAGGTTTTCTTTTCTAAAAGTCATAACTTTTTTTATATTTTCATTGCTATAGCCATATGAAGGCTTGTATTTTTTTTTTTTTCCGCGAGACAAATTCTATTTGTCGATTGCATCATTTTAGGGCTCATATAATTTATTGATTACATTTTACTTACTCTTTCTAATAAGAAATGGGGAAAAAAAACTACTTTTTTCTTTTTAAAATCATTGTGAAGCAGAAATAACATTTTGCCCCTACTCAATTTTTGACTATATTAAGTTTGTGTATTTTTTATGGTTTACTAATTTTGCATTATTAATGGACTTAAAAAAAATGTTCTGACTCACAATATGGAGATAAAATAAAAAAATGTTTGATCAACAGCTTTGAGGCCTTACATTTTGCAGAAAGATCTCTAGTATTTATTGATACCATTTTGGGGTTTGTATGACATTTTCATCATTGTATAGTCTTTACTGGGAGGTAGCATGGAAAAAAATGTTGTTGTTTTTTTTTTCTTTATGGCATTTACTATGCAGTATAGTTAACATTAACTATATTTTGTGTCAGTATGATTACTTTGATCAAGTTATTAAATATTTTTTTATGTTTTATACAGTGCATTGTGAAAGTATTTGGCCCCCTTGAACTTTTCTACCTTTTGCCACATTTCTGGCTTCAAACATAAAGATATAAAATTCTATTTTTTTGGGAAGAATCAACAAGTGGGACACAATCGTGAAGTGGAACGAAATTTATTGGATATTTTAAACTTTTTTAAAAAAATAAAAATGAAAAGTGGGGCGTGCAATATTATTCGGCCCCTTTACTTTCAGTGCAGCAAACTCACTCCAGAAGATCAGTGAGGATCTCTGAATGATCCAATGTTGTCCTAAATGACTGGTAATGATAAATAGAATCCACCTGTGTGTAATTAAGTCTCCGTATAAATGCACCTGCTCTGTGATAGTCTCAGGGTTCTGTTTCAAGTGCAGAGAGCATCATGAAGACCAAGGAACACACCAGGCAGGTCCGAGATACTGTTGTGGCGAAGTTTAAAGCCGGATTTGGATACAAAAAGATTTCCCAAGTTTTAAACATCTCAAGGAGCACTGTGCAAGCGATCATATTGAAATGGAAGGAGTATCAGACCACTGCAAATCTACCAAGACCCGGCCGTCCCTCTAAACTTTCATCTCGAACAAGGAGAAGACTGATCAGAGATGCAGCCAAAAGGCCCATGATCACTCTGGATGAACTGCAGAGATCTACAGCTGAGGTGGGAGAGTCTGTCCATAGGACAACAATCAGTCGTACACTGCACAAATCTGGCCTTTATGGAAGAGTGGCAAGAAGAAAGCCATTTCGCAAAGATATCCATAAAAAGTCTCATTTGAAGTTTGCCACAAGCCACCTGGGAGACACACCAAACATATGGAATAAGGTGCTCTGGTCAGATGAAACCAAAATCGAACTTTTTGGCCACAAAGCAAAACGATATGTTTGGCGTAAAAGCAACACAACTCATCACCCTCAAAACACCATTGCCACTGTCAAACATGGTGGTGGCAGCATCATGGTTTGGGCCTGCTTTTCTTCAGCAGGGACAGGGAAGATGGTTAAAATTGATGGGAAGATGGATGGAGCCAAATACTGGACCATTCTGGAAGAAAACCTGTTGGAGTCTGCAAAAGACCAGAAACTGGGATGGAGATTTATCTTCCAACAAGACAATGATCCCAAACATAAAGCAAAATCTACAATGGAATGGTTCAAAAATAAACGTATCCAGGTGTTAGAATGGCCAAGTCAAAGTCCAGACCTGAATCCAATCGAGAATCTGTGGAAAGAGCTGAAAACTGCTGTTCACAAACGCTCTCCATCCAACCTCACTGAGCTAGAGCTGTTTTGCAAGGAAGAATGGGCAAGAATTTCAGCCTCTCGAAGTGCAAAACTGATAGAGACATACACCAAGCGACTTGGAGCTGTTATCGCAGCAAAAGGTGATGCTACAAAGTATTAACTCAAAGGGGGCCGAATAATATTGCACGCCCCACATTTTTTAATTTGTTAAAAAAGTTTAAAATATCCAATAAATTTCATTCCACTTCACAATTGTGTCCCACTTGTTGTTGATTCTTCCCCCAAAAATTTGAATTTTATATCTTTATGTTTGAAGACAGAAATGTGACAAAAGGTAGAAAAGTTCAAGGGGGCCAAATACTTTCACAATGCACTGTATCTACCCAATTCAAAAAAAGTTGAGACTCTGAAAAAGGAAAGGAAAGCAAAAATGCAATGGAATCTGTTAGTCTTATTTTATTCCCAACAGAATATAGAACACAGATCAGAAGTTGAAAGTTAGAAATTTTTCTATTTCATTTGAAAAAAAAAAATAAATAAATAAACACGTATGTTAGAAAATGATACTGGTGATTTTCACTGTTTTGGATCGGTGTTTGGTACGTGTATCCATTTTTACCATCAGTGTGATCAAAAGTGATTTTCACAGATGGATGAATAAATAAATTACAAAGCTTCTCCTATACTTTGCAATGTTGTACACGGACAGCACACGGATGGTACACAGATGCCATCAGTGAGCTGTATGCGTTTTTCTCAGACCTATGGACTTATATTGGCACTTTTCCTCCTTGATACCGGAAAAAAAACAGACATGTCCTCGGGTCAATTAAAAACACACAGACATACTGTATGAACAGTCCTCTAGACTATATTGGGTAGATGTTGTATCCATGAAAAACACGGATAGAAAATGTACTTGCAACATAGACATCTGAATGAGGCTTTAGAATTGCCTTTTTCTTTGAAGAATTGTGTGTATTTTTTTTTTACGTGTTTGTTTTCTTGATGCTTCAGTTCTGATTGTTTTTATCCAGCACTTTTTTGGTGCTACACAGACATACTAATCATTAAGACCAGTTACTAAGGGGATAGATATGACCAGAACAAATGCGCAAATACATTTCATTAAGTAAATTGTATTATTGATCATATGTATTAAAGTTAAAGGAGGAAGGAATATTTTTAGCCCTTTAACAAACTGTGACGTGACAGTACGTCACAGATCGGGTGCAGATGCATGTATGAAGCAGGCTCAGGAGCTGAGCAGGTGTCATACACAGTAGCTAGCTCTAAACATTAGGGCATTAGTATTGAAATATATAGTAAAAATAACAAAGTAATATATAGTACACGTTTTCAAGCAATCACAGGTTCATGTCCCACAGGGAGACTAAAAAGTAATTTAAAAAAATAATAAAGATTTTAAAAGCTTATTTGGTTTGTCCATTCTGTGAAAATTGCCCAAGCCATAAACTCAGTGAAGAATAAACAAAATGGCACATATAGCTCAATTGACAGATTACTAAAATAAAAAAAAGTTATGGATCAATAGAACCGGCAGCACAAACCAATTTTTTTCAAGTTCTGAATTTTTTTTAAATTGGTAAAATAAAAAAAACAAAAATCAGATTTGGTATTGCCGCAAACATACTGACCTGTAAAACCAATTTGCCAGGTTATTTTTACACCGTAAAAACAAGAAACTATGGATCAATAATTTGTTTTTGTTTTTTCTCTATTTCACTCCTCTTAAAAAAAAATTTTTAGCTTTTATTATAAAGTAAATGGTGCTATTCAAAACTACATCTTCATACAGCAATGTTGGCTGAAACATAAGTTATGGCTTTTGGGAAGAAAAAGGAAGAAAAATTGAAAGTTCAACAATGAAAAAAAAAATGGCTGCGTTCTTAATGGGTTGAAGTTTGACTTAACAGGAAATTTCCATAGAAAATGCCCTGGGCTACATCTATTCTTGTCCCTTGCACTAGCTTTGATAAATCTTCACCACTGTGTTCCAAGTCATCATTTTTTCACTCTGGGGCTGCCTCCGGAGATGGAAAAAAATCCCCGGCATTCAACACTGGCATCCAAGTGAGATCTCCATGTATGATTAGAGAGAGTGAGCAGGCTGTAGTTTCCTTCATCCTATGGGTCTCTTCACTCCCTGCTGCAGGTAATAACTTTGAAAGTATGTTACTTGATTTCCTTGAATAGTCTTATATGTCACCTTTTCCTTGCTCTTTCCACCACTGGCACTTTCGAGTTATAGAATATAGGACTAGAAAATAACAAAATATACTGAATTTTTTTAAATAAAAAGTTAAACATATTAACACCAAAAAATATTTAATTAGAAAAATAACTATCCATTTGAAAAATAATTGCAACTTCATATCCTCTATAAACCAGCAAGTAAGTGTTTGTTTTATACAGATTGGCTTGTAAAGTTGCCATACGTAAACCCAAGGTGACAGTTTTCTGTTTTTCCCCACAGGATTTTGTTTTATTCTCCCTTCAACTTGTTCTCACTTTGTCTGCAAATTAATTCCTTTTTAGAAAGCAACAAAAGCAAATGATCCATATGCAATGGAATGTTAACGCTTATGTGGAGAATCACCATACAAGTGCAAATTATGTACTATCAGCAAGTTGAAAAATGGCTTTTCTGAGTCCTTTCAAATAGCCGGTGTCTACATTTCATGCAGATTGTTGACTCTCAATTTGAGAAACACGCAATATACACTTAATACATTGTTTTGTTTGGTGAAAGAGAAATTTAGGTAATGGCTGTGATCACAGGGAGCCTTTCAGATTCACTGAAACTATGTTGCATCTTCAGGATGCAAATGGAAGTTCTGTTGATTTTTTTAATGCCATAAAGTTAAAACCATGGGCACCCTTCCAGTCTCCTAAATATTAGGGCATCATACAGATGATGCATTAACAGTGAGCTAGAAGGTTATAAAGCAGAGTATTTTGTTGCAGCTTGTCATTTATTAACCAAATAAAAGCACTTTTTGTAGCATTATTTTTTTCTGTGAAAATGATGGACACCACAATAGAGCCCAGTTGACCTCATTATAAGTCATTGGATGGATCTGACAAAACTGTGACTTCCTTTATAAATAGAAGCCACAGAATACTTATGAACAGAGGCAAAATATGACTACTTTTGTGCGCATGGCCATATTTTTGGTCCAAATGCGATCCTAAAAAACATTCAAAAATTGATGCAATCCAGATGAAAATCAGACAAAAAAATCGCTGAATGCTCAAGTTTGATCCAATATTCAGATCTCACTCGGCCCTGCAAATGAATGAATCTGTGGAATCCATCTGACTGCACTCGGGTGACATAACCCAATTTCCACAGACTGACACAATAGAAAAGATGGAGAATTATTTTTTCTCCATCTTCTCATCTGAGAATCATATCACACTATGCTCAACTCAAGCAATGCCACTGCTGGTGTCCCTGCGTGGCTCCCATTCCTCCACCATGCAGGGATGCCGACATACTCACTGCCCTGCTGCATTGATCCCCGGTGTGTTCCTTGCCTCCTTGTTTGTGTGTGCGCATCGTACATTCCTAGTGTGCGCTCTCCCTTGCTCTTAAAGGGGCAGCACGCAATCAGTAAATGCCCTCAGCCTGTAGCTGAGAGGTATTTAGTACAATTGTGCACTTGCAAGATTGCTCCCAGCCAATAGGTGGGAGGCATCTTGTATAAAAGACTTGCTCCCCCTTAGGGAGTCACCAAGCAACACATTCAGTAATTAGATAGTGTGGTGTTCTACCAGTGTATTTGTGAGGTCCCCTGATCCTGGTGTGGCCAGTGCCTGAACCTGGGTCCCCGGTGTGACCAGTGCCTGAACCTCGTGAAACCTGGTCCCCGGTCCGTATGTGGCTGGTGCCAAAACTAGTCTTTGAATCAGTCCAGTCTGAACGTGTCCCGAATCCATGTCAGTAACCATTATGTGGCCAGAACCTAGTAGTCTGAACGGAGTCCTAGTCCTTATCAGTGTCTACAAAACCTGACCCCTGCAGTCAGCAGCTGCAGTACCGGGGACTGCCTAGGAGTAGTATCTGGCGTCTACTTGCAGCCCAGCCTGTCTCCAGCATCAGGAGCTCCAGTGAACACCAGGTAGCCCCTTAGCTTTGCCCCTTCCTAGGCAAGCCCAGCCCTGTGGCACATGGGGTCCACAAACCACGTGCGCCACCTGCGGGCGTGACGGCTCACACTGTGATCAAATTCTGATCGGAGTTTGATCATAGAGTGATTTGCATAAACAACCCGACTCTCTCAGATGAGCGAATACATGGGTGTCTGCAACCCAGACAAATAATGGTCTATATGGCTTGGCCGTCCAACATTTCATTGGAACTGAAGTTAACCCCTTCACAACCCTGGGATTTTCCGTTTTTGCAATTTAGTTTTTTGCTCCCCTTGTTCCCAGAGCCATAGCGTTTTTATTTTTTGGTCAATATGGCCATGTGAGGGCTTATTTTTTGCGGGACGAGTTGTACTTTTCAACGCCATATCCTGTACATGAAAACGGGAAAAAAATTCCAAGTGCGGTGAAATTGCAAAAAAAAAAGTGCCAAACCACAGTTTTTTTTTTGTTGTTTTTTTTTACCACGTTCACTGAATGCTAAAACTGACCTGCCATTATTATTCTCCAGGTCATTATGAGTTCGTAGACACTAAACATGTATAGGTTCTTTTTTATTTAAGTGGTGAAAAAAAATTCCACAGTTTGCTAAAAAAATAAAAAAAAAATAAAAAAATGGCGCCATTTTCCAAGTCTCGTAGCGTCTCCATTTTTCGGGATCTGGGGCTGGGTGGGGGCTTATTTTTTGCGCACCTAGCTGAACTTTTTATTGATACCATTTTGGGGTAGATCCGATGTTTTGATCGCCCGTTATTGCAATGTTGCGGCGACCAAAAAACGTAATTCTGGTGTTTACAATTTTTTTTCCTCGTTACGCCGTTTACTGATCGGATTAATTCTTTTTTTATATTGATAGATCGGGCGATTTTGAACGCGGCGATACCAAATATGTGTATGTGTTTTTTTTTTATTATTATTTTATTTTGAATGGGGCGAAAAGGGGGTGATTTAAACTTTTATATTTTTTTAATATTTGTAAAAACATTTTTTTTCACTTTTTGCTTGCTTATATAGTCTCCATAGGAGACTAGAAGCAGCACTTGTCTGATCGCCTCTGCTACATACAGATAATCCGCAGATCACCTCTGTGTAGCAGAAATGGTCCTGTGCTATGAGCGCCGACCACTAGGTGGCGCTTATAGCGATCAGCTCATGACAACCACTCGAGTCTGCTGCAGACCCAGGGATGCCATGCCCATGCATCGGTGACCCGCGATCACATGACGGGGACACCATTGGGCGGGCTAAGTGACGCGCTTCCGGCGCGCCAATGTTAAATGCCGCTGTCAGAGATTGACAGCGGCATTTAACATGTTAACAGCCATGGGTGGATCACGATTCCACCTACGGCTGTTGCGGGCTCATGTCAGCTGTACTAATCAGCTGACATGTGCCCGGTTCAGTGAGGGCTCAGCGCCGGAGCCCTCACTGAACCGGGGGTTACAGCCTTGTGCGTACAAATACGGCACAGGCTGTAAAGTGGTTAATTAATTATCTTAAATGCCAATAATGATTATGTATGTGTTTCTGGAGAGCAGGTGGGGAGAAGTTGGTGGAGACCAGCCTCATCTTTTCACTGGCCACACTTGCAACTACAGGTGCATCTCACTAAATTAGAATATCATCAAAAAGTTAATTTATTTGAGTTCTTCAATACAAAAAGTGAAACTCCTATATTATATAGTCATTACAAACAGAGTGATCTATTTCAAGTGTTTATTTCTGTTAATGTTGATGATTATGGCTTACTGCCAATGAAAACACAAAATTCATTATCTCAGTAAATTAAAATAGTTAACTAAAAACACCTGCAAAGGCTTCCTAATCATTTAAAAAGGTCCCTTAGTCTGTTTCAGTAGGCTTCACAATTATGGGGAAGACTGCTGACTTGACAGATGTCCAGAAGGCAGTCATTGACACACTCCACAAGGTCCCAGAGTCTAGAGTGTGTCAATGTGTGGGAATTTTCATTTGGAAATCAAGGTCCCAGAGTCTGGGGGAAGAGTGGAGAGGCCACTATCCAAGCTGCTTGAGGTCTAGTGTGAAGTTTCCACAATCAGTGATGGTTTGGGGAGCCATGTCATCTGCTGGTGTAAGTCCACTGTGTTTTATCAAGACCAAAGTCAGCGCAGCCGTCTACCAGGACATTTTAGAACACTTCATGCTTCCCTCTGCCGACAAGCTTTTTGGAGATGGAAATTTCATTCTCCAGTAGGACTTGGCACCTGTCCACACTGCCAAAAGTACCAATACCTGGTTTAAAACCAACAGTATCACTGTGCTTGATTGGCCAGCAAACTCGCCTGACCTTAACCCCATAGAGAATCTATGGGGTATTGTCAAGAGAAAGATGAGACACCAGACCCAACAATGCAGACGAGCTGAAGGCTGCTATCAAAGCAACCTGGGCTTCCATAACACCTCAGCAGTGCCACAGGCTGATCACCTCCATGCTACGCTGCATTGATGCAGTAATTGATGCAAAAGGAGCCCTGACAAAGTATTGAGGGCATTTACTGAACATACATTTCTGATTTTAAAAACATTTTTCAAGCTGTTATAAAGTATTCTAATTTACTGAGATAATGACTTTTGTGTTTTCATTGGCTGTAAGCCATAATCATCAACATTAACAGAAATAAACACTTGAAATAGATCACTCTGTAATGACTTTATATAATATAGAATTTTCACTTTTTGTATTGAAGAACTGAAATAAATGAACTTTTTGATGATATTCTAATTTAGTGAGATGCACCTGTATGTTTTTCTCTGAATGGCTGCAGCATTTTATTGAAAAATACAAATGTTTAGAATGCAGGCGCCATCTCTGGTCATGCTGCGTTGTCTGAGTAAGCATACATTTATCACCTAACCACAGAATGTTTTTTTTGTGACATAACTGCAACCATTTTATTATATTTAGAAGTGGTTAACTCCTCCCGGTAGTGACTACAAGCAGCCAGAATTTCTTTTTTTTTTTTACTGTGACATAAAACAGAGGAACCTATCATGGGGGGGTATATGGTGCAGTTTTCACGGTGAAGCCCTGCCCTCCACCCATCCACCTTGACGCTCTTGGTTTTGGCCTAGATGGAACGTTGCATATCTCTCACCTTAAAATTGCAAAAAAAAAATAAAAGTAAGCCTTAGATCATTAAAAAATGATTTGCTGTCTACACCTGTACACTATTTAAAAAAAAAAAAAAAAAAAAAAATCCACTGAGATATTTTCATCTATGCTTTTGATTAATGCCATTTCCTCATTATTTTCTATCTGCCCTTCCCTTCCGCCTTACATCTTTGGAAGGTGTCTGCTATTCATCCGTAATCATAAGAAGGGTTGCATTGGAAGGGAGGTATGTGACATGGTAGCTGATTTTATCAGTGAGGCTTTTATAGAAAAGCCAGGTATTTTCTTCTCCACCGCGGTGATGAATTGTTGATGACTGAGGAGGTAAGCTTCCTGAAATGCCCTGTGTGTTACTATTTCTATAGAAAGAGTGCGATGTCTGTCATCTTTCACCCTAATGAAAATGATGCAGTTTGCTTGCGATTATAGACTCCTATTGATTTCCAATTTTCACTTGGCATGTTGAAGTCCCTTGGGCTCTACTTGCTTGTAGATTCTTATCAGTCTTGCTGTAAAGAAACAGTGTGATAACTGGCACAGCATAACTGTACAATTCTTCTGTCCTACTTTCAATTTACTCCTTTATTGCAATTTCTTGACAGCAGATTTCTTCTTGGTGGTAATAGCCTCCTGTACTCTTTCTGATGATCGGGGTAAACTTTACAAAGAAGTTTTTTTTTTTTCCCATTAATATCTTAGCTGAAAAAAAAAATCAATATGATGCAGCAAATTGATAATGCTACTCAGTATCCTTATTTTTAACAGCCATGTGTTCTGTATATTGTTAGCCTCACTGAAAATGATGCAGAAGGAATTGTAACCACATGTACCTAAGGAGATGCAGAGCTAAGCGCTAGTAAATTAAATGAAAGAAATTATACAGAATATTAACTTTAAAGACAATTTGTTACAAAAGGACAATAATCCAATACTTTATTAATATTATTAATGATACAGATGGAGATTGATGTAACAGTGAGCTCGTCTGGTATCCGGGTCTTTAACCATTAAGTCTTCTTCTCTGACCCCATCAAAGTTCAACTACAAGTAAAGGGAGCTGGGTGC
The DNA here is from genome assembly GCF_046119375.1 of Phyllobates terribilis. Classification (NCBI taxonomy): domain Eukaryota; kingdom Metazoa; phylum Chordata; class Amphibia; order Anura; family Dendrobatidae; genus Phyllobates; species Phyllobates terribilis. The sequence goes on from NW_027362768.1 coordinate 119,888,966, forward strand.
TGTCACTTTGTGCTTGTGAGCTGTAGCATAAATTAGCTGGCTTGAAAACTCAATAGGCTTGTCTGTATAGTGTAAAAAGTCTTGGAAAAAATGCAAATTTTAAAAATCAACATTGTTTTAAACAATCACCATTACGAAGCTGTCTGTAAGTATGTAAGGGACACAACTGACCGATGGTTACTTCTGCGTCACCCTATACTGATGTCCTTGGGTGTGCATGTGTTTGCTAGTACTGCTGTCACTCTCAGACTGCATGCTGCCCTACCTTGGAGCAAGTTGGGACCCTTTGTTGTCATGAAGAATGAGCCAGACGTTATTAACCTGTTCATGTAGTGACCAATTTTCTTTTTTGCATTTCTGTTTTTTTTTTTTTCCTCCACTTCTTCCCAGAGCCATAACTCTTATTTTGTCCACATAGCCATATGAGGGATTTTTTTTTGAGGGACGAGTTGTACTTTTGAATGACATCATTCATTTTACCACATAGTGTGCTGGAAAAGGGGAAAAAATTCAAAGTGCGGTGAAATTGCAAAAAAACCCCCGCAATTCTCACATTTGTTTTTTGGGAATTATTTTTACGGTGTAGATTTTGTGGTAAAAATGACGATGCAATATGATGCTCCTCAATAATAAAAATTACGATGAAACCCAATATGTTCTGATTTTTTTCACCACTAAAATAATGAAAAAAAAAACTGAAGTTTGGCACCATTTTCCAAGACCCGTAACATTTTTATTTTTCAGCCGATGGAGCTGTGCGATGGCTTATTTATTGTATTGCAGAGTAAGACAATGTTTTTATTAGTACTATTTCGGGATAGATGTGACTTTTTCATCACCTGTTGCAACCTTTTTTGTGCAATTGCGGCATAAAAAAAAACGTAATTTTGGTGTTCTTGAATTTTTTTCATTTATGGTGTTAACCTGATCGGTAATTTGGTTTTATATTTTGATAGATCTGACTTTTCTGAACATAACAATACCACATATGTGTATGTTTATTTTTATTTTTTTTACTATCTTTATTTTCAATTGGGGAAAAGGGGGGTGATTTGAACTTTTTTAAGTTTTTTTTTTCTTTATATTTTTCTTCATATTTTTTTAAAATTTTCACTGTTATTGTTAGCCCCCTTATGGAACTTGAAGATGCGATCCTCTGATCGCTTGTGCCATACACAGTAATGCACAACACTGTTCAACTCAAGACAGCGTAGGGGTATTAACATTTGACAACATTTTTGCCTGTTGGCAACTAGAACCCCAAACTAAAGCCCTTAAAACTTAACTTTTATTAAAGCATATACAGTTATATGAAAAAGTTTGGGCACCCCTATTAATCTTAAGCTTAATGTTTTATAAAAATTGGTGTTTTTGCAACAGCTATTTCAGTTTGATATATGTAATAACTGTTGGACACAGTAATGTTTCTGCCTTGAAATGAGGTTTATTGTACTAACAGAAAATGTGCAATCTGCATTCAAACAAAGTTTGACAGGTGCATAAGTATGGGCACCCTTATCATTTTCTTGTTTTAAATACTCCTACCTACTTTTTACTGACTTACTAAAGCACTTTTTTTGGTTTTGTAACCTCATTGAGCTTTGAACTTCATAGCCAGGTGTATGCAATCATGAGAAAAGCTACTTAAAGTGGCCACTTGCAAGTTGTTCTCCTGTTTGAATCTCCTCTGAAGAGTGGCATCATGGCCTCCTCAAAACAACTGTCAAATGATCTGAAAACAAAGATTATTCAGCATAGTGGTTCAGGGGAAGGATGCAAAAAGCTGTCTCAGAGATTTAACCTGTCAGTTTCCACTGTGAGGAACATAGTAAGGAAATGGAAGAACACAGGGACAGTTCTTGTTAAGGCCAGAAGTGGCAGGCCAAGAAAAACATCAGAAAGGCAGAGAAGAAGAATGGTGAGATCAGTCAAGGACAATCCTCAGACCACCTCCATAGAGCTGCAGCATCAACTTGCTGCAGATGGTGTCACTGTGCATCGGTCAACTATACAAGGCACTTTGCACAAGGAGAAGCTGTATGGGAGAGTGATGCGAAAGAAGCCGTTTCTGCAAGCATGCCACAAACAGAGTCGGCTGAGGTATGCAAAAGCACATTTGGAGAAGCCAATTTCTTTTTGGAAGAAGGTCCTGTGGACTGATGAAACCAAGATTGAGTTGTTTGGTCATACAAAAAGGCGTTATGCATGGCGGCAAAAAAACACAGCATTCCAAGAAAAACACTTGCTACCCACAGTAAAATTTGGTGGAGGTTCCATCATGCTTTGGGGCTGTGTGGCCAATGCCGGCACCGGGAATCTTGTTAAAGTTGAGGGACGCATGGATTCCACTCAGTATCAGCAGATTCTTGACAATAATGTTCAATAATCAGTGACAAAGTTGAAGTTACGCAGGGGATGGATCTTTCAGCAAGACAATGATCCAAAACATCGCTCCAAATCTACTCAGGCATTCATGCAGAGGAACAATTACAATGTTCTGGAATGGCCATCCCAGTACCCAGACCTGAATATCATTGAACATCTGTGGGATCATTTGAAGAAGGCTGTCCATGCTCGGCGACCATCAAACTTAACTGAACTGGAATTGTTTTGTAAAGAGGAATGGTCAAAAATACCTTCATCCAGGATCCAGGAAATCATTAAAAGCTACAGGAAGCGACTAGAGGCTGTTATTTTTCAAAAGGAGGATCTACTAAATATTAATGTCACTTTTCTGGTGAGGTGCCCATACTTATGCACCTGTCAAATTTTGTTTGAATGCAGATTGCACATTTTCTGTTAGTACAATAAACCTCATTTCAAGGCAGAAACATTACTGTGTCCAACAGTTATTACATATATCAAACTGAAATAGCTGTTGCAAAAACACCAATTTTTATAAAACATTAAGCTTAAGATTAATAGGGGTGCCCAAACTTTTTCATATAACTGTAGCTCTTATAAGGATAGTAGATTAAAAATATTAGAGTAGGTTCAGGCAGTAGAGTAAAGTCAGATATTGTAATCTGCAATATTGCTTGTTACACAAATATGGTTATCTAACTAATTCTCATTCTCATACATTAGTGGCCGCGGACCACCTATCTAATGTTAACACTGCCTGTGCCTTATTATAAAACAACAAGATTAAAGCCTCCCCGACATGTTTTGCCTAACTGGCGTCATCAGGGGACAGAGGCTTAATGGCACCCAAAAACGCCATTCAGAGGCTTTTATCAACTCTGTTGTAGCCTTAAATCCAATGAGAGTCCTTCTAACCTGTTACCAATAGAAAGTGTAGGGGTGGAACTCTTCCACCACCTATCAATCACGTTAGCTAGTACTGTCAGTATCCTCCCTTTTTCCCATTAAAGGTGACAACTGTCAATCATGTATAGTTATTTTTTATTGGTGGAGATTTCGAAAGGTGTGTCGGCGTTCTAAAGATTATATCCACGCCTATTTCAATATACCTATCAGGTAGGCTTACCTTGAGTCCTATCAGCTAGCGAAAGACAATAAAAGTTCATTGCGCATGCATGCTGGAAAAGGGAACCAATCCCATTACGGGAACACAATAGCGTATCCGCATCTGCGCGTTGTCAGCCAATCCAGGGCTTAGACGTCAGTGCTCTTATAGCTCCAATCAAATTACGACATGTATAGCAGGTTCAATGCGGACACTAGAGACATCCATCTGCGCATGTCTCTTGACTTAGTTACCATTCGTTTAGTATGTCATTACTGCGCTTGCGTGTGGACTTAGAAAAAGAAAGAAGTGCTCCATCTACAGATATCTCAATACATTACCGTGCATGCAAATGGACTTATTTAAAGAAAAGTATTCCATCTACAGATATCTCATAGCTTAGATCCTAGTTGCTCCAATTAATTCTGTATATCTTAACTACACTTGCAAATAATTTTTGACAAAAAGAGAAAAAAAGGGAAGAAAGAAAAGGAAAAAACAGGAGTACCTAGACTGACATGATTGAGTATAGTTATCCATAGCAAGAATAATTAGGGCGAGGATACCATTTCTAGCCCCACTAGTTAACAAGAAACTCATATTAGATTAGCATAAATTAATCAAAAACAGAATAATTAAAGGAGGGGTGTATAAAATTAATAACTATCCTTATGACAGAATATTTAGAAATTTATTAGTATGGCTGACCTCTTATGATCACTATATGAAAGACACGAAGGTGAAGCCTTCATTAAGGCCTTTCTGACCCCGTGCATCTAATCTGAAGATCCATTTAGCTTCTTCCTGTTGTAAAATGTTATCCATATTTCCTTTCCTAGGTCCTAATTTAATTTGTCTAAGGCCAATAAATTGCAATTTTAATGGATCTTCAGGATGGAACATTCTCATATGACGGGATAACGGTGTGTCTACTTTAGTGTTAATACTGCTTATATGTTTGGAGATACGTCTCCTAAATTCTTGTATCGTTTTGCCTACATATATCATTGGGCAGGGGCAGATAGCTATGTACACTATTCCCTTGGTCTTACAAGCTATATTTTCTCGTATAATGTACACTCTCTGATCTGATAGATTTGTAAATTCTTTCGTATTTGGTAGATATTTGCAGAAACTACATGTGCCACAGGGCTTAGAACCTCCCATATTTGTCCTACTGGGAATAGAAAAAGAACTTCCAGACTGAAAGTGACTATGTGTGAGATAGTCACCTAGATTCTTCCCTCGTCTATAGGTGATACTGGGTCGCTCACTTATCACGTCTCTTATATCAGGGTCTGCTCTCAGAAGGGGCCAAAGTTTACGCATGATGTTATAGGTTCCAGAGATATGTTCATCATACATGCCTATTAGTCTAATAGTCTTTCCTTGATCAGATCCCTTAGGGCCCGACATTAATAGGGCATCCCTATTACTCCATTTCGCCCTATTGAAGGCTCTGTATAGAACTTTTTTTGGATATCCTCTTGAGACAAATTTATTGAACAGTTTCCTACTTTCATTGAAAAAAGCCTCATCACTCGAGCAGTTTCGTCTAGCTCTTAGGTACTGACCTACTGGAATACCAGCTTTCAGGGAGGATGGATGCCAACTCTTCCAATGGAGAAGATTGTTGGTGGCCGTAGGCTTCCTATATATATCGTATGGAGATTGCCTTCTGTATCTATGGAAATGGTCAGATCAAGAAAATTGATTCTGTTCAAACCCACTTCATGAGTAAAAAACATTCCTATTTTATTCTGATTCAAAATGGTCACAAAATCCTTGAATATTTTGATGTCCCCCTCCCATAGGATAAGCACGTCCTCAATATACCTTCCCCAAAATAAAATGTGACTAGTGAAAAAACTAAGATCTTCATTAAAAACTAAAGTGTCCTCCCACCAACCTAAAAAGAGGTTTGCAAAATTTGGTGCACAAGATGTACCCATGGCGGTGCCCCTCATCTGTTGGTAAAAGGCACCGTCAAAGGTAAAGTAATTGTGTGTGAGAATAAACAAAAGAAAAGATAGTACAAATTTATTATGTGATTGAAAGTGCTTGGCTTTAGTGGACAAGAAGTATGACACCGCTGTGAAACCTAATTCATGAGAAATGTTGCTATATAAGGCCTCAACATCAAGGCTGGTAAGTATTGTTTGTGCAGAGACAGTGACATTACGTAGTTTGGAAACCATATCCTTAGTGTCTTTGACATAGGAAGGGAGGGATTGGACAAAAGGGGAAAGTAGCTGATCGACGTACTGACTGATACCCTTGGTAAGGCAGTTATTGCCCGAGACAATTGGTCTCCCCGGTATTGGTTTAAATTAAATTAGGACCTAGGAAAGGAAATATGGATAAAATTTTACAACAGGAAGAAGCTAAATGGATCTTCAGATTAGATGCACGGGGTCAGAAAGGCCTTAATGAAGGCTTCACCTTCGTGTCTTTCATATAGTGATCATAAGAGGTCAGCCATACTAATAAATTTCTAAATATTCTGTCATAAGGATAGTTATTAATTTTATGCACCCCTCCTTTAATTATTCTTTTTTGATTAATTTATGCTAATCTAATATGAGTTTCTTGTTAACTAGTGGGGCTAGAAATGGTATCCTCGCCCTAATTATTCTTGCTATGGATAACTATACTCAATCATGTCAGTCTAGGTACTCCTGTTTTTTCCTTTTCTTTCTTCCCTTTTTTTCTCTTTTTGTCGAAAATTATTTGCAAGTGTAGTTAAGATATACTGAATTGGAGCAACTAGGATCTAAGCTATGAGATATCTGTAGATGGAGTACTTTTCTTTAAATAAGTCCATTCGCATGCGCGGTAATGTATTGAGATATCTGTAGATGGAGCACTTCTTCTTTCTTTTTCTAAGTCCACACGCAAGCGCAGTAATGACATACTAAACGAATGGTAACTAAGTCAAGAGACATGCGCAGATGGATGTCTCTAGTGTCGGCATTGAACCTGCTATACGTGTCGTAATTTGATTGGAGCTATAAGAGCACTGACGTCTAAGCCCTGGATTGGCTGACAACGCGCAGATGCGGATACGCTATTGTGTTCCCGTAATGGGATTGGTTCCCTTTTCCAGCATGCATGCGCAATGAACTTTTATTGTCTTTCGCTAGCTGATAGGACTCAAGGTAAGCCTACCTGATAGGTATATTGAAATAGGCGTGGATATAATCTTTAGAACACTGACACACCTTTTGAAATCACCAATAAAAAATAACTATATATGATTGACAGTTGTCACCCTTAATGGGAAAAGGGGAGGGTACTGACAGTACTAGCTAACGTGATTGATAGGTGGTGGAAGAGTTCCACCCCTACACTTTCTATTGGTAACAGGTTAGAAGGACTCTCATTGGATTTAAGGCTACAACAGAGTTGATAAAAGCCTCTGAATGGCGTTTTTGGGTGCCATTAAGCCTCTGTCCCCTGATGACGCCAGTTAGGCAAAACATGTCGGGGAGGCTTTAATCTTGTTGTTTTATAATAAGGCACAGGCAGTGTTAACATTAGATAGGTGGTCCGCGGCCACTAATGTATGAGAATGAGAATTAGTTAGATAACCATATTTGTGTAACAAGCAATATTGCAGATTTCTATATCTGACTTTACTCTACTGCCTGAACCTACTCTAATATTTTTAATCTACTATCCTTATAAGAGCTATATGCTTTAATAAAAGTTAAGTTTTAAGGGCTTTAGTTTGGGGTTCTAGTTGCCAACAGGCAAAATGTTGTTAAATACACAGTAATGCCACATCATCGCTGCATATACAGTTTCATCTCACTAAGTTAGAATATCATCAAAAAGTTAATTTATTTCATTTCTTCAATACAAAAAGTGAAACTCATATATTATATAAAGTCATTACAAACAGTGGTCTATTTCAAGTGTTCTTCTGTTAATGATGATAATTATGGCTTACAGCCTATGAAAATACAAAAGTCATTATCTCAGTAAATTAGAATAATTAACAGATAACACCTGCAAACGCTTCCTAAGCATTTAAAAAAGGTCCCTTAGTCTGTTTCAGTAGGCTCCACAATCATGGGGAAGACTGCTGACTTAACAGATGTCCAGAAGGCAGTCATTGACACACTAAGTAAATTGTTACATGCACGCTGCTAGGTTCAGATAGGGTGAGACGGGTTTCATGAATTCTTTGGAATTCTGGGGGAACCGTTACTCAGGGCGACCATTGGCTGCGGCTTCTTTCAGGCACATGATAGATTCAGTTGCTAACCAGACACATCTGGCAAGAGTCTTTTTCAACAGTTTAACAGTGGAATTTAATCTGAAGCAGGGTCAGTGCAATTCAGAGATATTTCAGCAACAATTTTCATTACAGTACAGTCTGAATTTCTTGAGCAACCGGCTCCACTAACAATGCAGTAGTTTTTTCACAAGGCACAGTATTACAGTCTCTTCAGTAGCATAATTCAGCATAGATTAGAACTCTTAGCAGCACACTTCTATGCATGCACAACCACAGGCTTTTCCTTCACAAGCACACAATAGTACACAGCATTCTTTATCCTGCATGGAGATGGAGGGGGGGAGAGTTTGATGAGGGAGACGATTCCTGTGACACAATTCCTTCCAGTCCTTATCTTCCTGGCCGATAATACTCTGCACTGTTAGTTCAGGGAGTTTATCTGACCTGTGTTTAGTTTCTCTTCTAATCTGAATCCTGTTCAATTGCCTTCTGTAAGATCCAGATAACACACTACCTTTCTCTTCTGCTTCAGCCAGACTACAATAACAAGTTCCCCACAATCCCCCCTGGGGCTCTGCTAAAACACTCTGTCTCCTGTGACTGTTAACCCCTCTAATTGCTGGAAGCTTCTGAAGCACAACACTTCCTGTCTCCTGTGCTTGTGGTGTTTGTAGCAGTTGCTGGATGCTTTGGAAACAATAGCACTACTTCTGCATGTCACACTCTTCCCTCCTTTTTGAATGTCGTCCTCGACATTCGTCTTAATTGGTCAATCTGACCAATTCTGAGACAGTGGTGAAAGCTTAGTAACTATATATATAAATTTGTCATTGTCAAATTGGTATAACATTTATAAATATTAATAACAACCTATTCTTACGACCTTTTTCTTGTAGGATGCCTGTAAGAAATAAACAACACAATTAAAACAATCATCATCTCTTCTGCTGGAGCTTTTCGTACTTCTTCAACCAGCTCTCCCACTAGGCCAAAATAAGTTTTTCCACCAGGTAACATTTTCCATACTGTCTCTCAGTGGTGAATAACACTCATGTGGGCTTACCTGGTCCGCAGGCTGAGATACCTGTTTTCAGTCGACATTCCTTGGCACTTGACTTGGTTCTCCAAGTGTTTCGTACGTCAGCATCACGGGCCTCCTCACTTCTCGAGTCGACATCCTCCTGGTGGGTTTTTCCTCAGATACCACGGGTTCTTTGGTTTCAGGAGTTTCTTCTGCCGCGCACATTTCTCATACTTCCTCAGATGATCTTGGAACTGACTCTGTAAATTCCTGTACTTCTTTTGAATCATCTGTTTCCACCTGGTCTGGTAATTCTGCTATTCCTAAGTGTCGATCGGTCTCTTCAGTGACCGGTGTTCGATCATAAGATCTGAATTGGACTTCATCTGTACTCCTTGGTACAAACTCTGGAGCCTCGGGACTTCGTTCACTCTCCAGAGGATGGTACATCCCTCTCCTTGTTGGTCGAAGAAATACAACGGTGTGCTCTTCTTCATCTGAACTTTCAAGGTCACTATCCACCACCGGAGCTTCAATCTTTGGTGGTCTCTTAGTCGATCTCGGTCGATGTCGGTCTGCTTCTGGGAAGTCTTGTTGTGGTGGGAGATAATCACAGGGTAGAAATAAATTCCGATGGACTATTCTGGTTTTCTTGTCCCCTCTTTCCAATTGGATTTTATTAGTGTTGAACGAGTATGTTCTGTTAACCCTTTCGCCAAGTACGCTCGGGCCGAGCTCCGAGTATCTACTGCTGCTCGGTGATATGGTTGAATCACTCCCGTGTGCATGATTAGCGACTGTTTGACAGTTTTATTACATGGGAGGAATGTCTATTTCTTACACATTCCTCACATGTAATAAAGCTGTCAAACAGTTGCAAATCATGCACACGGGAGGGATTCAAGCATATCACCGAGCAGCAGTAAATACTCGGTGCTCGGCCCGAGCATACTCAGAACAGAACATACTCACTCAACACTAGATTTTATACACTGGACTGTCATCAGCTTTCCTCTTTACAACCACATACACCTTGTCTCTCCAGTACCAACAAAGTTTTCCTGAACCTCATTTCTCACGTACGTTCTTGACAGCACCCGGCTTCCCGGTGCCAATTCTGCTCCATAACATTTGCAATCATAGTACTCCTTACTCTTGCTCTGTCCTTGCGTGACCACTTTGGACACTATGTTGTATGCCTCTGCCATCCGTTCCTTACATTTCTGAATGTACTCTGGATACGTTCTGTAAGTCTCTGACACCAGAGTATCGAACATGATGTCGATTGGCAGTCTTGGCGATCGTCCATACAATAGGAAAAACAGTGAGTAACCCGTTGCCTCGCTCTTTGTACAGTTATAGGCATGTACCACTTTTGACAGAGAACTCTTCCAGTCTTTCTTCTTATCAACTCTTAAAGTGTGCAACATCGACAATAATATCTGGTTAAAACGTTCCACTAGTCCATTACCCTCTGGGTGATAGGGCGTTGTGTGGGATCTCTGAATTCTACAGTACTTTCCTAGCTTGGCAAAGAGCGGGTTTTCAAATTCTGTTGCTTTGTTGTGGTGTAACCTCGTAGGGAAACCAAACCTCAAAGCAAAATCATTGAAGATCTTCTCTGCCGCTGTTCGACTAGCTTTATTGGTGGTGGCATATGCTTGGGCAAATCAAGTAAAATGGTCCATCACCACCAATATGTTTTCGTAACCACCCTTGCACGTCTCGAGATGTAGAAAGTCTATTGAGACCATCTCAAATGGTTACGTAGTTTGGATGTTGCCCATAGGTGCCCGGGTTGATGTGTTGGAACTTTTATCTTTCGAACACCCACACTCAGTGGTCACGTACCTCTCAACTCAATATCTCTCTGCATGTATGGCCAGAATAAACATTCACAGATTACCGTCTTCACTGAGGTAGAGCTTTGTCCATTGTTCAACTAAAACAGATACTGCTGTTGACTCATTATCTCTCTCCTGTTTACTTGGAAACCATTTTTGGTCCACATAAAGTAGTTTTCTACCAATTATCTGATCTTCCCGTTGTAATCTATGGATTTTTCCTTTTGGTAGTTGTTGAATGGACAGGGGGTGATCTTGTTCTCTTGCTTTTATGGTGGTTTCCATCGTCAACAGACACCACAATAGTGTGTCTTCCTCTTGATAATCTTGTACTGCTTGGGTAGTGCTCTCAATTGCTTCCAGACTGACTTCCTCCGAGCATTATTGCATGAACTCCTCAGGCTCTAGTTGCATTTTCAACAATCAGTCAGCATTCGCATTGCATTTTCCTGGCCTGCACTTGATGCTGAAATTGAAGTCAGCTAGTTCAGCGACCCATCTCTGACCCGTTGCATTCAGTTTGGCTGTAGTGAGGACATAGGTCAACGGGTTGTTGTCAGTATATACCTCAAACTCTTTGCTGTAGTAGAGATAATCTCTAAATCATTCACAGATAGCCCATTTCAATGCCAGGAACTCCAATTTTCCGGAATATAGATGGTAATTCTTCTTGATGTCTGTCAACGTTCTAGAACTATAACCAATGACTCTCAATTTTCCAACCTGATGTTGATACAGGGCAGCTCCCAGTCCAATTTGAGAAGCGTCACAATGAAGAACAAATGGTAAGTTGAAATTGGGATATCCAAAGATGGGTGGTTTTACTAGGCAGTTTACTAGTTTTTACAATATCTCCTGGTGATCTGCTGTCCAGAGAATGGGCTGTTGGGACGACATGGTGTTTTCTTTCAAGCCCGGTCCTACCCACGTTCTTCTTTTTCTCCGTGGGTGTTGTTGACTCTGTCATGCCACCCAAGAGGAGGTGTAGTGGGGCAGCAATCCTGGAGAAGTTCCAAACGTAAATACGATAGTAGGAGAGGAATCTTAAGATCTGCCTCAACTCCCCGACAGTAGAGGGCCCGCTTGTCTATTAAGGCCAGTACCGGAGCCATTTCTGCTGGGTCCATGGTATATCCTTTGCCAGACCCAATTTTCCCTAGAAATCGGATTTGCCTTTTGAACAGTTCACACTTCTTTGGAGTCAACTTAACTCCATGTTGTTGATACCGCTGTAATACGGTCCTCACGTGTTCAACATGCTCCCGGAAGGTTTTGCTGTGTACCACATTGTCATCCAAGTACGGCTGGCAGATATCGTCCCTCAGTCCTTCCAAACGGGTCTCCATGCTCCTCTGAAATTCTGCTGGAGCTGAACTGAGCCCAAACGGTATGTGGATCCACTCATATAACCCCCACGGTGTGATGAATGCTGTCAACTGGACTCTTCAACAAACCCTTGATGGTATGCTTTACCCTGATCGAGGACAGAGAACCAGGTACTTCTTGATAGGCTATCTAGCATATCTTGAATCTTTGATATCGGGTGCCGATCAGGTACTGATTTTCGGTTAAGTTCCCGGTAATTACAGCAGAGTCTCAACGTACCGTCCTTCTTCCTAACACATACAATAGGAGAGGAATAAGATGACTTTGACTTTTGGACACAACCTCTGTTGATTAGATCTCGTAAATACTCTTTCACTTCACGGTGTAATGGTTTCGGCGCAGACATTTAACTTCTGTTTACTGGGGTCGTGTCTTTCAAATTGATTTTCAATTGCAACGATGGTATACAGCCTATATCAGAGTCATCTTTAGAGAATGCATGACACTCTTCTTTCAGCATCTGTTTTGCTTTATCTTCAGCACACAAGTGTTACAGGGATACTGGGGGATCCCAGGACCCTGATTTTGGGTCATGCAATTTCCTCCTCTGGGCAACTCCTGTTCCTTTGTGGAGAGACTGAATTCACGGTAGACCCCTGGGCGGGTCTCACACTTGCTGGATATACCGTTTTAACAGTTTCAATGTGACCTAACAGTCTTTGGATCCAGTCTAATTTCATGTTTCGTAGTATTCATCACCTGTACTGTCAATCGAGCAAATCCACCAGTAGAAATCGTAAGCACAGTTTCACCTTGAACTAGGCCTTCTGGAAGTTCTGAGGAGTCTTTTGACGCGAACAGTATTTTCTGGACTTTTCTTCCCGGTTCTATCTGGACTCCACACCTCACCCCCACCATTTGGTTTGCAGGGATAATGATTGGGCGCCAGCCTACCTTGACTTTTTAAGTCCATTGTATTCTGTGCTTTCTTTACTCCATGAATTACATTTTCCACCATGGCGTTGGGTATGGCAAGTGATGTGGCAATTGCATCCACCACCAGCGTCCCTGACTTCTGTTTCGTGATGACCTCACTGATTACATTATAACCCAGGATAGGTTCCTCTGCCTCGTTCTGATCACTAGTCACGAGAAAAAAAAACAAAAGCTGAATGGTGTTGCAGTGCTTCTGGCCCTCAGTTGGAAAGTCACTTCCACCCAGTCAATGAAAGGGATTTCGTTCTGGTTGACAGCTTTGCCGTGGAGTTCCACTGGTCCGAAGAGTTCTTTTTGCTACCGAAGGCAGGTTTGTGGCAGGTTGTGCCTTCTCCATTCTTCATTTAAAAGGCTCGCTTGGGCTCCTGTGTCCCACAGTGCTTTTACCAGAAGTCCATCTAGCTGGCACTGTATAAAGCACCTTTCACCGATTAGGCTGAGGCTATCTTTACTGACCGAGGAATCCTCCTCCCAGGAGTACATCGTTTGGCCTCCGCACTGGGCATTAAGTAACTGATGCCCCTGTCTCTCTTGCAGCTGTTGTAGATGGGAACACACTTGGGGATAGTACTGACACAGCTGTTTTACCTCATGTGCCATTCTGGAGTTTGGTGAGATTTGGATTTGCTTCTGGGGCCTCCTCCGTGTCGCGGTTACCAGTCGCCCTGCACTGGCAACCTCCTGTCTTTTAACCCCAAACGACTGTGACCATTGGCATAATGTCCTTCCTCGCCACATCTTAGGCAGTGGACACACACCGTACTATGATTTGATGAACGGCGCGCTTCACAAGCCGAGTCTCTTCTGTTTTGGAACCCACTACTGAGTCTGAGGGATACAGGTTCTGGCCTGGAACGAATCAACTTTTTCACCTCAATTAACTCGGCTCGCAGTTCTCCTATTACTTCCTTCCAGTCAGCGCTGGCGGTCCTCTTTTGTTGGTGATTTAAGGTTCCCTATCAGAGGTGGCACTGGAGGGTCTCCATGATGATCTTCGGACTGGCCACCGGGGGTTTCCAACTTCAGCTGACTCATTTTGGTGATTTTAGGAGCAGAGCCTTTCTTTAACTTCACTTCGCTCTCTGACTCCAAATTGGCTGCCTCATTCATTTCTTTCAATTAGGACTTCGTCCAGAATGCCAGGATCTTCTAGGTACTGCTTCAGCTGCAACTTGATGTCTTTGCTGATTAACCCCTGTTCCCAAAGATCTCAAGAACTTCTGGACTACAACCCCTGGCAAAAATTATGGAATCACCAGGCTCGGAGGATGTTCATTCAGTTGTTTAATGTTGAAAAAAAGCAGATCACAGACATGGCACAAAATTAAAGTCATTTCAAATGCTAACTTTAGGGCTTTAAGAAACACTAAAAGAAATCAAGATTAAAAATGTGGTACTCAGTAAGGGTAAAAGTAAAAGGAGCCCCGTCCAAGAATTGAGTGCATTTACTGAACATACCTTTCAGTAGGCCACCATTTCTAATTTTAAAAACATTTTTCAAGCTGGTATAAAGTATTCTAATTTACTGAGATAATGACTTTTTTGTTTTCATTGGCTGTTAGCCAATCATCAACATTAAAAGAAATACTTGAAATAGATCACGCTGTTTGTAACGACTCTCTATATAGTATGAGTTTCATTTTTTGTATTGAAGAACTGAAATAAATTAACTTTGATGATATTCTAATTTAGTGAGATGCACCTGCAGCAGAAATTATGATCTCCTTTGAAGAACGGCCACAGGCAGGATTTCAAAGGAGCTCTGTAATGACAGGTAAATCTTCAGCTGTTATCCAAATGATAGGACAAGCCACATTGTTAGTCACATAGTCCATGCTGTCTTTCACTCTCTGCTCTGTTAACAACCTTGCTCTTAAAATATACTAGTGAGCAAGTAAGACTTAATCCCTTCTCCCCATTCCAAACACCTGCACACAAGGCTGAGTGTGTATGTGTATGATGGGGAGCTCACAAACATTTGTTCAAAATGTATCTAATCCATCAACCAATTAGGCCTGGAAATGATAACCAGGAGTGTTAAACTAAACAAATGATCGTAAAACTAATTTTAAATAATATAAGAAAATCTTTTATCGACCTATTAAAACCATAAAAGTTATTTTAGCAGGGATATAATGTGGAAAAAAAAAACAATCCTGATGAATACATACAGAGTAGTGTTAATACAATAAGAGATCATATGTTTAAACAGTGGAAAGATGATCTATAGATCAAAATACCATATAACCCTCATAATTATGTAGAGATATTGGAGTTCCTCTTTTTAAGATATAGTGAGCTGTACTAATATACACAGTTGTTATTACATATGTATAAACTGAATGCTCTTAAGTCGATGCAGTGAATCAGATAATGTTAGGGACTTCTTTTTCTCTTTAGGAGGTATTCATATTTATACAGTGAGCAGTAATGGATAATATATCCCAAAGCATATGCCAAACGATGGCGGTAATATCTTACATGTATCACCAGGTTACCACCTGATGCGCGTTTTGCTTTTTTTCTTCAGAAGGGGTTCTTGGGTATCTAATGTATATAGTGAGCCTTATGGTCTAAGAGAAAAGTTGGCTAAACCTACTGATTTTGGCGGCATCCGTCCACCATCTAATGTGTAAGGGGTATTTCTGTCTGTTATGGATCCGGGTGGTGGAACCTCTGTGCTGCGGTGCAAGGAGGGACCCATTGGGGCTTAACTAGGTATCAACTCGGAGCGACCAAGGTCGTACGGCGGCTCAATCGACTCTGTGACCAGGGAGGGTCCGAGCAGAGGGACCAGGTGCTACTCTGGGGATGACCTTGTAAGGGAGCAGGTGACTCCTACGGTACAGATGGCAGGGACTGACCAATATTGCGGATGGGCACAGCAAGCAGGCTGACAAGTGATCCGGGTAGATGGACTGGCAGACACGGCAGGCGACAGCCTCTAGGTAGGCGGTCAGGTTGTCACGGCATGTGACAGGCAGGAGCCTCTAGGTAGGCTGTCAGGTGGTCACGGCAGGTGACAAGCAGGAGCCTCTAGGTAGGCTGTCAGGTGGTCACGGCAGGTGACAGGCAGGAGCCTCTAGGTAGGCTGTCAGGTGGTCACGGCAGGTGACAGGCAGGAGCCTCTAGGTAGGCTGTCAGGTGGTCATGGAAGGTGACAGGCAGGAGACTCTAGGTAGGCTGTCAGGTGGTCACGGCAGGTGACAGGCAGGAGCCTCTAGGTAGGCTGTCAGGTGGTCATGGAAGGTGACAGCCAGGAGACTCTAGGTAGGATGTCAGGTGGTCACGGCAGGTGACAGGCAGGAGCCTCTAGGTAGGCTGTCAGGTGGTCACGGCAGGTGACAGGCAGGAGCCTCTAGGTAGGCTGTCAGGTGGTCACAGCAGGTGACAGGCAGGAGACTCTAGGTAGGCTGTCAGGTGGTCACGGCAAGTGACAGGCAGGAGCCTCTAGGTAAGGAGGCGGGCAGAGCCCATAGACAGACTGGCGGACTGAACGGAAGACAGACTGTTGGGCTGGAGAGTAGTTAGGCTGGCGGACTGGACAGGTAGTCAGGCTAGCAGCGGGACCTGAGGGCTGAAGCAGAGGTAAGTACACTATGCAACAACTATTGCTCGGGCACCTCCATTTTGGAGTAGGTGCCTTATATATGGGAGGACCTCCGGCAATTGGCCGGGGACTCCTTAGGACAGCACGCGCGGCCCCTTTAAGAGGGAGGGAGTGCGCGCGCCCTAAGAACAGTGCCCGGTAAGCTGCGCGTGCCGGCAGCATCAGGAAGAGGAGCGCTGGAGGACGCCGGGCGGAGAGCGCGGCGGTTAGAGGGACGGCGTCTCTGCCTGGCAGAGGGCAGAGATGCCGATGCAACACTGTCTCTCCTCACCTGTTGACAAGAGGAAAGATACTGTATGGGTCATAAAGTTTGAATTTAAATGCCTGGCTGTTTTTGTTCCTTTTGCAGACAGGATCAGGTTTAGATAGTGGCCCTGGGCAAAATTAAAAATAGGGCACCAAAACACACCATGTTTCACCATCGCACAGAAATATTTAGGATGCATTTACACTGCTGATTTCAGATCATTAAATAAGTGCCAATAAACTCTATACATGTCGTTCTTCACACATTTACCTGCCTGTTTACACAAGCCAACAATGATAAGAATAGAATGATCACTAAATATGATCATTCTGTCCCAATACATTTTCTGATTGAGCACCGTACAAATAAGTGCTTTTCTCGTACATCCGACTGCTGTACGGTTTACACCCCAAACAATTTGGAACAAGTATTCCTATAAACACTTGTCTGTGCTGATGGCATTTTTACATGTGGATGTTGTACCCTTTTTCCCTGGCAACCTGAGGAAAACTATGTATCATTGGGTGCCTAAGGGTAAAAATAGGTTGACTCCATTTAAAACTGGATGAGTTGAGATGTCTGTGATGCCTGTGAGGAGGGGGAAAATATCTACAGCGTAAAACCATCCATGAAAAAGGAAAATTAATCTAACTGGGGTGGTGTTCCTCTTTTACAGACCTTAAAACAGCCACAGCTATTGCTTCTGTGAAGCTACACACTCTATGGTAGACGCACAAGGAGAGCGTAGAGACCAAGGTAGATGCCAGAATAATTTGAGCTGTACAGCCTAGAGTACGGACTTCAGACAGATAACTAACTTCTAGCAACTCCATTCTTGTCTCACCCGAGAGGACATTTCAGGCTCTCTCCGTTTCAATTCCTCCTGTCTCTTGCATAGTGAAGGACCTTTGGATGCATGACCATGATGTCATCATTGGTCCTTTTAGCCTCAGAAGCTATACTGATAATGCATGGCTGGAATTATCAGTGTAATTACTAGCTTGTAAATGCAGATGACCACCTGATTGACCAACCCACCAAGCCTGCAGCACTGTATGGTCCTGTTGGAGGTGAAATTGCCAATCTTTGTTGGAGAATAAGCAACTGCTTAAGTTGTCTGGCAGTAACTGTCTTTGCTCCCATTTAAAACACAAGAAGCCCTGACCAAGCCAGCTTTACTCAATCAGAACTCGTACATCAGACACTGTGAAAGACTATTATGCTCTATACTTACGCTCCCTGAAGAAGGTTGACGAAACGCGTGGTGGGTCGTTTTGTTGGTTACCCTCTCCATTTCACCAGATAATGAACAGTATGGCTAATATTGCCCGTTTGATTATACTTTGGGAGGTTTTGGTTCTGATCGATTGAAATGAGCTATTTTTACCAATCATAGAATCATAGAATCATAGAATGGTAGAGTTGGAAGGGACCTCCTGGGTCATCTGGTCCAACCCCCTGCTCAAAGCAGGATTCACTAAATCATCTCAGACAGATGTCTGTCCAGCCTCTGTTTGAAGACGTCCATTGAAGGGGAACTCACCACCTCTCGTGGCAGCCTGTTCCACTCATTAATCACCCTAACTGTCAAAAAGTTTTTTCTAATATCTAATCTAATCATATCTTTACATTACACATTGTGTGCAATCTTACCTTTGGTTCAATATAGCCACTCTGCTCAGTTCACATACCTTATATATATTATTGTTATACTTAGCATCATTTTCTCTTTGGTGTTTGTGATCCATTTATGTATTGACGGTACCCGCCATTGTTTATGAAGCTACTTTTTTTTTTTATTCTGTTTTTATCATGACTTTTTTCAATAAAAGTTCATTTTTATGATCTAATATACTCACCTCTTTTCTTTGGAGTAACTTCCTGTAAGAAAGTCGTTGTTATCTATATTTACGGGAAGTTTGACGAGATGCCTCCACAGTGTCTTACCTAGTCTACCATCCAAACTTCCTAATAAATAAATAAATAAAGTTTTAATGAGTTTTAAATAAATCAAACTTATTAAGAAATCATGGCACTATATAAAAAACATTATTCCTGTTTTACTATCTATTCATAATATCAATTGTATTACCTTTTACAAGTACATGCTGCGTGGGATCCATCTGACTTCTGCATTTATATCCTACCGTTTGATACATTAAGCTTCCTTATCATTCTTACAATTATCTGGATTTTTTCCCCTCAAATAGGAGCCAGTAAATGAATATATCAAGATATAAGTAATCTGGGATGTCAGCGTTATATACAGTACAAGTTACGTCCCTCCACTCTGACAAGCAATGAGCGTATGTATAGTAACATTCATTTCACTGCTATATGCATATGTCTTCTTATGGCAGTTAGTTTATTCTGGACACTAGAGCTGCAAATGAAACATACATACTTAAAGGCTATTTTGGAACTGTTACCATAGAAACGTATAAATGCTTCTTTGTGTACTACATATAACCAGGGACTCATTAGGGTATGAAGTTATGAGCCGGGCGGATGCTGATACTGTGCAGCCACATCTTAGCCAGTCAGAGTCTTAAACCTGTCACATCAGATATCGAATTGTCAGTGTTCTTTGGTTTGCATGGATGTACGAAGGAGAGGAGTTCAGTCTCAGACTTAAATTACTTTACAACAGCTGTTTTAGTAAGGTTTTTCTTCTAACTGGTGCCACTCAGCATCTTCATCTGCAGTTAAAGAACTTTTTTCTTGGCTTTTATTTTTAGGTAATTTAGGCATGACATTATGTAGAAGTCCCTCCATGCAGACAGGGGAAACCATTCTTCCGTCCCATCACTCAAACATTACTTGTGACCACCATTGCCATATGGTACTATGCAAAAGTTTTAGTTCAGTATGGAAACATTATTCAAATAAAAAATGCTTTAAAAAAATAGACATTTAAGAGTTTATTTTTACCAATTTTAACAAAATGCAAATAGAATTGACAAAGGGAAAATCTAAATCACACTAATATTTTGTGTGACCTGCCTTTGCCTTCAAACGATCATTTGTGTAGCATCATTAGGAGTGTAAGGAGATGACCAGCTGCCATGTTCCCCCTGAAGACATCAATGCTGCTGTGGTATAGAATGTGAATAATGTTTTGTTCCTGATATGTTTCCTTGTGGGCTGTAGTATTAACAAACGGCCACAAGATGCCACTGTTTAGAATGTAGGTGAAAGGTGAAATTTGGCAGTAGCATAGCATGCATTTATGATAGTGTGAGAGTTAACTATGTGTGAGGACAGCCCATAGTGGGTGGGCACTTTAGAAATCTCTGGATAGTTTCCAGAAGCAGGAAGAGAGTTCACTCAGTAGTGTATAGTACCTCAGAGTATTGACAGGTTCTATTTCTAGCTGCAAGGGTAGACATGGGCTTAGTACCCCAGACAGTGGATCATCAAACAAGAGAATCCCTCCACAAGAGTCCCCTTATCTGGCCTGGAAACCTCAAGACAGTCGTCGAGGATCTAGGGGCCCATTCTGTCTGCAGTACTGCAGAAAAAGTTAGGACTCAAGGCTAGTATGTAAAGAGATCTAAGATCCAGTTATACTGTGACTGGTGAGGAAAATTCTCTAGGGCTAGAGAACAGAGCAACAGAGATGCTTCACCTAAATTGAGAACAAGGGCTGAAGTTGTATCTAGTGCCTGTGGGAAAGATGACAACCCGTTGGGCCTTATCCTTTATATCTGCCTGTAAATATTGTAAATACTGCCAGTTCCAGTTAGTGTTACGAACTTTGTGTTCTCTGAATTCATTGCTGCCCTGGTTCCAGAAGAGAAATCCCTGGAAACTGAAGAGACCGGCTGGTTAGAAGTAAGTGGAACACACCACATACACTGCAGCACATCAGAGGGAGGACACACTTTGTCTGTAGGGTGCCAGAGTGAGTATGTGCTACAACTCGCCCACGACTACCTCGCTGAGGTACCTTACAGGAGGACAGTTTGAGAATGTCCTCTAGAGAATGTTTGCTACGAGAAGTTCATGGGGCTCACTGGGTGAGGTGGATTCTCTAATCCCAAGGTCCAGGTGCGCACATGGGCCACGGGCTTCGATGCAGCAAGAAACTCAAGGCAAGAAGAGCACGTTGGGAAACCCCAAGCAAAAAGAGGACATCATTTAACTGCAGGGATGTCAAGAAACCGCAAACAAGCAGAGGACGTCAGGAAACCGCAAACATAATGTTAGCAAAGGAACACCAAGATCCTTTGCCATTCTGGCATCATTCAAATTTGTTGATCAACTACAATCAATAAAGGCCTCAAGCCTCAAACAGGTTTCAATGTAAGTGATGCACCCCCAGGGCCGGGGGGTACTCGGCGGCTGGGCCTCTGGCTGCTTGTAGGGGATATCACGGTGGCTGGCCCGGTCCGTGGCCCAGGGCGGTCACTCAAGAAAGGGGGAAATATTTATAAGGGATTTGTTGTGACCCCACCTGTAGTGTCTAGTGAGGATCACCAGCGCTGGAACAGTCCTCTGAGGCAGGTGGTAGGGCATCTTGTGATGGAACTTCTCCCCACAGGTGGAGCAGGCCTCAGGGCAGTGTAGAGGTGTAGAAAGATGGTGGAAACAGGAGAGAGACGGCAGGACAGTCACGGAGGAAGGATGGACACTCACACAGGGGTAAGCTTCAGTACCTTTACTGGTGATGCTGCAGTCACGGTCCAGGGTACTCCAGGTGAAGAGCGCAATTCTGGACTCTCCCCAGTGAGCGAGTGAAAGGCCTCCTGATCTGTGTCTTTTACTCTCTAGGCTTCTGGCCTGCCTGGAGCTTGGCCTGGCTTGCTTACTGCTTCCTTCTTGTACCTACTGACCTGGCGGTAGGGTTTTCTCCTGGTTCCCACTATTCCTGGTCACTGGAGCCTTAGTGGTACCTAACCCTGTTGCTGTGGTCAGCAGTTGGTTAACCTGGGACTTGTAGTTCTCCAGGGATTCCGGTTGTTCCTACTGGTCATAAAGATCCCTGTAGGCGCGGACCCGGTGTCCGGTATATGGTTCGGGGTGAGCCTGTTATGCTCCTCTGCCCCCTATGCATTTCTCTTTCTTCTCAGTCTGCAGACTCTCTCATGCACACTCCCTGAGCCGACTCTCGGAGTTCTGTCCCTGTCTGTGCCTGACAGGAACTCTCATTTGCCTTCTAGCCCGCTCCAGGCTCTCACTGGCCAGACTAGCCCGCAGCTTGGGCCTAGCCTGGCCTTCAGCCACACAGACTTCAGCTTGTCTGGAGCTGCAGCATGGTGTCACACTGTCTACTTTCCACTGACTGACTTCCTGAACTCCACCCCCCAGTATTTATATACCTGACAGGGCTCCATCTAGTGGACTTGGGTGGAGGTGTCTGTATGTATTGAGGCCACTGGGGAGAATTCCATCCATGCACCCCTCTGGGATCTGTGGCACCAGTGTGCAGCAGGGCGCCACATAAGATACACAAATAAGGAACAGTAAGTAGGAAAATATCTGTGTGCCTAGGTGAGCATTCTTTCATTCCCAGATCAACTTAGGTGCTGACATTTTATATCACAGTTATCTTGGGCAGGCATGTATCTAGTGACTAGCTTCTTCCTTTATTGTTAATGACCCTGAGTCACCCCAATCTACATGGGTACCTCAGTAAGTTTAGTAAGCGCACAAGTCTTGGGTGGAGGTTGAGAATCCTACAACCGCCTATCAAAATTGATCGCACAGATATGGATGAGTCAAGGGAGTCAGAAGGAGTGAACTGTGCTAGCATGTTCTTGAGATAGTCGGAAAGTCTAGTATGAAACCATTGGTTAACGACCTGGTCATTCTACAGTGAATCTCTAGCCCAGTGATGAAACTCAATGCATTATTCCTCAGCAGTATGCATTGTAAATAGTTTTGATCATCTCTACTGAACACAGTATAATAAAATGGCTTTTACACAGACTTCCATTAAAACTCTCCCCGTAGACTTACTATTGAAAAGAGACTTTAGAATGAATCTAACATAGAAATGAATTATTTAAAGTGTATGTATATTTAGTTCTTTTTAGGCAGTCAAAAATTAAGTCTTTTTTTTTTTTTTTAGAGGAAACTGCTTCAGGAATGCACCTGATTTGAGGTATTTGCACATGTCTTTTTCAGAGCAACGCAAATGTGCCCCATCAAATGAATATAATGCACAGCAATGTCAAAACGACATGGTTGTGCCCATATTCCGATTTATGTCATTTCTTTAACTGTTTCGGGTTTGGAAACCTTGAAGCGGTTAAAAGAAGTAACATGTTCATTGTTTGGGTGGTTTCCGCTAGAAAGCCACTCTCTCCATATAACTGAAAGTATAGAGTAAACAACATCAGTGATGGAGCCACTGCGAGAATGAAGGCAAAACTGACATTGAAACTGCTTCAGGTAAACAACTGCCAACATCTTCCTTAGGTGATTTGCCTGTGGAAACTTGGCTGGTGTGCCGGTATGCAAAAGGCACAAAGCACACATAGCCTTAGAAATTTTTCTGAGTTTTTCGATTCTTGTAGCTTTTGTTGCAACTGCTTTATTGGACAGTGCTTAGTTTGGAGCAGATGCCAACAGGAGCCGCTTTGATATACACTGTCTTTTTATCTAACATGCATTTAAAAAAATCTGACCCTCGGAAGACTGAATAATAGTGATGGGTGAGCACTAAAATGCTCGGGTGCTCGTTGCTTGGGTCGAGCACATTGGAATACTCGGGTTCTCAACCCGAGCAGCGAGCCCACTGTAAGTCTATGGGAAACTCGAGCATTTTTCAGGTGGCTCCAACCGGCAGTATGCAGAGGGCCTAAAAATTGCCCAAATCGATGGGAACAGTGCTCAAATGACATGGGAACAGCATGGGGAAGACTCCCAGGTCACTGCTGTGAACAACATTGTCAGAGGTATTAAGCCACTTTTACGGACTCACAATAAAACATACAAAAACTAAACCAAAATGGATTTTCCTGGAAATATGTTAAGGAACATCCTTTCCAGGGTAATGACTTGTATATAAGGCAAAATAAATAACCCCCAAAAAAATAATCCTCCACACCTTGGGTTATGTTCACACATAGCGTTTTTGATGCGTTTTTGCACTGCTTTCAACCGTGACAAATGCATTCACCGGGAAATGTCATTTTAACATTTTACAACCTTATCTGTCCATGTGGTGTGAGACATGATCAGACACATCCTGTTTCATTTATGAAGGAGGGACTCTGAAAGTCACAAAGCCTATTTTTATAGGGCCATCAGGCGGCCTTTACTATTCTTAAAGGGCCAGCAGTTGGCCCTCACTATTCTTAGAGAGCCATCAGCCGGCTATGCTTTGTTGTTCCCATTACTAAACAGTGGGTCTCCTATACTGTTATTGCGTATGCAGTGAGTGGCAGGGCTGCCCAAAATTTGGACACACCCCAAAACCCCTTTGAAAATTTGGATGCACTCCAATACCCCTTTGAAGAGACTTAGAGGAGGTCCTCCTGAAAACAATGTTCCCATTATTAGGAAGTGGGTCTCCCATACTGTTTGCCTATGCAGTGAATTCAAGGGCTGCCAAAAAATTGGACCTACTCCAATGCCCCTTGGAAGAGATGTAGAGGAGGGCCTCCTGAAAAAAAATGTTCCCATTATTAGGAAGTGGGTCTCCCATACTGTTTGCCTATGCTGTGAATGCAAGTATTGCCAAAAATGCACTTCAATGCCCCTTGGAAGAGACGTAGAGGGCCTTATGAAAAAATGTTCCCTTTATTAGGAAGTGGGTCTCCCATAGTGTTGCCTATGCAGTGAATGCAAGGGCTTTCAAAAATTAGGAGGCACTCCAATGCACCTTGGAAAAGACGTGGAGGAGGGCCTCATAAAAAAAGTTCCCATTAGAAAGGAGCGGGTTTCCTATACTTGTAATGCCCATGCACTAAGTGTATGGGCTGACAAACATTTACCCTTGGGGGGTATACATGAACACACGGTATAAATTTTTTTTTTTACGGGCATCATAAACACTCTTTAAACAAATTATGTGGGTGTTGCATCACGAACCACGGTCATCCTGGTAATATGGTGGTGGAGGATGAGGAGAAGGAGGAGGAGAAGAGCAAATAGCCAAAATCAGGAAGTGTATATGTGGCACCCCAGGGGTCTGGTTTCCACAGTAACAGCAATGTTATGTCTGAGAGCAGGTGGGAGGTCTCTTGGTCAGGGATCCTATGCATGCCACACCTCCTGCCCAGTCTTGGGAGGGGAAGAACTTCCCCTATATAAACCTAGGGCTGAGGCAGGGTTAGTGAGTAGAGAAGAAGTAGAGACAGAGAAGAGAAGCAAATCTAGGAAAAGAACATCAGGAGCTCTGTGGGAGCAGTGCTATAAGGAGTCAGGGGCTGGCAGCTGCAGAGCTCGCCCTGACTGAGAAGCTATCACCGGACCCGGAGTCCGAGGCTGTGGGGACTAATCTTTACCCAGCAGCAGAAACCGCCCGGCAGGGGATTTCAGGTCCTCTGGCCAAGAAACCCGAAGGCACGGTCACACGCGTGGGACCAGCACCGCCGTCGTGGAGCGGACGCCACTTGAAGGCCCCGAGTCACCGGCCATACGGGTGAGCACCACACGGTACACTCAGGGACGTGGGCTACTTATACCCGCCTCTAGCAAGGTAGCCAGAAGAGTACAGTCAGTTTGGGAGGCCTACAACTCCGCCTGGCCAGGGGAGATCCCATCTGCTCAAGGACTGACCAGGCCCCGATCGCTAGCCAGTACTCCGGGAGGGTCTATCTTTATCACCAGTAAAGACCCTGAATTACACCGCATCGTCTCTGAGTGATTCCTGCTACCCCCATCATCCACGTCGGCTGCCCTGAGGCCATACCCCTCCCTTTGGGGGTGATACTATCACGCTGCACAATCCTACCACCGGCCTCAGCGGTCTGCCCTGCAGCGGCAGCTCCTTCGCTGCATTCAACGGGTGGCGTAGTCGTCCAACATCTACCGCTAATACATCGCCGCTCAGTTTGACTCCCTGGGCATGGACCGGGTCACCGCCACGAGACTACAACCCTCAACAGATCCGGCTCCGGGTAAGCTCCCGTGCGCGCGATGCCGCGCGACGAAGGCCCAGGGGTGCGTCATATACCCATGTGTGGGTGTGAAAAGGTGCATGGAAAGCCAATTCATTCCACGTGTCCAGCTTGGATACCCAATAATTATAAGGCACAGAGGAATCACAGAGGAAGTTGGTATGGTCAGCAAGGTACTCCCTCAGCATCTTCCCAAACTTTGCACTCCTTATGAGAGTACTCCACGTCTTCTATATACCCTGCCTGCCTACCGCTGATATCTCTGCAGCTGGATTAGTCCTCAGAAGGACTGTTAGTTAATGTACAGTCATGGCCAAAAGTTTTGAGAATGACACCAAAATTATATTTTCACATGATCTGCTGGCCTCTGGTTTTTATTAGTGTTTGTCTGATGTTTATATCATATACAGAGATATAATTGCAATCATATTATGAGTACCAATAGGTTATATTGACAGTTAGAATGAGTTAATGCAGCAAGTCAATATTTGCAGTGTTGCCCCTTCTTCTTCAAGACCTCTGTAATTCTCCCTGGCATGCTCTCAATCAACTTTAGGACCAAATCTTGACTGATAGCAGTCCATTCTTGCATAATCTATGCTTGCATTTTCCAGAATTTGTTGGTTTTTGTTTGTCCACCCGTCTCTTGATGATTGACCACAAGTTCTCAATGGGATTAAGATCTGGGGAGTTTCCAGGCCATGGACCCAAAATCTCTATGTTTTGTTCCTTGAGCCATTTAGTTATCACCTTTGCTTTATGGCAAGGTGCTCCATTATGCTGGAAAAGGCATTGTTGGGCGCCAAACTGCTCTTGGACGGTTGGGAGAAGTTGCTCTTGGAGGACATTCTGGTACCATTCTTTATTCATGGCTGTGTTTTTAGGCAAGACTGTGAGTGAGCCGATTCCCTTGGCTGAGAAGCAACCCCACACATGAATGGTTTCAGGATGCTTTACAGTTGGCATGAAACAAGACTGGTGGTAGCGCTCACCTCTTCTTCTCCGAATAAGCTGTTTTCCAGATGTCCCAAACAATCGAAAAGGGGATTCATTAGAGAAAATGACTTTGCCCCAGTCCTCAGCAGTCCACTCCCTGTACCTTTTGCAGAATATCAGTCGGTCCCTGATGTTTTTTCTGGAGAGAAATGGCTTCTTTGCTGCCCTCCTTGAAACCAGCCCTTGCTCAAAGAGTCTCCGCCTCACAGTGCGTGCAGAAGCACTCACACCAGCCTGCTGCCATTCCTGAGCAAGCTCGGCACTGCTGGTAGTCCGATCCCACAGCTGAAACAGTTTTAAGATACAGTCCTGGCGCTTGCTGGTCTTTCTTGGGCGCCCTGGAGCCTTTTTGACAACAATGGAAGCTCTCTCCTTGAAGTTCTTGATGATGCGATAAATTGTTGACTGAGGTGCAATCTTTGTAGCTGCGATACTCTTCCCTGTTAGGCCATTTTTGTGCAGTGCAATGATGGCTGCACGTGTTTCTTTAGAGATAACCATGGTTAACTGAAGAGAAACAATGATACCAAGAACCAGCCTCCTTTTAAAGTGTCCAGTGATGTCATTCTTACTTAATCATGACTGATCGCCAGCCCTGTCCTCATCAACACCCACACCTGTGTTAATGGATCAATCACTAAAACGATGTTAGCTGCTCCTTTTAAGGCAGGACTGCAATGATGTTGAAATGTGTTTTGGGGGTTAAAGTTCATTTTCTGGGCAAATATTGACTTTGCAAGTACAGTAATTGCTGTTAAGCTGATCACTCTTTGACATTTAGGAGTATATGCAAATTGCCATTACAAAAAATGAAGCAGTAAACTTTGGAAAAATTACTATTTGTCTCATTCTCAATACTTTTGGCCATGACTGTAGGTATTCCACAAGATTCTCTACACATATCCATTTCAACTAATAAGCAAGCAAATCTCTCCCTAGCTCAGCAGCACCTCTCCCTACACTGCCTGATTGCGGAGTAGACTGACGAGCATGGCGGCGCCAGGTCTGATATAGACCTGAAGACACTGTGCGGCCAGCCAATCAATGTAATGCCACAACCAACATGGCTGCGGCATTACAGTGTGTGGCAGACAATCCCTGCATGTTGATTGGCTCTCTAAAGAGCACCAAACATGCAGAGAGGGGACCCGAGCTTCCGCCAAGCATCTCGGAAGCACTCGGTGAGCTCTGAGCATCTCGAGTACTGAGATGGTTGGGCGAGTACCGAGTACTTGCGAGTATGCTCGCTCATCACTACTGAATAAGTAAGCATCAAGTTGTTTTACAATAGAAATTAATAGGGAGAGTTGAGCATTTCTAAAACACTTTTTCAGGCTTTTTTTTAAAGAGGATCTGCTTCAAAAAACTCCACAAAAAACTATGTGCACATGCCCCTATATGAAACCCTAGTTTATCTTAAGGTTGCACTGAGAAAATGTTACACAATAAGCAAAATTAAAAGTGTAAGGACATCTGAAACCCAGCGTAAAGATTTGTGATTTTTTTTTTTTTTTTATGTAATTTGCAATTTCTTTTAATAAAGTCTAGGAACCGTGTAGAAACCTCACTGATATCGATGTAGGCAATTTCCAGATGTTAGAGGCTTTGATTTATTTGTACAATGTGACAAAACCTGTTGGCATGACAACAGTTTTTTCTTCCCCTGGCATTTTAACATTTTACAAGGACAAATGCACTTAAAAATAATTGGATTTGTTGTGTTTGCCTGACATTTGTGTTTCAATATCAGGTCTGCATTTAAATATCAAAGGAGAACTACACAGCAAACTTTGCATTTCTTTTTGGCCACAGAATATTTTAGATTCCACGTCACTTTTACAAATACAGCATTGTAAAATAGTACACGGTTGTTTAAACGCTGGAGGAACAAGAAGTTCAATTTTTACAGGCAATACTAGACTGCGTGTCTTCATTGCACAGAGCAGTTTTTGGGAGGGTTTTTTTAGTGCTTGACATGCTAGAACTTATTTTTTCACTCTACTGAAATTATTAGCGTGTGATTTCAGCCCCCCATGACATCATCACGTACTATATCAAACTTGTTTCAAGCTTTTAAGAATTTGCTGACGCAGCTAATCAATCAAGCTAAAGAGGCTGGTGCGAGCCAAGGAGACAACTTAAGAAGGCAAAAGCTCGGGAAGTGCTCTGTCCTAACCTGAGCACTTGATGCTTCATTTGCATGTGAATGAACACACTAATTTCTTAAGAATGAACCAACAAATAAGATAAAAGGGTGTCGATGGAGTTGCATTTCTTTAAATGTTTTTTTTTTGGGGGGGGGGGGAGTTGATCTTGCAAACAGATTCCTTTCAAAGATATTGTCTCGTAAACAGCATATATCCCTAATCTACAGGATAGGTGACAAATGTATTATCGCCCTCGGGGCCTGATTGTTTGGTAAAGGTCCTATCACCTGAATAAGGGTCCTCATGTGAATGATGGGATGCAGAGCATGTGCAATCACTGCTCTAATAATTGTCTATAGGAGTTAAAGAGCAGGTAGTGGAGCAGTGGTCTCACATGCTCATTAATGCTTCATTCACACATAGGACTATATGCCCCATGTTCGTAGGATCAGTTATGACTTCAGCAGTCATACCCCCAGTAGTCATACATTTATCATCTATACTGTGATTTAGATTTTGAAATTTCACTAAGAGATCAACCCCCTCAAGAGAGTCGGTCAGCCCAAACTGTATGGGATATAGCCCCTATAGAAATTACAACTTTAGTGTTTTATTCACTGCATCCATGTTGCAGAAGCTGAAGTTCAATCAAATATGCAAATTAGGGTGCTCATTGCCTCATAGTGTGGCCAAGAGGCTCAGTGCACCATTCTGCCCACTGGATTTACATGTGCCTGCCTCCCTCACTGAAGATGGATAGTACTAAAAGAAGAAAAATTGATTCCAGCTCCTGATAAAATGCAAGACTTCAATCCCTTTACCCACCCCCCTCCCACAAGCATGGTTTAACCTTCATGGCCAGGCCAAATTTTACAATTCTGACCAGTGTCACTTTATGATGCAATAACTCTGGAAGGCTTCAACGGATCTTACTGAATCTGAGATTGTTTTTGTTTTTATGTGACATATTGTACTTTGTGATAGTGGTAAAATTTCTTCGATATGACTTGCGAAAAAAAACAGAAATTTGGCAAAAATTTAGCAATTTTCAAACTTTTAATTTTTATGCCCTTAAATCAGAGTTATGTCACTTAAAATAGTTAAATAACATTTCCCACATGTCTACTTTACATCACCACAATTTTTGAAACACAATTGTTTTTGTTAGGAAGGTATAAGGGTTAAAAGTTGACCATACATTTCTCATTTTTCCAACAAAATGTACAAAACCATTTTTTTTAGGGACCACATCACATTTGAAGTGACTTTAAGGGGCCTATATGACAGAAAATATCCAAAAGTGACACCATTCTAAAAACTTCACCCCTCAAGGTGCTCAAAACCACATTCAATAAGTTTATTAACCCTTCATGCGCTTTACAAGAATTAATGGAATGTGGAAGGAAAAAAAAATAAACCTTTAACTTTTTTTCATAAAAATGTTATTTTAGTCCCAATTTTTTTTTATTTTTGCAAGGGTAACCGGAAAAAATGAACCCCAAAATTTGAAATTTCTCCTGAGAATGCTGATATGCCATATGTGGGGGAAAATTACTGTTTGGGCGCATGGCATAGCTCGGAAGGGAAGGAGCGCCATTTGACTTTTGAAAATAAAATTTGCTGGAATAATTAGCGGATGCCATGTTGCATTTGGAGAGCCCCTGATGTAACTAAACAGTGAAAACCGCCCACAAACAACACCATTTTAAAAAATAGACCCCTCGTGGCACTTATCTAGATGTGTGGTGAGCACCTTGAACCCCCAGGTGCTTCACAGAAGTTTATAACGTTGAGCCGTGAAAATAAAAAAAATCACATTTTTCCCACAAAATGTTCTTTACTCCCAATTTTTTCCATTTTCACAAAGATAACAGGAGAAATTGCACAACACATTTTGTGGTTCATTTTCTTCTGAGTATGCAGATACCCCACAGTGCAAAGCTCAGAAGGGAAGAAGCATCATATTGGAGTTCAGATTTTGCTGGACTGGTTTGAGGGTGCAATGTCACATTGGCAGAGCCCCTGAGGTGCCAGAACAGCAGAACCCTCCCCCATAAGAGACCCCATTTTACAAACTACACCTCTCAATTAATCTAGAGGTGCAGTGATCATATTCACATCACATGTGTGTCACAGAATTTTATACCATTGGGCAGTGAAGAAAAAATAATTACATTTTTACCACCAAAATTTTGTTTTAGCCCCAGATTTTAAATTTTTACACTGGGAAATGGGTAAAATTGGCACAAAATTTCTGCTGAATGTAGACATACCCCAATGTGGCTGCACAGTACTGCTTAGCCATACTTCAATGGACTGAGCGCTATTTGCCTCCTGGAGTGCATATTTTCCTAAAATAGTTTGTGGACTCCATATACAAAGTCAATTTTGGAAATTATACCCCTTTGGGACTTTATCTACAGGTGTGGTGAGGATTAACTCCATGGGTGTGTTCCAGAAACAAGCAGCAGTGGATGTTGCTGAGGGAAAATTGCAAACTGCCGTTGTTGTCCCCAGCACGTGGCAGTGCCCAGCTCATGCTTCTGGAGACATGCACCTGTAAATTAAGTGGGCTCTCATTGCTACAGAAATGCCAAACATGTGGACTCTAAATGAGATTTAGGCACACTGGGGCTCAGAAAGGAGGGGGGCATTTGGATTTGGGAGCGCAAAATTTGTTGGATTTCTTTTGAGGATGAGGAGCCATAGTGCTTTTCAATAGCCTTTATACTGCCAGCAATGTGGAAGCCCTCTATATTTCCATTGACAGATGACAGACCTGAGTGGGGACTTGATTTTTTTTGTGGATTGATTTGAAGCTTTTATTGGGAACATTTTACATAACATTTTGGATCACATTTACCCTACGCTCTACGCTGAGCACTTCTATCAGGTTTTCCATCTAAATCTCGGAGTGACGTGATTCAAATGAAAGCCCCGAAGGATCCATTCATTATAATGAGGCAGCAGAGTTACTCTGGACTTCATCTGGCCTCTGTTCAGAGTTGTCCTTTTTTTCAGAGGTGCACAAAAACTGTGGTGGATCGCTCTTTTATGCACGCTTAAAAAAATGAACACCGCCCGATCACAGGTTTGATGGTGTCCACAATGTCCCCATCTGCCTCATTATAGGGAATTTTCTGCCAGGGTTCTGTCTGAATCATGAATTTTAGAGATTTACACGGAAACCCCGGTGTAAACGCTCAGCGTAGAGTGCTGGATAAATGTGCGCTGAGCCTTACTGCAATCTTTGAGAGGCAGAATGAACAAATAGCAGGTGAATAATTGGTTTTATTTATTTTTTTACGCCGTTCCTCGCGTGGTATAAGAGATATGGCGGACTTTATTCTTCGGATTAATGCAATACCAGATTGATAGCTTTTTTTTATTTGGCTGCTGTCACAAACTAAAAGGCACTTTTTTTCTTGCCAAAACTAGTTTTTCCATCTCCATATTTTGAGAGCTATAATTTTTCTATATTTTTGCCAATAGAGTCGTGTGAGGGCTCGTTTTTTGCAGGACAAGTTGACATTTTTATTGGTACCATTTTTTGGACACATGACATTTTTTTAAATGCTTTTTATTCTGATTTTAGGGAGGCAGAATGAACAAAAACCAGCAATACAGGAATTGTTTTTTTGTGGGTGGGAGGTGGTTTTATGCCGTTCTGCGTGTGGTAAAATTGTAATCTTACTGACCTGAAGAATAAATCTGCTTTATCAGAGATTTATTCTTCACCACATTTTTATCTTTTTTTATGTTTTGAAGCTTTTACACAATAAAAACTATTTTATAGAAAAAATAATTATTTTTGCATCGCTTTATTCTGAGAGCTATAACTTTATTTTTTTTGCTGATGGAGCTTTATGGCAGCTTGTTTTTTGCGGGACAAGATGACATTTTCAGAGATACCATTTTTATTTACATTCGTCTTTTTGATCGCATTTTGTTCCACTTTTTGTTCGGTGGTATGAAGATAAAGCATTGTTTTTACCTCATTTATTTATTATTTTTTTACGGTGCTCACTAAAGGGGTTAACTAGTGGGACAGTTTTATAGGTTGAGTCGGTCCAGACGTGGCAATAACAAATATGTATGTTTTGTTTTTGTTTTTTTTTCCATAAAAATTTATTTATAGGTAAAATATATATAAATATATATAAGTATATATATTATAATATGGGGCTTTCCCTTTTTACACTCTGATCGCTTATAAAGCATGGGAATGCAGGAGTATTCCTATGCTTTACAAACTGTCAGCACTGCACTGATTCACAAGCTTGCTACACCATGCCTGGGCGTGCTCCTGATGAAGTTGCGGATGGTCTCCTGTGGGATCTCCTCCCAGACCTAGACTAAAGCATCCGCCAACTCCTGGACAGTCTGTAGTGCAACGTGACGTTGGTGGATGGAGCAAGACATGATGTCCCAGATGTGCTCAATCGGATTCAGGTCTGGGGAACGGGCGGCCCAGTCCATAGCTTCAATGCCTTCATCTTGCAGGAACTGCTGACACACTCCAGCCACATGAGGTCTGGCATTGTCCTGCATTAGGAGGAACCCAGGGCCAACCGCACCAGCATATGGTCTTACAAGGGGTCTGAGGATCTCATCTCGGTACCTAATGGCAGTCAGGCTACCTCTGGCGAGCACATGGAGGGCTGTGCGGCCCTCCAAAGAAATGCCACCCCACACCATTACCAAACCGGTCATGCTGAAGGATGTTGCAGGCAGCAGATCGCTCTCCTCGGCGTCTCTAGACTGTCACGTCTGTCACGTGCTCAGTGTGAACCTGCTTTCATCTGTGAACAGCACAGGGTGCCAGTGGCGACTTTGCCAATCCTGGTGTTCTGTGGCAAATGTCAAGCGTCCTGCACGGTTTTGGGCTGTGAGCACAACCCCCATCTGTCAGGCCCTCATACCACCGTGATGGAGTCGGTTTCTAACCGTTTGTGCAGACACATGCACATTTGTGGCCTGCTGGAGGTCATTTTGCATGGCTCTGGCAGTGCTCTTCCTGTTCCTCCTTGCGCAAAGGCGGAGGTAGCGGTACTGCTGCTGGGTTGTTGCCCTCCTACGGCCTCCTCCATGTCTCCTAGTGTACTGACCTGTCTCCTGGTAGCGCCTCCAGCCTCTGGACACTACTCTGACAGACACAGCAAATCTTCTTGCCACAGCTCGCATTGATGTGCCATCCCGGATGAGCTGCACTACCTGAGCAACTTCTCTGGGTTGTAGAGTCCTTCTCATGCTACCATGAGTGTGAAAGCACAACCAACATTCAAAAGTGACCAAAACATCAGCCAGAAAGCATTGGTACTGAGATGTGGTCTGTGGTCCCCACCTGCAGAACCACTGCTTTATTGAGTGGGTCTTGATAATTGCCAATAATTTCCATCTATTGTCTATTCCATTTGCACAACAGCATGTGAAATTGATTGTCAATCAGTGTTGCTTCCTAAGTGGACAGTTTGATTTCACAGAAGTTTGACTTACTTGGAGTTATATTCTGT
Source organism: Phyllobates terribilis (assembly GCF_046119375.1). Classification (NCBI taxonomy): domain Eukaryota; kingdom Metazoa; phylum Chordata; class Amphibia; order Anura; family Dendrobatidae; genus Phyllobates; species Phyllobates terribilis. Next base: position 119,923,449 of record NW_027362768.1, read on the forward strand.
TGTTTAAGTGTTCCCTTTATTTTTTTGAGCAGTGTATATAAAGGCTATATTCCCTAAAGGACTTGAACCTACTCAGAACGGATGTAATGGAATTCAACCTACTCTACTCAATTATCATAATAATAATAATATTTTTTTATTTCTATAGCGCCAACATATTCCGCAGCACTTTACATTTCAGAGGGGACTTGTACAGACAATAAAAGACATTACAGAATAACAATAATCACATAAATCAACAGATACCCAGAGGAGAGAGGGCCCTGCTCGCAAGATTACAATCTATGAGGAAATGGGGGAGACATGAAAGGTGGATGGTAACAATTGCTTGTATTGTACTGTCAAGCATCAATGTAATAAATAGGGTAACACAATGCTAAATGAACCAGTCACTAACCAGTATGTGAACAAGTACAGACACAGAAGTCTATTAAGTACATGGGAGTGTGTGAACAGATGATGCGAGGTTACTGATTTGGAAGGAAGTGTTGTATGGGGGGGGGGGGGAGGGATAGTTAGATAAGTGAGGTGAGGCAATAGGCCAGTCTAAAGAAATGCATTTTTAGGGCACGCTTAAAACTGTGAGTATTGGGGACTAAATGAAAAGTCCTGGGTAGTGCGTTCCAAAGAATTAGCACAGCACGTGAGAAGGTTGGAGACGATAGTGGGAGGTTCGGATTATTGCGGATATTAATCTTAGCCGAGGGCACGGGTAGGGTGGTAGACTGAAACAAGGGAGGAGATGTAGGGCGGTGCTGAAGCATGGAGCCCTTTGTGGGTAAGGGGGATGAGTTTATATTGAACTCTATAGCGGATGGGTAACCAGTGAAACGACTGGCACAGAGTGGAGGCACCGGTGTAGCGGTTGGCAAGAAATATGATTCTGGCTGCCGCATTCAGGACAGATTGGAGAGGGGAGAGTTTACTAATCGATCTCCCTCTTACTAGAGAGTTGCAGTAGTCCAGACGAGAATGAATCAGAGCTACAGTAAGAGTTTTTGCAGAGTGAAAGGTAAGAAAAGGTCGAATTCTAGAAATGTTTTTGAGGTGGAAATGACATGAGCAGGCGAGTGATTGGATCTGGGGAGAGAAGGAAACATCTGAATCAAGTATGACCCCGAGACAGCGGGCTTGTTGCTGGGGAGTAATGGTGGAGCCACACACGGAGATGGCAATATTGGGCATAGGTAGGTTAGTGGAGGGAGGAAACACAAGAAGTTCAGTTTTTGACAGGTTCAGTTTCAGATAGAGGGAGGACATAATGTTTGAGACTGCGGAAAGACAATCACTGGTGTTTTATAATAATTCAGGGGTGAGGTCAGGAGACGATATGTATAATTGGGTATAATTATCACTCAAGATGCAGCGATTACACCGAAAGTCAATAGGATAATAGCTATGGGCAAACCAACAATGACGTCACTGGACAAGGTCTTCAAATTGAGGAACATTTCACTGGTGGCGAAGACACGGATCGTACATACTTTAGTCTTTTCTGTGGTAAGATACTGATGCGAAACCTGGATGATAAAGAAACAAGACAGAAGAATTGACACCTTTGAAATATTGTGCTGGAGAAGGATATAATCAATACCATGGATGGCAAGAAGAACAAACAAATCAATTTTTAAACAAATCAAGCCAGACCTGTCACTCGAAGCAAGGATCACCAAGCTACGACTTGCTTACTTTGGACACATCATACGAAGAGAGAAATCATTGGAGAAGGACATCATAGTCTGAAAAATAGAAAAAACAAGGCGAAGAGGAAGACCAGCAACCTGATGGCTTGATACAATTAAAATAACGGCGGAGAAGACCCTAGTAGACCCATCTAGGCTTGCACAAAATCGATCTTCCTACAGATTGTTCATCCATTAAGTCCCCATATCGTGAGATAGAGCCAAAAGCTGTTAAGAAATGCATATATATTCCCTAAAAGGCTTTGTGTTTAGTTTATAATGTCATTTTGGGCTGACAGACTCCCTTTAAAGACCCCTAACGCAACATATAAATGGGAGTTTGTAATATCTACTTCTCTAATATTGTGAATACTTCTATGGTTATTGCACTAAAAGCTCCTCATGTATGCACGGTCTAATGGAGATTTTAATGTTTGGACCCAAATAAAAACATTTCATAATGTTGTTTGCATTAGGACATGTTTATACAGTACATACAAGAAAAATACATTTATATCATTCTTATTACACTAGCCAGCTTATTATAATGTATAAGTTCTGTCCCAAATACCAAAATATGTCTGCTGTATTTTCCCTTGAACTATAGTAACATTTACATGCATTTTATGATAGAATTCACTACAGGTCACTAACGTTTAAATAAGCCATAATCCGTTTTTAAAGGTGAATGAGTTACAATAATTCCATTTTAGTTGAAAACTGCAGTTTCTATGGCAATCACTGACAGTTAATTCAGGCAGTCCCTGGGACCCTATTTCAGGATCCATTATCTTATGAAATAGAAAATGGCTTAAGCATATAGAACACAGGGTTCAGAAGAGAGGTTCCAAAAATACCGCTTCTGCAGGCTCCTAAGTGCAGCTCGCTAACATTGTCACACTTACCTTATGTCATAGTGAAATAGCGGGATCCATTAATAGAATATAGAGAAAAAGCACATTCTCAGAGTAGGAACCATTATAGTTGAGCTTAATTTACCAGTGTAAATAAAAAAAAAAAGATGCTTGAAAATACTCAACCACGGAATATTCTACTTTTATAATCAATACTCCTCTATTTGTTACTGTCCAATGTTATGAATGACGGGTCCACACCAAGTTCGAATTGCAGATAGTCTATTTAAGCCCACACGAAAATACTAAATATTGTCTGCTAATGACATGGTCTAGATACAGAATGAGTTTTCGGGCTATTATGTTTTTATAAAGTTTCTAAACGAAGATAAAAAAAGTATATATTTTTCATTTTCTACACACAGATAGTAATTCCATATTTTGTATATTTTTTCCTTTTGGAATGTGAAAATAGGGGTGATTTAAACTTTTTTAGTTTTTTACATTTTTTTAATAGTTTTTTTTTCATTTTGTACATATTTTTTGTCACAAAATGGGATTGGAACTGAGATCAGTTGATTGCATGCACTATGGACTGCATTACATGATGAAATTAATGTTCTCCTATGAAGCCCAGGCTGGAATTCGTAGAGGTGCTAGGTTGGTAATAACCAAGTGATTCCCCTGGCACCCCACAATTATGTCACGAGGAGGGCAATGGACAATGTAATGGATGCCTCTGCCCTGGATTGACCTACTTAAATGCCATTGTCAGGCAGTATGTCCACCCATACCTTTTTATATAGCTTTGTGTTAAAAATATAGCTTATATTCTCAGACATTTGAGTACGAACCATGATTGCACAAAGGCTTATTTTGTGCTTAGGCCATGTTATAAGCACGATAACTTAACTAAGTAAATTGTTTTGCTAATTATCATGAATAAGGCCCCCATATACATTAAACCAATGTCAGCTTACATCGACAATATTAGTGGGCTCCACCAAGTGTCTAATTTGTATGGGAGCCTTCCAACCTATCACCAGACAAATGGTTTAAAGTGTCATGATTCCATCCCTCAGTGTGTCTGGGATGCAGTTACTAACAGCTCAGCCATCCAATCTGGTGCATGGGCGTGTTGAAGCTGTCAGTACTTTGACAGCTCAGTGTCCAGTCTGGTGCAAGGGCATGCTGAGCTGTCGGTGTTTTGATTGACACTTCAGCCATCCAATCTGAGACTGGGAGCTGCTGGCTGACTCCAGGTGCTCATTGTCCCAGGTGATTGCTCGGCTATTTAGCTGGGCTGTTAGTCCAAGAAGTAGGTTCAGACAAGTGTGGTTAGTTTTCTCTGTGCCTAGTGTTTTGCTTGATGATCTTTCGTTGCCTGACCTTGGACCTCATTCTGACCATCCGTCTGTTTAACTCCTTTCTTCTGATACGCTATCTTCCTGGTATTTTGACCTTGGACTGTGACCTGACAACGCCTTTGTCTCTTCCCTCTGTTTATGACGTTTATGACGTACCCTCCTGGCTTTTGACTTCAGACTCCTTGACTATCCTGACTCAGTGACTCAGCATCACATAAAGGAAGAGAAGGATCCGACATATCCAATGTCGGACAAATGATTGCTCTATTGTGTATGGAGGACCCTATGTGTAAACAGTCTATTGGCCAAGAAGCACCATGTGTTTGTGACGCGCCCCCTGGGCCTGTGTTGTGTAGCGTTGCGCACGCGGGGAATACCCGGAGCCGGATCTGTCAGGGTTAGTAGTCCTCGTGGCGGTGACCCGGTCCGTGCCCAGGGTGTCAAACTAAGTGGCGGAATTTAGCAGAAGATGTTATAGTGTTCGACTACGCCACCCGTTGAATGCGGTTATGAAGCCGCCGCTGCAGGGCAGACCGCTGAGGCCGGTGGTACAGTTGTGCAGCGTGGGTAGTATAACCCCCAACGGGAGGGGTATGGCCTCAGGGCAGCAGACGTGGATGATGGGGATAGCAGAATTGCACGCAGGCACCAGGAACCACTCAGAGACGGTGCGGTGTAGTTCAGGGTCTTTACTGGTGGCAAAGGTAGACCCTCCCGGGAGTACTGGCTAGCGATCGTGGCCTGGTCAGTCCGTGAGCAGATAGGATCTCCCCCGGCCAGGCGGAGTTGTAGGCCTCCCCAACTAATTGTACTCTTCCTGGCTACCTTGCTAGAAGCGGGTAAAAGTAGCCCACGTCCCTGAGTGTACCGTGTGGTGCTCACCCGTATGGCCGGTGACTCGGGGCCTTCTGGTAGCCTCCGCTCCACGACGGCGGTGCTGGTCCCTTGCGTGTGACCGTGCCTTCGGGCTTCTTGGCCAGAGGACCTGAAATCCCCTGCCGGACAGTTTCTGCTGCTGGGTATGGAACAGTCCCCACAGCCTCGGACTCCGTGTCCAGTGAGATCTCTTCAGTCAGGACGAGCTCTACAGCTTCCAGTCCTGGACCCCTTTTATCACTGCTCCCACAGAGCTCCTGATCTTGCTCTCCCTGCATCTGCTCCACTCCAGACCAGACTGTGTCTCTGTCTGGGACTCCTCTTCTTCTCTTCTTTTTCTCTAACCCCACCTCAGCCCCAGTTTATATAGGGGAAGTTCTTCCCCTCCCAGGACTGGGCAGGAGGTGTGGCATGCTTAGGGTTCCTGACCAGGAGACCTCCCACCTGCTCACAGACGTAATATTGCTATTACTGTGGTAACCAGAACCCTGGGGTGCCACATTTGCAGCGGTGATCCTTTGGCAGACAAGTGGCAATGGCCATTTAGCCAATGAGGTCAGGAGGCACAATAGCAACTGCTGAAGCACAATGCCATGAACAGAGTCATAGTGATGCTTTCCATCACCGGATGGAAAGGTGTAGTTTGCTCCTATATAAGTTAACATACACAAAGTATCTTGTTGGCACATGCCCCAATAGCCCCCGTCAACGTGCCTTTTCCATGACCATCTTATAATGGCAGATTCCTTTTAAAAGCGATTAACTCTTCTGTGAGCCTGCAATTCATTTTATGTATTTTTACATACATCCATTATATTATGTATAATTTATTGTTTCCAGATTTTATTTTAAAACCCCAAAAATATTTCTTATCCATTTTATTTTATTTTTTTTTCTATTTCCAATAGGTTCTCAGCCTCTCATTTTAATCCTGCTCTCTTTCTCAAAATACCATGTTTACCCCCCAGGGTAAATGAAATGCCTAATCTGTTCAGTTTCACAGGATCCCTGCACAGAAATCAAGTCGAGCATTGTTTTCTTATCAAGAACAGACATCCACTGAAGTACACTGACTTTTAAAGATTATACCAGGCAGCGAATGCGTAAAACCAATGCACATTTAAAATTGTTGTGTAATTTCATTTCTGGCGAAAGAAAATGTTTCTGAATATGTGTTGTCTACAAATCATCTATAAGCATATGAGGTGCATTACCACAATAGGTATTGTGAAGAGCGAATAGACAATCTTTATGTCTCTCAGACAAATGGTTTTAGTTATTGCCAAGCAGAATAGATGTGTATATAGATAGAACTAGAGGCTGAGCTTAACGGAAGAGATTTAAAGGGACATTTTATGAAGATCCACATACATAGCAATGGCTTAGAATCACATAAAGATAAAAAGCAGACATTCACTTTAAGTTCCAGAATCCTGTGTTGATTAATCTCCTAATGTATGTTGTACTATGCTAGCCAGAGATGAGCGAATTTATTTGAGTGGAATTTAATTATTCTCAAATATACAAAAAAAATCTGTATTTTTGAGAATGTGGATTTTTGTAAATTTGCTTCATGCGGATTTAGAAAAATAACGGCTAGCTGGCGATCATTTTGCTAAACTATAGACTGCTGGCAAAAGTTAAAACAAGACAAAGATTATATATTCACCTTCCTGCTAACCTGTCTGCCCCCTCCAACCACCCACTGCATGCTGCCAGCCATCCGGTCCTCAAAGCCACCTCTTTTTTTCACTACAGTCGAATCTCCTGGTCTATTTACTCTAGGTCATGACTTCAGTCATGACTTGGCCTCGGATGTTGCATACGTCTTTGATGTCATGTTCGATTTGCACTGACCCCTGAAGGCTGCTTTTGGCCAGAAGTGAAGAGGTCGAAGATTCAACAGACATCGTAAAGAAAAAGCATCTCTGAAGACTAGATGGCGGGGGAGGGGGACGACAGATGAGCAGTGGTCTAGAGATGAGCACGTGCTCATTACTAGAGTTTGCCTAGGGTGCTTGGGTATGCACCAAGTATCGCGGGTGCTCGAGTGACATATCCAAGTCTCCGCAGCCGCATGCTTTGCGGCTGTTAGAAAGCCACAAAACATGCATCAATTGCCCGTGTTTGTAAGTCAATCCCCACATGTTTTGTGGTGGCCCATCTCACTCGAGCACCCACGATACTCTGTGCATACCAGAGCACCCTAGGCAAACTCGAGTAACGAGCACTTGTGCTCACCACTAGTCTGAACGTTTTCAATGACTTCAACTGATTACCAAACTTATATGAGCAACTACTTTATGACTTTATGCCAATTGTCCAATTTACAAAACAAACTTTTATTGCCATATTGGATCAGAGGACATTCTTTAATTGGAGACTTTCATTAATTTATTGTGGTTGAGAAGCTTTGGAGGACCTAACATGATTGTCTATTACACGGATGTATTTGTAATTTTAAAGAGATCCTGTACAACAATAACGATGATACCTGTCTTCTAGTAATCCAATGACCCAGTATTTAGAAATCAAGCTTTGAAGCCACATCCAATTTAGTCTGGAAATGCATTGGGGGGTGGGGAGAGGGTCTCCAAGTGCATCACCATACCCGATGCACTTTCAAGCTAATTTTCATATGGCTTCAAAGTGTGATTTCTCTTTGATAACCCTTAGGGTTACAACACAACAGGTATCACTTTTATTGATGCACTAGGACCTATACAGTCATGCCACCAGTTTCAGTAATAAAATTGCCTGACAGGTTTCCATTATTTTCCCATGTGTTGTTGGCACTGCAGGGAATTGAACCTTTGTTTCTAAGTTCTCCTTCAGCTTTTTGCTAAGAGTACGATCAATAGGACACTCTTCAATCCACTTATTTTCAGAATCTTTCTACCAAAAAAAGATTGTGCAAAGTTCTTTAAAGAGAGTGCATCTGAAAAATGAAAAGTTTTTATGAACCTAAAAATACTGACAGACACATAAGTGTATGTAAAATATGGATTTGCACTCTAAGCATACCTCATCTCCACGGGTGATATTCTTGACTGGTGATTTACATCTGTGTAGAAAACTGAACAGGAATGATTCTCAGCGCTTGATAACACTCTTTAGCAAAAAGCAAAACCAAAAACCACACAATTGTAATTTAGCTCAAATTGAATTCAAGCCTCATAAGGTAATTGGAAGCTGAAAATATAGATGAGCTCCACAAAAATAAGGTGCCACAGTCGCTGCTTTCATACTAAGTGGGGAAATACAATGCTGAGTTAAATACACACTGCAACCATTGTAAGTATTAAACTCAGGGGAAGCTTCAAACGAACATGGTGAACCGAGTGGAACTAATCTCAGGGTCTGGTAATTGAGCAGAACAGTAAAATTGGGCCAGCCTACCAAACCAAAGCATATAAAGGAATCTCCTGAGTCACATCAATAGACAGAAACACTAATCTAATGCAGTTTCCAATACAAAGCAGGTCATAGGAAAATCAGAAAATCATGTATACCTGTCAGCCAAGAGATGAGAACCTGATATTTATCTGATCTTTAATATACCAGTAATGAATGATCCCTGATCCTAAAATTAAAGAGGACCTGTCATCAGGTCAACAGTGGCCAATTTCTGTTCTTATTGTATTCCTGCTGCTCCCTCTGAGTATTCCCTTTTTTTCTTTTTTGAAATCCGCCATACATTCCCAGAGATATGGACCGTTTTACTTAGTGCAACCAATATGCTAATTTTTAAATGGAACCTGTCAGGTCCCCCGTGCCTCCAGAACCAGCAGCAGTTGTGTCTACATAGTTAAATCCCCATGCCTAGCAGTCCATTTATTACATTACACACAGAAATAGATCTTTAGAAAAAGTATTTCTAAAGTCCGTTTATGATATGTAAATGAGGCCTTTGACTAGTCGATGGGGCGTTTGTGTCCCCAGACTAGTCGGCCCACCCTGTGTGCATGATAACATGACTTACAAGCGCCAGTGTCATCGCTAGCACTATACATACCTCACACAATGGCACGGCTTCTTTCCCTCACTGCATTGACCCTCTGAAGCCGGGAATACTCATGCCGGCCTCGGAGAGGCGCACTGCTCATGATCGGAAGTCTTCACTTTTGATCATGCGTAGTGCTCCTCTCTGAAGGGAGCGTTTGGCAAAGGGTAATCATGTAGAGCATCGTAAAAACACACCCATAGAAGATCCCATGAGTAACGCCCACTTAACAAAGACCAGAAAAATTGCATATTGAGTGCACAAAATAAAATGGCCCATATCCTTGGAACCACATAGTGGATTTTAAAATAGAAAAAAAGTAACACTCAGGGGAGTAGCGGGAATAAAATAAGACCAGAAACTGACCACTTTTCACCTAATGAAAGGTCCTTTTTAAGCCTCAATTTATTTAATTTGCATACCTTGCATTGGGGCATTACCTGTCTTATAGGACTCCCAACACCAGCTGGCAGTCTCCACAAGGGAAAACATTAGAGTCCCCTAATCTGACATTAAAAGCCTATTTCCTGGCCGATCAACACCCTTCTCTGCTCTAGGGAGAAGGATGATGAACGGGCATATAATGTAGGGATTTAGCTCATTGGTAGTTGACAGCATTCACACAGGTACGCAGTTTCTTGTCCAAACAGGTAGGTTTATTAACTCCATAAACTTCCAGCAGAAACTAATTACAAAGCAAAGCATCCATACATCCATATGAGAAACAGAGCAGTTCAGCTGATCAATATTAAAAGTCTAAGGCCACTGACCCACTATCAGTATTTGGTCAGTATTTGTTTTAGCTCCCACCCTGAGAAAAATGAGAGAAAGGGTATAATGGAAACAAGTGCACAAATTCTGCATTTATCACCCACTCCTGGTTTTGGCTCCCACTCCTGAGAAACAGTACTGACCGAATACTGATAGTGGGGCTGTGGCCTAATACTCGGCATCTTGTAGAGTCTAAATGAACTTACACAGGTCCTCCACCTGTGTTTGCACCTCTACTCCCAGACAAGGAATGAACAGCTCAACTGCACCACTTGGATTGGAGGGTGGGAATGACTAGTTGAGCTTTGTATAACCCCTGCCTATAAAACTGATTGGTAGGTTTCTGTGTATACTATGCATAGGCAGAAAGCTGCCAATTAGTGGTGGGGGTAAGGTTATACAGAGCTCATGAATATGAAGGACTACCTGGCGGCAGGTTTACGAGTCCTCTAATGATAATCTCCTGCTGTTAAAACAGCTGCTTGATGTAGCTTTGATAAAAACACTAAGTAAGTGACACATCAGTGGAATCAGGGTCTCTGTCACTAAATTAAACTGCTCTGATTAGGTGGCAAAAACCTGGTGACAGATTCCCTTTAACGACACAATGAAAGTTTCTCTATAATATCAGGTTTTGTTAAAAATGGGAATATACTGAAACAAAACGTATTTCGTAGCTTAATCGTCCTGCTGAATATTTATTTTGAGAACTGCATTTGCAGGTTTTAGAGCTAATTATTCCAAATCAAATTCCTTCTAATGAGCTTAAAGTTCATCATCGCTGCCTACGGGATGTGACCTTCTAAGGTTCCTGTTCCAGATAAGATCACATCGTGCTATGAGGATGGCAGAAAACCCCATTGGATCCCGAGTCAGTTCCACTGCATGGATTTAGCAGTACACTTTCTAATGAGCTTTATGTTTTATTTTTCCTCTTCCCACTTCTTCAACTCTCCTAACAGGATCTCAGCACTGAAGCAGACCATGATGCAATTAGAAACAATTCTCTTTGAAAGAACTGAGCTATGCAGTTATAGGGCTTAATTATGCCTGTGCCTAGCCATAAATAGATATAACTACCAAAGCCCAATTCCCTTTCCAAAATTCCCTTCAAGAAAATAATATAAATTGATAAAGCTCCAACTTCAGTGCCAAAGCATACATATATGAGTGGGTAGAGTACTATTTGCAGATGACTATTGAGAGACAGATATAAATAGAGACCACTTTTTATAGCACAGACACAAGAAAAAAAAATCTTGCAGCAATAAAATAAAATATTTAATGAAATAGCAGGAAACTCCTGACAATACGCTTCTTTATATTGTTCTAGACATACAGTGTATTAAGAATCATATCATTTCCAGTAAAACAAAAAAAAAGTTGCATTATAGCATCACATTTACATTATAGTTATCCTGGACACAAATGTGATAATTCCTGCAATAGACGTCATACGAGTGCAGTCCGTTTTTTTTCCGCAGACTCATTGACTTGTATGGCCGAGTGCGATCTGAATATCAGATGCAGTGATGAGCGAGCGTGCTCGGCACTGCTCATTAGTCAATCGAGCATTAGGGTGCCCGGCCACGCTCGTTACTCCACCGAGTTTCGGTGGGGCATCAGACGCAATACTCAAGTCCCTGTCCGGTAAGTTTTTCTGCTGTTAGACAGCCAATCGGCATGCGGGGATTGCCTACCATACACAGTAATGCAGTAGCCAGTAATGTAGTAGAAGCAGTGAATATTCATTAACCATTTACATCTGCTTAACTGGCAGATTTGTTATTTGAAAACAAACACACACAAAAGCCCTTTATTTAACAAAACACCCCCCCGACAATTCCCCTCATTTACCCTTTTATTAGAAAGTAAAGGTCCCGTGCATGTCTGACATAGTCCACGACACCACGATCACTGCTCCGATGAGGGTTGACGTCAGGAAGGATACCGCCAGTCAAAGATGCCGTGTGACAGCATGTGAAACAGCGTCTGTGACTGGCGGTAAACTTACTGATGTCACCGCCGGTCACAGACACTGCCGGCTATCACAGAGCGCTGCGAGATCCAGTAGTGTGTACTGGTGTGACAGCCTATAAAGATCTGATCTCTGAACGGGGCTTAAAATGCTCGAGTTTTGGACGGGGCTCATCACGGGTCATCAATGTGGATTATTGCAACAAAACTATAAACCTGACCAGCACCTGCATATAGTGTGAACAGGTGCACGCTGCAAAGACTGCATAATTTACAATAAGAAAGCACAGCAGCACACTGTAAGGGCCAAGACATATGCAAACACTGAGAACATAAGAGCTAAACCACATAATTGCTAAATAAAATTTACTTACAAAAAATTAAGGCTCTTAGTGCAGAGATTGGCCAATTCATGTATGCCCATTGTAATGCACACGCCCGGGCTGAGCGGCGTGTGCGTGTGATTCCACTGGACCGTGCCAGAGAGTGAATGCCTGGAGGGGCGTAACTAGGTATTCACCCGATCCGACCAGGGTCGTACGACGGCATACGACACCAGTGCACCAAGGAGGAACCGAGCAAAGGGACCAGGTGCTACTCCAGGACAGACCCCGGACACGGCTGTTGACCCACACAGGGGAATACAGGAACAGACCGGTTAGGCTGGCACACAGACTGGTGGGTATAGGCAGGCACGACTGGTATGCAGGCAGGCGGGTATGTAGGCAGGGGGGTACAGGCAAGCACGGCTAGAGTGCAGACAGGGAGGCACTAGCAGGTAGGAACACAGGCGGGATAGGACCCAGTACACACTGGGACTCAGGAACAGAACCACAGATATGGCGGACAAACACAGCAGAGTGAGGCCGCCCAGAGAGGTGAGCGAGAGCAGGGCAAGACGAGACCGCCTAGAGCGGTGAGCGAGAGTAGAGCAGGACGAGGCCACCTGGAGCGGTGAGCAAGAGTAGAGCAGGATGAGGCCGCCTGGAGCGGTGAGCAAGAGTAGAGCAGGACGAGGCCGCCTGGAGTGGTGAGCAAGAGTAGAGCAGGATGAGGCCGCCTGGAGCGGTGAGCAAGAGTAGAACAGGACAAGGCCGCCTGGAGCGGTGAGCAAGAGTAGAGCAGGACAAGGCCGCCTGGAGCAGTGAGCAAAGGGTCAGAGCTGAGCGAGACTGCCGGAGCAGTGAGCAAGGAGTCAGAGCAGAGGGAGACTGCTGGGGCAGTGAGCAAAGGAGTCAGAGCAGAGCGAGACTGCCGGAGCAGTGAGCAAAGGGTCAGAGCGGAGCGAGACCGCCGGAGCGGTGAGCATAGGGTCAGAGCGGAGCGAGACTGCCGGAGCAGTGAGCAAGGAGTCAGAGCAGAGCGAGACTGCTGGGGCAGTGAGCAAAGGAGTCAGAGCAGAGCGAGACTGCCGGAGCAGTGAGCAAAGGGTCAGAGCGGAGCGAGACTGCCGGAGCAGTGAGCAAAGGGTCAGAGTGGAGCAAGATTGCCGGAGCAGTGAGCAAAGGGTCAGAGCGGAGCGAGATTGCCAGAGCAGTGAGCAAAGGGTCAGAGCGGAACGAGACTGCCGGAGCAGTGAGCAAAGGGTCAGAGCGGAGCAAGACTGCCAGAGCAGTGAGCAAAGGGTCAGAGCGGAGCGAGACTGCCGGAGCAGTGAGCAAAGGGTCAGAGCAGAGCGAGACTTCCGGAGCAGTGAGCAAAGGGTCATAGCGGAGCGAGACTGCCGGAGCAGTGAGCAAAGGGTCAGAGCGGAGCGAGACTGCCGGAGCAGTGAGCAAAGGGTCAGAGCGGAGCGAGACTGCCAGAGCAGTGAGCAAAGGATCAGAGCGGAGCGAGACTGCCGGAGCGGTGAGCAAAGGGTCAGAGCGGAGCGAGACTGCCGGAGCAGTGAGCAAAGGGTCAGAGCGGAGTGAGACTGCTGGAGCAGTGAGCAAAGGGTCAGAGCGGGCTAGAACCGCCAGAGCGGTGAGCAAGGCAGAGCAGGAGGGACAGGGCTCTGTACACACGGAACAGGCAGGAAGGGAAAGGCAGAACCAGATACCCACAGGGTACTTGCAGTGAAGTAGCGAGTGGACCACAAACTCACAAACGGAAGTACAGTGACAACGAGCAGGAGTTAGGAACGAGTTCAGACTCTGCAGAAAAAGGAAAGGTACGGACATAGAGAAACACAGGAAACAGGCTAGAAGAGTATGCAGACAAGAACAGACACAGTAGCAAGATACAGGAGCGGGTCTAGGTATGCAGCCCCTAGAAGGTGGGAGGAACAGGCTCGGAGCGTGTTCAGACAGGACAGACAAGATACAGGAGCGGGTCTAGGTATGCGGCCCCTAGAAGGTGGAACGAACAGGCAAGGAGCGTGTTCAGACAGGCCTGGAAACACAGCCTCCAGGAAAGGCAGGCAAGCAAACACAGAATAGGACCTGGCACATTCAGAGTGAAAGACCACACTGAATGAAACACAATGCTCAGGCAGGGATTCATTGGAGCAGCTGGGTTAAATACCAGGTGACAGACAGCAATAGGCTGAGGACACACAAGGGGTGCGCCCGCAGCAGGTACAAGAAACAGGAAGTGATCGGGCGCCGCCCTTAAGCAGCAGAAGCAGACAGCATGGAGGGAAGCCAGGCTAGCAGACTGGACTGGAGATCAAGTGCGCGCTCTTGCACAGTGGGAGATGGACCACTATGCAAGGACGCCGCCAGGTATGTTACACCCATCAACCACGGCAAGGTTGCCTCCGCATGATGGGTAACTAACCTCTTAAACATGACTCTCTTGGGCTATAAGCCTACAAATTTAAGTGGGCAGGTAGAAGCCAACACTAATTAAAAGCACCCTTGGGCTGATGGGTGGAGTGCAAAGTCAGAAAAGGAGGCAGTCAAAACCTCCATGGTAAACTGCAAGAAAACAAAAAACCTGACCAGCACCTCCATATAGTGTGAACAGGTGCACGCTGCAATGACTGCATGACATACAATAAGAAAGCACAGCAGCACACGGTAAGGGCCAAGACATATGCAAACACTGAGAACATAAGAGCTAAACCGCATCATTGCTGAATAAACTGTACTTACAAAAAATGAAGGCTCTTAGCTCATAAATTGGCCAATTCATGTATGCCCATCAACCACGGTAAGGTGGACTCCGCATGATGGGTAACTAACGTCCTAAACATGACCAAAACTTTACTGACACAGTCATATGTGGATACATTTAAGTTTTTAGTGCGTTTCCAAGCGAAAATTGACTAAAAACACATGTGCGTTTTTTACCTGTGGGTTTTATGCATCTAATGCAATTCTATGGGGAAAATCTGCAAATAAAACTCTGCGTCCCAGCAAGAGAAATTGACCTGTTGAGGTTATGCTGCGTAATCAAAAAGGAAAAAAAAAGCAAATGGGTTTGAGATTTCTATAAATCCCATCCACTTTGCTGGAACTTTTAAAAGCTGCGTTTCTGATTCAGATATAAGTGATTTTTCTTGGAGATTCATGAGTTTTATCAGAGAGTGCGTTTTTACCATCAGAGTTTGGTTAGAAATTCATAAACTAGGCACAGTTGCCGGGTTTTCCCAGCAGAAGTCACTTTAGTAAAACGGCAGCGGTAATTTTTCTAAAGTGACTTTACTGGTGGTTTTGCCATTCTTGCGACGGCTTCCTTTGCGCTCTGTAGTGAGGAGTACCTTGGAAGCCACCCAAAAATTAGCATGCCACTTCTTTTAAACGCTTTTGGTTTCTGAAATCACAGTTATTTAGTGCATATGCTTGCATATGCACTGCTCGCATACGCATTCATATAGGTGATGGAACCTTGGCCAAATGTGGACATGTTGAGGGTGATCCAGGGCGTCATCTGGAGTCATGGTGTAATAGTCCCAATTTGGGGCAGTAAATGTTGGTGTGCAAGTCTAGTAACCACTAAAATAGTGCAATTGCACGGTCTGGAAGGTGTTTGCTTCCAGTTTCTTTCACTATTTGGATTATAGTCCCCAAATGCATTGCATTACGAAGACTTTTTTGTTTCCTTACATTGCTACACCTTGCTTCACTTATATTTTCTGATGTGGCTGTGCCAAATTAAGCTGGAAATGCCTGACACTTTGCTATCACTGAAAATCGTATGCAACTTAAATGTTATTTTAAAATATATCCTGACATATGAATATAAATCAGATAACTTTAACATTTGCATTAAATTTTGGTTTAAATTCTTCTCATTTCTTAACCTTTCTTAACAAAAAAAAATAAAAATTAGTCCTGACAGGAACACTGGTTGATAATCACTGTTAAAATGCTTGCCAGAAATATCTAACACATGCTGAGAAAATTGTCTTTAAAGGTTAACACAGAAAGGCTTAAGCTTAAAATGTCAAAGGACGGCATATTTATTTTTGTCTATTAACTTCCATATCTTACAATTTAAGTTTTATGCATAAAATGTGCTTTATTTTGCAGTACTATATCTGCAGTCTATGAAGGATGGCAGTATTTATGAGCACAGTCCGTCCAATTTTTAAGTCTGTGTCAATTTTGTAGCACATTTCTATTTACAGTACTTGCTGTATTTACTTGTTTTATTTTGCTTTTCATGATGCAATAATGAAATCAAATACTCAAATCCATTTTATTCGTCAGTTCCAGCAGGACGATCATGTAACATTGAATAAATAAGGGAAATAAAATAAATGATACTAGAAATACATTTCCAAATAATTTGTTAGGATTTCAAACTTGTTTTATCTGCTGTCTTGTTGCACTGATTTAAATCTGTCCCAGAATTCCAAAGGGGTTGTCCACTACTAGGACATTCCCTTCTCACTATGAGTGTTTGCCCTCATTAAAATAAACACACTTAGGGTTCGCTCTCATCTGCATTTAAGTGTATAAAAAATCACTCCGATGTTGCGTCTGAAGAGTCCAATGAGTGTCATGTGAGTACAATGCAATTTTTCTCAACTAGATGTCACACAAGGTGTAGGAAAGGCTAAGTGCAACACAAAGGGAAAGGGAGCCTAGACTCTAGGGAAGGGGGGGGGAGTGGAGATCTCCTAGGCTGATCTAGTGTAAGCCTGTCTACACTAAGGTCCCTATATTGGTTCTTCACCAATCGCCACACGCGTACCTCGCCCTGTCTTTCCCTGGCGTTAGGCTCAGGCTAGGGAAGGGAGAGGATGAGCACAAGTCCATCCCCACTGAAAACTAAAGACAACAAGGGGGGACAAACAAGGGAAAATCGCTTAGCTTTAGTCGACTCAAGACAAATGCGCACACATACTCTAACACCAAAGAGGAAGAAGTACTTCTCTTGCTCAAGCCTTCACAAGGGGTAATGAGTATCACCGGCACCTCCCTGTGGCACACAGCAGGTATTTATACACGCAGGCTAAAGTGTTAATTAGCCAGAGGAAGGTAGCTGCTTGGTCCTAGAGATATAGAGATACAGCTTCTAAGAAGTTGTCTGTAATGCTAAATGAACAGATTTCCTGCAACCAACTGCAGGGTGACTGTCTGTCACTTCTGACACAACCGTGACACCAGCATCCATATGACATCCATATGACTTGGGTATGCAATGCGTTTTTAACATCATCTTTTTCATACTGTAGTTCTCTATGTAATTTAAAGCTAGTTTTCTAACTAAAGCAACTCTAAAGCAACTTTATATACAGATATAGATTGATAGATCATTAGATAGAAAGATAGATGGCCATCAGATATTTAATAATATATGTAGAGCTTATCTGGCAGCTTTTTAGGAATAAATATAAAAAAATGTAGTGGGTCCCCCTATTTTGGGGTCCCCCTATTTTTAAAAACCAGCTAAGGGAAAGCAGACAGCTGCTGGCTGATATTAATAGGCTGGGAAGGTCCATGGATATTGGCCCCTTCCCAGCCTATTAAGACCAGTCCACAGCCGCCCCAGAAATAGTGCATTCTTTAGATGTTCCAATTCTGGTGCTTAGCCTTGGCTCTCAGGGTAATGGTTTTGAGGTTGATGTGAGCTGTGTAATGTCTGCTGACATCAAGCCCAGAGGTTAATAATTGGCATCTGTCAGACACCTCCATTTCTAACCCCGTAGTAAAAAGAAAGAAACACACTAACACAAAAGTCCTCTATTTGTAAAAAGCAGTCCCCGACAAATTATTTCTTTTACCCATTTATTATCATAAAAAAATAATACAAAGGATCCGCCGTAATCCAAATGTAGGGCCCACGACGATCCCAGTCTACTTCATCTAGTCTATGAAGACCCGTTCAGAGATTGAAGCTCCATAGACTGATGCTGCAGCCACTGCCGGTTCACACACTGCGTTTCGCGAGAACCTGGTTCCTGATAGGGAATTTAGATTGTGAGCCGCATTGCGGACAGCGATGATAATACATGTAAAGCACTATGGATACAGGCTCAGCTCCAGTGCTTGCATCAAAGAACGGGAACCGACATATGACATATGTTATGAACAGCAACAAGCACTAAGGAAAGACAGGAGATCTGTCCCTACAATAGGACTAAGCTAGATCCCTACGATGTAACGGGGAGCCTGATCCTGCGATCAGACCCGCTAAAGTCCTCAGCTAGTCTGAACGAAGACCTATAGATGTGAGGGAGGGATCCCTACAAGAACTAGGGACTGGGAGAAAGATGGACACCTCCTAGCAGAAATTGTAGCAGTGAAAAGACAAGCAAACAACATAGAACATAGAGGTCAAAAGACCTAGCTAAACTGACTGAGAAAGGTTACAAAGCACCTGGCTAGCTTAAGAGTAGAAATTACAATGAAGTCCAGCATGGCCAGAAGGGCGGAGAAGGATTAAATAGGCAAAAAAGGTCATCTGACCAGCAAAATAGAAAAAACCTAACAGGAGAGTTCTAACAGTACCCCCTCTTCTATGAGGATCCTCCGGATCCCCTAGGCCCAGGCTTATCAGGAAACCTCTTGTGAAATGCTCTGACAAGTCTGGAAGCAGAAACATCATCCGCCCTCACCCATGAGTTATCCTCGGGACCAAAACCCTTCCAAGCGACGAGATACTGCAAACCCCCCCTATACCGTCTAGAATTACGGATGCGGGAAATCTCATATTCCCCGTCCTCCACCACCGGAGGAACAGTGGCAGTGGCGTCTCTATCTGATACATCAGCTTTTTTCAATAGAGAAACATGAAACACCGGATTAATCTTCCAGGAGGTAGGAACCTCCAACCTGACAGCAGATTGGTTAACTACCTGAAGCACCTTAAAGGGCCCTACAAACTTGGGACCCAATTTTTTAGAAGGAATCCTCAACCGCAGATTCTTAGAGGACAACCAAACCATGTCACCAACCGTAAACACAACCTCTTGACGTTTCCTGTCAAAGTACCTCTTAGATTTTTTGTTAGCCTCCTGAAGATTACCACGCACATCCGTCCAAACTCTCTCCAAATCACCGGAAAAACTCTCCTCCTCAGGCACAGCCGATACCAATTTGGAGAATGACCCAAAAGACGGATGTCTCCCAGAACAACAAAAAAAAGGCGAACACCCAGCAGAAGAGAATGTATGGTTGTTAAGAGCAAATTCAGCAAGCGGCAGAAACTCAGACCACCCCTCTTGATTGTCAGCCACAAAACAATGCAAGAACTGCTCAACATCCTGATTCTTCCTTTCTGTCTGGCCATTAGACTCAGGATGATATCCAGATGAAAACGACAAATGAACTCCCAACTTGTCACAAAAGGCACGCCAAAAACGAGCCACGAACTGAGGTCCCCTGTCAGAAACAATGTCAGTAGGAACACCATGGAGTCTGACAATTTCCTTGACAAAGGCCTTAGCGAGTGTCTTAGCGCAGGGCAGTTTGATGAAGGGAACTAAGTGACACATCTTGCTAAAACGGTCCACAACCACCCAGATGACCGTGAAACCCTCAGAGGAGGGAAGGTCAGTAATAAAGTCCATAGCCAGATGTGTCCAAGGTGCACTAGGAACCTTCAGAGGGCAAAGCAACCCCGCAGCAGGAGTATGAGAAGACTTAGATCTAGCACACATAGTACATTGACGCACCCACTTAATGACTTCTTTCTGCCATCGAGGCCACCAAAAACTGCGACCCACCAGTCTCTTGGTCTCAGAAATTCCTGGATGACCTGCCAACCGAGACTCATGACACTCAACAAACAAATCTCTCCTAAAGGTCCTAGGCACAAACAACCTCCCATGGGGAGTGTTAGATGGGGCATTCTCCTGTGCTTTAAGAATCCCATCTTCCAAAATAGAGTCCAATGCATCAATCACAACACCTTCTTGTAAAATGCTCTCCTCCTCCTCAGCACCGACCATGGGAGAAAAGCTGCGAGACAAAGCATCAGCTTTAACATTCTTGGTACCCGGGATGTAAGTAACGGAAAAATTAAACCGCGAAAAAAAAAGTGCCCACCTATCCTGACGGGCATTCAAGCGCTTGGCAGCATCAAGATAGATCAGATTTTTATGATCAGTGAAAACCTGAATAGGAAATTCAGCACCTTCCAAGAGATGACGCCAGTGTTCAAATGCGAGTTTAATAGCCTGCAATTCCCGATTACCAATATCGTAATTAAGTTCAGTCTCAGAATTTTTTTTTGAAAAAAAGGCACAGGGATGTACTCCATCCTTGTTTTCCTGAGACAACACCGCACCGACCCCCACAGAAGAAGCATCAACCTCAACCAAAAACGGCTTAGTCACATCAGGCTGCATAAGGATGGGGGCAGAGCTGAACCTCTCCTTTAGAAACACAAACGCTTCAATGGCCTCAGTAGTCCACTGGACCGTATTCGCACCTTTCCTGGTGAGATCGGTCAGTGGTTTAACAATAATAGAAAAAATTTTAATTAATTTTCTGTAATAATTGGCGAAACCCAAAAACCTCTGTATCGATTTCAAACCAATAGGCCTAGGCCATTCCTGCACAGCTTGAACTTTCACCGGGTCCATCTCAAAGCCCTCGCTGGAGATAATGTAGCCCAAAAAACTAATTCTCTGTGCAGCGAACTCACATTTCTCTAGCTTAGCAAAAAGCGAATTGTCAATTAATAACTGTAATACCTCACGTACGCTCTGCCAATGAGACTCCAGATCAGACGAATAAATCAAAATGTCATCCAAATACACAACCACATTTTTGCCGATCAAAGGTCTAAGGATGTCATTAATAAGATTCTGAAAAAATGCTGGAGCATTGGTAAGACCAAAAGGCATAACCAGATTCTCAAAATGACCCACAGGAGTGTTAAAAGCAGTCTTCCATTCATCACCCTCCTTCATGCGCAACAAATTGTATGCCTCCGGAGATCAATTTTAGAGAACCACTTGGCCCCCACTAACTGGTTAAACAAATCAGGAATCAATGGCAGTGGGTATGGATTGCGTACAGTAATTTTGTTAATCTCGCGAAAGTCCAGACAAGGACGTAAACCGCCGTCCTTTTTTTTAACAAAAAAAAATCCAACAGCCACAGGTGACTTAGAGGGTCTGATATGATGGGCGGCCAAGCTCGTCTGTATGTATTCCTCCAAAGCCTTTCTCTCAGGAATAATAAGATTAAATAAACGACTTTTAGGAAGAGTCGCTCCAGGGACAAATTTAATGGTACAATCATAGTCTCTATGGGGAGGCAAAATTTGCGACTCATTCTCAGAAAATACTTTCCAAAAATCCTGAATAGGTACAGGTAATTCCCCTTTATCCACAGCAGCAATGCGCCCTTTACAGCACTTGTCATAACACTTAGGGCTCCAGGACTTAATTTCATTAGTAGACCAATCCAGTACAGGATTGTGCAATTTTAACCAGGGTAACCCCAAAACTACTGGAGAAGGCAAATTATTTAATACTACCAAATCCAAATTTTCTTGGTGAATACCATTAATAGTGAGGGGAAATTCATAAACCTTGTGAGTAACACATTTCAAGGGAGAGCCATCGACAGAAACCACGGCAATAGGGGATGACAAAGGTTTGGGTTTTAATTTAAGTTTTTCCAAGAATCCCCCATCAATCACATTCAGAGTAGAACCACAATCCACAAATACCCGAAAATCAATTAATTCTTCCTGAGCTGCGGTAGTAGCAGAAAGAAATACCCCCTTAGTGTTTAAACAGGCTATACGGGCGTAACTGACCTTTTTTTTTTTTCCTTTGTTCATACGAAGCACACAGTTCTTAATGAAATGGTCAGATTTTCCGCAATAAAAGCACAAACCTTCAGAAAACCTGCGGTCTTTTTCCTGAGAGCGAGGTGACATTGCCCCAATCTCCATCGGCTCTCCAATGTCAGTACAGACCCTCTCAAGACTAGGAGCTGACATGGCAAAGGATTTACTCTCATTAACCCTTGCACGCAGTCTCCTGTCCACCCGTATAGCTAATTGCATTGCCTCCTGCAAGTTTCCAGGTGTAGGATAATCAATAAGCAGATCCTTAACCCTTTCACCTAGCTCAGCAAGAAACAAACTTTTCAGAGCTGAATCGTTCCACCCCACCTGAGCAGACCACCGACGGAAGTGAGTAGAATAATTTTCCACATTACCTGATCCCTGCCTCAAAAGTCTCAATTCCGTCTCAGCTGATGAGACACGATCAGGATCATCATACAACAACCCCAAAGCAGAAAAAAAACTATCCACTGATCTAAAGCACGGATCACTAGGTTGGAGAGAAAAGGCCCATCCCTGAGGTTCTTTGCGCAAAAGTGACATTATGAACCCTATGCGCTGTGATTCATCACCAGAGGATCTGGGTCTCAAACAAAAATACAATAAACAAGCATTTTTAAAGGAAAAAAAAACTTGTTGTTCACCAAAAAATAAATCAGGCAATCGTACCTTTGGCTCTACAAAATGCGCTCCAGAACAGCTACTCACATGTTGTTGGAGCTCGGCCACCTCCAGAGAGAGTCCCTGCAGGCGTTGAGCCAAATCCTGAACCGACACCATGATGGAAACTGGAGGTCTTTCCTTAGATATATTTTTGGGCTGGACTTACTGTTATGAACGGCTACAAGCACTAAGGAAAGACAGGAGATCTGTCCCTACAATAGGACTAAGCTAGATCCCTACGATGTAACGGGGAACCTGATCCTGCGATCAGACCCGCTAAAGTCATCAGCTAGTCTGAACGAAGACCTATAGATGTGAGGGAGGGATCCCTACAAGAACTAGGGACTGGAAGAAAGATGGACACCTCCTAGCAGAAATTGTAGCAGTAAAAAGACAAACAAACAACATAGAACATAGAGGTCAAAAGACCTAGCTAAACTGACTGAGAAAGGTTACAAAGCACCTGGCTATCTTAAGAGTAGAAATTACAATGAAGTCCAGCATGGCCAGAAGGGCGGAGCAGGATTAAATAGGCAAAAAAGGTCATGTGACCAGCAAAATAGAAAAAAACTAACAGGAGAGTTCTAACAACATACACATGTGGTCAAAATTGTTGGTACCCCTTTTTTAATGAAAGAAAAACCCACAATTGTCTCAGAAATAACTTGAATCTGACAAAAGTAATAATAAATTAAAAATCTATGAAAATGAACAAATGTAAGTCATACATTGCTTTTCAACCCTGCTTCCACTGAATTGTTAAAAAAATTAAACTCATGAAATAGGCCTGGACAGAAATGATGGTACCCCTGAAAATAATGTGACAAAAGGGACATGTTAAATCAAGTTGTGTCCACTAATTAGCATCACAGGTGTCTACAATCTTGTTATCAGTCAGTGGGCCTGTATATAGGGCTACAGATACTCACTGTGCTGTTTGGTGACATGGTGTGTACCACACTCAACATGGACCAGAGGAAGCAAAGGAAAGAGTTGTCTCAGGAGATTAGAAAGAAAATTATAAACAAGCATGTTAAAGGTAAAGGTTATCAGACCATCTCCAAGCAGCTTGATGTTCCTGTTACTACAGTTGCACAAATTATTCAGAAATTTAAGATCCATGGGACTGTAGCCAACCTCCCTGGACGTGGCTGCAGGACGAAATTTGATGACAAATCAAAGAGACGGATAATACGAATGGTAACAAAAGAGCCCAGGAAAACTTCTAAAGAGATTAAAGGTGAACTTCAAGCTCAAGGAACATCAGTGTCAGATTGCACCATCTGTTGTTGTTTGATCCAAAGTGGACTTCATGGGAGACGACCAAGGAGAACACCATTGTTGAAAAAAAATCATTAAAAAAGCCAGACTGGAATTTGCCAAACTATACGTTGACAAGCCACAAAGCTTCTAGGAGAATGTCCTATGGACAGATGAGACAAAAATGGAAGTTTTTGGCAAGGCACATCAGCTCTATGTTCACAGACAGAACAATGAAGCATATCAAGAAAAGAACACTGTCCCTACTGCGAAACATGGAGGAGGCTCTGTTCTGTTCTGGGGCTGCTTTGCTGCATCTGGCACAGGGTGTCTTGAATCTGTGCAGGTACAATGAAATCAAAAGACTATCAAGGGATTCTAGAGAGAAATGTGCTGCCCATTGTCAGAAAGCTTGGTCTCAGTCGCAGGTCATAGGTCTTGCAACAGAATAATGACTGAAAACACACAGCTAAAAACACCCAAGAATGGCTAAGAGGAAAACATTGGACTATTCTGAAGTGGCCTTCTATGAGCCCAGACCAAAATCCTATCTTTGGAAATAACTGAAACATGCCGTCTGGAAAAGGCAACCTTCAAACACGAGACAACTGGAGCAGTTTGCTCATGAGGAGTGGGCCAAAATACCTGTTGAGAGGTGCAGAAGTCTCATTGACAGTTACAGGAATCGTTTGACTGCAGTGATTGCCTCAAAAGGTTGTTCAACAAAATATTAAGTAAAGAAGAACCATCATTTCTGTCCAGGCCTATTTCACGAGTTTAACTTTTTTTAAAATTCTTGGAAGCAGGGTTGAAAAGCAATGTCTGACTTTCATTTGTTCATTTTCATAGATTTTTAATTTATTATTACTTTTGTGAGATACAAGTTATTTCTGTGACCATTGTGGATTTTTCTTTCATTAAACGAGGGGTACCAACAATTTTGACCACTGGGTACCATTATGTCCAGTAGATAACACAGGATCCACCATTGTGATAGTCACAGTTCTCCTCCTCCCCCTCCCTTCAAAATTACCTTTATCTAGGTGAGAGCAAGCTCAGAAAATACTTTTATACAAGTAAATAGGGTCAGAGCCAGTCTGTTACTGGTTTTATCTATGTGGCCATTGAAAACTCCTCTTTCCCTCTTGCTCATTGAACTGGTTGCACAATTCTTCCTCCTTTTTACTCACCAAAATGTCAAGGGAAATTAGAAGAATTATTACCCCTATACACACACATGTAACCAATGCCTGTTCGGGGTTAGATTAGGTTTATTTTTTTATTATGAGATATTTAATGAATCTTTTCTAAGAGTGTCACACCGCTCCATAATGTTTGAAAGACGTTGATGAAGAAATAGAAATTATTTTCAGACACCAAAGCAATGTTACAATCATGAAGGACATTTCATGACCTGAAAGGTTTTCATCAATGAAACAAAGTAGTTAAGTCAAGCAAAGTAATTTGTCTTTGTAGTGAAATATTTGGAAATAAATGGAAGAATTTTACCAGGCTAAAATAGGAGGCATTTATTAATAATTGTTTTAGTGTCCTTGTATCGATCTGTGTATATTTTTGAATGATTTAATTTGTTTTCTCTCACAATTATTGCCATATTTATTGTCTCTATTGATTGTCTTTCTTTACACAATTCAGCAGCGATCATTGCTAAAAGAACAAATATGGGGAGCAGAGGCAATTAGGGGGTGAAATTGTCTCTGGTATTATTCTAGAAAGCATTCCTCATTGATCTGAAAATTCATTTGACCTGATCAAAACATGTCATTCAGTTACACAGCATTGTCTTTGAAATATTTTGGCTTCTAAAATTATTTTTCGGAGCAAAACTTAGAGCAATCTTTCAGGACTATCTTTATGGGTTTTGCTCACAGAGTTACTTTATTTTGAGACAATCAAAAATGATATTTTTTTCTAGTGAAAACCCCTTCAGGAAACGCTCCTTCTGTAGGGCGTTTTCGGAGGAAATTTTCATGTCCTGAAACGGTTTTGAAGAGTTTTTGAAGCTTTTTGGAAGAGATTTTTTTTTCTTGTCAGAAATGTTTATTGCGCCCCTTTAATCGGACAGTGCCAAGTTTAAAGTGAATTTCAGCAGATACACTTCAATGAAGTGACATACACTCTCTATTATCCCAACAAGCGTTTTTCAAAACCCAAAGCGGAAAAAAAACAGTCAAAAGACTGACCAGTTCAAAAGCCAAGTGGTTTTACAGCAGAAATGAATAGGAAGAGTCTTTCAAATATTGTTTTGAGCATTTTTTTTCAGGTGTGTTTGAAATGGGATTGCTAAAAAAAAAAGAATGTTTCCAAAAATGTTGTGTTCTCATACCTTTAGATCAGTGGGGTTTAATTCCTGGAATGTACATCCATCTGCTGGTTGAAAAAGTTAATAGAACAAATCCTACGAACATTTTAAATAAAATACATGTCAGGCCATCATAGACCATAAATGCATCTACAGAGATAAAAAGCACTCCTCAAAGAGCATAGAAGAAGAAAACAGAACCAATTGGAGTAATTTTAAGCTAAAAATGTCTTTATTAGTACAAAAAAACACACTAAAATCCCCCACAGGGGTTTAAAAGAGACATACAAGCGGCAACTAACACTGAAGGGTTTAATATTTATACAGACAGGTATTTGAATTGAGTGAGTGAGGAGGAAAGTTAAAGAAACATGTCCATATATGCCATTGTGGCCATTAAACTCCCTCCATGGCTAATCCCCACCATGCTTCAATATTGTAATCAGTACAAAAGAAAATTCTTACCCATACTGCAAAAAGAGATCCCCAGCTCATATGCAGGTGAATCCCCAGTGCCGGTTTCGCTTGTTGATACTTCGCTTCCTCAAGGGGAAGTGATAAAACAAAGTTCAATGCAGGACTTTTTGAACATGTAACCGTGTCACATGGTCGCCGGCCCGCCAATGGGATTGACGTATGTACAGATCGCCGTGTGCGCACCATGTCCACCTCCAGCCATGGCTGAAGAGGTTGCAACTTACTGAAAGTGGCACAGATTTATACATTGTATAATCGCCAAAGCTTGTAGCCATGTGCTGATTCTGCTCTTGCATGGCCTCATTAATCAGCTTATTTCTAGTGGTGGTGGGTCAGATCTATTAATGACCTATGCTATGGATAGGTCATCAAAACTAAAATCACCCCAAAAACTTTTGTTTAGTTTAAAATTCTAATTTAGGGAACAAGTTCCGTGGATTCAATTCCATCTAGAAATCAGATGCGGACAAAGCTACAGTGGTGGATCTAGAACGTCGAGTTTGATCCCCGTTGTCGATTATTAGCTTCACTTAGGCGATATGAAGATGGTTCATAGACTGTAATATATCGTTCACTTCTTATGAGTCATGAGAGGCTGATGTGAACCACAGTTATATGTGCACTGTTTGAACCCTCCTGTTTTTTTTTTTTTACATCTTGTGTTTTGCAGTCACGTGACCATCTGCCTTTATATTCCAGCTCTGCCCTTTTGGCTGTGCTGGACTTCAGTGTTTGACTACTTCTCTAGCCAGGTGCTTCGGTGCCTTTCTCTGTCAGTTCGCTTGGTCCTTCTGGGACCTCTAGTACCTTTTTGTCAGTTTGTCTTTTTGTGTTCTGCAACAACTTCTCTGTTGAGGAGGTGTCCCATTTTTGTCCCAGTCCTTAGTTCTTTTAGGGACCCCTCCCCTTTGCGATAGGTCTTCGTTCAGACTAGCCGAGGACTAAGGCGGGTCTGTTCGCTAGGAACAGGCAGCCCGCTACATCGTAGGGATTCAGCTTAGTCTTACAGTAGGGACAGCTTTCCCCTATCTTTCCTTAGTACTTGTTGCAGATCATAACATGCACTGCCAAATGCCACAGGCCCTTCATTGTAGATATCACATCCAATGAACCCATGAATTAAAACTTTTACCGTGTCCCTATAAAAACATGGGATCACTACTACATACTGTGTAAATATCAGCTAAATATTGCTTGGTCCATCAATGTAGGTGAGTCTAATGCCCAGCTCACAAGATACAGAAGGAAGGTACTGTTCTATTCCAGATCAGTTTGTAACGGGTCTGGGAGGCGGAACCTCTGAGCAACTATACAAGGGGGCGATCCTTGTAAGGAAGTGGGTGGTGACCAGGGAAGACGGGCAGGTAGTCACAGCAGGTGACCGGGACAGTCTCTGGGTAAACGGGCAGGAGGTCACGGCAAGTGACCGGGACAGTCTCTGGGTAAACGGGCAGGAGGTCACAGCAAGTGACCGGGGCAGTCTCTGGGTAAACGGGCAGGAGGTCACAGCAAGTGACCGGGGCAGTCTCTGGGTATAGGGTTGGTACGACCTGTGACGGCTGAGCCTCCAGGTAGGCTAGCAGGCGGATAGCAGGTGTGTGCTCCCAGGTGAGCAGGCGAGAGTCTCTGGATAAGCAGGTGGTCACAGCATGTGACGGCGGAGCCTCCAGGTAGGCTAACAGCCGGATGGCAGGTGTGTGCTCCCAGGTGAGCAGGCGAGAGTCTCTGGATAAGCAGGTGGTCACAGCATGTGACGGCGGAGCCTCCAGGCAGACTAACTGGCAGGTAGCAGATGAGCGCTCCCAGGTGAGCAGGCAAGAGTCTCTGGACTGGCAGATGGTCACAGCACGTGACGGCGGAGCCTCCAGGTAGGCTAACAGACAGGTAGCAGGTGAGCGCTCCCAGGTGAGCGGGCAAGCTGGTCCATAGACAGACTGACAGGTGTCGGAAGGCAGACCGTCGGACCTCAGGCTAGCAAGCAGGAAAGCGGATGACAGGCAGGAATCAGGCAGCGAACTGGCAGGAAACTGGCAGGTAACAGGCAACGGGACCTGAGGGCTGAAGCAGAGTAGTGAACAGTGCAACAACATTGCTCGGGCACCTCCATTTTGGAGGAGGTGCCTTATATATGGTGAAGTCCTCCGGCCATTGGCCGGGGACTCCTTAGGACGGCGCGCGCGGCCCCTTTAAGAGGGGGGGGCGCGCGCGCGCACGCCCTAAGCACCGTGGCCGGGAAGGAGCGCGCGCTGCCAGCAGAGCGGGAGGAGGACGCCGGGCTCGGAGCGGAGAGGTGAGGGGAACAGCGTCCCTGCCTAGCAGGGGGCAGGGACGCCGACGCTACACAGTACAAGTATCAAAAAATCAACTCTCTGAACCTTTCTTACAGGGCTTGTCTGACACCTATAATGCCCTTTATAAATATTTATCTTTAACCCCTAATCATTATTGTAATTTGCTTACTCCCTACCATTCTCCACATACAGCTATTCCCCATATGTGCTTTTTTTTCCTTTACTTACCATGATGTTTCATTTGAGGGGAGTCTCAAACAGGATGTGACAGGAGGATGACCCCGTAGGCACTTCCCCCTCAGCTTCTATCTTCCCTCCTGATACAGGACGTCATCAGTTGGCGCTGCGGTCACTTACCAGAGCTTCTGTCACCGCCGTCTCCTGATGACGCCACAATCCCTGTTTCTGACATCCGCCTCTTTCTCAGAAGTGAATCGTCATCAGGGGGTGGCTATAGAATGGGGAATGACAGCAGCGCTGCTTCCTGAGATCAGTGGCAGTGCTGTTGTTAGTCTCCAAACTTCTATCACTGTCCCGTGATGACTATTTGTTTAATGGAAAGAGGAAGCTGTGTCAGAAGAAGCAGGGATTGTGGTGATGGTGACAGAAGTGTGGCGGCGGCTAATGAAGATTCATGCAGCAGGGACAGAAGCTGAGGTTACGTTTGCATCACCCCCTGAACCTGGACATTATCAGGGTACAGCAGTAACAACAGAGACCACCGCACCACCCCCTGATAACATCTTGTTTTAGTGTGGTTGTAGTGCCGGCGTCCCTGCCCTCTGCTAGGCAGGGACGCTGCTCCCCTCACCGCTCTGCTCCGTGCCCGGCATCCTCCCCCCGCTCTGCTGTCAGCGCGCGCTCCGTCCCGGCGTCCTCCTCCTGCTCTGCTCTCAGCGCGCGCTCCTTCCCGGCCCCTGTGCTTAGGGCGAGCGCGCGCGCGCTCCCCTCCTCTTAAAGGGGCCGCGCGCGCCGCCCTAAAGAGTCCCCGGCCAATGGCCGGAGGACTTCATCATATATAAGGCACCTCCTCCAAAATGGAGGTGCCCGAGCAATGTTGTTTGCACCTGTGTCTCACCTGTGCTTCAGCCCTCAGGTCCCGTTGCCAGTTTCCTGCCAGTTTCCTGCCAGTTTCCTGCCAGTTACCTGCCAGTTACCTGCCTGATTCCTGCCTGAATACTTGTTACCTGTCTGCCAGTCTGAG
This sequence comes from Phyllobates terribilis, assembly GCF_046119375.1. Lineage (NCBI taxonomy): Eukaryota > Metazoa > Chordata > Amphibia > Anura > Dendrobatidae > Phyllobates > Phyllobates terribilis. Next base: position 119,953,379 of record NW_027362768.1, read on the forward strand.
GTCCGACGGTCTGCCTTACTACTCCTGTCAGTCTGTCTAAAGGACCAGCCTGCCCGCTCACCTGGGAGCGCATATCAGCTACCTGCCTGCTTGCCTGAGGTCCGACGGTCTGCCTTACTACTCCGGTCAGTCTGTCTATGGACCAGCTTGCCCGCTCACCTGGGAGCGCTTCTCCGTTATCTGCCTGCTTGCCAGCCCGGAGGCTCCGTTGTCACGTGCTGTGACCACCAGCTATCTCAGAGACTCTTGCCCGCTCACCTGGGAGCGCATCTCCGTTACCTGCCTGCTTGCCAGCCCGGAGGTCCCGTTGTCACGTGCGGTGACCACCAGCTATTCCAGAGACTCTTGCCCGCTCACCTGGGAGCGCTTCTCCGTTACCTACCTGCCTGCCAGCCCGGAGGTTCCGCCGTCACGTGCCGTGACCACCTGCTATTCCAGAGACTCTCGCTTGCTCACCTGGGAGCACACATCTACCATCTGCCTGCTAGCCTACCCGGAGGCTCTGCCATCACAGGTCATACCTACCCCTTACCCAGAGACTGCCCTGATCACTTGCCGTAACTCCCTGTCCGTTCACCCAGAGACTGCCACCCGCTCCCTTACAAGGGCCGCCCCCTTGTATAGTAGCTCAGAGGTTCCGCCTCCCGGACCCGTTACAGTTTGCTTGGGCCATGGAACCCGGTGGCACCCAAGCTCCCTCGCTCACGGACCTGTGTCATGAACTGTCCCGTCAAAGGTCCCAACAGGAGTCCATCCTGGGTCACCTGCGGAATGTCAATACTCGCCTGGACACTCTGACTGCACCACCTGCAGCCACTGCCAGTACCATGACTCGCAACCCGGCAGCTCCGCTACCCACTAATACCATGGTAACCTATCCCGGTCCCCGGCTGTCTGCACCTCCTCGCTTCGGAGGCGACTCCGTCCAGGCTCGGGGCTTCATAAATCAGTGCACCCTGCACTTTGAACTTTTGTCCATTCAGTTTAATTCCGACCGGGCCAAAATTGCCTTTATCATGTCCCATCTCACCGGGGAGGCCCTGGCCTGGCGAAATCCTCTATGGGAGAGAGGAGACCCCCTGGTGTCCAACTTGCCTGCTTTTCTCTCGGCTTTCCGGAAAGTCTTCGACGAACCCGGACGGAAGACCTCATCCGCATCCTCTCTGCTACGCCTCCGTCAGGAGGGTCTCACCGTGGGCCAATATGCCATACGGTTCCGCACCCTTGCCTCGGAGCTGGCCTGGGATAACGACGCTCTGGTATCCGTCTTCTGGGAGGGTCTGTCCGGTCGTATTAAAGATGAACTTGCTGGTCGGGACATTCCTACCTCTCTCGATGATCTAATAACCCTTGCCACCCGGATTGACCTACGGTTCCAGGAGCGTGCCAAAGAGGTCACCCGTGAGAGAAGGATTCCACGTTTAGCTCCTACTTTCCAGAAACCCGTCATTCCCTCCATCTCTCCCCAGGTACACTCTCCTGAGCCTATGCAGGTCGACCAGACCAAGATGGTCAAAACCCGTCAGGACTCACGCCGTGCCGAGGGGAGCTGCTTCTACTGTGGCAGTAAGGAGCACCGGATCCGTGCCTGCCCGGAGAGGTCGGGAAACGCCTGTGTCTAGGTTCGCTCAGAGAGGTCCACCTAGACAAGAATAAATCCTCTCCATCCCTGCTGTTGTCAGTTTCGATCATCTACGGGGAGAACCGTTATTTCGAACTAGCCCAACTTGACTCTGGAGCAGCCGGGAACCTTATTTCACAGTCCCTGGTTGAGAAATACCGCATCCCCACCAAACCTCTGGCTGTACCCTTGTCTGTCGCTGCCGTGGATGGGGGCCTCTTACCTCGCCCCATTCAACTCATCACCGAATCCATTACCCTGCAGGTGGGAATGCTGCATTCTGAAAGTATCTCCTTTCATGTTCTGCCTGGACTCTCTCACGCCCTCTTGCTAGGTCTGCCCTGGCTCCAGAGACATGCACCCGTGCTAGACTGGCAAACCGGAGAGGTCCTTCGCTGGGGACAAGACTGTCATAAAACCTGCCTGGTTCCCGTCCATCCCGTCCGTCCCTCTCCTACCCCAGCTAATCTACCTGGACTTCCGATTCCTTATTGGTCTTATGCAGATGTCTTTAATAAAAAGGAGGCAGAGACATTACCACCACATAGACCATACGACTGTCCCATCGATCTGCTACCCGGTACTACTCCTCCCCGTGGGCGTATCTATCCTTTATCCGCTGCTGAGACCCGGTCAATGTCCGAATATATTGAGGAGAATCTGGCCAGAGGATTCATCCGGAAATCTACCTCCCCGGCGGGAGCAGGCTTCTTTTTCGTCAAAAAGAAGGACGGCTCTCTCCGTCCCTGTATAGACTATAGAGGCCTAAACCTGATCACGGTGAAGAATAAGTACCCCCTTCCGCTCATTCCAGAATTATTTGATCGTCTGAGGGGGGCTAGGATCTTCACCAAACTGGACCTTCGTGGGGCGTACAACCTGGTTCGTATTCGTCAGGGGGATGAATGGAAGACGGCATTCAACACCCGGGACGGCCACTATGAATACCTGGTAATGCCCTTTGGTCTCTGTAACGCTCCTGCCGTCTTTCAAGAGTTGGTCAATGACATCTTCCGGGACCTTCTCTACTCCTGCGTAGTGGTGTACCTGGACGACATCTTGGTCTTCTCTCCGGATCTCCAGACTCACCGGAGGGACGTTCGTCAGGTCCTGCTCAGGCTAAGGCAGAACCATCTCTACGCTAAATTTGAGAAGTGCCTCTTTGAGCAGACCTCGCTTCCGTTTCTGGGCTACATTATCTCTCAGACCGGCCTACAAATGGATCCTGAGAAACTGTCTGCCATCGAGAAATGGCCCCGACCGGAGGGGTTGAAGGCCATTCAGCGATTCCTGGGCTTCGCCAACTACTACCGCCTCTTCATACCACACTTCTCTTCCCGGACGGCCCCAATTTCTGCGCTCACCCGTAAAGGTACTAATCCCAAAGAGTGGCCACCCGAAGCAGAGGAGGCCTTTCTTTCCCTTAAACAGGCCTTCTCTTCCGCCCCGGTGCTGCATCGCCCAGATGGCAACAAGCAGTTCTTCCTGGAAGTTGACGCCTCTTCCTCTGGAGCCGGAGCGGTACTTACTCAAAAATCATCTTCCGGGAGGATGGTAACTTGTGGCTTCTTCTCTAAACTCTTCTCCTCCTCTGAGCGCAACTATTCCATAGGAGACCGAGAGTTATTGGCCATCAAACTGGCATTGGAGGAGTGGCGTTACCTGCTCGAGGGGGCTCTTCACCCGGTAATAATTTACACTGACCACAAGAACTTGGCTTACCTCCAGCATGCCCAGAGACTTAACCCGCGCCAAGCCCGGTGGTCCTTGTTTTTTGCTCGTTTTGATTTTGTCCTTCATTTTCGCCCGGCTGACAAAAACGTCAAGGCGGACGCCTTGTCTCGATCCTTTCTGGTGTCTGATCTCGAGGAGGATCCGAAACATATCATCGATCCCGCCAGAGTAATGCAGGTGGCTCCCGTGAGTCTAAATCGTCTTCCTCCTGGTAAGACGTTCGTACCAGTACCTGATCGGGAGAAGATCCTACACTGGGGTCATTCGTCTAAACTAGCTGGCCACGCCGGTCAGAAAAAGACCCTCCAGCTTATTACCCGGCACTACTGGTGGCCTAACCTGCACAAGGATGTAATAGACTTTGTTTCTGCCTGTGTGTCCTGCGCCCGCAACAAAGTTCCGAGACACCTGCCGGCCGGCCGCCTCCTACCTCTGCCAGTACCTGCTGCCCCCTGGCAGCATATAGCGATGGACTTCATTACTGATCTGCCCGTCTCTGCCGGTTGTACGGTCATTTGGGTGGTCGCTGACCGCTTCTCCAAGATGGCTCACTTCATTCCACTGCCAGGTCTTCCGTCTGCACCCGAGCTGGCTAAAGACTTTATCCGCCACATCTTCCGTCTTCATGGCCTTCATCGTGTCGGATCGTGGGGTACAGTTCACTTCCCGTTTCTGGAGAGCCACTTGTAAATTGCTGGACGTCACCCTGGACTTCTCCTCCGCTTACCACCCACAGTCTAATGGTCAAGTGGAGCGGATCAATCAGAACCTGACCAATTACCTTCGGCACTTCGTTAATGCCCACCATTCTGACTGGGTGGATCTCCTGCCATGGGCCGAATTCTCGTACAACAATCACGAGAGCGAGTCTTCCTCCAAATCCCCGTTTTTTGTAGTCTACGGTCAGCATCCTCGGATCCCGTTTCCCGTCTCCACCTCGGCGGACAATCCGGCTGCGGAATCTCTTGTTAACAAATTTTCCTCCATATGGGAGAGTACCCGGTCCGCACTCCTTCTGTCATCCGAGCGTATGAAAAGACACGCTGACAAAAAACGTCTGGACCCTCCTCAATTCCGCCCTGGGGATAAAGTCTGGCTCTCGTCCAAATATGTCCGGCTCAAGATCCCTTCCTATAAGTTAGGGCCTCGGTTCATCAGCCCACTGGAGGTCATCAGTCAGATCAACCCGGTGGCCTATAAATTGAAACTCCCGGCCAACTTACGGATCCCTAACTCCTTCCATGTGTCTCTCCTCAAACCTGTGGTGCTTAACTCTTTTTCCAAGTCTACAGGTACGCCTCCTGCTCCGGTTTCTGCTGAGGACGAGTTTGAGGTAGAGAACATTCTTGCCACCAAAAGGGTAAGAGGAAAGACCTTTTTCCTGGTAGATTGGAAGGGGTTTGGTCCTGAGGAGAGAACGTGGGAGCCCCGGGAGAACATCCATGCCCCTCTCATCCTAGCTAAATTTCTGTCTGGCCTAAAAAAGGGGGGGCCTAAAGGGGGGGGTACTGCTCCCCTCACCGCTCTGCTCCGTGCCCGGCATCCTCCCCCCGCTCTGCTGTCAGCGCGCGCTCCGTCCCGGCGTCCTCCTCCTGCTCTGCTCTCAGCGCGCGCTCCTTCCCGGCCCCTGCGCTTAGGGCGCGCGCGCGCTCCCCTCCTCTTAAAGGGGCCGCGCGCGCCGCCCTAAAGAGTCCCCGGCCAATGGCCGGAGGACTTCATCATATATAAGGCACCTCCTCCAAAATGGAGGTGCCCGAGCAATGTTGTTTGCACCTGTGTCTCACCTGTGCTTCAGCCCTCAGGTCCCGTTGCCAGTTTCCTGCCAGTTTCCTGCCAGTTTCCTGCCAGTTACCTGCCAGTTACCTGCCTGATTCCTGCCTGAATACTTGTTACCTGTCTGCCAGTCTGAGGTCCGATGGTCTGCCTTACTACTCCTGTCAGTCTGTCTAAAGGACCAGCCTGCCCGCTCACCTGGGAGCGCATATCAGCTACCTGCCTGCTTGCCTGAGGTCCGACGGTCTGCCTTACTACTCCGGTCAGTCTGTCTATGGACCAGCTTGCCCGCTCACCTGGGAGCGCTTCTCCGTTATCTGCCTGCTTGCCAGCCCGGAGGCTCCGTTGTCACGTGCTGTGACCACCAGCTATCTCAGAGACTCTTGCCCGCTCACCTGGGAGCGCATCTCCGTTACCTGCCTGCTTGCCAGCCCGGAGGTCCCGTTGTCACGTGCGGTGACCACCAGCTATTCCAGAGACTCTTGCCCGCTCACCTGGGAGCGCTTCTCCGTTACCTACCTGCCTGCCAGCCCGGAGGTTCCGCCGTCACGTGCCGTGACCACCTGCTATTCCAGAGACTCTCGCTTGCTCACCTGGGAGCACACATCTACCATCTGCCTGCTAGCCTACCCGGAGGCTCTGCCATCACAGGTCGTACCTACCCCTTACCCAGAGACTGCCCTGATCACTTGCCGTAACTCCCTGTCCGTTCACCCAGAGACTGCCACCCGCTCCCTTACAAGGGCCGCCCCCTTGTATAGTAGCTCAGAGGTTCCGCCTCCCGGACCCGTTACAGTGGTGGGGAGGAGGGAGAGGTTCTGGTGGAATTTCTGGTACTGTTCTGGTACCTGAACCGAACTTTCTCAAAAATCCGGGTCAGGTACCAGAACCCAAACTTCCACTGGTCTGCCCATCCCTATTAGTGACCTCCGGCTTCCTCCATTAAATGCTGGAGGAGTCGGCAGGTCACAGACTACAGGAGACGGACCTAAGCGGTGGCCAAAACAGATGAAAATGCCTGGAAGGTGAGTATCAGACAAGGGGCAAGGAACTTGGATTTTAAGCACCACTCCAGTGGTGAAATAAAAAAAAATGCTGGAGTGGTGCTTTAAAAATAGATATTTATAGAGGGCATTATGGGTGTGGGACAGCCCCTTTAAGCTTTGGTTTTTGGTTATCTCTGATATGTTAAAAGCTCTTTAAAACCACAAAAATGCTTTAGGAAGATTCACAAATAGTAAGAGCTATAATGACATTCAAAACCAAAATCTCAAAACTCTATAGCATTCCTGTGAGTTTTACTCTTCGACTGATCTATGATTTTGTATCCAGGTCGTACCTGACCATTCTCCTTTCTTGTCATGAAGTCCTTCCTTTGCACAACAGATAATGATATTCTGCTTAGTTATCTGATTTGTTTTTTTCTTATTAACGTGCACTATTCTGCCGAATTCTGTCATGATGCTCTGACTTGCTCTTCACCACCATCAACAAGTATAGTTTTTCCCCATTACCACTATCCACCATTTGCTCTGGTAAGTTCTTCTATCTCAGGGGTGCACAACCTTTTCTGATCCACGGGCCACATTGTTAGGCTGAATCAATCCAGGGGACGCACTAAAATCTAAAGGGGTATTAACTACTGCTACATTTGTGGCATAATCAAAAAAATGTCTACTAGGTACAAGTTCTACTTACAGGACTCATACCGCCCCAAATCAGCAAACTAATGTTACATTCAGATATATTTTTTTGATGAGGATTTAGAAATAGTTTCTGCTCCTAAATCCACATCAAAATCACGTCAAATACTCTTTGAATAAGTTTCCAACTTATTCTAATGGGAAAAGCTCCTTTATTGCACACCGTGCTATTTTTTTTTCAAGGTATTTTGAACATTTCACAGTAAAATTATTAGGAAGCTTTTTCAAAGAGTATTTGAAACAATTTGTATGTGGATTTGCAGTAAAATCTACATGTACTTGGCTCTCTACAATAGATCACAGTTTTTTTGCTTACTGCCCAATGATTCAGAACTCCCATAAACTATAGTGGGGCCAAAAACACGGAGGCCACCTGTCTGACTCACATACTGCTTTCTTTATTGCCAAAATGGGTGGCAAGACCCCATTCTCCTCATGTATGAGGACAATCTGTCAGGCAAGGATTATTCTGTCCACATGGTTGAGGGGTATATGTAGCAACTTCAAGTGAGCCTCGGGAGCGCGAGTGTTGACACCACTGTAACAGCGCCGGCACGGTAGGTGAGTAGGGGTGTTTTCATTTTAACGGGGAAAAACACTCAGATTGAGAAGGGGTTGTCTTGGTAGTGGACAACCCCTTTAACCCCTTTACCCCCGAGGGTGGTTTGCACGTTAATGACCAGGCTAATTTTTACAATTCTGACCTCTGTCACTTTATGAGGTAATTACTCTGGAACGCTTCAACGGATCCCCCTGATTCTGAGATTGTTTTTTCGTGACATATTATACTTCATGAATGTGGTACAATTTCTTCGATATCATTTGCGTATATTTGTGAAAAAAAACAGAAATTTGGCGAAAATTTTGAAAATTTTGCAATTTTCAAAATTTTAATTTTTATGCCCTTAAATCAGAGAGATACAGTACTGACCAAAAGTTTGGACACACCTTCTCATTTAAAGATTTTTCTGTATTTTCATGACTTTGAAAATTGTACATTCACACTGAATGCATCAAAACTATGAATTAACACATGTGGATTTATATACTTAACAAAAAAAGTGTGAAAAAACTGGAAATATGTCTTATATTCTAGGTTCTTCAAAGTAGCCACCTTTTTCTTTGATGACTGCTTTGCACACTCTTGGCATTCTCTTGATGAGCTTCAAGAGGTAGTCACCGGAAATGGTTTTCACTTCACAGGTGTGCCCTGTCAGGTTTAATAAGTGGGATTTCTTGACTTATAAATGGGGTTGGGACCATCAGTTATGTTGTGCAGAAGTCAGGTGGATACACAGCTGATAGTCCTACTGAATAGACTGTTAGAATTTGTATTATGGCAAGAAAAAAGCAGCTAAATAAAGAAAAAGGAGTGGCCATCATTACTTTAAGAAATGAAGGTCAGTCAGTCCAAAAAATTGGGAAAATTTTGAAAGTGTCCCCAAGTGCAGTTGCAAAAACCATCAAGAGCTACAAAGAAACTGGCTCACAAGAGGACCGCCCCAGGAAAGGAAGACCAAGAGTCACCTCTGCTTCTGAGGATAAGTTTATCCGAGTCACCAGCCTCAGAAATCGCAGGTTAACAGCAGCTCAGATTAGAGACCAGGTCAATGCCACACAGCAGACACATCTCTACAACAACTGTTAAGAGGAGACTTTGTGCAGCAGGCCTTCATGGTAAAATAGCTGCTAGGAAACCACTGCTAAGGACAGGCAACAAGCAGAAGAGACTTGTTTGGGCTAAAGAAAACAAGCAATGGACATTAGACCACTGGAAATCTGTGCTTTGGTCTGATGAGTCCAAATTTGAGATCTTTGGTTCCAACCACTGTGTCTTTGTGCGACGCAGAAAAGGTGAACGGATGGACTCTACATGCCTGGTTCCCACCGTGAAGCATGGAGGAGGTGTGATGGTGTGGGGGTGCTTTGTTGGTGACACTGTTGGGGATTTATTCAAAATTGAAGGCATACTGAACCAGCATGGCTACCACAGCATCTTGCAGCGGCATGCAATTCCATCCGGTTTGCGTTTAGTTGGACCATCACTTATTTTTCAACAGGACAATGACCCCAAACACACCTCCAGGCTGTGTAAGGGCTATTTGACCAAGAGGGAGAGTAATGGGGTGCTACGCCAGATGACCTGGCCTCCACAGTCACCAGACCTGAACCCAATCGAGATGGTTTGGGGTGAGCTGGACCGCGGAGTGAAGGCAAAAGGGTTAACAAGTGCTAAGCATCTCTGGGAACTCAGTCAAGATTGTTGGAAGACCATTTCTAGTGACTACATCTTGAAGCTCATCAAGAGAATGCCAAGAGTGTGCATAGCAGTCATCAAAGCAAAAGGTGGCTACTTTGAAGAGCCTAGAATATAAGACATATTTTCAGCTGTTTCACACTTTTTTGTTAAGCATATGATTCCACAAGTGTTAATTCATAGTTTTGATGCCTTCAGTGTGAATGTACAATTTTCATAGTCATGAAAATACAGAAAAATCTTTAAATGAGGTGTATCCAAACTTTTGGTCTGTACTGTATGTCACACAAAATACTTAATAAATAACATTTCCCACATGCTTACTTTACATCAGCACAATTTTGGAACCAAAATTTTTTTTTGTTAGGGAGCTATAAGGGTTAAAAGTTGACCAGCAATTTCTCATTTTTCCAACAAAATTTACAAAACCATTTTTTTAGGGACCACATCACATTTGAAGTCACTTTGAGAGGTCTTTATGACAGAAAATACCCAAAAGTGACACCATTCTAAAAACTGCACCCCTCAAGGTGCTCAAAACCACATTCAAGAACTTTATTAACCCTTCAGGTGCTACACAGGAATTTTTGGAATGTGGAAGAAAAAAATGAACTTTTTTCACAAAAATGTTACTTTAGACCCAATTTTTTTTTATTTTCGCAGGGGTAACAAAAAAATGGACCCCAAAATTTGTTGTGCAATTTCCCCTGGGCACGCATATACCCCATATGTGGGGAAAAACCACTGTTTGGGCGCACGGCAGGGCTCGGAAGGGAAGGAGCGCCATTTGACTTTTTGATTGTAAAATTTGCTTGAATTATTAGCTGACGCCATGTTGCGTTTAGAGAGCCCCTGATGTGCCTAAACAGTGGAAACCCCCCACAAGTGACCCCATTTTGGAAACTAGACCCCCCAAGGCACCTATCTAGATGTATAGTGAGAACTTGGAACCCCTAGGTGCTTCACAAATTGATTCGTAAAAATGAAAAAGTGGATAAAGAAACACTTTTTCATTTTTACAAATCAATTTGTGAAGCACCTGGGAGTTTCAAGTGCTCACTATGCATCTAGATAGGTGCCTTGGGTTGTCTAGTTTCCAAAATGGGGTCACTTGTGGGGGAGCTCCAATGTTTAGGCACACAGGGACTCTCCAAACGTGACATGGTTCCAATTTGTTAGCGGGCACCATGTCGCATTTGGAGAGCCCCTGTGTGCCTAAACATTGGAGCTCCCCCACAAGTGACCCCATTTTGGAAACTAGACCACCCAAGGCACCTATCTAGATGCATAGTGAGCACTTGGAACCCCCAGGTGCTTCACAAATTGATTCGTAAAAATGAAAAAGTGGAAAAAAAAACACTTTTCCATTTTTACGAATCAATTTGTGAAGCACCTGGGGGTTCCAAGTGCTCACTATGCATCTAGATAGGTGCCTTGGGTGGTCTAGTTTCCAAAATGAGGTCACTTGTGCGGGAGCTCCAATGTTTAGGCACACAGGGGCTCTCCAAGCGCAACATGGTGTCCGCTAAGAATTTGAGCCGATTTTCCATTCAATTTGTTAGCGGACACCATGTCGCGTTTGGAGAGCCCCTGATGTGCCTAAACATTGGAGCTCCCCCACAAGTGATGCCATTTTGGAAACTATACCCCTCAAGGGGTATAGTGAACATTTTGAACCCAGAGGTATGACACAGAATTTGATAACATTAGGTCATCATATTGAATAAGTTGTCATTAGTCTTGAGCGCAAGTGCTCGCTACTTGAGTTTGCATCGGGTACTCAGGTATGAACCATGTATCACGGGTGCTCAAGTGAAATGCTCGAGTCCCCGTCCGCATGCTTCACGGTTATTAGACACCCCAAAAAAAACGTGTTGGGATTGCTCGTACATGGCAGGCAATCCCCGCGAGGTTTTTTATGGCCGCGAAGCATATGGGGCGGAGACTCGAGCACCCGCGATACTCAGTGCATACCCGAGCACCCGATGCAAACTCAAGTAGCGAGCACTTGCGTTCAACACTAGTTGCCATATCGTCATCTTTTTTTTTTTTTTACTTTTGAAAAAAAAACAACCCCAACCCTAACATTAGCACAACCCCAACCCCAGCCCTAGCGTTTATTTTTTAAACCGTTCCTAGTGCGGTATAAGTGATTAGACGACATTATACTTCGGGTCGGTGCGATTACAGCGATACCAGAATCATATCGGGTTTTTATGATTGACAGCTGTCACACACTAAAAGACACATATTTTGTAAAATCTAGTTTTTGCATCGCCATATTTTGAGAGCTATAATTTTTCCATATTTTGGCCTACAGAGTCATGTGATGGCTTGTTTTTAGCGGGATGAGTTGACGTTTTTATTGGTGCAATTTTCAGGCATGTGACATTTTTTTATCGCTTTCTATTTCAGCTTTTGGGAGGCAGAATAAACAAAAACCAACAATTCAGGAATTGTGTTTTTTTACATTTTTTTTATTCTGCTCCGCGTGTGGTAAAATTAATATGATAGCTTTATTCTTCGGGTCAGTACGTTTACAGTGGTACCACATTTATATCGTTTTTCTATGTTTTGGCGCTTTTACACAATAAAAGCTATTTTATAGAAAAAATTAATTTTTTGCATCGCTTTATTCTGAGAGCTATAACTTTTTGATTTTTTGGATGATGGAGCTGTATCGTGACTTGTTTTTTGTGGGACAAGATGACGTTTTCAGCGGTATCAATTTTATTTATATTTGTCTTTTTGATCGCGTTTTATTCCATTTTTTGTTTGGCGGTATGATGATAAAGCATTGTTTTTTTTTTTTTTTTTTTTTTACCGTGTTCACTGAAGGGGTTAACTAGTGGAACAGTTTTATAGGTCAGGTCGTTACGGACGCGGTGATACCAAATATGTGTATGTTTATTGTTTTTTTTTCAGAATAATATTCATTGATGGGTACATTATATTTTTATTTTTAGTGGATTATTTTTTTTATTTTTTTAAAAATATTTTTACAATTTTTTTTTTTTTTCACTTTCTCTGAGTTTTTTTACCTTTTTACTTTGTCCCACTATGGGACTTTCACTTTTTTTATTCTGATCGCCTGCATAGCAAAGGGATGGAGCACCATCCCTGTGCTATGCAGGCAGTCAGCGCTGCACAGTGATAAGATTGTTTGGTCATGCACTGCGCATGACCAAACAATATTCCTGCTGTCTGTTGACCCAGATGTTGTCATGACGACATCGGGTCGTCATGGCAACACCCGGGAAGCCGCGGCAGACAGCGCTGGAGGCCGGAAGAGGAGGTGAGTATACCGATCACCTCCCCTTAGCCACCGCAATGCTGCAACCAACTTCGATCGCAGCATTGCGGGGGTTAATGTGCCAGGAGTGGTGCGGGACAGTCCCCTGCACATAGTACCGGGTGTCAGCTGTGACAATCAGCTGACACCCGGCGGCGATCGCGCCCGCACAGCCTGTGTGTGCGCCCGATCGCGATGGCGTACTAATACGGGTCAGGCTCTTAAAGCCCAGGGCACAGACGCGTATTAGTACGTCATGGGCTTTAAAGGGGTTAAAGTCCTTGGATCAGCTAAGTACCAAGCCACTGAAGAAAGGAAAGAAAGGACCCTATAAGTGATATCTGGTTCAGTAGCACTGGGATTGAGAGCATTACAGTAAATTTGTGCTGAATCAATTGTATTTCACATCCATGGAGAGATAATACATATTGGTAACTGCTTGTTTTCTGAGCAAATAGTACACTGGTACGTGTGTTTTGTGCCTTCCGAGATGCCAATTAGAGAAAAGATAGCAATTTTCCAAAGGATTCTTTGAAGATGGAACAGTTAGACTGGAGGATAATCTCAGTTGGAATTTGACATAAATTAGCTTTTAGCTAGTTTTAAATACAAACAGCTTGTCTGTTTGTCTTGGAGAGAGAAGAATTGTAGCATACCGTGACAACAGATGTAAGTACTGCACCGCAGGTTGTACATGTTTCCTCAATACGCTCATCTCAGGTCATCATAGTTTACAAGGTGTTTTTTTTGCAAACACAACTTTGTTTTCTTATTCTCTTTGTATTTAGTTCAGAATTTTTGATCTAAAAAGATTTAGCATTTGAACAATGGACAGGTCTTAAGGTATTCAAGGTATAATACACAGCATGGTTTTCTAGAAGCAAATCTTCCTTGTCAACACATTTCTTCCTAAAGACTTTCGAACAATGGCATTGTACCTTTATTTTAGTTTAGACCAGTATCATTTATTTGGAGACAAAATTGTTCACTGTTAAAAAGTAATTCACTGAAATAAAAAAAGATATTGATGGTCAATAGAGATAAACGGGTCTTATTCAAATTCACCAACTTTTCCAAATTTTCCCCAAAAGTTTGATTCTCTGTGAATACATTTTTGCAAATCTGACTTCTCAAAAGCTTGTAATTTCTCTGAAAATACACGTGGAGGAGAGGAGAAAGAGAGAGGACCCTGTTGACCATAAGAGCTTACACTCTACCGGATTGAGTAAGAGGACCTTACTGACCACAAGAGCTGACACTCTACAGAAGAGAGAGAGAGAGAACTCTGCTGCCCATGAGAGCTAACACTCTACAGGAGAGGACCTTACTGACCATAAGAGCTGAGACTCAACAGAAGAGTGAGGACCCTGCTGACCATAAGAGCTAACACTCTACAGGAGTGACTCTGGAGATGGAAACTGACTCTGCCGTACAAACTGTGCTCTACTGAGAATTACTAATATGTGATGACCCAGGTACTAACCCACCACTGTACAAGGTATGATAATCCATAAGATGTCATAGCTGTAGGGCATTATGGGAAAGCCTACACGGCAACGGAATATTACATTAGCTCTTTGATGGTTCAACAGTGTGGGAAATCGGTGCCAGGCAAGGATTTTTTTTTGCAAAACAAGTTTCAAAATGTTCAAATTCACATGAAACCATGAATTTCAGGAAATTCGACTGAAACTTGATCCTCCGTGGATCGATCCACTTGTCTCCTCTAATGGTCAGAAATCACAGGATATCATAAAAATAAAAAGACCCAAATATTCTTCTATGACTGTGATGGCAGATTTCATAGCAAGAAGACTTTAAACAAAGCAGATTCATTAACACAAAGATGTTAACGATATAATTAATAATGTACTATTTTATTTTAGTAGAAAGGTTATGGTTGGCTCTCCGGGTGGATGGTGGTGCTCAGCGGTAGGATAGATATTTCAACAATAATATGTGAAAGACCTCAGAAATCTATAGGTACAGTAAAGAAAATATAATTTCTTGATCTTTCAGCATGTCATGGTCATGGGTACCATACTTTACAAGATAACCAACGTTTCAGTCCTCCCAGACATTAATGACACCCTTTTACAATCAATGCAGTGGACGCTCAGTGGCGACATTGACAGCTCACTGAGCATAGGGAGAAATTAATTTACAAGAAGTCACTCCCGTTCAACTTTAACTGGATAAGACCGTTGATTCGAAGAGCGGTCTCCGCTAAACATGAATGGCATTACGTTCTACTAATTTTTAATAATTTGTCTGCTGTTTTCTACTACGTGAACTATATATATAACTCAACATAAGTTTCCTATTTTACTTCCTTAGCAGTAGGTTTATGTCAAGATATATTATTTGGCCAATAGTCTTTCATGCCAACAAAACTGCCAGTCTTCAGTGTTGAGTATGTAATTTAATAAAGGTTGACATTTCTATAACACATTCGATTGTAGTTAGTTCTTATTAATATACAAGTAAAAACCCTCATAATGAGAACAGTTCCTTGACATGTTTGAAATTGAAGAGCTTTGTTTGGGAGAAGCATTAAATAACCATAATTAAGAAACCTCATTTGCATGTTTGTTGTAGTACTTAAATTAGTGTTGCCGGAACATTTTCGCTTGATGGCTATATTAAAATATGTTCATGATTATGATTGAGAAGCTATTACAGGCACACTGGATTCTCTGAAAAATCACTGACTTACATAAAATCTTTCATTTTATGCTAACCCCCGGCAGTTTCTACACATGGGTTTGCATTCTATGAAAATGTATCTCATTTATAGAACATCATTTATTTAATAATTTATTTAATTTTTGCAGCTTAGATTTTATGGTCTGTGTTTTATTAATACTGCATTTTATTGTAGCCATCGTGCATTTTGTATGAGATATTGTCGATGTGTTTGCAGAGTTTGCACCCATAAATAATTTTCAATGGAAAAGAAAGGACAAAAGATATATTTTTTATAAGAGAGCTGAGCCTGAAGATCTGCAAGCACAAAAGCAAAACTTAAAGGAGTGCCTACAAAAGTACATTAAATATGTTGTAAGTAATAAAACTACCCAATATGAGAAAACCGTAAAGATCTCACATACTACCTTTGGAAGTGCATTGAGGTGAAGGGTGCATTGCTGGAAAATGGAAAAAAAAAAAAAACTCTTTAAATCTCTTAGTTTGCGAGTGTGAACGAGCTGAGTGTGTTAGAACTCTCCTGTTAGGTTTTTGCTATCTTGCTGGTCACATGACCTTTTTTGCCTATTTAATCCTGCTCCGCCCTCCTGGCCTTGCTGGACTTCATTGTAATTTCTACTCTTAAGCTAGCCTGGTGCTTAGTTACCTTTCTCAGTCAGTTTAGCTAGGTCTTCAGACCTTTATGTTCTATGTTGTGTGTTTGTCTTTTACTGCTACAATCTCTGCTAGGAGGTGTCCAACTTTATCCCAGTCCCTAGTTCTTGTAGGGATCCCTCCCTTGCATCTATAGGTCTTCGTACAGACTAGCCGAGGACTTTAGCGGGTCTGATCGCAGGATCAGGTTCCCCGTTACATCGTAGGGATCTAGCTTAGTTCTATTGTAGGGACAGATCTCCTTTCTTTCCTTAGTGCTTGTAGCAGATCATAACAGAGTGTGTCCGGAGCGTAAGTGTGAATGAAAGTAAGTGTGTGACTTGTTTTTCAGTGAAAAGGTATTGGGAATCCTGCAGAAAATACCTGTGTGAATTGCGGTGAGTGCTGCATTGTGACCTGCTGAGTGCTTTTCTACCTGTTTAGATTTATTGGGCTTTTTAAAACCTATTTTCTCACTACAGTTTTAGTTTCTTAGTTTACTACCTGTGTATTTAAGGGTTAACTACATTACACTAAAATCTTGAGGTGTAGCTTTACTCACAAGGGGTTAATTAAGGGGAAGGGGTCATAATTAAGGGTTTATAAGGGGCTGCTGGTTGGGCATCCAGTCCTTTGGAAGTGCATTGAGGTGAAGGGTGCATTGCTGGAAAAGGGAAGAAAAAAAAAAAAACTCTTTAAATCTCTTAGTTTGCGAGTGTGAACGAGCTGAGTGTGACCGGAGCATAACTGCGAACGAAAGTAAGTGTGTGACTTGTTTTTCAGCGAAGAGATATTGGGAATCCTGCAGAAAATACCTGTGTGAATTGCGGTGAGTGCTGCATTGTGACCTGCTGAGTGCTTTTCTACCTGTTTAGATTTATTGGGCTTTTTAAAACCTATTTTCTAACTACAATTTTAGTTTCTTAGTTTACTACCTGTGTATTTAAGGGTTAACTACATTGCACTAAAATCTGAGGTGTAGCTTTACTCACAAGGGGTTAATTAAGGGGAAGGGGTCATAATTAAGGGTTTATAAGGGGCAGCTGGATGGGCATCCAGTCCTTTGGAAGTGCATTGAGGTGAAGGGTGCATTGCTGGAAAAGGGGAAAAAAAAAAAACTCTTTAGATCTCTTAGTTTGCGAGTGTGAACAAGCTGAGTGTGTCCGGAGCGTAAGTGCGAACGAAAGTAAGTGTGTGACTTGTTTTTCAGTGAAGAGGTATTGGGAATCCTGCAGAAAATACCTGTGTGAATTGCGGTGAGTGCTGCATTGTGACCTGCTGAGTGCTTTTCTACCTGTTTAGATTTATTGGGCTTTTTAAAACCTATTTTCTCACTACAGTTTTAGTTTCTTACTTTACTACCTGTGTATTTAAGGGTTAACTACATTGCACTAAAATCCTGAGGTGTAGCTTTACTCACAAGGGGTTAATTAAGGGGAAGGGGTCATAATTATGGTTTTATAAGGGGCAGCTGGTTGGGCATCCAGTCCTTTGGAAGTGCATTGAGGTGAAGGGTGCATTGCTGGAAAAGGGAAAAAAAAAAAAAAAAAACTCTTTAAATCTCTTAGTTTGCGAGTGTGAACGAGCTGAGTGTGTCCGGAGCGTAAGTGCGAAAGAAAGTAAGTGTGTGACTTGTTTTTCAGTGACTTTGGATTCAGGGAGTTTGGAAGGGAGGACTTTGGACTGAATTGCTGTCTGTATCTCATTAATTCTTTACTTTTCTTTTTACTTAACATTCTGTCTATTGCAATCCCCATTAGGAAATGAGCTCCATTATTGACAATGCTGTCCAGTGTACATCTTGCTACTAGTGTTGAGCCACCCCCGTAGTGTTCGGGTTCGGTTCGGTTCGTCGAACACCGGGATGTTCGAGGAACTGTTCGTCGAACTGTTCGTCGAACACCTTAGAACACCGTCGAACACCGTTAAAACCAATGGCAGGCAAACAAAAACACATAGAAACACATAGAAAACACCTGCAAAGGTGTCCAAAAGCTGACAAACTGCTCAGAAGACACTCTCTTTAAAAAAGCCGGCCGGCAAATTCAGCAGCGGCATACACCGGTACCCGACAATTTAGACAAGAAGGAATAGAGCATCACACATAGATTAGATAGATAGAAACATGTCAGTCACACATATAAGAAGCACAGTGACAGTGTTGGTTACTGCACTTGTCATTTAGTGTAAAGGATTTATTAAAAAAATATTAGTGTTTTCATGCACCGTCTCTTTAAAAAAGCCGGCCGGCAATTCAGCATCTGTACCCGACAATTTAGAACAGAAAGAATAGAGCTTCACACATAGATTAGATAGATAGAAACATGTCAGTCACATATATAATAAGTACAGTGATAGTGTTGCTTACTGTACTTGTCATTTAGTGTAAAGGATTTATTTAAAAAAATAATAGTGTTTTCATGCACTGTCTCTTTAAAAAAGCCGGCCGGCAATTCAGCAGCGGTACCCGACAATTTAGAACAGAAAGATAGAGCATCACACATAGATTAGATAGATAGAAACATGTCAGTCACATATATATGAAGTACAGTGATAGTGTTGGTTACTGTACTTGTCATTTAGTATTAAAATAAAGGATTTATTATTAAAAAAATTGGCGTGGGGTTCCCCTTAATTTTAGGCTCTAGCGGAGGTTAAGCAGACGGCTGGGGCAGATGTTTGAAGCCTGGGAAGGGGGTAATACCCACGGAGCTTCCCAGGCTACTAATATCAGCCCCCAGCTGAATACATAGCCTTTACTAGCTATTAAAATGGGGGACCCCCCCAAAAAAATGACGTGGGGTCCCCCCTAATTTAATAGCTAGCAAAGGCTAGGCAGACAGCTGGGGGCTGATATTAATAGCCCAGGAAGGGAGCCATGAATATTGGCCCCCTCCCAGGCTAGAAACACCAGCCGTCAGCCGCCCCAGAAATGGCGCATTCATAGGATGCGCCAATTCTGGCACTTAGCCTCGCTCTTCCACGCTGCCCTGGTGCGGTGGCAGGGGGTAATAGGGTTGGGGTTGATGTCAGCTTATAATGCCAGCTGACATCAAGCCCAGGTTAGTAATGGAGAGGCGTCTATAAGACACCCCCATTACTAACCCCATAGTCAAAGTTAAAAAAAACACAAACACTCAGAATAAAGTCCTTTAATTGAAATAAAGACACAATCCTTTATTGTTCTAAATTAAACCATACTTACCATCACGCCCATTCCAGCTGAAGCCAACGATCTCCTGCAATAAAAGAAAAATAATAAAGCAACCTCATCCTTACCTTTCCATGGTTCCCACGACAGCTTCAGCTCTGCTACATCGAGATGACAGGCTGGACCGCAGCAGAACGCTGCCATCCAGCTTGTCATCCCGCAGACACTGAGAAGCGCAGGCTTGCTTGCGCTGCTCAGCGTCTCTCTGTGACGACATCCAGATGAGCCGAGTTCATGTCCAATGAACTCGGCTCACCTCATGCACGTCACTGACAGCGTGGGAAAATTCTCACGCTGAAGCGCTGATTGCAGGAGAATTTTCCCACGCTGTCAGTGACGTGCAGGAGGTGAGCTGAGTTCATTGGACATGAGCTCACCTCATGCACATCACTGACAGCGTGGGAGAATTCTCCTGCACTCAGCACTTCAGCGTGAGAATTTTCCCACGCTGTCAGTGACGTGCATGAGGTGAGCCGAGTTCATTGGACATGACCTCGGCTCATCTGGATGCCGTCACAGCGAGACAGTGAGGAGCGCAAGCATGCCTGCGCTTCTCAGTGTCTGCGGGATGACAGACTGGATGGCAGCGTTCTGCTGCGGTCCAGCCAGTCATCTCGATGTAGCAGAGCTGAAGCTGTCGTGGGAACCATGGAAAGGTAAGGATGAGGTTGGTTTATTATTTTTCTTTTATTGCAGGAGATCGTTGGCTTCAGCTGGAATGGGCGTGATGGTAAGTATAGTTTAATTTAGAACAATAAAGAATTGTGTGTTTATTTCAATTAAAGGACTTTATTCTGGGTGTTGTGTTTTTTTTAAATACTTTACTAGAAATTCATGGCGGTCATGTCTAATACTGGCGTGACCCCATGAATTTTGGGCTTGGGGCCAGCTGATAATACCAAGCTGGCCCTAACCCCTTTATTACCCAGTGAGCCACCGCACCAGGGCCCTGGATGAGTTGGGTACAGCGCCAGAAGATGGCGCTTCTATGAACGCGCCATTTTCCGGGGTGGCTGCGGACTGCAATTTGTAGCGGGGGGGGGCCCAGAAAGCTTGGGCCTCCCTGCGCTGCATATTCCAGCCCCCAGCTGCCTAGTTGTACCTGGCTGGACACAAAAATAGGGCGAAGCCCCACGTACTTTTTTTTTAATTATTTCATGAAATTCATGAAATAATTAAGAAAAAAAGGCCTTCCCTATATTGTTGTGTCCGGCCAGGTACAAATAGGCAGCTGGTGGTTGGGGGCAGCCCGTTCCTGCCTGCTGTACCTGGCTGGACACAAATATAGTGCGAAGCCCCACTTCAATTTTTTTTAATTATTTCATGAAATTCATGAAATAATTAAGAAAAAAAGGGCTTCCCTATATTGTTGTGTCCGGCCAGGTACAAATAGGCAGCTGGTGGATGGGGGCAGCCCGTTCCTGCCTGCTGTACCTGGCTGGACACAAATATAGTGCGAAGCCCCACTTCAATTTTTTTTAATTATTTCATGAAATTCATGAAATAATTAAGAAAAAAAGGGCTTCCCTATATTGTTGTGTCCGGCCAGGTACAAATAGGCAGCTGGTGGATGGGGGCAGCCCGTTCCTGCCTGCTGTACCTGGCTGGACACAAATATAGTGCGATGCCCCACTTCAATTTTTTTAAATTATTTCAGGAAATTCATGAAATAATTTAAAAAAAATTGACGTGGGGCTTCGCACTATATTTGTGTCCAGCCAGGTACAGCAGGCAGGAACGGGCTGCCCCCAACCACCAGCTGCCTATTTGTACCTGGCCGGACACAACAATATAGGGAAGCCCTTTTTTTCTTAATTATTTCATGAAATAATTTAAAGAAAATTGACGTGGGGCTTCGCCCTGTTTTTGTGTCCAGCCAGGTACAACTAGGCAGCTGGGGGCTGGAATCCGCAGCGCAGGGAGGCCCAAGCTTTCTGGGCCACCCCTGCTGCAAATTGCAGTCCGCAGCCACCCCGGAAAATGGCGCGTTCATAGAAGCGCCATCTTCTGGCGCTGTACCCAACTCATCCAGGGCCCTGATGCGGTGGCTCACTGGGTAATAAAGGGGTTAGGGCCAGCTTGGCATTATCAGCTGGCCCTAAGCCCGAAATTCATGGGGTCACGCCAATATTAGACATGACCACCATGAATTTCTAGTAAAGTATTTAAAAAAAACACAACACCCAGAAAAAAGTCCTTTAATTGAAATAAACACACAATTCTTTATTGTTCTAAATTAAACCATACTTACCATCACGCCCATTCCAGCTGAAGCCAACGATCTCCTGAAATAAAAGAAAAATAATAAAGCAACATCATCCTTACCTTTCCATGGTTCCCATGACAGCTTCAGCTCTGCTACATCGAGATGACAGGCTGGACCGCAGCAGAACGCTGCCATCCAGCCTGTCATCCCGCAGACACTGAGAAGCGCAGGCTTGCTTGCGCTCCACAGTGTCTCTCTGTGAGGGCATCCAGATGAGCCGAGTTAATGTCCAATGAACTCGGCTCACCTCATGCACGTCACTGACAGCGTGGGAAAATTCTCCTGCACTCAGCGCTTCAGCGTGGGAGAATTCTCACACTGAAGCGCTGAGTGCAGGAGAATTCTCCCACGCTGTCAGTGACGTGCAGGAGGTGAGCTGAGTTCATTGGACATGAGCTCACCTTATGCACGTCACTGACAGCGTGGGAAAATTCTCCTGCACTCAGCGCTTCAGCGGGAGAATTCTCACGCTGAAGCGCTGAGTGCAGGAGAATTCTCCCACGCTGTCAGTGACGTGCAGGAGGTGAGCTGAGTTCATTGGACATGAGCTCACCTTATGCACGTCACTGACAGCGTGGGAGAATTCTCCTGCACTCACCGCTTCAGCTTGAGAATTTTCCCACGCTGTCAGTGACGTGCATGAGGTGAGCCGAGTTCATTGGACATGAACTCGGCTCATCTGGATGTCGTCACAGAGAGACGCTGAGCAGCGCAAGCAAGCCTGCGCTTCTCAGTGTCTGCGGGATGAGAGGCTGGATGGCAGCGTTCTGCTGCGGTCCAGCCTGTCATCTCGATGTAGCAGAGCTGAAGCTGTCGTGGGAACCATGGAAAGGTAAGGATGAGGTTGCTTTATTATTTTTCTTTTATTGCAGGAGATCGTTGGCTTCAGCTGGAATGGGCGTGACGGTAAGTATGGTTTAATTTAGAACAATAAAGGATTGTGTCTTTATTTCAATTAAACGACTTTATTCTGGGTGTTTGTGTTTTTTTAACTTTGACTATGGGGTTAGTAATGGGGGTGTCTTATAGACGCCTCTCCATTACTAACCTGGGCTTGATGTCAGCTGGCATTATAAGCTGACATCAACCCCAACCCTATTACCCCCTGCCACCGCACCAGGGCAGCGTGGAAGAGCGAGGCTAAGTGCCAGAATTGGCGCATCCTATGAATGCGCCATTTCTGGGGCGGCTGACGGCTGGTGTTTCTAGCCTGGGAGGGGGCCAATATTCATGGCTCCCTTCCTGGGCTATTAATATCAGCCCCCAGCTGTCTGCCTAGCCTTTGCTAGCTATTAAATTAGGGGGGACCCCACGTCATTTTTTTTGGGGGGTCCCCCATTTTAATAGCTAGTAAAGGCTATGTATTCAGCTGGGGGCTGATATTAGTAGCCTAGGAAGCTCCGTGGGTATTACCCCCTTCCCAGGCTTCAAACATCTGCCCCAGCCGTCTGCTTAACCTCCGCTAGAGCCTAAAATTAAGGGGAACCCCACGCCAATTTTTTTAATAATAAATCCTTTATTTTAATACTAAATGACAAGTACAGTAACCAACACTATCACTGTACTTCATATATATGTGACTGACATGTTTCTATCTATCTAATCTATGTGTGAAGCTCTATTCTGTCTGTTATAAATTGTCGGGTACCGCTGCTGAATTGCCGGCCGGCTTTTTTAAAGAGACGGTGCATGAAAACACTATTATTTTTTTTGATAAATCCTTTACGCTAAATGACAAGTACAGTAAGCAATAGAGATGAGCGGTGTTCGACTAGAACTGTTTGCCAATCTCAAATTCGAGCTGTTTTGGGCGGTGTTCGAGTTGTTCGACGAACCCGAACGATTTGCAAAAAATTCGGCTGTTCGAGGTTATGTTCGATAACTGTTCGTGCACCAAAAGCGTGTCCTGCATGTCTGGCGCTATTTAGAGCACCAATCATGCAGGGATTGTCTGCCACTCACTGTAATGCCACAGCCATGGTGGTTGTGGCATTACAGTGATTGCCCAAATCGATGGGAACAGTGCCAACAGTGAAACATGAAAAGCCGGCAATTCAGCAGCGGCATACACCTGTACCCGACAATTTAGAACCGAAAGAATAGAGCTTCACACATAGATTAGATAGATATAAACATGTCAGCCACATATATACGAAGTACAGTGAAAGTGCTGCTTACTGTACTTGTCATTTAGCGTAAAGGATTTATCAAAAAAATAATAGTGTTTTCATGTACCGTCTCTTTAAAAAAGCCGGCCGGCAATTCAGCAGCGGTACCCGACAATTTATAACAGACAGAATAGAGCTTCACACATAGATTAGATAGATAGAAACATGTCAGCCACATATATACGAAGTACAGTGACAGTGTTGCTTACTGTACTTGTCATTTAGCGTAAAGGATTTATCAAAAAAAATAATAGTGTTTTCATGCACCGTCTCTTTAAAAAAGCCGGCCGGCAATTCAGCAGCGGTACCCGACAATTTATAACAGACAGAATAGAGCTTCACACATAGATTAGATAGATAGAAACATGTCAGTCACATATATATGAAGTACAGTGATAGTGTTGGTTACTGTACTTGTCATTTAGTATTAAAATAAAGGATTTATTATTAAAAAAATTGGCGTGGGGTTCCCCTTAATTTTAGGCTCTAGCGGAGGTTAAGCAGACGGCTGGGGCAGATGTTTGAAGCCTGGGAAGGGGGTAATACCCACGGAGCTTCCCAGGCTACTAATATCAGCCCCCAGCTGAATACATAGCCTTTACTAGCTATTAAAATGGGGGACCCCCCCAAAAAAATGACGTGGGGTCCCCCCTAATTTAATAGCTAGCAAAGGCTAGGCAGACAGCTGGGGGCTGATATTAATAGCCCAGGAAGGGAGCCATGAATATTGGCCCCCTCCCAGGCTAGAAACACCAGCCGTCAGCCGCCCCAGAAATGGCGCATTCATAGGATGCGCCAATTCTGGCACTTAGCCTCGCTCTTCCACGCTGCCCTGGTGCGGTGGCAGGGGGTAATAGGGTTGGGGTTGATGTCAGCTTATAATGCCAGCTGACATCAAGCCCAGGTTAGTAATGGAGAGGCGTCTATAAGACACCCCCATTACTAACCCCATAGTCAAAGTTAAAAAAAACACAAACACCCAGAATAAAGTCCTTTAATTGAAATAAAGACACAATCCTTTATTGTTCTAAATTAAACCATACTTACCGTCACGCCCATTCCAGCTGAAGCCAACGATCTCCTGCAATAAAAGAAAAATAATAAAGCAACCTCATCCTTACCTTTCCATGGTTCCCACGACAGCTTCAGCTCTGCTACATCGAGATGACAGGCTGGACCGCAGCAGAACGCTGCCATCCAGCCTCTCATCCCGCAGACACTGAGAAGCGCAGGCTTGCTTGCGCTGCTCAGCGTCTCTCTGTGACGACATCCAGATGAGCCGAGTTCATGTCCAATGAACTCGGCTCACCTCATGCACGTCACTGACAGCGTGGGAAAATTCTCACGCTGAAGCGGTGAGTGCAGGAGAATTCTCCCACGCTGTCAGTGACGTGCATAAGGTGAGCTCATGTCCAATGAACTCAGCTCACCTCCTGCACGTCACTGACAGCGTGGGAGAATTCTCCTGCACTCAGCGCTTCAGCGTGAGAATTCTCCCACGCTGAAGCGCTGAGTGCAGGAGAATTTTCCCACGCTGTCAGTGACGTGCATAAGGTGAGCTCATGTCCAATGAACTCAGCTCACCTCCTGCACGTCACTGACAGCGTGGGAGAATTCTCCTGCACTCAGCGCTTCAGTGTGAGAATTCTCCCACGCTGAAGCGCTGAGTGCAGGAGAATTTTCCCACGCTGTCAGTGACGTGCATGAGGTGAGCCGAGTTCATTGGACATTAACTCGGCTCATCTGGATGCCCTCACAGAGAGACACTGTGGAGCGCAAGCAAGCCTGCGCTTCTCAGTGTCTGCGGGATGAGAGGCTGGATGGCAGCGTTCTGCTGCGGTCCAGCCTGTCATCTCGATGTAGCAGAGCTGAAGCTGTCATGGGAACCATGGAAAGGTAAGGATGATGTTGCTTTATTATTTTTCTTTTATTTCAGGAGATCGTTGGCTTCAGCTGGAATGGGCGTGATGGTAAGTATGGTTTAATTTAGAACAATAAAGAATTGTGTGTTTATTTCAATTAAAGGACTTTTTTCTGGGTGTTGTGTTTTTTTTAAATACTTTACTAGAAATTCATGGTGGTCATGTCTAATATTGGCGTGACCCCATGAATTTCGGGCTTAGGGCCAGCTGTTAATGCCAAGCTGGCCCTAACCCCTTTATTACCCAGTGAGCCACCGCATCAGGGCCCTGGATGAGTTGGGTACAGCGCCAGAAGATGGCGCTTCTATGAACGCGCCATTTTCCGGGGTGGCTGCGGACTGCAATTTGCAGCGGGGGTGGCCCAGAAAGCTTGGGCCTCCCTGCGCTGCGGATTCCAGCCCCCAGCTGCCTAGTTGTACCTGGCTGGACACAAAAACAGGGCGAAGCCCCACGTCAATTTTCTTTAAATTATTTCATGAAATAATTAAGAAAAAAAGGGCTTCCCTATATTGTTGTGTCCGGCCAGGTACAAATAGGCAGCTGGTGGTTGGGGGCAGCCCGTTCCTGCCTGCTGTACCTGGCTGGACACAAATATAGTGCGAAGCCCCACGTCAATTTTTTTTAAATTATTTCATGAATTTCCTGAAATAATTTAAAAAAATTGAAGTGGGGCTTCGCACTATATTTGTGTCCAGCCAGGTACAGCAGGCAGGAACGGGCTGCCCCCATCCACCAGCTGCCTATTTGTACCTGGCCGGACACAACAATATAGGGAAGCCCTTTTTTTCTTAATTATTTCATGAATTTCATGAAATAATTAAAATAAATTGAAGTGGGGCTTCGCACTATATTTGTGTCCAGCCAGGTACAGCAGGCAGGAACGGGCTGCCCCCAACCACCAGCTGCCTATTTGTACCTGGCCGGACACAACAATATAGGGAAGGCCTTTTTTTCTTAATTATTTCATGAAATAATTAAAAAAAAAGTACGTGGGGCTTCGCCCTATTTTTGTGTCCAGCCAGGTACAACTAGGCAGCTGGGGGCTGGAATCTGCAGCGCAGGGAGGCCCAAGCTTTCTGGGCCCCCCCCCCCGCTACAAATTGCAGTCCGCAGCCACCCTGGAAAATGGCGCGTTCATAGAAGCGCCATCTTCTGGCGCTGTACCCAACTCATCCAGGGCCCTGGTGCGGTGGCTCACTGGGTAATAAAGGGGTTAGGGCCAGCTTGGTATTATCAGCTGGCCCCAAGCCCAAAATTCATGGGGTCACGCCAGTATTAGACATGACCGCCATGAATTTCTAGTAAAGTATTTAAAAAAAACACAACACCCAGAATAAAGTCCTTTAATTGAAATAAAGACACAATTCTTTATTGTTCTAAATTAAACCATACTTACCATCACACCCATTCCAGCTGAAGCCAACGATCTCCTGCAATAAAAGAAAAATAATAAACCAACCTCATCCTTACCTTTCCATGGTTCCCACGACAGCTTCAGCTCTGCTACATCGAGATGACTGGCTGGACCGCAGCAGAACGCTGCCATCCAGTCTGTCATCCCACAGACACTGAGAAGCGCAGGCATGCTTGCGCTCCTCACTGTCTCGCTGTGACGGCATCCAGATGAGCCGAGGTCATGTCCAATGAACTCGGCTCACCTCATGCACGTCACTGACAGCGTGGGAAAATTCTCACGCTGAAGTGCTGAGTGCAGGAGAATTCTCCCACGCTGTCAGTGATGTGCATGAGGTGAGCTCTTGTCCAATGAACTCAGCTCACCTCCTGCACGTCACTGACAGCGTGGGAAAATTCTCACGCTGAAGTGCTGAGTGCAGGAGAAATTTCCCACGCTGTCAGTGACGTGCATGAGGTGAGCCGAGTTCATTGGACATGAACTCGGCTCATCTGGATGTCGTCACAGAGAGACGCTGAGCAGCGCAAGCAAGCCTGCGCTTCTCAGTGTCTGCGGGATGACAGGCTGGATGGCAGCGTTCTGCTGCGGTCCAGCCTGTCATCTCGATGTAGCAGAGCTGAAGCTGTCGTGGGAACCATGGAAAGGTAAGGATGAGGTTGCTTTATTATTTTTCTTTTATTGCAGGAGATCGTTGGCTTCAGCTGGAATGGGCGTGATGGTAAGTATGGTTTAATTTAGAACAATAAAGGATTGTGTCTTTATTTCAATTAAAGGACTTTATTCTGGGTGTTTGTGTTTTTTTTAACTTTGACTATGGGGTTAGTAATGGGGGTGTCTTATAGACGCCTCTCCATTACTAACCTGGGCTTGATGTCAGCTGGCATTATAAGCTGACATCAACCCCAACCCTATTACCCCCTGCCACCGCACCAGGGCAGCGTGGAAGAGCGAGGCTAAGTGCCAGAATTGGCGCATCCTATGAATGCGCCATTTCTGGGGCGGCTGACGGCTGGTGTTTCTAGCCTGGGAGGGGGCCAATATTCATGGCTCCCTTCCTGGGCTATTAATATCAGCCCCCAGCTGTCTGCCTAGCCTTTGCTAGCTATTAAATTAGGGGGGACCCCACGTCATTTTTTTGGGGGGGTCCCCCATTTTAATAGCTAGTAAAGGCTATGTATTCAGCTGGGGGCTGATATTAGTAGCCTGGGAAGCTCCGTGGGTATTACCCCCTTCCCAGGCTTCAAACATCTGCCCCAGCCGTCTGCTTAACCTCCGCTAGAGCCTAAAATTAAGGGGAACCCCACGCCAATTTTTTTAATAATAAATCCTTTATTTTAATACTAAATGACAAGTACAGTAACCAACACTATCACTGTACTTCATATATATGTGACTGACATGTTTCTATCTATCTAATCTATGTGTGATGCTCTATCTTTCTGTTCTAAATTGTCGGGTACCGCTGCTGAATTGCCGGCCGGCTTTTTTAAAGAGACAGTGCATGAAAACACTATTATTTTTTTAAATAAATCCTTTACACTAAATGACAAGTACAGTAAGCAACACTATCACTGTACTTATTATATATGTGACTGACATGTTTCTATCTATCTAATCTATGTGTGAAGCTCTATTCTTTCTGTTCTAAATTGTCGGGTACAGATGCTGAATTGCCGGCCGGCTTTTTTAAAGAGACAGTGCATGAAAACACTAATATTTTTTTTAATAAATCCTTTACACTAAATGACAAGTGCAGTAACCAACACTGTCACTGTGCTTCTTATATGTGTGACTGACATGTTTCTATCTATCTAATCTATGTGTGATGCTCTATTCCTTCTTGTCTAAATTGTCGGGTACCGGTGTATGCCGCTGCTGAATTTGCCGGCCGGCTTTTTTAAAGAGAGTGTCTTCTGAGCAGTTTGTCAGCTTTTGGACACCTTTGCAGGTGTTTTCTATGTGTTTCTATGTGTTTTTGTTTGCCTGCCATTGGTTTTAACGGTGTTCGACGGTGTTCTAAGGTGTTCGACGAACAGTTCGACGAACAGTTCCTCGAACATCCCGGTGTTCGATGAACCGAACCGAACCCGAACACTACGGGGGTGGCTCAACACTAGTAAGCAACACTGTCACTGTACTTCGTATATATGTGGCTGACATGTTTCTATCTATCTAATCTATGTATGATGCTCTATTCTGTCTGTTATAAATTGTCGGGTACCGCTGCTGAATTGCCGGCCGGCTTTTTTAAAGAGACAGTGCATGAAAACACTATTATTTTTTTAAATAAATCCTTAACACTAAATGACAAGTACAGTAATCAACACTTTCACAGCACTTCTTATATATGTGACTGACATGTTTCTATCTATCTAATCTATGTGTGATTCTCTATTCCTTCTATTCTAAATTGTCGGGTACCGCTGCTGAATTGCCGGCCGGCTTTTTTAAAGAGACGGTGCATGAAAACACTATTATTTTTTTTGATAAATCCTTTACGCTAAATGACAAGTACAGTAAGCAGCACTTTCACTGTACTTCGTATATATGTGGCTGACATGTTTATATCTATCTAATCTATGTGTGAAGCTCTATTCTTTCGGTTCTAAATTGTCGGGTACCGCTGCTGAATTGCCGGCCGGCTTTTTTAAAGAGACAGTGCATGAAAACACTATTATTTTTTTAAATAAATCCTTTACACTAAATGACAAGTACAGTAAGCAACACTGTCACTGTACTTCGTATATATGTGGCTGACATGTTTCTATCTATCTAATCTATGTATGATGCTTTATTCTGTCTGTTATAAATTGTCGGGTACCGCTGCTGAATTGCCGGCCGGCTTTTTTAAAGAGACAGTGCATGAAAACACTATTATTTTTTTAAATAAATCCTTTACACTAAATGACAAGTACAGTAATCAACACTGTCACTGCACTTCTTATATATGTGACTGACATGTTTCTATCTATCTAATCTATGTGTGATTCTCTATTCCTTCTATTCTAAATTGTCGGGTACCGCTGCTGAATTGCCGGCCGGCTTTTTTAAAGAGACGGTGCATGAAAACACTATTATTTTTTTTGATAAATCCTTTACACTAAATGACAATTACAGTAATCAACACTGTCACTGTACTTCGTATATATGTGGCTGACATGTTTATATCTATCTAATCTATGTGTGAAGCTCTATTCTTTCGGTTCTAAATTGTCGGGTACAGGTGTATGCCGCTGCTGAATTGCCGGCTTTTCATGTTTCACTTTTGGCACTGTTCCCATCGATTTGGGCAATCACTGTAATGCCACAACCACCATGGCTGTGGCATTACAGTGAGTGGCAGACAATCCCTGCATGATTGGTGCTCTAAATAGCGCCAGACATGCAGGACACGCTTTTGGTGCACGAACAGTTATCGAACATAACCTCGAACAGCCGAATTTTTTGCAAATCGTTCGGGTTCGTCGAACAACTCGAACACCGCCCAAAACAGCTCGAATTTGAGATTGGCGAACAATTCTAGTCGAACACCGCTCATCTCTACTTGCTACATGTATGTATTCCTTGAACAGTCGGTCGGGGTTGCTTACTGCTGCGCGAGATGTGTGCACGATGTGCGTTTGGAAGCCCAGATACCGGATCTAAATGAGCAGCTGGCAACACTGAGATCCTTTGACAACATGGAAAGGAGTCTGCTGGTCACTGAGCTGCAGCTCACTGGGGTAGATGTGGGGGAGGGTGGTAGTCGGGAGCTGCAGGACAGTGAGGTCGCTAGTTGGGTGACAGTTAGAAGGGGTGGTAGAGGGAAGAGTGCCAGGGAGGCTAGTCCTGATCTGGCACACCCCAATAAGTTTGCAAAGTTGGCAGATGAGGGGAGTGACGGTACAGGGGTAGCACTACTGCAGCAAGGCATGTCCCCTGAAAGCCGGAGGAGTGTCAGCTCCAGTAAAGAGGGAAATAGGAGAGTAGGGCAGGCCAGGCAGGTGCTGGTAGTGGGGGACTCAATTATTAGGGGAACAGATAGGGCAATCTGTCACAAAGACAGGGATCGTCGAACAGTGTGCTGCCTACCTGGCGCTCGAGTCCGGCACATCGCTGATCGGGTTGACAGATTACTGGGAGGGGCTGGTGAGGACCCAGCGGTCATGGTGCACATTGGCACAAATGACAAAGTTAGAGGTAGGTGGAAGGTCCTTAAAGATGATTTCAGGGAATTAGGTTGCAAGCTGAAAGCAAGGACATCCAAGGTGGTATTCTCTGAAATACTACCGGTACTACGTGCCACACCAGAGAGGCAACGGGAGATTAGGGAGATAAATAAGTGGCTCAAGAACTGGTGTAGGAAGAAGGGATTTGGGTTCCTGGAGAACTGGGTCGACTTCTCAGTTGGCTACAGACTCTACGCTAGGGACCGGCTGCACCTTAATGGGGAGGGTGCAGCTGTGCTGGGGGAGAAAATGGCTAGAAGGTTGGAGGAGTGTTTAAACTAGGGATTTGGGGGGAGGGTATTCATTTTATAGGTGGGGAAGATAGTGCAGATAGTGACCTGGGCCCAAATAAAGAAATTGGGGGTGGAGTTAGAACAGTCAATAAAGTAAGCAGGAATAGAGGTACAGAGAGATACATAAAATGCATGTACACTAATGCCAGAAGCCTCACCAACAAAATGGAGGAATTAGAATTAATTTTGTTGGAAAATAATTATGACATGGTAGGGATATCAGAGAGGTGGTTGGGCGAGAGCCATGACTGGGCAGTTAATTTACAGGGCTATAGTCTGTTCAGAAATGACCGTGCAAACAAGCGAGGGGGGTGTGTGTGTTTATATGTAAAATCATCCTTAAAACCTGTCTTGCGGGAGGATATATGTGAATCTTATGAAAATGTAGAGTCCCTGTGGGTGAAGATAAGGGGAGGGGGAAAAATTAATATAATACTGCTAGGAGTTTGTTATAAGTCTCCAAAAATAATGGAAGTAGCGGAGAATATCCTCGTAAAGCATATAGATGAAGCAGCGACTCAAGGAGAAGTCATTATTATGGGAGACTTCAACTACCCTGAAATACATTGGGGGACAGAAACATGTAGTTCAAGCAAAGGAAATAGGTTTTTGACTACTATGAGAGACAATTACCTTTCACAACTGGTTCAGGACCCAACAAGAAGGGGGGCACTGCTAGACCTAATATTAACCAATAGGCCAGACCGCATATCAAATATACGAGTTGGGGGTCACTTGGGTAATAGTGATCACAAAATAATACGTTTTCATGTAACCTTTAATAAGATGTGTAGTAGAGGGGTTACAAGGACACTAAACTTCAGGAAGGCAAATTTATAACGGTTAAGAGATGATCTTAGTGCAATAAACTGGGACGATATCCTGAGACATAAAACTACACAAAGCAAATGGGAGACATTTATTAACATCCTGAATAGGACCTGTGTACAATATATACCCTATGGGAATAAACATGCTAGAAATAGGAGGAAACCACTATGGCTAAATAGAGCTGTAAGGGGCGCAATAAGTGACAAAAAGAAAGCATTTAGAGAACTAAAGCAAGTAGGTAGTGATGATGCATTAAATAAATATAGAAAATTAAATAAATTATGTAAAAACCAAATCAAGGCAGCAAAGATTGAGGCAGAGAGAATCATTGCCAGAGAAAGTAAAAATAACCCCCAAATATTCTTTAACTACATAAATAGTAAAAAACTAAAAAATGATAGTGTTGGCCCCCTTAAAAATAGTCTGGGTGAAATGGTGGATGAGGATGAGGAAAAAGCCAATATGCTAAATGATTTTTTTTCAACCGTATTTACACAAGAAAATCGCATGACAGAAAACATGATTAGTGATAACAAAAATTCTCCAGTAAATGTCACTTGCTTAACCCAGCAGGAAGTACGGCGGCGTCTAAAAATCACTAAAGTTGACAAATCCCCGGGCCCGGATGGGATACACCCGCGAGTACTGCAGGAATTAAGTAACGTCATAGATACACCATTATTTTTAATCTTTAAAGATTCCATAATAACAGGGTCTGTGCCACAGGACTGGCGTATAGCAAATGTGGTGCCAATATTCAAAAAGGGGACAAAAACTGAACTTGGAATTTATAGGCCGGTAAGCTTAACCTCTACTGTGGGTAAAATCCTGGAGGGTTTCCTAAGAGATGCTATACTAGAGTATCTGAAGAAGAATAACCTCATGACCCAATATCAACATGGGTTTACGAGGGACCGTTCCTGTCAAACTAATCTGATCAGTTTTTATGAGGAGGCAAGTTCTGGACTGGACCAAGGAAATGCAGTGGATGTTGTGTATATGGACTTTTCAAAAGCTTTTGATACGGTTCCACACAAAAGGTTGATACATAAAATGAGAACAATGGGGATAGGGGGAAATATATGTATGTGGGTTAAGAATTGGCTCAGTGATAGGAAACAAAGGGTGGTTATTAATGGAAAACACTCAGACTGGGTCTCAGTTAATAGTGGGGTACCACAGGGGTCAGTATTGGGCCCCCTTCTTTTTAACATATTTATTAATGACCTTGTAGGGGGCATACAGAGTATTATTTCAATATTTGCAGATCACACTAAACTCTGCAGGGTAATCAATACAGAGGAGGACAATTTTATATTACAGGAGGATCTATGTAAACTAGAAGCTTGGGCTGATAAATGGCAAATGAGCTTTAATGGGGATAAATGTAAGGTAATGCACTTGGGCAGAGGAAATAAAATGTATAATTATATGCTTAATTGTAAAACACTGGGCAAAACTGTAACTGAAAAAGACCTGGGTGTATTGGTGGACGACAAGCTCACGTTTAGTGGCCAGTGTCAGGCTGCTGATACAAAGGCAAATAAAATAATGGGATGCATTAAAAGAGGCATAGATGCTCATGAGGAGAACATAATTTTACCTCTATACAAGTCATTAGTGCGACCACACTTAAAATACTGTGTACAGTTCTGGTCTCCGGTGTATAAGAAAGACATAGCTGAACTAGAGCGGGTGCAGAGAAGAGCGACCAAGGTTATTAGAGGACTGGGGGGTCTGCAATACCAAGACAGGTTATTTCACTTGGGGTTATTTACTGTGGAAAAAAGAAGGCTTAGGGGTGATCTTATTACTATGTACAAGTATATGAGGGGACAGTACAAAGACCTTTCTACTGATCTTTTTACTCTGAGGCCTGAGACGGGGACAAGGGAGCATCTTCTACGTCTGGAGGAAAGAAGGTTTAATCATAATCACAGACGGGGATTCTTTACTGTAAGAGCAGTGAGACTATGGAACTCTCTGCCGCATGATGTTGTAATGAGTGATTCACTGTTAAAATTTAAGAAGGGCATGGATGCCTTTCTTGAAAAGTATAATATTACAGGTTATAAATACTAGATTCCTTGATAGGGCGTTGATCCAGGGAACTAGTCTGATTGTCGTATGGAGTCGGGAAGGAATTTTTTCCCCAATGTGGAGCTTAGTGTTTGCCACATGTTTTTTTTTTGCCTTCCTCTGGATCAACATGTTAGGCTATGGGTTGAACTAGATGGACTTAGTCTTCCTTCAACCTTAAAAAGTATGTTACTATGTTACCTGATGTAGTCACATAATTTGTAATTAGAGATGAGCAAATCTCCTGAGATTTGTTTTGGGCAGATTCACTCGATTCGGTTTAATTGGGTCCAAATAAAATCTGTCTGACTCAAAAGTTCCCCGATTGCCATGAAAAGATGTTTATTTTGTTCCGGGCCACTGTAGCTCTCAAATCCCCACACCCATATCAGTTTTCCATTATTCCACCGCTTCCTCCATCACCGAGGCTAATGATTTGCCTCAGGTGGTCACATGGGGCGGGGCTTTGACAGGCATGATGAGAAGGAGGCGCTGGTAGAACGGGACATTCACCCTGAGGACTGGAGAGATTTGGCATTGTTGGTGTGTAAGGAATTTGAAGGCCTAGAAAACTCAAAGCAAGAATCAATTGAAGCAATGATCACCAAGCTATGACTTGCCTACTTTTGACACATCATATGAAGAGAGCAACCACTGGAGAAGGACATCATGCTCCGAAGAAAAGAATGAACAAGACAAAGAGGAAGACCAGCAACCCAATGGCTTGATACTATCAAGATAATGGTGGAGAAAACCCTGGTGGCTTGCACAAGATCGATATTCCTACAGATTGTTCATCCATCAAATTGCCATGGGTTAAGATAGAGCAGAAGGCCGTTAAAAAAAGAAAAGATGGGTATAATATATTTTATTTTAACAACTTCACAAGCCTCAAAATAGATAGCAAAATGACTGCCTGTCATTTTTCTGAATTTGTGCAAATTGAATGCCAAAAATTTCAGATTTGCCAGCATTCTAAATCTTGGGGAAATTCATAACAAATTCAATTAATTACTAATCAATTCTTTTATCTCTTATTCATTATATACACAGATCAGCCATAGCATTAAACCACTGTCAGGTAAAATAAATATCATTTATTATCACACTCCTGCCAAGAAGTAAATGTATTAGACTTCAAGTGATCAGTCAGATCTTGTGGATGATGCTTTGGAAGCAGGAAAAATTGAGCTTAAAGATCTAAGTGACTTTCAAGGGTCAAATTGTGATGGGTCAAATTATCTACAAAATGTTAGGCCTTGTGGAGAGTTCCCATTATGTTGTGTTTAGTACTTGCAGAACCTGATCCATTGGCCAAGCGAGTAATCTGTGGCTGCTGGACATGAGCCCAGAGAACAACCTTTTCTTTTGACTAGCCGGCCTGGTGTGATATCATCATTGCAGCATGAGACAAATGTAACATGGTACCAAGCCAACTAATCAATAGCAGGGCCTCAGGTAAGAGGTGAATCTTGGGGCTACCGTTCAATGGAAACGGAATACTGATGTGTCCAATGCACCAGGTCATTCAAATCGATTCGCATTAACTCTAGTTAGTAATTGGCAAAAGTTATATAAAGAAGGACAAGTGGTAAGGCAGCCACAGGATTACGGGTGCCAAAGGCTCATGTACATGCATTGGAAGCAAAGGCCTGTCTGGATCTATCCCACAAAAGCAGTAATATAGCAGAAATTGCTTAAAGAGAACCCGTGAGGTTGATTTAGCAATATAAAGTAAATGCATGGTGTGATGACACAGCTTTTCTTTTTAATTATGCCAGACATACATTGCGTAGTCCAGCAGCAATATAACTTTATTTGTATATTGACTTTTTTGAACTTGTGTTCTTCTTTGGTTGGTCAACACAGACTATTGTTTGAATATTCCTGAATGTTGATCACTTGAGTTGATATTTGGTAATTCATGAATAGCTGTTATCTACAATGAATTGTCTGCCAGTTTTGCAATACAGTGACTCAGGGTCGTTGAACAATGGATGTTTGCGAGATAAGTTAAATACTATTGTAGGGTGGTTGCCAGTCAACATTAGGGGATGAGTTGTGGATACTCGAATATTGTGAAATAATATCATGATCTCTGACCCTAAACCTGTGAATGATGGTGTGATG
The DNA here is from genome assembly GCF_046119375.1 of Phyllobates terribilis. Lineage (NCBI taxonomy): Eukaryota > Metazoa > Chordata > Amphibia > Anura > Dendrobatidae > Phyllobates > Phyllobates terribilis. The sequence goes on from NW_027362768.1 coordinate 119,989,620, forward strand.
AAATGCCGGCCGGTGGGTGCAGCTCTCTGGCGCACCCTTACCTCTCAGGTGAGTCAAGGTACTGCACCTAGAGTAAGTAGTGCCAGGAAGCTGCTACCAGCGGGGGAAAACACGGTGGTGTGTTGTCCCTTACACGTCACCAATCCGTGACACCACGATACAGGCACAACTCTCTGGTGCCCCCTTGCCTCTCAGGCCAGTCAAGGTACTGCACCTAGAGTGAGTGGTCGCCGGAGAGGCCGTCCTGTAGCCCTCTGGGTATTTGAGGCCCTCTGCAGTGAGGGCGGTATATATATATTTCCCTGGCTGCGCCAGTAATATATATCCACACCTCCGACCGTCACTGCCAGCCTTCCTCAAATCTCCCAGATGGTATGCTGCCACCAGTTCTTGTTTGATACAAACCCGGTCCGTTAATAGACTTATATCGGGTCAGGAACCAACCCGGTAGCGTTTCAGCCAAGCGTTTCTGGACCAATGGATTCGTATATGCAGAGTAAAGGATACAGCCCACGATTAATTTATGATTTAATCGATTATAAGAATACACTAGATTACAAGGCTATACAATTAACTATACAACGGTATTTTGGCCAGAATAAGGGATATAACAATTAGAAATACAAAACACAGGAATAACAACGATAAATCTGTTACCATTCTTGTGGTGCAAGGGAGGATTTGCGATCCCACAGGTTCAAGCTTAGTTGCAGTTGTCCAGGCCTCAGTAGCACATGGCAAAGGTGCTCCTCCCACTCAGAGACCTGGACCCGACGTTAGGAGTTGTTCACATCATCTCCTTGGTCAAAACTGAGGGGGTTTCTGGCTGTCGGCTATACTAAATTCCTCTCACGCCCACTCTTGGTGATGTCAATTTACTAAGCCCCGCCCCCCTACCAATGCCAGTTTTGGCTCCATTTGAGAAAAATACCCATAACTTTCCCTGGGGTGATCTCATCATATCCCCAGAGGTCTCGTCGTGATCCTTCTCTTCTGGGGAAGCCATTGACTCTAAACATGCCTCCCCTGGGACCTTGTATATGGTTCTTCTAAATATCTAGCTTTCCAGGCCACTCATGGATTTATAAGTCCCATGATTGTGTCCGCGGGCACCTTCCCCACATGATACATTTTATTCGGGTTCCCTAACTTGTATCGTGTGGTTATGAATTGATAGTGTATCTGTAGCTTTTGGTGGCCATTTTTCACAAAGAAAGCACATGGTTCCTTGGGACAATGGAGAGGTTTGCAGGCTTGCACAAATGGTTTGCTTCTGGTTTCAAATGACATCAAGGTGTTAATTACCCCCCTGGGGCCTAGCTGACTCTGTCCTGTTTGGACACAACAGAGCTGGCCCATCTATTTACCATATCAAAAAAGTTCCTGAGACTGGTCTCCAGAGGTGGGGGCGAATTTCTCTGTTTACCAGGGGCTGGAGAATTGTGACATGGTAGGAGCTGTGTGAGGGATTTTTAGAAATGACATTAGGGAATATCTTCAGGTATGACGTATCATACCTAAGATGGCGGCTACTTTTCATGACAGATGGCTTGAAAGGGCAAATGGGAATTATAAAAAGGGGGTCTCTGCATCTGTTCAGTGAGACACTACAGGATGACAGCCTAGGGGACCACAGCCCTGGCTGGAAAAATACAGAACTGCTCCATTGAACATTGCTGAACTCTCAGAGACGATTTGAAGAATCCAGGTTGGGACAATCAGGTCACTTGGCCACATATCTCACTGCCCTAAACTCGGCGGGCCAGTGGAAGGATGAGACTCTGTAATTTGCACCATCTTGTGTTTTGCTGGTACTGTTCTATATGTTGCTAATTTATGGTGGTTCAATAAATTATTGCCACACTGTTTACTATCACCCTGTGTTGTCTGAGTAGTGTTCTGCCCATGGTAAAAGAGAGCCGTTGTTCTGTGGTATGAGCCCTGGTCCATGCAGTCTTTCTAAAGATAACTGGGTCAGCGGACAAGAGCACCCTCTGACCCCTGTTTCTTCACATATGGACATAATGGCGCTGCTATAAAGATTAAATTGATACCTTTAGTGAAGAAATCTGCATGGTGGTTGTTCCTTAATCTACATTTGAAGTTTTTAGGTAATTAACCTTAGGAATGAGACTGTAGGTAGGATCTTCGGCTCCTGCCTTCCACCTACCTCTAGTATCTGTATGACAGGTCACTGCTTTGTGAGTGACCTATTTCTTGTTTGAAATTTTGCTCTGTCTTTGCCACAGCGCAGATTGATCTCCCAGCGGTCTTCAAGAAAATGGCACCGGTGCCAACATTTGTGTAGATTGACCTCCCAGCACTGTTCAATAAAATGACACAGATGGCGGTGCATACGCAGTTTTAAATCTCGGCTCTATTAAGTTTCTAATTGACGTCATTGAGCCGAGATCTCAATCTGTGCTTGCGCTGTCACTGGCGCCATTTTATTGAAAACCACTGGGAGATCAATATGCGCATGTGACTTCCACTGCAAAAATCTCTTTAGTTAGGTAATTTCAGAACACAGTGCACAGTAGCTTAAATAAGAGACTGCATAATCGAAGATCAGCCATAGTGCCCCAGATGAGCCTTGCTCACTGTCGACAGTGTCTAAATTGGGCACGTAAATATTAGAACTGGAAAATGGAGCGGTGGACAAAGGTGGTTTGATCTACGAAATTACATAATTTTTTACGTCATATGGATGGTCTGGTGCATGTCCGTCGCTTACCTAAGGAAGAGATTGCACCAGTATGCATGCAATGTTAGGAACTCTGATTGTAGCTGTGTGTTGCATTTTTACTTAGCAGTTTTGTGAGATCTATGTACTATGGGGAGCTGCAGACTCCCCCACCCTCCCACAGCTGACTGACAGTAGTCCACCTATTACAGGGATAGGGAAAAGCCCGTAGCTCATGAATATGCTGAACTCCAAGGTCACAGTGCTTACAGTGCGCTGAGACTAATGAAATGTTTGTTTAGCCTGAACACATTTTTCCACAAAAAACACCCACGCACCTCTAGTCAATATTTCTGACATTGTTGTAAAGACACAGTTCCATCTTGAAGAAATTGCAGAGTGGTAACTTTGATAAACAGCGAGTTACTAGGTGCGCGTGTGCCCCTAGTAACGTGCTGTTTATCAAGGTTACCAGCCTGATCACTGGTCCCACTGGTCACACACAGCGATGTGTGCTGACCAGTGGGAGGGCAAAAACCAAAAAATGGTCCAGGACATTTTGCAGCGATCAGCGACCTCACAGCAGGGGCCTGATCGCTGCAAAGTGTCACACATAGCGACATCGCTGGTGAGGTCGCTGTTGCGTCACCAAAACCGTGACTCAGCAGCGATCTCGCTAGCGATCTCGCTATGTGAGACGGGGGCTTAACTTCACACATTGGACACTCATTGTCTGAGTATGGACCACGATGTACAGTCTGGCCATGGGTCTCCTTCCCCAAATTTGACAGCTTCACATACATCTATGAGGCTGTTGAGTTCTTGTCAGGAGAAATCACAATTTGAACTCGGACCATGAATGTCAGAGGTGTGAAACTGGCTTTAGGAAAATATAATAACTGTCACTGGGAAATAGAACTTAAGGGGTTTATTCAGAACTATTTTTTTTGTAACTATGGGTTTAGAAACTAACAGACAGGTAGTTGTTATCTACCTGTCTGTTCTACCTGGTGCCGGCACAGAGCGTTCATTGACCTCTCTTGCCGACAATTCAGCTGTTCCACGTTAACAGAGCAGCACTTCTTGCAGGCTGCTCTGTCAAATGGATGTGACTGCCGGCATCATGCTGATTGACAGCTGACTTCCCGCAGTTGGGCAGTAGGGAGCTGGCTGTCAATCAGCATGACATAAGCAGCCACGCCCCTCCAGCAGAGCAAAGAAAGTGGAAGAGAGGCCGCTGCTCAACCGCTAATTGGCTGCCGAATTCCTCATCAGGTTGGAGGTAAGTTTATTACATCCAGTTCTCACGTTACACATATAGGTCATGCGCAGGACTCCTTCCTGTTAGTAACTAGATTAACAATTGTATTTTAGTATATGTCTCCTCTAAAATAATCATACAGAATATTAGGATTTTAGCACACAGAGTGTTAAGCAATATATCTCAAGCAAAGGAAACAATTTGGATACTCTTTCTAGATATGGAGCCTTTAATATGCTCAGTTCCTTAAAGGCTCGTAAAGCAGTTTATGAAGTGTATAGCATTGCAACAAAATGACACCACTCACCATCAAGTGTAAATGGTTGAAATATAAGGTAACGGTGCATACAAATCACTAATGTTACTGTGATATTAAATTAATCACTATATGGGTCATTACCTGGAAAAAAATATTACTGTATGTGGTACAACTATTGAGTCATCTACCTAATATCTATCTACGGTGCAGAAATCGCTCAGATACTTTGTAGACAGATATAGGATTTTATAATTTTGTGACAATATAGTTTACTCCTTTTGAGTCGTTAAAGAGGGACTGTTCTCGTGTTGACATCCGTGTAATCCGACTTCATTCCTCCATTTGCTGGAATCGGTGCTGGAAATTAAACTGTCATGAAATATTCTTACAATTAACAGAAAGCAGGACGTTTCTTTCTGTTAGCGGCCACCATATGATTCATACAGTTGAAGGGATTTTCCCTTAATCATCATTTATCACCTATCCCCAATAGGTAATATGAGCCTAATGGCTTGGGGACTCACCCTTGTTCTCCTGATTGGTGAGGATCCTAATGTTGGGGCCGCCAACGATCACACTTTTCTCAACTCTCCGGTGGAAAGGTAATGAGTTGATTATTAGACAACCCCTTTAACTATTTGTTCAATAGGATAGGTAAAAAGTATCTGACTGGTGGAGGTCTCATTACTGGGTTCCCCATGATTACAAGAATGGGTCCTGTGTCGTTATTTACCATATTTTTCGGACTATAAGACGCACCAGACCATAAGACGCAACTAGGTTTTAGAGGAGGAAAATAAAAAAATAAAAATTTAAACAAAAAATGTGGTCATGATGCACTTTTAAGGGGGAGGGGGTCTTCTGCTGACACTGGTATAGGGGTAATGTCCCCCAATTCTGACAATATCCCCCATCCTGGTATATATGCCGCCCCCGTTCCTTTTATATGTGGTCCCCATCCCCATCCTGGTATGCCTGGCATCCCTCCATCCTGGTATGCATGGCACCCCTCATCCTTATCCTGGTATGCATGGCACCCCTCATACCTATCCTGATATGCATGGCTCCCTCATCCTTATCCTGGTATGCATGGCACCCCTCATCCCCAATCCTGGTATGCATGGCACCCATCATTCCTGTCCTGGTATGCATGGCACCCCTCATCCCTGCCCTGGTATGCATGGCACCCCTCATCCCTGTCCTGGTATGCATGGCCCCCCAAATCCCTATCCTTGTATGCATGGCACCTCTAATCCCTGTCCTGGTATGCATGACACCCCTAATCCCTATCCTGGTATGCATGGCACCCCTAATCCCTGTCCTGGTATGCATGGTACCCCTCATCCCTGTCCTGGTATGCAGTCACCCCTAATCCCTTTCCTGGTATGCATGGCACCCCTCATCCCTGTCCTGGTATGCATGTCACCCCTCATCCCTGTCCTGGTATGCTTGGCACCCCTAATCCCTGTCCTGGTATGCATGGCACCCCTAATCCCTGTCCTGGTATGCATGGCACCCCTAATCCCTGTCCTAGTATGCATGGTCCCCCTAATCCTCATCAGGCTGCACATTAAAAAAAATAAACACTCATACTCACCTCTCTTCTCTCCTCCAGCGCGGCGTCTGGTCTGCCTGCACTGATCTCTCCATGTGAGCCGCGCATGACGTCACTGCCATGCGCGACTCACATGGAGAGATCAGCTGCCGGAAGTCACTGCTCCCCAAGCCGGGTCATTGTGCGCGGGGAGCAGTGACTTCACTCTCCTTCATAGCCGGCACACAGCGGAGCCGCGCTGCGGCTGCTGCTGCTGCCGGCTATCTCCTGTGCCCGCTTATTAAAGGGCATGAATATTCACCCCCTCCCCACGCCCATGGGCGTGGAGAGAGGTTGAATATTCATGCCCTTTAACAGCGGGCACAGGAGATAGCCAGCAGCAGCCGCAGCGCGGCTATACTGTATACCGCTATTAAGGAGCATGAATATTCAGTGCTCCCCACGCCTCATGGGCGTGGGGAGCAGTGAATATTCATTTTCTTTAACAGCAGGGACAGTGCAGGCTGCAGCAGGCGGCTGCTGCCTCCTGTGCCCTGCTCCTCCACCGATACCGCTCCCCCCACACCCCACATAAATATACACCCCCCCCCCCAACATTCGGACTATAAGACGCACCCCCCATTTTCCTCCAAAATTTTGGAGGAGAAAAGTACGTCTTATGGTCCGAAAAATACGGTAAATGGAGAAGCAGTTGTACATGCAAACCGCCACTGCATCCAGAGTTTGGAGGACTGATGTATTGGCGACTGTCATCATTCAAACTAGGATCACAAGATTCCTCTTCTCTTGATCTCTTGATCCTAGAGGTTTTGGGGATTCTGTAGAAAGGTGATAAGTGTCATTATGAATATGCAGGGGTTTCTCGTACATCTTTAGTCCCACATCTGGTAATCCATTATGTCCATTCATCAACATTAGAGAGAGGATTTTTTTTGTGGAGGGGGATCTCATGGTCATTATGACTGGTAAAGAATTTAGGCCCCTTTTTGGAAAAAATACTGGCATAATAATATATTCTCTAATGAGCCTCAAACCCATGCTTTACATTTGGACCATCTTGAGAAGGATTTTTAACTTCCATTTTTGCCTGTAATTACACATTGTATTTAGCTTATTGCTTTAATATAATAATGCAACTTGTCTCTTTAGAGAGGAAGAGGACTTGAACTCTATAGCGCCACCTATTGGAAGTAACCATCCTACAAGTCATTATCAACCCTTTAATGAGCCTTGAAATATGACTTAGAGTAAAAGCCAAATCAGAATCTCAATTTGACAGTGTTTTGGGGTGTTGCCCCTCATCAGTGCAAAGTATGAGATCTGATTTGGCTAAGTGGGAGGCTAAGACTTGGATCTAAGGAGCAAGGTTTCTCCTTGTGGAGAGTGACATGCCAGTATGATGAGACTTAAGCGCCTCTTAGTTTTTGTCAGGATTCCACAGGGACGACACCGGAGAGATCACACAATATCTCACCAATGCCGTCACTCTGTCAGTGTTTTGTCAAGGACTCGCGAGCACACGTACAGACTACTCAATGCGCCGCTATCGGCAAGTGAGCAGAAAGCGTATGGCGTCAAACCTCCGGATTCCAGTGCATGGAATATGTGTACATGCCCTGTATTTTTACTGCCGGCTTCACAATAGCCCAATTATTATTATTCACTGCCACCACCGGCCGAGTTTGAAATATAATACAGGCCTGGCCGGATGCCTGCGTTCTGGTAGAGTATGGCTTTGGGGGGAGGGAACAATTACAGAGCAAAAGAAACAGGACTATTACAATTTATATTTAATCCAAAAGGGAGGCAGTGTTATGAAAAATATACAAAGATTTTACAAAGGGGACAATACAGTACAGAATATACAGTTACGCAAAATAAACAGGATTAAAGAAGAAACTTACTCTATACAGTTCGCAGGGATGACTCAGTATTAGTGTTGAGCCACCCCCGTAGTGTTCGAGTTCGGTTCGGTTCGTCGAACACCCGTGTGTTCGCCGAACTGTTCGTCGAACTGTTCGTCGAACACCTTCGAACACCGTTAAAACCAATGGCAGGCAAACAAAAACACATAGAAACACATAGAAAACACCTTCAAAGGTGTCCAAAAGCTGACAAACTGCTCAGAAGACACAACTAACACATGGAAAAGTGACAAGTACATATAGTCATGCGAAAAGAAAAGAGGTGGAGGAGTAAAAGGAGGGGGAGACACAGATATAGGCATGTCATGCCCTTCTAAAATCCAAAAAGTGAGAAGCCGAGACGGCCAGTCCGCTCCTGCCCGTGCCACCTCCGTGTCGCCGGGTTTGTGCCAGAGCCGCGGTGAACCCTGACGGCCAGCCCCCCTCTCCCAATACTGGTGCCTGTCCGCTGGTGGGTCGAGAGAGCCCCCCTGTGGTGGAGGCAGCTCTAAGCTTTTTAATTTAAATTGTCCCTCTAATTTGAATGAATACACTTTAAATCCATTTACAAGGATCTATTGGAGGGCAAGTCTCATGCCAGCAGCCGCGTAATTCCAGCTCCAGTAGCGTCCACTAAAGCTGCTGCAGTTAAAAAGCTTTTATAAGGATCGAGCTCGGCTGTCCACCGCAAGGCATCCTAGTGCCAGTCCCAGCCCCTATGCCTTGGGGTGCCTCCTGATGCTCTTCACTAAGTATCCCGTGGTCCCGAAGCATTTCCTTTGAAAAAATTAAGTGTCCAAACTACAGGTGGTGTAGCTTGCTTAACAGCCGGGATAATCCGCTGACTAGCAGACACTGCTACTAGGCACAAAGTATTTCCTGGGCTAGATGCAGTTAAAAATTTGTAAGTAGATACTCTCGTTGGATGCTGAGAAAGCATTCCATAGAGTCTCCTGGCACGCCATATATGATTCTCTTAAAAAGCTTGGGGTAGGGGTCTAGGGGACCCTTTTATAGCCAAAATCACGGCCCTGTATCACAATACGTCACCTAGGCTGAAGATAAATGGAACTGTAGCACCGAGGGCTCGGTTGCTACAGAGGTATTGCACCTCACCCAGAGGTGTGATATCTCACTCTCAGATAAGGATGGAGTGTGGATCAGGACCCGACACCTGCATGCATTACACCACATTGCCGTGGGGCAGGGCGACCAATATGCCCCTGAGATGGGCACGACAGTCCCTGTCCCTGGCTGGAGTGGGGGGAGGGAACACTGAGGAAGGGGAACCCTGCAGTGCAGGAGCAGGGAGGAAGCAGTTCCTGGGTGCATTGAGAAGGGAGTATAAAAGGTGGGCACCATCTTAGTTCAGTGCAGAGAAGTCTGAGCAGAAGTGGCAGGGAGCAGGGGCTCTGCATGAGCTCTGCTCCGGAGGCGGGCCTAGTAACAGAGGCCCAGGCCTGCAAGAGGGAGAAGGAAGGAAGAGGAGCGGAGAAGGCTCCAGGAACGAGGAATGAAGGGATCCCAGGGGTGCGGACGGGCGAGTCGCCACCGCACGCCCGAATCCACCTGCGTGGAGGGGTCAGGCCAAAGGGGGAGACCGGTCCCCGAACTAGTGGAGGCAGGAAACGACCCTCAGCTAGAAACCGGAGGCTCTGACATTTTATGTGGCGCAGCCCCTTGCTCCACCCGCTAGGAAGGCACCACATAGGGTCAGGGAAACTGGCGCCAAGTTTACCAAGAGGAGGCCCGAGGCAGCCGGACAGAAGTGTTGGTAAGAAAGGCCAGACAAAGGAACACACAAAGGGGGTCCTGTGAAGCGCTCCAAAGTTATCTGGGAGTTGTCTGAGCCCCTCACCTGGTGAGCACAGTACGACGTGGGCAGCCGTTACCTGCAGACGTGGTCTGGATAATAAGAACTGTGAGTAAAGGCCCTGAACTGCATCACTGACTCCGTGTCGTTACTGCTGCTGCCCTGCACCATCACCCCCATCCTCCGCATACACTGCCCTGAGGCTATACTCCTCCCGTGGGGAGTTATGCTACGCTCTGCTGCACCCACAACACCAGCCTTAGCGGTCTGCCCTGTAGCGGCGGTTCACTCTGACCGCAATCCACGGGTGGCGTAGTCGGACATTTAAACATCAAAACCACATAAATAGTTCCGCCACTGGTTTGACCGCCCTGAGCCACGGAACCGGATCGCCGCCACGAAGACTACAACCACCAGCATCCACCAAAAAGGGTCCGGCTCCGGGTGTCCCAAGGCCCAGGGGGTGCGTCAGAACATTTTCATCACCTTTCACAATCACCAATGGGACAAGGCAGGGATGTCCTCTGTCCCCTCTCTTATACATCCTAGTGACGGAGCACCTGCTCTCATCAATTCGCCATAACCCCAATATTAGGTGGATTGAGGTGGGAGGCACCGAGTACAAGTGCTCTCTATTTGCTGATGATGTCCTAGTATATATCACTCAATCACATATATCCATCCCTGCTGTTATGGCTGAAATAGATCACTTTGTTACATGGTAAAATTTTAAAATCAATGCAGCGAAGTCTGAGGCCCTCGATGTCTCCCTCCCTAAATCCATATAGGATTCCATCCAGTCCAACTTTCCCTTTGCCTGGCCCTCACAGGGTATCAAATACTTAGGAATTCCTATTCATAGAGACCTCTCCCATCTATGTTATCTTAATTTTGGGCCCTTTATTGAACAATTCCATACAGACCACGGTTGGCAAGTTAGAACTGTAAGATTCACTACGTGAACCACTGGTGTTTTGTGGAAAAGCACATGTACACCGCGTTCCAAATTATTATGCAAAAAGTGTTTAGGAGTGATAAGGGAAGAATTTGTTTGTTTGTCAGTTAAACTCATTGATGGTGATGTGTGTCAGGGCTCTTTATATCACTGTAAGCAATTGCAGACACCTGTGCTAATTAGTTTGGCAGGTGTGTCCAATGAAAGGCAAGACTACTTAAGAAGGCTCTCTCACATTATTAAGCAGCCTACATTTTCTGCCAAAATGGGAAAGAAAAAGGATGTGTCGGCTGCTGAGAAGCAACAAATTGTGGAGTGTTTAGGTCAAGGCATGACTACAATCAACATTGTGCGATGATCAGGATGAAGTGTCTTGGCAATCAAGAAGTATGTAGCTGATTCACAGTACACACGTGTGCGTGCTGATAAGGGCAAATTGAGGACTCTTTCCTACAGGCAATTACGTCAGGTTGAAAGAGCAGCGGCAAAAAAGCCTTGTCATAGCAGCAGACAAGTTTTTGAAGCTGCTTGTGCCTCCAACGTCCCCCGAACAACAAGATGCAGGGTCCTTCAGAGGTTTGCAGCTGTGCATACGCCATCCTGTCGACCTCCTCTATCCACTTCACACAAGCAGAAACGGCTCCAGTGGGCCAAACATTACATGAAGACTGATTTCAAAACTGTTTTGTTCACGGATGAGTGCCGTGCAGCGCTCGATGGTCCAGATGAATGGAGTGGAGGATGGCTGGTTGATGGACACCCCACGCAAACACGGCTACAGCGCCAACAAGGAGGAGGTGGAGTAATGTTTTGGGCTGGAATCATGGGGAGAGAGATTGTCGGCCCCTTTAGGATCCCTGAAGGCGCTAAAGATGAACTCCATAATGTATGTGGATTTTCTCAAACAGCACTTCCTGCCATGGTTCAAGAAGAAGAACCGTGTATTTCACAGCAAGATCATTTTTCTGCATGATAATGCACCATCTCATGCTGCACATAAAACATCTGCATCTCTGGCTGATATGGGCATAAAAGGGGATAAACTTATGGTGTGACCCCCATGCTCCCCTGACCTCTACCCCATTCAGAACCTTTGGAGCATCATTAAAAGGAGTGTCTATGATGGCGGGAGGCAGTTCACATCTAAGCAACAGCTCTGGGAGGGTATTCTGTCCTCATGCAAAACAATTGAAGCAGAAACCATCCAAAACCTGACAAATTCAATGGACGAGAGAGTTCAGAAGCTCCTTTCGAACAAGGGGTCCTATGTGAAAATGTAACATCACCTAGAATAAAGTTTTGAGTTGAAAACTGTTTGATTTCAGTTTCTAACAACCTGCTAATGCTTATAATTTCAAAAATGACCATTTTTTTGGTCTTTATTAAAATGAAAAGGTTGATCGAAAAGTTTGGGGGATCTAAGAGTGTGGCAACCCAGTAGTCATGATTACTTCGAATTCTGACAATATGAGGGTCATGCTGCAGGTAGTGCAGCAAGAAGGCACTTATGTGTCTTGCGCATCTCGGAGCCCCAAAATTATTTTCCGGGCTAGATGCAGCTAAAAATTATTTTTAATTTTAAATCTGGTGAAGCTTATTATAGATGGCCTAATAGGATCAGTGCTGCACACTGCTACAAAGCCCAAATTATTTTCCAGTCAAGATACAGATAAACATGATTAGTAATTTGAAAGCTTAAAACGGTTGGTAGGGTGATTTTAACCAATCATCAAGCTTTTACTCTCCCCAGGATGACACAGGGGTAGAAAAGTCGTTTCGGATCCATGATTTGTTCATCTTTATGAACGTGAGTCTGTCTACATTATCAGTGGAGAGCCGCGTGCGCTTATCTGTCAGCACACCACCAGCAGCGCTGAACACACGTTCAGACAGAACGCTGGCTGCGGGGCATGACAAGATCTCCAAGGCGTAAGTGGCTAGCTCCGGCCATTTATCCAGATTGGAAGCCCAAAAAGAGCAAGGGTCCAGTGACACAGTCGTGGCTTCAATGTTTACTTGGAGATACTCCTGTACCATCGTCTCTAGGCGTTGACTATGTGTCAGACTTCTTGTCTCCTGTGGCCTTGCAAAGGATGGGCTAAAAAAGTGGTGAAATGATTCCGCAAAATTGATGTTACCAGCAGATACTGTGGTTCTGTTACGGTTTGAGTGCTGAACACTTGACGGTCCCACGGTTGGCAAGTTGGAACTGTGAGATTCACTACGTGCACCACTGGTATTTTGTGGAAAAGCACATGTAAGATTCTGCAACAGTCTCTGCTGATACTCCTGCATGCGTGCATCCCTTTCTATGGCAGGAATAATTTCTGCAAATTTACTTTTGTACCGGGGATCTAACAGTGTGGCAACCCAGTAGTCAGGATTATTTCTAATTCTCACAATTCGAGGGTCATGTTGCAGGTAGTGCAGCAAGAAGGCACTCAAGTGTGTTGCGCATCCAGGAGCACCAAGTCCCTGTTGTGTTGGTGGCGAGGTAACAATCATGCTTCCTTCCTCTGTCCTCTCCCCCCAACCTCGCACAACAGAAATGTGATCAAGGTCTCCCTCATCTGATGAGTCTTCCATCAGTTCGTCCTCCACTTCTTCCTGGGCTCCTGCACCTTCCTCACTAGTTTGGCTGCTACCATGCGCCCTGGTAAAACCATCTCCCCCACCCTCACATGCCTGCCGCCTTGGTGCTGCCGACCGTCTGGACCTTGCAGATGTTAGCCCTTCCGCATACAACTCCTCCTCCTCTACTTCCTCCACCTCCTCTTGTGCCACCACCTGACTCCGAATTCTGTTTAACATGTGCTCCAGCATGTAAATCACCGGAATAGTCATGCTGATAATGGCATCGTCAGCACTAAACATCTTCGTCGCCATTTCAAAACTGTGCAGAAGGGTGCATAGGTCCCTGATCTGAGACCACTCCTCCAGCGTGATTTGCCCCACCTCTGAATCTCGTTGGCCCAGGCTATACGTCAGAACGTATTGCACCAGGGCTTGTCGGTGCTGCCACAGTCGCTGCAACATGTGCAGAGTTGAATTCCACCGGGTAGGCACATCGCATTTTAGCCGGTGAAGTGGCAGGCCCAACGACTTCTGTAGAGATGTAAGTCGCTGAGCTGCGGGATGCGAACGGCGGAAGTGAGCACACAGCAACCGTGCCCTCTGCAGAAGGCCATCTAGTCTGGGATAGTGGGCTAAAAATTGCTGGACAACCAGGTTCAACACGTGAGCCATACAAGGCACGTGTGTGACATTGCCCCGGCGAAGGGCCGCACCCAGGTTTGCAGCATTGTCGCACACGGCCTTCCCTGGTTTCAGGTCCAGTGGAGACAACCATTCATGAAATTGGTTCTCCAGAGCTGACCACAACTCCTCAGCTGTGTGACTCCCATTTCCCAGACATTTCAATGTAAAAACCGCCTGATGACGTTGAGCCCTACTGCCAGCATAGTAAGGAGGTGTGCAGGATCCCTTCTGCGCAGTTAGAAAGCTTGTGGCATTACCAGACAGGCTTTGGGTGCAGGTGGAAGACCGAGAGGAGGTTGAGGAGGCAGAAGCAGTGGAGGAACTTTGACATAAAGAGGATTGACGCACAACTCGTGGGGACGGCAAGACTTGGACAGCAGCCCCTTGTCCTGCTGTCACCATAGTTACCCAGTGCCCAGTCAGCGACATGTAACGCCCCTGTCCATGCCTACTCGTCCAAGTGTCTGTGGTGAAATGCACCCTGTCACACACAGAGTTTCTCAAAGAAGCGGTGATGTTGTGTGCGACATGCTGGTGGAGCGCAGGCACACCTTTCTTTGAGAAGTAGTGCCGACTGGGCATCTGGTACTGGGGCACTGCGACGGACATAAGGTCTCGAAAATCCTCTGTGTCCACCAGGCGGAAAGGCAGCATTTCTGTAGCCAAGAGCTTGCAGATGGTGAAATTCAACCTCTTAGCTTTCTCATGGCTAGGAGGAAATGGTCTTTTACTTGTCCACATCTGAGGGACCGAGGGCTGGCTATTGTGCTTAGACGGAGTTGATAAGGGTGTCCCCGGCAAACTGCCGGTCTGTGAGGAAGATGCAGGCGGACATGTTAGGTTGCCTTGATCCAAAGGTGGTGCTATCGATGTCGGACAGCGCTCAACACCAGCTGGTGTTACCACCTCCAAAGAAAATGATGACCTGCCAATCACGCTGGCTGTTGCGGGTAAAGAGGTGGCAGGTCTGCGCCCCAAAACAGGTGTGACTGCTGTCCCCCCCGGCACAGAGGATGAAGAGGCCGCGGATGCATAAGATATGGCAGACGGAGATTGGCCCGGCCGGCTAGGCCGCATTGTAGCACACTGAGCTTCCCACTGCAACTTATGCTTCATGTCCATGTGCCGGTTCATGCATGAAGTACTCAAACTATGTATTTTTTGGCCTCTACTTAGCTTTTGCTGACAAATGTTACAGATAACACGAGTTGGGTCATCTTTATCGATCTGAAAAAATGCCCAGGCTATGCAAGGCTTAGCACCCATGCGACCTGAAGAGCCACCACGACTTGTGGTGAGAGGCAGAGTTGTGTTTGAGGATGCAGTTGTTGACGTGCTTCCAGTACTACGTCTCTGTCCAGGAAGGCGCAACCTGACCTCGTCGTCACTAGCATCTTCCTCCACCTCCTCTGCTGACCTCATCTCTTGGCTGACTGTGGGTTGACAGTAAGTGGGATCTCCGACCTCATCATCATCACCCTGTGCGTTATCACACCCGTCGTCCTCAGAGCCAACCTGTTCCTGCCCTGACAAAAAACTAAAGTTGTCGCTCCAATCAGGTATTTGAGTCTTATCATCGTCTTCCTCATTGTCTCGACCAACAGGAGTTACAGTTTGGGAATGAGGGTCTACATTATGGTCAGAACCTTCTGCGTCTGGTCCTGGATCCGACTCATAAAGATTCTGGGCATCAGTGCAGATCATTTCCTCGTCTGGATTCACAGAAGCGCTGGAGTCGACCTCTGATTCCCAGGCTATAGTATGAGTAAACAGCTCTGCAGACTCAACCATCTGTTCTACCTCATACTCAGACGGGCAGCTGGAGATTTGGGAGCTGTGAGGAAGCAAGTGCGATTTGGGTGACACCTTTGAGGACTGGAGTATTTGTGATGTTGAAGTTGATGTGGAGGAGAGCCCACTTAAAGGAGCACTTGATATCCGTTGAAGCACCTGCTGTTTTTGTGCCTCATCTGGAATTTGTAGCGATTGGCGTGGCCGTAAGAAAGGGTTCTTATCACATTGTCCGCTAAAAGAAGTAGACATTTTAGTTTGGCTGGAAGATGGTCTTTCTTCTGCAGATGTTACTGTTGCTTTAACACCTACCCCACGGACACAACCTTTTTTCCCCTTCCCAACACGCCTATTCCCCTTTCCACCAGCAGCAGGCCTTTTTCCACTCATTTTGGTGGTTAACTAATTCACAACTCTGGAGTTGTTTGCACAAAAAAACAATGGATGGTAACCGAGCAGAGCTGAGTGGCCAAACTGTGGTATTAGGCCAAAACTATTGGCTGGGTTAGATGCAGAAAAAAATTATTTTGAATTTGCAACCTGATGGAGGTCAGTATAGATGGACTAATACAAATAGTCCCACACACTGCTAGAAGCCCAAATATTTTTTCAGAGGTACTGTAGATGCAGATAAAAATTATTTTTAATTTGCAACCTGATGGAGGTCAGTATAGATGGACTAATAGACCAAGTCCCACACACTTGTAGAAGCCCAAATATTTTTTCAGAGCTAGATGCAGTAAAAAATTATATTCAATTTGCAACCTGCTGGAGGTCAGTATAGAAGGACTAATAGAACAAGT
The DNA here is from genome assembly GCF_046119375.1 of Phyllobates terribilis. NCBI lineage: Eukaryota > Metazoa > Chordata > Amphibia > Anura > Dendrobatidae > Phyllobates > Phyllobates terribilis. The sequence continues at coordinate 120,005,902 of NW_027362768.1, forward strand.
CCCACACACTGCTAGAAGCCCAAATATTTTTTCAGAGCTAAATGAAGAAAAAAATTATTTTTAATTTGCAACCTGATGGAGGTCAGTATAGATGGACTAATAGACCCAGTCCCAAACACTGCTAGAAGCCCAAATATTTTTTCAGAGCTAGATGCAGAAAAAAAATATTTTTAATTTGCAACCTGATGGAGGTCAGTATAGATGGACTAATAGACCAAGTCCCACACACCGCTAGAAGCCCAAATATTTTTTCAGAGCTAGATGCAGAAAAAAATTATTTTTAATTTGCAACCTGATGGAGGTCAGTATAGATGGACTAATAGACCAAGTCCCACACACTGCTAGAAGCCCAAATATTTTTTCAGAGCTAGATGCAGAAAAAAATTATTTTTAATTTGCAACCTGATGGAGGTCAGTATAGATGGACTAATAGACCAAGTCCCACACACCGCTAGAAGCCCAAATATTTTTTCAGAGCTAGATGCAGAAAAAAATTATTTTTAATTTGCAACCTGATGGAGGTCAGTATAGATGGACTAATAGACCAAGTCCCACACACTGCTAGAAGCCCAAATATTTTTTCAGAGCTAGATGCAGAAAAAAATAATTTTTAATTTGCAACCTGATGGAGGTCAGTATAGATGGACTAATAGACCAAGTCCCACACACCGCTAGAAGCCCAAATATTTTTTCAGAGCTAAATGAAGAAAAAAATTATTTTTAATTTGCAACCTGATGGAGGTCAGTATAGATGGACTAATAGACCAAGTCCCACACACTGCTAGAAGCCCAAATATTTTTTCAGAGCTAGATGCAGAAAAAAATTATATTCAGTTTGCAACCTGATGGAGGTCAGTATAGATGGACTAATAGAATGATGCTATGCCCAAAAGATTTTACTTCACTAGGTGCAGTAAAAAAATTGGTATTCTATACACAGGTGGTATATCTTGCAACACAGATAGGCTACTCCACTGACTAACACACTCTGCAATAGGCCAAAAAGGATTAGCTTTGCTAGATTCAGCCAAATGCTGTGAAAAAAACTTGCACAGCACTGGCACAGACCTGCCTGGCAAAAACTGATAGAAACTGATGTAACCTAGTCCTGAAAAGGACTCCAATTACAATTAGTCTTTACTCCCACAATCTATCTATTTAAGAGCACAGACCTGCCTGATAAAAGTCGTAGGAAATGCTGTAACCTAGTCCTTAAAAGGACTGCAATCACAACTATTCCCTACTCCCAAGCTATCTGTATATTTGTGCGAAAATTGGCTTGAAATTAACAAGGTATAGCGCACACAGCAACAGCGGTGCCGTCTAACACGCAGCTGCAGCAGTGAGAAAATGGTGGCGACGGGGAAAATGGCTTGGTCTTATAGGGCAAGGACATGTGACATACACTGCCAATCACACATGCCCTTGCTTGTGTGAAAAAAAGCACTTCGCTCCGTGTGTGCGCTGCTGATAGGCTGACAGATTGCACCTCCCCACTGCAAATGCGGGAAAGAGAAAAAAAAATGGAGATCTTCATTGTTCCTGCAGAGATCCATCCCCTGCCCCTCCCCCCGCCCCGCTGTACACTCAAACTGCGTATTAACATTAATTTTCATCATTACTGAGAAAAAATCCAGTTATGATTTTGGTGCACGAACAGTTATCGAACATAACCTCGAACAGCCAAATTTTTCTCAAATTGTTCGTGTTCGCCGACCGGCTCGAACACCGCCCAAAACAGCTCGAATTTGAGATTGGCGAACAGTTCGAGTAGAACAACGCTCATCTCTACTCAGTATAGATGGAGGGAAGCACTCCGATGCCCGTTCAGCGAACGTGACCCGTGCTACACAAAATATGTAACTTCCAAAATGAATCCTGATCCATCCTCCGTGGATTATTTTATGCCTAAGGGGAGACCTGCCCACACACCCTCTGTGATGACATCACGGGGGCTGGTCTCCAGTCTTCATATTTTTATTAGATATCTGTTTTTTGTGATAACTTAGCGTGGGTTGATCCTAGAGGCCCGAAAGTGATACCATATTTTCCGTTATTTTACCTTTCTTTAGAGGCCACACATGCCATAGCTGCGATCTGTTATTCTGGTACATTTGTGCCATAGCCCCCCGGAGGGGCTTACAGCGACGGGAAAATTTACATTTTGTTCCCTAGCTGACCCTGTCACTAAAAATATAGGTCCCATTATTATCGGAATTATGGAACTTACAATATTCAATATTTCGTATCAGTGCCCAAAAGTCTACGAGACCTCTGTTAAATTCCCTTTGACGTCCTTGGAATAGAACTTTCTCAGCTACATGTAAATTTTCGCAAGCCTGTGTCTAAATATCCCCTGCCTCGGCCAGGGGGAAATACATGCACATTTTAATTGGGTTGCAGCACCTCTTGGCTGGCATTTGTTTACTAGTCACTACTGCTGTGTGTGTCAATTTGCATAGGAGCAGATGGTCCAAGAGTTAGCTCTTGGTCCTTTGACAGTTACTATAGGGGAGGGGGAATGAGGGGTTTGGGAGAAATTGTTAATACTTTTCTTAATATCCCATGAAAGTTGTCACTATCCACAAGGAGAAACCTTACCCTTTAATATAAGTGATACTGTGTCTAATGCAGTGGCAAGGGTAGATGATAGGCTAATATGAGAATTTGTTGTATTCACTAGCTTAAATTTCGGACTATGGTATCACTTTTACAACCCTGGTGGCAAGCCCACATTGAGGTCCTATAGTCAGCACAAATGCCGCTGTCAAAGGTTGACAGCAATATTTAAAAATATCGACCCTCGTTAAAGGGTCAGTATTGACTTTTAGGATTGTTACATCCAATAGCTGGCACTGGAGTTCAAGTCCTTACTGTCTCTGAAGAGGCTATTTGCAAAATAATTAAGAGGCACAGACCTCTCTTAATGAATTTGCCACATATTTTCCCAGCTGACTCTGAATCGACACTGGCGTGTAAAATGCCAGTCTATATTACTCGGCCCCTGAGTCTCAATATCTGTCACTATCCCTGGTCTCTTTACCCAGTGTGACCATACATTTGGTAATTTACCTTGACATTTAAAAATTTTAAATTTTAAAAATAGTTTGGAGAGTTTTTATGCTTTATCTCCCTATTCAAAAGCTCCTGCTGTGAAGGTGGCCCATGGGACACCCCCTGTTTCAGTTTTTCGGGTTTATTAACAGTGGCAGACCAAGCAGTTGAGCAGTAGAGCTGGGAAGACCTTTAGGGCACGTGCAGATGACCGTGTATTCTTTCATCCAATAGAGATTATGCAACTTACACTCAAATCAAACTCTGTTCAGAGTTTGATCAGAGTGTGATCTGATTCTCTAGGATGAGGAGTAGATGGAGAAAAAAAATCTCCATCTCCTCAATTCTGTCAGTCAGTGGGAATCAAACTGCACTGAGATGTCATCCAAGTGCAGTCCAATGGTTTCTACAAACTTAATGACTTTCATGGTCGAGTGTGATCTGAATATCAGATCAAACTCTGGCATACAGCTATTTTTTCCTCGGAAAGAATCGGTCCAAGAGTAAAATCAGACATGTCCACTGCCCAACAGAATAACCGGTCCAAGTGTGATCCGATGTTTTGTCGGATCTCACTCATCGAAAATCCGGTCATCTGTACAAGTCCTTAAACACATTTTCTGACTCCTTTTCACATCTTCTGTATCTTCTTTTCTGAATTGAGCCTGGCCAACAAAGAACAACAGGCTGGAGACCTTTGAATTCCACTAACCTGTTCCTTAATGCAGTTTTTGTATTGCACAGTACAAGTTTATTTCCACTGCCTGAACATTAAACTGTCCCTCGAAATTTTAATAAAATGTTGGCAATTACACAAAAAAAAACTGGGACAGATGGTGAAGATATGTGAGATTTCCATCTGCTGGTGCCTGGTTTTTTCTGAAGGGAAAATCTCAGTGCTTCTAGCATTTACCACCCATTGACGAAGATAAATACTACGAACCTTGTAGGTCCAAAGAACAGCTTGGAAGACAAGACCTCACTACCCTATAATGGAAAAACACCTGTGGTGCTACGCTCATCATAAACTGAAAAGGCCAGACAATATGCTATGACACATCTCCACATAATCCTATTTATGACTGTCTGCACCATTTTCTTTGTAGGGCATCGGTAACCAGCCGTGTTACAGCAGCATAAAAAGTCAATATGTTTTTACTGCTTTTTAAATGCAACCAAGAGCACAAATATTGTAAAGGCTAGACATGAATAGCCCAATAAGCCAAGTATAAAAAATGATGCAACAAGAAAAAAAAAAATAGTATAGCATTTGGCATACAGATGGTTTGTCATGCAGCAATCTGGTTTACTTAAAGGAGAAGTGCCCTTTTAACATGCAGAGTATGTTCACAAGACATTTTTTTCAGGCAGAATAAAACAATTTTTTTTTTCAAGCCGAAACCGTTGTAGTAAGCACCAGCGTTTTTATAAAACAAGCATTTTGTTAACCTTTCCATTTTGTGTTTTGTGTAAGCGTTTTTGTAGTGCTTTTTTCATTTTTTTTTTTGCATTTTTTTTGTGGCCACTTTTAGGCATTTTTGAAGTTTATTAAGCAATAAATAAAATTTTAGAATTTTTTGCTGTGAAAACGCTCACAAAATGCTCAAAAAGATTCCTAATCGCCTTCTAGATATTTTTTTTAGCCTCCCCATTGACTTCTATTGTAAAGTATGGAGCATCTTTCTAGCGGTCAATGCCTGAAAAATGGTCTGCTCACTTGGCGCTTGGTGTTTTTGGAAACCTGAAGCAGTTAAAAGATGCTCAAATGCTTGAACGTGTGAACAGAAAGTAATTTTTATATAGAAATGAATAGGAAGATTCTTTGAAATGCTTGTTAAGTCCTTTTTTTGGATTGGACCCTTGTTCCCTGAAAAAAAACAATGTGTGAACATACCCCTAGAGTCCATCAATCTGTCTTGATAAAGTTTACGCTTACCCTTAGCCCTCATTCTGACTTCCATTTTTAATATACGTGTTCTAAGTTTTCGCAGATAGAACACATACCCTTGATAGTTTATGAGGCTATTCAGATGTCCGTGGGTTTTTTATACAGTTTGCAAAAAAACAAACAAACAGAGACTTGCCTGTTGCTGATCTCAGTCTTGTGTCAGTCTTGCCCATTAAAATCAATGGGTCCATGAAAAAAGTACATACAAGCACATAGATGCCGCCTGAGTACTGTCCCTTTTTACTGTTTATTGGATTGGAGAAGCTTGGAATTTTTTTACTTACTAGAAAAACAGATGTCACACAGTTAAATAGTGACGTAACAGATATGTAAAAAAATACGGGCAAGTCGGCTCCCAAGTCCACATACATGCACGACACGAGACTGAATGATTTTTTCAAAGAATGCTATTATTTTACTTGTAGTATATGTTCCAACCAAATAATAAAATATATACAATTATTAACACTTCACGGAATTCGCATGGATGTGTGGCAAATACTTGCTGGATATACAGCTGGTGAAATAAGTATTGAACACGTCACCAAACTTCTAAATAAATCTTTTTCTAAAGGTGCTATTGACATGAAATTCTCACTAGATGCTGGCAACAACCCATCCAATGCACAATTGACCTGAATCCAATTGAAAAATTAAGGAAGGAGCTAAAGCCCAGAGTCCATAGAAGGAGCCCACGGAACCTTCAGGATGTGAAAGTGTTTGTGTAGAAGAATTGGCCAAAATCACACCTAGCAATGCATGCAGCTAGTTTCTCCTTACAGGAGGAGTATTGAAGCTGTCATCACTAACAAAGGTTTTTTTATGAAGTATTAATTAAATTTCAGTAAGCGTAATCAATACTTTTTCCCTGTGTAATTTCTCATTATTACACATAGCTTCATTTATGGACATATATGGTTTGATTTCTTTGCCTGTGTGGATTAGATAAGTTGTTACCAACATCTGGTGAGAATTTCATGTTCATAGCACCTTTAGAAATATATTTCTTAGAAAATTGGTGACGTGCTCAATACTTTTTTCACCCGCTGTACAGCTTTCCAGACTAGTTCCACTAGTAAGTCCTATAAGACGATCCAAGAGAAGATTATGTCAAATCCGTGAAATGAGATACATCAGCTGTAGGCACAACCAGCATTTCATGGAGACATCATGGACAGGTAATTGATGTGCAGATATGCACTTGCTGTGACATTTTGAGGGTGGACCCCTATTGCAAGCATGCTTGACATTTCGATCCATTCCCGAAACATCTCAACAGGTGTGTGTCTGCACGCCAATTCTCTATCCTTGCTGTCTCCATGAAACGCTGGTAGTGTCTACAGCTGATGTAGGCATTATATATTTATTTAATAAAGAATTTTCGTACTTGCATTTAAAAGCTCTTGTTGTCTCCTGTTCTTATATGTATCTTGGAGCTATGCTGCTGTCCCGGCACGTTCTTACCTATTGGTATTGACGTGCCTTCAGCAACCATGAATTTGGGTTTTGTGTTTCTATTATCTCCTGGATCGTCTGGCACCCGCCATATATAGAGAAGGCTTAGCTCAAGATCCCAGTTGTGTAACGCACATCACATATCAGCAAGATCCTAGCGAACATTTAGGAGACATGATATATAATGCAAGTAGAGTGACAGGTGCGGGTGGGGTAACTAATAAAGCCATAGGACTCAAAGCATGATGCTAACAGTCATGTGCTTCTTTCTATTAGAAAGAGAAAGAAGAGATAGACAGATTGATTTGAAAACTTTGCTGATGCTGTATAAGTACCTTGTGTCTTGTTGCTGTCTTTCCATGGTGTATGACCTATGACATGAATCTGTCTTCCACAACCTCACCTTTGTAGCAGAGTTTGGCTGTTCCTCACCCAATTTTAAGCCTCCAACACAGCGGTTTCTTTTACAGTTAATGACGTGTTTCAACCTCCATATGAAAATGATGATGATTATCACCGTTTTGGTATAATTGGTTACTCATACACCTTACTATAATCCTCCAAAATCCCTGAATTTCTATAAGTGTACCAAGAAGAATTGATGCTGTTTTGAAAGCAAAGGGCACGCCAAATATTGATTTGATTTAGATTTCTTTTTTGTTCATTCAGTTTGCATTTTGCTATTTGATAGAAATAAATTCATGCTTTTATTTTTAAAGCATACGTTGCGACATGTTTTGCACACTTGCCTTAAACGTTTGAGTAAGAGTAAAAAACAGTAAAAGATGAGCAATAATTACAAGTATGAATAAAAATTAAATGAACCATTTGGTACTACATTAAAGCACCAGACCCCAGCTGTGATGCAAAAAAAAAAAAAAATAATAATAATAACAATAATAATGATAAAACAGTTGTTTTACCTGCGCTTGTTATCAAAAATGGAGAGGACCATCTCACCTCTTTTTTTAATTTTTTTAAAAATTTTTTTACATATTGCACCCGCAGACAAACTTGGCATGGCTGTGATGGAGCTGGAAGTGCCAACTCTGGAAAAGCTTGTTGATTGGCTGCGCTGAAGGCTTTCCACAAGCTATGTTCGGGCTGCCGAACCCAAACAGTAACACGGACTTCTGGGAGAAGTCCTTGTTCGGGGTCTGTGCACGAACACTAGGTGTCCAGTACGGTCCCTGAACTTTACCGTTCAGGTTCGCCCATCCCTAGACTGGACACTCATATTTTCTTGCTCCTTCTACATGAGTACACTCCTTTTGTCACACTCTTCTCATACTCTACAAAAGCTGTTTACTCAAGTCATTGCAGAGGCTGCTGTAATCAAAGAAACTCTAGGTTCACCTGCATCAGCAGGGAGAAAGTAAAGTGCTGCAGTAATTCAAATCCCCCCTTCTAAACAGCATTTTTAACATTGTAAATTAGAAACTCAAATCTAGACATTCAGGTATATATCCGGAAAGGTTTTTAAGTATATCTCTAGAGGCATACTTTAACATGGTTGCTATTTTTAGGAACAAAAACTCATCTGAATGTTTTATGAAATTTGTGTCTGCAGTTTCATAGACAGTTCCAATAACATATTTGCAGCAGAGTAGAGTTGGATTGTGATACTACCTTACTCTGCTGCCAACTCATTGCTATTCATAAAACAAAGATTTCTAGATTGATGACACTATAGATGAATTAGAGTATAGCGTGCACATTTTTAATACAAATGACAAGTGTACCAAGTATGAACCATAACCTTAAAAAAGCTGCAAGGTACAGTAGGAAGGGTTAATAATGTAAAAATTCAGTGAAACACTTTTAACATTCTCTGTTCAGTTCTTTAGGATTTTTCCTCTTTCTAATGTACTTTTTATGATGCAGTGTAAACTAAGTATTACCAAGGTGTCAGTATTGGGGCTGGCTATATGTGTCTGGGTGCATTAGCAATGTGTATTAGTGGTTTAACTTTACTGTCAGTTCTCTTCATCACTGACATATTGACCCCGGCCTGTCAGTAGTGTTCCTCATCCTTCCCCTGACGCTTTTCTCACATAAACCACCAGTAACAAATGATCATTTATTATCTATCATTCCCCAGCTCCCACTGAAACCACCACAGCACAAAATGTGTATAATCTCTGACTTGCTGTGCAGCTAAATTTCCTATGAGGTTTAGAACTGTCTGTTCTTTAAAACACTGTGAATCCCTTCTGTATCTAAATATAGTATCTGTGCTATGGATTTGTATTTTTATCCTTTTCTTGTTCGCTTTAGTTTCAAAGGACAGTGATACCCCCCAAAATATCTATCTATCTAGAGAAAAATGAAGCAGCACAACATGCAAAAAAAAAATGCAAAAAATTAAAAAAAAACTCACAGTGCAAGCCTCCTGCACCAACAATCCCATAATCCGTCAGATATAAAGATAAAAAGAGTCAGCACTCCATTAATAAGCAAAAAGTGTGGACTTTATTAGCCAATGGTTCTCCGTGGTTCAACCGTGGTTCTCCGTCAGACGTATCACATAATTAGCCATTTCTGGCTTCCATTTCCATTTTGTTGCAGTGTGTTGGTGAAGCTATTCACACAAGTTCGCTGTGAAGAATAGTATTAGTAAACTACGTAAACTACAGGCCCGCTATTTAAAACCGTGGTTCTCCGTCAGACGTATCACATACAGTACAGACCAAAAGTTTAGACACACCTCATTTAAAGATTTTTCTGTATTTTCATGACTTTGAAAATTGTACATTCACACTGAAGGCATCAAAACTATGAATTACCACATGTGGAATTATATACTTAACAAAAAAGTGTGAAACAACTGAAAATATGTCTTATATTCTAGGTTCTTCAAAGTTTTTGAAGAAAACTTTTTGCTTTGATGACTGCTTTGCACACTCTTGGCATTGTCTTGATGAGCTTCAAGAGGTAGTCACCGGAAATGGTCTTCCAACAATCTTGAAGGAGTTCCCAGAGATGCTTAGCAGTGAAACTACTGAAAATATGTCTTATATTCTAGATTCTTCAGAGTAGCCACCTTTTGCTTTGATGACTGCTTTGCACACTCTTGGCATTCTCTTGATGAACTTCAAGAGGTAGTCACCGGAAATGGTTTTCACTTCACAGGTGTGCCCTGTCAGGTTTAATAAGTGGGATTTCTTGCCTTATAAATGGGGTTGGGACCATCAGTTGTGTTGTGCAGAAGTCAGGTGGATACACAGCTGATAGTCCTACTGAATAGACTGTTAGAATTTGTATTATGGCAAGAAAAAAGCAGCTAAGTAAAGAAAAATGAGTGGCCATCATAACTTTAAGAAATGAAGGTCAGTCAGTCTGAAAAATTGGGCAAACTTTGAATATGTCTCCAAGTGCAGTTGCAAAAACCATCAAGCGCTACAAAGAAACTGGCTCACATGAGGACCGCCCCAGGAAAGGAAGACCAAGAGTCACCTCTGCTTCTGAGGATAAGTTTATCCGAGTCACCAGCCTCAGAAATCGGAGGTTAACAGCAGTTCAGATTAGAGACCAGGTAAATGCCACACAGAGTTCTAGCAGCAGACACATCCCTACAACAACTGTTAAGAGGAGACTTTGTGCAGCAGGCCCTCATGGTAAAATAGCTGCAAAAGAGACTTGTATGCGCTAAAGAACACAAGAAATGTGTTACGCTCGCGCCTGGACTGACTGGCGTGAGCTTGATTAGTGATCCCACTGTACCATGAACCAAGGAGTGCCTGGAGGGGCGTAATTAAGTATCAACTCGGTCTGACCAAGGTCGCACGGCGGCTCAGTCGACTCCGTGAACCAGGGAGGAACCGAGAAGAGGGACCAGGTGCTACTTCAGGTTAGACCCCGGTCACAGCTGTTGACCCACACCGGGGAATGCAGGAACAGGCAGGTAAGGCTGGCATACTGACAGGTGGGTATTGGCAGGCACGGCTGGTATGCAGACAGGTGGGCACTGGCAGGCATGGCTGGCATGCAGACAGGTGGGCACTGGCAGGCACGGCTGGCATGCAGACAGGCGGGTACTGGCAGGAAGGAACGCAGGCAGGATAGGGACCAGTACAGACTGGGATACCGGAATGGAGCCGCAGGTGCGGTGAGCAAGCAGAGCGGAGTAAAACCCGCAGGTGCGGTAGACAAGCAGAGCAAAGCAAAACCCGCAAGTGTGGTAGACAAGCGGAGCAGAGCAAAACCCGGAAATGCGGTAGACAAGCGGAGCAGAGCAAAACCCGCACGTGCGATGAACAAGCAGAGCAGAGCAAAGCTGCAGGTGTGGTAAACAAGCAGAGCAAAGCAAAACCCGCAGATGCGGTGAACAAGCAGAGCAGAGCAAAACCCGCAGATGCAGTGAACAAGCAGAGCAGAGCAAAACCCACAGATGCGGTGAACAAGCAGAGCAGAGCTAAACCGCAGGTGCGGTAAACAAGCAGAGCAAAGCAAAACCCGCACATGCGGTGAACAAGCAGATCAGAGCAAAACCGCAGGTGCGATAAACAAGCAGAGCAGAGCAAAAACCGCAGATGCAGTGAACAAGCAGAGCAGACCAAAACCACAGATGTGGTGAACAAGCAAAGCAAAGCAAAACACGCAGATGCCGTGAACAAGCAAGCCTGGGTATACAGCCCCCAGGGTGGCAGAAACAGACTAGATACAGAACAGGACCTGGCAACTCAGTTGCAAGAAACACACAGATGGAAAGTGTTACTCAGGCACCTCCTACTGGGTGGAGGGGGTTTAAGTATCTAGTGACACACAGCAATAGGCTGGGGACGCATTAGGACTGCGCACACTGAAGCTTTAAGAATCAGGAAGCAACAGCGCCGCCGCCCTAAGCCAGCAGACAAGAGACATACAAACAGCAGGTACTGGAGCAAAGTGTGCAGCCTGGCCTGATAGGTAAGATTGCGGTCTTGCATGGTGGGAGGTGGTAAGCCATGCAAGCACGCCGCCAGGGATGTTTCAGAACCCCCCCCCTTTACGCCCCCTCTTCTTCAAGCCTGCAAGGATATCCTGCAGAGAATTTGGAGGCCGATCCTTCTGTTCAAGAAGATTACCTCTTCTGTCCACTAGAGGGAATGAAAGTGGTCTCACCATCTTCGTGACTAGGATGTTTCCTCCCATCGAGCCATCCTCAGTAGAGATGAGCGGTGTTCGACTCGAACTGTTCGCCAATCTCAAATTCGAGCTGTTTTGGGCGGTGTTCGAGCCGTTCGGCGAACACGAACGATTTGAAAAAAATTCGGCTGTTCGAGGTTATGTTCGATAACTGTTCGTGCACCAAAATCAGAACTGGATTTTTTCTCAGTAATGATGAAAATTAATGTTAATACGCAGTTTGAGTGTACAGCGGGGCGGGGGGAGGGGCAGGGGATGGATCTCTGCAGGAATAATGAAGATCTCCATTTTTTTTTCTCTTTCCCGCATTTACAGTGGGGAGGTGATATCTGTCAGCCTATCAGCAGCGCACACACGGAGCGAAGTGCTTTTATTCACACAAGCAAGGGCATGTGTCATTGGCAGTGTATGTCACATGTCCTTGCCCTATAAGACCCAGCCATTTTCCCCGTCGCCACCATTTTCTCACTGCTGCAGCTGCGTGTTAGACGGCACCGCTATTGCTGTGTGCGCTATACCTTGTTAATTTCAAGCCAATTTTCGCACAAATCTACAGATAGCTTGGGAGTAGGGAAGAGTTGTGATTGCAGTCCTTTAAAGGACTAGGTTACAGCATTTCCTACGACTTTTATCAGGCAGGTCTGTGCTCTTAAATAGATAGGTTGGGAGTAAAGACTAATTGTAATTGCAGTCCTTTTCAGGACTAAGTTACATCAGTTCCTATCAGTTTTTGCCAGGCAGGTCTGTGCCAGTGCTGTGCAAGTTTTTTTCACAGCATTTGGCTAAATCTAGCAAAGCTAATCCTTTTTGGCCTATTGCAGAGTGTGTTAGTCAGTGGAGTAGCCTATCTGTGTTGCAAGCTACACCACCTGTGTATAGAATACCAATTTTTTTACTGCACCTAGTGAAGTAAAACCTTTTGGGCATAGCATCATTATATTAGTCCATCTATACTAACCTCCACCAGGTTGCAAATTGAATATAATTTTTTTCTGCATCTAGCTCTGAAAAAATATTTGGGCTTCTAGAAGTGTGTGGGACTTGTTCTATTAGTCCATCTATACTGACCTCCATCAGGTTGCAAATTGAATATAATTTTTTTCTGCATCTAGCTCTGAAAAAATATTTGGGCTTCTAGCAGTGTGTGGGACTTGGTCTATTAGTCCATCTATACTGACCTCCATCAGGTTGCAAATTAAAAATATTTTTTATCTGCATCTAGCTCTGAAAAAATATTTGGGCTTCTAGCAGTGTGTGGGACTTGTTCTATTAGTCCATCTATACTGACCTCCATCAGGTTGCAAATTGAATATAATTTTTTTCTGCATCTAGCTCTGAAAAAACATTTGGGCTTCTAGCAGTGTGTGGGACTTGTTCTATTAGTCCATCTATACTGACCTCCATCAGGTTGCAAATTGAATATAATTTTTTTCTGCATCTAGCTCTGAAAAAATATTTGGACTTCTAGCAGTGTGTGGGACTTGTTCTATTAGTCCATCTATACTGACCTCCATCAGGTTGCAAATTCAATATTATTTTTATCTGCATCTAACCCAGCAAATACTTTTGGCCTAATACCACAGTTTGGCCACTCAGCTCTGCTCGGTTCCCATCCATTGTTTTTTTGTGCAGATAACTCCAGAGTTGTGAATTAGTTAACCACCAAAATGAGTGGAAAAAGGCCTGCTGCTGGTGGAAAGGGGAATAGGCGTGTTGGGAAGGGGAAAAAAGGTTGTGTCCGTGGGGTAGGTGTTAAAGCAACAGTAACATCTGCAGAAGAAAGACCATCTTCCAGCCAAACTAAAATGTCTACTTCTTTTAGCGGACAATGCGATAAGATCCCTTTCTTATGGCCACGCCAATCGCTACAAATTCCAGATGAGGCACAAAAACAGCAGGTGCTTCAACGGATATCAAGTGCTCCTTTAAGTGGGCTCTCCTCCACCTCAAATTCAACATCACAAATACTCCAGTCCTCAGAGGTGTCACCCGAATCGCACTTGCTTCATCACAACTCCCAAATCTCCAGCTGCCCATCTGAGTATGGGGTAGAACAGATGGTTGAGTCTGCAGAGCTGTTTACTCATACTATAGCCTGGGAATCAGAGGTCGGCTCCAGAGCTTCTGTGAATCCAGACGAGGAAATGATCTGCACTGATGCCCAGAATCTTTATGAGTCGGATCCAGGACTAGACGCAGAAGGTTCTGACCATAATGTAGACCCTCATTCCCAAACTGTAACTCCTGTTGGTGGAGACAATGAGGAAGACGATGATGAGACTCAAATACCTGATTGGAGCGACAACTTTAGTTTTTTGTCAGGGCAGGAACAGGTTGGATCTGAGGACGACGGGTGTGATAACACACAGGGTGATGATGATGAGGTTGGAGATCCCACTTACTGTCAACCCACAGTCAGTCAAGAGATGAGGTCAGCAGAGGAGGTGGAGAAGGATGCTAGTGACGACGAGGTCAGGTTGCGCCTTCCTGGACAGAGACGTAGTACTGGAAGCACGTCAACAACTGCATCCTCAAACACAACTCTGCCTCTGACCACAAGTCGTGGTGGCTCTTCAGGTCACATGGGTTCTAAGCCTTGCATAGCCTGGGCATTTTTTCAGATCGATAAAGATGACCCAACTCGTGTTATCTGTAACATTTGTCAGCAAAAGCTAAGTAGAGGCCAAAAAATACATAGTTTGAGTACTTCATGCATGAATCGGCACATGGACATGAAGCATAAGTTGCAGTGGGAAGCTCACTGTGCTACAATGCGGCCTAGCCGGCAAGGCCAACCACCATCTGCCACATCTTGTGCATCCGCCGCCTCTTCTTCCTCTGTGACTGGGGGGACAGCAGTCACACCTGTTTTGGGACGCAGACCTGCCACCTCTTTACCCGCAACAGCCAGTGTGATTGGCAGGTCATCATTTTCTTTGGAGGTGGTAACACCAGCTGGTGTTGAGCGCTGTCCTACATCGATAGCACCACCTTTGGATCAAGGCAACCTAACATGTCCACCTGCATCTTCCTCACAGACCGGCAGTTTGCCGGGGACACCCTTATCAACCCCGTCTAAGCACAACAGCCAGCCCTCGGTCCCTCAGATGTGGACAAGTAAAAGACCATTTCCTCCTAGCCATGAGAAAGCTAAGAGGTTGAATTTCACCATCTGCAAGCTCTTGGCTACAGAAATGCTGCCTTTCCGCCTGGTGGACACAGAGGATTTTCGAGACCTTATGTCCGTCGCAGTGCCCCAGTACCAGATGCCCAGTCGGCACTACTTCTCAAAGAAAGGTGTGCCTGTGCTCCACCAGCATGTCGCACACAACATCACCGCTTCTTTGAGAAACTCTGTGTGTGACAGGGTGCATTTCACCACAGACACTTGGACGAGTAGGCATGGACAGGGGCGTTACATGTCGCTGACTGGGCACTGGATAACTATGGTGACAGCAGGAGAAGGGGCTGCTGTCCAAGTCTTGCCGTCCCCGCGAGTTGTGCGTCAATCCTCTTTATCTCAAAGTTCCACCACTGCTTCTGCCTCCTAAACCTCCTCTCGGTCCTCCACCTGCACCCAAAGCCTTTCTGGTCATGCCACAAGCTTTCTAACTGCGCAGAAGGGATCCTGCACACCTCCTTACTATGCTGGCAGTAGGGCTCAACGTCATCAGGCGGTTTTTACTTTGAAATGTCTGGGAAATGTGAGTCACACAGCTGAGGAGTTGTGGTCAGCTCTGGAGAACCAATTTCATGAATGGTTGTCTCCACTGGACCTGAAACCAGGGAAGGTCGTGTGCGACAATGCTGCAAACCTGGGTGCGGCCCTTCGCCGAGGCAATGTCACACACTTGCCTTGTATGACTCACATGTTGAACCTGGTTGTCCAGCAATTTTTAGCCCACTATCCCGGACTAGATGGCCTTTTGCAGAGGGCACGGTCGCTGTGTGCTCACTTCCGCCGTTCGCATCCCGCAGCTCAGCGACTTACATCTCTACAGAAGTCGTTGGGCCTGCCACTTCACCGGCTAAAATGCGATGTGCCTACCCGGTGGAATTCAATTCTGCACATGTTGCAGCGACTGTGGCAGCACCGACAAGCCCTGGTGCAATACGTTCTGATGTATAGCCTGGGCCAACGAGATCCAGAGGTGGGGCAAATCACGCTGGAGGAGTGGTCTCAGATCAGGGACCTATGCACCCTTCTGCACAGTTTTGAAATGGCGACGAAGATGTTTAGTGCTGACGATGCCATTATCAGCATAACTATTCCGGTGATTTACATGCTGGAGCACATGTTAAACAGAATTCGGAGTCAGGTGGTGGCACAAGAGGAGGTGGAGGAAGTAGAGGAGGAGGAGTTGTATGCGGAAGGGCTAGCATCTGCAAGGTCCAGACGGTCGGCAGCACCAAGGCGGCAGGCATGTGAGGGTGGGGGAGATGGTTTTACCAGGGCGCATGGTAGCAGCCAAACTAGTGAGGAAGGTGCAGGAGCCCAGGAAGAAGTGGAGGACGAACTGATGGAAGACTCATCAGATGAGGGAGACCTTGATCACATTTCTGTTGTGCGAGGTTGGGGGGA
Organism: Phyllobates terribilis; assembly: GCF_046119375.1. NCBI lineage: Eukaryota > Metazoa > Chordata > Amphibia > Anura > Dendrobatidae > Phyllobates > Phyllobates terribilis. The sequence continues at coordinate 120,022,068 of NW_027362768.1, forward strand.
GAGGACAGAGGAAGGAAGCATGATTGTTACCTCGCCACCAACACAACAGGGACTTGGTGCTCCTGGATGCGCAACAAACATGAGTGCCTTCTTGCTGCACTACCTGCAACATGACCCTCGAATTGGGAGAATTAGAAATAATCCTGACTACTGGGTTGCCACACTGTTAATCCCCGGTACAAAAGTAAATTTGCAGAAATTATTCCTGCCATAGAAAGGGATGCACGCATGCAGGAGTATCAGCAGAGACTGTTGCAGAATCTTACATGTGCTTTTCCACAAAACACCAGTGGTGCACGTAGTGAATCTCACAGTTCCAACTTGCCAACCGTGGGATCGTCGAGTGTTCAGCACTCAAACCGTAACAGAAACACAGTATCTGCTGGTAACATCAATTTTACAGAATCATTTCACCACTTTTTTAGCCCATCCTTTGCAAGGCCACAGGAGACAAGAAGTCTGACACATAGTCAACGCCTAGAGACGATGGTACAGGAGTATCTCCAAGTAAACATTGAAGCCATGACTGTGTCTCTGGACCCTTGCTCTTTTTGGGCTTCCAATCTGGATAAATGGCCGGAGCTCGCCACTTACGCCTTGGAGATCTTGTCATGCCCCGCAGCCAGCTTTCTGTCTGAAAGTGTGTTCAGCGCTGCTGGTGATGTGCTGACAGATAAGCGCACGCGGCTCTCCACTGATAATGTAGACAGACTCACGTTCATAAAGATGAACAAATCATGGATCCGAAACGACTTTTCTACCCCTGTGTCATCCTGGGGAGAGTAAAAGCTTGATGATTGGTTAAAATCACCTCACCAACCGTTTTAAGCTTTCAAATTACTAATCATGTTTATCTGTATCTTGGCTGGAAAATAATTTGGGCTTTGTAGCAGTGTGCAGTAATGATTCTATTAGGCCATCTATACTAAGATCCACCAGATTTAAAATTACTAATCATGTTTATCTGTATCTTGGCTGGAAAATTATTTGGGCTTTGTAGCAGTGTGCAGTACTGATTCTATTAGGCCATCTATACTAAGCTCCACCAGATTTAAAATTACTAATCATGTTGATCTGTATCTTGGCTGGAAAATAATTTGGGCTTTGTAGCAGTGTGCAGTACTGATTATATTAGGCCATCTATACTAAGCTCCACCAGATTTAAAATTAATAATCATGTTTATCTGTATCTTGGCTGGAAAATTATTTGGGCTTTGTAGCAGTGTGCAGTACTGATTCTATTAGGCCATCTATACTAAGCTCCACCAGATTTAAAATTAATAATCATGTTTATCTGTATCTTGGCTGGAAAATTATTTGGGCTTTCTAGCAGTGTGCAGTACTGATTCTATTAGGCCATTTATACTAAGCTCCACCAGATTTAAAATTAATAATCATGTTTATCTGTATCTTGGCTGGAAAATTATTTGGGCTTTGTAGCAGTGTGCAGTACTGATTCTATTAGGCCATCTATACTAAGCTCCGCCAGATTTAAAATTAATAATCATGTTTATCTGTATCTTGGCTGGAAAATTATTTGGGCTTTGTAGCAGTGTGCAGTACTGATTCTATTAGGCCATCTATACTAAGCTCCACCAGATTTAAAATTAGTAATCATGTTTATTTTTATCTTGGCTGGAAAATGATTTGGGCTTTGTAGCAGTGTGCAGTACTGATTCTATTAGGCCGTCTATACTAAGCTCCACCAGATTTAAAATTAATAATAATTTTTAGCTGCATCTAGCCCAGAAAATAATTTTGGGGCTCCTAGATGCGCAAGACACATGAGTGCCTTCTTGCTGCACTACCTGCAACATGACCCTCACATTGTCAGAATTCAAAGTAATCCTGACTACTGGGTTGCCACACTCTTAGATCCCCCACACTCTTCGATCAACCTTTACTTTTTAATAAAGAACAAAAAAATGGTCATTTTTGAAATTATAAGCATTAGCAGGTTATTAGAAACTGAAATCAAACAGTTTTCAACTCAAAACTTTATTCTAGGTGATGTTACATTTGCACATAGGACCCCTTGTTCGAAAGGAGCTTCTGAACTCTCTCGTCCATTGAATTTGTCAGGTTTTGGATGGTTTCTGCTTCAATTGTTTTGCATGAGGACAGAATACCCTCCCAGAGCTGTTGCTTAGATGTGAACTGCCTCCCGACATCATAGACACTCCTTTTGATGATGCTCCAGAGGTTCTGAATGGGGTTGAGGTCAGGGGAGCATGGGGGTCACACCATAAGTTTATCCCCTTTTATGCCCATATCAGCCAGAGATGCAGATGTGTTATGTGCAGCATGAGACGGTGCATTATCATACATGAAAATGAAATTACTGTGGAATACACGGTTCTTCTTCTTGAACCATGGCAGGAAGTGCTGTTTGAGAAACTCCACATACATTATGGAGTTCATCTTTATCCCTTCAGGGATCCTAAAGGGGCCGACAATCTCTCCCCATGATTCCAGCCCAAAACACTACTCCACCTCCTCCTTGTTGGCGCTGAAGCCATGTTTGCGTGGGGTGTCCATCAACCAGCCATCCTCCACTCCATCCATCTGGACCATCGAGCGTTGCACGGCACTCATCGTGAACAAAACAGTTTTGAAGTCAGTCTTCATGTATTGTTTGGCCCACTGGAGCCGTTTCTGATTGTGTGCAGTGGATAGAGGAGGTCGACAGGATGGCTTACGCACAGCTGCAAACCTCTGAAGGACCCTGCATCTTGTTGTTCGGGGGATGTTGGAGGCACCAGCAGCTTCAAAAACTTGTCTGCTGCTATGACAAGGCTTTTTTGCCGCTGCTCTTTTAATTGCCTGTAGGAAAGAGTCCTCAATTTGCCCTTATCAGCACGCACACGTGTATACTGTGAATCAGATACATACTTCTTGATTGTGCGATGATCAGGATGAAGTGTCTTGGCAATGTTGATTGTAGTCATGCCTTGACCTAAACACTCCACAATTTGTTGCTTCTCAGCAGCCGACACATCCTTTTTCTTTCCCATTTTGGCAGAAAATGTAGGCTGCTTAATAATGTGGGACAGCCTTCTTAAGTAGTCTTGTCTTTCATTGAACACACCTGCCAAACTAATTAGCACAGGTGTCTGCAATTGCTTGCAGTGATATAAAGAGCCCTGACACACATCACCATCAATGAGTTTAACTGACAAACAAACAAATTCTTCCCTTATCACTCCTAAACACTTTTTGCATAATAATTTGGAACACAGTGTACATGTGCTTTTCCACAAAACACCAGTGGTTCACGTAGTGAATCTTACAGTTCTAACTTGCCAACCGTGGTCTGTATGGAGTTGTTCAATAAAGGGCCCAAAATTAAGATAACATAGACGGGAGAGGTCTCTATGAATAGGAATTCCTAAGTATTTGATACCCTGTGAGTGCCAGGCAAAGGGAAAGTTGGACTGGATGGAATCCTGTATGGATTTGGGGAGGGAGACATCGAGGGCCTCAGACTTCGCTGCATTGATTTTAAAATTTGACCATGTAACAAAGTGATCTATTTCAGCCATAACAGCAGGGATGGATATATGTGATTGAGTGATATATACTAGGACATCATCAGCAAATGCAGAGCACTTGTACTCGGTGCCTCCCACCTCAATCCACCTAATATTGGGTTTATGGTGAATTGATGAGAGCAGGTGCTCCGTCACTAGGATGTATAAGAGAGGGGACAGAGGACATCCCTGCCTTGTCCCATTGGTGATTATGAAAGGTGATGAAAATGTTCTGACACGCCCCCTGGGCCTTGGGACACCCGGAGCCGGACCCTTTTTGGTGGATGCTTGTGGTTGTAGTCTCCGTGGCGGCGACCCGGTTCCGTGGCGGAACTATTTATGTGATTTTGAAGTTTAAATGTCCGACTACGCCACCCGTGTATTGCGGTCAGAGTGAACCGCCGCTGCAGGGCAGACCGCTGAGGCTGGTGTTGTGGGTGCAGCAGAGCGTAGTATAACTCCCCACAGGAGAAGTATAGCCTCAGGGCAGTGTATGCGGAGGATGGGGGTGATGGTGCAGGGCAGCAGCAGTAACGACACGGAGTCAGTGATGCAGTCCAGGGCCTTTACTCACAGTTCTTATTATCCAGACCACTTTTGCAGGTAACGGCTGCCCACGTCTTACTGTGCTCACCAGGTGAGGGGCTCAGACAACTCCCAGATAACTTTGGAGCGCTTCACAGGACCCCCTTTATGTGTCCTTTGTCTGGCCTTTCTTACCAACACTTCTGTCCGGCTGCCTCGGGCCTCCTCTTGGTAAACTTGGCGCCAGTTTCCCTGACCCTATGTGGTGCCTTCCTAGTGGGTGTAGCGAGGGGCTGCGCCACATAAAATGTCACAGCCTCCGGTTTCTAGCTGAGGGTCGTTTCCCGCCTCCACTAGTTTCGGGGACCGGTCTCCCCCTTTGGCCTGACCCCTCCACGCATTGGATTCGGGCGTGCGGTGGCGACTCGCCCGTCCGCACCCCTGGGATCCCTTCGTTCCTCGTTCCTGGAGCCTTCTCCACTCCTCCTCCTTCCTTCTCCCTCTTCCAGGCCTGGGCCTCTGTTACTAGGCCCGCCTCCGGAACAGAGCTCATACAGAGCCCCTTCTCCCTGTCACTTCTGCTCAGACTTCTCTGCACTGAACTAAGATGGTGCCCACCTTTTATACTCCCTTCTTAATGCACCCAGGAACTGCTTCCTCCCTGCTCTTGCACTACAGGGTTCCCCTTCCTTGGTGTTCCCTCCCCCCACTCCAGCCAGGGACAGGGACTGTCGTGCCCATCTCAGGGGCATATTGGTCGCCCTGCCCCACGGCAATGTGATGTAATGCATGCAGGTGTCGGGGTCCTGATCCACACTCCATCCTTACCTGAGACTGAGATATCACACCTCTGGGTGAGGTGCAATACCTCTGTAGCAACCGAGCCCTCGGGGTGCTACAGTTCCATTTATCTTCAGCCTAGGTGACGTATTGCGATACAGGGCCGTGATTTTGCCTATAAAACGGTCCCCTAGACCCCTACCCCAAGCTTTTTAAGAGAATAATATATGGCGTGCCAGGAGACTCTATGGAATGCTTTCTCAGCATCCAACGCGAGAATCTAATTACAAATTTTTAACTGCATCTAGCCCAGGAAATACTTTGTGCCTAGTAGCAGTGTCTGCTAGTCAGCGGATTATCCCAGCTGTTAAGCAAGCTACACCACCTGTAGTTTGGACACTTAATTTTTTCAAAGGAAATGCTGCGGGACCCCGGGATACTCAGTGAAGAGCATCGGGAGGCACCCCAAGGCATAGGGGCTGGGACTGGCGGTAGGACGCCTAGCGGTGGACCGCCGAGCTTGATCCTTATAAAAGCTTTTTAACTGCAGCAGCTTTAGTGGACGCTACTGGAGCTGGAATTACGCGGCTGCTGGCATGAGACTTGCCCTCCAATAGATCCTTGTAAAAGGATTTGAAGTGTATTCATTCAAATTAGAGAGACAATTTAAATTAAAAAGCTTAGAGCTGCCTCCATCACAGGGGGGCTCGCTCGACCCACCAGCGGACAGGCACCAGTATTAGGAGAGGCGGGCTGGCCGCCAGGGTCCACCGCGGCTCTGGCACAAACCCGGCGACACGGTGGTGGCACGGGCAGCAACGGACTGGCCGTGTCGGCTTCTCAATTTTTGGATTTTAGAAGGGCATGACATGCCTATATCTGTGTCTCCCCCTCCTTTTACTCCTCCACCTCTTTTCTTTTCGCATGACTATATGTACTTGTCACTTTTCCATGTGTTAGTTATGTCTTCTGAGCAGTTTGTCAGCTTTTGGACACCTTTGAATGTGTTTTCTATGTGTTTCTATGTGTTTTTCTTTGCCTGCCATTGGTTTTAACGGTGTTCGAAGGTGTTCGACGAACAGTTCGACGAACAGTTCGGCGAACACAAGGGTGTTCGACTTACCGAACCGAACTCGAACACTACGGGGGTGGCTCAACACTAATCCTCAGCAAGAGATGAAGTGGGTGAAGTACCAGGAACAGGACACAGGAAAGTCTCTCTCCATTTGTTAATATCGGGTAGTACCCCAAAGGATTCACGGGACAACTGGAGGTCCTCCACTGGGTTGGAGAGGTGCAGAGACTCGGGGTTAACCACCGCTTTGACGTACGCTTTGCCAAGCTTACTGGATGAAGTGGGTGAAGTACCAGGTTCAGGGTGTAGAAAAGTCTCACTCCATTTGATATCAGGTAGAACCCCGAAGGATTCAGGAGACAACAGGAGGTTCTCCGTCTGATTGGAGGGGTGCAGAGACTTGGAGGTAGCCACCGCCTTAATGGACGTATTGCCAGATTTATTAGAGATAGAGGATCCTTGCTTACGGACTAACTTCAGTCTGTTTTCTGAGATGACATGTCTGTGAGGCGGGGCAGTACCTGAAGCCAAATCATTGGTACAATCGTCGACACTGTGTGGGGACATTGCCTCCGCTTCCCTTCCTTCGGAGACTTCGGCACACAGCGAGTCAGCGACTAGCAGATCTGGTGAAGAAGAAGAAGAAACTGCTGACTGTCCTGAAGATATGGGGACTGGACACCCCTTGCACCTCAGCAGTCCCCCAGGAAACACCATGCAGGATCTCCAGACCTGAGCAGGCACTAGATCTCTCGGCTCTGGACGACCTGTGGGTAAACCAGACAGCACCTGGAATGTGAACTTCTTCATGTGTAATGCTCCAATCTGGAGCTTAATTTGTACAGACATGTTTTGACAGTTTCTGAGTAGGGCTCGTCCTTCCGCTAACAATGCCCAAACTGGCTTCTGGAGTTGTTGGACGGGAATCAGACACCGACTCTTCAAGGCTTTAAGCCCGAAACTTCCAGTTAATCCGAGGCCTTCACTTGCCACGGAGACAGTCTTGGTCATCTGTGGAGAGGAAACACTAACGCCAAGGGCATCCTCTCCTATATGCCTAATGTCTTGGGATTCTCCAACCTTCGCTGGACAACGACCGTCAGGGGGTCACAAACAACCGCAGTGGGACCGCAATCCGATTTTGTGACTGAGTTCTGGCCTCTGCTTTGCCTGACGAACATTGTCATCCTTTGTGGATTCTGTGCAGATAGCTGCCTCTACAAGCTGGGGAACAGGAGGTCTTTGGGAGGACTGAACCTGGAGTGACGGTTTACCTCTGCGCCTTGCACGTCTGGACTGCCTTTTGAGGTTGGGAAGAGAAGTATTCTGTGGAGCATTGTCATCCTGTGTGGATTCTGTGTAGGCAGCAGTCTCTTCAGGCTAGAGAACTGGTAGGCTACCTACATACATTATCCATTGGGGATGCTCCAAGATATTGGGAAGGAAAGCTTTAGCAGATGCTTCAGGATTAGGGTCATCGAAGACCATTAGAAAGGCCACCAGGAAGGCCTGCAGGTCCAAGACGATAGGATCCCATGCTTCCCATAGGGGGATGATCCATTTCAAGGCATCACCCGCTAGGTAGGACATCAGAAATGCTACTTTAGCCCGATCAGTGGGAAAATAGTTAGCATAAAATTTGAAATGTAGCATGCATTGCTCCACAAACACACGACTTTGTTTTGGGTCCCCATAATAGCGTGGTGGATCCGCAGGAACGAGTGCTGATAGCTCCATTTGGACTGGTGCGTAAATCGCCTGGACCTCAGCTTGAGAAAAAAATTTTCATTGGTGCATGTATTCGCCAGACAAGGATTCAAATGTCTCTGAGAGCAAAGGGCCGTGGGGCTCCACGGGAACCATGGCCTGAGCAAACTGTTACGCTCGCGCCCGGACTGACTGGCGTGAGCTTGATTAGTGATCCCACTGTACCATGAACCAAGGAGTGCCTGGAGGGGCGTAACTAAGTATCAACTCGGTCCGACCAATGTCACACGGCGCCTCAGTCGACTCCGTGAACCAGGGAGGAACCGAGAAGAGGGACCAGGTGCTACTCCAGGTCAGACCGCGGTCATATCTGTTGACCCACACCGGAGAATGCAGGAACAGCCAGGTTAGGCTGGCATACTGACAGGTGGGTATTGGCAGGCACGGCTGGCATGCAGACAGGTGGGCACTGGCAGGCACGGCTGGCATGCAGACAGGTGGGCACTGGCAGGCACGGCTGGCATGCAGACAGGCGGGTACTGGCAGGTAGGAACACAGGCAGGATAGGGACCAGTACAGACTGGGATACAGGAACGGAGCCGCAGGTGTGGTAGACAAGCAGAGCGGAGCAAAATCCGCAGGTGCGGTAGACAAGCAGAGCAAAGCAAAACCCACAAGTGTGGTAGACAAGCGGAGCAGAGCAAAACCCGGAAATGCAGTAGACAAGCGGAGCAGAGCAAAACCCACAGGTGCGGTGAATAAGCAGAGCACAGCAAAGCTGCAGGTGTGGTAAACAAGCAGAGCAAAGCAAAATCCGCAGATGCAGAGAACAAGCAGAGCAGAGCAAAACCGCAGGTGCGGTAAACAAGCAGAGCAGAGCAAAACCCGCAGATGCGGTGAACAAGCAGAGCAGAGCAAAACCGCAGATGCAGTGAACAAGCAGAGCAGAGCAAAACCCGCAGATGCGGTGAACAAGCAGAGCAGAGCAAAACCCGCAGATGCGGTGAACAAGCTGAGCAGAGCAAAACCCGCAGATGCGGTGAACAAGCAGAGCAGAGCTAAACCGCAGGTGCGGTAAACAAGGAAAGCAAAGCAAAACCCGCAGATGCGGTGAACAAGCAGCGCAGAGCAAAACCCCAGGTGCGGTAAACAAGCAGAGCAGAGAAAAACTCACAGATGCGGTGAACAAGCAGAGCAGAGCAAAACCGCAGATGCGGTGAACAAGCAGAGCAGAGCAAAACCCGCAGATGCGGTGAACAAGCAGAGCAGAGCAAAACCCGCAGATGCGGTGAGCAAGCAAAGCAGAGCAAAACCCGCAGGTGCAGTAAACAAGCAGAGCAGATGAAAACAGCAGGTGCGGTGAACAAGCAGAGCAGAGCAAAACCGCAGATGTGGTGAACAAGCAAAGCAGAGCAAAACCCGCAGATGCGGTGAACAAGCAGAGCAGAGCAGAACTGCAGATGCGGTGAACAAGCAAAGCAGAGCAAAACCCACAGATGCGGTGAACAAGCAGAGCAAAGCAAAACCGCAGGTGTGGTGAACAAGCAGAGCAGAGCAAAGCCCGCAGATGCAGTAGACAGGACAGGGCTCTGTTCACATGGAAAAGACTGGAAAACACAAGAAGACAGCTGGAACACAGGAGTTAGATACAGAGGCAGGGAAACAGAACGAGCAGAACCAGATATACACAAGGTATTTGCAATGAAGTAGCGAGCGGACACAAAACTTACAAACAGAAGTGCAGAGACAACGAGTTAGAGTTAGGTGCAGGTTCAGATACTGCAGGAAAAGGGGAAGGTACAGACATAGAGATAAACAGGTAACGGACTAGAACCCTGTTCAGACACGATCTGAACCAGGAACAAGAAACAGGAACGAGCCTGGGAACTCAGCCCCCAGGGTGGCAGAAACTGACTAGAAGTCACAGGTATAGGTAACAGGCCTGGGTATACAGCCCCCAGGGTGGCATAAACAGACTAGATACAGGACAGGACCTGGCAACTTGGTTGCAAGAAATACACAGATGGAAAGTGTTGCTCAGGCACCTCCTACTGGGTGGAGGGGGTTTAAGTATCCAGTGACACACAGCAATAGGCTGGGGACGCATTAGGACTGCGCACACTGTAGTTTTAAGAATCAGGAAGCAAAAGCGCCGCCGCCCTAAGCCAGCTGACAAGAGACATACAAACAGCAGGTACTGGAGCAAAGTGTGCAACTTGGCCTGATAGGTAAGATTGCGGTCTTGCATGGTGGGAGGTGGTAAGCCATGCAAGCACGCCGCCAGGGAGTTTACAGTATCCCCCCTTTATGCCCCCTCTTCTTCAAGCCTGCAAGGATTTCCTGCAGAGAATTTGGAGGCCGATCCTTCTCTTCAAGAAGATTACCTCTTCTGTCCACTAGATGGAACAAAACTGGTCTCACCATATTGGTGACTAGGATGCTTCCTCCCATCGAGCCATCCTCAGCAACAGATGAAGTGGGTGAAGTACCAGGAACAGGACACAGGAAAGTCTCTCTCCATTTGTTAATATCGGGTAGTACCCCAAAGGATTCACGGGACAACTGGAGGTCCTCCACTGGGTTGGAGAGGTGCAGAGACTCGGGGTTAACCACCGCTTTGACGTACATTTTGCCAAGCTTACTGGATGAAGTGGGCGAAGTACCAGGTACAGGTTGTAGAAAAGTCTCACTCCATTTATTATCAGGTAGAACCCCAAATGATTCAGGAGACAACAGGAGGTCCTCCGTCTGGTTGGAGGGGTGCAGAGACTTGGAGGTAGCCACCGCCTGAATGGACGTATTGCCAGATTTATTAGAGATAGTGGATCCTTGCTTAGGGACCAACTTCATTCTGGCTTCTGAGATGACACGTCTGCGAGGCGGGGCAATACCTGAAGCCAGATCATTGGTACAATCGTTGAGACTGTGTGGGGACATTGCCTCCGCTTCCCTTCCTTCGGAGACTTCGGCACACAGCGAGTCAGTGACTAGCAGATCTGGTGAAGAAGAAGAAGAAACTGCTGACTGTCCTGAAGATATGGGGACTGGACACCCCTTGCACCTCAGCAGTCCCCCAGGAAACACCATGCAGGATCTCCAGACCTGAGCGGGCACTAGATCTCTCGGCTCTGGATGACCTGTGGGTAAACCAGACAGCACCTGGAATGTGAACTTCTTCATGTGTAATGCTCCAATCTGGAGCTTAATTTGTACAGACATATTTTGACTGTTTCTGAGTAGGGCTCGTCCTTCCGCTGACAATGCCCAAACCGGCTTCTGGAGTTGTCGGACGGGAATCAGACACCGACTCATCAAGGCTTTAAGCCCGAAACTTCCAGTTAATCCGAGGCCTTCACTTGCCACGGAGACAGTCTTGGTCATCTGTGGAGAGGAAACACTAACGCCAAGGGCAGCATCTCCTACAGGCCTAATGTCTTGGGATTCTCCAACCTTCGCTGGACAAAGACCGTCAGGGGGTCACAAGCAACCGCAGCAGGACCGCAATCCGATTTTGTGACTGAGTTCTGGCCTCTTCTTTACCTGACGTACATAGTCATCCTTCATGGAGTCTGTGCGGATAGCTGCCTCTGCAGGCTGGGGAACAGGAGGTCTTTGGGAGGACAGAACCTGGCGTGACGGTTTACCTCTGCGCCTTGCACGTCTGGCCTGCCTCTTGAGGTTGGGAAGAGAAGTATTCTGTGGAGCATTGTCATCCTGTGTGGATTCTGTGTAGGCAGCAGTCTCTTCAGGCTGGAGAACTGGTAGGCTACCTACACACATTACCCATCGGGGCTGCTCCAAGATATTGGGAAGGAAAGCTTTAGCAGAAGCTTCAGGATTAGGGTCATCGAAGACCATTAGAAAGGCCACCAGGAAGGCCTGCAGGTCCAAGACGATAGGATCCCATGCTTCCCATAGGGGAGTGATCCATTTCAAGGCATGACCCGCTAGGTAGGACATCAGAAATGCTACTTTGACCCGATCAGTGGGAAAAAAGTGAGCATAAAACTTGAAATGTAGCATGCATTGCTCCACAAACGCACAACTTTGTTTTGAGTCCCCATAATACCGTGGTGGATCCACAGGAACGAGTGCTGATAGCTCCATTTGGACTTGTGCGTAAATCGCCTGGACCTCAGCTTGAGAAAAAAATTTTCCTTGGTGCATGTATTCGCCAAACAAGGATTCAAATGTCTCTGAGAGCGAAGGGTCGTGGGGCTCAATGGGAACCATGGCGTGAGCAAACTGTTACGCTCACGCCCGGACTGACTGTCGTGAGCTTGATTAGTGATCCCACTGTACCATGAACCAAGGAGTGCCTGGAGGGGCGTAACTAAGTATCAACTCGGTCTGACCAAGGTCACACAGCGGCTCAGTCGACTCCGTGAACCAGGGAGGAACCGAGCAGCGGGACCAGGTGCTACTCCAGGTCTGACCCCGGTCACAGCTGTTGACTCACACCGGGGAATGTATGAACAGGCAGGTTAGGCTGGTATACTGACAGGTGGGTATTGGCAGGCACGGCTGGTATGCAGACAGGTGGGCACTGGCAGGCTCGGCTGGCATGCAGACCGGCGGGTACTGGCAGGTAGGAACGCGGGCAGGATAGGGACCAGTACAGACTGGGATACAGGAACGGAGACACAGGTGTGGTAGACAAGCAGAGCAGAGCAAAACCCACAGGTTAGGTAGGCAAGTAGTGCAAAGCAAAACCCGCAAGTACGGTAGACAAGTGGAGCAGAGCAAAACCCGCAAGTGCGGTAGACAAGCGGAGCAGAGCAAAACCCGCAGGTGCGGTGAACAAGCAGAGCAGAGCAAAACTGCAGGAGCGGTAAACAAGTAGAGCAGAGCAAAACTCGCAGATGCGGTGAACAAGCAGAGCAAAGCAAAACCGCAGATGCGGTGAACAAGCAGAGCAGAGCAAAATCCGCAGATGCGGTGAACAAGCAGAGCAGAGCAAGACCTGCAGATGCGGTGAACAAGCAGAGCAGAGCAAAACCCACAGATGCGGTGAACAAGCAGAGCAGAGCTAAACCGCAGGTGCAGTAAACAAGCAGAGCAAAGCAAAACCCGCAGATGCGGTGAACAAGCAAAGCAGAGCAAAACCCGCAGATGCAGTGAACAAGCAGAGCAGAGCAAAACCGCAGATGCGGTGAACAAGCAAAGCAGAGCAAAACCCGCAGATGCGATGAATAAGCAGAGCAGAGAAAAAAACTCAGGTGCGGTGAACAAGCAGAGCAAAGCAAAACCCGCTGATGCGGTAGACAGGAGAGGGCTCTGTTCACATGGAACAGACTGGAAAACACAAGAAAATAGCTGGAACACAGGAGTTAGATACAGAGGCAGGGAAACAGAATGAGTAGAACCAGATACACACACACAAGGTACTTGCAATGAAGTAGCGAGCGGATACAAAACTCACAAACAGAAGTACATAGACAACGAGTTGGCGTTAGGTACATGTTCAGATACTGCAGGAAAAGGGGAAGGTACAGACATAGAGACAAACAGATAACGGACTAGGACACTGTTCAGACAGGATCTGAACCAGGAACAAGATACAGGAACGAGCCTGGGAACTCAGCCTCCAGGGTGGCAGAAACTGACTAGAAGTCACAGGTATAGGTAACAGGCCAGGGTGTACAGCCCCAGGGTGGCATAAACAGACTAGATACTGGACAGAACCTGGCAACTCAGTTGCAAGAAACACACAGATGGACAGTGTTGCTCAGGCACCTCCTATTGGGTGGAGGGGGTTTAAGTTTCCAGTGACACACAGCAATAGGCTGGGGATGCATTAGGACTGCGCACACTGCAGCTTTAAGAATCAGGAAGCAACAGCGCCGACGCCCTAAGCCAGCAGACAAGAGACATACAAAAAGCAGGTACTGGAGCAAAGTGTGCAGTCTGGCCTGATAGGTAAGATTGCGGTCTTGCATGGTGGGTGGTGGTAAGCCATGCAAGCACGCCGCCAGGGATGTTACAGAATGGACATTAGACCAGTGGAAATCTGTGGTTTTGTCTGATGAGTCCAAATTTGAGATCTTGGGTTCCAACAACCGGGTTTTTGTGCGATGCAGAAAAGGTGAACGGATGGACTCTACATGCCTGGTTCCCACCGTGAAGCATGGAGGAGGAGGTGTGATGGTGTGGGGTGCTTTGCCTGTGACACTGTGGGGGATTTATTCAAAATTGAAGGCATACTGAACCAGCATGGCTACCACAGCATCTTGCAGCTGCATGCTATTCCACCCGGTTTGCGTTTAGTTGGACTATCATTTATTTTTCAACAGGACAATGACCCCAAGCACACCTCCAGGCTGTGTAAGGGCTATTTGACCAAGAAGGAGAGTGATGGGGTGATGTTCCAGATGACCTGGCCTCCACAGTCACCAGACCTGAACCCAATCGAAATGGTTTGGGGTGAGCTGGACCGCAGAGTGAAGGCAAAAGGGCCAACAAGTGCTAAGCATCTCTGGGAACTCCTTCAAGATTGTTGGAAGACCATTTCCGGTGACTACTTCTTGAAGTTCATCAAGAGAATGCCAAGAGTGTGCAAAGCAGTCATCAAATCAAAAAGTTTTCTTCAAAAACTTTGAAGAACCTAGAATATAAGACATATTTTCAATTGTTTCACACTTTTTTTGTTAAGTATATAATTCCACATGTGTTAATTCATAGTTTTGATGCCTTCAGTGTGAATGTACAATTTTCAAAGTCATGAAAATACAGAAAAATCTTTAAATGAGAAGGTGTGTCCAAACTTTTGGTCTGTACTGTATAACTGCGTTCCAAAATCAGCCATTTCTGTCTTCCATTTCTATTTTGTTGCAGTGTGTCGATGAAGCTATTCACACAAGGTCACTATGAAGAATAGTGTTAGTAAACTACAGGCCTGCTTTTTAAAACCGTGGTTCTCCATCAGACGTATCACATATAACAGCGTTCCAAAATCAGCCATTTCTGGCTTCCATTTCCATTTTGTTGCAGTGTGTCGGTGAAGCTATTCAGACGAGGTCGCTGTGAAGAATAGTATTAGTAAACTACAGGCACGCAATTTAAAACTGTGTTTCTTCGTCAGACGTATCACATATACCTGCGTTCCAAAATCAGTCATTTCTGGCTTCCATTTCAATTTTGTTGCAGTGTGTCGGTGAAGCTATTCACACGAGGTCACTGTGAAGAATAGTATTGGTAAACTACAGGTCTGCTTTTTAAAACCGTGGTTCTCCATCAGACGTATCGCTTATAACTGCAATTCAAATCCAGCCATTTGTAGTGAATGTGGAACATATTATCCTCCATTTAAAATGGGCAAGGGATGGGGAAGTGGACATGATGGTGATGGTGCATGCAGAGGCTGAGGCCGTGGGCAAGCTGAAATTGTGCCACAACAAACACCCACATCTTGTCGACCTTCCTGTCCCAATTACTAGGGGACCGCAGAACACCACTATTGAACACAGTGCACTGTCAAAAGGTTAATGGTTGCATAGCAGATAATGCTTCCAGTCACTTTGCTATCACCACCCTGTCTTCCACATGGTCCACAAATTCCTCACCATGATCCTCCTTCCTCCTGCCATGCCGACTGCCCTGAGACAACTGATCCCACACTTGAACATTCAGAAGAGCTGTTCACTTTTCCATTTATAGATTCAGGCCTCTCGCCCCCCAGCCAACTTCAAGCGTATGAAGAGGAGAATGCGTGTAGCGATGCCCAAATATTTGAGCAGCCACAGTCACATGAAGGCAACAGTGGGAAAGTGCAATTACTGTCACAAGAGGTAGATGATGATGAGACACAATTGCAAGAAAGTCAGGAGCAGGACCAGGGTGCGGAAGTGGAAGACGAGGTGGTGGACAATATAGAAACTTACCCAACTTGGCTGGGGGACATGCAGAGCAAGCACAGCAGCACACAGGGAGAGGGAGGCATAGCCCCACTACAGGCAGGAAGAAGCAGTTTGGTAGTGGCAGACACAATTCAGGAAATCTTTCCCTGTAACACCAACATGACGCAAGTTGCCAGAACAACTGTTAGGTCTTCCAGAGTCTGGTTGTTTTTTAAAGACTCTGCCGATAACCCCAAAAAGGCCATTTGCACCACCTGCCAGGCCAGCATCAGCAGGAGTAGCAATACTGACCAGCCTGACCACCACCAGCATGATCAAGCACATGGCAGCAAAGCCCCCGACTTTGTGTGCCGAACCCCATGGTCCAGAAACAATGTCTGCGAGTGACACCACTGCTTCTTCCACTGTTGGGCGTGCACGCCAATCCCCTGTCCATGGTGCATGCGAAGATGCCTCCCGCCCTGCACCTGTTGTTGCACACTTTAAACTAGCACCTTCAGCAAGCATGTCTACGCCCTTGTCCCAGTGCAGCATTCAGTTGTCCCTACTCCAGTCCTTGGAAAGCAAGCGCAAATACGCAGCCAAGGCCCACAGGCCACACTACTAAATTCACACATTTCACGAGTGCATGCACTCGAAATGTTGTCTTTTAGGCTCGTGGAGACGGAAGCTTTCCGCAACCTGATGGTGGCGGCCGTCCCTCGGTACTTGGTCTCCAGCCGCCACTATTTCTCCCGGTGTGCTGTCCCTGCATTACACAAGCACTTGTGCCACAACATTAGCCGTGGTGCCCTCAACAACACAGTTACTGGGAAAGTCCATCTATCAATGGACACATGCACAAGTGCTTGTGGGCAGGGACAGTACATCTTGCTGACAGCACATTGGGTTAATATAGTGGAAGCTGGGACTCAGTGGGAATTGGGACTGAACACGTCCTCCCGACGCCAAAGATTGCGGGCCCTGGATCAATCAGGGATGCCCCCACAGCTCCTGCACCTCCTCCTCCTTTTCAGCCTCCATCTCTGAAATGACCACATCAGTCACAAGCTGGAAGCACTGCAGCACTGCCTCGGCCAAGTGGTAATAGGCTGTGCTGAAGCTAATATGCTTGGCTAACAAACCGTACAACGCTGAAGAGTTGTGGACTGCTCTGAAAGAGCAGGCAGATCTGTGGCTGACATCGCTGACCCTACAGCCAGGCATGGTCATGTGTCACAATGGCTGGAACCTGGTGGCGGCTCTGAAGTGAGGCAAGCTTACACATGTACCATGCCTGGCCCATGTGCTTAACCTCATGGTTCAGCAGTTTCTCAAAACTTACCCAGATCTGCCGGATCTGCTTATCAAAGTACGCCACGTGTGTGCCCATTTTAGAAAGTCAGCTACAGCTTCCGCCGCCCTTGCTGTGTCTCTGCAGCGTTTGCAGCTTACAGCTCACCGACTGGTGTACAATGTTCCCACGTGTTGGAAGTCTACATTGCAGATGTTGGGAAGGATTTGTGAGCAGAAGAGGGCATTTGTTGACTACCAGTATCAACAAGGCCGTTGGTATTCAGGTCAGACTCTACACATAAGACCTCAGGAGTGGACATGGATGTCAGACATCTGTACCATCCTCCAAAACTTTGAGGACTCCACCAAGATGGTGAGCGGCGATGACGCCATAATTACAGTCACCATCCCGCTTCTCTGTCTTCTGAAATGCTCTCTGCTCACAATTAAAGAGGATGCATTGCAGACGGAGCATGATGAGATGAAGCAAGGAACCATACAGGGTGATTTCACACAGCCCAGCCTCATCTCATCCCAACGTGGATTGGGTGACAATGAGGAAGAGAAGGAGGAAGAGCAGGGGCTAGTTTCCTGCACTATAGATGGTACTACCTGCACAACTGTCATACCCTCTGATCGGCGTGGATGGCCTGAGGACAGGGAAGAGGAGGAAGAAGAGAGCATGGACAGTCGACCTCTTGGTGAGGATACGGAAGTCTTATGCTGCATTGATGAGACTGTATGTCCACACTTTTTGTGGCCTTGCCTTGTTTCTACTGTATGTTGTTTTATTTTGTTTGTTATTTTGTCTGACATCTTATGCTATTTTAATCAAATCATTTTTTCATACTGTTTCAGTGTACAATCTGAAGAAGATCTACTTGACCTAAACGTTATTTTTAGCTGTCCACACTACTAGAATCTGAATAAAATCATGCAAAGAGTGCCAGATTCCATTTTTATTTGAGGCCCTATAAAAATAGTCTTTGTGACTTTCAGAGTCCCTCCTTCATAAATGAAATGGATGTGTCTGATCATGTCTCCCACACCACATGGCCAGATAAGGTAGTAAAATGTTAAAATGACATTTACCAGTGAATGTATTTTTCACCATTGAAAGCAATGCAAAAATGCATCAAAAATGCTACACGTGAACATAGCCCAAGGTGTGGAGGAACATTTTTGTTTTTGGTTATTTATTTTACCTTATATACAAGTCATTACCCTGGAAAGGATGCTTCTTAACATTTTTCCCAAGAAAATCCATTTTGGTTTGGTTTTTGTATGTTTTATTGTGAGTCCGTAAAAGTGGCATAATACCTCTGACAAAATTGTTGACAACAGTGACCTGGGAGTCAGAAATGCTTCCAGGGGTCTTCCCCATTCTGTTCCCATGTCATTTGAGCAATGTTCCCATTGATTTGGGCAATTTTTAGGCCCTCTGCAGACCGCCGGGGGGAGCCGCCTGAAAAATGCTCGAGTTTCCCATAGACTTACATTGTGCTCGTTGCTCGGACCGAGCACCCGAAAATTCCAATTTGCTCTACCCGAGCAACGAGTACCGGAGCATTTTAGTGCTCGCTCATCATTAGTCACTGTCATTTGAATATGGGTCTTCCAGCAGGACAATGACCCCAAACATACTTCAAGAACTACCCAGAAATGGATGGAAACAAAGCGATGTAGAGTTCTGAAGTGTGCAGCAATGAGTCCAGATCTAAATCCCACTATACACCTGTAGAGAGATCTTAAAATTGCTGTTGGGAGAAGGCTCCTTAAAATATGAGAGACCTGGAGAAGTTTGCAAAAGGAGAGTGGTCCAAAATTCCAGTTGAGAGGTGTAAGACACTTGTTCATGGTTATAGGAAGTGACTGATTGCAGTTATTTATTCCAAAATTGTGCAACCAAATATTAAGTTGAGGGTGCCAACAATTTTATCCGGCTAATTTTTGGGGTTTTGTGTGAAATTATGTCCAATTTGCCTTTTTTTCCCAGTTTTTTTTGTTGTTCCAATACACACAAAGGAAATAAACATCTGTATAACAAAATATGTGTAACTGCAATATTTTTCTGGGAGAAATACTTCATTTTCTGGAACAATTTCAATATATATATACTGTATATACAGTCATGGCCGAAAGTGTTGGCACCCTTGAAATTGTTCCAGATAATGAAGTATTTCTGCCAGAAAAATATTGCAGTTACACATATTTTGTTATACAGATGTTTATTTCCTTTGTGTGTATTGGAACAACAAAAACTGAGGAAAAAAAGGAAAATTGGGCATAACTTCACACAAAACCCCCCAAAATGGGCCAGACAAAATTGTTGTTATATATAGGCTTAGGATAAATTGTTTTTTCAAGTTTAAAACGTTTTCTGTCAAATATCTTCGACACTAATATGACATATTATACAGGTGCATTTCACTAAATTAGAATATCACCAAAAAGTTAATTTATTTCAGTTCTTCAATACGAAAAGTGAAACTCATATATTATAAAGAGTCATTAAAAACAGAACGATCTATTTCAAGTGTTTATTTCTGTTAATGCTGATGATTATGGCTTACAGCCAATGAAAACACAAAAAGTCATTATCTCAGTAAATTAGAATACTTTATAACAACAGCTTGAAAAATGTTTTTAAAATCCGAAATGATGGCCTATTGAAATGTATGTTCAGTAAATGCACTCAATACTTGGTCGGGGCTCCTTTTGCATCAATTACTGCATCAATGCGGCGTGGCATGGAGGCGATCAGCCTGTGGCACTGCTGAGGTGTTATGGAGGCCCAGGTTGCTTTGATAGCAGCCTTCAGCTCATTTTCATTGTTGGGTCTGGTGTCTCTCATCTTCCTCTTGACAATACCCCATAGATTCTCTATGGGGTTAAGGTCAGGCGAGTTTGCTGCCAATCAAGCACAGTGATACTGTTGTTTTTAAACCAGATATTGGTACTTTTGACAGTGTGGACAGGTACCAAGTCTTGCTGGAGAATGACATTTCCATCTCCAAAAAGCTTGTTGACTTCACACTAGACCTCAAGCAGCTTGGATTGTGTGCCTCGCCACTCTTCCTCCAGACTCTGGGACCTTGATTTCCAAATGGAAATTGGAACTCTGGGACCTTGTGGAGTGTGTCAATGACTGCCTTCTGGACATCTGTCAAGTTAGCAGTCTTCCCCATGATTGTGGAACCTACTGAACCAGACTTAGGGACCTTTTTAAACACTTAGGAAGCCTTTGCAGGTGTTTTTTGTTAACTATTTTAATTTACTGAGATAATGACTTTTGTGTTTTTATTGGCTGTAAGCCATAATAATCAACATTAACAGAAATAAACACTTGAAATAGATCACTCTGTTTGTAATGACTCTATATAACATATGAGTTTCACTTTTTGTATTGAAGAACTGAAATTTTTGATGATATTCTAATTTAGTGAGATGCACCTGTATATGGTTTTGTTCAGAATTCAATTATGCATTCTCCTTCTGTAATATTTTTAACTTTTGAAGCAGTTTTGCCTGCAATTTCTGCTACAATATGGTAATTTAAAGTACAACTAAATATTGTACAAATTCAGATCCAAAATGTGACCAATCATAAGCTGGATGTGGTAGCCAATCACATTGCATCACATCTGCTGCTTTAATCTTTGTTCTATTTACTGGTCAATCTAGAGAAGAGAACTGATTATGATGGGAACTCTCAGATTTTTGTCAGCCTGAGGATCATGTGCGAGTTGTGGTACTGCGTGAAGAGGGTTATTCTGGCCCACACATCTCAAGGAAGGTTGGCTGTATTCAGAGTACCGTTGTAAGAATTTTGCAGAAACATAAGTAGCTTGGAATAACTCAGGACAGGCCCAGATCTGGTCGGCCCAGAAAGTCAGCGAAAAATAGAGGATAGAGTACTAATAAGAACATCCCTTACCAATCAAAAGCTCATCTCTCCTCAGCTTCAGCGAGAATGGCAAGTGCGATGTTGAGGTAGCAACATCAACTTTTAGGAAGATATGTTTGGAAGCAGGTTTGAGAAGGTGCAAGGCCCGAAAGAAGCCATTGACGACAACCATACAAAAACAAAGGCGAAAACTGTGGGCATTGAAATATTCAAAATGGAGAAACGAAGAGTGGGAAAATGGGGTTATTTAGTGGTCAAAGCACTTTTTGCATTTTAGGAAATGATGGCAAGTCTTATGTGAGAAGATTCCTACATGAAGAGTATAATGCCACAAAGATGCAAGTTGGTCCTCAAAAGCAAAGGCTGGCCAATAACGTATTAAAAGATAAAAATGGACTTAAAAAGCCCTGAATTAATTAAAAAATTATAAATTTTAAAAAGTAACATGTAAGTCTATATGAACTTGCACCCAAAATGAATGAACTTACAAACCTGTTCACCATTCTATATACTTTACTGGTGTAGGCAAGGTTATGCTGTAAAGAGAAAGTAATCAAAAATGCACATAGCATAACAATTTATACACTTGGTACATTCAAAAATGAGTATGGCACACAATGAGGAATTACAAAAACAAACATGTTCCACTAGTTTCACTGGGGAGATGGAGAAGTATGAAAAGTATAGTTTTCTTCAAGCCTATGCAGGACTTTTGAACACCACTATATATAGATATATATAAATATATATATATGTTTATATATTTATCTGTATATATATAGTCCTCCATGCCTACGATGTTTCTGTTTGTGTGCTGCTTAGAGTAAGAAGTGCAGAAATCCCTCTGTTTCTGTGTACTGTGTATGGGAGATATCATAGCATCTAGTCCTCACCCATTAGCTCAGAGAGAACTGAAAAGTAGGGAGAGAGTCTGCAGAAGAGCCATGTGATGAAGATGCAGGATGTAATACTAATACAATAATTCTCAGACAATCTCTTTAAATAATAACACTATGTGCCATAACATCATAAGCTTCCACTAGTTGCCTATGCAGGTAGCCAGAATCTTTTAACGAGAACCTGCAATCAAATTTGTGGTTACTACACCACTAGGATGCTACAAGACTCATTGTTTGACAGCAATCATAAATGTTGAACATAATGAAGAATTGAAGAACAAAGTATAATTTTTATTTGGTTTAAATGGTCGTGAGAAACATGACAGATCATCCAAATTTTTGTGAATCGACTAAAAAAATGGGTCAATATAAGATGGACATTTTGTTATAGACCATCGGCTTGCTTTTTTGACATGTACAGCTTTTCGAGAAAGTAAAGAAATTTTGTGATGAGGTGCAGGGAGCATAGAACTAAGTCATCCCAAAACATTTTGTCAAAAATACCCCTTTAAGTAATGGTCATTGCTTCCTACTGCACATGCTCACAGGCATTAACTTTCTAGGATGCCAATGTACGGAGGCTTATTCGCTGTGCAATGCTCCTCTGGGAAATTTAATATGCAAATTGCCTCTTCAGAGAGGAAGGGGACTTGAACTTTATAGCGCCACTTATTGGTAGCAGCAATCCTACAAATTACTATCGACCCTTTAACAAGTCTTGCAATATGACTTAGGATAATAGCCAAATCAGAATCTCAATTTGCAGACACAGTGTTTTCCCTTTAGATCTCAGTCCAGAGCCTACCACTTCAACTCAGTAAACTAACTTTCCCCTGTTCCCTCCTTCTAAATATTATTCAGAATCTGCACCCTACTATTCATCTATCTCCACACCCTCCATGAACACGATAACTGCACTCGATGCTTGATTATTGCACTTAAACATACGGGCTGATGACCGGATCATGCAGCTTTATATGAAAATCTCTATTTATTATAATTGCCAGACCTGATATAACAAGCACTTTTCACCTATTGTGTCCCCCCATTTCCTTGTAGATTGTAAGCTTGCGAGCAGGGACCTCACTCCTGATGTAACTGTTTAAACTGTCTTAACTTGCATTGAATTTATTGTAGGTACATGTCCCCGCTTAATTGTAAAGTGCTGCGGAATATGTTGGCGCTATATAAATAAAAATTTGTTTGTAATGACATTTTTTTTTTTTTTTTGTTTCCCTAGACCTTTTTTTATGGCTGTCTTCAGATGCCAACTGCTTTTATCAGACCAGTTCAGGCTGTAAATTGTAGTCATTGTTATTGTGTAGGGTTTAAACCTTTCTACAAGAAAGCAAAAGCAATAGTTAAAACCTTATTTGTGTAAAGTCTTTAAAGCTTTGCAATGTTTGTCAGTAATAATGTCCCAAGGAAACCATCATAATATGGAATCGACAAACAAAATATTTTCAGTCATTGAATGAAAAAATTCAAACAGTTTTATGAAAAAAAAAAACTATTGATTTAATTTTTTTCTCTGTTCACTTTTTGCTTTAAAAAATATTGAATTCCCTAATGTATGCTTAGCCCATGGCATGCCCAGAGCAACTCATCCCCCCTGAAGTGTCTACATAAAATACTTTGGTTTCATGTGCGTGATCTCAGTATGTTACAACATCACTTCTTCCTAATGCATTATTACAAACCTTAAAGATATTCCCAAGTGTTGCGGTATTGATTGCAGTATGTCTCATTTGCATATGCACACCATCTGCGCTGAAGAGGTATAGGCCAGACGCAATGAAACGCGTCTCACTTGAAGAGCTGCACATAAACCACTGGTGTCTCGGAAATTGTATAATCTCGCATATGTGCTGATATTTCTTATCATATTAGCATCGCTTTTTAGCTTTGATTATCTTGCGATGTTTTGTTTTTGTAATGTGTCCTTCGCTTGGTGAACAATCGCGTGGGGAAATCTCTCCAGACTCTCAGTTTTTGTTTAATCTCTTTTGAAAATGAAAAAGTGTTTCCCATTTATAATGCATACAGCACATGTTTTATAGAATTTGTCAGTATTCTTCTGTGTATTTGCCGTCTTGTAATTTAATTTCAAGTGGTTCTGCTGCGTTGAACACTCCCTTCCTGTGGGCAGCATGTGAGGCTGGGTTTACATATATCACCTGTGTCCAGACAGTTTTCTTTATGCCTGAACCAGAAACAACTGATGGCAATTTTGTGCAGTGGTTCAGCATCCACATACATTGGTGTTAAAAGTGTTTGCCCCCTTCCGGATTTCTTGTAACACTAGTAAACACAAAATGTAGTTTTTAAATGAAGGTCTCTATTATTAAGGGAAAAATAAATCCAAACCTACAGGGTCCTGTGTGGAAAAGTGATTTCCCCCTTCCTGATTTCTTATTCTTTTGCATGTTTGTCACACTTAAATGTTTTCAGATCACAAAACAAATTTAAATTTAGACAAAGATAACACAAATAAACACAAAATGCAGTTTTTAAATTAAGGTCTTCATTATTAAGGGAAAAAGAAATCCAAACCTACAGGGCCCTGTGTGAAAAGGTGATTGCTCCCCCCAGCTTCCCAAAGATGTGATAAACTGCAGTTCATTTATGTTTCAAGGGGGGGAGGGCAATCACTTTTTTACACAGGGCCCCTAAAGTACAAAAAACTGAACCAAAACCAAAAAATTGAGCCGACGCATATGTTGGTATAAGTGTAATGCATAGGTGTGTATTCATGCTGTGGCCATTTAACAGACAGAACCTAAGATAAAAAAAAACAAAATTAGCAAATTCCCTGGAAATGGGAAAACATTTACATTTGCTTTATCTAAAGGTTATAGGATACATCTTTGTATTCTACATTGCAACTTATACACAAAGGAAATACTTTGTAGTTTTGCTTTTAGTGATTTTTTATAATAGTCATGAAAATGAATTATTTCTGCTGCACTTTGCATATACAATGTATGTGTAGGTGCTTTTGCAGGGTGTTAACACCTTTTTCCAAAATTATTGTGTGAGTTGTAGGAGTTCTAAGTATTAAAGTAGGACGAGTCATTTCAGGAGAATTAAATTTTTCCTAAGATGTGTCTTTATTTAGTCACATAAATATAACCATAGTCAATAAAATGCATGGTGGTTAGGACTGTAGCCTTGCAGCACTGGGGTCCTGGGTTCAAATCCCACCCATGACAACATCTGCAAGGAGTCTGTATGTTCTCCCTTTGGTTGAGTAGGTTTCCTTCATATATTCTGTTTTCCTCCCAAACTCCAAAGACATATTGTCAGGGAATTTAGATTGTGATACCCAATGTAAACAGTGCTGACCATGTCTGTAAAGTGTTGTGAATATTGTTGGCAATCATAAAAGATAATTAAAATTCTATTAGTACACAAAGGTCTGTGTAAATAGCAAGAGGCCATCTACTGAAAAGGTGGCTTCATTCTTATGGGTTACATTGTTACTGGCTATTATGTTGTATTGCGTATATATCTAACATGTGTATCACTTTATATTCTTACATCATGTTTATAAAAACGTAACACATACTCATTATCATTGGTTTCAATACTGATTTATTTCAGGATCTCTGTAAATGCTCAGAAACTTCTACCCTTCCTTTTCTCTAAGACTTACTTTTTATACTGCTTTTAAAGTGTCTGTCTGTCAATTTTTCCCAATAGAAACCTCAGACATAAAGCATCAAGTGAATGGCACAAATTATCCATAGGCTCCAACTTATGTATACTACTTGATGGAGACGAAAGAACACTCCTTTGGTCTTCAATGGTATAAAGAGAGTCTATAGGCATGTTTGACAGTAGAGCTTTGGCCAAAGTCCTCCTTCACATGTATGTCTTTTCAGTATGTGTGGCATCTGATTTTTCACGGATACCACACATACCCCTTATAACCTATGGTGATCGTCACATGTCCTTGTTTTCACATGGACCATGTGTCCATGTGAACCACACGGAGACATGTTCTTTTTTTTCTGGCAACATGGATGACAAGGGCCAATACAAGTCTATGGGTCCATGAAAAATACGTATAGCACATGGATGGCATCCATGTGACATCCGTGCGCCATCTGTGTGCTGTACATGTTTAACATAGCAAATTATAGGAGAAGCTTTGTAAGCTTTTCATTCTTTATCCATACTGGAAAACCGCTGATGGCACATTGATGACACCGATTCTGTTTTTTTCAGTATCAATTTTATACGGACGTGTGAAGATAGAACATGTACCCATTACCGATTAATGGCATGATCACACGTTTTTTATTTTTTTTGCAAAACGTGTGACATCCCTGGGCCTCACACTGAGCTGGGAGTTTTAGCTCGATTGAGACTCAGAATGGTTCTGTGCATATGTGTGCGCAAGGTCATGGCTCACGTTGTGATGTTGCGACCTTTCGCATGCTTGTGCAGCACCCTCCTGGGCCTCATCAAAGCCTTAAGTCTTGGCTCAATGTGAGACCCTAGAGTATAATAAGGGACATTCAATTTGTAGAGAATAAGTTTCCGGCAGTCGAATTTCACAGGAAAATCCACACGAACAAGAAAATTCGAATTTTTCCTGATCCTTCATCTCTATCTCTTCACGGAAACATAATTAAAGGTGACATTTGTTTTTTTTTACCTTGAAAAAGGTTCCATTTCAGCGCCGAAATGCATTGCTGTAATAAAAACCTTAATTTTATACCATTGAGGATTCATTTCCGCAAGCGCAGCTCAGGGGCCATGATATCTCCATTAGGCTGCGTGCCCACTATGTGTTTTTCAAGCGTTTTTGCCGTGGAATTTCCACAGCGAAAATGCTTTAAAAACGCTTGGTAATACGTGCCCCATGGTCTCCAATGAAAATCCGCATGCACATGCTGCGGAAATTTCCGCTGCAGATTATCATTGCGGAAAAATCCGCAGCATGTCCATTATTTTTGCGGATACGCGGCGTAATCGCCGCCATTTACTTGAATTGAATCACTTAATATCCGCATCAGTACATGTGCACATGCGGATATTAAGCGATTCAATGTGCGGATGGTACCCGGGTCTGGAGAAGAGGAGACTCTCCTCCAGACCCGGGTACCATAGTACCTGTAGTTAAAAAAGAAATCAAATAAAAAAAACATTATATTCACATCTGATGGCCCCCGGTCTCCTGTACGGTGCATCCTGGCTCCCCGGCAGTTCGCAATGGTTTAAAAAGACCTTCCATGACGTCATTTATTCATGTGACATGTCACGCGACCACTGACGTCGGCGGTCACGTGACCTTTCACATGACTAAATGACGTCATGGAAAGTCCTTTTACACCACCACGAGCCACCGGGGAGCCAGGACGCATCGCTAAGCAGACCAGGGGCCATCGGAAGGTAAGTATAATGTTTTTTTTATATTTTTTTTACCATTTTTATTCTTTTTTTAGCTATTAACTTGGCCACACTTTATAAATCCATGCCTATTGCATGGATATATATAGTGTGACCAAGTTGTCAAGCACTTTTCCAAGTGATGCTAAAATCGCTTGGAAAAGTGCTTGATAACCCGCATGCGAAAATGCATGCAAAAACGCTTGACAAATGCTTCTACCTGGCAGGAAAAACGCATGTAAAATCCGCATGCGTTTTTCCTGCCAGGGAAATGCAGAAAAAATCCGGAGCAATTTTGCTTCGTGGGCACTTAACCTTAAAGGGACTTTTATCATGTGACAAGGCTCGTTAAAGGATTACTGTTGACTTTTAGGATTGCTACTTTCTGTCGGTGGCACTAGAGTTCTAGTTCTCTTCCTCTCTGAAGAGACAATTTGCATATTTCCCAGAGGATCATTGCGGCTTAAAAGTCTCCTCACCTTAGCATGTCAGGCTTGGCATGTCACTCTCCACAAGGAGAAACGTTACCCCTTGGATCCCGGTGAGACGCCTCTCACCTAGCCAAACCAGACTTTTGCACTGATGAGGGGCAGTACTCCGAAACACAGTGTCTGCAAATTGAGATTTTGGTTTTGGTTTTAATCCTAAGTCATGTGAAAAGGCTCGTTAGAGACTCGATATTGACTTTTAAGATTGCTACTTCCTATAGCTGACACTAGTGTTCTAGTTCCCTTGCTCTCTGAAGAGACAATTTGCTTTCTAGAAGAATTTTTCCTACAGCCTTTTATGGCTCTTATTGGTGCTGTGTCCCTACACAGTCACCCCAGGTGAGCATTATCATCACTCTCACTTTCTCTGATTTCTCTTGCGGTATTGCCCTATTGTGCGCTTCTGTCCCAACCAGTCCTCAGCAATTAAAGTTGAAATGCAGGAAACTTGCGAATTTGTACAGTAATAAAACTCAAAAGTTTGCAAAAGTAGGTTTGTAAACTAAAAGAGGCAGGGATTTAATCCTACAGTAAAGTTACAGTCTGTGGTAGTGTAGTGAGCTGGCCGGCTCTGGCTGTTCTGTGATAATTGATATAGAGCCTGTTACAGAAGTGATTACACAGGATGATGTTGCCACCTTGTGGCCAGAGGTTGCACCTGCGCAGGGTGTGATGACAGAGAAAAAGACTGAGCCTCCTGTGTCCCGCCCTAGAGAGTCACGTGACCAAAGTGGGAAGCAGGAAAAAGCGCGCGTAGAGTCTGCTGTGGTCTGTGAAAAGAGCCAGGATGGTGTGCAGGCCCTCGTGTGTGGCGCAGGAGAGACTCTCAACGTGATTTCTTCTATCTGACACCATATCCTCGGAGCCTTCCCCAACTCCTGCACTGCTGAAGGATTCAGCTGTTACACTCCCTGCTACCGGAGTGTGGACTACATAAGGGGACCCACCAGAGCTTCTATCCGGATCAGAGAGACTGTAAGCGGGACCTCTGGCGAGAGGCCGAAGTATCCCTTCCTTTCTTTCCGCGAATTCTGCTGTTCCTGTTTTTTTCCAGCTGGGACGCCCTCCTGCAAAGACAGACAGGCCTGTGACGGGGGACACATCTTTCTGGAGTAAAGGACTGGTAACGTGTGAGTAGGGACAATGAGGGTCAGCTTATCAGTACACGTTATTACTGTGCATATTTACGGTTGTCATTTATTGTTTTTTTCTTTGCTGTGTTAAAAATGTATACGAGTAAAGATACGGTTATCAAGATAGAGTCTGTGTGTGGGGATCTTGCTGGGCCAGATCATAGATACCAATGCGCGGCCTTGCCCGCGGTCACTTCATCTGGCGTAGTCGGCAGGATCTGTGACCAACAGGATTCCCACCCAGGCCATGTGTACAGTCAGAAAGCCCCGCCGGTGTCTATTGTGAATCAGGTCAGGAAATTTGGCGGACGAAACTACCCTGTACCAGAGTGGGCGGAACAAGTCCGGATACTGGGGGAAATGTATAATATTGACCCTAAGACCTTGGCAGAAATGGCGGTACTGACGCTAGAGGGGGAGGCATGGACGACAGTCAGACTGGAGACAGTCAGGGGCCAGCGTACAGTGGATGATTTGGTGCGGGTGCTGGAGAACACCTATGGGCCGACCACATACCAGGGAACACTGCGACACATGTTCTTTAGACGGACGCAGCTTGAATGGGAGGATATTCCCCAATATGGTACTCCTTGAACAAACCTGTGGAAAAGGGGAGCAACTAGCTGGTATGGCTTCTCATGACCTGGTACTGAGAGACCAATTTGTAATAGGACTGAGAGACCAGTATCTTAACCGCACGTTACAGGACTTGATCTGGATGATGCCGGCTCTTACTTTTGCTGAAGTCAAACAGGAAGCCATAGAACGTTCAAGGGGACCCGTCATGGATGTGGGGATTCAAGGTGCTGCGTGCAGATCCATATCTGACATTAAAAATCCGAACAATGACACGGAAGACCTGAAACAGATGGTAGCAGACTTACAGAGACAGATATTACAGTTAACATTAGACCGACAGGGAGACCAGCGAAGACAGCCTAGTCGTCCCGTGAGACAGTGTTGGTCATGCGGTGATCCTCGCCATAGGGCAAATCGTTGGCCTCAACACTTCCCTCTGCAACAACCTCCGTTGCACCAACGAACAAACCCTCAGTCACCCCAGCGAAGGGAATTTCGATCAGACCAGCGAATGGAACCCCAGCCATATCCACAAGCAGAGCTACCACGCCGGGCCTCACCACAATGGCCGCCGTTAAACTAGACACCCCTGCAGCTGAGGCTCGCGCAGCAGGGGAGGCCAAGGAGAGGGGTGTGGAAAAACAGAGCCGATGGTGGAGTGCTCTTGCCTCAAATAGCCCGACACTTGAAGTTGTCCTGGAAGGAATTGCCATACAGGGACTGATGGACACCGGGTCACAAGTGACCACGATCTCTGAACAGTTTTACGAAAATTACCTCAAACCAAGAACTGCTCGTGACCCAGACACCGCCATTAAGATTATTGCTTCTAATAATCTACCCATTCCAGTGACCGGAGTTGCTTGGATGGACTCAAAGGCCTGCGGACAGGACTTAGGGAAACGAGGGATTGTCATCGTCAAGGAAGGTTTCGGCTCCGAGACCCCAGTGATAGTTGGAATGAACATCATGAAAGACCTGGATCTTATGCTGTTGACAAGAAAAGGACCCAAATACTGGCAGAAAGTCACCAAACATAAGCCGGCTCGTCTGGCGTTCCAGCGCGTAATCCGGACCGTTGGACTTCAACAGATGGCAGAGGAACAACTACCCCTAGCCGCCATTACGGTGCCACGCCGTACCCGGAATACTTTGCCCGCTGAAAAAGAGACAGTCATTTCCTTACCCCTTAACACCCACCGACAACTTGAGGGGGTTGAAGTGTTGATCGAGCCGAGGACCCCAAGTGGGGGTAAGCTAAACCCACTAGTTGCTCGCACTCTAGCCGTCGTGAGGAACGGGAGAGTCCCTGTCAGGCTAAACAACACCGCAGATGTAGGCCTAGCCCTTGAAGCCGGCACTCAACTTGCCCGGGTATATGCTCTACCCACGGAAGTGAATCCCATTGGGCCCCTAGAATTCACCCCGTCTACAGAAGGCGACTGGACGGTAACCGTCTCAGCCATAAATGCTCAAGTAGACGATGAAGACATTGGGCGAAAACTACGGGAAAAAGTGCAGCTAGACACGTCTCAGTACACCAAACAAGAAGTGTCTCAAGTGGAGGAACTCCTGCGGGAACACCAAGACTCCTTTGCAAAGCATGACACAGACTTTGGGTGTACCACCAGTATCCAGCACGAGATACCCACGGGCGATACCCCCCCTATCCGCGAGAGGTACCGGCAGATACCACCTCAGCAATACCAGGAGGTGAAAAGCCTGTTAGAATCTATGCTACACGCCGGAGTGGTACGTGAAAGCCAGAGCCCGTGGGCTGCACCCGTGGTGATAGTCAAAAAGAAAGATGGTTCCCTAAGGTTTTGCGTGGACTACCGTAGGCTGAACGCTTGCACTATCCGGGACTCATATCCACTTCCTCGGATCGAAGAGTCACTGACCGCCCTGAAGAAGGCCAAATATTTTTCGTCCCTAGACCTGGCCAGTGGATATTGGCAGGTTCCGATGAGTGAGAAGGACAGGGAAAAGACCGCCTTCATCCTTCCCATGGGCCTGTATGAGTTCGACCGGATGCCTTTCGGCTTGAATAACGCACCGGGGACCTTTCAGAGACTAATGGAACGCTGTCTGGGGGACTTCAACTTTGAGTTTACACTGATATACCTTGACGACATCGTGGTATACTCCGCCACCTTTGAAGATCATCTTCACAAGCTTGGCCAAGTGTTCCAGCGCTTGAGGCGACACGGCTTGAAGTTGAAGCCCAGCAAGTGCCGTCTGTTCCAGCAGGAAATCGATTACTTGGGTCACCGGATCTCGGCCGAAGGCTTCCAGCCCTCTCCGGAGAAGATAGCAGCCGTTCAAGAGTGGCCGCAGCCAACTACCGTCAAAGAAGTCCGGGCCTTTCTGGGGCTAGCAGGCTACTACCGTCGGTTGGTCAAGGACTTTGCTCGGCTTGCTGAACCACTGCATGAGGTTCTCCGAGGGACCGCGAACAGCCCCAGAGGACTACGCATCAGTTGGGGGCCTGACCGAGAAAAATCCTTTCAGGCACTTAAGGCTGCTCTAACATCACCCCCTGTTCTGGCATATGCAGACTACACATTACCGTTTCAGTTGCACACCGACGCCAGCCTTCAAGGTCTAGGGGCGATCCTCTCTCAAGTTCAAGAAAATAAAGAACGTGTGATAGCCTATGCCAGTAGGTCTCTCCGTGACACCGAAAAGAATACCGTCAACTACAGCTCCTTCCGCTTGGAACTCTTGGCTCTGACTTGGGCTATGACGGAGAAATTTGCCGGCTATCTGACAGGAGCGGAGGTGCTGGTCATGACGGACAACAATCCTCTTGCCCACCTAGAGAATGCCAAACTAGGGGCAATGGAACAGCGCTGGATGGCCAGGCTCTCTAGATTCCAGTACAAAATTAAATACAGAGCGGGGAACGAGAATCAGAATGCTGACAGCCTGTCTAGAGTGACATCATCCCCGCCAGTGGGGGACCGGGATGAAGAGTTGGAGGAAGATGAGATGCCTGACTTTGCCCGGCTCGCAAAGCAAATAGAAGATAGCCGCCAGTATGCGGTAGGAGGGATTGAAGCCGTAGTGGGATCTCCCCTGTCCCAGCAAGAATGGGCCAAGCTTCAAGATCGAGATCCCGAGCACGTCTTACTGAAACAGTATGTGAATAAACAAGAGAAACCGCCCTCCGAAGTGAGAGCCCGACTATCGACCGGAGCCTTGGCTCTGCTTGCCCAGTGGGATCGGCTGATCGTGAAAGATGGAGTCCTGTGTCGCAGGGCGCTTTTATCCCATATGCTGGAGGAGTGTTTGCAGATTGTCTTCCCGGTGCAGTTGGCCCATGAGATGGTGGGCGAAGCTCACAGGAGGAACCGCCACTTCGGCATAGACAAGACCCTCCGGTGGATCCAGCAGTTCATTTTTTGTCCGGGGCTCCGTAAGTTGGTTGAAAACGTCTGTCAAGCATGCCGTACCTGTGAATTCCACAAGTCCGCGGAGCAGCGTGCCCCCGTCCAGACTATTAAGACATCGAGGCCCCTCGAGCTGTTGATGGTGGACTATCTGTTGATCGGAATGGCGAATAGTGGCTACCAGTACTGTCTGGTGATGGTGGACCACTTCACGAAATTCGCTGTCACTGTTGCTACCAAGAATCAGACTACTGAATCAGCTGCACAGGCTATCTGTCAGCAATTCGTTCGGGTCTATGGGTGTCCGGAGCGGCTACACTCTGATCAGGGGGCTTGTTTCAAAGGGCGAGTCATTGAAGAACTCCAACGGATGTATGGAATCAAGAAGTCCAGGACCACCCCTTACCATCCACAAGGGAATGGCGCGTGTGAACGCTTTAACCGGACCCTCTTACAACTGATCCGGACTTTGACTAAAGACAAAAAGCCCGACTGGCCTCGATTCCTCCCGGAACTGCTGTGGGCCTATAATAATCAGGTCCATTCCGTCACCGGATACACCCCATACACCCTTCTCTTTGGCCGTCCAGGCAAAGACATCCATGAGTTGCAACTGTCTAGCTCCGAAGAAGATACCTGTGGTACCTATCCTTCCTGGCTACAAACACACCGCCAGAGAATGGAGACTGTCTACCGGCTAGTAGGCCGACAAATTGAGGATCAAGTGCACGCTGACCCACTTCCGGTACAAGAAGACCCACTGAATGTAGGTCAACTGGTCCTAGTCTGAATAAAGAAGCCACAAGGGAAACTCCAGCCCAAGTGGGAGACCGAAGTCTATCGAGTAATTGGACAGCCGTACCCCGGTGGCCCCGTCTATCGAGTGCAGGGCGAAGACAGCGGCAGCATCCAAACTTTGCACCGTAATATGTTGCGCCCCTGCCGTTCCCAGCCTGACTCCCCTACTGTGATACCTAGAGAGATGGATATCACTAATACTGTCGGAGACACTGACCCCGGGGATGTAGAGACTGAATGCATGCCTACCCCTGTCCGTCCGACTGACGCACTTGAACCGATTCCCTCCTCTACTGACATGTCGACTGGGAAAGAGAGTGGGGCGACTGATAGGTGAGAGGGGATCCAACCCATTAGGCGGACAACGAGGACCACTGCAGGGGTACCTCCAGGACAGTCCTACAGAGACCAATATGTGTGGCCCTCTTCCCAGCCGCCCCCCTGTCACATCCACAGCCATCGCCGCCCTGGAGCCGGTCGTTGGCAGGGACTGCCAACCTTTGAGTGGGGGGGCGTGTAGTGAGCTGGCCGGCTCTGGCTGTTCTGTGATAATTGATATAGAGCCTGTTACAGAAGTGATTACACAGGATGATGTTGCCACCTTGTGGCCAGAGGTTGCACTTGCGCAGGGTGTGATGACAGAGAAAAAGACTGAGCCTCCTGTGTCCCGCCCTAGAGAGTCACGTGACCAAAGTGGGAAGCAGGAAAAAGTGCGCGTAGAGTCTGCTGTGGTCTGTGAAAAGAGCCAGGACGGTGTGCAGGCCCTCGTGTGTGGCGCAGGAGAGACTCTCAACGTGATTTCTTCTATCTGACACCATATCCTCGGAGCCTTCCCCAGCTCCTGCACTGCTGAAGGATTCAGCTGTTACACTTCCTGCTACTGGAGTGTGGACTACATAAGGGGACCCACCAGAGCTTCTATCCGGATCAGAGAGACTGTAAGCGGGACCTCTGGCGAGAGGCCGAAGTATCCCTTCCTTTCTTTCCGCGAATTCTGCTGTTCCTGTTTTTTTCCAGCTGGGACGCCCTCCTGCAAAGACAGACAGGCCTGCGACGGGGGACACATCCTTCTGGAGTAAAGGACTGGTAACGTGTGAGTAGGGACAGTGAGGGTCAACTTATCAGTACACGTTATTACTGTGCATATTTACGGTTGTCATTTATTGTTTTTTTCTTTGCTGTGTTAAAAATGTATACGAGTAAAGATACGGTTATCAAGATAGAGTCTGTGTGTGGGGATCTTGCTGGGCCCGATCATAGATACCAATGCGCGGCCTTGCCCGCGGTCACTTCATCAGTCTAAAAGATTTTCTACGCCAGTGAACCATCGAGGAAGTGGCAGAAAAAGGGGTGCATGGATAATCCAAGAGTAAAAATAGCAGGTCCACCTTTACCTGTGTCATTTCTTGGCCATGAAGCAATATATTCTATTTATCAGTGGGGAATCCAAGGATTGAACTCTCACCTGTTGCATCGCATCAACAGCCAATACTAAAGATTAATGTTTATTACCAGTAAAACCACCTTTAATCTAATATTATGCCTGATGTGCGATATTTGTTATATTGTATGTTCATTTACTCAACTATTTCTTTTGAACATCCAAAACATTTTCTAACATATCCCTAGAAAAACACAAGTCCACCTTTCCGCTGGCACTTATGACAACACAAAGGTAATTTACCTCTCCTAATCTAATCTTCACTTTCTGCAATATGTTACCAGGATAGAATGATTGAAATAGTTTTCTATTGTGCACAAATGTTATATAAAACAAGGATCTACTTATCTTCTTCCTTTGTTCAGTCTGACAGTTTCTTTCATATAGCATTTTGACAACAGACACATTAATCAAAGACAAAATAACGTACAGTTTCCATTTCAGGGACGATGACATTTTTCTATCTCTGCTTGGGTCATACACATCAATAGGTTTGGGATGTGTGCAGTCACAGACTGCGAAATCAGAGAGAACGCTTTATAGCCGGTAAACATATCAAGACTTCTCTCTGGAGGAGACAGAGAAGTTCTAGACATTTTTCTTTAGAGATTATTTCACAGAAAGTATCACAGCTATCGTAGAGCTCCAAGATTATCCTAAGATTGTGTTATTTTGTCAGTTCTGAATTGCATTTCGAGGAGTTTGGAGAGAATATACTTTATTTTTAATCAAACTGTGCTTTCACCATACAAAATAAAACAGAAACGTGCACAGTGTCTGTTATGTCTACACCGATCAGACACAATATTAAAACCTCTGACAGGTGATGTGAACAACATTGATTAACTCGTTACAAAGGCTTCTGTCAAAAGGAGGGATATATTGGTCTTTATTGAAGTCAGATCTTGAAAGTGATGTGCTGAAAACAGCAAAAAATGGGCAAGTGTAAGGGTCTAATTGCCTTTAACGAGGTCAAACTTGTGATAGCCAGAGTCAGAGCATCTCCAACACAATATTTTCTCTGAAGAAGCCCCTTTGAATGTTTTGGACATCTGGAAGAATGATTGTCCGGAGGAAAAAAAGTGAGTACTTCCATGAGTCCTGTGTCTTGCCAACAGTAAAGCCTCCTGAGACCATTCATATGTGGGAGGGTTTTCATCCATGGAGTGGGCTAACTCCCAATTTCGCTTAAGAACATTGCAATTAATAAAATAATAAGATCTAAGCAGCTTCTAAGATAAACTTCTCAAAACAATCCAGGTGCAATTTGGTGATAAACAATTCTTTATCCAGCTTGATGGAGCATCATGTCATAAAGCAAAAGTTATAAGTGGCTTGATGAAGAAAACGTTAACATTTTTGATCCATGGCAACAAAACTCCCCAGATCTCAATCCCATTGAGAATTTTTGGTCAATCCTCAAAAAGTGGGTTTATGAAAACAACCAAAGATATTGTGATAAATTCCAAGCATTGATTTGTCAAAAATGGGTTGTCATCAGTCAATATTTGACCAAGAAGCTGATATCCTACATGCAAGATCAAAATACAGAAGTCTTGAAAAATAAGGGTCAACACTAGAGATCAGCGGATCCGGCAAAATTTAAATTCGC
The DNA here is from genome assembly GCF_046119375.1 of Phyllobates terribilis. Taxonomy (NCBI): domain Eukaryota; kingdom Metazoa; phylum Chordata; class Amphibia; order Anura; family Dendrobatidae; genus Phyllobates; species Phyllobates terribilis. The sequence goes on from NW_027362768.1 coordinate 120,058,462, forward strand.
CTGTTCGCGCAGAGAATCTTTATAAATTCAATGTACCTTATTATTCTCTGGGGTCTCTCCAGACCCCAAAGCATAACAAACGTAACATGTAACAATTAAAAAAATTCTTACTGCTCACCTCTCTTGCTCTTCTGTTCCTCACTGGAACCCATCCAGTCTTCTTCACATGTTCTGATCCCCGTCATGATCACTGAAATCCCCAATATAATCACATTGAGCAGGGATTTCTGGCTCGTAGGAGGCCCAGATGGGTTCAGTGCAAATGCAGGCAAGGTCACAGCATCATGATGTCACGACATGCACTATGACCTTGCAGAGAACCGTCCGGTGCCTCATCAGAGCTGGAAGTCCCTTCTCAATGTGAGAGGCCTGGGGATGTCAGTGCTCACGGCAAGGATCTGAAGATGCGACGAGGACTGGACATGTGACAGTGAGAAGCGGAGGGGCAGGAAAACTGAATGGTAAGATGAGTATAAGGATTTGCTTTAATGTTTTGATGGCCCTTTACTATTCAGAAAAATAATGAATCTGCACTGAACCAAATCATAAAAAAATCTGCATTTTGGCGAATATGGATTTTTATAAAATTCAAGTAAAATTCAATTCCACTCTAATTTTTTCGCTCTTTTCTAGTGAACGCTGTAAATATTGAGTCTTTGCATAGACTTGATATAGTAAAACTCATGAAATGCTTATAATTGTACTTCAGTAACCATAGAAACATCTGATGAAAAGATCTTAAAGCACTTAAGTAGTTTACTTTGTGAAAACCAAAATATGTTTCAGTCTCAAAACATTTTTACACAATTGTAAATGTTACATTTTTTGATATTGAGATCCTTTGGAAGATGGAGTTTATGGCATCTGAGGCACCAATTTAACATACAGTATATTTCCTGGCATATATATTAAGTAGAGTCTTTAAATCAAGTGTGAAAAGAGCTATACTTTGTACCTATGTTGATTTTGGTATGAAAGTAATGGGATTGTGCATTGATGCCTATCCTTAAGATTGTCCATCAATATGTGATTGGCTTGGTATCTGCAAATAGCCTCTTCATGGAAGAGGATAGTAGGGACGTTAGTGTCATCTGTCAGAAGTAGAAATCCAAAAAGTCAATATCGACCATTTAAAGAGTCTTGCCACATTATCAGGATAAGAAGCCAAACCAGATCCTCAATTTACCCCTTATTGTCATACTCCTGGGTTCAAACCCTTGAGCTTGTGTTTTGTGGTCGTCTTCTCTGTCCGCCGAGCCACCAGACACACCTTTTCTTTGGGTGTTTAGGTTCTGTTATTCTGGCTACAGCCTGTTTAGCATAACACAGGTGTTTTCATTTGTCTGCCCTATCACCTTTTGGGTGCAACTTTATATTATTTCCCCTTGCTGGAATTTCCTGCTGGTGTTAGTATCATTTTGGATGTCTAGACATTCTGTTGTAGTTTAAAGCCAGTCAGTGAGTTTCCAGCTATGGCTTAACTCTTTGCTGTTTTTGCTCTGTACTCTGCTCCTTTTTCTGTTCCTGTTTAGAAAGTAGGTGGCACGTTATCTAACAGTACGTACTTTATTCTTTATTTTGCATTCCGTGGTTTGTTTTACTCACTCTGGGATCTCTTTCTTTTATAGGTTGCACTCTACTCTGCCCTCTAGTTCTTCAGGAGGAACGAGAAGCGCTCAACAACCTTTCAGATAGCATAGGTCTGAGTCACCATCTTCTAGTCTATGGTTAGGGCTTTCTCAGCTCATGCAGGAACCACTAAGAACTGCTGGGTCAGGATCTCTAGTCTATAGAGGAACCGGCAGGGTCAGTTGTCTTTTAGCTTTACCTATTTTCCTGAGTGAGTTGCTACACTAGCATAACACTCATCAGTGCAAATCAAAAGAACTGGTTGACTGTTTGAGAGGCCTTTGACAGGGGGTCTAGAAGATAAAGTTTCTCTATGTGGAAAGCGCCAAGTGGAGGCTGTGGTTCAGCTATATATCTTAAGCCAAGTGGCAAGGCTCTTTAAAGGGTCGATATTGACTTTTATGATTTCTACTTCCCAGTAGAGTCTCTGTTCTCTTCCTCTGTGAAGAAGCTATTTGCAAATTTAAATTTCCAGAAAAGCTTTCTATGGGCTCCCTATGCCTAAAACAGAAACTTTTATCCTTAGATCCCTAGCTTGGGATCCTGACAGTGACCTCTATGTGTATGTGACTATATCTAGTATTGAGGTTCAGCTCATTCTCTTAGATGAGGAGAAAATGGTAAGAAAAAAATTTCTCCATTCTGTCAATCCGTGAAAATCGGACCGCACTCTAATGTCACCCGAGTGCTGTCCTATATTTTTGGATTCATTGACATTACTGAATATCGGATGCAAATTGTGCACGCTGCGATTTTTTCCTTGGACAGACTCAAAATCGGACATGTGCATAACCCCATAGAATAACATTGGCCTCAGTGTGATCCAATGTCTTATCGGATCGCACTTGGACCGAAAATATGGTTGTCTGCACAGTAGCTTAGACATATATTACTTTGTTTTGTCACTGCCATGAAGAAGCTGAGGTGCGAGCCATCATTGTACAATCACTTTATTTTATTTTAGTTTACAGCTGTGTCATTTGTTAAAAGTGTTGTCCACCCCTGAATAAATTTTAGGAATCTTAGTGGTCTAGAACATTGAGGGAAGCAGCTGAGACTCTAGTTGGCTAATGACCACAACTATGCAAACTGGGAACCAGCAAGCGGAGTTGAATCCTTACAGTGTATACATTGCACACTACAGGACGTGGCAAGCTGCGGGGCTAGCCAAAAACTTTCTCTGAGTTGGACACACCTTTAACCAGATATTCTTATACCATTAAATCATTGATATACTGATAAAGTTTCTTATATACCGTAGTTAATGTTTTTAAAACACAATAATTCATAGTCCCGACTTAGAAATATAATTTTATTACTTTTTTTTTGCTTTGTGCTTCCCTTCTTCAATTACATTAACTTTTCCCACCATGCTCCCAGAGCTTAGCTCTCAGAATTAGGTGATTTCTTTTCAGAGAACATGTTTTAGTGCATTCACCAGCTATAAATAATTACTGACCCAGACGTCCATGATGATTTACAATCTGCCTCTAAAAATGTTGTTCATTTAACCGCAAGCCAAAGAAAAATCATTTGCAAAGATTTTCTCCAAAAGTAAGTAAAGGTGGGAAAACAGTAGTTTCGGTTGGGTGCTTGATGATAGACCAGGATCATATGAGTGTCTTATATAGTGTAATGGAAATACATTAGAGGGATGTTCATGTGCTATCAGGTACAAATCATGATTTTTTTTCATTTTTTTTAGACAATTGGAAATAGAAGAATGAGAAAAATTCTAAAGTCATTATCTATTTATCATTCTTATTATTTGATTTCTGCATCATCTAGTAAGGGGCCTGTCAAGCTATCCTCACACTTTAGGTATAGTAAATCCCCTTTTTTTCCAAAATGTGTCTTTCCTCTGTTATTCTTCCTGTAAATGTATGAATAAATTGTCAACTGGTTATTATTTTACTATCTTGTCAATAGGATATGTCCCTACATACTTTGACAATGCCCAATCAGCGATGACAACAGCAGATTAAAAGAACACACCCTATTGTCAAGAAAAATTGTAACACCAAGCTGGCAATTTATTAATATATTTCCAGAATGAGTAACAGAGAAACAGACCAACATAATTTCAGACGTTTTCTGATTGAGATTTCAAACATTTATGATTGTATGTACTTATTTAGTTACTGTTAAGATACTGGCGTAGTACTGCTGGAAACCAGTGGCCGAAAGAGCACAAGCAGGAACAGCAAGCGGTAGTAGAAGTTCGTTCTTGGAGATAGCAAGGAGTTGTAGGAAACAATCCGTAGATAATTTAGAACAGACTGGGTAAGAATGTTCAGGAGCTGGAGACTGAAGCTTAGCTAACAGCTAGACACAATAATCAAGCAATGACTGAGAGATCCATGCAGCTTTAAGTAGGCCCAAAAAGGAAAAAAGATGGATTCAATAGATTCAGAATCCGCCATCTTGTGTTCTTGTCAATTGTAGAACACAACAGCAACCTCCAGTGGTAAGGAGTGAAACTGCAGCACAATTATTAAAGTGAATGATAGTGGCCACTAATGGTCAAACTGTAGAAGGCAACAGAATTCCTGACAGCTACACATTCTCACATTCACAGTCAACTTAAAGGGAACCTGTCATGTTAAACAGGCAGCCTAGTGTACCGACAGATGGAAAACCGCAGAGCAGCTGAGAACATTGATATACACATTTGTGGAAAAGATTCAGCATAACAATTTTTTTTTATTTTAATTGTTTTTTTTTCTATGCTTAGAAGTCCAGTGAGCAATTCTACTCACTGACAACCGTATGCTTAATTATACAACAATTGCTGTCAATGGCTGATAAGACCACCCACTGGACTCCTCAGAGTGAGCACAGATTTAATTGAATGATTTTCGTGGTAAACTGTATTTTTTCAGAAAAAAATCTATATATGAATCTGCTCAACTCCTCTAGCTCTGGAACCTGTTGCACTGAAATCTGACAACATCTTAAAGATGACTTTAAGGCTACAGTCACACCAGTGAATAGTCTCTCATCCAAGAGAATCAAGCAAAAACGCTGATCAGAGTTAGATCAGAGTGTGATCATAGTGTGATCTGATTCTTTCAGATGAGGAGAAGATGGAAAAAAAAATTCTACATCTTCTCCTTTCTTCTTCTCCATTCTGTCAGTCAGTGAAAATCGGACTGGACTCACATGACATCCGAGTGCAGCCTGATATTTTCCATGGACTCATTGACTTGCATGGCCAAGTGCGATCTGAATATCACATCAAACTCAGGCATGCTGTGATTTTTTCTTTGGACTGACTTATTCCGAGGAAAAAAATGCAGTCATTATATCTAGTGATGATCGAGTATGTTTCATTAACTCTTCCGGCGAGCACGCTCGGGTACTCACCGAGTATTTTGGTATGCTTGGCATTTCTTCTAATGTCACCGTGCCTGCAAGTGTCACAGCTGTTAGACAGTGAAAGAGTGCTCGCCGAAAGAGTTAATGAAACATACACGATCATCACTAATTATATCACATAGTGTACCAACAATTGCTCGTTTTACCTTTCTACCCAGTTAATTCTTCTCTTTTCCATTAGTTCTATGATATCACGTGATTAAAAAATGACTAGCTGATTTCTTCTAAGCTCTATGTAGAAACAGAAGTCTCTTTTCCCTGCAAAAGTCATCACTGCAAAATTCACTGGCAGGGGGAAGCGGAGCAGCTTGGTCAGAAGTTGAAGAGGGGAATGATAAATGCAGGGAAATGAGACTTCCTGTTTCTTCATAGAGAAGAGAAGGATTCAGCTAGTCAGTTTTTAATCATGTGTTGCCATAAACCTAATGGAAAAGAGAAGAATTAGCTGGGTAGAAAGGTAAAATGAGCAATTGTAAGTACACAGTGCTATATAATATGATGACTACAATATATTAAAAGGATAAAAACTGGATAGGAGGAGGAGTGATTCTTTAAGCATTAAAGTAATAAGTGAAACAAAAGCATCAAAGTAACTGCAGCAAATTAAATAGTCATTTTGGGATATAAGTAATCATTTTGCACCTATAAGTGTAGAGTCACTAAAAAAAAAAAATTGGTCCTTACGGGTCACTAATCTATTGGGTATGTACAGCTGAATGGAGCAGGGCAGCGCAGAGTGAGCGTGATGGATGCTCAGTTAGATATTCAGCGAAACAAAAATTCATAATGGACTAAAACAACATGAACTGAAAATAAAATGTCGCCAATTATCTTGTGTGAATTAGCTTTTCATGACATTTTCGCCTAAAGGTAATAATTATATGTCTTTTATTGTTACATTCATTCACTATGCAGAATGCCAACTTCTGGTATAATCAGAAAATGCTTGACTTCATGGATAATAACTTAGCATATGGTTATGTAGATAGGCTTGCAGTGACTTTCGACACTAACCTTAGCCACACAGGGTGTTAGAGGCAAGTCTACGTACCATACAAATTAGGATTCAGAATGAACGGGAACACGACAGAACCACGCTCCCTTTGTATTGTAGCTGCTGACCCACAGATGGTAACATATTGTATACATTTTCATACTTCAAATCCTGATTGTTCTAACATCTGGCAAACAGTTTTATTTAGCAAATTTTCCATTCTGGATCACTAAATTAATTGAAACAGATTTCCACATCGCTACCTCTCTGGCTTAACTGTCTAATTATAATGAAGCTCTTGACTTTCCTAGGCGGAATATACCTGTACATTCGAATTAGGAAATGTGCAAGAAATAGAAGAATATATCAAAGATATTATATGAAAATAAAAAAAATACAATTTGTTCTATAATTCAGATGAATTTTGGAACTTTTGAGTTGTATTTGTTATGAGCAGGACTGTTTTTCAGATAATGCTAAATAAAAAAATACACCCAGCTTGTGGTCGTCCTAAGTAATATTGTGACCTAGTAGCACCATAAATGTAATTGTTAAAGAAAATGGGTCACCACTATTGTTGGTCGAGCAGTGAAATGCTTGAGTGCTTGGTATTCGAATCGAGCACGTCAAATTCTCAGAAGTGCTCAGTTCGAGTTGTGAGCATAATGGAAGTGAATGGCAAACTCAAGCATTTTTTTCTCTCTCTTAGGGATCTGGGCACTCGAGCACCATGTGATACTCAGCACTGGTCGCTACTCGGTGAAGCACCCCAAAAATCGAGCAGTGAGGAGCACGCTCGTCCACCAATAGTCACCACTACTTTATATAAGAGTTTATTATGTAGGTTTAAAACTAAGATTTTGTGCAAGTTGTGCACATTCTCCCACTTAAAAATATGAGAGAGGCATGTAATTGACATCATAGGTAGACCTAAACTATGAGAGACAAAAGGAGAAAACAAATCCTGAAAATCACATTTGGAAAGAAATTTTTTTCAAATTTTGGTGGAAAATAAGTATTTGGTCAATTACAAACAAGCAAAATTTCTGGCTCTCACAGACCTGTAACATTCTTTAAGAGGCTCCTCTGTCCTCCACTCATTACCTGTAGTACTGGCACCTGTTTGAACTTGTTATCAGTATAAAAGACACCTGTCCACAACCTCAAACAGTCACACTCCAAAATCCACTATGGTGAAGACCAAAAAGCTGTCAAAGGACACCATAAACAAAATTGTAGCCCTGCACCAGGCTGGGAAGACTGAATCTGCAATAGGCAAGCAGCTTGGTGTGAAGAAATCAACTGTGGGAGCAATAATTAGAAAATGGAAGACATACAAGACCACTGATAATCTCTCTCGATCTGGGGCTCCACACAAGATCTCACTCGTGGGGTCAAAATGATCTCTAGAACGGTGAACAAAAATACCAGAACCACACGGGGGAACCTAGTGAATGACCTGCAGAGAGCTGGGACCAACGTTACACAGGCTACAATCAGTAACACACTACGCCGCCAGGGACTCAGATGCTGCAGTGCCAGACGTTCCCCCCTGCTTAAGCCATTACATGTCCGGGCCCGTCTGAAGTTTGCTCGAGAGCATTTGGATGATCCAGAAGAGTATTGGGAGAATGTAATATGGTCAGATGAAACCAAAGTAGAACTGTTTGGTAGAAACACAACTTGTGGTGTTTGGAGGAGAAAGAATGCTGAGTTGCATCCAAAGAACACCATACCTACTGAGAAGCATGGGTGTGGCAACATCATGCTTTGGGGCTGTTTCTCTGCCAAGGGACCAGGATGACTGATCCATGTACATGAAAGAATGAATGGGGCCATGTATCGTGAGATTTTAAGTGCAAACCTCCTTCCATCAGCAAGGGCATTGAAGATGAAATATGGCTTGGGTCTTTCAGCATGACAATGATCCCAAGCACATAGCCAGGGCAACGAAGGAGTGGCTTTGTAAGAAGCATTTCAAGGTCCTGGGGTGGCCTAGCCAGTCTCCAGATCTAAGCCCTATAGAAAACCTTTGGAGGGAGTTGAAAGTCGTGTTGCCCAGCGACAGCCCCAAAACATCACTGCTCTAGAGGAGATCTGCATGGAGCAATGGGCCAACATACCAGCAACAGTGTGTGCCAACCTTGTGAAGACTTACAGAAAACGTTTGACCTCTGTCATTGCCAACAAAGGATATATAACAAAGTATTGAGATGAACTTTTGTAATTGACTAAATATACTGTTCAAAAAAATAAAGGGAACACTCAAATAACACATCCTAGATCTGAATGAATGAAATATTCTCATTGAATACTTTGTTCTGTACAAAGTTGAATGTGGTGACCACAAAATCACACAAAAATCATCAATGGAAATAAAATTTATTAACCAATGGAGGCCTGGATTTGGAGTTGCCCCCAAAATTAAAGTGGAAAAACACACTACAGGCTGATCCATCTTTGATGTAATGTCCTTAAATCAAGTCAAAATGAGGCTCAGTATTGTGTGTGGCCTCCACATGCCTGTATGACCTCCCTACAATGCCTGGGCATGCTCCTGATGAGGTTGCAGATGGTCTCCTGTAGGATCTCCTCCCAGACCTGGACTAAAGCATCCGCCAACTCCTGGACAGTCTGTGGTGCAACGTGACGTTAGTGGATGGAGCAAGACATGATGTCCCAGATGTGCTCAATCAGATTCAGGTCTGGGGAACAGGCGGGCCAGTCCATAGCTTCAATGCCTTCATCTTGCAGGAACTGCTGACACACTCCAGCCACATGAGGTCTGGAATTGTCCTGCATTAGGAGGAACCCAGGGCCAACCGCACCAGCATATCTCATCTCAGTACCTAATGGCAGTCAGGCTACCTCTGGCGAGCACATGGATGGCTGTGCGGCCCTCCAAAGAAATGCAACCCCACACCATTACTGATCCACTGCCAAGCCGGTCATGCTGAAGGATGTTGCAGGCAGCAGATCGCTCTCCACGGCGTCTCCAGACTCTGTCTCATCTGTCACATGTGCTCAGTGTGAACCTGCTTTCATCTGTGAAGAGCACAGGGCACCACTGGCGACTTTGCCAATCCTGGTGTTCTGTGGCAAATGCCAAGAGTCCTGCAAAGTGTCGGGCTGTGAGCACAACCCCCATCTGTGGACGTCGGGCCCTCATACCACCCTCATGGAGTCAGTTTCTAACTGTTTGTGCAGACACATGCACATTTGTGACCTGCTGGAGGTAATTTTGCAGGGCTCTGGCAGTGCTCCTCCTGTTCCTCCTTGCACAAAGGCGGAGATAGCCATCCTGCTGCTGGGTTGTTGCCCTCCTACGGCCCCCTCCACGTCTCCTGGTGTACTGACCTGTCTCCTGGTAGTGCCACCAGCCTCTGGACACTACGCTGACAGACACAGCAAACCTTCTTGCCACAGCTCGCATTGATGTGCCATCCTGGATGAGCTGCACTACTCATGCTACCACGAGTGTGAAAGCACAACCAACATTCAAAAGTGACCAAAACGTCAGCCAGAAAGCATTGGTACTGAGATGTGGTTTGTGGTCCCCACCTGCAGAACCACTCCTTTATTGAGGGTGTCTTGATAATTGCCTATAATTTCAATCTATTGTCTATTCCATTTGCACAACAGCATGTGAAATTGATTGTCAGTCAGTGTTGCTTACTAAGTGGACAGTTTGATTTCACAGAAGTTTGATTTGCTTGGAGTTATATTCTGTTGTTTAAGTGTTCCCTTTATTTTTTTGAGCAGTGTACTTATTTTCCACCAAAATTTGAAAAAATTTCTTTCCAAATCAGACAATGTGATTTTCAGGATTTGTTTTCTCATTTTGTCTCTCATAGTTGAGGGCTGTCTATGATGTCAATTACAGGACTCTCATCTTTTCAAGTGGGAGAACTTGAACAATTGGTGGCTGACTAAATACTTTTTTTCCCCACTGTAATTGCAAAGGATTGCAAAGGTCAGAAACGCATTGCCTTGGTGTATTTTTTCATTGCCATTTTTTTTATACATTTTGTTTTACGCTGTATGTACAGAGCCATGGAAAATAATATATTTTTAGCCATACTGAATAAACGCATGGATTTTTATTTGAGAGGCATGTTGGCCATCTTTTTGGATTGTACTCATGTTTTGGAGTGAAATTGCTATGCACCTGGCAGGTGAGCTGATAGAAAAAGAAATCCAATTCCACTATCTCGTTAATAAATCTTTTGCTCTCCTTTAATTATTATTATTATTATTATTATTATTATTTTCATTTTCCAAATAAGGATAGCTCACAATAGATTGCAAAACATTATAAAATATGAAAACATAATATAAATATGGATCTATGTGGATTTAGAGATGATAATTATCCAAAGTAGTACACCCGACCCTAGTACCTTAGGTCATTTAAAAAAGTGTCAAGACTATGACTTAGATGTTCAACCACAAATCCACAATAAGGTATGAGCTTAACAATAAAATATAACATGGGATAGATGAGGAGTTAAAGGAACAGAAAATATATTAACACAGAGCTTAGAGAATGAGATTCAACGTAACAAAGCACCTGTGCCACAAATTCTAAGGAGCAGAGGTTTTTTGAAGTGTAGCATACAAAGTTATGGTGGGCTGCCATACTTTCATAAAAGTAGAGTGAAAGAATGTTTCCCAACTAGAGGTTTCTTCCTGTTTGAATACGTCTTGAATTTTATTTATCCATTACCTAATAGAGGGAAGGTCTGGTTGTAACTAATGGAGCAATATCAATAATTTGGCTTAGAAAAAGATGGCTCAAAGGTATGTGTAGATAGTTTCTAAGTTGCAGATGGGAGTGATAAAATAACCATCATGGTGGATAATCTTAAATTCAGTACTCTATATTGTTAAAGGAAACCTGTCACCAGAAAAAGTGCTATTAATCTGAAGATACGGCTTAATCTGCAGGTTAATAGCGCAATTAACCTGCCCGGTGCCTGCACCTGACCGAACGCTGCAGGATGAAAAATTAACTTTATTCCTCCCGGCAGCGTTCAGGTTTCAGTTATGGGGTGATACCGGCGGGGGTCCAGTCACCACACTGAGTATACAGAGCGGCGGTTGTAACCTCGCATCTGACACTGGCTTTGCATTGGGGTCGGCTGTCGGTCAGGGCCAGGGTCGCCGTTACAGCCCCCGCTCTCCATACTCAGAACAGTGACTAAACCCGTGCCGAGGGATAACGTGTATTTTCTCCTGCCAGCTTGGGTCTACGTGTGGGCGTCAGGCAGGTTAATAATGCTATTAACCTGCAGATTAACCCACTGTATCCTCACCCACTCCTTGTAGACTGTGAGCCCTCGTGAGCATTGTCCTCGCTCCTCCTGTACCAGTCGCCGTCACGTTTTGTTCAAGATTATTGTAATTGTTTTTGTATGTATACCCTTTTTTCACATGTAAAGTGCCATGGAATAAATGGCGCTATAGCAATAAATAATAATAATATATTCAGATTAATAGCGTTATTTTCTGGTGGCAGGTTCTCTTTACGTTTCCATTCAGCTTACTTCCAGTAGCTTCTCATAGCTCTACATTCCCAACAAATGTGTAAAATTGAGCCATTCTGTGAGTAATTATCAGAAAGGTTGAGGTGGAGTAAGAGCTCTGGGGTTCTATGTTACTTGGAGAGAAGTTTAAAGAGGATTCATAATTTGCTTAAAAAAATGTATTAGTTATAGTGTTGAGCGAGCACTAAAATGCTCAGGTGCTCGAAGCTCGGGCCGAGCTCACCGTGATACTCGAGTGCTTGACCCGAGCAACGAGCCCAATGTTAGTCTATGGGAGACCCGAGCATATTTGCGGCGGGATCCCCGGCAGTCTGTAGAAAGCCTAAAAAGTGCCCAAAACTATAGTGACAGTGCACAAATGACATGGGGACAGCATGGGGATTGCCCCAGGAAGCATTTCTGACCCTCGGGACACTGCTGTCAACAACGTGGTCAGAGGTATTAAGCCACTTTTACGGGCTCAAAATAAAACGTTCAAAAACGAAACTGAAACTATTTTCCTGTGAAATATGTTAAGGAACATCCTTTCCAGGGTAAAGACTTGTGTATAAGGTAAAATAAATAACCAAAAACAAAAATACTCCTCCACACCTTGGGCTATGTTCACAAGTAGCATTTTTTATGCGTTTTTGCCCTTCACCGGGAAATGTCATTTTAACATTTTACAACCTTATCTGGCCATGTGCTGTGTGACACATGCATACAGTGCCAGTGCTGAAAAGACATGGGAAGAGCATGGGGAAGACCCCTGGAAGCATCTCTGACACCCAGGTCACTGCCTAAAAGTGTGCCCATCAGAAGTGATCCTTGCCGCATCAGAAGATGCAGACTTGCAACGATCCCTGTGCAAGTCCTTGTCCCAGGGCAGTGTTCAATTGTACCTCCCCCATTCCTTGCAATGCAAGCGCAAATATGCAGCCAACTACCCACCCACCCGCAGGCTGCAATACTATACTGCTAGCTTGCACTTGAAATGGGGCCTTTTAGTTTGGAGGAGGCCGAAGCTGGCCACTACCTCATGGCTGCGTCGGCGGCGAGGTCTCCATACTCAGTCCCATTGGACGAGCCCACCAGACAACCAGAGACTCCTCCTGTGGGCCATGGCATACCCATCAGGGGAGTTGAGAGTGCCAAGGTGAGGAGCATGATGATGATAATAGAAGTTAGCATCTGCTTTGTTTTCTTGGAATGCAAGTGTAAGTGTGCAGCCTGCCACCCAACCACCCCCAGGCTGCTATACCATACTGCTAGCTTGCACTTGAAATGGGGCCTTTTAGTTTGGAGGAGGCCGAAGCTAGCCACCACCTCATGGCTGCTTCAGCAGCGAGGTCTCCATGCTCAGTCCCCAGCCACCGCTATTTATCCAGGTAACCTTCCCCACACTTTTCTTAGCCTGGCCTACCACCCACCCATCCCCAGGCTGCAATACCATACAGCTAGCTTGCTTGCACTTGAAATGAGGCCTTTTAGGCTTGTGGAGGCAGACGCCGGTCACCATGTCATGGCTGCGTCGGCAGCCTGGTATCCATACTCAGTCCCCAGCCGCCCCTATTTGTCCCGGAGCGCCTTATACACAAGCGCGCATACCAAAACATTACCTGTGCCCTCCCCAGTGTATTTAGTGGTAAGGACAGCCTATTCCGCTGTAGTGTGTGCATGCCAACCCCCTGTTTATGGCACATGCGAAGATGCCTCCCGCCCTGCACTTGTCGTTGCAGACTTGCAACTATCCCCGTTCAAGTCCTTGTCCCAGGGCAGTGTTCAATTGTACCTCCCCCATTCCTTGCAATGCAAGCGCAAGTATGCAGCCTGCCACCCACCCACCCCCAAGCTGCAATACCATATTGCTTGCTTGCACTTGAAATTGGGTCTTTTAGGCACGTGGAGGCGGAATCTGGCCACCACGTCATGGCTGCGTCGGCGGCCTGGTATCCATACTCAGTCCACAGCCGCCCGGCGGCCAGGTGTCCATACTCGGTCCCCAGTCGCCCCGCGGCCGGGTGCCCACACACGGTCCCCAGCTGCCTGGGGGCGGCCGGGTATCCATAAACAGTCCCCAGCAGCCCCTATTTGTCCCGGTGCGCCTTTTACACAAGCGCGCATGCCAAAACATTACCTGTGCCCTTCCCAGTGCATTTAGTGGGAAAGACAGCCTAACCACAAACACGTGGACAAGTGAATGTGGCCAGGGATGGTCCATCTCACTGACGCCTTCACACTGGGTTAATATTGTGGAAGCCGGGACACAGTTGGACACTGGGATGCAACACGTCCTCCAGACATAGAGGATTGCAGGTCCTGGGTCAATCAGGCTTCAACACAAAGTTCAGAAGGTAGACAGCAGCAGTGGTCGGCCTCCTACACAACGAGTAAATTATTCATGATTATGAGGCCATCCATCTCCTTAGCTTTCTGTTCCTTGGAATTCAATCGCATGTATGTAGTAGCGGCTAGGCCTGAGGTGGTCAGCGTTTTGGCGCATATCCTACCTCCTCAGAGGATTGCTGGATGTTTTCCTGCTACTATCCCAGTTCTATGACTCCCGTTTAAGCAAAGCTTCAGGTGATGAATGATGGATGAGGTGGTGGCAAAGGAGAAAGAGCAAGAGGAACATGGACCATTCACATCAATATTAGGCCAGTCAACCACACATGTCTTGTAGGATATGTTTCTGTACCAAAAGGAGCAGTTCGGCTACACAGTTATAGGTCATACAGTGAGTGCAATGCCTACCAAAAATTTCGAGGCACTCCAATGCCCCTTGGAAGTGACATGGAAGTCAGAGGGCCTTAACTAAACCGTTTTTTCCATTTATAGCAACTGGGTCTCCTGTACACTGTTGGCCTAAGCAGTGAATGGAAGGCTTTCCAAAAATTATGAGGAACTGCAATGCCCCTTGAAACAGATGTGGATTACAGCGTACTAAAAACCTTCTATCCATTATTGGGGAGTAGGTCTCCCTTAGTGTTCGCCTATGCATTGAAAAGCAAAAGCTGACTAAAATTAGGAGGAAATGCAGTGCCCGTTGGAAGAGTCGTGGAGGTTAGAGGTAATTAAAAACAATATTTCAATGCCCCTTGGAAGAGCTGTGGAGATCAGAGTGGTTTAACAAGATGGTTTTAATGCCCCTTGGAAGAGACGTGGAGGTCACAGAAGCTTAAAAAGATGGTTTTAATGCCCCTTAAAAGAGACGTAGAGTTCAGAGTGGTTTAACAAAATGGCTTTAATGCCCCTTGGAAGAGACGTGGAGGTCCCAGTGGAATAAAAAGACAATATCAATGCCCCTTGGAAGAGTGGTGGAGGTTACAGTGGAATAAAAAGACAATATCAAAGCCCCTTGGAAGAGTGGTGAAGGTCGCAGTGGAATAAAAAGACAATATCAATGCCCCATGGAAGAGTGGTGGTGGTCCCAGTGGAATAAAAAGACAATATCAATGACCCTTGGAAGAGACGTGGAGGTCACAGTAGCTTAACAAGATGATTTTATTGCCCTTTGGAAGAGACGTTGAGTTCAGAGTGGTTTAACAAGATGGTTTTAATGCCTTTGGAAGAGACGTGGAGGTCACAGTAGCTTAACAAGATGGTTTTAATGCCCCTTGGAAGAGATGTGGAGGTCACAGTGGAATAAAAGACAATATTAATGCCCCTTGGAAGAGACATGGAGGTCCCAGTGGAATAAAAAGACAATATCAATGACCCTTGGAAGAGACGTGGAGGTCACAGTAGCTTAACAAGATGATTTTAATGCCCCATACAAGAGCCAGTCAGTACAGCATATTAAAAACATTATTCCCATTATTGGGGAGTGGGTTTCCCATAGTCTTTGCCTATCCCTTCGAAGCAAAAGCTGCCAAAAATTAGGATGGAGGAACTTGCAATGCCCCTTACAAGAGCCATGCAGTACAGCATATTAAAAACATTATTCCCATTATTGGAGAGTGGGTCTCCCATCGTCTTTGCCTATGCCTTCCAAGCAAAAGCTGCCAAAAATTAGGATGGAGGAACTTGCAATGCCCCTTACAAGAGCCATGCAGTACTTCATATTAAAAACATTATTCTGATTATTGGGGAGTGGGTCTCCCAAAGTCTTTATCTATGCCTTCCAAGCAAAAGCTGCCAATAATTAGGACGGAGGAACTTGCAATGCTGGCAACATGGACCATGATCACCCTGGTGGTATAGTGGTGGTGGAGGCTGAGGATAAGGAGAAGAGCAAAAAACAGCCGAAATGAAGAAGCGTATACCCATGTGTGGGTGTGAAGCGGTGCATGGGAATACACCTTCCGAAATAACACAGTGGATTTGACTTTATGTTACTCTGCTGTCATTTGGTGGTGATGAGAATTCTGGCCCAATCCAGCCCTTGCTCATTTTGATAAGGGTCAGCTTGTCAGGATTGTCAGTTGACAGGCGAGTGCGCTTATCAGTTATAATTCCCCCAGCGGCACTAAAAACACGCTCCGATAACACGCTAGCGGCAGGGCAGGCCAGGACCTCCAAGGCGTACAGAGCGAGTTCATTCCAAGTGTCCAGCTTGGATAACCAATAATTAAAAGGCACAGAGGTATCACGGAGGATGCTGGTACGGTCGGCAAGGTACTCCCTCACCATCTTTTGAAACTTTCCACTCCTTGTGAGAGTACCCCGCGCCTCAGGGCCTCTAAGCAGGGCGGGTCTCAGAAAACTGTCCCAGAACGTTGACAGTTTTCCCCTGCCTCTGCTGGATTGGAGTTACGTCTCTCTCACTTGTACGCCTTGGTTGGGCAACGAACTGTGACCTCTGCCGCTAGCGTGTTCAGATGGGAATTTTTTTAACAGTTCTGCAGCAAGGGCCTTCTGGTACTGCCCCATTTTTGTAGACCTCTCCACCTCAGGAATAAGAGAGTGAAAGTTCTCCTTATAGCGGGGGTCTAAAAGTGTCACCAACCAGTAATGACTGTGACCAACAATTTGACATCACGAGGGTCACTGTTAAGGCAGCGTAACATAAAGTCAGCCATGCGTGCCTGACTGGTAACGGGCAAGACTTCCGTGTCCTCACCAAGATGACGACTGACCATGCTCTCCTCCTCCTCCTCCTCCTCCCACCGGTCCTCAGGCCACCCACGCTGAACCGACGGTATGACAGTTGTACAGGTACTACCGTCTACAGCTCATGATACCAGCTCCTGTTCTTCCTCCTCCTCCTCCTCCTCCTCTCCCTCATTGTCCCCCAATGCACGTTGGGATGAGATGAGGCTGGGCTGTGTGTAATCGCCCGCTACGGCTTCTTGATCCATCTCATCATACTCTGGCTGCAATGCCTCTTCTTTAATTCTCTGCAGAGAGCGTTGCAAAAGACAGACAAGTGGGATGCTGACGCTAATGATGGTGTCATCGCCACTAACCATCTTGGTGGACTCCTCAAAGTTTGTCAGGATGGTACATATATCAGACATCCAGGTCCACTCCTGAGGTCTTATGTGTGGAGTCTGACCTGAATATCGATGGCCTTGCTGCAGCTGGTACTCCACAACTGCTCTCTTCTGCTCAAAAATCCTTTGCAACATGTGGAAGGTAGAGTTTCAACGTGTGGGGACATCACACACCAGTCGGTGTGCCGGAAGCTGCAAACACTGCTGCAACACAGCAAGGGCGGCGGAAGCTGTAGCCGACTTCCGAAAATGAGCTGACAGGCGGCGTACTTTGACGAGCAGATCTGGCAACTCGGGGTACGATTTAAGAAACCGCTGTACCATGAGGTTAAGCACATGAGCCAGGCATGGTACGTGTGTGATCTCGCCTCGCCTCAGAGCCGCCACCATGTTACGGCCATTGTCACACAGGACCATGCCTGGATGTAGGTTCAGCGGTCTCAGCCACAGATCTGCCTGCTCTTTCACAGCTGTCCACAACTCACAAGCAGTGTGAGGTTTATCACCTAAGCTTATGAGTTTCAGCGCAGCCTGTTGCCGCTAGGCTGAGGCAGTTCTGCAGTGCTACCAGCTTGTAACTGATGTGGTGATATCTGAGATGGAGGCTGAATATGAGGGGGAGGAGGAGGATGATGTACAGGAGCTGTACACTGTGGGGGCAACTCTGACTGACATAGGGCCCGCAATCCTCGTTGTGGGGAGGATGTGTTCCGTCCCAAGGTCCGACTGGGTCCCGGCTTCCACTATGTTTACCCAGTGTGCCGACAGGGAGATGTACCGTCCCTGGCCCCCAGCACTTGTCCACGTGTTCGTTGTCAGGTGGACTCTCCCAGTAACTGCATTGTTGAGGGCACGGCAGATGTTTTGGGACACGTGCTTGTGTAGTGCGGGGATGGCACAACGGGCAAAATAGTGTTGGCTGGGGACCGAGTACCGAGGGACGGCCACCGCCATAAGGTTGCGGAAGGATTCCGTCTCCACCAGCCTAAAAGGCAGCATTTCCAATGCAAACAGTTGTGAAATGTGCGAATTTAGGACTGTGGCCTGTGGGGCGTTGGCTTCGAATTTGCACTTTCGTTCAAAGGTCTGGGATATGGACAATTGAACGCTGCGGTGGGACATGGACGTTGATGCTGTTTCTTGAGAAACTGCCGTAACAAGTGAAGATTGAGAGGAGGGGGCATCTTTGCATGCAGTATGGACAGGGGATTGCCTTGCACGCACAACAGGGGGTTCTCTTACACGCACAACAGCGGAAGAAGCAGTGGTGACACCCGCTGACACTGTTCGTGGACCCTGGGGTTCGCCCCACAAAGTCAGGTGCTTTGCTGACATGTGCCTGATCATGCTGGTGGTGGTCAGGCTGGTAGTTTTGTCACCCCTGCTGATGCTGGCCTGGTACAAATGGCCTTTTTGGGGTTATCAGCAGAGTCTATAAAAAAATTCCAGACTCTGGAAGTCCTACCGGTTGTACTGGCAACGTCCCTCGTGTTGGTGTTACGGGGAACGGTTGCCCGCCTTCTGTCTGCGGCCACCACACTGCTTCTTCCTGCCTGTTGGGGTACTCTGCCTCCATCCCCCTGTGTGCTGCTGGCCTCGCTCTGCGTGTCCTCCTGCCATGTTGGGTCAGTTACTAGATCATCCACCACCTCCTCCTCTTCCACTTCCGCACCACGGTCCTCCTCCTCACTTCATGGCAATTGTGTCTCGTCATCGTCCACCTCTTGTGACAAATTGCCAGCGTCGCCTTCTTGTGGCCGTGGCTGTTCAAATATTTGTCCTTCGCTACATGGGATCTCCTCTTCCACCACTTCAAGCGGAGCAGGCGAGGGGCACAAATATGGAAATGGACCAGTGAACAGCTCTTCAGAGTGTCCAACTGTGGGATCAGTTGCTGTCTGACGACACGCGGCATGGTGGGAGGAAGGAGCATCAGGGTGAGGAGGAGTATGTGGTTGAGACTCACGGTTACTAAGACTTGACCGTGTGGAAGACAGACCGGAGGTGGTGGTGCCCAGGTGACTGGAAGTATTATCTGTTATCCAATTAATAACCTGTTCACACTGATCAGTTTGCAATAGTGGTGTTGTTGTGTGTTTCCCTAGTAATTCGGTCAAGAACTGGGAGCGAGAAGATGTGGCTGTTGGTTGTGGCACATTTTCACCTTGGCCACGGCCCTGTCCTCTGCACGCACCATCACCAGAACGTCCAGTTCCACGTCCCTTGCTACATGACTTGCCCATTGTCAATGGCAAAAGGGTAATAAAAAGGAGATTAGAACCGTGGAAGAGGAAAACCACAGTTCTAGTTCTCTAGCCTACACCAGAATCTTTTAAACAGATATATTTGTGTCTGAACAGTCAGCGAGACACTCAAGCTGTTTTTTTTTCATGGAAAAAAGGCAAAAAGGTGGATAACACCCAGATTTGAACCGTTGAAGAGGAAAACCACAGTTCTAATTTCCTGGCGTATACCAGACTTTTTTAAATAGATATATTTGTGTCTGAACAGTCAGCGAGACACTCAGACTATTTTTTTTTATGGAAAAAATGCAAAAAAGTGGATAATACAGAGATTTGAACCGTGGAACTGCAAAACCATAGTTCCAGTTATCTGGCCGAAAACAGACTCTTTTAAACAGATATATTTGTGTCTGAAGACTCACAGACACACTCAATTTTTTTTGTGGGGGGGGGGAAATACCAAAAGGTTAATAAGACGGGTATTTGTACAGTCTGATTGAGGGAAAAAAAAAAAGAGGATTTAGATGAAAAGAGAAGGATTTTTCCTGGCCTCTTAGACCTGGGGCTAAGTCTAGCAATTTGAGCAGCAGTAGCACACAGAACTGTAATGCAGTGTTTGTTGGTATAACCACTGTGTCTCCTATACAGCCTGCCTGCATGCCTGGATGGATATTAGTCCACATAAGGACTGTTTGTTTGATTTTGCAGGCTTTAGAGACCCTACACTACCTATTTTGTTGTATAAATCTCTCCCTAGCTCAGCAGCACTCTCCCTACACTGTCTGATCCGGAGCGACTGTGTCCAAGATGGCGGCGCCCGGTTTTAAATACTCGAGGTGACGCTGTGCGGCCAGCCAATCACTGTAATGCCCACAACCAACATGGCTGCGGCATTACAGTGACTGGCTGGGAATCCCTGCATGTTCATTGGCTCTGTAAAGGGCACACCTGTGAAGTGAAAACCATTTCCGGTGACTACCTCTTGAAGCTCATCAAGAGAATGCCAAGAGTGTGCAAAGCAGTCATCAAAGTAAAGGGATGCTACTTTGAAGAACCTAGAATATAAGACATATTTTCAGTTGCTTCACAATTTTTTGTTAAGTATAAAATTCCACATGTGTTAATTCATAGTTTTGATGCCTTCAGTGTGAATGTACAATTTCCATAGTCATGAAAATACAGAAAAATCTTTAAATGAGAAGGTGTGTCCAAACTTTTGGTCTGTACTGTATATGATGTAGAGATTCACACTCTCACGTAGGCATTAGGTAGTGTTCACACAGGCAACACGGTTTAGTCTAAACGTGCAGTTTTATTGCTTTCATAAACTCCAAGTGATTCAAAACCAAAAACAACATCTTATGGGCACAAAGGTATAATAGCAAATATACAATTCATTCAGCAGGCACATATATGTCAGTGTAGGCTCACCCGAACAGATTACAAGATTACAGTACTTTCTTCTGAAGCAAACTTTATACACAGAAGGGCTTCGGTCCTACTAGTCTCAGTATCTCCTTCAGCCCGAGCTCCAGCAGCTTCCAGTGCTAAACAGAAGTGTTCATCTCCATGCACGGTTCACACTGAACAGACTGGAGCTTTCACACTAAATGACATCACAGCAGGTCCTTTCACACCACCGCGACCCATACAACAGACCAGACGGAGCAGAGAAAACACCGGGGACCATCGGAAGGTAAGTATAATCTTTATTTTAAATTCTTTTTTTAATAGTTTCTATGGTACCCAGGTCTGGAGGAGAGTCTCCTCTTCTCCAGACCCGGGTACCATCCGCACATAGAATCGCATAATATCCGTATGTGCAAATGTGCTGACATGGATAATATGTGTTTCAATGCAAGTCAATGGCGGCAATTACGCTGCGTGTCCGCAAAATTAATGGACATGCTGCGTATTTTTCCGCAATGATAATTCGCACTGGAAATTTCCGCAGTATGTGCACAGCACATGTTGATTATCATTGGGGACCATGGGGCACGTATTACCAAGCGTTTTTTAAGCGTTTTCGCTGCAGAAATTCCATGGCAAAAACGCTTAAAAACGACATTGGTATAATAAGAGGTGCTACTGTTTTGCACACCTATCCTTTAGATATCAAACATACAGGACAAACATCTAAACACACAAATCACCACAGAAAACACATAGTGCAATAAGACAAACTCTGTCTGTCATAAGTCAGAACAAACCTCTCAAAGAGTGCAAAGGACTCCTACCGTAGAAAAAACTGAAACAGTCTTACCAAGTCCTGCAAATCAGTATGGCTCACTCAGTGCCAGTGTGGCATCAATCTCATAAGTCCCACTAACTGGTCACATAGAAGAGAGATAGAGGTGCGATGCTTCCTACGTGGTTCCTCTCATTCAGATTCATCAGGGGAGACTTTCATGACAGGTCCCTGCGAGACAGACTTGTACATAGCCACTACGTCCAAAGATCAGAGACCAACTGGCTTCAAACCCCTATTGAAGGATGTTATAAATGTGACAGCTGTGTTGCATGTAAGGCCATTACCCAAGCTAAAACATTTGATAGTAAAGTGACTGGAAAGGTATATAAGATTAATACATTCATCAACTGTAGGTCTAAAGGGATCATATATAAAGCTACATGCCAATGCAATGTTGAATACGTGGGAAAAACCAGGAGAGAATTTAGAAGAAGGATTTGTGAACATTTGCAAGATATAATTAACAAGAGGGATACACCCCTGGCTAATCATGTCAATATCTTACATCAGGGACGTACGGACTGCATCAAATTTATTGGTATTGATAAGATCAAATCCCCACTAAGAGGGGGTGACTGGGATAGGATTATCCTACAAAGAGAAACAAGATGGATACACGATCTACATACCATGGTACCCAGGGGACTGAATGAGCAGGTATCATACAAATGTTTTCTGTAAGATGAGGGACAGGAGAGTAGGGCTAGCCGCCGTGGAGTGGGGGCGCCATTGCTCAGGTTGAGGGTGCCAACCTCCACTGTCAGGTAGGGTTAGATGTTGAGAACCAGTTTTAGGTCTGAGATAGATGCACCCTTTTCTTCACACCCTGCTCTATTAGATATTTCTCCATAGTCATACCACTAGTCTGCCCCTCACCATCTGTTATGTATACAGAGCCTCTCCAGCGACAGTTGACATTGCATTTACTCCTGAGGGTAGCTCTTTTCTCTTTCCAGAGTCCCAAATACTTTCTATTAGGTTATCTTATATCTGTTTTGGACACACGTGGGTTTGGGAGGACCTTATGCTCATTTTTATCCCTCTACATATTTTATACTGTGGCTATAATACAACCCATACTTCAGGTGGTGGGTGGCACACGTTGAGTATGTATATATATATTTATCCGTACCCCCCCCTTTTTATCCCTATTTAGGCTACTTTGGATCCAACACCTGATAGTATATTGTCATGTCTTTTTAGGATGGGTGGCCATTAAGGGATTTATCTCTTAAGAGGGACTGAGGACTGAAGATTATATATGTATTTAGTTCACCTCTGCCCTGCTTATGTGCGGTCCCCAAGTTATGTGTGACTGCCTCTTACATAGCGCTGCTTCTCTGCGGTCCCTAAGTAGTGTATGACCGCCTAGAACATAGCGCTGCCTCTCAATGCACAAGTGCATTCCACTGCTATATTATGCGTTCCAGTGACCGGCGGCAGCACTACGTCACCAGAAATGACGACCAGGCGACTGAGGATGCGCTCCACGGCTGAAGCTTGCGCTCCAGATGCCGGAAGTAGGTCAGACGCAACCGGAAATGACGCAGCCGTGAACTCTAAGGGCGGCTGGCATAAATAGAAGCTCCATGGTGTGAGCTATTATGGCGCTCATGGTCAAATGGGACCACCTAGGAGGATAATGACAGGATGGTCAGTTTTGCTGGAGCATTCCCAGTCATGAAAGTCTCCCCTGATGAATCTGGATGAGAGGAAACGTGTAGGAAGCACAGCACCTCTATCTCTCTTCTATGTGACCAGTTAGTGGGACTTATGAGATTGATGCCACACTGGCACTGAGTGAGCCATACTGATTTGGTAAGACTGTTTCAGTTTTTTCTACGGTAGGAGTCCTTTGCACTCTTTGAGAGGTTTGTTCTGACTTATGACAAACAGAGTTTGTCTTATTGCACTATGTGTTTTCTGTGGTGATTTGTGTGTTTAGATATTTGTCCTGTATGTTTGTTATCTAAAGGATAGCTGTGCAAAACAGTAGCACCTCTTATTATACCTATGTCGGACTCTAAATTATCAGTGTTCTTAAGTGCAATTTGTGTACACCTGGTCACCATTTGCCTAGTTTCTTAGGTAGGTGTATAACTCTATTATCTTTAACCTACCTTACTGCAATATCTTCTGGGTATGCATTGAATCTGTATGGGTATAGACTTTGGCTAAAGTTATACTCATTTTAGTGGTTGATATATATACTTAGTAAAATTTTCTGCTGTAGAATTTTATATCAGTACATGCACTTGTCTCTGGATTTGGGGTCATGAGGACCTTGTGTGTTTAATTTGTGATTTGAGTAGATACTCACTTTGATCTATTTTATTGCATATCTAATAAAAGTTACATTTTAATATTACCACATCTTGCTTTTACATTTCTATTGATAGTGGCTATAATATCCCCCATTGCTTACTTGTTCTTTCATAAACAAGTTTTAGAGTTATCATTTAAATCTAGCCATCAGTGCAATAAAATGCTATGCTGTGAGTATAAGCATAAGGGAGGGCCAATTCTCCATTATATTTTGGTTGCATTAATAGTTTGTGAGATGATCTAGAAGGTTAAAATACCATAAAAAGTGAGAAAAAAACCTCAGAAATGAGAAAACGCTGAATTTATATTCACATTTGTATAATATAACCATTCTAAATGATTCTCTAATGCAGATATCCAATGTCTTAGTGAGCCATTGTCACTTCATCCTCTCAATCATAGCATCTATGTCACAATGATTTAAGGTTCCTCATTTATAAATAGTTTAAATTGACATATATCTGTCACTTTTCAATCATAAACATAGACATATTTTACTTTACTTTCTTTATGTTAATAGTCGAACAGCAATAATAGAATCCATGCTGAAAAAATAACTATTAATAATGTGCAATTGTGAATAAATCTCACAAAATTTGCATTTCATTTATTTATGTTTTTGAGTCTCTAACAAATAAACATTATTTTGGTACTTTTATTATTTGTATTTACTTACATAGCTTTTATTCTATATTTATTGGGCTGGACTGGAGTAAGCAGGGAAGAATTGATCGGTATAATCCCAGTATATTTTGGGGATACAAATAAGAGATAATATTAACTAGCAGTGTTTTTCATACAAAGGAGGGCTATGTTTAAATTTAATGTCACAGGGAGACAATCATTTCTTCACCCTAAAGACCCCTACATTAGATAGCTATATTTCCTGACTCCCCCATAAACAGGAATGGCCGGTTCC
The DNA here is from genome assembly GCF_046119375.1 of Phyllobates terribilis. Lineage (NCBI taxonomy): Eukaryota > Metazoa > Chordata > Amphibia > Anura > Dendrobatidae > Phyllobates > Phyllobates terribilis. Next base: position 120,083,161 of record NW_027362768.1, read on the forward strand.
ATGGAGCACTCTTGCGTTCTCAATGATAAAGCCGCTGCCAAATTCTTTTGGCAGAGCCTTTTTTCCTGGGAGAAAAAAAGAATCAGCCTCTGAAATTCAGTAGGGTGGATCCTTCTTTTTCCCAATATAATCTGTCTGGGGAGAGTTGGGAAGCTCCTATACACATTAAACTGTCGGCTTATACCGCCATATTGAAGGGGTTTAGCCGACTTAAAGTTAATGTTTATGACGGTCTTATGATTTCATTGGCATTAACACAATATTGCTCTGATCTCTTTAAATGGTTAACTTGTGTATGTTCTAGCTGTATTGGGGTCAACAGTTAGGTGTCGTTCACGTTTGTTTTTGTCATATCTTTTTCACTGACAGAACAATGATACTATTAATACTTTATATGATATCGATGATGTCGATTTTCTCACTTGTCATGGTTTTTATTTTTGCTGATTGATAGTTCGGATAAAAAAAAGGCATGTCCTACTTTGGTCCGATTTTCGGATCAAACGGATCAAATTTGAGCCGAAATTGAGCCGAAATTTTGTGACTTTTCAAGCTTTAGATGACAGAATACTGGAATTATATTGGGCATTGTATACACGCTCATTAGATGCTTCAATACAAAAGATAGAGTCAGCGTCTCTTTATTGTGACCAATGTACCTGTTTTGTTTCCTGTAACAACAGGAAGCTAAAGTTCAAAGAAGTCGCAGTGGTCAGTAAAAAATAAATTACAAGAGTTGTAATATTTATTTTTAATAAAGATTGTGATATATAAAAAAACATTGTCAAAAACATTAAAAAAAAGTACATTTAACACAAAAAAATCTTAAAGAATATGTCATTTTCTAATGATGGTTTCCCTTTAAAGTCTATAGTACATTTTAAGCATAGCTTTATAAACAGTGTTTTTTGTGTTTTTGGTGACAGTTCTGCTTTTTCAGGACTCTGTATGCTCTAAGCGTGGAATTTTTCAACATAGGCTTTTCTATAGAAATTAAAAAATGCTGGTATAAATAGCTGTAAAAAAGGAAAAAATGCCACCAAGAACACATAAAATAAGTTAGAAATACATGAAATGCATGGCGTTTTTGCATAATTTTTTAAAAAGTGTGTTTGAAGGAGCTATTTTAATGGCTAAAGATGTGCACATTTAAGATGCTTATCGCAATTCTTCTTTTTGATCGCTAAAATAACAACAGTGTTATTGCCTGTGAAGAGCATAGTTACTAACCCATTCACCCAAGCAGCATATATGGGTATGCAGATTTTTGAAAGATAAATCAATCAACACCTTTATATTTTATATCTGTTGCTGCAGTCCTGAGAATTCAGCATTTTAATTGATATGCAGATGAGGCGTTAAGTGCTTTGGGTGTGACAGAGCACTCCCCAATCCTTTGCCTCCCAAGGTTGTTTCCCTGCCTAGCATGAGTCTCTTTAGCTTGATTGATAGCTTATCTGATTTCCCTGCTTGGTGCCAGACATCTCACAGGCAGTGAACTATCAATCAAGCTAAAGAGGCTTGTGCTCAGTGGGGAAACAACCTTAGGAGGCAGAGGCTTGCTAAGTGCGCTGTCATGCCCAGAGCACTTAATGCCTCATATGCATTTTAATTAAAATACTAATTTCTCAGAAATGCAGCAACAGTAGAAGATGTAAAGATGTTGATGCATTTAGCTTTCAAAGACCTATATGTGCAATGTTGGGGGAGGGGTTGATCTTACTGGCAGATTCCCTTTAAAAGCTTATTGCAGATCAGTTGCTTACACTTTGACTATCTCAGGGTTATATTATGGCAAGGTAATTTAAATCTGCAGGTTTCTTTTTATTCACTGTGATAAAGCTATAAATTAATCTAATGTAAGGCGAATAACATCCAAAAATTGCAGCACAATTTAGCCAAGTCTAAAGTTCCCATTTTTTTTTTCATCATCTAAACGATCACAAGTTTTGGCAACTACTGGTTCTGTGAAGTTAAATAAAATTGAAAAGATCAAAGTTAAATCAGTCTTGTTGAAAGGTGAGAAGGTGAAATCTTTTGTGCTCTGCTGGATCAGAAGGAATAAAAATGCACAGTCCTCTTGTGTTCGCACATGACACTCTGTTTGATTAGGCGACTCGTTTTCATTGACATTCATCTATAGTAACCCTGTCTGTGAGGTTTATGGCTGTAGTAACTAAGAAAGTACAATAGCAAGTCACGAGTGAATACAAATACTGCAGACCATGATTAAAATGCTATTGAGTATCAATATATACAACGATGTGTAATAAAATATAAAATATATCATACATATAACTATATTATTCATTTAAAATCAAGTTCTCTACAGACACCAGATCATAATAAACGTAACATGAGAAAAAAGCCTTTTACTCATCTCCCCATTCCCCTTTGATCCCTCTGCTTCTCATTGCCACCCGTCTGGTCCTCACCAAATCTTCTGCCACCCGTCAGGTCCTCACCAAATCTTCGGCCACCCGTCAGGTCCTCACCAAATCTTCTGCCACCCGTCAGGTCCTCACCAAATTCTGATTCCCCACCGCTTGCATTGGAATCTTTGTTCCTCTCACACTGTGCCGGACTTCTGGGTGTCATGGCGCCTGGGTGGGTTCTGCCCAGGCGCACGGGAGGTCAACAGCGTCATGATATCACAACGCGCACTGTAACCTCCCACGCACCTGCGCAGAACCCACCCGGGTGCCATGACACCCAAAAGTCCGGCACAGTGCGAGAAGAACAAAGATTCCATTGTGAATTATGGGGAACAAGAAGATGCAGCAAGGACTGGATAGGTGGCGGTGAGTAGCGCAAGAACCGAAGAGGTGAGCGATGAGTATAAGATTTTTTACATTTTTTAACCTTTTTGTTGCCCATTATGATTCCGAAGCATAGTGACCAAATTACAAAAAAACCCCACAGATTTTTCTAAAATTTGAGTAAAATTCAATGCCACTCAAAACTATTCGCTCATCGTTAACAGTGGCTGTAATTGCTTCCTGCGCCGCCCCTGATGACTGGAAGGGTGCGGGCGCAGGGAGGATATACAGGTGCATCTCACTAAATTAGAATATCATCAAAAAGTTAATTTATTTCAGTTCTTCAATACAAAAAGTGAAACTCCTATATTATAGAGTCATTACAAACAGAGTGATCTATTTCAAGTGTTTATTTCTGTTAATGTTGATGATTATGGCTTACAGCCAATGAAAACACAAAAGTCATTATCTCAGTAAATTAGAATACTTTATAACAACAGCTTGAAAAATGTTTTTAAAATCTGAAATGTTGGCCTACTGAAATGTATGTTCAGTAAATGCACTCAATACTTGGTTGGGGCTCCTTTTGCATCAATTACTGCATCAATGCGGCGTGGCAGGCGATCAGCCTGTGGCACTGCTGAGGTGTTATGGAAGCCCAGGTTGCTTTGATAGCAGCCTTCAGCTCGTCTGCATTGTTGGGTCTGGTGTCTCTCATCTTCCTCTTGACAATACCCCATAGATTCTCTATGGGGTTAAGGTCAGGCGTGTTTGCTGGCCAATCAAGCACAGTGATACTGTTGTTTGTAAACCAGGTATTGGTATTTTTGGCAGTGTGGACAGGTGCCAAGTCGTGCTGGAGAATGAAATTTCCATCTCCTAAACGCTTGTCGGCAGAGGGAAGCATGAAGTGCTCTAAAATTTCCTGGTAGACGGCTGCCCTGACTTTGGTTTTGATGAAACACAGTGGACCTACACCAGCAGATGACATGGCTGCCCAAACCATCACTGATTGTGGAAACTTCACACTAGACCTCAAGCACCTTGGATTGTGGCCTCTCCGCTCTTCCTCCAGACTCTGAGACCTTAATTTCTAAATGAAAATTGGAACTCTCGGACCTTGTAGAGTGTGTCAATGACTGCCTTCTGGACATCTGTCAAGTCAGCAGTCTTCCCCATGATTGTGGAGCCTACTGGAACAGACTAACAGACCTTTTTAAATGCTTAGGAAGCCTTTGCTGGTGTTTTTTGTTTATTATTTTAATTTACTGAGATAATGACTTTTGTGTTTTGATTGGCGGTAATCCATGATCATCAACATTAACAGAAATAAACACTTGAAATAGATCACTCTGTTTGTAATGACTCTATATAATATATGAGTTTCACTTTTTGTATTGAAGAACTGAAATAAATTAACTTTTTGATGATATTCTAATTTAGTGAGATGCTCCTGTACAGTACAGACCAAAAGTTTGGACACACCTTCTCAATTAAAGATTTTTCTGTATTTTCATGACTATGAAAATTGTACATTCACACTGAAGGCATCAAAACTATGAATTAACACATGTGGAATTATATACTTAACAAAAAAGTGTGAAACAACTGAAAATATGTGTGATATTCTACGTTCTTCAAAGTAGCCACCTTTTGCTTTGATGACTGCTTTGCACGCTCTTGGCATTCTCTTGATGAGCTTCAAGAGGTAGTCACCGGAAATGGTTTTCACTTCACAGGTGTGCCCTGTCAGGTTTAATAAGTGGGATTTCTTGCCTTATAAATGGGGTTGGGACCATCAGTTGTGTTGTGCAGAAGTCAGGTGGTTACACAGCTGATAGTCCTACTGAATAGACTGTTAGAATTTGTATTATGGCAAGAAAAAAGCAGCTAAGTAAAGAAAAACGAGTGGCCATCATTACTTTCAGAAATGAAGGTCAGTCAGTTCGAAAAATTGGGCAAACTTTGAAAGCGTCCCCAAGTGCAGTTGCAAAAACCATCAAGCGCTACAAATAAACTGGCTCACATGAGGACCGCCCCAGGAAAGGAAGACCAAGAGTCACCTCTGCTTCTGAGGATAAGTTTATCCGAGTCACCAGCCTCAGAAATCGCAGGTTAACAGCAGCTCAGATTAGAGACCAGGTCAATGCCACACAGAGTTCTAGCAGCAGACACATCTCTTCAACAACTGTTAAGAGGAAACTTTGTGCAGCAGGCCTTCATCATAAAATAGCTGCTAGGAAACCACTGCTAAAGACAGGCAACAAGCAGAAGAGACTTGTTTGGGCTAAAGAACACAAGGAATGGACATTAGACCAGTGGAAATCTGTACTTTGGTCTGATGAGTCCAAATTTGAGATCTTTGGTTCCAACCACCATGTCTTTGTGCGGCGCAGAAAAGGTGAACGGATGGATTCTACATGCCTGGTTCCCACCGTGAAGCATGGAGGAGGAGGTGTGATGGTGTGGGGGTGCTTTGCTGGTGACACTGTTGGGGATTTATTCAAAATTGAAGGCATACTGAACCAGCATGGCTACCACAGCATCTTGCAGCGGCATGCTATTCCATCCGGTTTCCGTTTAGTTGGACCATCATTTACTTTTCAACAGGACAATGACCCCAAACACACCTCCAGGCTGTGTAAGGGCTATTTGACCAAGAAGGAGAGTGATGGGGTGCTACGCCAGATGACCTGGCCTCCACAGTCACCAGACCTGAACCCAATCGAGATGGTTTGGGGTGAGCTGGACCGCAGAGTGAAGGCAAAAAGGCCAACAAGTGCTAAGCATCTCTGGGAACTCCTTCAAGATTGTTGGAAGACCATTTCCGGTGACTACCTCTTGAAGCTCATCAAGAGAATGCCAAGAGTGTGCAAAGCAGTCATCAAAGCAATAGTTGGCTACTTTGAAGAACCTAGAATATAAGACATATTTTCAGTTGTTTCACACTTTTTTGCTAAGTATATAATTCCACATGTGTTAATTCATAGTTTTGATGCCTTCAGTGTGAATGTACAATTTTCATGGTCATAAAAATACGGAAAAATCATTAAATGAGAAGGTGTGTCCAAACTTTTGGTCTGTACTGTATGTTAATTTTTTCCCTGTAGCCGCTGCTGCAATAAGTCAGGCAGACATGAGTTATATGCTATTTATATGTCAATTATCCCTATATTTGGTAAATAGTGTTTTGTAGACATGACAGGTTCCCTTTAAAATATATAAATATGTGTATCAAGTATAAAAAAAAATTCATTATTTTAAGAGGTATTGATGTAACTTAGTTTAGAATTCATAAATAACTCACAGGGAAACTACAAGCCATGTACATATATAATTATATATATGTTAATATTTCCTCTGCAACCCCCGGCTTTTATTTTATACCGTATTTTATTTACGTTTTTTGTCTTTCAGGCAAATAATTGCAAAATAAGGATGTGAAATACAGTACTGTGTGTATTTATATAAAACATTAATTACACTACATTAAATCAGAATTAATTTATGTTCTGAGCTGCAAACCGCGGAATATCTGTTTATTAGGCCGGATTGCAGCACTTTGTAATGATCTCCCTCTTGTGGACAGCGCTTGTATTTAGTGATGCAGGGTGAGAAAAATCTAACGGTAAATCTCAAGAATGCGAAACAAAAATATAGATTTGTGCAAAGCCACCAAGGAGTTCTGTGGCTGTATAAAAGCACAAGCCCTCAGGCTATGAACTGGTATACAAAACCCAGGAATCCGAGCAGTCTTGTAATATCTGTAATAATGTGCAGAAAGAGCTGTACTGTTCATTAAAATACACGGTTTTATTACACCGTGTGTATGCCTTCTATATATTATTTACAAAACGTATCTATATATGATGTTGACTTTATTTTATATATATATATATATTGATGAGACATTATGACTAAATACCATACTAAAATAAGTAACATATATTTGTAGCACCCCATAGCAAAGCCTGGAGCCCCCCGACCATAAAAAAACTGTAGAAATCAAAGAACAGAATAACTATGTTTATTCGAGCAGTAATCTAAAGATAGAAGGTAACCAGAGATGAGCAAATCGATTCCAATTAATTATTTTAGCTATGTATTTCCCCAAAAATTCAGATTTACTCGTTTCTGGTCACCATTTTGCTAATTTCTTTTATGCAGGGAAATGGAGAAAGTAAAACCAAATGTATACTCGCCTTTACTCAGTCCCCTACGCTGATCTTTTGTTGTTCGGTCCTTTTGTTCTTCCACCATTCCAGTGGATAAGATTAATAGGTGGCCTATGATTGGTCAGGAAACCAGCGTAGAGCAGTGACCGAGGCAGAGTAGGAAAGGGGAGTCTAAAGGGTTTTTTAAACACTTCCTCTTGACAATTGGTTCAGTTTTGATTTAGTCCAAATTTATTTAGATTTAATAGAATTTGATCAAATCTGCCCAAATCGAATTTAAGGAGATTAGGTCATTCGTAAATGGTAGCATATTACTGAAAAGAACAAGAGAGAACTTACACAGTACAACTAGATAGCCAATACTCACCACCATATTTTTCCTGCAAATAAAACAAAAAGATATATCTGAACTTGTGTGGGCCTTATCTGCTGCCAGGTCTGTACGACCAGCTATGGTATAAGTTGTGGCCATCAGTATAGATTCATAGCACTTAAAAAATTAAGTGACTCCAGATATGACGTTGAGGAGAAAACTAAAGATGTACCAAACCTTAAATGGAACCAGATATTGTACATGCTGCCTGATCCATGTTTCACACACTGGCTGCATGATTTCAGCCTGGTATGCTTCACTCTGTAGCACTTGAAAGAAAACATACTTTAAAAGTCGGTTTCTCCCCCCTACTGCCCTGGAGTCACAGGTCTCTCCCTATACTTGCACGCAGGGAGAGACCTGTCACTCAATGGGAACAGGCAGGGAGAAGTCGCTCAAGACCCGCCTGTCCATTTAGTCTCCCAGGGGCCAGGCGACTGTGTCCTCGGCAGCTTTTAGGGTATATTTTCTACTGAAAACCTGCTGATGTGTTCAAAGCCCTGTCGACCTGTAGCCTTGCCAATAACAGAGCATTTTTCAGACTGGGTGAGCAGAGTTTTGGTTGCATTGGCTGCTAAACATTTTACCCCCATTATGTGCCATTCAGAAATTGCAAGTGGCTCTCACTGGTATATCAATGTAGTTACATTGATCTGAAGAATCACATTACCAGATCATTTTTACTGCATAAATGAACACCATAAACAGAAAACCCCAAAACATTGGCAGAATTACATTTTTTCACAATTTATTTCAACTTGCAATTAAAGGCAGCGTGTTCACCGAAGGGCTGGAGTATGGTATAGTAATGACTACAGGCAACAGTGAAACATGGTGGAGGGTCCTTGTAAGCTTGGGGCTGCAGTTCAGAAAATGGAGTTAGGGATTTAGTCAGAATTAATGGTGTCATCAATGCTGAGAAATACAGGCAGATACTAAACCATCCAAGACCATCAGGGAGTCACTTGATTGATTCAAAATTTATTCTTCAACAGGACAATGTCCCTAAGTCCTGGAAGTGATGATGTGGCCCCCACAGGGGCCTGATCTCAACATCATCGAGTATGTATATAGGGGCAGGTTCCTTAGTATACCTTCAGCCACATGAAAGTATGAGTTTGCAACCCATTTTGGGCACATCTCTTGCATATTTCCACTAACATCCCAGATATACTAGTTGGTATCTCATTACACATATAGGGATTTGAAATTGTTGTGTGGTTTTTGCAGGGGTGTTTTTTCCTCAAAGGTTTTGTGATCATTACTTTGTAATAAACCCCTCTTCACACAAAGATCATGGGATTGAATACAATTACCCCTTTTTTGTATATGCACTTGCGCTTTTTAAATTATTGTAGGGACAATTGATCCTATTACTCTGCTATTGGGTTTATAATCAATGTTTTTTTCTTATTGGGTATAACTCTATTTATTATCTTACACTTGATTATATACAAAAGATGAATTCGTAGGTATAACCATAAAACCATTTATTTATTGGGCTATGTGAAATATTTGTACGGCTATGAAGTGTTTACGTTAAGGGAACCTGAAGGTCTCTGCTTTTTAATTGTTTTTTATTTTTTGTTTTAATATATGCAACAATAAAAATATTTATTTTAATTCATTGGCACCGTACCTTCCTTTTAAGCTGAACTGATGTAGCTTATGCTTGTGTGGTAAATATCATCGATTATGTGTAGGATTACATGAAGAAACAGAAGGATTTGCACAAGCCTCATATGCAGAAGATCTGTGGTTAGTTCTCCAAAATATTTGGAACCACCTCCCTGAAGAGTTTCCCTAAAAACTGTGTGCAAGTACCTAGAAGAATTGATGCTGTTTTGAAGGCAATGAGCAGTCACACTAAACATTTTGATTTTCATTTTTCTTTTGTTCATTCATTTTGTATTTTTTAATTGATAAAAATTAACTATTAACACATCTATTTCTTAAAACTTTCTTACTTTGCAGCATTTTTTCCACACCTGCTTAAAACTTTGGCGCAATACTGTACTTGTTTTTATTTTTCAGTGGTTAAAAAAAATGTTGAACTTTGCACAAAAACAAAATAGCTTATGGCAGTATTTTAGGAGATGCAGAACTTTAAAATTTGTCCTTCAATGGACCTGTCTGAGGGTTGCAATTTTTATTGATAAAATTTTGGGTCCATACAATCTTTACACTTTTTTATTGATTTTTTGGGGGCAGTGTTATGATCAAAAATATACATATATAAATATATACAGTCATGGCCGAGAGTGTTGGCACCCTTGAAATTGTTTCAGAAAATGAAGTATTTCTCCCAGAAAATTATTGCAATTACACGTTTTGTTATACACATGTTTACTTCCTTTGTGTGTATTGGAACAACACAAAAAAACAGAATAAAAAAGGAAATTGGACTTCATTTCACACAAAACCCCCAAAATACTCCAGACAAAATTGTTGGCACCCTCAAGTTAATATTTGGGTGCAAACCCTTTGGAATAAATAATTGCAATTAATCGCTTCCTATAACCATCAACAAGATTCTTACACCTCTCAACTGGAATTTTGGACCACTATTCTTTTGTAAACTGCTTCAAGACTTTAATATTTGATGGATGCCAACACTTTCGGCCATGACTGTATATATATATATATATATATATATATATACATACTATTTTTTTTAAATATATTTTTATAAACATGTATTAAATAATGTTCACTTTATTTTTTAGTCCCACTAAAAGACTAAAACCTGTGTGTGTATTATATACGAGAGATGAGCAAATCAAATCAGATTAGTGTTCAATTTTTGGGAATCTGATAAACCTAGTGAATTTGAACAGCTTGCGATTTTATACATGCAAATCGTCTAATATGGCCACCGCCTCCAATGGGCTTTAGGAAAATGGCCTCTGGAGGTAGCACATGAACAGATCTCTGCCGAGATCTCAATCTGTGCATGCGCTGCTGCCAGTGGCTATTTTCCTGAAGCCCCACGTCAGGAAATTAATGCGCAGGGCGTGGACTCTAATCCTGCCTCACGGCCGACATGTTATTAAAGCCCAGGTTTCCACAGCCATGCATTGCCGGGACAATCCCTCCTTACAGCCCAGGGCCCACAGCATCGTCCCTCTCCTGCCACCGTCGGCTTCCTGAAGCAGGGACCCTGTCTCCTGTGACCCTACTCCATCGCCGCTGCCCCACCTGGTAAGATATGGTAAAGTCGAACTATAAGACAGACCAACATTTTATTGAAAACATTTTTTTCCTCTTTTCCTCCCCAAAATCTGGGGTGCGTCTTATGGTCCAGTGTGTCTTATAGTCAGCAAAATATGGTATATAGTGCAATATTGGAGCACTGCAGTATATAATAAAAATAGTGAAACTGACCAAGATGACAGCAATGAGTGCCTTTATTAGGCCACCAGCTGCCATGTCAACCCATCAGTTACCATGATTGCTTTGCTGGGGGAGGCAATGATAGCCGGTTCACACACAACCAAAACATTTAAATATTGCTGACAGCGGCATCTAAATGGTTAGCCAGAAGTGAATGGAGTTAGCTCCAGTTGTTGCTGCCAGTGATTGACTTTCTCCAGTTGCTGCTGCTGTCAGTGATTCACAGTGTCATCTAAATGGTTAACCAGAAGTGATAGGAACTTTCTCCTTTTGCTGCTGTCAAAGGCAGATACTGACAGTATAACACAGCCAGCACCTACCCAGTATGGTGTGTGCTCAGCCTCTGAGCGCTCTCCATACACCGGCACTATGACAGCGATGTACTATTACTATCAGGATGACCAAAGCTTTAAATGTCAGTTAGGAAAACTTTCCAAAACAATTTTATTGTAATTCTCACACAGATGAAAAAAAAGGACACCGGTGTCGTCAGCTCTAATAGATCCATGTAATAATGATGTTTGTATCTTGAGATCTGGTGGCGCTGTATTGTACAGGCCGTCGCGTAGCATCGGCGCTGACTTATTTACATAATGTAATTAACTATTTTGACATAAATGATGAAGGCAACAGGCGATGAATAAACTTCCTGGGGAATATTCACAGTAACCTATCAATAATCGGAGCTAATTATCTTCTGAACTGTAAGTTTTCTTTTTCTCTACTGTCTCCAAATACATAATAATGAATGTTCTGAGCCTAAAACCAAAGTGCTTTTTTTGTGCTAAAAATACAGTTGTTTATTCTAATGTATTGACATTCATGAAGCCAACTTGTCTTTTACTAGTGTCAGATGTGAAAATAAATAGATATTAAACTGTCAATCAGTGAAATTACAAAGTCCGGGGAACATTTCTCCGACTTCCTATGTTTGCTTTGATGGACACAGGTGTTTAAGTGTGATGAAATACCACAGGGCTTCAGAGAGAATGAGACACTCTCAGGTAGCTTTGAATTTGCCACACAGCATGGATGAAATTCCCAATCCTCCTCCCCCACGTCCCTAAATGTTGACTTCTTGAAAAGCAGCAAAAAATCCGCCTGCCTCCATGTTTTCCATACGTGCAGAATCTCCATCCATCCCTGGAGGTCATCATTGTACTTTGCATAGTTCCCGATGCAGTGCAGAGGTTGCACCTCGTGGTTTTTCTACATAAATCTGCAGTAGGAACCAGAAATCTTTCCAGATTTTCAATTATTCAGGAGACACTTCAAGCCAGTCATCTGTCACTAACAAACAAACATTAACACTATTAAAAATTAATGGTCATCTGATAGCGAAGCGAGTCTGGAGCTTGTCTCTTTTTGATGGGATCTCATGAAAGCTTTCTCGGTGGCTGAGCGCCGTAGACCATGTCTTCTTACCTTCCTGCGAGAATTCTCCATGGTTTCGTGTTATGGTTTATCTGTCAAAACACTACAGAAATTAAGATCTTTTACATCATTACAATTTAAAGGGGCCATTATAAGTGATGGAGAGATTGACAGTTGAAAGACATCTCCCCAAAGATTCCTCAAGGCATATCAATGTAAAGGTTCGCACAGCCAAAGCCTTTAGACCTTATCTTTCTTCTGTCTCTTCATTCCGGGAAGTTCTGATGGGCTATTAGTCACAGCATTGTTTCAAATAATAAAACCTTTACTCTTTTGTATTAACCCTTTAATGACCAAGCCCAAAAGGGCTTCAATGACTGGGCAAATTTTTCTTTTGGTATTGTCTCTCCGTCTTTAAGCAACTATTACATTTTTATTTTTTTTCACAGACATGGTTGCATAAGGTTTGTTTTATGCCCGATAAATTATTTTTTTTTTTCAGTATGGGTTACATATGAATTCCCGTGTAACTTTTTTAAGTTTTGTTTATGACACAAATATCGAAAAAAGTGATTTTTTTTTTTTTAGTTTCTATCATTTATATTTTTTGATGTTCATGTTTCACACCAAAAAAATGTGTTGCTTTAATTCTCCAGACTATTGCGCGTAGGTACCTAATATGTGAAGGTTTTGGATTTTTTTTTTCTTATATATAAGTAATAAAATGTATTTTATGTGAAAAATATCTGATTCATCCAAAGGCGGGGAGAATGAAGCAAGCGCTGAATGGGCGCAGGGACTGTGTGACATAACAATGTCATGCAATCCCCAGGAGAACCAGTGCTGACACTCATCGGAGGTGAGTATAAGTGTTATTATTTTACTGGGGGCATCATCCTAATTGAGAAGGGGTGATCCGAGTAGTGGACAACTGCTTTAAAAAGTGGTATTTTGTGTTGAACTTGGAGAAACAACTTATTATATTACCGTATATTCCGGCGTATAAGACGACCTGGTGTATAAGACGACCCCCCTACTTTCCTGTTAAAATATAGAGTTTAGGATATATTCACCGTATAAGACTACCCCTTTTCCAACGCATACCAAACACCGGTAAAAATAAAAAAAAAACAGATTTGAATTTAACATGGTCCTTTTTTAATTTAAATTCTTATGACATGCAGGTATATAGCAGGAAAACTGTCACTCATAAACATAAGGCATACAACAACAACATTACTATCATCCATTTTCATCAGCGGCATACACCGGTACCAGACAATTTACAACAGAAAGAATAGAGCTTCACACATAGATTAGATAGATAGAAATATGTCAGTCACATATATATGAAGTACAGTGACATTGTTGCTTACTGTACTTGTCATTTAGTGTAAAGGATTTATTTAAAAAAATAATAGTGTTTTCATGCACCGTCTCTTTAAAAAAGCCGGCCGGCAATTCAGCATCTGTAGCCGACAATTTAGAATAGAAGGAATAGAGAATCATACATAGATTAGATAGATAGAAACATGTCAGTCACATATATATGAAGTACAGTGACAGTGTTGATTACTGTACTTGTCATTTAGTGTTAAAATAAAGGATTTATTTAAAAAAAAATTGGCGTGGGGTTCCCCTTAATTTTAGTCTCTAGCGGAGGTTAAGCAGACAGCTGGGGCAGATGTTTGAAGCCTGGGAAGGGGGTAATACCCACGGAGCTTCCCAGACTACTAATATCAGCCCCCAGCTGAATACCTAGCCTTTACTAGCTATTAAAATGGGGGACCCCCCCAAAAAAATGACGTGGGGTCCCCTCTATTTTCATAGCTAGCAAAGGCTAGGCAGACAGCTGGGGGCTGATATTAATAGCCCAGGAAGGGTGCCATGAATATTGGCCCCCTCCCAGGCTAGAAACACCAGCCGTCAGCCGCCCCAGAAATGGCGCATCCATAGGATGCGCCAATTCTGGCACTTAGCCTCGCTCTTCCACGCTGCCCTGGTGCGGTGGCAGGGGGTAATAGGGCTGGGGTTCATGTCAGCGCCAGCTGCCATGAAGCCCAGGTTAGTAATGATGGGCATCTATAAGACACCCCCATTACTAACCTACAAAGTGTTAAAAAGAAAAAACACACACTACACCAAGAAAAAAATAATTTATTTGAAATAAACCACACCATTTTATTTAATTCTTAGTTTACTAAAAAAAAATAGTTACCTGTCCACGTTCCTGCGCTGATCTCCCATGCACAGCTGTCACATCTGGAGATGGTGACAGCTGTGCATGGCTGCTGTAAGCTCACGCTGCCGGGAACACGTCCGCTCCCGGCAGCGGGAGCCACTGACTGAGGTCACCGGAGTGCATTCAGTCAGCGCAGCTCCGGAAACCTCCTTTACGGCACTGCTGTACCGTGGGAATTTCTCACGATACAGCAGGGCCGTAAAGCAGCTAACCGGAGCAGCGCTGCCTGAACTCCGGCGAACCCGCTTATGCAATGACGGGGCTGCTTTACGGCCCCGTCACTCTAGCGGCGGCAGCGGTTCAGAGCGGTCACATTCTATGTGGCTGCTCTGAACTGGAGATCTTCGTGGGACACTCGTGGACTACTACGGAGGAGTAAGGATAAGGTTGTGGTTTATTATTTTATATTTTATTACAGGAGATCGATGGCTTCGGGGAATTAGGTGTCTAGGTGAGTATAGGTGTAGTTTTTTATTTTTTACTTTATTTTAGGTGGCGATCGGCGGGGACAGGTAATGTATGAACTAATTTATTGTAGGTAACCACTGGCCACCAATGACATGTATTTAACATTTATTGGGGACACAGTAGGGCAATTTATATAGCAGGATCAGGCTGATGGGAACTACTGCTCCCATCGAGCTGATCCTGCTGGCAGGAGTGGACGGGGGACAGACATAGGCCGATGGGAGTAGTAGTGTCACATCGGCCTATGTCTGCCTGCACGCACACACCCGCACACATCGCACAGACACCGCGCACACCCGCAGACATCGCACAGACACCGCACAGACACCGCACACACCCCCAGACATCGCAGACACCGCGCACATCCGCACACACTCGCAGACATCGCACAGACACATCGCACAGACACCACGCACACCCGCACACACTCGCAGACATCTCACAGACACCGCACACACCCGCAGACATCGCACAGACACCCCACACACACTCGCAGACACACGCACAGACACCCGCACACACCAATCATGATGGGTCTGGGAGGTGAGGCTGACCTGTGCGACCGTGGGAAAGTTCATGTGAGTTCATGCAATGCAGTCAAGCATAAACTCACATGAACCCTCTGAGGGCACCGCGGCGACTTCAAATGAACAGCTGATCGGCATCACCTGATACCTCAGCTGTTCATTTGAAATAACCGGCGGGAAAGCGCAGCACAGAACGGGAAAGCCGGTGGTGAAGTCTTTTCACTGCCGGCTTCCCCGCCCGGGTCCTTCGCTCCCCGCTCCTTTGTGCTGCACTCCCCGCCCGGTCCTAACTTACGATCGGGATGGGAGGTGGCGAGGGGAGCGGAGGATCGGGGTGGGAGGCTGCGGGGAAGCAGTATGGGGCTGTGTGATTGTTTAAAAGCCGGCGGCTTTTTACCGCCCGCCGGCTTTTAAACAATCAGGAGAATTCTCCCACGCTGGGATGGCATTCTGATGACAGGCTGGATCTCAGCTGAGCTCTGCCATCCAGCTTGTCATCCTTCAGAGACACTGCAGAGCGCAGGCATTATGGGAACTTCCGATTCCGGTATTCGATATTGTAAAAGTATCGGAATTAAGTATCGGAATTCCGATACCGCGAATATCGGCCGATACCCGATATTACAGTATCGGAATGCTCAACACTACTTGTCACAGAAGCGATGCGAACTTCCCAGCTCCAGACACAGCGCAGCGCTTCTGTGACAAGTGAAAGCTGTCGGCACAGAAGCCCTGCGCTGTGTCCGGAGCTGGGAAGACACTGCGATGTGTCAGAAAAGTTCGCTAGGTTCTGTCTGTCTCCGCTGCTGGGAATACGCTGCGCTGTGTCCCAGGCCTGAGAAGACACAGCGCAGCGATGTGTCAGTTTCAGCACAGAAGCGCTGACTGTCTGGACCTACCGCCGCCGTATTTTAACTCCCTCCACCTTATATTAACTCCCACATGGCAGGGATACGGCCACGGCAGCTTATTAACACCCCCAGAGTATCCCCGCATGTCAATTTCTGAAAGTTCAAAACATTACCGGCGTATAAGACGACCCCAGACTAGACAGAAGATTTTTCAGTCTTCAAAAGTCGTCTTATACGCCGGAATATACGGTAGCTGTTTTGAGCTATTAAAAGGGAATCTGTCATTGACGCGCCCCCTGGGCCATATTCGTTAGTGGGAATATCCGGAGCCGGATCAGATGGGGGTTGTAGTCTTCCGAGTGGCTGTGACCCGGTCCGTGCCCAGGGTGTCAAACTCAGTTGTATGTGGCAGTCCTACAGATGTTATAAGTTCTTTATTGTCGACTACGCCACCCGTTGTATTGCGGTCACTATGGCCGCCGCTGCAGCAGGGTCCGCTGAGGCTGATGGTATAGGTGCAGCTTGTGATGGTATAACCCCCAACGGGTGGGGTATAGCCTCAGGGGGATCAGGTGCAGAGGATGGGAGTTGTGGTGATGCAGTGTAGACGGCAATCAGAGACAGAGTCGGGTTATGCAGTTTAGGATGTTTACTCACTGCTGATGTTCTGGTCACTCCAGCTTCGAGTGACCTCCCGAGCCGTGCTGCGTCCACCAGGTTCTGGATCCAGCCAACTCCCAAATAAGTCCGGAGCGTGACCCTGAGCTCTCCTTCTGTCCTTTCTCTGGCCGTCCCCACTATTGATCCACCCAGGTCCAGCTCCCTCGGGCCTTCTGTGGGGAGACCCTTGGCCTGGGGTTCCCTGACCCTCCTCGTGGTATGCCTTCGTGGTGGATGTGGTGGGTGACCGTGACAAACGCTGCCCACGGTCTCCGGTCTCTGGCTGGGGAGTGTTTTTGCCCCCACCAGCTTGGGTTCCGGTACCCTGTGCCGACTCTTCACCCGGGGATTTAAGTTGGGTTCTTGGAGTCCTTTTCTTCTGGTTCCCCCTCTGGGTCTCTCTCTCTCCTCTCTCACTCTGGGTCTCTCTTCTCCTCCGCTCGCTGACTTTCTCTCTGCAACTGACCCTGTCCTTAGTTGGTGCCCACCTTATATACACCCTCTATGTGTGAGCTCAGGTTACCAGCACCCAATGAGCTCCTATCTTTACCCAGGCTGCTCCCCCTATCTGCCCCTACACTACTTGGGATGTACCACCCCCCTCCCACTCCAGCCAGGAACAGACTCGGTCGTACCTGCACATTTCTAAGTGGGAGTACCGTCGGCCTGCTCCTCGGAAATGGGATGTGTGTAGTGCATGCAGCCTACCGAGCTCAGATCCACACTCCATCCTTACCCGGGAGTGGAATATCACACCTCTGGATTGAGGTGCAATACCCCTGTAGCAGCCGAATCCTCAGGGTGCTACATCATCAGTAAATGATCTACTGTTTGAATCAGGTTTTAAAAACAAAATTAGTAATCTTGCAATTTTCATAATGGAAATTGAGGCTTTTTTAGACTCAAACTTCTTGCCCTTTCGGGAAGAGTTTTCAACAGGCTCCTTATCAGCAGAGGCAGGATTACAGTGACGGGTTACACCTCTATATACGGCTGTTAACACAGGATCCATCGGTCACAATAGGCGATATCGCATCTCCCCCTGTTTCCCCTCATTTCACATTGACCTTTCCACATGCTCTTTAAATGCTTCAATATATCAAATAGTGTAGGAATCTTTTGATTATGGCTAAAGTACACATGTTGTTTCCTGAAACATCACGTAGTTGAAGTCTAAAAAGGCCCCACTGGCCATTGTGAAAACTGCAAGATTTCTATTATTTTTATAAAGATTTTATATGGAAAAATATATTGTCAAAAATGTGAATAAAATTCATTTAAAACAAAATCTGATTTAAACATTAGGGCATTTTCTGATGATAGTTTCCATTTGAATTGCTTTTTGTTAAAAGTACTTTATTGCAAACAATAGAAAGTTTGCACATTTTGTTATTAAACCTAATTCAATGGGGGTTGAATAATTTTGATTTTAACTGTACATAGGTCACATTTATCAACAAGGGAAAATCACATTTTATTCTCTGCTCTATCTAAATGGAGAACGGGATTTGTGAATAAGCAAACAGAGGATGGAGACTTCATGTCACAGGCATCACTGTCTATCATGGATGAACTTGGCCTTGCTGTCGGAATTGCTCACCCCGGATTCGTAGATCTGTCCACCCATTTGTTGTCAGTCCATGTACATTTCATTTCTGAAAAGCAAACATCAAATGCAAATCAAGACATGCATGAGAAGCATTGACAAGTGATTAATGTTATCATGCAGGGTATTACTGTACTGGGCAGCGAGACTTAGAGAGCAAAACTTTCTAGAACATCAAAATAATGATTATTGTTCTTGCCTGTATTATTATTATGTCAGATTCACACATCAATTGAATCCATGGAGTGACCTTTGGGGTATCTGGACCCACACTTAACAGGTTCATACAGGACTATGAGTCTGTTGAGCCCCGGTTGGGACACATGTGGCTGGTTCGAGAATCACAGACCGTGACACACATCTGTGTGAATGCAGGTTTCTTAGTAGAAATTATCTTGTTTTAATTATATTATATATTATATTATTATTAACAATAATTCTAATTTTATTACTATGTGCTTGGGGCTTTGAAGAGGCACTATCCCAATGTCTTTGATGCAGCCAGATACTATGAACATGTGAGGGTTTTTTCTCTCTTCCTGAATTGTCACCACTACCACCCAGTGATGATCCAGTACTTTCTATACCAGTGTTTCTTAGCCTTTGTAGTAGGCAAATTTGTATATAAAAAAGACTAAAGATGTCTCACTTTGTACACAATGAAAACCCTGAAGTCAAGAAGGTGAAGACCAGAAGTCAAGCTTGCTTTGCTTAAATACCATCCAGAATTGCTTGATTGACATGATTGACACGGTACATCATCCCAAGCCTTCATGAATTTTCACATATGCACTATTGGTGTCCACTAGTGATGGGCGAGCACTAAAATGCTCGGGTGCTCATTGCTCGGGTCGAGCACATTGGAATACTCGGGTGCTCGACCCGAGCAACGCGCCCAATGTAAGTCTATGGGAAACTCGAGCATTTTTCAGGCGGCTCCCCCCCGCGTCTTCAGAGGCCTTGAAACTGCCCAAATCGATGGGAACAGTGCTCAAATGATATGGGAACAGCATGGGGAAGACCCCTGGAAGCATTTCTGACTCCCAAGTCACTGCTGTCAATTGTCAGAGGTATTACCCCACTTTTACGGACTCACAATAAAACATACAAAAATTAAACCAAAATTGATTTTCCTGGGAAATATGTTAAGGAACATCCTTTCCAGGGTAATGACTTATATGTAAGGCAAAATAAATAACAAAAAACAAAAATACTCCTCCACATCTTGGGCTATGTACACACGTAGCGTTTTTGCACTTTTGTATTGCTTTCAACCGTGACAAATGCATTCACTGGGAAATGTCATTTTAACATTTTCCAACCTTATCTGGCCATGTGGTGTGTGACACATCATCAACCACATCCTGTTTCATTTATGAAGGAGGGACTCTGAAAGTCACAAACCTATTTTTATAGGGCCATCAGGCGGCCTTTACTATTCTTAAAGGGCCAGCAGTCGGCCCTCGCTATTGTTAGAGAGCTATCAGCCGGCTATGCTTTGTTGTTCCCATTATTAACGAGTGGGTCTCCTATACTGTTATTGCATATGCGGTGAAGCAACGGCTGCCAAAAATTTTGAGGAACTCCAATGCCCCTTACAAGAGACGTAGAGGTCAGAGAGCCTCCTAAAAACAGTGTTCCCATTATTAGGAAGTGGGTCTCCCATAGTGTTTTCCTATGCAGTGAAGCAACGTCTCCTATACTGTTACTGCATATGCAGTGAATGGCAGGGCTGCCCAAAATTTGGACGCACCCCAATACCCCTTTGAAAATTTGGACGCACACCAATACCCCTTTGAAGAGACTTAGTGGAGGGCCTCATGAAAACAATGTTCCCATTATTAGGAAGTGGGTAAAACATACTGTTTGCCCATGCAGTGAATGCAAGGGCTGACAAAAATTTAGATCTACTCCAATGCCCCTTGGAAGAGACGTAGAGGAGGGCCTCCTGAAAACAATGTTTCCATTATTAGGAAGTGGGTCTCCCATTGTGTTTGCCTATGCAGTGAATGCAAGGTTTGCCAGAAATTTTGCAGGCACTCCAATGCCCCTTGGAAGAGACGTAGAGGGCCTCATGAAAAAATGTTCCCATTATTAGGAAGTGGATTTCCCATAGCGTTGGCCTATGTAGTGAATGCAAGGGCTGCCAAAAATTGGAAGGCACTCCAATGCCCCTTGGAAGAGACGTGGAGGAGGGCCTCATAAAAAAATGTTCCCCTTAGAAAGGAGCGGGTCTCCTATACTTGTAATGCCCATGCACTAAGTGTATGGCTGACAAACATTTACCCCTGGGGGGTATACATGAACATACTGTATAAAAAAGATTTTTTACAGACATCATAAACACCCCTTAAAAAAATTATGTGGGTGTTGCATCACAGACCACGGTAACCCTGGTGATATGGTGATGGAGGATGAGGAGAAGGAGGAGGACAAGAGCAAATAGCCAAAATCAGGAAACGTATACCCATGTGTGGGTGTGAAAAGGTGCATGAGAATACACCTCCCAAAAAACGACACTGGATTTGAGTTTATGTTACATTGCTAACATTCGGTGGTGTTTTGAAGTCTGGCCCAATCCAGCCCTTGTTCATTTTTATAAGAGTCAGCATGTCAGCATTTTCAGTTGACAGGCGAATGCGCTTATCAGTTATAATTCCACCAGTGGCATTAAAAACCCGCACTGATAAAACGCTAGTGGCAGGGCAGGCCAGGACTTCCAAGAGCCAGTTCATTCCAAGTATCCAGCTTGGATACCCAATAATTATAAGGCACAGAGGAATCACGGAGGATGTTGGTATGGTCGGCAAGGTACTCCCTCAGCATCTTCCCAAACTTTGCACTCCTTGTGAGAGTACCCCACGCCTCAGGGCCTGTGCGATGGGAGGGGCTGAGAAAACTGTCCCAGAACTTTGACAGTGTTCCCCTGCCTCTGCTGAATTGAAGTTGTGTCTCTCTCACCTGTAGTTCTTGGTTGTCCAACAAAGTGTGCCCTCTGCCGCCAGTGTTTTCAGGTGGAAATTTTTTTAATAGTTCCGCAACAAGGGCCTTCTGTTACTGCCCTATATTGTAGACCTGTCCGCCTCAGGAATAAGAGATATAAAGTTCTCCTTGTAGCGTGGGTCTAGAAGTGTCACCAACCAGTAATGATTGTCACCCAAAATTTTGAGAACACGAGGGTTATGGGATAGGCAGCGTAACATAAACTCAACCATGCGTGTCAGATAGCTAACAGTCAAGACTTCCGTGTCCTCACCAAGAGGACGACTGACCATGCTCTCCTCCTCCTCCTCTCTGTCCCCAGGCCATCCACGCTGAACAGACGGAATGACAGTTTTGCAGATAGTACCGTCTATAGCGCATGAAACTAGCTCCTGTTCTTCCTCCTCCTCTTCCTCATTGTCACCCAATCCACATTGGGATGAGATGAGGCTGGGCTGTGTGTAATCACCCTGTATGGTTCCTTGCTCCAAATCATCATGCTCCGCCTGTAATGCATCCTCTTTGATTGTGAACAGAGAGTGTTTCAGAAGACAGAGAAGCGGCATGGTGATGCTAATTATGGCGTTATCGCCGCTCACCATCTTGGTGGAGTCCTCAAAGTTTTGAAGGATTGTACATATGTCTAACATCCATGTCCACTCCTGAGGTCTTATGTGTGGAGTCTGAACTGAACACCGACAGCCTTGTTGATGCTGGTACTCAACAACTGCCCTCTTCTGCTCACAAATCCTTCCAAACATCTGCAGTGTAGCGTTCCAACGCTTGGGGACATCACACACCAGTCTGTGAGCCGGAAGCTGCAAATGCTGCTGAAACACAGCAAAGGAGGCGGAAGCTGTAGGTGACTTTCTAAAGAGGGCACACAGGCGGCGCACTTTAACAAGCAAATCCGGCAGCTTCGGCTAGGATTTGAGAAACCGCTGAACCACGAGGTTAAGCACATAGGCCAGGCATGGTACATGGGTGAGCTCGCCTCGCCTCAGAGCCGCCACCAGGTTCCGGCCATTGTCACACATGACCATTCCTGGCTGTAGGTTCAGCGGTGTGAGCCACAGATCTGCCTGCTCTTTCAGAGCTGTCCACAACTCTTCAGCATTGTGCGGTTTGTCACTAAAGCATATTAACTTCAGCACAGCCTGTTGCCGCTTGGCCGAGGCAGTGCTGCAGTGTTTCCAGCTTTTGACTGATGTGGTCATTTCGGAGATGTAGGTTGAAGAGTAGGAGGAGGCTGAGGAGGATGAGGTGCAGGAGCTGTAGACTGTGGGGGCAACCCTGATTGACCTAGGGCTTGCAATCCTTGGCGTTGAGAGGATGTGTTCCGTCCCAAGGTTCGACTGGGTTCCGGCTTCCATTATGTTAACCCAGTGTTCCGTCAGCGAGATGTACCGTCCCTGCCCACAAGCACTTGTCCACGTGTCCGTGGTTAGGTGGACTTTTCCGGTAAATGCGTTGTTGAGGGCATGGCTAATGTTTTGGGACACGTGCTTGTGTAATGCGGGGACGGCACACCAGGAGAAATAGTGGCGGCTGGGGACCGAGTACCGAGGGATGGCCACCGCAATCAGGTTGCGGAATGCTTCCGTCTCCATGAGCCTAAAAGGCAACATTTAGAGCGCAAGCAGTCGCAAAATGTGGGAATTTAGTAGTGTGGCCTGTGCGTTGTTGGCCGAGTATTTGCGCTTGCATTCCAAGGACTTGGTATGGACAACTGAACGCTGCGCTGGGACGAGGACGTGGACGTGCTTCCTGATGCTGCTATTTGAGAGTGTGCAACAACAGGTGCAGGGAAGGAGGCATCTTCGCATGCACCATGGACAGGAGATTGACTTGCATGCACAACAGCAGAAGAAGCAGTGGTGCCACCCGCAGACACTGTTCCTGGACCCTGGGGTTCGGCCCACAAAGTCGGGTGCATTGCTGCCATGTGCCTGATCATGCTGGTGGGAGGCAGGATGGAGACATGGGGAGCAGGATGGAGACATGAGGGGCAGGATGGAGACATGTGGGGCAAGATGGAGACATGGGGGAAGAATGGAGACAGAATAGAGTCATTGGGGGACTGATATAGACTTGAGGGACAGGATGGAGACATGGGGGGCAGGATGGAGACATAAGGGGCAGGATGGGGAAATGGGGAGCAGAATGGAGACATAGAGGCAGAATGGAGACACGGGGGTAGAATGGAGACATAAGGGGCAGGATTGAGACATGGGGAGCAGAATGGAATCCATGGGGGGCTGAATAGGAAACATGGGGGGCAGGATGGAGACATGGGGAGCAGAATGGAGACATGAGGGGCAGGATGGAGACATGGGGGGCAGGATGGAGACATGAGGGTCAGGATAGAGACATGGGGGGCAGGATGGAGACAGCATGGAGGCAGGATGGAGACATGAGGGGCAGGATGGATATATGAGGGGCAGAATGGAGACATGGGGGCAGGATGGAGACATGGGGGCAGGATGGAGACATGAGGGGCAGGATGGAGACATGAGGGGCAGAATGGAGACATGATGGGCAGGAGACATGGGGGCAGGATGGAAACATGGGCAGGATGGATACATGAGGGTCAGGATGGAGACATGAGGGGCTGGATGGAGGCATGGGGGGCATGATGGAGGCAAGGAGGCAGGATGGAGATATGAGGGGCAGGATGGAGACATGAGAGGCAGGATGGAGACATGGAGGGCAGGATGGAGACATGGGGAGCAGGATGGAGACATGAGGGTCAGGATGGAGACATGAGGGGCGGGATGGAGACATGGGGGAAGAATGGAGACAGAATGGAGTCATTGGGGGACGGATATAGACATGAGAGGCAAGATGGAGACATGGGGGGCAGGCTGGAGACATGGGGGGCAGAATGGAGACATGAGGGGCAGGATGGAGACATGGGGAGCAGAATGGAGACATGGGGGCAGAATGGAGACATGGGGGGTAGAATGGAGAAATAAGGGGCAGGATGGGCAAAGGAGGAGAACGACTCAGCATATATTGCAAGAAAATATTTATTCATTAATATAAAAAGATAGATAAAGATTCAGACAATGAGGTAACCAGATGATAAGGTGCTTTCAAGTCAGATACACTTATAATAGTATGATCATAATAAACCCATGGATTAGTATAATTGTACATTGCCCATAATAATAATAAAAATTGTAAATAGTAAATTTAAACAAGTGAACTGGGGTCAGGGACACCGGATCAACCTATACTGCATGATCCCACTAACTGCTAAATAGACAGGGGTGGAAGAAAACCAGTGTTACACATAGGAAGCTCTGTGTCCAATTCTAAATGCTAGAAACATATTGATCCAATGGGATAGTTACCTGGCAAGAAAGCACTGCCCGAATGGGGAGGGGATGGTGAGGGTGAAGGCCCAACGCGCGTTTCGCGGCGTCCCAGGCCGCTTTCTCAAGGGCAAGTAGTGTCCACATTGTGCCCCAGGATGCATATATATGTATCTCATATCAACTGAACTGGACTGAATTGTCTGCCTACTCTACATCTTCAGTGGGTCCTCATATCTCAACATCCAATGTCCCTAATAAAATGCAGACCAGAAAGTCCAATAAAACGAAAGGATCGAGTCATGCTGGCCCTGTGGTCTCCTCTCAGGGCGGGCTTCAGATAATTAATCTGTCCTCACACACACTATCTAGGGCACAGATCGAGGTCCTGGGGAGGGGATTGTCTTTCTCTCCCACTAATGCTTTTAATCCGTTTTCAGCGATAAAGGGCCTACATCTCTTCTCTCGCAGATTGATATTGAAAAAGTTGCATTACAGGTGTAACACCTCTTTTGGGCTACCACGGTACGCTGGGTGTTATAGGGGGTCTCACCTCTCTAGGGCGCAGTGCCTCCACCCGAATCTTGATTGGAGCTCTCACTGGGACTGCAGAAGGACTGGTATCTTCTGCCAGGGGCTGATTCTGATTCGGGAAGCCCCTGCCACAGCTCAGTACACACTCATCCGGGACAGGAGTAAAACGGTTTAACAGGTTTATTGCTATGCAGCAGAAATGAGGTGGATTTAAAGAAATAACATACAATACAGGTAACGGTGCTCTATAAAAATCATATACACATCACAATCTAATTCTTCCCCAACCCTGCAAATATAACGTAGCAGGGTTTCCCTTTTCTTGTATTAACTCAGTCCAAACGTTGGGGCCCAGTTGCCACGGATGTTGGCGCGCAAATTTATAACTGTTGGTGCACTTAGATGAACATTAACGTAAAAAGTCTGGGGCGTAGTGTACTCACTGTAACTGGCGCTGGTAGAACCACAAGTCTCAAAAGGGGCACTCACGGTGCGTCTCAACCGGTCGTATGTTTCCCTGGACACCAGCTGGGGGCGGCAGGATTCAGGCCTTTATACGGTGGGAGTGCCGGCAGAACTCTCCGAGTCCTTGATGTCACTTGCTTCACCGGGTGACAGGGCTGTGCTCTCTCCAGCAGCACGGGTATATCAGAGGGGACGGCAACGCTCCACAGTGTAGAGGGATACAAGTCCACAGCGCTCCGTCTTTCACAACAACAAGCTGCCACACTTCATTTCCTCTCTAGTTTTACTTTCACTTTCTCTCCAGTTCCCTCCCCCAAGTCCCTCCTCCCTCCTATCCTTCCAGGCTGTGTCATCTGACTGAAACAAGGGTCCATGGGAATTGCAGTCCACTGCAGCTCAGGGAAAAAACAATTAGTGTCTGTAAGTCCCAGTATACAAGTAGCTGCTCTGACAGTTCCATGTGCAGGTGTTACACAGGCGTCCTGGAGTCATAGATACTGTGGTGGCCGAGGAGGAGGCGTTAAGGTGCTTAGAGGAATTGGCAGATGAACATAATAATCATCCACGAGGTGGGTTCCCTCAATCAATTATGCCCAAATCTACAAGATTTCCCCCCTTTTCTCTTTGCCCAGCGGTGGATATATTCACCAAACTCGTCACTGAGGATTTTCTAAAATCATCTACAAAACGGAAATTTGATAATCTTACGCAACAACATCGTCAGGCGTTACAACAACTCCAAGAACTCAGTGATGTAGTTATTAAGGGTGCAGATAAGGGGGGCAATATTGTAATCTGGCCTATCCAGAAATATGAACGCGAGGCATTCCGACAATTGAGGGACCCTCATACTTATACTAAACTAACATCTTGCCCCTTGACTTACTTCTCGGCCAAACTACAGGATATCTTGACTCAGGCCCTTGAATGCGCAATTATATCCAAAAAGGTATATGAGGATTGACAGTTGCCTTCCCCAGGACCCCGACCTTTTACCTGTTACCTAAAATCCACAAGGACCCCGTCGACTACGCCCGATTGTGTCCGGTATTGGGGCGCTATGTAAGCCCATATGTATATTTATCAACTACTATTTGAAACCTTTAGTGGTTAATTTACCATCTTACGTAAAGGACACGACGGACGTCCTTACGAAGGTCGACGGCGTCATTGTGGATGAAGGGACTCTCTTAGTCACTGCCGACGTCGAGAGCCTATACACCAGCATTGACCATACTGGTGGTCTGGATGCGGTCCGCCTCTTTTTGGGGGCCTCCGACCTGGACGGCCACTTGAGTGAACTCATCCTGGAGCTGCTGGAGTTTGCCCTGACCCACAATTTTTTTGTTTTTAAGGATCAATTTTATCTCCAAAAGCGTGGCACAGTCATGGGGGCAACCTGCGCCCCATCCTACGCGAATCTCTTCCTAGGGCAGTGGGAAAGGGAGATTTTCAATGGGGTGTATGTGCCGGCCGGCCACCATGTGCTGTGCTGGCTAAGATATATTGATGGTATTTTATTTTTGTGGCGGGGCTCCGTCCAACAGCTCGGGGAGTTCATGGACTCTCTCAGCGTGAATCGATATAATATCAGACTGACCTACACTTTTGACACTAGAAGAGTGGACTTTCTGGATATCTCCTTGAGTATTGATGCCAATGGGGGTATCCAGAAGGATGTATTCAGGAAGCCCACTTCAGTCAATTCCTTGATCCACGCTGAGTCTGCCCACAGTCCGGCTACCATTGGGGCTGTCCCGGTCGGACAGTTCCTGAGAATGAGACGGATCTGCTCCACTGAATAGGGCTTTGAACGCCAGGCACAAGAGTTAAAACAACGGTTCACACAGCGTGGTTGTAGTCGGAGATGTATTAGGAGGGGATACGACAGGGCAGTCAACACCCTCCGTATCTCCCTTCTCCATCCTAAAACACCAGTAATGGGGAGGGATGAGACTATTCAGTTCATCTCCACCTATAACCATGAGTGGGACAACATGAGAGCAATCCTTCAAAAACATTGGGGCATTTTGATGGTGGAGCCCGCCCTGAGGGGATACCTCAGGAACAGCCCTTCCATGACACATGACACCTAGGAGATGCCGCAATCTCGGTGACATCCTAATGAAGAGTCATTATGTAGCACCTATACCACGCCTATTTGGCTCTGGGGGTCCGTTGGTAGGTAACTTCAAATGCGGGCACTGTGTGGCATGCCCCAATGTCCTCCGTTGTACTAGCTTCTGTTCGGCTGATGGCCATAAGACATTTGACATTAGACATCATATCACCTGTGGTACGTCTAATGTCATCTATTATGCTACCTGCAGCTGCTCACTAATTTATGTTGGGTTGACATCAAGGGAGCTGCAGGTACGCATACGGAGCATATTCGGGACATTGTGGCAGCTAGTTCGGCTAATGACCCAGATCAACTCAAGACGATACCACGTCATTTCAAGGCCAAACACAATTGTAACCCCCGCTCCTTCATGGTGCGCGGCATTGATGCAGTGCACATGGGGATTCGGGGGGGCAATGTTAAGAAGATTCTTGCCCAGAAGGAGTCACAGTGGATCATGCGCCTGAACACAGTGACACCTAATGGCCTGAACGAGTCCTTGAGCATTTCCTCATTTCTATAGCCATAAAGTTTTTCCTGCACACTTTTATTCACCATTTATGTATTATACATTTGGGTCGGGTGAATATAAAAGAAGTTATTTCTACATGTTTTTAATGTTGATGGTTTTATTGATTATTTTTCCTTTTCTATTCTTTTCTTTTCTATCGGTCCATATTTATGAAAGCCCTCTTAATTTCATCTGTGCCTGGAGAGCAGTGAGACCTGAATTTGCATACTGGACCTTTTGTCTTGATGGGAGTGATGATTTACCGGGATCTACAATTGCTATTGGCCGCATATGCGTGACTTCAATTTGTATATGATCTTTCCGGGATAATAGTTTTTCTATATAAAGTATTTATTGTCTGATTACGATTTTCTTACTGCATATTTATTCTCCCTGTCTCACCTACTCTCCACCTGGTTTACCGAATTCTTATAAGAAGTGCTGCAGCGCTATTTACTTACGTGGTGAGCACGTGCCAGCGGTGGGGGTCGTGTCGCGTGCTCGCCTGGCCGTCTGTATGCTGCTCTGTGCCTGCGTGGAATTCAGTTCCGCGCCTGCGAGGTAGCAGCTTGACGGCCGGGGCACGTGCGGCTCGCTCCCTGATCCGCGCGCATGCGCCGTTATGGCATTGGCCCCACGTCATGTGACCTGTGAGGCACGCCCCAGTATAGCTGGCCACTTTCGGGTGCGGGCCTCGCTCCCCAGCTGCAGACAATTGAGTCCAGTTCAGTTGATATGAAATACATATATATGCACCCTGGGGCACAATGTGGACACTACTTGCCCTTGAGAAAGCGGCCTGGGACGCCGCGAAACGCACTTTGGGCCTTCACCCTCACCATCCCCTCCCCATTCGGGCAGTGCTTTCTTGCCAGGTAACTATCCCTTTGGATCAATATGTTTCTAGCATTTAGAATTGGACACAGAGCTTCCTATGTGTAACACTGGTTTTCTTCCACCCCTGTCTATTTAGCAGTTAGTGGGATCATGCAGTATAGGTTGATCCGGTGTCCCTGACCCCAGTTCACTTGTTTAAATTTACTATTTACAATTTTTATTATTATGGGCAATGTGCAATTATACTAATCCATGGATTTATTATGATCATACTATTATAAGTGTATCTGACTTGAAAGCACCTTATCATCTGGTTACCTCATTGTCTGAATCTTTATCTATCTCTTTATATTAATGAATAAATATTTTCTTGCAATATATGCTGAGTCGTTCTCCTCCTTTGCCCATGTCATTTTCAGCATGCATATGGATAGATGTCTGTCAAATAGATAGTAATTTGTCCATTTCTCTGTATACCAGATGGTATTTTTTGTGTATTTAATAAGGGGCAGGATGTAGACATGGGGAGCAGAATGGAGACATGGGGCAGAATGGAGACATGGGGGGTAGAATTGAGACATAAGGGGCAGGATTGAGATATGGGGAGCAGAATAGCGACATGAGGGGCAGAATGGAGACATGGGGGCCAGAATGGAGACATGGGGGAAGAATGGAGACATGGGGGGCAGAATGGGAAACATGGGGGCAGATTGGAGGCATGGAGGCAGAATGGAGACATGGGGGCAGGATGGAGACATGGGGGCAGGATGTAGGATATTATTACTGCTGTGATGCATTTTATTTTTGAAGATACTGTTTTCAGTGGGTTGAGGGTCCAGTTACTGTGCAGGGCGACACTGTGTCACTTTTTTTTCTTCATCTGGTGCAGTGTAGAAGTTGGGGAAAAATTGGGGAATATGCTCTGTAAGCTGCTCTAGATAACTGTGTTGTTTTATGCAGAGACAAGTCTTGGCTGGAAGAAGTGATGGTGGTCTGTGCAGGCTGAAGAGGAACGGCGAAAAATGAAGGATTTCAACTAGAGACGTCACTGATGAGTCAGTGTGTTATCTGTACAATTACACTATACACTGTATACTATGTACAGAGATCTTGTGTATGATGGCACTTATGGTAATATTAGTATTCTGTTTTTTTATTAATGATAAGTATTGTAGTATTCGGTCACTATGTGGTGGTAATATGTGATCTGGTCACTGTGTGGTGGTATTTGTTCCTTGTATCTTGTATTATTCGGTTACTATGTAGTGGTAATATGTTATATGGTCACTGTGTGGCGGTATTTGTCCCTTGTATGTGGTATTATTTGGTCACTATATGTCTGGTAATATGTAATCTGGTCACGGTGTGGCGGTATTTGTCCCTTGTTTGTGGTATTATTCGGTCACTATGTGATGGTAATATGTGATCTGGTCACGGTGTGGTGGCATTTATCCCTTGTATGTCGTATTATTCAGTCAGTATGTGGTGGTAATATGTGATCTGGTCACAGTGTGGTGGCATTTGTTCCTTGTATGTGGTATTATTCGGTCACTATGTGGTGGTAATATGTGGTCTGGTCACGGTGTGGCGGTATTTGTCCCTTGTATGTGGTATTATTGGTCATTTTAAAAAATGTGTGTGACACATTCCCTTAAATAAAAATATAACTAAAAAGAATATTGGGTATTATAAGAAATGTTTAATAGGTTAGACTAGGGCTTGGCCAGAAGAGTCTCCTCTAGCGGCTTAAATTTTTTTTGGCCAAAACAAAAGCTGCTGGCTATGTATGTGATATGGTGTTCGATGGGAACTGTTAATGCGTGATTGGTGAAGACAAGGTGCAGAAATTAGAGTTTTTCCAAGAGTGGGTGGTGGGACTATGGAAGGTTTGAGGGATGGAGGCAGAGCTAGTGTGGAGACTGGGAGGAGTCTCAAGGGGGCCCGAAAATTTTGCCAGTATGGGGCCCGAAATTCTTGATGGCAGCCCTGCCTATGGGGCACAATGCACTGAAATGGAAGCTGAGGGATATAAAAAAGGGGCCTGTTTCTGTCAGTGGTGTAATTCTACGTGACTTCAGCCTAAGGACCATGGTTCCAGCTGGTAGATTACAGAACTGCTCTACTGTCCAGCACTGAGCGCAGAAATTCATTTGGATAACCCAGGTTGGGACAATCCAGTCACCTGTCCACATACCTCACTGTTCTCGGTCAGCTTCCTAAGCTTGCCGCTACCTCCTCTCAGTGGGTGCCCACCAAAAGTAGGGTGCTATTGGTTGGGTTAGTTGGCCCTGGATGCCCTGAAGTTGCAGAGGTTCTAGTTCCTGGCGAGCCAGGGGGAGGGTGTGACTCTGTTACTTGTTACTTGTCTCCCTGCTGGAAATGTACTATATGCTAATAACTGTTGGTGATCCAAAAAAGTCTTACCAGAGGGTGGTACCCTCACCCTATGCTTTCTGAGAAGTATTCTGCCCACAGGGAAGGTGTGCAGGCATTCAGCTCGGCCCGTGCGGTCTTTCTAAAGACAGCCAGGCCAGTGAACAAGAGCACCCACTGACCCTCATGTCTCCACAAATGTTTTACTTTCATGTGTCATTATTTGTAAGCCAAATCGAGGATTGGCTATAACATACAGAAGGTACAATTGTTCTATCCATCATATTTATATTTCTCTATAGACATTTGACTACACTGTGGCTTATAGAAAGTATTTGTAAGCCAAAACGATGGGTGACTATAAAATACCCCCAAAAAAGTACATGTGTTTGCATAATCATATTCATATTCCTCTATAGGCGGCATTACCAGTGTGAGACATGTAGATGAGGAGAGCAGACTGTCAGTCATTACATGTCTCACACTGGTAACTCCCCTTTTCATTTAAAATAATCTCTGGAGGAAGATTCTCGGGAGATCTATGTCTGGTCCATAGATCTTAACAGATCATTTACATATTAAGAAAAACTGGGTGTGGGGAGGACACTACAGGTCCCTAGTGCTCCAGGACCCACTTTACAATGAGGTATTCTCATTCCCTCCTTCACAGGCATCCTTTTTTTTATTCCTATCAAGATTTATTATAGTGGCTCTAATATTCCATTCAGAGCCCACTTTTCCTTGTTTAACATAACTGAAACTCACATTGGATATACTCTCCTTGTCGCACTTGCGCAATATTGGGGGTAGTAGTTCTTTGTTTTACATGCCTCATATTGTTAGGGGTAATTATCTAACCTCGTTTAGGTGTACAATCCTGTAGGTGCTTTATATGACATCTTTCATATTCATTAGACCACATTGTGTATCCCATCCCCCCTATTTTTGGAGGTTTATTTTCCTTGTCTAATTTTTTACATTTTTTAATCCTTATTTGAAATAAAATTGTTTATATTTTATTTTCACGTTGTCAGAATCTCTTCTTGTCTGGCGGTTATATGCCGCTGTAGATTTTTCTGTGGTATTATAGTTTGGAAGCTGTCTGACCTCATGTTTTTGGACTAATTTTTGATTTAATATTAAGAAAAACGTTGACTCCTCTGGAATAAGACATCGAATTACAAATATCAAGGTATCAGTTTTCGCTGCCAATGACAAAACTGCAAATCCTCTACTTGGAAAATACACGTATAACACTCCCTTTGAAGCTCCTTAATTGAACCACAGTCCTTTTATCCCTTTCCCACATTAGGATGTGAATTAATGTCCTGGGAAAGGGTCCACATGTGCGGAGGAAGCAATTGAGTGATTCTTGCTATTTTACATCAGTCCATAACTGCCTTAGCCCCAGCGGTTAAGCATTTGAATGCTTCTCAATCTCAAACAGTGGCCATGCTCCGATGCGGCTCCCATTGGCTCCCCGCAACACAATCATGGGGGACCGTTGACTACCATAGAAATTGGAGATGTGCTGAAGATGTGCAGACTTTGCCACTGATCAGGGTATTTTTTAGGTTGTACCTACAATACAATGTGCTTTTATCAGATACATGCTTACCAAACACTTTATTAGAGTGTACTTGGATCCAAGAAGAAAGTCTAAACTCACAAATCACAGAATCTAAAATCATTATCAAAGCAAACTGAAAATGTGGTCATTAATGCCCAAGATTAAACGGATAATTAGAACTGCTGTACGGCAAGATAGCATCTTCACTGTGGGATGAGCAGCAAGGATCCTGGCCGTCTGCCCGCTCGAGGTAGCCTGCAGCATCCCCTCATCTCTTTAAACAATTTCTCTCCTTCCTAATTTATGCGCACTTGCCATATGAAAGCAAGCCATATGAGCTGCTTTTCTGTCTCTTAGCAGTCTGTTCAAACTCTGAGGCCTCTGTTGGAGTCTGCCTTTATGATTCATTGACTCAGATTTCCTGTAGAGCGTACATCATGTCAGCTATGCCCCATACAGTTTTGTATCCATTATAACTTGTGCCCAGCAAACAAGACACCAAAGACGGGGAATCTATATGTGAATAACTAGCTCCTTTCTTGGCTCCCGACAAAAGATGAGCACTTTTTGCATTCCTCAATTCCTAGGTGATGAGTAACAATAAAAAAAGAGATAGAAAAAAAAGAAAGAAAAGAAAACCACTGCGAGATGACTTTAATGAACAGGTCAATAACCAATTTACAAGTTTAAGAAATTAGTCTTGTCAGGCAATTTAGGAAGATTTTTTACTTTATTTTAAATAATTTAATCTGTTATTTTGAAGGGAAGACTAAAAGTTTCTTGGCACCAGAAAATGCCTTGAATTTACAAGCAGATATACTATTAAGTCTTGGCTAGATTTAATTTACTTGTAACAAAATTGAATGACATGATGTCTGGGAAATTAAGACAATTCAAAGACAATGGGAGCAAAGAGCGGAGCTTAGACATGTCTCCGGTAATTTGACTAACCTTGGTCTTTTAGATTATTTTAAAAGCAACCACCCGGAAGTCATAATTACTTCTTACTTAGTTTTTTAAGTGCGCATTTGGTTTAAATTTTGATCAAGATACACAAGAATTACCACTAAGGCACTTGAGGTGTTATTATTTTTTGTTAAAGAGGTTTCCTATCTCATACACACAGGATATGCCACAAATGCCTGATTGATGTGGGGCTCAAAATGGGCACCTTACAACATTAATGTCTGCAAGGGGAATACACCTTTAAGACTAATGAAAGGGTCCCTCTGGGAAGAAGAAACCTTGGTAAAGAGCTATACAAAAACACTTCTCCTTGCCAGGGGTGTAGCAAGTAACCAAGTGACCTCATGGCAATACTTGGAACATGGCCCCCCTTCACTATGACCACATCATCAACAAGTGCAGAACGTGAAACACATACGATTATTTTGGATTCTCTAACACACGGTGATGTCACCATACAGGGATAATGCACACAGTGATGTCACAGCACAGAGATAATGCACACAGTATTATCATAGTACAGTGAAAATGCAAACAGTGATGTCACAGTACAGAGATAATGCACACAGTAATGTCACAGTACACAGATAATGCACACAGTGTTGTCACAGTATAGAGAAATATAAAATAACTTTACAGTACAGGAATAATGTACACAGTGGTTTCCTAGATGTCAGAGTAGAATAATAATGCACACAGTGATGTGACAGTACAGTTAATAATAAACTCAGATATGTCACAGTACAGTGATAATGCACACAGTGATGTCACAGCATAGAGATAATGCACACAGTATTATCATAGTACAGTGATAATGCAAACAGTGATGTCACAGTACAGAGATAATGCACACAGTAATGTCACAGTACACAGATAATGCACACAGTGTTGTCACAGTATAGAGAAATATAAAATAACTTTACAGTACAGGAATAATGTACACAGTGGTTTCCTAGATGTCAGAGTAGAAAAATAATGCACACAGTGATGTGACAGTACAGTTAATAATAAACTCAGATATGTCACAGTACAGTGATAATGCACACAGTGATGTCATGGTACAGTAATAATGCACACAGTGATGTCACAGTACAGTAATAATGCACACAGTGATGTCACAGAACAGTAATAATGCACATAGTGATGTCACAGTACAGTAATAATGCACACAGTGATGTCACAGTAAAGATTCAATTCAATTACATCAGCACCTCTCAGGTGAAATGTCAATTTAATGGTAAATCTGTTCTTGGCTATAAATCAAACTCCTTTCAAGGGTTTTTCACGAAAAATTAAGTTAACAGATAGGGATTAATTGTTGATCACTAGGGGTTCTGGAACCTGAGAACAGGACTCTATAGTCCTGTCCTGGATAGAGCTGAAATGCCTGTGTTCCATTCATTGTCTTTGGGACTGGAGAGTACAGCACCTCTGTTTTTTATTAGTCCCACAGAATGGAGCACAGGCCACACATCAGCAAGGTATTCCCTAACCCATGTGCAATAATAATAATAATAATTTTTATTTTTATAGCGCCAACATATCCGCAGCACTTTACAATTTTTGGGGGGACTTGTACAGACAATAATAAGCATAACTCAGATATCAAAAGGAGTGATGTCCCTACTCGCAAGCTTACAGTCGTAAGAAATAACTTGATTTTTTTAGGAATAACCCCTTAAGATATGCTCACATAGGTCAGATTTGTGGTGGATTTCTCCATTGCGAAATCCCTTCACCACAATGCAGCGCCAAGATCTCTCTTAGCATATGTCATTCCCATTATAAGCATTGGACACACTCCATATATACAATGGTGACCAAAAGTTTTGCATTTTTTTTTAAAGTGTGATTAATTCTGTCTGGTTGTTGTGATGACATTTTCTTGGTGAGTTTAGTAAACCAGAAGCAAATGACTGTCAGCTATAAGAAAATTGTTTTGACATTGTTTTATCCCTTTAAGTGTTAGTTTTCAACAGTTGCTGGGCCAAATGTTTTGCATATTTTATCATGGGTAGTCGAATTTTGTCTAAGATATATATTTTTTATGTGTGTGTTTTTAGGTTGAAACATGGCAAAGACAAAGCCAAATTTATCACCAGATGTCAGGAAACTTATTATTCTGACAGTGTAGTCAGGTAAAAGCCAAAAAGAGGTAGCTATGGAATTCAGCTGTTCTCAAGTGACACGTATATTAAAGAAAGAAAAAGAAGGTTATGGAACAGCTGACAAACCTAGAAGTGGACGACCACTGAAAACTTCCTCCAGAGTTGATCACATTATTGAGAAAAAGTCAGTATCTGATGCCCATAAAAGTGCTGGACAGATTTCGCACAAAATGAACGAAGAATATGGGGTCAAAGTGAGTCACCAAACTGTGATGTGACGGCTAAGAGCAGTAGGGTTGAATGCGCGAGTTCCAGTCGAGAACCTTTCATCTCTGCAAAGAACCGGAAGGTCCAACTTGAGTTTGCCAAAGAACACAGCCAATGGAAAGAGACAGATTGGTCTAAGGTGTTGTGGTCGGAGGAATCCAAGTTCATTTTGTTTGGTAGTGATGCTAAGCATTAGATATACCACCCAATTGGAAAACGTAATGATGTAAGGTACCAAACACCTACAGTGAAACATGGTGGTGGCAATGTCATGGTTTGGGGCTGCTTTTCTGGATCTGCCATTGGCCCTCTGCATAGAGTTGATGGAGATATGAATGCTATCATGCACAAGGGTATACTGGAGAACGTAATGCTGCCACATGGTAAAACCAAAGTAGGCAGGGGATGGAGATTCCAGCAAGACAATGATCCTAAGCACACATCCAATTTAGTAAAAAAATTGTTAGTAAAGAAAAACGTTCACCTGTTGCAATGGTCAAGCCAATCACCTGATTTATACCTTATAGCGCACCTTTGGGATGAGTTTGGGGCGATGAGTTAGGAGGACCAGTACCCATAGCAATAAAGATGAATGGAATCCCTCAAGATGTGTTGAATACCCTAGTGGCTTCAATGCCCCGTCGGTGTGGTGCAGTAATTACAACAAGAGGTTATGCTACAAAATACTAAGTTATGGCATTGTAAGCAATGAATTACTCTCTATGTTGTGATCAATAAATAGTATATGCAAAACTTTTGGCAGTCAGTTTTCTTTAATTAAATGACCAGACCTATATTCAAAAGCATTTTGGTTAAAATTAATTAAGATCTTGCATGATGACAACTTCATGCAATTTCAATTCAGCAGCAGGGAAATGGCATCACAACAACCAGACAGAAGTAATCACACTTTTAAGAAAAAGTGCAAAACTTTTAGTCTCCACTGTACATTGCTTACCTATACAGCAAATGTGCACCACAGACATAGTGTGAACATAGCCGTATCATTAAAAAATATACAGGGCCTTCTAGCCCTTAGACTGTAAGGACATTTAACATGATTGTTCCTGAGTTAATAAAGGGTAAAATGTTGCACTTGTTACAACTAGCATTTCATGGAGTGATCTGTAAAAGAAAGCCACATGTTATTTAGTGCAGTTATTGACAATCTTTGATCTGAGACCAGAAAACAGCCTAATTACCTGAATAAGCCATTCTCTTGTTAACACCCGTACTGTGACCACTTGTTATTCTATAGCTGTCACATCACAGAGGGGTTTCATTATGGGGAGAAAGTGAACAAGATCAAATGCCCTGGCATTGATTCCAATCAGATAGACAATGGAAGGCCAAAGTTGTCATTAAAGTATAGTAACAAGATCCAGCTCCAGCGAGATATGTGCAGTATACTAGAAAGTGATTTAAGGTTTTACAGAATGAGACCAGAGAGAGAAAAAGAAAAAAAAAGAAGGGCTTAGAGTTGAATCAGAGATTTCATGGCCAGGAATAAATCTTCAGAGTCTTTATCAATTGTTTAATTTCACTAATAATTTGC
This sequence comes from Phyllobates terribilis, assembly GCF_046119375.1. Lineage (NCBI taxonomy): Eukaryota > Metazoa > Chordata > Amphibia > Anura > Dendrobatidae > Phyllobates > Phyllobates terribilis. The sequence continues at coordinate 120,121,196 of NW_027362768.1, forward strand.
TTCCATATAGAAGCTAGACAGATTATTACTAGTGTTGAGCGAGCACTAAAATGCTCGGGTGCTCGAAGCTCGGGCCGAGCTCACCGTGATACTCGGGTGCTCGACCGAGCAACGAGCCCAATGTTAGTCTATGGTAGACCCGAGCATTTTTGCGGCGGCACCCCCGGCAGTCTGTAGAAAGCCTAAAAAGTGCCCAAAACGATAGTGACAGTGCTCAAATGACATGGGGACAGCATGGGGATCCCCCCAGGAAGCATTTCTGACTCCCAGGTCACTGCTGTCAACAACGTGGTCAGAGGTATTAAGCCACTTTTACGGGCTCACAATAAAACGTTCAAAAACGAAACTGAAACGGTTTTCCTGTAAAATATGTTAAGGAACTTCCTTTCCAGGGTAAAGACTTGTGTATAAGGTAAAATAAATAACCAAAAACAAAAATACTCCTCCACACCTTGGGCTATGTTCACAAACAGCATTTTTTATGCGTTTTTGCACTTTGTATTGCTTTCAACCGTGACAAACGCATTCATCGAGAAATGTCATTTTAACATTTTACAACCTTATCTGGCCATGTGCTGTGTGACTCATGCATACAGTGCTTAAAAGACATGGTAACAGCATGGGGAAGACCCCTGGAAGCATCTCTGACACCCAGGTCACTGCCTAAAAGTGTGCCCATCAGAAGTGATCCTTGCTGCATCAGAGGATGCAGACTTGCAACTATCGCCGTGCAAGTCCTTGTCCCAGGGCAGTGTTCAATTGTACCTCTCCCATTCCTTGCAATGCAAGAGCAAGTATGCAGCCTGCCACCCACCCACCCCCAGGCTGCAATACCATACTGCTTGCTTGCACTTGAAATTTGGTCTTTTAGGCACGTGGAGGCGGAATCTGGCCACCACGTCATGGCTGCATCGGCGGCCTGGTATCCATACTCAGTCCCGAGCCGCCCGGCGGCAGGGTGTCCATGCTTGGTCCCCAGCCGCCAGGGGGCGGCCGGGTGTCCATACTTGGTCCCCAGCCGCTCCGCGGCCGGGTGCCCAAACATGGTCCCCAGCCGCCTGGGGGCGGCCAGGTGTCCATGAACGGTCCCCAGCTGCCCCTATTTGTCCTGGTGCGCCTTATACACAAGCGCGCATACCAAAACATTATCTGTGCCCTTCCCAGTGCATTTACACTGTGTTCCAAATTATTATGCAAATAATATTTTCTCAGATTTTCCCAAATTACCTATATGAATTGCAGTCATTGTAATTTTCCAGTCAAATAACTATTAGAGTACAATTGAAAGGTTTTTGTACAAACTGCCTATGATAACAGTATATTTTTAAAAAAATAAAAAACTCAAACTGCACTCAAAATGCATGTTCCAAATTATTATGCACAGCAGAGTTTTCAACCTTTTCATTTTAATAAAGAACAAAAAAATGGTCATTTTTGAAATTATAAGCATTAGCAGGTTATTACAAACTGAAATCAAACAGTTTTCAACTCAAAACTTTATTCTAGGTGATGTTACATTTGCACATAGGACCCCTTGTTGGAAAGGAGCTTCTGAACTCTCTCGTCCATTGAATTTGTCAGGTTTTGGATGGTTTCTGCTTTAATTGTTTTGCATGAGGACAGAATACCCTCCCAGAGCTGTTGCTTAAATGTGTACTGCCTCCCACTATCATAGAAACTCCTTTTGATGATGCTCCAGAGGTTCTCAATGGGGTTGAGGTCAGGGGAGCATGGATGCCACACCATAAGTTTGTCCCCTTTTATGCCCATAGCAGCCAGAGATGCAGATGTGTTATGTGCAGCATGAGACGGGGCATTATCATGCATGAAATGATCTCGATGGTCCAGATGGATGGAGTGGAGGATGGCTGGTTGATGGACACCCCATGCAAACACGGCTACGGCGCTAATAAGGAGGAGGTGGAGTAATGTTTTGGGCTGGAATCATGGGGAGAGAGATTGTTGGCCCTTTTAGGATCCCTGAAGGGGTAAAGATGAACTCCATAATGTATGCTGAGTTTCTCAAACAGCACTTCCTTCCATGGTTCAAGAAGAAGAACCGTGCATTCCGCAGCAAAATCATTTTCATGCATGATAATGCCCCGTCTCATGCTGCACATAACACATCTGCATCTCTGGCTGCTATGGGCATAAAAGGGGACAAACTTATGGTGTGGTACCCATGCTCCCCTGACCTCAACCCCATTGAGAACCTCTGGAGCATCATCAAAAGGAGTGTCTATGATGGCGGGAGGCAGTTCACATCTAAGCAACAGCTCTGGGAGGGTATTCTGTCCTCATGCAAAACAATTAAAGCAGAAACCATCCAAAATCTGACAAATTCAATGGACGAGAGAGTTCAGAAGTTCCTTTCGAACAAGGGGTCCTATGTGCAAATGTAACATCACCTAGAATAAAGTTTTGAGTTGAAAACTGTTTGATTTCAGTTTGTAATAACCTGCAAATGCTTATAATTTCAAAAATGACAATTTTTTTGTTCTTTATTAAAATGAAAAGGTTGAAAACTCTGCTGTGCATAATAATTTGGAACATGCATTTTGAGTACAGTTTGAGTTTTTTATTTTTTTAAAAATATACTGTTATCATAGGCAGTTTGTACAAAAACCTTTCAATTGTACTCTAATAGTTATTTGACTGGAAAATTACAATGACTGCAATTCATATAGGCAATTTGGGAAAATCTGAGAAAATATTATTTGCATAATAATTTGGAACACAGTGCAGTGGGAAGGACAGCCTAACCACAAACACGCGGACAAGTGAATGTGACCAGGGATGGTCCATCTCACTGACGCCTTCACACTGGGTTAATATTGTGGAAGCCGGGACACAGTTGGACACTGGGATGCAATATGTCCTCCAGACATAGAGGATTGCGGGTCCTGGGTCAATCAGGCTTCAACACAAAGTTCAGAAGGTAGACAGCAGCAGTGGTCGGCCTCCTACACAACGAGTAAATTATTGATGATCATGAGGCCATCCATCTCCTTAGCCTTCTGTTCCTTGGAATGCAAGCGCATGTATGTAGTAGTGGCTAGGCCTGAGGTGGTCAGCGTTTTGGCGCATATCCTACCTCCTCCGAGGATTGCTGGATGTTTTCCTGCTACTATCCCAGTTCTATGACTCCCTTTAAAACAAAGCTTCAGGTGATGAATGATGGATGAGGTGGTGGCAAAGGAGAAAGAGCAGGAGGAACAGGGACCATTCACATCAATATCAGGCCAGTCAACCACACATGTCTTGTAGGATATGTTTCTGTACCAAAAGGAGCTGTTCGGCTACACAGTTATAGGGAATACAGTGAGTGCAATGCCTACCAAAAATTTCGAGGCACTCCAATGCCCCTTGGATGTGACATGGAGGTCAGAGGGCCTTAACTAAACTGTTTTTTCCATATATAGCAACTGGGTCTCCTGTACACTGTTGGCCTAAGCAGTGAATGGAAGGCTTTCCAAAAATTATGAGGAACTGCAATGACCCTTGAAACAGAAGTGGATTACAACGTATTAAAAACCTTCTACCCATTATTGGGGTGCTGGTCTCCCTTAGTGTTCGCCTATGCATTGAAAAGCAAAAGTTGAGTAAAATTAGGAGGAAACGCAAGGCCCGTTGGAACAGACGTGAAGGTTAGAGTTAATTAAAAACAAAATTTCAATGCCCCTTGGAAGAGCTGTGTAGTTCAGAGTGGTTTAACAAGACGCTTTTAATGCCCCTTGGAAGAGACGTGGAGGTCAGAGTGGTTTAAGAAGATGGTTTTAATGCCCCTTGGAAGAGTGGTGGGGGTAAAATTAGCTTATCAAGATGGTTTTAATGCCCCCTGGAAGAGTGGTGGAGGTCACAGTAGCTTAACAAGATGGTTTTAATGCCCCTTGGAAGAGTGGTGGAGGTCACAGTAGCTTAACAAGACAGTTTTAATGCCCCTTGGAAGAGTGGTGGAGGTCTCAGTAGCTTAACAAGACGGTTTTAATGCCCCTTGGAAGAGTGGTGGAGGTCAAAGTAGCTTAACAAGACGGTTTTAATGCCCCTTGGAAGAGTGGTGGAGGTCACAGTAGCTTAAGAAGATGGTTTTAATGCCCCTTGGAAGAGACGTGGAGGTCACAGTAGCTTAACAAGACGGTTTTAATGCCCCTTGGAAGAGTGGTGGAAGTCCCAGTAGCTTAACAAGACAGTTTTAATGCTCCATGGAAGAGACGTGGAGGTCACAGTAGCTTATCAAGACAGTTTTAATGCCCCTTGGAAGAGACGTGGAGGTCACAGTAGCTTAACAAGACAGTTTTAATGCCCCTTGGAAGAGTGGTGGAGGTCACAGTAGCTTAACAAGAAAGTTTTAATACCCCTTGGAAGAGACGTGGAAGTCACATTAGCTTAACAAGACAAATTTAATGGCCCTTGGAAGAGTGGTGGAGGTCAAAGTAGCTTCAAAAGACGGTTTTAATGCCCCTTGGAAGAGTGGTGGAAGTCCCAGTAGCTTAACAAGACAGTTTTAATGCCCCTTGGAAGAGACATGAAGGTCAGAGTAGTTTAACAAGACGGTTTCTATGCCCATTGGAAGAGCGGTGGAGGTCACAGTAGCTTAACAAGATGGTTTTAATGCCCCTTGGAAGAGTGGTGGAGGTCACAGTAGCTTAACAAGACAGTTTTAATGCCCATTGGAAGAGACGTGGAGGTCAGAGTGGTTTAACAAGATGGTTTAAATGACGCTTGGAATAGTGGTGGAGGTCACAATAGCTTAACAAGACAGTTTTAATGCTCCATGGAAGAGACGTGGAGGTCACAGTAGCTTAACAAGACAGTTTTAATGCCCCTTGGAAGAGTGGTGGAGGACACAGTAGCTTAACAAGACAGTTTTAATGCCCCTTGGAAGAGACGTGGAGGTCAGAGTGGTTTAACAATACGGTTTTAATGCCCCTTGGAAGAGTGGTGGAGGTCACAGCAGCTTAACAAGACGGTTTTAATGCCCCTTGGAAGAGACGTGGAGGACACAGTAGCTTAACAAGACAGTTTTAATGCCCCTTGGAAGAGACGTGGATGTCAGAGTGGTTTAACAAGACGGTTTTAATGCCCCTTGGAAGAGTGGTGGAAGTCACAGTAGTTTAGCAAGACGAATTTAATGCCCCTTGGAAGAGTGGTGGAGGTCAAAGTAGCTTAACAAGACTGTTTTAATGCCCCGTGGAAGAGACGTGGAGGTCACAGTAGCTTAACAAGATGGTTTTAATGCTCCTTGGAGGAGACGTGGAGGTCACAGTAGCTTACCAAACGGTTTTAATGGCCCTTGGAAGAGTGGTGGAGGTCATAGTGGTTTAACAAGACAGTTTTAATGCCCCTTGGAAAAGACGTGGAGGTCAGAGTGGTTTAACAAGATGGTTTTAATGCCCCTTGGAAGAGTGGTGGAGGTCACAGTAGCTTAACAAGACGGTTTTAATGCCCCTTGGAAGACACATGGAGGTCACAGTAGCTTAAAAAGACGGTTTTAATGCCCCTTGGGAGAATGGTGGAGGTCACAGTAGCTTAACAAGAAGGTTTTAATGCCCCTTGGAAGAGACGTGGAGATCAGAGTGGTGTAACAAGACAGTTTTAATGCTCCTTGGAAGAGTGGTGGAGGTCACAGTAGCTTAACAAGACAGTTTTAATGCCCCTTGGAAGAGACGTGGAGGTCAGAGTGGTTTAACAAGATGGTTTTAATGGCCCTTGAAAGAGTGGTGGAGGTCACAGTAGCTTAACAAGACAGTTTTAATGCTCCTTGGAAGACACGTGTTGGTCACAGTAGCATAATAAGATGGTTTTAATGCCCCTTGGAAGAGTGGTGGAGGTCATAGTAGCTTAACAAGACAGTTTTAATGCCCCTTGGAAGAGACGTGGAGGTCAGAGTGGTTTAACAAGACGGTTTTAATGCCCCTTGGATGAGTGGTGGAGGTCACAGTAGCTTAACAAGACTGTTTTAATGCCTCTTGGAAGAAACGTGGAGGTCACAGTGGCTTAACAAGACGGTTTTAATGCCCCTTGGAAGAGTGGTGGAGGTCACAGTAGCTTAACAAGAAAGTTTTAATGCCCCTTGGAAGAGACGTGGAGGTCAAAGTAGTTTAACAAGACAGTTTTAATGCTCCTTGGAAAAGTGGTGGAGGTCACAGTAGCTTAACAAGACAGTTTTATTGCCCGTTGGAAGAGACGTGGAGGTCAGATTGGTTTAACAAGACGGTTTTAATGCCCCATGGAAGAGACGTTTAGGTCAGAGTACCACAACAAGACAGTTTTAATGCCCCTTGGAAGAGACGTGGATTTCACAGTAGCTTAACAAGACGGTTTTAATGCCCCTTTGAAGAGTGGTGTGTGACACCCCAGGGGTCTGGTTGTCACAGTGATAGAGATATTACGTCTGAGAGCAGGTGGGAGGTCCTTTGGTCAGGGATCCTGTGCATGCCACACCTCCTGCCCAGCCTTGGGAGGGGAAGAACTTCCCCTGTATAAACCCGGGGCTGAGGCAGGGTTAGTGAGTCCAGGAAGAGTAGAGACAAGAGCAGCATAGGAAGCAGCAGAGTCACAAGGAGTCAGGGGCTGGCAGCTAAAGAGCTCGCCCTGACTAAGAAGATTCTTTACCGGACCCGGAGTCCGAGGCTGTGGGGACTAACTTCTACCCAGCAGCAGAATCCGTCAAGCAGGGGATTTCAGGTCCCCTGGCCCAGAAGCCCGAAGGCCCGGTCGCACGCGTGGGACCAGCACCGCCATCGTGGAGCGGAAGCCATTAGAAGGCCCCGAGTCACCGGCCATACGGGTGAGCACCACACGGTACACTCAGGGACGTGGGCTACTTACATCAGCTTCTAGCAAGGTAGCCAGAAGAGTACAGTCAGCTTGGGAGGCCTACAACTACGCCTGGCCAGGGGAGATCCCATCTGCTCAAGGACTGACCAGGCCCCGTTCGCTAGCAAGTACTCCGGGAGGGTCTATCGTTGTTACCAGTAAAGACCCTGAACGCTACCATACCGTCTCTGAGTGGTTCCTGCTACCCCCATCATCCACGTCGGCTGCCCTGAGGCCATACCCCTCCCGTTGGGGGTTATACTATCACGCTGCACCATCCTTCCACCGGCCTCAGCGGTCTGCCCTGCAGCAGCAGCCCCCTGGCTGCATTCAACGGGTGGCGTAGTCATCAACCATTTTCTACCGCTAACAGACTGCCGTCCAGTTTGACTCCCTGGGCACGGACCGGGTCACTGCCACGAGACTACAACCCTAAACAGATCCGGCTCCGGGTAAGCTCCCGCGTGCGCAACGCAGCGCGACACAGGCCCAGGGGCGCGTCAACTTTGGCGTAGTCGGCAGGATCACGTGCCCGCAACCACCGGGTACTGCGTGCCTGAAAAGCAAAGACTGTTCAAACTTACCAGTGGTGAAGATTCCCGCCATCGGTGAAGATTCCCGCCATCCGGCGCCATCTTCAGCCTTCTTCCCGCCATCGGTGAAGTTTCCCGCCATCCGGCGCCATCTTCAGCCTTCTTCCCGCCATCCGTGGAGTTTTCCCGCCATTGGACGCCATCTTGAGGACGCCGCGCGGGAAGAAGAGGGGCGTGGACTCCGAAAGCGCGCGAGAACTGAAGCCCCGCCTCACGTCCGGACGTTGCGTAAGGTCCTGGAAGGAGCCCAGCAGACGCCGACGTCACAGGAGCGCGACGGAAGGTCCTCAACCCTGACGATCCACTGCGGAGCCGCGGCCTACGGAACAGGATCATCGCAAGGTAGGCCACGGTCCACTAGGGGGGAGGAAGATGTCGGATACGGAAGAGAGCTCCACTGCCTCAACCCCCGCCAGCGCTACCGCTGTTGCAGTTATGCCCTTCACCATGCCCTATATCCCGGGAGCAGCTTGGCTACCCCAGTACTCAGGGGAGTCACATACCCTGCATGACTTTAGAGAAAAGCTGGATAGCCTCTTCCAGGTGTACCCCCTCACAGAAGAGCAAAAAGTGAGCATCCTGGTGGCCCAACTAACTGGGGCAGCCAAAAGGGAAGTAAAATCCTGGCCACCTGGGAGGAAGACTGTCGCAGGGATACTAACCCGGCTGAAGGACACCTTTGATACCCGCACCTCAGCCGAGATTAAACTTAGATTCTACGGGTGCAAGCAGCGAGCGCATGAGAGTATAAGGGACTATGCACTCAACCTACAAGAGGCCCTGAGGGCCATTAAGCAGACCGACCCTAATGGAGTGGGAAACGAGGACAGGCTGTTGACCGAACAATTTATAGAGGGTTTATATTGCAATGCCCACCGCACCCAGTTGCGGGCAATGGCCTTACAGGACCCTCATCTAGAATTTGCACAGTTCAAGGACAGAGCCATCCGGGTGCTCCGAGAACCGGCACCAGGTGGCGTTGTGACCCACAGACGCCCCACTACCACTTACTACCAGGAGGCGGCGCCCTTGTCAGCAGGGCCTGTGGGAGCTGATGCGCAGGCTTTGGACAATGACCCGGCTCCAGACCTACACCATCAGGTCCAAGAGCTAGCTAAAAGCGTTGCTGCGCTAACCCGAACTGTGCAGTCTTTACAGGTTTCCACTCCAGGGAAGATCCAGCTGGCATCCGGACCGGAGGACATCCCGTGGCGTCGACCAAGGAGGACCCCACCGGCCAGAGGATGACCCAGTGACCGATACAGCGAGGACGGACGACCCATCTGCCGCCGCTGCAATCAACCCGGACATATGGAAAGGTACTGTTCTTTAAACGGGCACAACCTGGGGTAGAGGGCCAACCCCCAGGAAAAAGATCACCAGGCCCATCGAACTGGCGCGACAGATATGTGGGAGGACGTCCAGTCTTGCCTGTGGTACTGGATGGCATTCCCATGAGTGCCCTACTGGACACCGGGTCACAGGTCACCACCATCCCGTACGTGCTCTTCAAGCAGTACTGGAATGACTCGGATATTACCCGCTACCCTGACGACGACTTGAGTATCATCGCCAGCAATGGTCAGCCCGTGCCACAGATCGGATTTAAAGAGGTGACCATCAAAATTGGTAGAGTCGAACTGGCCGCACAGGGACTGATCATTGTAGATATTGACAAACATGAGAGTCACCCAAAAATAACTCTAGGAACTAATGTAATTGAAAATTGTCTTGCAGAGGTGATTTTCCTTTTACAGCAGGTTGCCAAGAATGCCAGCTCCGGCGAGCAGCTTGTGCTCCAGAAAGAGATCCGGGCACTGATGCAACGGCAACAAGTGGAACTCTCCGGCGGTGAGATTGGTAGCGTAAGAATGTGTGACCCTTTTCCTATTGCCATGCCCCCAAAAAGTGAAATGATGATTTGGTGCCGGGCAGCTATTGGTCTGAGAGGTAGAGATTACCAGGCAATGGTAGAACCAGTTTACTCAGACAGTAGGCCCACCATTTTGACAGCACGGGGGGTGGTCAATGTACGCCATGGGAGGGTGCCCGTTCGCATAATAAATATCGGGGAGAGGGAAGTGTACCTGCCCCGGTATGCCACGCTAGCCAAATTATATACCACTAATCAAAATTCTATACAATCTGTGGAACCCTTGCCTCCATCTCACCCGGAGGAAGGTAACGGCTCTAAGAAAGACATGGAGGACTGGTGTCAGCAACTACATCTGGGTACTGACTCCACTCCCTCACACCAGAAACAAGGAGTCTATCGGGTGGTTCAAGAGTATGAGAGAGTGTTTAGTAAACACCCGTTAGACTTCGGGCGAGTCAAGGGGGTAGAACACCGCATCCCCACGGGAGATCATCCTCCCATAAAAGAGAGGTATCGACCCGTACCCCCTGCACATTACCAACACGCCAAGGGGATGCTTAGAGACATGAAAGAGGCTGGGGTAATCCGGGATAGCTGTAGCCCCTGGGCAGCCCCACTAGTTTTAGTCAAAAAGAAAGACAACACCATGAGGATGTGTGTAGATTACCGGAAAATCAACCGTATCACACACAAGGATGCGTACCCCTTACCAAGGATAGAGGAGTCATTGGCTGCTTTAAGATCTGCTAACTTCTTCTCTACCTTGGATCTCACTAGCGGGTACTGGCAGGTTCCTGTAGCAGAGGCGGACCGGGAGAAGACCGCATTCACCACCCCGATGGGACTTAGCGAGTTCACCTGCATGCCGTTCGGACTCTGCAACGCCCCAGGAACCTTCCAACGATTAATGGAGTGCTGTCTGGGCCACAGAAACTTCGAGACGGTCCTGTTGTACCTGGACGATGTCATCGTATACTCCAAAACGTATGAGGACCACCTGAAACACCTGGCGGAGGTGTTCGAAGCTCTGGCGAGTTACGGCCTAAAGGTGAAACCCTCCAAGTGTCACCTCCTGAAACCAAAGGTGCAATACCTGGGACACGTGGTGAGCGCTGACGGAGTGGCTCCCGACCCCGATAAGATCACCGCAATCAAAGGATGGCCAAGCCCTTCCAGCGTAAAAGAAGTGCGGCAGTTCCTAGGGTTGGTAGGCTACTACCGAAGGTTTATTCCCGGTTTCACCAAAAAGGCGGCGCCTATGCAGGACCTCCTGATAGGCCAGTCCCGGAAGGCCAAGAACCAGAAGCCGCCCTTCAAATGGGAAGAGCTAGAGGAAGAGTCCTTCCGCCAGCTGAAGATGGCCCTCACGGGGGATGAAATCTTGGCGTATCCGGACTATAGCCAGCCCTTCATCCTCTACACCGACGCCAGTAACGTCGGGCTAGGAGCCGTACTGTCCCAGATTCAGCAGGGGAAAGAGCGAGTAATCGCCTATGCCAGCCGAAAACTGCGACCCACCGAAAGGAATCCCGAGAATTATAGCTCATTTAAGCTAGAGTTCCTGGCCGTGGTATGGGCAGTCACCGAGCGCTTTAAGCATTACCTCGCTTCTTCCCGGTTCACCGTATACACGGATAACAACCCGCTGACACACCTGGACACGGCAAGACTCGGTGCCCTGGAGCAGAGGTGGATGGCCCGTCTGTCCAACTACGAGTTCACAATTAAATACCGGGCAGGGCGCTCCAATACCAACGCGGACGCCCTGTCCAGGATGCCCAACCTGCCGGACGGAGGAGAAGATCCGGAGGGACTGGAAGAAGTTGAACTCCCTGCGTTCCACCGTCATGGGACTATCCAGTATTCCCACCGGGTAAGGAGTAAGCAGGCTGCTACGTTGAACCCCTTACCTCACTACAACTGGGCGGAAACGCAAGACAGCGACCCTGCCGTCCGACTGGTGAAGGAGATGCTGACTCGCCCGGAGGCTAGCCTGGAATCAGACGCTCCAGAGGAAGCCAAACAACTATGGGCAGAGAAGAGTCGACTGTTCCTTTACAAGGGGAAGTTGTGCCGCAGAATGGTTAACTCCAGGACGCATGAACTACTCTGGCAAGTAGTGGTGCCACGAAGAGACGCAGCCATGGTGATGGAGGCATACCACGACGGAGCTGGACACTTCGGGTGGAAAAAGCTGGAGTTCCTGCTGCGCGAGCGGTTCCACTGGGTAGGCATGAGGGGAACCATCGAGAAGTGGTGCAGAGACTGTGGCCCGTGCAATCTGAGAAGGAAGGACCGGGCCAGCCAGAAGACTCCCCTGCAGTCCATCGTCACCCGGCAACCGTTGGAACTGGTAGCCTTGGATCATGTAAAACTGACCCCCAGCAGAAGTGGCTACGTCTACGCGTTAACCATCGTGGATCATTACTCCCGGTTTCTGGTTGTCGTCCCCGTCAAGGACTTAACGGCTCGAACAGCAGCTAGAGCCTTCCAGCAGCACTTTTGCCGTCCACACGGGTACCCGGACCAAGTGCTGACGGACCAGGGACCTGCCTTTGAAGCGGAGGTCTTCCAGGAATTCTGCAATCTGTATGGCTGCCGGAAGATAAGGACGACACCCTACCATCCGCAAACTAATGGACTTTGTGAGAAAATGAACCAGGTGGTAATGGATCTTCTAAAAACGTTGCCCCTGGAAGAACGCAGTCTGTGGCCTGAGAAGTTGCCCGATCTGGTGGACCTATACAACCACATCCCGGTAGGTTCCACCAACTGTACCCCGGCTTACCTAATGAGGGCAAGACCTGGTAAGTTACCTGTTGACCTGGAAATGGGAGTCCTGACGCCCGAGGACACTTCACCAGAAACAGACTGGGACACAGAGAGGCAGCAGCAGTACCGGAAAGTACAGGAGAGCGTGGAGCGAAGTCTCTGTCAGGCTAGGGAAAGACAAGAGAAGACTTACAACCAGTATGCTCCCGCTGTTCCCCTGGTACCCGGAGAGCAGGTCTTGAAGAGGAAGAGACGGCTCCACAAGTTGGACGACCAGTGGGAGAAGGACCCGTACACCGTACTGCCCTCAAGCCACGAGAACCCGAAGGTCTGTACCATCAGTAAAGACGGAGGGGAAACCACAGCCATTGTATCCCGGGACCACCTGAAGAAGTGCCCCGAACAACTGAGGAACCCTGAGGAGGAACAGGAAGACCATCGACCCGTGGAAGAAAGGGAAGATATGGTTAGTACCGTGCTCGGGGACTTCCCTCGGTCTTGGACTCAAGTCAATGGTGCAGTTGTGGTACCCGTACTCACCTTCCTCCAACCATCATCCCAAGAACCTACGGAGCAACGGGTAGAGCTGGAAGAGCAGCCGGTCCAGGAGGCAGAAGACTCCACCCAAGCGGAACAGGAGAATCCACCCTCTGCTTATAGTGAGCCTGCCGTACCCCTAGTGAGACAAAGAGCCGGTAGACAGCTGCCCAGTTTACCCTTGACAGCTCCTACACCCTGTAGTTCAGGGCCAGACAGTCAGCTCCGTAGGTCCACTAGGGCCACTAGAGGCCAGTTACCCGCACGTTGGAGGATCTAAATATTTAAGTTGTTTTACAATGTTTACCTGTTTATTGTTGCTTGTGTGTAATTTTGTGTTTCTAGTTGTTTTTAGGAGTCTTCGGTGGATTTACCGGGAATCCTTTGTATATAGTTGGAGCGTAACCCAGGATGGACTAGAGACTGTTAAGGACTCGGGGTAGGACAGACCCCTACCTGGTTACGTCTCCCTGTGTTGGTGAAATGGACACCTTTGCTTTTCTTCAAAGACTGCACCCGGTTGCGGACATCCGTGACCATCTTATTGTGTTTCCTTATTGTATTTTATTGTTCTTTGATATACCTTGTTATATTTTTCTAAAAAGTGTTTAGTCCCGGAGTACTAAATTTCACTAGGGGGGAGTGTGACACCCCAGGGGTCTGGTTGTCACAGTGATAGAGATATTACGTCTGAGAGCAGGTGGGAGGTCCTTTGGTCAGGGATCCTGTGCATGCCACACCTCCTGCCCAGCCTTGGGAGGGGAAGAACTTCCCCTGTATAAACCCGGGGCTGAGGCAGGGTTAGTGAGTCCAGGAAGAGTAGAGACAAGAGCAGCATAGGAAGCAGCAGAGTCACAAGGAGTCAGGGGCTGGCAGCTAAAGAGCTCGCCCTGACTAAGAAGATTCTTTACCGGACCCGGAGTCCGAGGCTGTGGGGACTAACTTCTACTCAGCAGCAGAATCCGTCAGGCAGGGGATTTCAGGTCCCCTGGCCCAGAAGCCCGAAGGCCCGGTCGCACGCGTGGGACCAGCACCGCCATCGTGGAGCGGAAGCCATTAGAAGGCCCCGAGTCACCGGCCATACGGGTGAGCACCACACGGTACACTCAGGTACGTGGGCTACTTACATCAGCTTCTAGCAAGGTAGCCAGAAGAGTACAGTCAGCTTGGGAGGCCTACAACTACGCCTGGCCAGGGGAGATCCCATCTGCTCAAGGACTGACCAGGCCCCGTTCGCTAGCAAGTACTCCGGGAGGGTCTATCGTTGTTACCAGTAAAGACCCTGAACGCTACCATACCGTCTCTGAGTGGTTCCTGCTACCACCATCATCCACGTCGGCTGCCCTGAGGCCATACCCCTCCCGTTGGGGGTTATACTATCACGCTGCACCATCCTTCCACCGGCCTCAGCGGTCTGCCCTGCAGCAGCAGCCCCCTGGCTGCATTCAATGGGTGGCGTAGTCATCAACCATTTTCTACCGCTAACAGACTGCCGTCCAGTTTGACTCCCTGGGCACGGACCGGGTCACCGCCACGAGACTACAACCCTAAACAGATCCGGCTCCGGGTAAGCTCCCGCGTGCGCAACGCAGCGCGACACAGGCCCAGGGGCGCGTCAGGTGGAGATCACAGTAGCTAAACAAGACGGTTATAATGCCCCTTGGAAGAGTGATGGAGGTCACAGTAGCGTAACAAGACAGTTTTAATGCCCCTTGGAATAGACGTGGAGGTCAGAGTGGTTTAACAAGACGGTTTTAATGCCCCTTGGAAGAGTGGTGGAGGTCACAGTAGCTTAACAAGATGGTTTTAATGCCCCTTGGAAAAATGGTGGAGGTCACAGTAGCTTAACAAGAAAGTTTTAATGCCCTTTGGAAGAGACGTGGAGGTCAGAGTGGTTTAGCAAGACGGTTTTAATGCCCCTTGGAAGAGTGGTGGAGGTCACAGTAGCTTAACAAGACAGTTTTAATGCTCCTTGGAAGAGACGTGGAGGTCACAGTAGCTTAACAAGACGGTTTTAATGCCCCTTGGAAGAGTGGTGGAGGTCATAGTAGCTTAACAAGACAGTTTTAATGCCCCTTGGAAGATACGTGGAGGTCAGAGTGGTTTAACAAGACGGTTTTAATGCCCCTTGGAAGAGTGGTGGAGGTCACAGTAGCTTAACAAGACGGTTTTAATGCCCCTAGGAAGAGTGGTGGAGGTCACAGTAGCTTAACAAGAAAGTTTTAATGCCCCTTGGAAGGGACGTGGAGGTCAAAGTGGTTTAACAAGACAGTTTTAATGCTCCTTGGAAGAGTGGTGGAGGTCACAGTAGCTTAACAAGACAGTTTTAATGCCCCTTGGAAGAGACGTGGATATCAGACAGGTTTAAAAAGACGGTTTTAATGCCCCTTGGAAGAGACGTGGAGGTCACAGTAGCTTAACAAGACAGTTTTAATGCCCCTTGGAATAGACGTGGAGGTCAGAGTGTTTTAACAAGACGGTTTTAATGCCCCTTGGAAGAGTGCTGGAGGTCACAGTAGCTTAACAAGATGGTTTTAATTCCCCTTGGAAAAATGGTGGAGGTCACAGTAGCTTAACAAGAAAGTTTTAATGCCCTTTGGAAGAGACGTGGAGGTCAGAGTCGTTTAGGAAGACGGTTTTAATGCCCCTTGGAAGAGTGGTGGAGGTCACAGTAGCTTAACAAGACAGTTTTAATGCCCCTTGGAAGAGACGTGGAGGTCAGAGTGGTTTAACAAGACAGTTTTAATGCCCCTTGGAAGAGTGGTGGAGGTCACAGTAGCTTAACAAGATGGTTTTAATGCCCCTTGGAAGAGACGTGGAGGTCACAGTATCTTAACAAGACGGTTTTAATGCCCCTTGGAAGAGTGGTGGAGGTCACAGTAGCTTAACAAGACAGTATTAATGACCCTTGGAAGGGACGTGGAGGTCAGAGTGGTTTAACAAGACAATTTTAATGCTCCTTGGAAGAATAGTGGAGGTCACAGTAGCTTAACAAGACAGTTTTAATGCCACTTGGAAGAGACGTGGAAGTCAGAGTGGTTTAACAAGATGGTTTTAATGCCCCTTGGAAGAGTGGTGGAGGTCACAGTAGCTCAACAAGATGGTTTTTATACCCCTTTGAAAAGTGGTGGAGGTCACAGTAGCTTAACAAAACAGTTTTAATGCCCATTGGAAGAGACTTGGAGGTCAGAGTGGTTTAACAGGACAGTTTTAATGCCCATTGGGAGAGTGGTGGAGGTCACAGTAGCTTAACAAGACAGTTTTAATGCTCCTTGGAAGAGACGTGGAGGTCACAGTAGCTTATCAAGACGGTTTTAATGCCCCTTGGAAGAGACGTGGAGGTCAGAGTGGTTTAACAAGACGGTTTTAATGCCCCTTGGATGAGTGGTGGAGGTCACAGTAGCTTAACAAGACTGTTTTAATGCCTCTTGGAAGAGACGTGGAGGTCACAGTGGCTTAACAAGACGGTTTTAATGCCCCTTGGAAGAGTGGTGGAGGTCACAGTAGCTTAACAAGAAAGTTTTAATGCCCCTTGGAAGGGACGTGGAGGTCAAAGTGGTTTAACAAGAAAGTTTTAATGCTCCTTGGAAAAGTGGTGGAGGTCACAGTAGCTTAACAAGACAGTTTTAATGCCCGTTGGAAGAGACGTGGAGGTCAGAGTTGTTTAACAAGACGGTTTTAATGCCCCATGGAAGAGACGTGGAGGTCACAGTACCACAACAAGACAGTTTTAATGCCCCTTGGAAGAGACGAGGAGGTCACAGTAGCTTAACAAGACGGTTTTAATGCCCCTTGGAAGAGTGGTGGAGATCACAGTAACTTAACAAGACGGTTTTAATGCCCCTTGGAAGAGTGGTGGAGGTCACAGTAGCTTAACAAGACAGTTTTAATGCCCCTTGGAATAGACGTGGAGGTCAGAGTCGTTTAGCAAGACGGTTTTAATGCCCCTTGGAAGAGTGGTGGAGGTCACAGTAGCTTAACAAGATGGTTTTAATGCCCCTTGGAAAAATGGTGGAAGTCACAGTAGCTTAACAAGAAAGTTTTAATGCCCTTTGGAAGAGACGTGGAGGTCAGAGTGGTTTAGCAAGACAGTTTTAATGCCCCTTGGAAGAGTGGTGGAGGTCAGAGTAGCTTAACAAGACAGTTTTAATGCTCCTTGGAAGAGACGTGGAGGTCACAGCAGCTTAACAAGACGGTTTTAATGCCCCTTGGAAGAGTGGTGGAGGTCATAGTAGCTTAACAAGACAGTTTTAATGCCCCTTTGAAGAGACGTGGAAGTCACATTAGCTTAACAAGACAAATTTAATGGCCCTTCGAAGAGTGGTGGAGGTCAAAGTAGCTTCACAAGACGGTTTTAATGCCCCTTGGAAGAGACGTGGAGGTCACAGTAGCTTAGCAAGACGATTTTAATGCCCCTTAGAAGAGACGTGGAGATCACGGTGCTTATCAAGACGGTTTTAATGCCCCTTGGAAGAGTGGTGGAGGTCACAGTAGCTTAACAAGACAGTTTTAATGCCCCTTGGAAGAGACGTGGATGTCAGAGTGGTTTAATAAGACGGTTTTAATGCCCCTTGGAAGAGTGGTGGAGGTCACAGTAGCTTAACAAGACGGTTTTAATGCCCCTTGGAAGAGTGGTGGAGGTCACAGTTGCTTAAGAAGACGGTTTTAATGCCCCTTGGAAGAGACGTGGAGGTCACAGTAGCTTAACAAGACAGTTTTAATGCCCCTTGGAAGAGTGGTGGAAGTCACAGTAGCTTAAGAAGATGGTTTTAATGCCCCTTGGAAGAGACGTGGAGGTCACAGTAGCTTAATAAGACGGTTTTAATGCCCCTTGGGAGAGTGGTGGAAGTCCCAGTAGCATAACAAGACAGTTTTAATGCCCCTTGGAAGAGACATGAAGGTCAGAGTAGTTTAACAAGACGGTTTCTATGCCCATTGGAAGAGTGGTGGAGGTCACAGTAGCTTAACAAGATGGTTTTAATGCCCCTTGGAAGAGTGGTGGAGGTCACAGTAGCTTAACAAGACAGTTTTAATGCCCATTGGAAGAGACGTGGAGGTCAGAGTGGTTTAACAAGACAGTTTTAATGCCCATTGGAAGAGACGTGGAGGTCAGAGTGGTTTAACAAGATGGTTTAAATGACGCTTGGAAGAGTGGTGGAGGTCACAATAGCTTAACAAGACAGTTTTAATGCTCCATGGAAGAGACGTGGAGGTCACAGTAGCTTAACAAGACAGTTTTAATGCCCCTTGGAAGAGTGGTGGAGGACACAGTAGCTTAACAAGACAGTTTTAATGCCCCTTGGAAGAGACGTGGAGGTCAGAGTGGTTTAACAATACGGTTTTAATGCCCCTTGGAAGAGTGGTGGAGGTCACAGCAGCTTAACAAGACGGATTTAATGCCCCTTGGAAGAGACGTGGAGGTCACAGTAGCTTAACAAGACAGTTTTAATGCCCCTTGGAAGAGTGGTGGAGGTCACAGTAGCTTAACAAGAAAGTTTTAATACCCCTTGGAAGAGACGTTGAAGTCACATTAGCTTAACAAGACAAATTTAATGCCCCTTGGAAGAATGGTGGAGGTCAAAGTAGCTTCACAAGACGGTTTTAATGCCCCTTGGAAGAGACGCGGAGGTCACAGTAGCTTAGCAAGACGATTTTAATGCCCCTTGGAAGAGACGTGGAGATCACGGTGCTTATCAAAACGGTTTTAATGCCCCTTGAAAGAGTGGTGGAGGTCACAGTAGCTTAACAAGACTGTTTTAATGCCCCTTGGAAGAGACGTGGATGTCAGAGTGGTTTAACAAGACGGTTTTAATGCCCCTTGGAAGAGTGGTGGAGGTCACAGTAGCTTAACAAGACGGTTTTAATGCCCCTTGGAAGAGTGGTGGAGGTCACAGTAGCTTAAGAAGACGGTTTTAATGCCCCTTGGAAGAGACGTGGAGGTCACAGTAGCTTAACAAGACGGTTTTAATGCCCCTTGGAAGAGTGTTGGAAGTCACAGTAGGTTAACAAGACAGTTTTAATGCCCCTTGGAAGAGACATGAAGGTCAGAGTAGTTTAACAAGACGGTTTCTATGCCCATTGGAAGAGTGGTGGAGGTCACAGTAGCTTAACAAGACAGTTTTAATGCCCCTTGGAAGAGTGGTGGAGGTCACAGTAGCTTAACAAGACAGTTTTAATGCTCATTGGAAGAGACGTGGAGGTCAGAGTGGTTTAAAGGGATGGTTTTAATGACGATTGGAAGAGTGGTGGAGGTCACAATAGCTTAACAAGACAGTTTTAATGCTCCATGGAAGAGACGTGGAGGTCACAGTAGCTTAACAAGACAGTTTTACTGCCCCTTGGAAGAGTGGTGGAGGACACAGTAGCTTAACAAGACAGTTTTAATGCCCCTTGGAAGAGACGTGGAGGTCAGAGTGGTTTAACAATACGGTTTTAATGCCACTTGGAAGAGTGGTGGAGGTCACAGCAGCTTAACAAGACGGTTTTAATGCCCCTTGGAAGAGACGTGGAGGTCACAGTAGCTTAACAAGACAGTTTTAATGCCCCTTGGAAGAGTGGTGGAGGTCACAGTAGGTTAACAAGAAAGTTTTAATACCCCTTGGAAGAGACGTGGAAGTCACATTAGCTTAACAAGACAAATTTAATGCCCCTTGGAAGAGTGGTGGAGGTCAAAATAGCTTCACAAGACGGTTTTAATGCCCCTTGGAAGAGACGTGGCGGTCACAGTAGCTTAGCAAGATGATTTTAATGCCCCTTGGAAGAGACGTGGAGATCACGGTAGCTTATCAAGCCGGTTTTAATGCCCCTTGGAAGAGTGGTGGAGATCACAGTAGCTTAACAAGACAGTTTTAATGCCCCTTGGAAGAGACGTGGATGTCAGAGTGGTTTAACAAGATGGTTTTAATGCCCCTTGGAAGAGTGGTGGAGGTCACAGTAGCTTAACAAGACGGTTTTAATGCCCCTTGGAAAAGTGGTGGAGGTCACAGTAGCTTAACAAGACAGTTTTAATGCCCATTGGAAGAGACGTGGATGTCAGAGTGGTTTAACAAGACGGTTTTAATGCCCCTTGGAAGAGTGGTGGAAGTCACAGTAGTTTAGCAAGACGAATTTAATGCCCCTTGGAAGAGTGGTGGAGGTCAAAGTAGCTTAACAAGACGGTTTTAATGCCCGGTGGAAGAGACGTGGAGGTCACAGTAGCTTAACAAGATGGTTTTAATGCTCCTTGGAGGAGACGTGGAGGTCACAGTAGCTTAACAAAACGGTTTTAATGGCCCTTGGAAGAGTGGTGGAGGTCATAGTGGTTTAACAAGACAGTTTTAATGCCCCTTGGAAAAGACGTGGAGGTCAGAGTGGTTTAACAAGATGGTTTTAATGCCCCTTGGAAGAGTGGTGGAGGTCACAGTAGCTTAACAAGAAAGTTTTCATACCCCTTGGAAGAGACGTGGAAGTCACATTAGCTTAACAAGACAAATTTAATGCTCCTTGGAAGAGTGGTGGAGGTCAAAGTAGCTTCACAAGACGGTTTTAATGCCCCTTGGAAGAGACGTGGAGGTCACAGTAGCTTAGCAAGACGATTTTAATGCCCCTTAGAAGAGACGTGGAGATCACGGTGCTTATCAAGACGGTTTTAATGCCCCTTGGAAGAGTGGTGGAGGTCACAGTAGCTTAACAAGACAGTTTTAATGCCCCTTGGAAGAGACGTGGATGTCAGAGTGGTTTAACAAGACGGTTTTAATGCCCCTTGGAAGAGTGGTCGAGGTCACAGTAGCTTAACAAGACGGTTTTAATGCCCCTTGGAAGAGACGTGGAGGTCAGAGTGGTTTAACAAGACAGTTTTAATGCCCCTTGGAAGAGTGGTGGAGGTCACAGTAGCTTAACAAGATGGTTTTAATGCCAATTGGAAGAGACGTGGAGGTCACAGTATCTTAACAAGACGGTTTTAATGCCCCTTGGAAGAGTGGTGGAGGTCACAGTAGCTTAACAAGACAGTATTAATGCCCCTTGGAAGGGACGTGGAGGTCAGAGTGGTTTAACAAGACAATTTTAATGCTCCTTGGAAGAATGGTGGAGGTCACAGTAGCTTAACAAGACAGTTTTAATGCCCCTTGGAAGAGACGTGGAGATCAGAGTGGTTTAAAAAGACGGTTTTAATGCCCCTGGGAAGAGTGGTGGAGGTCACAGTAGCTTAACAAGACGGTATAAATGCCCCTTGGAAGAGTGGTAGAGGTCACAGTAGCTTAACAAGACAGTTTTAATGCCACTTGGAAGAGACGTGGAAGTCAGAGTGGTTTAACAAGATGGTTTTAATGCCCCTTGGAAGAGTGGTGGAGGTCACAGTAGCTCAACAAGATGGTTTTTATACCCCTTTGAAAAGTGGTGGAGGTCACAGTAGCTTAACAAAACAGTTTTAATGACCATTGGAAGAGACTTGGAGGTCAGAGTGGTTTAACAGGACAGTTTTAATGCCCATTGGGAGAGTGGTGGAGGTCACAGTAGCTTAACAAGACAGTTTTAATGCTCCTTGGAAGAGACGTGGAGGTCACAGTAGCTTATCAAGACGGTTTTAATGCCCCTTGGAAGAGACGTGGAGGTCAGAGTGGTTTAACAAGACGGTTTTAATGCCCCTTGGATGAGTGGTGGAGGTCACAGTAGCTTAACAAGACTGTTTTAATGCCTCTTGGAAGAGACGTGGAGGTCACAGTGGCTTAACAAGACGGTTTTAATGCCCCTTGGAAGAGTGGTGGAGGTCACAGTAGCTTAACAAGAAAGTTTTAATGCCCCTTGGAAGGGACGAGGAGGTCAAAGTGGTTTAACAAGAAAGTTTTAATGCTCCTTGGAAAAGTGGTGGAGGTCACAGTAGCTTAACAAGACAGTTTTAATGCCCGTTGGAAGAGACGTGGAGGTCAGAGTTGTTCAACAGGACGGTTTTAATGCCCCATGGAAGAGACGTGGAGGTCACAGTACCACAACAAGACAGTTTTAATGCCCCTTGGAAGAGACGAGGAGGTCACAGTAGCTTAACAAGACGGTTTTAATGCCCCTTGGAAGAGTGGTGGAGATCACAGTAACTTAACAAGACGGTTTTAATGCCCCTTGGAAGAGTGGTGGAGGTCACAGTAGCTTAACAAGACAGTTTTAATGCCCCTTGGAATAGACGTGGAGGTCAGAGTCGTTTAACAAGACGGTTTTAATGCCCCTTGAAAGAGTGGTGGAGGTCACAGTAGCTTAACAAGATGGTTTTAATGCCCCTTGGAAAAATGGTGGAAGTCACAGTAGCTTAACAAGAAAGTTTTAATGCCCTTTGGAAGAGACGTGGAGGTCAGAGTGGTTTAGCAAGACAGTTTTAATGCCCCTTGGAAGAGTGGTGGAGGTCAGAGTAGCTTAACAAGACAGTTTTAATGCTCCTTGGAAGAGACGTGGAGGTCACAGCAGCTTAACAAGACGGTTTTAATGCCCCTTGGAAGAGTGGTGGAGGTCATAGTAGCTTAACAAGACAGTTTTAATGCCCCTTGGAAGAGACGTGGAGGTCAGAGTGGTTTAACAAGACGGTTTTAATGCCCCTTGGAAGAGTGGTGGAGGTCACAGTAGCTTAACAAGACGGTTTTAATGCCCCTTGGAAGAGTGGTGGAGGTCACAGTAGCTTAACAAGAAAGTTTTAATGCCCCTTGGAAAGGACGTGGAGGTCAGAGTGGTTTAACAAGATAGTTTTAATGCTCCTTGGAAGAGTGGTGGAAATCACAGTAGCTTAACAAGACAGTTTTAATGCCCCTTGGAAGAGACGTGGAGATCAGAGTGGTTTAAAAAGACAGTTTTAATGCCCCTTGGAAGAGTGGTGGAGGTCACAGTAGCTTAACAAGAAATTGTTAATGCCGCTTGAAAGAGTGGTGGAGGTCAGAGTGGTTGAGCAAGACAGTTTTAATGCTCCTTGGAAGAGTGGTGGGGGTCACAATAGCTTAACTATACAATTTTAATGCCCCTTGGAAGAGACGTGGAGGTCACAGTAGCTTAACAAGGCGGTTTTAATGCCCCTTGGAAGAGTGGTGGAGGTCACAGTAGCTTAACAAGACGGTTTTAATGCCCATTGGAAGAGTGATGGAGGTCACAGCAGCTTAACAAGATGGTTTTAATGCCCCTTGGAAGAGTTGTGGAGGTCAGAGTAGTTTAAAAAAACAGTTTTAATGCCCCTTGGAAGAGACGTGGAGGTCACAGTAGCTTAACAAGACGGTTTTAATGCCCATTGGAAGAGTGATGGAGGTCACAGCAGCTTAACAAGATGGTTTTAATGCCTCTTGGAAGAGTGGTGGAGGTCACAGTAGCTTAACAAGGCGGTTTTAATGCCCCTTGGAAAAGTGGTGGAGGTCACAGTAGCTTAACAAGACAGTTTTAATGCCCATTGGAAGAGACGTGGAGGTCACAGTAGCTTAACAAGGTGGTTTTAATGCCCCTTGGAAGAGTGGTGGAGGTAATAGTAGCTTAACAAGACAGTTTTAATACCCTTTGGAAGAGACGTGAAGGTCAGAGTGGTTTAACAAGACGGTTTTAATGACCCTTGGAAGAGTAGTGGAGGTCACAGTAGCTTAACAAGATGGTTTTAATGCCCCTTGGAAGAGACGTGGCGGTCACAGTAGCTTAACAAGACGGTTTTAATGCCCCTTGGAAGAGTGGTGGAGGTCACAGTAGCTTAACAAGAAAGTTTTAATGCCCTTTGGAAGAGACGTGGAGGTCAGAGTGGTTTAACAAGACAGTTTTAATACTCCTTGGAAGAGTGGTGGAGGTCACAGTAGCTTAACCAGACAGTTTTAATGCCCCTTGGAAGAGACCTGGAGATCAGAGTGGTTTAAAAAGACGGATTTAATGCCCCTTGGAAGAGATGTGGAGGTCAAAGTAGCTTAACAAGACAGTTTTAATGCCCCTTGGAAGAGTGGTGGAGGTCACAGTAGCTTAACAAGACGGTATAAATGCCCCTTGGATGAGTGGTGGAGGTCACAGTAGCTTAACAAGACAGTTTTAATGCCACTTGGAAGAGTCGTGGAAGTCAGAGTGGTTTAACAAGATGGTTTTAATGCCCCTTGGAAGAGTGGTGGAGGTAAAAGTAGCTTAACAAGATGGTTTTAATGCCCTTTGGAAGAGTGGTGGAGGTCACAATAGCTTAACTAGACAATTTTAATGCCCCTTGGAAGAGACGTGGAGGTCACAGTAGCTTAACAAGGCGGTTTTAATGACCCTTGGAAGAGTGGTGGAGGTCACAGTAGCTTAACAAGACGGTTTTAATGCCCATTGGAAGAGTGATGGAGGTCACAGCAGCTTAACAAGATGGTTTTAATGCCCCTTGGAAGAGTTGTGGAGGTCAGAGTAGTTTAACAAGGCAGTTTTAATGCCCCTTGGAAGAGACGGGGAGGTCAGAGTGGTTTAACAAGATGGTTCTAATGCCCCTTGGAAGAGTGGTGGAGGTCACAGTAGCTTAACAAGGCGGTTTTAATGCCCCTTGGAAAAGTGGTGGAGGTCACATTAGCTTAACAAGACAGTTTTAATGCCCATTGGAAGAGACGTGGAGGTCAGAGTGGTTCAACAAGACGGTTTTAATGCCTCTTGGGAGAGTGGTGGAGGTCACAGTAGCTTAACAAGACAGTTTTAATGCTCCTTGGAAGAGACGTGGAGATCACAGTAGCTTAACAAGACGGTTTTAATGCCCCTTGGAAGAGTGGTGGAGATCATAGTAGCTTAACAAGACAGTTATAATGCCCCTTGGAAGAGACGTGGAGGTCAGAGTGGTTTAACAAGACGGTTTTAATGCCCCTTGGATGAGTGGTGGAGGTCACAGTAGCTTAACAAGACAGTTTTAATGCCCCTTGGAAGAGACGTGGAGGTCACAGTAGCTTAACAAAATGGTTTTAATGCCCCTTGGAAGAGTAGTGGAGGTCATAGTAGCTTAACAAGACAGTTTTAATGCCCCTTGGAATAGACGTGGAGGTCAGAGTGGTTTAACAAGACCGTTTTAATGCCCCTTGAAAGAGTGCTGGAGGTCACAGTAGCTTAACAAGATGGTTTTAATGCCCCTTGGAAAAATGGTGGAGGTCACAGTAGCTTAACAAGAAAGTTTTGATGCCCTTTGGAAGAGACGTGGAGGTCAGAGTGGTTTAGCAAGACGGTTTTAATGCCCCTTGGAAGAGTGGTGGAAGTCACAGTAGCTTAACAAGACAGTTTTAATGCTCCTTGGAAGAGACGTGGAGGACACAGTAGCTTAACAAGACGGTTTTAATGCCCCTTGGAAGAGTGGTGGAGGTCATAGTAGCTTAACAAGACAGTTTTAATGCCCCTTGGAAGAGACGTGGAGGTCAGAGTGGTTTAACAAGACAGTTTTAATGCCCCTTGGAAGAGTGGTGGAGGTCACAGTAGCTTAACAAGATAATTTTAATGCCCCTTGGAAGAGACGTGGAGGTCAGAGTGGTTTAACAAGATGGTTTTAATGCCCCTTGGAAGAGTGGTGGAGGTCACAGTAGCTTAACAAGAAAGTTTTAATGCCCCTTGGAAGGGACGTGGAGGTCAGAGTGGTTTAACAAGACAGTTTTAATGCTCCTTGGAAAAGTGGTGGAGGTCACAGTAGCTTAACAAGACAGTTTTAATGCCCCTTGGAAGAGACGTGGAGATCAGAGTGGTTTAAAAAGACGGTTTTAATGACCCTGGGAAGAGACGTGGAGGTCACAGTAGCTTAACAAGACAGTTTTAATGCCCCTTGGAAGAGTGGTGGAGGTCACAGGAGCTTAACAAGACGGTATAAATGCCCCTTCGAAGAGTGGAAGAGGTCACAGTAGCTTAACAAGACAGTTTCAATGCCACTTGGAAAAGACGTGGAAGTCAGAGTGGTTTAACAAGATGGTTTTAATGCCCCTTGGAAGAGTGGTGGAGGTCACAGTAGCTCAACAAGATGGTTTTTATGCCCCTTGGAAAAGTGGTGGAGGTCACAGTAGCTTAACAAAACAGTTTTAATGCCCATTGGAAGAGACTTGGAGGTCAGAGTGGTTTAACAAGACAGTTTTAATGCCCATTGGGAGAGTGGTGGAGGTCACAGTAGCTTAACAAGACAGTTTTAATGCTCCTTGGAAGAGACGTGGAGGTCACAGTAGCTTAACAAGACGGTTTTAATGCCCTTGGATAAGTGGTGGAGGTCAAAGTAGCCGTACAAGACGGTTTTAATGCCCCTTGGAA
Source organism: Phyllobates terribilis (assembly GCF_046119375.1). Lineage (NCBI taxonomy): Eukaryota > Metazoa > Chordata > Amphibia > Anura > Dendrobatidae > Phyllobates > Phyllobates terribilis. Next base: position 120,146,999 of record NW_027362768.1, read on the forward strand.
GAAACGTGGAGGTCACAGTAGCTAAACAAGATGGTTTTAATGCCCCTTGGAAGAGTGGTGGAGGTCACAGTAGCTTAACAAGAAAGTGTTAATGCCGCTTGAAAGAGTGGTGGAGGTCAGAGTGGTTGAGCAAGACAGTTTTAATGCTCCTTGGAAGAGTGGTGGAGGTCACAGTAGCTTAACAAGACAGTTTTAAATCCCCTTGGAAGAGACTTGGAGGTCAGAGTGGTTTAACAAGACGGTTTTAATGCCGCTTGGAAGAGACGTGGACCTCACAGTAGCTTAACAAGACGGTTTTAATGCCCCTTGGAAGAGTGATGGAGGTCACAGTAGCTTAACAAGACGGTTTTAATGCCCATTGGAAGAGTGATGGACGTCACAGCAGCTTAGCAAGAGGGTTTTAATGCACCTTGGAAGAGTTGTGGAGGTCAGAGTAGTTTAACGAGACAGTTTTAATGCCCCTTGGAAGAGACGTGGAGGACAGAGTGGTTTAACAAGATGGTTTTAATGCCCCTTGGAAGAGTGGTGGAGGTCACAGTAGCTTAACAAGATGGTTTTAATGCCCCTTGGAAAAATGGTGGAGGTCACAGTAGCTTAACAACAAAGTTTTAATGCCCTTTGGAAGAGACGTGTAGGTCAGAGTGCTTTAACAAGACAGTTTTAATGCTCCTTGGAAGAGTGGTGGAGGTCACAGTAGCTTAACAAGACAGTTTTAATGCCCCTTGGAAGAGACGTGGAGATCAGAGTGGTTTAAAAAGACAGTTTTAATGCCCCTTGGAAGAGACGTGGAGGTCACAGTAGCTTAACAAGACAGTTTTAATGCCACTTGGAATAGACGTGGAGGTCAGAGTGGTTTAACAAGATGGTTTTAATGCCCCTTGGAAGAGTGCTGGAGGTCACAGTAGCTTAACAAGATGGTTTTAATGCCCCTTGGAAAAATGGTGGAGGTCACAGTAGCTTAACAAGACAGTTTTAATGCTCCTTGGAAGAGACGTGGAGGTCACAGTAGCTTAACAAGACGGTTTTAATGCCCCTTGGAAGAGTGGTGGAGGTCATAGTAGCTTAACAAGACAGTTTTAATGCCCCTTGGAAGAGACGTGGAGGTCAGAGTGGTTTAACAAGACAGTTTTAATGCCCCTTGGAAGAGTAGTGGAGGTCACAGAAGCTTAACAAGATAGTTTTAATTCCCCTTGGAAGAGACGTGGAGGTCACAGTATCTTAACAAGACGGTTTTAATGCCCCTTGGAAGAGTGGTGAAGGTCACAATAGCTTAACAAGAAAGTTTTAATGCCCCTTGGAAGGGACGTGGATTTCAGAGTGGTTTAACAAGACAGTTTTAATGCTCCTTGGAAGAGTGGTGGAGGTCACAGTAGCTTAACAAGACAGTTTTAATGCCCCTTGGAAGAGACGTGGAGATCAGAGTGGTTTAAAAAGACGGTTTTAATGCCCCTTGGATGAGTGGTGGAGGTCACAGTAGCTTAACAAGACAGTTTTAATGCCCCTTGGAATAGTGGTGGAGGTCACAGTAGCTTAACAAGACGGTATAAATGCCCCTTGGAAGAGTGTAAGAGGTCACAGTAGCTTAACAAGACAGTTTTAATGCCACTTGGAAAAGACGTGGAAGTCAGAGTGGTTTAACAAGTTGGTATTAATGCCCCTTGGAAGAGTGGTGGAGGTCACAGTAGCTCAACAAGATGGTTTTTATGCCCCTTGGAAAAGTGGTGGAGGTCACAGTAGCTTAACAAAACTGTTTTAATGCCCATTGGAAGAGACTTGGAGGTCAGAGTGGTTTAACAAGACAGTTTTAATGCCCATTGGGAGAGTGGTGGAGGTCACAGTAGCTTAACAAGACAGTTTTAATGCTCCTTGGAAGAGACGTGGAGGTCACAGTAGCTTAACAAGACGGTTTTAATGCCCCTTGGATAAGTGGTGGAGGTCAAAGTAGCCGTACAAGACGGTTTTAATGCCCCTTGGAAGAAAAGTGGAGGTCACAGTAGCTAAACAAGATGGTTTTAATTTCCCTTGGAAGAGTGGTGGAGGTCACAGTAGCTTAACAAGAAATTGTTAATGCCGCTTGAAAGAGTGGTGGAGGTCAGAGTGGTTGAGCAAGACAGTTTTAATGCTCCTTGGAAGAGTGGTGGAGGTCAAAGTAGCTTAACAAGACAGTTTTAAATCCCCTTGGAAGAGACGTGGAGGTCAGTGTGGTTTAACAAGACGGTTTTAATGCCGCTTGGAAGAGACGTGGACCTCACAGTAGCTTAACAAGACGGTTTTAATGCCCCTTGGAAGAGTGATGGAGGTCACAGTAGCTTAACAAGACGGTTTTAATGCCCATTGGAAGAGTGATGGAGGTCACAGCAGCTTAGCAAGATGGTTTTAATGCACCTTGGAATAGTTGTGGAGGTCAGAGTAGTTTAACGAGACAGTTTTAATGCCCCTTGGAAGAGACGTGGAGGACAGAGTGGTTTAACAAGACGGTTTTAATGCCCCTTGGAAAAATTGTGGAGGTCACAGTAGCTTAACAACAAAGTTTTAATGTCCTTTGGAAGAGACGTGGAGGTCAGAGTGGTTTAGCAAGACAGATTTAATGCCCCATGGAAGAGTGGTGGAGGTCACAGTAGCTTAACAAGACAGTTTTAATGCTCCTTGGAAGAGACGTGGAGGTCACAGTAGCTTAACAAGACCGTTTCAATGCCCCTTGGAAGAGTGGTGGAGGTCATAATAGCTTAACAAGACAGTTTTAATGCCCCTTGGAAGAGACGTGGAGGTCAGCGTGGTTTAACAAGACGGTTTTAATGCCCCTTGGAAGAGTGGTGGAGGTCACAGTAGCTTAACAAGATGGTTTTAATGCCCCTTGGAAGAGACGTGGAGGTCAGAGTAGCTTAACAAGACGGTTTTAATGCCCCTTGGAAGAGTGGTGGAGGTCACAGTAGCTTAACAAGAAAGTTTTAATGCCCCTTGGAAGGGACGTGGAGGTCAGAGTTGTTTAACAAGACAGTTTTAATGCTCCTTGGAAGAGTGGTGGAGGTCACAGTAGCTTAACTAGGTGGTTTTAATGCCCCTTGGAAGAGTGATGGAGGTCACAGTAGCTTAACAAGACGGTTTTAATGCCCATTGGAAGAGTGATGGAGGTCACAGCAGCTTAACAAGATGGTTTTAATGCCCCTTGGAAAAGTTGTGGAGGTCAGAGTAGTTTAACAAGACAGTTTTAATGCCCCTTGGAAGAGACGTGGAGGTCAGAGAGGTTTTAACAAGATGGTTTTAATGCCCCTTGGAAGAGTGTTGGAGGTCACTGTAGCTTAACAAGACAGTTTTAATGCTCCTTGGAAGAGACGTGGGGGTCACACTAGCTTAACAAGACGGTTTTAATGCTCCTTGGAAGAGTGGTGGAGGTCAAAGTAGCTTAAGAAGATGGTTTTAATGCCCCTTGGAAGAGACTTGGACCTCACAGTAGCTTAACAAGACTGTTTTAAAGCTCCTTGGAATAGTGATGGAGGTCACACTAGCTTAACAACACGGTTTTAAAGCTCCTTGGAAAAGAAGTGGAGGTCACAGTAGCTTAAAAAGACAGTTTTAATGCCCCTTGGAAGAGACGTGGAGGTCAGAGTGGTTTAACAATATGGTTTTAATGCGCCTTGGAAGAGTGGTGGAGGTCACAGTAGCTTAACAAGACGGTTTTTATGCCCCTTGGAAAAGTGGTGGAGGTCACAGTAGCTTAACAAGACAGTTTTAATGCCCATTGGAAGAGACGTGGAGGTCAGAGTTGTTTAACAAGACAGTTTTAATGCCCATTGGGAGAGTTGTGGAGGTCTCAGTAGCTTAACAAGACAGTTTTAATGCTCCTTGGAAGAGACGTGGAGGTCACAATAGCTTAACAAGACGGTTTTAATGCCCCTTGGAAGAGTGGTGGAGGTCATAGTAGCTTAACAAGACAGTTTTAATGCCCCTTGGAAGAGACGTGGAGGTCAGAGTGTTTTAACAAGACGGTTTTAATGCCCCTTGGATGAGTGGTGGAGGTCAAAGTAGCCGTACAAGATGGTTTTAATGCCCGTTGGAAGAAACGTGGAGGTCACAGCAGCTTAGGAAGACGGTTTTAATGCCCCTTGGAAGAGTGGTGGAGGTCACAGTAGCTTAACAAGAAAGTGTTATTGCCGCTTGGAAGAGTGGTGGAGGCCAGAGTGGTTTAGCAAGATAGTTTTAATGCTACTTGGAAGAGTGATGGAGGTCACAGCAGCTTAACAAGATGGTTTTAATGCCCCTTGGAAGAGTTGTGGAGGTCAGAGTAGTTTAACAAAACAGTTTTAATGCCCCTTGGAAGAGACGTGGAGGTCAGAGTGGTTTAACAAGATGGTTTTAATGCCCCTTGGAAGAGTGGTGGAGGTCACAGTAGCTTAACAAGGCGGTTTTAATGCCCCTTGGAAAAGTGGTGGAGGTCACAGTAGCTTAACAGGACAGTTTTAATGCCCATTGGAAGAGACATGGAGGTCACAGTAGCTTAACAAGATGGTTTTAATGCCCCTTGGAAGAGTGGTGGAGGTCATAGTAGCTTAACAAGACAGTTTTAATACCCTTTGGAAGAGACGTGAAGGTCAGAGTGGTTTAACAAGACGGTTTATTGCCCCTTGGAAGAGTAGTGGAGGTCACAGTAGCTTAACAAGATTGTTTTAATGCCCCTTGGAAGAGACGTGGAGGTCACAGTAGCTTAACAAGACGGTTTTAATGCCCCTTGAAAGAGTGGTGGAGGTCACAGTAGCTTAACAAGAAAGTTTTAATGCCCTTTGGAAGGGACGTGGAGGTCAGAGTGGTTTAACAAGACAGTTTTAATACTCATTGGAAGAGTGGTGGAGGTCACAGTAGCTTAACCAGACAGTTTTCATGCCCCTTGGAAGAGACGTGGAGATCAGAGTGGTTTAAAAAGACGGTTTTAATGCCCCTTGGAAGAGACGTGGAGGTCACAGTAGCTTAACAAGACAGTTTTAATGCCCCTTGGAAGAGTGGTGGAGGTCACAGTAGCTTAACAAGACGGTATGAATGCCCCTTGGAAGAGTGGTGGAGGTCACAGTAGCTTAACAAGACAGTTTTAATGCCACTTGGAAGAGACGTGGAAGTCAGAGTGTTTTAACAAGACGGATTTAATGCCCCTTGGAAGAGTGGTGGAGGTAAAAGTAGCTTAACAAGATGGTTTTAATACCCCTTGGAAGAGTGGTGGAGGTCACAATAGCTTAACTAGACAATTTTAATGCCCCTTGGAAGAGACGTGGAGGTCACAGTAGCTTAACAATGTGGTTTTAATGCCCCTTGGAAGAGTGGTGGAGATCACAGTAGCTTAACAAGACGGTTTTAATGCCCATTGGAAGAGTGATGGAGGTCACAGCAGCTTAACAAGATGGTTTTAATGCCCCTTTCGAAGAGTTGAGGAGGTCAGAGTAGTTTAACAAGACAGTTTTAATGCCCCTTGGAAGAGACGTGGAGGTCAGAGTGGTTTAACAAGATGGTTTTAATGCCCCTTGGAAGAGTGGTGGAGGTCACAGTAGCTTAACAAGGCGGTTTTAATGCCTCTTGGAAAAGTGGTGGAGGTCACAGTAGCTTAACAAGACAGTTTTAATGCCCATTGGAAGAGACGTGGAGGTCAGAGTGGTTTAACAAGACGGTTTTAATGCCTCTTGGGAGAGTGGTGGAGGTCACAGTAGCTTAACAAGACAGTTTTAATGCTCCTTGGAAGAGACGTGGAGATCACAGTAGCTTAAAAAGATGGTTTTAATGCCCCTTGGAAGAGTGGTGGAGGTCATAGTAGCTTAACAAGACAGTTTTAATGCCCCTTGGAAGAGACGTGGAGGTCAGAGTGGTTTAACAAGACGGTTTTAATGCCCCTTGGATGAGTGGTGGAGGTCACAGTAGCTTAACAAGACAGTTTTAATGCCCCTTGGAAGAGACGTGGAGGTCACAGTAGCTTAACAAAATGGTTTTAATGCCCCTTGGAAGAGTAGTGGAGGTCACAGTAGCTTAACAAGAAAGTGTTAATGCCTCTTGGAAGAGACGAGGAGGTCAGAGTGGTTTAGCAAGACAGTTTTAATGCTCCTTGGAAGAGTGGCTGAGGTCACAGTAGCTTAACAAGACAGTTTTAATGCCCCTTGGAAGAGACGTGGAGGTCAGAGTGGTTTAACAAGACAGTTTTAATGCCACTTGGAAGAGACGTGGAAGTCAGAGTGTTTTAACAAGACGGATTTAATGCCCCTTGGAAGAGTGGTGGAGGTAAAAGTAGCTTAACAAGATGGTTTTAATACCCCTTGGAAGAGTGGTGGAGGTCACAATAGCTTAACTAGACAATTTTAATGCCCCTTGGAAGAGACGTGGAGGTCACAGTAGCTTAACAATGTGGTTTTAATGCCCCTTGGAAGAGTGGTGGAGATCACAGTAGCTTAACAAGACGGTTTTAATGCCCATTGGAAGAGTGATGGAGGTCACAGCAGCTTAACAAGATGGTTTTAATGCCCCTTTCGAAGAGTTGAGGAGGTCAGAGTAGTTTAACAAGACAGTTTTAATGCCCCTTGGAAGAGACGTGGAGGTCAGAGTGGTTTAACAAGATGGTTTTAATGCCCCTTGGAAGAGTGGTGGAGGTCACAGTAGCTTAACAAGGCGGTTTTAATGCCTCTTGGAAAAGTGGTGGAGGTCACAGTAGCTTAACAAGACAGTTTTAATGCCCATTGGAAGAGACGTGGAGGTCAGAGTGGTTTAACTAGACGGTTTTAATGCCTCTTGGGAGAGTGGTGGAGGTCACAGTAGCTTAACAAGACAGTTTTAATGCTCCTTGGAAGAGACGTGGAGATCACAGTAGCTTAAAAAGATGGTTTTAATGCCCCTTGGAAGAGTGGTGGAGGTCATAGTAGCTTAACAAGACAGTTTTAATGCCCCTTGGAAGAGACGTGGAGGTCAGAGTGGTTTAACAAGACGGTTTTAATGCCCCTTGGATGAGTGGTGGAGGTCACAGTAGCTTAACAAGACAGTTTTAATGCCCCTTGGAAGAGACGTGGAGGTCACAGTAGCTTAACAAAATGGTTTTAATGCCCCTTGGAAGAGTAGTGGAGGTCACAGTAGCTTAACAAGAAAGTGTTAATGCCTCTTGGAAGAGACGAGGAGGTCAGAGTGGTTTAGCAAGACAGTTTTAATGCTCCTTGGAAGAGTGGCTGAGGTCACAGTAGCTTAACAAGACAGTTTTAATGCCCCTTGGAAGAGACGTGGAGGTCAGAGTGGTTTAACAAGACAGTTTTAATGCCCCTTGGAAGAGACGTGGAGGTCAGAGTGGCTTAACAAGACGGTTTTAATACCCCTTGGAAGAGACGTGGAGGTCACAGTAACTTAACAAGACAAATTTAATGCCCCTTGGAAGAGGCGTGGAGGTCACAGTATATTAACAAGTCGGTTTTAATGCCCCTTGGAAGAGTGGTGGAGGTCACAGTAGCTTAACAAGACGGTTTTAATGCCCCTTGGAAGAGACGTGGAGGTCTTAGTAGCTTAACAAGACAAATTTAATGCCCCTTGGAAGAGACGTGGAGGTCACAGTATTTTAACAAGATGGTTTTAATGCCCCTTGGAAGAGTGGTGGAGGTCACAGTATCTTAACCAGACAGTTTTAATGCCCATTGGAAGAGACGTGGAGATCAGAGTGTTTTAAAAAGACGGTTTTAATGCCCCTTGGAAGAGACGTGGAGGTCACAGTAGCTTAACAAGACAGTTTTAATGCCCCTTGGAAGAGTGGTGGAGGTCACAGTAGCTTAACAAGACGGTATAAATGCCACTTGGAAGAGACATGGAAGTCAGAGTGGTTTAACAAGATGGTTTTAATGCCCCTTGGAAGAGTGGTGGAGGTAAAAGTAGCTTAACAAGATGGTTTTAATGCCCCTTGGAAGAGTGGTGGGGGTCACAATAGCTTAACTAGACAATTTTAATGCCCCTTGGAAGAGACGTGGAGGTCACAGTAGCTTAACAAGGCGGTTTTAATGCCCCTTGGAAGAGTGGTGGAGGTCACAGTAGCTTAACAAGACGGTTTTAATGCCCATTGGAAGAGTGATGGAGGTCACAGCAGGTTAACAAGATGGTTTTAATGCCCCTTGGAAGAGTTGTGGAGGTCAGAGTAGTTTAAAAAAACAGTTTTAATGCCCCTTGGAAGAGACGTGGAGGTCACAGTAGCTTAACAAGACGGTTTTAATGCCCATTGGAAGAGTGATGGAGGTCACAGCAGCTTAATAAGATGGTTTTAATGCCTCTTGGAAGAGTGGTGGAGGTCACAGTAGCTTAACAAGGCGGTTTTAATGCCCCTTGGAAAAGTGGTGAAGGTCAGAGTGGTTTAACAAGACGGTTTTAATGCCCCTTGGAAGAGTAGTGGAGGTCACAGTAGCTTAACAAGATGGTTTTAATGCCCCTTGGAAGAGACGTGGCGGTCACAGTAGCTTAACAAGACGGTTTTAATGCCCCTTGGAAGAGTGGTGGAGGTCACAGTAGCTTAACAAGAAAGTTTTAATGCCCTTTGGAAGAGACGTGGAGGTCAGAGTGGTTTAACAAGACAGTTTTAATACTCCTTGGAAGAGTGGTGGAGGTCACAGTAGCTTAACCAGACAGTTTTAATGCCCCTTGGAAGAGACGTGGAGATCAGAGTGGTTTAAAAAGACGGTTTTAATGCCCCTTGGAAGAGACGTGGAGGTCACAGTAGCTTAACAAGACAGTTTTAATGCCCCTTGGAAGAGTGGTGGAGGTCACAGTAGCTTAACAAGACGGTATAAATGCCCCTTGGATGAGTGGTGGAGGTCACAGTAGCTTAACAAGACAGTTTTAATGCCACTTGGAAGAGTCGTGGAAGTCAGAGTGGTTTAACAAGATGGTTTTAATGCCCCTTGGAAGAGTGGTGGAGGTAAAAGTAGCTTAACAAGATGGTTTTAATGCCCCTTGGAAGAGTGGTGGAGGTCACAATAGCTTAACTAGACAATTTTAATGCCCCTTGGAAGAGACGTGGAGGTCACAGTAGCTTAACAAGGCGGTTTTAATGCCCCTTGGAAGAGTGGTGGAGGTCACAGTAGCTTAACAAGACGGTTTTAATGCCCATTGGAAGAGTGATGGAGGTCACAGCAGCTTAACAAGATGGTTTTAATGCCCCTTGGAAGAGTTGTGGAGGTCAGAGTAGTTTAACAAGACAGTTTTAATGCCCCTTGGAAGAGACGTGGAGGTCAGAGTGGTTTAACAAGATGGTTCTAATGCCCCTTGGAAGAGTGGTGGAGGTCACAGTAGCTTAACAAGGCGGTTTTAATGCCCCTTGGAAAAGTGGTGGAGGTCACAGTAGCTTAACAAGACAGTTTTAATGCCCATTGGAAGAGACGTGGAGGTCAGAGTGGTTCAACAAGACGGTTTTAATGCCTCTTGGGAGAGTGGTGGAGGTCACAGTAGCTTAACAAGACAGTTTTAATGCTCCTTGGAAGAGACGTGGAGATCACAGTAGCTTAACAAGACGGTTTTAATGCCCCTTTGAAGAGTGGTGGAGATCATAGTAGCTTAACAAGACAGTTATAATGCCCCTTGGAAGAGACGTGGAGGTCAGAGTGGTTTAACAAGACGGTTTTAATGCCCCTTGGATGAGTGCTGGAGGTCACAGTAGCTTAACAAGACAGTTTTAATGCCCCTTGGAAGAGACGTGGAGGTCACAGTAGCTTAACAAAAGGTTTTAATGCCCCTTGGAAGAGTAGTGGAGGTCACAGTAGCTTAGCAAGAAAGTGTTAATGCCCCTTGGAAGAGACGAGGAGGTCAGAGTGGTTTAGCAAGACAGTTTAAATGCTCCTTGGAAGAGTGGTGGAGGTCACAGTAGCTTTACAAGACAGTTTTAATGCCCTTTGGAAGAGACGTGAAGATCAGAGTGGTTTAACAAGACAGTTTTAATGCCCCTTGGAAGAGACGTGGAGGTCAGAGTGGCTTAACAAGACGGTTTTAATACCCCTTGGAAGAGACGTGGAGGTCACAGTAGCTTAACAAGACAAATTTAATGCCCCTTGGAAGAGGCGTGGAGGTCACAGTATATTAACAAGACGGTTTTAATGCCCCTTGGAAGAGTGGTGGAGGTCACAGTAGCTTAACAAGACGGTTTTAATGCCCCTTGGAAGAGACGTGGAGGTCACAGTAGCTTAACAAGACGGTATAAATGCCCCTTGGATAAGTGGTGGAGGTCACAGTAGCTTAACAAGACAGTTTTAATGCCACTTGGAAGAGTCGTGGAAGTCAGAGTGGTTTAACAAGATGGTTTTAATGCCCCTTGGAAAAGTGGTGGAGGTAAAAGTAACTTAACAAGATGGTTTTAATGCCCCTTGGAAGAGTGGTGGAGGTCACAATAGCTTAACTAGACAATTTTAATGCCCCTTGGAAGAGACGTGGAGGTCACAGTAGCTTAACAAGACAGTTTTAATGCCCCTTGGAAGAGTGGTGGAGGTCAAAGTAGCCGTACAAGATGGTTTTAATGCCCCTTGGAAGAAACGTGGATGTCACAGCAGCTTAGGAAGACGGTTTTAATGCCCCTTGGAAGAGTGGTGGAGGTCACAGTAGCTTAACAAGAAAGTGTTATTGCCGCTTGGAAGAGTGGTGGAGGCCAGAGTGGTTTAGCAAGATAGTTTTAATGCTACTTGGAAGAGTGATGGAGGTCACAGCAGCTTAACAAGATGGTTTTAATGCCCCTTGGAAGAGTTGTGGAGGTCAGAGTAGTTTAACAAAACAGTTTTAATGCCCCTTGGAAGAGACGTGGAGGTCAGAGTGGTTTAACAAGATGGTTTTAATGCCCCTTGGAAGAGTGGTGGAGGTCACAGTAGCTTAACAAGGCGGTTTTAATGCCCCTTGGAAAAGTGGTGGAGGTCACAGTAGCTTAACAAGACAGTTTTAATGCCCATTGGAAGAGACATGGAGGTCACAGTAGCTTAACAAGATGGTTTTAATGCCCCTTGGAAGAGTGGTGGAGGTCATAGTAGCTTAACAAGACAGTTTTAATACCCTTTGGAAGAGACGTGAAGGTCAGAGTGGTTTAACAAGACGGTTTTAATGCCCCTTGGAAGAGTAGTGGAGGTCACAGTAGCTTAACAAGATGGTTTTAATGCCCCTTGGAAGAGACGTGGAGGTCACAGTAGCTTAACAAGACGGTTTTAATGCCCCTTGAAAGAGTGGTGGAGGTCACAGTAGCTTAACAAGAAAGTTTTAATGCCCTTTGGAAGGGACGTGGAGGTCAGAGTGGTTTAACAAGCCAGTTTTAATACTCCTTGGAAGAGTGGTGGAGGTCACAGTAGCTTAACCAGACAGTTTTCATGCCCGTTGGAAGAGACGTGGAGATCAGAGTGGTTTAAAAAGACGGTTTTAATGCCCCTTGGAAGAGACGTGGAGGTCACAGTAGCTTAACAAGACAGTTTTAATGCCCCTTGGAAGAGTGGTGGAGGTCACAGTAGCTTAACAAGACGGTATGAATGCCCCTTGGAAGAGTGGTGGAGGTCACAGTAGCTTAACAAGACAGTTTTAATGCCACTTGGAAGAGACGTGGAAGTCAGAGTGTTTTAACAAGACGGATTTAATGCCCCTTGGAAGAGTGGTGGAGGTAAAAGTAGCTTAACAAGATGGTTTTAATGCCCCTTGGAAGAGTGTTGGAGGTCACAATAGCTTAACTAGACAATTTTAATGCCCCTTGGAAGAGACGTGGAGGTCACAGTAGCTTAACAATGTGGTTTTAATGCCCCTTGGAAGAGTGGTGAAGATCACAGTGGCTTAACAAGACGGTTTTAATGCCCATTGGAAGAGTGATGGAGGTCACAGCAGCTTAACAAGATGGTTTTAATGCCCCTTTCGAAGAGGTGAGGAGGTCAGAGTAGTTTAACAAGACAGTTTTAATGCCCCTTGGAAGAGACGTGGAGGTCAGAGTGGTTTAACAAGATGGTTTTAATGCCCCTTGGAAGAGTGGTGGAGGTCACAGTAGCTTAACAAGGCGGTTTTAATGCCTCTTGGAAAAGTGGTGGAGGTCACAGTAGCTTAACAAGACAGTTTTAATGCTCCTTGGAAGAGACGTGGAGATCACAGTAGCTTAACAAGATGGTTTTAATGCCCCTTGGAAGAGTGGTGGAGGTCATAGTAGCTTAACAAGACAGTTTTAATGCCCCTTGGAAGAGACGTGGAGGTCAGAGTGGTTTAACAAGACGGTTTTAATGCCCCTTGGATGAGTGGTGGAGGTCACAGTAGCTTAACAAGACAGTTTTAATGCCCCTTGGAAGAGACGTGGAGGTCACAGTAGCTTAACAAAATGGTTTTAATGCCCCTTGGAAGAGTAGTGGAGGTCACAGTAGCTTAACAAGAAAGTGTTAATGCCTCTTGGAAGAGACGAGGAGGTCAGAGTGGTTTAGCAAGACAGTTTTAATGCTGCTTGGAAGAGTGGCTGAGGTCACAGTAGCTTAACAAGACAGTTTTAATGCCCCTTGGAAGAGACGTGGAGGTCAGAGTGGTTTAACAAGACAGTTTTAATGCCCCTTGGAAGAGACGTGGAGGTCAGAGTGGCTTAACAAGACGGTTTTAATACCCCTTGGAAGAGACGTGGAGGTCACAGTAACTTAACAAGACAAATTTAATGCCCCTTGGAAGAGGCGTGGAGGTCACAGTATATTAACAAGTCGGTTTTAATGCCCCTTGGAAGAGTGGTGGAGGTCACAGTAGCTTAACAAGACGGTTTTAATGCCCCTTGGAAGAGACGTGGAGGTCTCAGTAGCTTAACAATACAAATTTAATGCCCCTTGGAAGAGACGTGGAGGTCACAGTATTTAACAAGATGGTTTTAATGCCCCTTGGAAGAGTGGTGGAGGTCACAGTATCTTAACCAGACAGTTTTAATGCCCATTGGAAGAGACGTGGAGATCAGAATGTTTTAAAAAGACGGTTTTAATGCCCCTTGGAAGAGACGTGGAGGTCACAGTAGCTTAACAAGACAGTTTTAATGCCCCTTGGAAGAGTGGTGGAGGTCACAGTAGCTTAACAAGACGGTATAAATGCCTCTTGGAAGAGACATGGAAGTCAGAGTGGTTTAACAAGATGGTTTTAATGCCCCTTGGAAGAGTGGTGGAGGTAAAAGTAGCTTAACAAGATGGTTTTAATGCCCCTTGGAAGAGTGGTGGGGGTCACAATAGCTTAACTAGACAATTTTAATGCCCCTTGGAAGAGACGTGGAGGTCACAGTAGCTTAACAAGGCGGTTTTAATGCCCCTTGGAAGAGTGGTGGAGGTCACAGTAGCTTAACAAGACGGTTTTAATGCCCATTGGAAGAGTGATGGAGGTCACAGCAGCTTAACAAGATGGTTTTAATGCCCCTTGGAAGAGTTGTGGAGGTCAGAGTAGTTTAAAAAAACAGTTTTAATGCCCCTTGGAAGAGACGTGGAGGTCACAGTAGCTTAACAAGACGGTTTTAATGCCCATTGGAAGAGTGATGGAGGTCACAGCAGCTTAATAAGATGGTTTTAATGCCTCTTGGAAGAGTGGTGGAGGTCACAGTAGCTTAACAAGGCGGTTTTAATGCCCCTTGGAAAAGTGGTGAAGGTCAGAGTGGTTTAACAAGACGGTTTTAATGCCCCTTGGAAGAGTAGTGGAGGTCACAGTAGCTTAACAAGATGGTTTTAATGCCCCTTGGAAGAGACGTGGCTTTCACAGTAGCTTAACAAGACGGTTTTAATGCCCCTTGGAAGAGTGGTGGAGGTCACAGTAGCTTAACAAGAAAGTTTTAATGCCCTTTGGAAGAGACGTGGAGGTCAGAGTGGTTTAACAAGACAGTTTTAATACTCCTTGGAAGAGTGGTGGAGGTCACAGTAGCTTAACCAGACAGTTTTAATGCCCCTTGGAAGAGACGTGGAGATCAGAGTGGTTTAAAAAGACGGTTTTAATGCCCCTTGGAAGAGACGTGGAGGTCACAGTAGCTTAACAAGACAGTTTTAATGCCCCTTGGAAGAGTGGTGGAGGTCACAGTAGCTTAACAAGACGGTATAAATGCCCCTTGGATGAGTGGTGGAGGTCACAGTAGCTTAACAAGACAGTTTTAATGCCACTTGGAAGAGTCGTGGAAGTCAGAGTGGTTTAACAAGATGGTTTTAATGCCCCTTGGAAGAGTGGTGGAGGTAAAAGTAGCTTAACAAGATGGTTTTAATGCCCCTTGGAAGAGTGGTGGAGGTCACAATAGCTTAACTAGACAATTTTAATGCCCCTTGGAAGAGACATGGAGGTCACAGTAGCTTAACAAGGCGGTTTTAATGCCCCTTGGAAGAGTGGTGGAGGTCACAGTAGCTTAACAAGACGGTTTTAATGCCCATTGGAAGAGTGATGGAGGTCACAGCAGCTTAACAAGATGGTTTTAATGCCCCTTGGAAGAGTTGTGGAGGTCAGAGTAGTTTAACAAGACAGTTTTAATGCCCCTTGGAAGAGACGTGGAGGTCAGAGTGGTTTAACAAGATGGTTCTAATGCCCCTTGGAAGAGTGGTGGAGGTCACAGTAGCTTAACAAGGCGGTTTTAATGCCCCTTGGAAAAGTGGTGGAGGTCACAGTAGCTTAACAAGACAGTTTTAATGCCCATTGGAAGAGACGTGGAGGTCAGAGTGGTTCAACAAGACGGTTTTAATGCCTCTTGGGAGAGTGGTGGAGGTCACAGTAGCTTAACAAGACAGTTTTAATGCTCCTTGGAAGAGACGTGGAGATCACAGTAGCTTAACAAGACGGTTTTAATGCCCCTTTGAAGAGTGGTGGAGATCATAGTAGCTTAACAAGACAGTTATAATGCCCCTTGGAAGAGACGTGGAGGTCAGAGTGGTTTAACAAGACGGTTTTAATGCCCCTTGGATGAGTGCTGGAGGTCACAGTAGCTTAACAAGACAGTTTTAATGCCCCTTGGAAGAGACGTGGAGGTCACAGTAGCTTAACAAAATGGTTTTAATGCCCCTTGGAAGAGTAGTGGAGGTCACAGTAGCTTAGCAAGAAAGTGTTAATGCCCCTTGGAAGAGACGAGGAGGTCAGAGTGGTTTAGCAAGACAGTTTAAATGCTCCTTGGAAGAGTGGTGGAGGTCACAGTAGCTTTACAAGACAGTTTTAATGCCCCTTGGAAGAGACGTGAAGATCAGAGTGGTTTAACAAGACAGTTTTAATGCCCCTTGGAAGAGACGTGGAGGTCAGAGTGGCTTAACAAGACGGTTTTAATACCCCTTGGAAGAGACGTGGAGGTCACAGTAGCTTAACAAGACAAATTTAATGCCCCTTGGAAGAGGCGTGGAGGTCACAGTATATTAACAAGACGGTTTTAATGCCCCTTGGAAGAGTGGTGGAGGTCACAGTAGCTTAACAAGACGGTTTTAATGCCCCTTGGAAGAGACGTGGAGGTCACAATAGCTTAACAAGACGGTATAAATGCCCCTTGGATAAGTGGTGGAGGTCACAGTAGCTTAACAAGACAGTTTTAATGCCACTTGGAAGAGTCGTGGAAGTCAGAGTGGTTTAACAAGATGGTTTTAATGCCCCTTGGAAAAGTGGTGGAGGTAAAAGTAGCTTAACAAGATGGTTTTAATGCCCCTTGGAAGAGTGGTGGAGGTCACAATAGCTTAACTAGACAATTTTAATGCCCCTTGGAAGAGACGTGGAGGTCACAGTAGCTTAACAAGACAGTTTTAATGCCCCTTGGAAGAGTGGTGGAGGTCACAGTAGCTTAACCAGACAGTTTTCATGCCCCTTGGAAGAGACGTGGAGATCAGAGTGGTTTAAAAAGACGGTTTTAATGCCCCTTGGAAGAGACGTGGAGGTCACAGTAGCTTAACAAGACAGTTTTAATGCCCCTTGGAAGAGTGGTGGAGGTCACAGTAGCTTAACAAGACGGTATGAATGCCCCTTGGAAGAGTGGTGGAGGTCACAGTAGCTTAACAAGACAGTTTTAATGCCACTTGGAAGAGACGTGGAAGTCAGAGTGTTTTAACAAGACGGATTTAATGCCCCTTGGAAGAGTGGTGGAGGTAAAAGTAGCTTAACAAGATGGTTTTAATGCCCCTTGGAAGAGTGGTGGAGGTCACAATAGCTTAACTAGACAATTTTAATGCCCCTTGGAAGAGACGTGGAGGTCACAGTAGCTTAACAAGGTGGTTTTAATGCCCCTTGGAAGAGTGGTGGAGATCACAGTAGCTTAACAAGACGGTTTTAATGCCCATTGGAAGAGTGATGGAGGTCACAGCAGCTTAACAAGATGGTTTTAATGCCCCTTTCGAAGAGTTGAGGAGGTCAGAGTAGTTTAACAAGACAGTTTTAATGCCCCTTGGAAGAGACGTGGAGGTCAGAGTGGTTTAACAAGATGGTTTTAATGCCCCTTGGAAGAGTGGTGGAGGTCACAGTAGCTTAACAAGACGCTTTTAATGCCCATTGGAAGAGACGTGGAGGTCAGAGTGGTTTAACAAGACGGTTTTAATGCCTCTTGGGAGAGTGGTGGAGGTCACAGTAGCTTAACAAGGCAGTTTTAATGCTCCTTGGAAGAGACGTGGAGATCACAGTAGCTTAACAAGACGGTTTTAATGCCCCTTGGAAGAGTGGTGGAGGTCATAGTAGCTTAACAAGACAGTTTTAATGCCCCTTGGAAGAGACGTGGAGGTCAGAGTGGTTTAACAAGACGGTTTTAATGCCCCTTGGATGAGTGGTGGAGGTCACAGTAGCTTAACAAGACAGTTTTAATGCCCCTTGGAAGAGACGTGGAGGTCACAGTAGCTTAACAAAATGGTTTTAATGCCCCTTGGAAGAGTAGTGGAGGTCACAGCAGCTTAACAAGAAAGTGTTAATGCCTCTTGGAAGAGACGAGGAGGTCAGAGTGGTTTAGCAAGACAGTTTTAATGCTCCTTGGAAGAGTGGTGGAGGTCACAGTAGCTTAACAAGACAGTTTTAATGCCCCTTGGAAGAGACGTGGAGGTCAGAGTGGTTTAACAAGACAGTTTTAATGCCCCTTGGAAGAGACGTGGAGGTCAGAGTGGCTTAACAAGACGGTTTTAATACCCCTTGGAAGAGACGTGGAGGTCACAGTAGCTTAACAAGACAAATTTAATGCCCCGTGGAAGAGGCGTGGAGGTCACAGTATATTAACAAGTCGGTTTTAATGCCCCTTGGAGGAGTGGTGGAGGTCACAGTAGCTTAACAAGACGGTTTTAATGCCCCTTGGAAGAGACGTGGAGGTCTCAGTAGCTTAACAAGACAAATTTAATGCCCCTTGGAAGAGACGTGGAGGTCACAGTATTTTAACAAGATGGTTTTAATGCCCCTTGGAAGAGTGGTGGAGGTCACAGTATCTTAACCAGACAGTTTTAATGCCCATTGGAAGAGACGTGGAGATCAGAGTGTTTTAAAAAGACGGTTTTAATGCCCCTTGGAAGAGACGTGGAGGTCACAGTAGCTTAACAAGACAGTTTTAATGCCCCTTGGAAGAGTGGTGGAGGTCACAGTAGCTTAACAAGACGGTATAAATGCCACTTGGAAGAGACATGGAAGTCAGAGTGGTTTAACAAGATGGTTTTAATGCCCCTTGGAAGAGTGGTGGAGGTAAAAGTAGCTTAACAAGATGGTTTTAATGCCCCTTGGAAGAGTGGTGGGGGTCACAATAGCTTAACTAGACAATTTTAATGCCTCTTGGAAGAGACGTGGAGGTCACAGTAGCTTAACAAGGCGGTTTTAATGCCCCTTGGAAGAGTGGTGGAGGTCACAGTAGCTTAACAAGACGGTTTTAATGCCCATTGGAAGAGTGATGGAGGTCACAGCAGCTTAACAAGATGGTTTTAATGCCCCTTGGAAGAGTTGTGGAGGTCAGAGTAGTTTAAAAAAACAGTTTTAATGCCCCTTGGAAGAGACGTGGAGGTCACAGTAGCTTAACAAGACGGTTTTAATGCCCATTGGAAGAGTGATGGAGGTCACAGCAGCTTAACAAGGTGGTTTTAATGCCTCTTGGAAGAGTGGTGGAGGTCACAGTAGCTTAACAAGGCGGTTTTAATGCCCCTTGGAAAAGTGGTGGAGGTCACAGTAGCTTAACAAGACAGTTTTAATGCCCATTGGAAGAGACGTGGAGGTCACAGTAGCTTAACAAGGTGGTTTTAATGCCCCTTGGAAGAGTGGTGGAGGTAATAGTAGCTTAACAAGACAGTTTTAATACCCTTTGGAAGAGACGTGAAGGTCAGAGTGGTTTAACAAGACGGTTTTAATGCCCCTTGGAAGAATAGTGGAGGTCACAGTAGCTTAACAAGATGGTTTTAATGCCCCTTGGAAGAGACGTGGCGGTCACAGTAGCTTAACAAGATGGTTTTAATGCCCCTTGGAAGAGTGGTGGAGGTCACAGTAGCTTAACAAGAAAGTTTTAATGCCCTTTGGAAGAGACGTGGAGGTCAGAGTGGTTTAACAAGACAGTTTTAATACTCCTTGGAAGAGTGGTGGAGGTCACAGTAGCTTAACCAGACAGTTTTAATGCCCCTTGGAAGAGACGTGGAGATCAGAGTGGTTAAAAAAGACGGTTTTAATGCCCCTTGGAAGAGACGTGGAGGTCACAGTAGCTTAACAAGGCAGTTTTAATGCCACTTGGAAGAGTCGTGGAAGTCAGAGTGGTTTAACAAGATGGTTTTAATGCCCCTTGGAAGAGTGGTGGAGGTAAAAGTAGCTTAACAAGATGGTTTTAATGCCCCTTGGAAGAGTGGTGGAGGTCACAATAGCTTAACTAGACAATTTTAATGCCCCTTGGAAGAGACGTGGAGGTCACAGTAGCTTAACAAGGCGGTTTTAATGCCCCTTGGAAGAGTTGTGGAGGTCAGAGTAGTTTAACAAGACAGTTTTAATGCCCCTTGGAAGAGACGTGGAGGTCAGAGTGGTTTAACAAGATGGTTCTAATGCCCCTTGGAAGAGTGGTGGAGGTCACAGTAGCTTAACAAGGCGGTTTTAATGCCCCTTGGAAAAGTGGTGCAGGTCACAGTAGCTTAACAAGACAGTTTTAATGCCCATTGGAAGAGACGTGGAGGTCAGAGTGGTTCAACAAGACGGTTTTAATGCCTCTTGGGAGAGTGGTGGAGGTCACAGTAGCTTAACAAGACAGTTTTAATGCTCCTTGGAAGAGACGTGGAGATCACAGTAGCTTAACAAGACGGTTTTAATGCCCCTTGGAAGAGTGGTGGAGATCATAGTAGCTTAACAAGACAGTTATAATGCCCCTTGGAAGAGACGTGGAGGTCAGAGTGGTTTAACAAGACGGTTTTAATGCCCCTTGGATGAGTGGTGGAGGTCACAGTAGCTTAACAAGACAGTTTTAATGCCCCTTGGAAGAGACGTGGAGGTCACAGTAGCTTAACAAAATGGTTTTAATGCCCCTTGGAAGAGTAGTGGAGGTCACAGTAGCTTAGCAAGAAAGTGTTAATGCCCCTTGGAAGAGACGAGGAGGTCAGAGTGGTTTAGCAAGACAGTTTAAATGCTCCTTGGAAGAGTGGTGGAGGTCACAGTAGCTTTACAAGACAGTTTTAATGCCCCTTGGAAGAGACGTGAAGATCAGAGTGGTTTAACAAGACAGTTTTAATGTCCCTTGGAAGAGACGTGGAGGTCAGAGTGGCTTAACAAGGTGGTTTTAATACCCCTTGGAAGAGACGTCGAGGTCACAGTAGCTTAACAATACAAATTTAATGCCCCTTGGAAGAGGCGTGGAGGTCACAGTATATTAACAAGACGGTTTTAATGCCCCTTGGAAGAGTGGTGGAGGTCACAGTAGCTTAACAAGACGGTTTTAATGCCCCTTGGAAGAGACGTGGAGGTCACAGTAGCTTAACAAGACGGTATAAATGCCCCTTGGATGAGTGGTGGAGGTCACAGTAGCTTAACAAGACAGTTTTAATGCCACTTGGAAGAGTCGTGGAAGTCAGAGTGGTTTAACAAGATGGTTTTAATGCCCCTTGGAAAAGTGGTGGAGGTAAAAGTAGCTTAACAAGATGGTTTTAATGCCCCTTGGAAGAGTGGTGGAGGTCACAATAGCTTAACTAGACAATTTTAATGCCCCTTGGAAGAGACATGGAGGTCACAGTAGCTTAACAAGACAGTTTTAATGCCCCTTGGAAGAGTGGTGGAGGTCACAGTAGCTTAACAAGACGGTATAAATGCCGCTTGGAAGAGTGGTGGAGGTCACAGTAGCTTAACAAGACAGTTTTAATGCCACTTGGAAGAGACGTGGAAGTCAGAGTGGTTTAACAAGATGGTTTTAATGCCCCTTGGAAGAGTGGTGGAGGTAAAAGTAGCTTAACAAAATGGTTTTAATGCCCCTTGGAAGAGTGGTGGAGGTCACAATAGCTTAACTAGACAATTTTAATGCCCCTTGGAAGAGACATGGAGGTCACAGTAGCTTAACAAGACAGTTTTAATGCCCCTTGGAAGAGTGGTGGAGGTCACAGTAGCTTAACAAGATGGTATAAATGCCCCTTGGATGAGTGGTGGAGGTCACAGTAGCTTAACAAGACAGTTTTAATGCCACTTGGAAGAGTCGTGGAAGTCAGAGTGGTTTAACAAGATGGTTTTAATGCCCCTTGGAAGAGTGGTGGAGGTAAAAGTAGCTTAACAAAATGGTTTTAATGCCCCTTGGAAGAGTGGTGCAGGTCACAATAGCTTAACTAGACAATTTTAATGCCCCTTGGAAGAGACGTGGAGGTCACAGTAGCTTAACAAGGCGGTTTTAATGCCCCTTGGAAGAGTGGTGGAGGTCACAGTAGCTTAACAAGACGGTTTTAATGCCCATTGGAAGAGAGATGGAGGTCACAGCAGCTTAATAAGATGGTTTTAATGCCCCTTGGAAGAGTTGTGGAGGTCAGAGTAGTTTAACAAGACAGTTTTTATGCCGCTTGGAAGAGACATGGAGGTCAGAGTGGTTTAACAAGATGGTTTTAATGCCCCTTGGAAGAGTGGTGGAGGTTACAGTAGCTTAACAAGGCGGTTTTATTGCCCCTGGGAAAAGTGGTGGAGGTCACAGTAGCTTAACAAGACAGTTTTAATGCCACTTGGAAGAGACGTGGAAGTCAGAGTGGTTTAACAAGATGGTTTTAATGCCCCTTGGAAGAGTGGTGGAGGTAAAAGTAGCTTAACAACATGGTTTTAATGCCCCTTGGAAGAGTGGTGGAGGTCACAATAGCTTAACTAGACAATTTTAATGCCCCTTGGAAGAGACGTGGAGGTCACAGTAGCTTAACAAGACAGTGTTAATGCCCCTTGGAAGAGTGGTGGAGGTCAGAGTAGCTTAAAAAGACGGTATAATTGCCCCTTGGATGAGTGGTGGAGGTCACAGTAGCTTAACAAGACAGTTTTAATGCCACTTGGAAGAGTCGTGGAAGTCAGAGTGGTTTAACAAGATGGTTTTAATGCCCCTTGGAAGAGTGGTGGAGGTAAAAGTAGCTTAACAAGATGGTTTTAATGCCCCTTGGAAGAGTGGTGGAGGTCACAATAGCTTAACTAGACAATTTTAATGCCCCTTGGAAGAGACGTGGAGGTCACAGTAGCTTAACAAGACAGTTTTAATGCCCCTTGGAAGAGTGGTGGAGGTCACAGTAGCTTAACAAGACGGTATAAATGCCCCTTGGATGAGTGGTGGAGGTCACAGTAGCTTAACAAGACAGTTTTAATGCCACTTAGAAGAGTCGTGGAAGTCAGAGTGGTTTAACAAGATGGTTTTAATGCCCCTTGGAAGAGTGGTGGAGGTAAAAGTAGCTTAACAAGATGGTTTTAATGCCCCTTGGAAGAGTGGTGGAGGTCACAATAGCTTAACTAGACAATTTTAATGCCCCTTGGAAGAGACGTGGAGGTCACAGTAGCTTAACAAGGCGGTTTTAATGCCCCTTGGAAGAGTTGTGGAGGTCAGAGTAGTTTAACAAGACAGTTTTAATGCCCCTTGGAAGAGATGTGGAGGTCAGAGTGGTTTAACAAGATGGTTTTCATGCCCCTTGGAAGAGTGGTGGAGGTCACAGTAGCTTAACAAGGCGGTTTTAATGCCCCTTGGAAACGTGGTGGAGGTCACAGTAGCTTAACAAGACAGTTTTAATGCCCATTGGAAGAGACGTGGAGGTCAGAGTGATTCAACAAGACGGTTTTAATGCCTCTTGGGAGAGTGGTGGAGGTCACAGTAGCTTAACAAGACAGTTTTAATGCTCCTTGGAAGAGACGTGGAGATCACAGTAGCTTAACAAGACGGTTTTAATGCCCCTTGGAAGAGTGGTGGAGATCATAGTAGCTTAACAAAACAGTTTTAATGCCCCTTGGAAGAGACGTGGAGGTCAGAGTGGTTTAACAAGACGGTTTTAATGCCCCTTGGATGAGTGGTGGAGGTCACAGTAGCTTAACAAGACAGTTTTAATGCCCCTTGGAAGAGACGTGGAGGTCACAGTAGCTTAACAAAATGGTTTTAATGCCCCTTGGAAGAGTAGTGGAGGTCACAGTAGCTTAACAAGAAAGTGTTAATGCCCCTTGGAAGAGACGAGGAGGTCAGAGTGGTTTAGCAAGACAGTTTTAATGCTCCTTGGAAGAGTGGTGGAGGTCACAGTAGCTTTACAAGACAGTTTTAATGCCCCTTGGAAGAGACGTGGAGGTCAGAGTGGTTTAACAAGACAGTTTTAATGCCCCTTGGAAGAGACGTGGAGGTCAGAGTGGCTTAACAAGACGGTTTTAATACCCCTTGGAAGAGACGTGGAGGTCACAGTAGCTTAACAAGACAAATTTGATGCCTCTTGGAAGAGGCGTGGAGGTCACAGTATATTAACAAGACGGTTTTAATGCCCCTTGGAAGAGCGGTGGAGGTCACAGTAGCTTATCAAGACGGTTTTAATGCCCCTTGGAAGAGACGTGGAGGTCACAATAGCTTAACAAGACAAATTTAATGCCCCTTGGAAGAGACGTGGAGGTCACAGTATCTTAACAAGATGGTTTTAATGCCCCTTGGAAGAGTGGTGGAGGTCACAGTAGCTTAACCAGACAGTTTTAATGCCCCTTGGAAGACACGTGGAGATCAGAGTGGTTTAAAAAGACAGTTTTAATGCCCCTTGGAAGAGACGTGGAGGTCACAGTAGCTTAACAAGACAGTTTTAATGCCCCTTGGAAAAGTGGTGGAGGTCACAGTAGCTTAACAAGACAGTTTTAATGCCCATTGGAAGAGACGTGGAGGTCAGAGTGGTTTAACAAGACGGTTTTAATGCCTCTTGGGAGAGTGGTGGAGGTCACAGTAGCTTAACAAGGCGGTTTTAATGCCCCTTGGAAAAGTGGTGGAGGTCACAGTAGCTTAACAAGACAGTTTTAATGCCCATTGGAAGAGACGTGGAGGTCAGAGTGGTTTAACAATACGGTTTTAATGCCTCTTGGGAGAGTGGTGGAGGTCACAGTAGCTTAACAAGACAGTTTTAATGCTCCTTGGAAGAGACGTGGAGATCACAGTAGCTTAACAAGACGGTTTTAATGCCCCTTGTAAGAGTGGTGGAGGTCATAGTAGCTTAACAAGACAGTTTTAATGCCCCTTGGAAGAGACGTGGAGGTCAGAGTGGTTTAACAAGACGGTTTTAATACCCGTTGGATGATTGGTGGAGGTCACAGTAGCTTAACAAGACGGTTTTAATGCCCCTGGGAAGAGACGTGGAGGTCACAGTAGCTTAACAAATTGGTTTTAATGCCCCTTGGAAGAGTAGTGGAGGTCACAGTAGCTTAACAAGAAAGTGTTAATGCCCCTTGGAAGAGACGAGGAGGTCAGAGTGGTTTAGCAAGACAGTTTTAATGCTCCTTGGAAGAGTGGTGGAGTTCACAGTAGCCTAACAAGACAGTTTTAATGCCACTTGGAAGAGACGTGGAAGTCAGAGTGGTTTAACAAGATGGTTTTAATGCCCCTTGGAAGAGTGGTGGAGGTAAAAGTAGCTTAACAAAATGGTTTTAATGCCCCTTGGAAGAGTGGTGGAGGTCACAATAGCTTAACTAGACAATTTTAATGCCCCTTGGAAGAGACGTGGAGGTCACAGTAGCTTAACAAGGCGGTTTTAATGCCCCTTGGAAGAGTGCTGGAGGTCACAGTAGCTTAACAAGACGGTTTTAATGCCCATTAGAAGAGTGATGGAGGTCACAGCAGCTTAACAAGATGGTTTTAATGCCCCTTGGAAGAGTTGTGGAGGTCAGAGTAGTTTAACAAGACAGTTTTAATGCCCCTTGGAAGAGACGTGGAGGTCAGAGTGGTTTAACAAGATGGTTTTAATGCCCCATGGAAGAGTGGTGGAGGTCACAGTAGCTTAACAAGGCGGTTTTAATGCCCCTTGGAAAAGTGGTGGAGGTCACAGTAGCTTAACAAGACAGTTTTAATGCCCATTGGATGAGACGTGGAGGTCAGAGTGGTTTAACAAGACGGTTTTTATGCCTCTTGGGAGAGTGGTGGAGGTCACAGTAGCTTAACAAGACAGTTTTAATGCTCCTTGGAAGAGACGTGGAGATCACAGTAGCTTAACAAGACGGTTTTAATGCCCCTTGTAAGAGTGGTGGAGGTCATAGTAGCTTAACAAGGCAGTTTTAATGCCCCTTGGAAGAGACGTGGAGGTCAGAGTGGTTTAACAAGACGGTTTTAATGCCCCTTGAATGAGTGGTGGAGGTCACAGTAGATTAAGACGGTTTTAATGCCCCTTGGAAGAGACGTGGAGGTCACAGTAGATTAACAAAATGGTTTTAATGCCCCTTGGAAGAGTAGTGGAGGTCACAGTAGCTTAACAAGAAAGTGTTAATGCCCCTTGGAAGAGACGAGGAGGTCAGAGTGGTTTAGCAAGACAGTTTTAATGCTCCTTGGAAGAGTGGTGGAGGTCACAGTAGCTTAACAAGACAGTTTTAATGCCCCTTGGAAGAGACGTGGAGGTCAGAGTGGTTTAACAAGACAGTTTTAATGCCCCTTGGAAGAGACGTGGAGGTCAGAGTGGCTTAACAAGACGGTTTTAATACCCCTTGGAAGAGACGTGGAGGTCACAGAAGCTTAACAAGACAAATTTAATGCCCCTTGGAAGAGGCGTGGAGGTCACAGTATATTAACAAGACGGATTTAATGCCCCTTGGAAGAGTGGTGGAAGTCACAGTAGCTTAACAAGACAGTTTTAATGCCCCTTGGAAGAGACGTGGAGGTCAGAGTGGCTTAGCAAGACGGTTTTAATACCCCTTGGAAGAGATGTGGAGGTCACAGTAGCTTAACAAGATAAATTTAATGCCCCTTGTAAGAGGCGTGGAGGTCACAGTATATTAACAAGACGGTTTTAATGCCCCTTGGAAGATTGGTGGAGGTCACAGTAGCTTAACAAGACGGTTTTAATGCCCCTTGGAAGAGACGTGGAGGTCACAGTAGCTTAACAAGACAAATTTAATGCCCCTTGGAAGAGACGTGGAGGTCACAGTATCTTAACAAGACGGTTTTAATGCCCCTTGGAAGAGACGTGGGGTTCACACTAGCTTAACAAGACGGTTTTAATGCTCCTTGGAAGAGTGGTGGAGGTCAAAGTTGCTTAAAAAGATCGTTTTATTGCCCTTGGAAGAGACGTGGACCTCACAGTAGGTTAACAAGATGGTTTTAATGCCCCTTGGAAGAGTGATGGAGGTCACAGTAGCTTACCAAGACGGTTTTAAAGCTTCTTGGAAGAGACGTGGGGGTCACAGTAGCTTAAAAAGATGTTTTTAATTCCCCTTGGAAGAGTTGTGGAGGTCACGTTACCTTAACAAGACAGTTTTAATGCCCCTTGGAAGAGACGTGGAGGTCAGAGTGGCTTAGCAAGACGGTTTTAATACCCCTTGGAAGAGATGTGGAGGTCACAGTAGCTTAACAAGATAAATTTAATGCCCCTTGTAAGAGGCGTGGAGGTCACAGTATATTAACAAGACGGTTTTAATGCCCCTTGGAAGATTGGTGGAGGTCACAGTAGCTTAACAAGACGGTTTTAATGCCCCTTGGAAGAGACGTGGAGGTCACAGTAGCTTAACAAGACAAATTTAATGCCCCTTGGAAGAGACGTGGAGGTCACAGTATCTTAACAAGACGGTTTTAATGCCCCTTGGAAGAGACGTGGGGTTCACACTAGCTTAACAAGACGGTTTTAATGCTCCTTGGAAGAGTGGTGGAGGTCAAAGTTTCTTAAAAAGATCGTTTTATTGCCCTTGGAAGAGACGTGGACCTCACAGTAGGTTAACAAGATGGTTTTAATGCCCCTTGGAAGAGTGATGGAGGTCACAGTAGCTTACCAAGACGGTTTTAAAGCTTCTTGGAAGAGACGTGGGGGTCACAGTAGCTTAAAAAGATGTTTTTAATTCCCCTTGGAAGAGTTGTGGAGGTCACGTTACCTTAACAAGACAGTTTTAATGCCCTTTGGAAGGGACGTGGAGGTCAGAGTGGTTTAACAAGACAGTTTTAATACTCCTTGGAAGAGTGGTGAAGGTCACAGTAGCTTAACCAGACAATTTTAATGCCCCCTGGAAGAGACGTGGAGATCAGAGTGGTTTAAAAAGACGGTTTTAATGCCCCTTGGAAGAGACGTGGAGGTCACAGTAGCTTAACAAGACAGTTTTAATGCCCCTTGGAAGAGTGGTGGAGGTCACAGTAGCTTAACAAGACGGTATAAATGCCCCTTGGAAGAGTGGTGGAGGTCACAGTAGCTTAACAAGACAGTTTTAATGCCACTTGGAAGAGACGTGGAAGTCAGAGTGGTTTAACAAGATGGTTTTAATGCCCCTTGGAAGAGTGGTGGAGGTAAAAGTAGCTTACCAAGATGGTTTTAATGCCCCATGGAAGAGTGGCGGAGGTCACAATAGCTTGACTAGACAATTTTAATGCCCCTTGGAAGAGACGTGGAGGTCACAGTAGCTTAACAAGACGGTTTTAATGCCCATTGGAAGAGTGATAGAGGTCACAGCAGCTTAACAAGATGGTTTTAATGCCCCTTGGAAGAGCTGTGGAGGTCAGAGTAGTTAAACAAGACAGTTTTAATGCCCCTTGGAAGAGACGTGGAGGTCAGAGTGGTTTAACAAGATGGTTTTAATGCCCCTTGGAAGAGTGGTGGAGGTCACAGCAGCTTAACAAGGCGGTTTTAATGCCCCTTGGAATAGTGGTGGAGGTCACAGTAGCTAAACAAGACAGTTTTAATGCCCATTGGAAGAGACGTGGAGGTCAGAGTGGTTTAACAAGACAGTTTTAATGCCTCTTGGGAGAGTGGTGGAGGTCACAGTAGCTTAACAAGACAGTTTTAATGCTCCTTGGAAGAGACGTGGAGATCACAGTAGCTTAACAAGACGGTTTTAATGCCCCTTGGAAGAGTGGTGGAGGTCATAGTAGCTTAACAAGACAGTTTTAATTCCCCTTGGAAGAGATGTGGAGGTCAGAGTGGTTTAACAAGACGGATTTAATGCCCCTTGGATGAGTGGTGGAGGTCACAGTAGCTTAACAAGACAGTTTTAATGCTCCTTGGAAGAGACGTGGAGATCACAGTAGCTTAACAAAATGGTTTTAATGCCCCTTGGAAGAGTAGTGGAGGTCACAGTAGCTTAACAAGAAAGTGTTAATGCCCCTTGGAAGAGATGAGGAGGTCAGAGTGGTTTAGCAAGACAGTTTTAATGCTCCTTGGAAGAGTGGTGGAGGTCACAGTAGCTTAACAAGACAGTTTTAATGCCCCTTGGAAGAGACGTGGAGGTCAGAGTGGCTTAACAAGGCGGTTTTAATACCCCTTGGAAGAGACGTGTAGGTCACAGTAGCTTAACAAGACAAATTTAATGCCCCTTGGAAGAGGCGTGGAGGTCACAGTATATTAACAAGACGGTTTTAATGCCCCTTGGAAGATTGGTGGAGGTCACAGTAGCTTAACAAGACGGTTTTAATGCCCCTTGGAAGAGACGTGGAGGTCACAGTAGCTTAACAAGACAAATTTAATGCCCCTTAGAAGAGACGTGGAGGTCACAGTATCTTAACAAGATGGTTTTAATGCCCCTTGGAAGAGAGGTGGAGGTCACAGTAGCTTAACAAGACAGTTTTAATGCCCCTTGGAAGAGACGTGGGGGTCACACCAGGTTAAGAAGACGGTTTTAATGCTCCTTGGAAGAGTGGTGGAGGTCAAAGTAGCTTAAAAAGATCATTTTATTGCCCCTTGGAAGAGACGTGGACCTCACAGTAGGTTAAAAAGATGGTTTTAATGCCCCTTGGAAGAGTGATGGAGGTCACAGTAGCTTAACAAGACGGTTTTAAAGCTTCTTGGAAGAGACGTGGGGGTCACAGTAGCTTAAAAAGATGTTTTTAATGCCCCTTGGAAGAGTTGTGGAGGTCACGTTACCTTAACAAGACAGTTTTAATGCCCCTTGGAAGAGACGTGGAGGTCAGAATGGTTTAACAAGATGGTTTTAATGCCCCTTGGAAGAGTGGTGGAGGTCACAATAGCTTAACAAGCCGGTTTTTATGCCCCTTGGAAAAGTGGTGGAGGTCACAGTAGCTTAACATGACAGTTTTAATGCCCATTGGAAGAGACGTGGAGGTCAGAGTGGTTTAACAAGACAGTTTTAATGCCCATTGGGAGAGTGGTGGAGGTCACAGTAGCTTAGCAAAACAGTTTTAATGCTCCTTGGAAGAGACGTGGAGGTCAGAGTGGTTTAACAAGACGGTTTAAATGCCCCTTGGATGAGTGGTTAAGGTCAAACTAGCCCTACAAGACGGTTTTAATACCCTTTGGAAGAAACGTGGAGGTCACAGTAGCTTAAAAGTGCAGTTTTAATGCCCCTTGGAAGAGTGGTGGAGGTCCTGTAGCTGAACAAGAAAGTGTTAATGCCGCTTGGAAGAGTGTTGGAGGTCAGAGTGGTTTAGCAAGACAGTTTTAATGCTCCATGGAAGAGTGGTGGAGGTCACAGTAGCTTAACAAGACAGTTTTAAATCCCCTTGGAAGAGACGAGGAGTTCAGAGTGGTTTAACAAGACGGTTTTAATGCCGCTTGAAAGAGACGTGGAGGTCAAAGTAGCTTAACAAGATGGTTTTAATGCCCCTTGGAAGACACGTGGACCTCACAGTAGCTTAACAAGACAGTTTTAATGCCCCTTGGAAGAGTGATGGAGGTCACAGTAGCTTAACAAGATGGTTTTAATGCCCATTGGAAGAGTGATGGAGGTCACAGCAGCTTAACAAGATTTTTTTAATGCCCCTTGGAAGAGTTGTGGAGGTCAGAGTAGTTTAACAAGACAGTTTTAATGCCCCTTGGAAGAGACGTGATGGTCAGAGTGGTTTAACAAGATGGTTTTAATGCCCCTTGGATGAGTGGTGGAGGTCAAAGTGGCCGTACAAGAATGTTTTAATGCCCCTTGGAAGAGACGTGGAGGTCACAGTAGATTAACAAAATGGTTTTAATGCCCCTTGGAAGAGTAGTGGAGGTCACAGTAGCTTAACAAGAAAGTGTTAATGCCCCTTGGAAGAGACGAGGAGGTCAGAGTGGTTTAGCAAGACAGTTTTAATGCTCCTTGGAAGAGTGGTGGAGGTCACAGTAGCTTAACAAGACAGTTTTAATGCCCCTTGGAAGAGACGTGGAGGTCAGAGTGGTTTAACAAGACAGTTATAATGCCCCTTGGAAGAGACGTGGAGGTCAGAGTGGCTTAACAAGACGGTTTTAATACCCCTTGGAAGAGACGTGGAGGTCACAGAAGCTTAACAAGACAAATTTAATGCCCCTTGGAAGAGGCGTGGAGGTCACAGTATATTAACAAGATGGTTTTAATGCCCCTTGGAAGAGTGGTGGAAGTCACAGTAGCTTAACAAGACAGTTTTAATGCCCCTTGGAAGAGACGTGGAGGTCAGAGTGGCTTAGCAAGACGGTTTTAATACCCCTTGGAAGAGATGTGGAGGTCACAGTAGCTTAACAAGATAAATTTAATGCCCCTTGTAAGAGGCGTGGAGGTCACAGTATATTAACAAGACGGTTTTAATGCCCCTTGGAAGATTGGTGGAGGTCACAGTAGCTTAACAAGACGGTTTTAATGCCCCTTGGAAGAGACGTGTAGGTCACAGTAGCTTAACAAGACAAATTTAATGCCCCTTGGAAGAGACGTGGAGGTCACAGTATCTTAACAAGACGGTTTTAATGCTCCTTGGAAGAGACGTGGGGTTCACACTAGCTTAACAAGACGGTTTTAATGCTCCTTGGAAGAGTGGTGGAGGTCAAAGTTGCTTAAAAAGATCGTTTTATTGCCCTTGGAAGAGACGTGGACCTCACAGTAGGTTAACAAGATGGTTTTAATGCCCCTTGGAAGAGTGATGGAGGTCACAGTAGCTTACCAAGACGGTTTTAAAGCTTCTTGGAAGAGACGTGGGGGTCACAGTAGCTTAAAAAGATGTTTTTAATTCCCCTTGGAAGAGTTGTGGAGGTCACGTTACCTTAACAAGACAGTTTTAATGCCCTTTGGAAGGGACGTGGAGGTCAGAGTGGTTTAACAAGACAGTTTTAATACTCCTTGGAAGAGTGGTGAAGGTCACAGTAGCTTAACCAGACAATTTTAATGCCCCTTGGAAGAGACGTGGAGATCAGAGTGGTTTAAAAAGACGGTTTTAATGCCCCTTGGAAGAGACGTGGAGGTCACAGTAGCTTAACAAGACAGTTTTAATGCCCCTTGGAAGAGTGGTGGAGGTCACAGTAGCTTAACAAGACGGTATAAATGCCCCTTGGAAGAGTGGTGGAGGTCACAGTAGCTTAACAAGACAGTTTTAATGCCACTTGGAAGAGACGTGGAAGTCAGAGTGGTTTAACAAGATGGTTTTAATGCCCCTTGGAAGAGTGGTGGAGGTAAAAGTAGCTTACCAAGATGGTTTTAATGCCCCATGGAAGAGTGGCGGAGGTCACAATAGCTTGACTAGACAATTTTAATGCCCCTTGGAAGATACGTGGAGGTCACAGTAGCTTAACAAGACGGTTTTAATGCCCATTGGAAGAGTGATAGAGGTCACAGCAGCTTAACAAGATGGTTTTAATGCCCCTTGGAAGAGCTGTGGAGGTCAGAGTAGTTAAACAAGACAGTTTTAATGCCCCTTGGAAGAGACGTGGAGGTCAGAGTGGTTTAACAAGATGGTTTTAATGCCCCTTGGAAGAGTGGTGGAGGTCACAGTAGCTTAACAAGGCGGTTTTAATGCCCCTTGGAATAGTGGTGGTGGTCACAGTAGCTAAACAAGACAGTTTTAATGCCCATTGGAAGAGACGTGGAGGTCAGAGTGGTTTAACAAGACAGTTTTAATGCCTCTTGGGAGAGTGGTGGAGGTCACAGTAGCTTAACAAGACAGTTTTAATGCTCCTTGGAAGAGACGTGGAGATCACAGTAGCTTAACAAGACGGTTTTAATGCCCCTTGGAAGAGTGGTGGAGGTCATAGAAGCTTAACAAGACAGTTTTAATTCCCCTTGGAAGAGACGTGGAGGTCAGAGTGGTTTAACAAGACGGTTTTAATGCCCCTTGGATGAGTGGTGGAGGTCACAGTAGCTTAACAAGACAGTTTTAATGCTCCTTGGAAGAGACGTGGAGATCACAGTAGCTTAACAAAATGGTTTTAATGCCCCTTGGAAGAGTAGTGGAGGTCACAGTAGCTTAACAAGAAAGTGTTAATGCCCCTTGGAAGAGATGAGGAGGTCAGAGTGGTTTAGCAAGACAGTTTTAATGCTCCTTGGAAGAGTGGTGGAGGTCACAGTAGCTTAACAAGACAGTTTTAATGCCCCTTGGAAGAGACGTGGAGGTCAGAGTGGCTTAACAAGGCGGTATTAATACCCCTTGGAAGAGACGTGTAGGTCACAGTAGCTTAACAAGACAAATTTAATGCCCCTTGGAAGAGGCGTGGAGGTCACAGTATATTAACAAGACGGTTTTAATGCCCCTTGGAAGATTGGTGGAGGTCACAGTAGCTTAACAAGACGGTTTTAATGCCCCTTGGAAGAGACGTGGAGGTCACCGTAGCTTAACAAGACAAATTTAATGCCCCTTGGAAGAGACGTGGAGGTCACAGTATCTTAACAAGATGGTTTTAATGCCCCTTGGAAGAGAGGTGGAAGTCACAGTAGCTTAACAAGACGGTTTTAATGCCCCTTGGAAGAGACGTGGGGGTCACACCAGGTTAAGAAGACGGTTTTAATGCTCCTTGGAAGAGTGGTGGAGGTCAAAGTAGCTTAAAAAGATCATTTTATTGCCCCTTGGAAGAGACGTGGACCTCACAGTAGGTTAAAAAGATGGTTTTAATGCCCCTTGGAAGAGTGATGGAGGTCACAGTAGCTTAACAAGACGGTTTTAAAGCTTCTTGGAAGAGACGTGGGGGTCACAGTAGCTTAAAAAGATGTTTTTAATGCCCCTTGGAAGAGTTGTGGAGGTCACGTTACCTTAACAAGACAGTTTTAATGCCCCTTGGAAGAGACGTGGAGGTCAGAGTGGTTTAACAAGATGGTTTTAATGCCCCTTGGAAGAGTGGTGGAGGTCACAATAGCTTAACAAGCCGGTTTTTATGCCCCTTGGAAAAGTGGTGGAGGTCACAGTAGCTTAACATGACAGTTTTAATGCCCATTGGAAGAGACGTGGAGGTCAGAGTGGTTTAACAAGACAGTTTTAATGCCCATTGGGAGAGTGGTGGAGGTCACAGTAGCTTAGCAAAACAGTTTTAATGCTCCTTGGAAGAGACGTGGAGGTCAGAGTGGTTTAACAAGACGGTTTTAATGCCCCTTGGATGAGTGGTGAAGGTCAAAGTAGCCCTACAAGACGGTTTTAATACCCTTTGGAAGAAACGTGGAGGTCACAGTAGCTTAAAAGTGCAGTTTTAATGCCCCTTGGAAGAGTGGTGGAGGTCCTGTAGCTGAACAAGAAAGTGTTAATGCCGCTTGGAAGAGTGTTGGAGGTCAGAGTGGTTTAGCAAGACAGTTTTAATGCTCCATAGAAGAGTGGTGGAGGTCACAGTAGCTTAACAAGACAGTTTTAAATCCCCATGGAAGAGACGAGGAGTTCAGAGTGGTTTAACAAGACGGTTTTAATGCCCCTTGAAAGAGACGTGGAGGTCAAAGTAGCTTAACAAGATGGTTTTAATGCCCCTTGGAAGACACGTGGACCTCACAGTAGCTTAACAAGACAGTTTTAATGCCCCTTGGAAGAGTGATGGAGGTCACAGTAGCTTAACAAGATGGTTTTAATGCCCATTGGAAGAGTGATGGAGGTCACAGCAGCTTAACAAGATTTTTTTAATGCCCCTTGGAAGAGTTGTGGAGGTCAGAGTAGTTTAACAAGACAGTTTTAATGCCCCTTGGAAGAGACGTGATGGTCAGAGTGGTTTAACAAGATGGTTTTAATGCCCCTTGGATGAGTGGTGGAGGTCAAAGTGGCCGTACAAGAATGTTTTAATGCCCCTTGGAAGAAACGTGGCGGTCACAGTAGCTTAACAAGACAGTTTTAATGCCCCTTGAAAGAGTGGTGGAGGTCACAGTAGCTTAACAAGAAAGTGTTAATGCCGCTTGGAAGAGTGGTGGAGGTCAGAGTGGTTTAGCAAGACAGTTTTAATGCTACTTGGAAGAGTGGTGGATGTCACACTAGCTTAACAAGACAGTTTTAAATCACCTTGGAAGAGACGTGGAGGTCAGAGTGGTTTAACAAGACAATTGTAATGCCGCTTGGAAGAGACGTGGAGGTCAAAGTAGCTTAACAAGATGGTTTTAATGCCCCTTGGAAGAGAAATGGACCTCACAGTAGCTTAACAAGATGGTTTTAATGCCCCTTGGAAGAGTGATGGAGGTCACAGTAGCTTAACAAGACGGTTTTAATGCTCCTTGGAAGAGACTTGGAGGTCAGAATGGTTTAACAAGACGGTTTTAATGCCCCTTGGAAGAGTGGTGGAGGTCACAGTAGCTTAACAAGATGGTTTTAATGCCCCTTGGAAGAGTGGTGGAGGTCATAGTAGCTTAACAAGACAGTTTTAATGCCCCTTGAAAGAGACGTGGAGGTCAGAGTGGTTTAACAAGACGGTTTTAATGACCCTTGCAAGAGTGTTGGAGGTCACAGTAGCTTAACAAGATGGTTTTAATGCCCCTTGGAAGAGACGTCGAGGTCACAGTAGCTTAACAAGACGGTTTAATGCCCCTTGGAAGAGTGGTGGAGGTCACAGTAGTTTAACAAGAAAGTTTTAATGCCCCTTGGAAGGGACGTGGAGATCAGAGTGGTTTAAAAAGACGGTTTTAATGCCCCGTGGAAGAGACGTGGAGGTCACAGTAGCTTAACAAGATAGTTTTAATGCCCCTTGGAAGAGTGGTGGAGGTCACAGTAGCTTAACAAGACGGTATAAATGCCCCTTGGAAGAGTGGTGGAGGTCACAGTAGCTTAACAAGACAGTTTTAATGCCACTTGGAAGAGACGTGGTAGTCAGAGTGTTTTAACAAGATGGTTTTAATGCCCCTTGGAAGAGTGGTGGAGGTAAAAGTAGCTTAACAAGATGGTTTTAATGCCCATTGGAAGAGTGGTGGAGGTCACAGTAGCTTAACTAGACAATTTTAATGCCCCTTGGAAGAGACGTGGAGGTCACAGTAGCTTAACAAGGCGGTTTTAATGCCCCTTGGAAGAGTGGTGGAGGTCACAGTAGCTTAACAAGACGGTTTTAATGCCCATTGGAAGAGTGATGGAGGTCACAGCAGCTTAACAAGATGGTTTTAATGCCCCTTGGAAGAGTTGTGGAGGTCAGAGTCGTTTAACAAGACAGTTTTAATGCCCTTTGGAAGAGAAGTGGAGGTTAGAGTGGTTTAACAAGATGGTTTTAATGCCCCTTGGAAGAGTGGTGGAGGTCACAGTAGCTTAACAAGACGGTTTTAATGCCCCTTGGAAAAGTGGTGGAGGTCACAGTAGCTTAACAAGACAGTTTTAAGGCCCATTGGAAGAGACGTGGAGGTCAGAGTCGTTTAACAAGATGGTTTTAATGCCCCTTGGGAGAGTGGTGGAGGTCACAGTAGCTTAACAAGACAGTTTTAATGCCCCTTGGAAGAGTGGTGGAGGTCATAGTAGCTTAACAAGACAGTTTTAATGCACCTTGGAAGAGACGTGGAGGTCAGAGTGTTTTAACAAGACTGTTTTAATGCCCCTTGGATGAGTGGTGAAGGTCACAGTAGCTTAACAAGACGGATTTAATGCCCCTTGGAAGAGACGTGGAGGTCACAGTAGCTTAACAAAATGGTTTTAATGCCCCTTGGAAGAGTAGTGGAGGTCACAGTAGCTTAACAAGAAAGTGTTAATGCCCCTTGCAAGAGACGAGGAGGTCAGAGTGGTTTAGCAATACAGTTTTAATGCTCCTTGGAAGAGTGGTGAAGGTCACAGTAGCTTAACAAGACAGTTTTAATGCCCCTTGGAAGAGACGTGGAGGTCAGAATGGTTTAACAAGACTGTTTTAATGCCCCTTGAAAGAGACGTGGAGGTCACAGTAGCTTAACAAGACGGTTTTAATGCCCCTTGGAAGAGACGTGGAGGTCACAGTAGCTTAACAAGACAAATTTAATGCCCCTTGGAAGAGACGTGAAGGTCACAGTATCTTAACAAAACGGTTTTAATGCCCTTGGAAGAGTGGTGGAGGTCACAGTAGCTTAACAAGACGGTTTTAATGCCCCTTGGAAGAGACGTGGAGGTCACAGTAGCTTAACAATACAAATTTAATGCCCCTTGGAAGAGACGTGGAGGTCACAGTATCTTAACAAGATGGTTTTAATACCCCTTGGAAGAGTGGTGGAGGTCACGTTAGCTTAACAAGACTGTTTTAATGCCCCTTGGAAGAGACGTGGGGGTCACACTAGCTTAACAAGACGGTTTTAATGCTCCTTGGTAGAGAGGTGGAGGTCAAAGTAGTTTAAAAAGACTGTTTTAATGCCCCTTGGAAGAGTGATGGAGGTTACAGTAGCTTAACAATACGGTTTTAAAGCTCCTTGGAAGAGACGTGGAGGTCACAGTAGCTTAAAAAGATGGTTTTAATGCCCCTTGGAAGAGTTGTGGAGGTCACTGTACCTTAACAAGACAGTTTTAATGCCCCTTGGAAGAGACGTGGAGGTCAGAGTGGTTTAACAAGATGGTTTTAATGCCCCTTGGAAGAGTGGTGGAGGTCACAGTAGCTTAACAAGACGGTTTTTATGCCCCTTGGAAAAGTGGTGGAGGTCACAATAGCTTAACAAGACTGTTTTAATGCCCATTGGAAGAGACGTGGAGGTCAGAGTGGTTTAACAAGACAGTTTTAACGCCCATTGGGAGAGTGGTGGATGTCACAGTAGCTTAAGAAGACAGTTTTAATGCTCCTTGGAAGAGACATGGAGGTCACAGTAGCTTAACAAGACGGTTTTAATGCCCCTTTGAAGAGACGTGGAGGTCAGAGTGGTTTAACAAGACGGTTTTAATGACGCTTGGAAGAGTGTTGGAGGACACAGTAGCTTAACAAGATGGTTTTAATGCCCCTTGGAAGAGACGTCGAGGTCACAGTAGCTTAACAAGACGGTTTTAATTCCCCTTGGAAGAGTGGTGGAGGTCACAGTAGTTTAACAAGAAAGTTTTAATGCCCTTTGGAAGGGACTTGGAGGTCAGAGTGGTTTAACAAGACAGTTTTAATGCTCCTTGGAAGAGTGGTGGAGGTCACAGTAGCTTAACAAGACAGTTTTAATGCCCCTTGGAAGAGACGTGGAGATCAGAGTGGTTTAAAAAGACGGTTTTAATGCCCCTTGGAAGAGACGTGGAGGTCACAGTAGCTTAACAAGACGGTATAAATGCCCCTTGGAAGAGTGGTGGAGGTCACAGTAGCTTAACAAGACAGTTTTAATGCCACTTGGAAGAGACGTGGTAGTCAGAGTGGTTTAGCAAGATGGTTTTAATGCCCCTTGGAAGAGTGGTGGATGTAAAAGTAGCTTAACAAGATGGTTTTAATGCCCCTTGGAAGAGTGGTGGAGGTCACAGTAGCTTAACTAGACAATTTTAATGCCCCTTGGAAGAGACGTGGAGGTCACAGTAGCTTTACAAGGTGGTTTTAATGCCCCTTGGAAGAGTGGTGGAGGTCACAGTAGCTTAACAAGACGGTTTTAATGCCCATTGGAAGAGTGATTGAGGTCACAGCAGCTTAACAAGATGGTTTTAATGCCCCTTGGAAGAGTTGTGGAGGTCAGAGTAGTTTAACAAGACAGTTTTAATGCCCCTTGGAAGAGACGTGGAGGTCAGAGTAGTTTAACAAGATGGTTTTAATGCCCCTTGGAAGAGTGGTGGAGGTCACAGTAGCTTAACAAGACGGTTTTAATGCCCCTTGGAAAAGTGTGGAGGTCACAGTAGCTTAACAAGACGGTTTTAATGCCCCTTGGAAAAGTGGTGGAGGTCACAGTAGCTTAACAAGACAGTTTTAAGGCCCATTGGAAGAGACGTGGAGGTCAGAGTCGTTTAACAAGACGGTTTTAATGCCCCTTGGGAGAGTGGTGGAGGTCACAGTAGCTTAACAAGACAGTTTTAATGCCCCTTGGAGGAGTGGTGGAGGTCATAGTAGCTTAACAAGACAGTTTTAATGCACCTTGGAAGAGACGTGGAGGTCAGAGTGTTTTAACAAGACTGTTTTAATGCCCCTTGGATGAGTGGTGAAGGTCACAGTAGCTTAACAAGACGGATTTAATGCCCCTTGGAAGAGACGTGGAGGTCACAGTAGCTTAACAAAATGGTTTTAATGCCCCTTGGAAGAGTAGTGGAGGTCACAGTAGCTTAACAAGAAAGTGTTAATGCCCCTTGCAAGAGACGAGGAGGTCAGAGTGGTTTAGCAATACAGTTTTAATGCTCCTTGGAAGAGTGGTGAAGGTCACAGTAGCTTAACAAGACAGTTTTAATGCCCCTTGGAAGAGACGTGGAGGTCAGAGTGGTTTAACAAGACTGTTTTAATGCCCCTTGGAAGAGACGTGGAGGTCACAGTAGCTTAACAAGACGGTTTTAATGCCCCTTGGAAGAGACGTGGAGGTCACAGTAGCTTAACAAGACAAATTTAATGCCCCTTGGAAGAGACGTGAAGGTCACAGTATCTTAACAAAACGGTTTTAATGCCCTTGGAAGAGTGGTGGAGGTCACAGTAGCTTAACAAGACGGTTTTAATGCCCCTTGGAAGAGACGTGGAGGTCACAGTAGCTTAACAATACAAATTTAATGCCCCTTGGAAGAGACGTGGAGGTCACAGTATCTTAACAAGATGGTTTTAATGCCCCTTGGAAGAGTGGTGGAGGTCACGTTAGCTTAACAAGACTGTTTTAATGCCCCTTGGAAGAGACGTGGGGGTCACACTAGCTTAACAAGACGGTTTTAATGCTCCTTGGTAGAGAGGTGGAGGTCAA
Source organism: Phyllobates terribilis (assembly GCF_046119375.1). NCBI lineage: Eukaryota > Metazoa > Chordata > Amphibia > Anura > Dendrobatidae > Phyllobates > Phyllobates terribilis. The sequence goes on from NW_027362768.1 coordinate 120,185,381, forward strand.
AGTAGCTTAAAAAGACTGTTTTAATGCCCCTTGGAAGAGTGATGGAGGTTACAGTAGCTTAACAATACGGTTTTAAAGCTCCTTGGAAGAGACGTGGAGGTCACAGTAGCTTAAAAAGATGGTTTTAATGCCCCTTGGAAGAGTTGTGGAGGTCACTGTACCTTAACAAGACAGTTTTAATGCCCCTTGGAAGAGACGTGGAGGTCAGAGTGGTTTAACAAGATGGTTTTAATGCCCCTTGGAAGAGTGGTGGAGGTCACAGTAGCTTAACAAGACGGTTTTTATGCCCCTTGGAAAAGTGGTGGAGGTCACAATAGCTTAACAAGACTGTTTTAATGCCCATTGGAAGAGACGTGGAGGTCAGAGTGGTTTAACAAGACAGTTTTAACGCCCATTGGGAGAGTGGTGGATGTCACAGTAGCTTAAGAAGACAGTTTTAATGCTCCTTGGAAGAGACGTGGAGGTCACAGTAGCTTAACAAGACGGTTTTAATGCCCCTTTGAAGAGACGTGGAGGTCAGAGTGGTTTAACAAGACGGTTTTAATGACGCTTGGAAGAGTGTTGGAGGACACAGTAGCTTAACAAGATGGTTTTAATGCCCCTTGGAAGAGACGTCGAGGTCACAGTAGCTTAACAAGACGGTTTTAATTCCCCTTGGAAGAGTGGTGGAGGTCACAGTAGTTTAACAAGAAAGTTTTAATGCCCTTTGGAAGGGACTTGGAGGTCAGAGTGGTTTAACAAGACAGTTTTAATGCTCCTTGGAAGAGTGGTGGAGGTCACAGTAGCTTAACAAGACAGTTTTAATGCCCCTTGGAAGAGACGTGGAGATCAGAGTGGTTTAAAAAGACGGTTTTAATGCCCCTTGGAAGAGACGTGGAGGTCACAGTAGCTTAACAAGACGGTATAAATGCCCCTTGGAAGAGTGGTGGAGGTCACAGTAGCTTAACAAGACAGTTTTAATGCCACTTGGAAGAGACGTGGTAGTCAGAGTGGTTTAGCAAGATGGTTTTAATGTCCCTTGGAAGAGTGGTGGATGTAAAAGTAGCTTAACAAGATGGTTTTAATGCCCCTTGGAAGAGTGGTGGAGGTCACAGTAGCTTAACTAGACAATTTTAATGCCCCTTGGAAGAGACGTGGAGGTCACAGTAGCTTTACAAGGTGGTTTTAATGCCCCTTGGAAGAGTGGTGGAGGTCACAGTAGCTTAACAAGACGGTTTTAATGCCCATTGGAAGAGTGATTGAGGTCACAGCAGCTTAACAAGATGGTTTTAATGCCCCTTGGAAGAGTTGTGGAGGTCAGAGTAGTTTAACAAGACAGTTTTAATGCCCCTTGGAAGAGACGTGGAGGTCAGAGTAGTTTAACAAGATGGTTTTAATGCCCCTTGGAAGAGTGGTGGAGGTCACAGTAGCTTAACAAGACGGTTTTAATGCCCCTTGGAAAAGTGTGGAGGTCACAGTAGCTTAACAAGACAGTTTCAATGCCCATTGGAAGAGACGTGGAGGTCAGAGTGGTTTAACAAGACGGTTTTAATGCCCCTTGGGAGAGTGGTGGAGGTCACAGTAGCTTAACAAGACAGTTTTAATGCTCCTTGGAAGAGACGTGGAGGTCACAGTAGCTTAACAAGACGGTTTTAATGCCCCTTGGAAGAGTGGTGGAGGTCATAGTAGCTTAACAAGACAGTTTTAATGCCCCTTGGAAGAGACGTGGAGGTCAGAGTGGTTTAACAAGACGGTTTTAATGCCCCTTGGATGAGTGGTGGAGGTCACAGTAGCTTAACAAGACGGTTTTAATGCCCCTTGGAAGAGACGTGGAGGTCACAGTAGCTTAACAAGACAAATTTAATGCCCCTTCGTAAGAGACGTGGAGATCACAGTATCTTAACAAGACGGTTTTAATGCCCTTGGAAGAGACGTGGAGGTCAGAGTGGTTTAGCAAGACAGTTTTAATGCTCCTTGGAAGAGTGGTGGAGGTCAGAGTAGCTTAACAAGACAGTTTTAATGCCCCTTGGAAGAGACGTGGAGGTCAGAGTGGTTTAACAAGACCGTTTTAATGCCCCTTGGAAGAGACGTGGAGGTCACAGTAGCTTAACAAGACAAATTTAATGCCCCTTCGTAAGAGACGTGGAGATCACAGTATCTTAACAAGACGGTTTTAATGCCCTTGGAAGAGTGGTGGAGGTCACAGTAGCTTAACAAGTCGGTTTTAATGCCCCTTGGAAGAGACGTGGAGGTCACAGTAGCTTAACAAGACAAATTTAATGCCCCTTGGAAGAGACGTGGAGGTCACAGTATCTTAACAAGATGGTTTTAATGCCCCTTCGAAGAGTGGTGGAGGTCACAATAGCTTAACAAGACGGTTTTAATGCCCCTTGGAAGAGAGGTGGGGGTCACACTAGCTTAACAAGACAGTTTTAATGCTCCTTGGTAGAGAGGTGGAGGTCAAAGTAGCTTAAAAAGATGGTTTTAATGCCCCTTGGAAGAGACGTGGACCTCACAGTAGCTTAACAAGACTGTTTGAATGCCCCTTGGAAGAGTGATGGAGGTTACAGTAGCTTAACAATACGGTTTTAAAGCTCCTTGGAAGAGACGTGGAGGCCACAGTAGCTTAAAAAGATGGTTTTAATGTCCCTTGGAAGAGTTTTGGAGGTCACGGTACCTTAACAAGACAGTTTTAATGCCCCTTGGAAGAGGCGTGGAGGTCAGTGTGGTTTAACAAGATGGTTTAAATGCCCCTTGGAAGAGTGGTGGAGGTCACAGTAGCTTAACAAGACGGTTTTTATGCCCCTTGGAAAAGTGGTGGAGGTCACAATAGCTTAACAAGACAGTTGTAATGCCCATTGGAAGAGATGTGGAGGTCAGAGTGGTTTAACAAGACAGTTTTAATGCCCATTGGGAGAGTGGTGGAGGTCACAGTAGCTTAACAAGACAGTTTTAATGATCCTTGGAAGAGAAGTGAGGTCAAAGTAGCTTAACAAGACGGTTTTAATGCCCCTTGGAAGATTGGTGGAGGTCATAGTAGCTTAACAAGACAGTTTTAATGCCCCTTGGAAGAGACGTGGAGATCAGAGTGGTTTAAAAAGACGGTTTTAATGCCCCTTGGAAGAGACGTGGAGGTCACAGTAGCTTAACAAGACGGTATAAATGCCCCTTGGAAGAGTGGTGGAGGTCACAGTAGCTTAACAAGACAGTTTTAATGCCACTTGGAAGAGACGTGGTAGTCAGAGTGGTTTAGCAAGATGGTTTTAATGCCCCTTGGAAGAGTGGTGGATGTAAAAGTAGCTTAACAAGATGGTTTTAATGCCCCTTGGAAGAGTGGTGGAGGTCACAGTAGCTTAACTAGACAATTTTAATGCCCCTTGGAAGAGACGTGGAGGTCACAGTAGCTTTACAAGGTGGTTTTAATGCCCCTTGGAAGAGTGGTGGAGGTCACAGTAGCTTAACAAGACGGTTTTAATGCCCATTGGAAGAGTGATTGAGGTCACAGCAGCTTAACAAGATGGTTTTAATGCCCCTTGGAAGAGTTGTGGAGGTCAGAGTAGTTTAACAAGACAGTTTTAATGCCCCTTGGAAGAGACGTGGAGGTCAGAGTAGTTTAACAAGATGGTTTTAATGCCCCTTGGAAGAGTGGTGGAGGTCACAGTAGCTTAACAAGACGGTTTTAATGCCCCTTGGAAAAGTGTGGAGGTCACAGTAGCTTAACAAGACAGTTTCAATGCCCATTGGAAGAGACGTGGAGGTCAGAGTGGTTTAACAAGACGGTTTTAATGCCCCTTGGGAGAGTGGTGGAGGTCACAGTAGCTTAACAAGACAGTTTTAATGCTCCTTGGAAGAGACGTGGAGGTCACAGTAGCTTAACAAGACGGTTTTAATGCCCCTTGGAAGAGTGGTGGAGGTCATAGTAGCTTAACAAGACAGTTTTAATGCCCCTTGGAAGAGACGTGGAGGTCAGAGTGGTTTAACAAGACGGTTTTAATGCCCCTTGGATGAGTGGTGGAGGTCACAGTAGCTTAACAAGACGGTTTTAATGCCCCTTGGAAGAGACGTGGAGGTCACAGTAGCTTAACAAGACAAATTTAATGCCCCTTCGTAAGAGACGTGGAGATCACAGTATCTTAACAAGACGGTTTTAATGCCCTTGGAAGAGACGTGGAGGTCAGAGTGGTTTAGCAAGACAGTTTTAATGCTCCTTGGAAGAGTGGTGGAGGTCAGAGTAGCTTAACAAGACAGTTTTAATGCCCCTTGGAAGAGACGTGGAGGTCAGAGTGGTTTAACAAGACCGTTTTAATGCCCCTTGGAAGAGACGTGGAGGTCACAGTAGCTTAACAAGACAAATTTAATGCCCCTTCGTAAGAGACGTGGAGATCACAGTATCTTAACAAGACGGTTTTAATGCCCTTGGAAGAGTGGTGGAGGTCACAGTAGCTTAACAAGTCGGTTTTAATGCCCCTTGGAAGAGACGTGGAGGTCACAGTAGCTTAACAAGACAAATTTATTGCCCCTTGGAAGAGAGGTGGAGGTCACAGTATCTTAACAAGATGGTTTTAATGCCCCTTCGAAGAGTGGTGGAGGTCACAATAGCTTAACAAGACGGTTTTAATGCCCCTTGGAAGAGAGGTGGAGGTCACAGTAGCTTAAAAAGATGGTTTTAATGCCCCTTGGAAGAGTTGTGGAGGTCACGGTACCTTAACAAGACAGTTTTAATGCCCCTTGGAAGAGACGTGGAGGTCAGTGTGGTTTAACAAGATGGTTTTAATGCCCCTTGGAAGAGTGGTGGAGGTCACAGTAGCTTAACAAGACGGTTTTTATGCCCCTTGGAAAAGTGGTGGAGGTCACAATAGCTTAACAAGACAGTTTTAATGCCCATTGGAAGAGATGTGGAGGTCAGAGTGGTTTAACAAGACAGTTTTAATGCCCATTGGGAGAGTGGTGGAGGTCACAGTAGCTTAACAAGACAGTTTTAATGCTCCTTGGAAGAGAAGTGAGGTCAAAGTAGCTTAACAAGACGGTTTTAATGCCCCTTGGAAGATTGGTGGAGGTCATAGTAGCTTAACAAGACAGTTTTAATGCCCCTTGGAAGAGATTTGGAGGTCAGAGGGGTTTAACAAGACGGTTTTAATGCCCCTTGGATGAGTGGTGGAGGTCAAAGTAGCCCTACAAGACGGTTTTAATGCCCTTTGGAAGAAACGTGGAGGTCACAGTAGCTTAACAAGACAGTTTTAATGCCCCTTGGAAGAGTGGTGGAGGTCACAGTAGCTTAACAAGAAAGAGTTAATGCCGCTTGGAAGAGTGGAGGAGGTCAGAGTGGTTTAGCAAGACAGTTTTAATGCTCCTTGGAAGAGTGGTGGAGGTCACAGTAGCTTAACAAGACAGTTTTAAATCCCCTTGGAAGAGACGAGGAGGTCAGAGTGGTTTAACAAGACGGTTTTAATGCCACTTGGAAGTGACGTGGAGGTCAAAGTAGCTTAGCAAGATGGTTTTAATGCCCCTTGGAAGAGACGTGGACCTCAAAGTAGCTTAACAAGACGGTTTTAATGCCCCTTGGCAGAGTGATGGAGGTCACAGTACCTTAACAAGACGGTTTTAATGCCCATTGGAAGAGTGATGGAGGTCACAGCAGCTTAACAAGATGGTTTTAATGCCCCTTGGAAGAGTTGTGGAGGTCAGAGTAGTTTAACAAGACAGTTTTAATGCCCCTTGGAAGAGACGTGGAGGTCAGAGTGGTTTAACAAGATGGTTTTAATGCCCCTTGGAAGTGTGGTGGAGGTCACAGTAGCTTAGCAAGATGGTTTTAATGCCCCTTGGAAGAGTTGTGGAGGTCACGGTACCTTAACAAGACAGTTTTAATGCCCCTTGGAAGAGACGTGGAGGTCAGTGTGGTTTAACAAGATGGTTTTAATGCCCCTTGGAAGAGTGGTGGAGGTCACAGTAGCTTAACAAGACGGTTTTTATGCCCCTTGGAAAAGTGGTGGAGGTCACAATAGCTTAACAAGACAGTTTTAATGCCCATTGGAAGAGATGTGGAGGTCAGAGTGGTTTAACAAGACAGTTTTAATGCCCATTGGGAGAGTGGTGGAGGTCACAGTAGCTTAACAAGACAGTTTTAATGCTCCTTGGAAGAGAAGTGAGGTCAAAGTAGCTTAACAAGACGGTTTTAATGCCCCTTGGAAGATTGGTGGAGGTCATAGTAGCTTAACAAGACAGTTTTAATGCCCCTTGGAAGAGATTTGGAGGTCAGAGGGGTTTAACAAGACGGTTTTAATGCCCCTTGGATGAGTGGTGGAGGTCAAAGTAGCCCTACAAGACGGTTTTAATGCCCTTTGGAAGAAACGTGGAGGTCACAGTAGCTTAACAAGACAGTTTTAATGCCCCTTGGAAGAGTGGTGGAGGTCACAGTAGCTTAACAAGAAAGAGTTAATGCCGCTTGGAAGAGTGGAGGAGGTCAGAGTGGTTTAGCAAGACAGTTTTAATGCTCCTTGGAAGAGTGGTGGAGGTCACAGTAGCTTAACAAGACAGTTTTAAATCCCCTTGGAAGAGACGAGGTGGTCAGAGTGGTTTAACAAGACGGTTTTAATGCCACTTGGAAGTGACGTGGAGGTCAAAGTAGCTTAGCAAGATGGTTTTAATGCCCCTTGGAAGAGACGTGGACCTCAAAGTAGCTTAACAAGACGGTTTTAATGCCCCTTGGCACAGTGATGGAGGTCACAGTACCTTAACAAGACGGTTTTAATGCCCATTGGAAGAGTGATGGAGGTCACAGCAGCTTAACAAGATGGTTTTAATGCCCCTTGGAAGAGTTGTGGAGGTCAGAGTAGTTTAACAAGACAGTTTTAATGCCCCTTGGAAGAGACGTGGAGGTCAGAGTGGTTTAACAAGATGGTTTTAATGCCCCTTGGAAGTGTGGTGGAGGTCACAGTAGCTTAGCAAGATGGTTTTAATGCCCCTTGGAAAAGTGGTGGAGGTCACAGTAGCTTAACAAGACAGTTTTAATGCCCCTTGGAAGAGACGTGGAGGTCAGAGTGGTTTAACAACACAGTTTTAATGACCTTTGGGAGAGTGGTGGAGGTCACAGTAGCTGAACAAGACAATTTTAATGCTCCTTGGAAGAGAAGTGGAGGTCATAGTAGCTTAACAAGACAGTTTTAATGCCCTTTGGAAGAGACGTGGAGGTCAGAGTGGTTTAACAAGATGATTTTAAAGCCCCTTGGATAAATGGTGGAGGTCACAGTAGCTTAACAAGACAAATTTAATGCCCCTTGGAAGAGACGTGGAGGTCACAGTAGCTTAACAAAACGGTTTTAATGCACCTTGGAAGTGTGGTGGAGGTCACAGTAGCTTAACAAGAAAGTGTTAACGCCCCTTGGAAGAGACGTGGAGGTCAAAGTGGTTTAGCAAGACAGTTTTAATGCTCCATGGAAGAGTGGTGGAGGTCACAGTAGCTTAACAAGACGGTTTTAATGCCCCTTGGAAGAGACGTGGAGGTCACAATAGCTTAACAAGACGGTTTTAATGCCCCTTGGAAGAGACGTGGAGGTCACAGTAGCTTAACAAGACAAATTTAATACCCCTTGGAAGAGACGTGGAGGTCACAGTATCTTAGCAAGACGGTTTTAATGCCCCTTGGAAGAGTGGTGGAGGTCACAGTAGCTTAACAAGACGGTATTAATGCCCCTTGGAAGAGACGTGGAGGTCACAGTAGCTTAACAAGACAAATTTAATGCCCCTTGGAAGAGATGTGGAGGTCACAGTAGCTTAACCAGACAAATTTAATGCCCCTTGGAAGAGACGTGGAGGTCACAATATCTTAACAAGACCGTTTTAATGCCCCTTGGAAGAGTGGTGGAGGTCACAGTAGCTTAACAAGACGGTTTTAATGCACCTTGGAAGAGACATGGGGGTCACAGTAGCTTAACAAGATGGTTTTAATGCTCCTTGGAAGAGTGGTGGAGGACAAAGTAGCTTAACAAGACAGTTTTAATGCCCCTTGGAAGAGACGTGGACCTCACAGTAGCTTAACAAGACTGTTTTTATGCCCCTTGGAAGAGTGATGGAGGTCACAGTAGCTTAACAAGATGGTTTTAAAGATCCTTGGAAGAGACGTGGAGGTCACAGTAGCTTAAAAAGATGGTTTTAATGCCCATTGGAATAGTTGTGGAGGTCACAGTAGCTTAACAAGACAGTTTTAATTCCCCTTGGAAGAAACGTGGAGGTCAGAGTGGTTTAACAAGATGGTTTTAATGATCCTTTGAAGAGTGGTGGAGGTCACAGTAGCTTAACAAGACTGTTTTAATGCCCCTTATAAGAGTGATGGAGGTCAAAGTAGCTTAACAAGACGGTTTTTATGCCCCTTGGAAAAGTGGTGGAGGTCACAATAGCTTAACAAGACTGTTTTACTGCCCATTGGAAGAGACGTGGAGGTCAGAGTGGTTTAACAAGACAGTTTTAACGCCCATTGGGAGAGTGGTGGAGGTCACATTAGCTTAACAAGACAGTTTTAATGCTCCTTGCAAGAGACATGGAGTTCACAGTAGCTTAACAAGACGGTTTTAATGCCCCTTGGAAGAGTGGTGGAGGTCATAGTACTTAACAAGACAGTTTTAATGCCCCTTGGAAGAGACGTGGATGTCAGAGTAGTTTAACAAGACGGTTTTAATGCCCCTTGGATGCGTTGTGGTGGTCAAATTAGCCCTAAAAGACGGTTTTAATGCCCCTTGGAAGAGACTTGGAGGTCACGTAGCTTAACAAGACAGTTTTAATGCCCCTTGGAAGAGACGTGGAGGTCACAGTAGCTTAACAAGACGGTTTTAATGCCCCTTGGAAGAGTGGTGGAGGTCATAGTAGCTTATCAAGACAGTTTTAATGCCCCTTGGAAGAGACGTGGAGGTCAGAGTGGTTTAACAAGACGGTTTCAATGCCCCTTGGATGAGTGGTGGAGGTCACAGTATCTTAACAAGACGGTTTCAATGCCCCTTGGAAGAGACGTGGAGGTCACAGTAGCTTAACAAAACGGTTTTAATGCCCCTTGGAAGAGTAGTGGAGGTCACAGTAGCTTAACAAGAAAGTGTTAATGCCCCTTGCAAGAGACGAGGAGGTCAGAGTGGTTTAGCAAGACAGTTTTAATGCTCCTTGGAAGAGTGGTGGAGGTCACAGTAGCTTAACAAGACAGTTTTAATGCCCCTTGGAAGAGACGTGGAGGTCAGATTGGTTTAACAAGACTGTTTTAATGCCCCTTGGAAGAGACGTGGAGGTCACAGTAGCTTAACAAGACGGTTTTAATGCCCCTTGGAAGAGACGTGGAGGTCACAGTAGCTTAACAAGACAAATTTAATGCCCCTTGGAAGAGACGTGGAGATCACAGTATCTTAACAAGACGGTTTTAATGCCCCTTGGAAGAGTGGTGGAGGTCACAGTAGCTTAACAAGACGGTTTTAATGCCCCTTGGAAGAGACGTGGAGGTCACAGTAGCTTAACAAGACAAATTTAATGCCCCTTGAAACAGACGTGGAGGTCTCAGTATCTTAACAAGATGGTTTTAATGCCCCTTTGAAGAGTGGTGGAGGTCACAGTAGCTTAACAAGACGGTTTTAATGCCCCTTGGAAGAGAGGTGGGGGTCACACTAGCTTAACAAGACGGTTTTAATGCTCCTTGGTAGAGAGGTGGAGGTCAAAGTAGCTTAAAAAGATGGTTTTAATGCCCCTTGGAAGAGACGTGGACCTCACAGTAGCTTAAGAAGACTGTTTTAATGCCCCTTGGAAGAGTGATGGAGGTTACAGTAGCTTAACAATACAGTTTTAAAGCTCCTGGGAAGAGACGTGGAGGTCACAGTAGCTTAAAAAGATGGTTTTAATGCCCCTTGGAAGAGTTGTGGAGGTCACGGTACCTTAACAAGACAGTTTTAATGCCCCTTGGAAGAGACGTGGAGGTCAGTGTGGTTTAACAAGATGGTTTTAATGCCCCTTGGAAGAGTGTTGGAGGTCATAGTAGCTTAACAAGACAGTTTTAATGCCCCTTGGAAGAGAATTGGAGGTCAGAGGGGTTTAACAAGACGGTTTTAATGCCCCTTGGATGAGTGGTGGAGGTCAAAGTAGCCCTACAAGACGGTTTTAATGCCCTTTGGAAGAAACGTGGAGGTCACAGTAGCTTAACAAGACAGTTTTAATGCCCCTTGGAAGAGTGGTGGAGGTCACAGTAGCTTAACAAGACGGTTTTTATGCCCCTTGGAAAAGTGGTGGAGGTCACAATAGCTTAACAAGACAGTTTTAATGCCCATTGGAAGAGATGTGGAGGTCAGAGTGGTTTAACAAGACAGTTTTAATGCCCATTGGGAGAGTGGTGGAGGTCACAGTAGCTTAACAAGACAGTTTTAATGCTCCTTGGAAGAGAAGTGAGGTCAAAGTAGCTTAACAAGACGGTTTTAATGCCCCTTGGAAGATTGGTGGAGGTCATAGTAGCTTAACAAGACAGTTTTAATGCCCCTTGGAAGAGATTTGGAGGTCAGAGGGCTTTAACAAGACGGTTTTAATGCCCCTTGGATGAGTGGTGGAGGTCAAAGTAGCCCTACAAGACGGTTTTAATGCCCTTTGGAAGAAACGTGGAGGTCACAGTAGCTTAACAAGACAGTTTTAATGCCCCTTGGAAGAGTGGTGGAGGTCACAGTAGCTTAACAAGAAAGAGTTAATGCCGCTTGGAAGAGTGGAGGAGGTCAGAGTGGTTTAGCAAGACAGTTTTAATGCTCCTTGGAAGAGTGGTGGAGGTCACAGTAGCTTAACAAGACAGTTTTAAATCCCCTTGGAAGAGACGAGGAGGTCAGAGTGGTTTAACAAGACGGTTTTAATGCCACTTGGAAGTGACGTGGAGGTCAAAGTAGCTTAGCAAGATGGTTTTAATGCCCCTTGGAAGAGACGTGGACCTCAAAGTAGCTTAACAAGACGGTTTTAATGCCCCTTGGCAGAGTGATGGAGGTCACAGTACCTTAACAAGACGGTTTTAATGCCCATTGGAAGAGGGATGGAGGTCACAGCAGCTTAACAAGATGGTTTTAATGCCCCTTGGAAGAGTTGTGGAGGTCAGAGTAGTTTAACAAGACAGTTTTAATGCCCCTTGGAAGAGACGTGGAGGTCAGAGTGGTTTAACAAGATGGTTTTAATGCCCCTTGGAAGTGTGGTGGAGGTCACAGTAGCTTAGCAAGATGGTTTTAATGCCCCTTGGAAAAGTGGTGGAGGTCACAGTAGCTTAACAAGACAGTTTTAATGCCCCTTGGAAGAGATGTGGAGGTCAGAGTGGTTTAACAAGACAGTTTTAATGACCTTTGGGAGAGTGGTGGAAGTCACAGTAGCTGAACAAGACAATTTTAATGCTCCTTGGAAGAGAAGTGGAGGTCATAGTAGCTTAACAAGACAGTTTTAATGCCCTTTGGAAGAGACGTGGAGGTCAGAGTGGTTTAACAAGATGATTTTAAAGCCCCTTGGATAAATGGTGGAGGTCACAGTAGCTTAACAAGACAAATTTAATGCCCCTTGGAAGAGACGTGGAGGTCACAGTAGCTTAACAAAACGGTTTTAATGCACCTTGGAAGTGTGGTGGAGGTCACAGTAGCTTAACAAGAAAGTGTTAACGCCCCTTGGAAGAGACGTGGAGGTCAAAGTGGTTTAGCAAGACAGTTTTAATGCTCCATGGAAGAGTGGTGGAGGTCACAGTAGCTTAACAAGACGGTTTTAATGCCCCTTGGAAGAGACGTGGAGGTCACAATAGCTTAACAAGACGGTTTTAATGCCCCTTGGAAGAGACGTGGAGGTCACAGTAGCTTAACAAGACAAATTTAATACCCCTTGGAAGAGACGTGGAGGTCACAGTATCTTAGCAAGACGGTTTTAATGCTCCTTGGAAGAGTGGTGGAGGTCACAGTAGCTTAACAAGACGGTATTAATGCCCCTTGGAAGAAACGTGGAGGTCACAGTAGCTTAACAAGACAAATTTAATGCCCCTTGGAAGAGATGTGGAGGTCACAGTAGCTTAACCAGACAAATGTAATGCCCCTTGGAAGAGACGTGGAGGTCACAATATCTTAACAAGACCGTTTTAATGCCCCTTGGAAGAGTGGTGGAGGTCACAGTAGCTTAACAAGACGGTTTTAATGCACCTTGGAAGAGACATGGGGGTCACAGTAGCTTAACAAGATGGTTTTAATGCTCCTTGGAAGAGTGGTGGAGGACAAAGTAGCTTAACAAGACAGTTTTAATGCCCCTTGGAAGAGACGTGGACCTCACAGTAGCTTAACAAGACTGTTTTTATGCCCCTTGGAAGAGTGATGGAGGTCACAGTAGCTTAACAAGATGGTTTTAAAGCTCCTTGGAAGAGACGTGGAGGTCACAGTAGCTTAAAAAGATGGTTTTAATGCCCATTGGAATAGTTGTGGAGGTCACAGTAGCTTAACAAGACAGTTTTAATTCCCCTTGGAAGAAACGTGGAGGTCAGAGTGGTTTAACAAGATAGTTTTAATGATCCTTTGAACAGTGGTGGAGGTCACAGTAGCTTAACAAGACTGTTTTAATGCCCCTTATAAGAGTGATGGAGGTCAAAGTAGCTTAACAAGACGATTTTTATGCCCCTTGGAAAAGTGGTGGAGGTCACAATAGCTTAACAAGACTGTTTTACTGCCCATTGGAAGAGACGTGGAGGTCAGAGTGGTTTAACAAGACAGTTTTAACGCCCATTGGGAGAGTGGTGGAGGTCACATTAGCTTAACAAGACAGTTTTAATGCTCCTTGCAAGAGACATGGAGTTCACAGTAGCTTAACAAGACGGTTTTAATGCCCCTTGGAAGAGTGGTGGAGGTCATAGTACTTAACAAGACAGTTTTAATGCCCCTTGGAAGAGACGTGGATGTCAGAGTAGTTTAACAAGACGGTTTTAATGCCCCTTGTATGCATTGTGGAGGTCAAATTAGCCCTAAAAGACGGTTTTAATGCCCCTTGGAAGAGACTTGGAGGTCACGTAGCTTAACAAGACAGTTTTAATGCCCCTTGGAAGAGACGTGGAGGTCACAGTAGCTTAACAAGACGGTTTTAATGCCCCTTGGAAGAGTGGTGGAGGTCATAGTAGCTTATCAAGACAGTTTTAATGCCCCTTGGAAGAGACGTGGAGGTCAGAGTGGTTTAACAAGACGGTTTCAATGCCCCTTGGATGAGTGGTGGAGGTCACAGTATCTTAACAAGACGGTTTCAATGCCCCTTGGAAGAGACGTGGAGGTCACAGTAGCTTAACAAAACGGTTTTAATGCCCCTTGGAAGAGTAGTGGAGGTCACAGTAGCTTAACAAGAAAGTGTTAATGCCCCTTGCAAGAGACGAGGAGGTCAGAGTGGTTTAGCAAGACAGTTTTAATGCTCCTTGGAAGAGTGGGGGAGGTCACAGTAGCTTAACAAGACAGTTTTAATGCCCCTTGGAAGAGACGTGGAGGTCAGATTGGTTTAACAAGACTGTTTTAATGCCCCTTGGAAGAGACGTGGAGGTCACAGTAGCTTAACAAGACGGTTTTAATGCCCCTTGGAAGAGACGTGGAGGTCACAGTAGCTTAACAAGACAAATTTAATGCCCCTTGGAAGAGACGTGGAGATCACAGTATCTTAACAAGACGATTTTAATGCCCTTGGAAGAGTGGTGGAGGTCACAGTAGCTTAACAAGATGGTTTTAATGCCCCTTGGAAGAGACGTGGAGGTCACAGTAGCTTAACAAGACAAATTTAATGCCCCTTGAAACAGACGTGGAGGTCTCAGTATCTTAACAAGATGGTTTTAATGCCCCTTCGAAGAGTGGTGGAGGTCACAGTAGCTTAACAAGACGCTTTTAATGCCCCTTGGAAGAGAGGTGGGGGTCACACTAGCTTAACAAGACGGTTTTAATGCTCCTTGGTAGAGAGGTGGAGGTCAAAGTAGCTTAAAAAGATGGTTTTAATGCCCCTTGGAAGAGACGTGGACCTCACAGTAGCTTAAGAAGACTGTTTTAATGCCCCTTGGAAGAGTGATGGAGGTTACAGTAGCTTAACAATACAGTTTTAAAGCTCCTGGGAAGAGACGTGGAGGTCACAGTAGCTTAAAAAGATGGTTTTAATGCCCCTTGGAAGAGTTGTGGAGGTCACGGTACCTTAACAAGACAGTTTTAATGCCCCTTGGAAGAGACGTGGAGGTCAGTGTGGTTTAACAAGATGGTTTTAATGCCCCTTGGAAGAGTGGTGGAGGTCACAGTAGCTTAACAAGACGGTTTTAATGCCCCTTGGAAGAGTGTTGGAGGTCATAGTAGCTTAACAAGACAGTTTTAATGCCCCTTGGAAGAGAATTGGAGGTCAGAGGGGTTTAACAAGACGGTTTTAATGCCCCTTGGATGAGTGGTGGAGGTCAAAGTAGCCCTACAAGACGGTTTTAATGCCCTTTGGAAGAAACGTGGAGGTCACAGTAGCTTAACAAGACAGTTTTAATGCCCCTTGGAAGAGTGGTGGAGGTCACAGTAGCTTAACAAGAAAGAGTTAATGCCGCTTGGAAGAGTGGTGGAGGTCAGAGTGGTTTAGCAAGACAGTTTTAATGCTCCTTGGAAGAGTGGTGGAGGTCACAGTAGCTTAACAAGACAATTTTAAATCCCCTTGGAAGAGACGAGGAGGTCAGAGTGGTTTAACTAGACGGTTTTAATGCCCCTTGGCAGAGTGATGGAGGTCACAGTACCTTAACAAGACGGTTTTAATGCCCATTGGAAGAGTGATGGAGGTCACAGCAGCTTAACAAGATGGTTTTAATGCCTCTTGGAAGAGTTGTGGAGGTCAGAGTAGTTTAACAAGACAGTTTTAATGCCCCTTGGAAGAGACGTGGAGGTCAGAGTGGTTTAACAAGACGGTTTTCATGCCCTTTGGGAGAGTGGTGGAGGTCACAGTAGCTTAACAAGACAATTTTAATGCTCCTTGGAAGAGAAGTGGAGGTCATAGTAGCTTAACAAGACAGTTTTAATGCCCCTTGGAAGAGACGTGGAGGTCAGAGTAGTTTAACAAGACGATTTTAAAGCCCCTTGGATGAGTGGTGGAGGTCACAGTAGCTTAACAAGACAAATTTAATGCCCCTTGGAAGAGACGTGGAGGTCACAGTAGCTTAACAAAACGGTTTTAATGCACCTTGGAAGTGTGGTGGAGGTCATAGTAGCTTAACAAGAAAGTGTTAACGCCCCTTGGAAGAGACGTGGAGGTCAGAGTGGTTTAGCAAGACAGTTTTAATGCTCCATGGAAGAGTGGTGGAGGTCACAGTAGCTTAAGAAGACGGTTTTAATGCCCCTTGGAAGAGACGTGGAGGTCACAGTAGTTTAACAAGACAAATTTAATACCCCTTGGAAGAGACGTGGAGGTCAGAGTATATTAGCAACACGGTTTTAATGCCCCTTGGAAGAGTGGTGGAGGTCACAGTAGCTTAACAAGACGGTATTAATGCCCCTTGGAAGAGACGTGGAGGTCACAGTAGCTTAACAAGACAAATTTAATGCCCCTTGGAAGAGACGTGGAGGTCACAATATCTTAACAAGACCGTTTTAATGCCCCTTGGAAGAGTGGTGGAGGTCATAGTAGCTTAACAAGACAGTTTTAGTGCCCCTTGGAAGAGAATTGGAGGTCAGAGGGGTTTAATAAGACGGTTTTAATGCCCCTTGGATGAGTGGTGGAGGTCAAAGTAGCCCTACAATACGGTTTTAATGCCCTTTGGAAGAAACGTGGAGGTCACAGTAGCTTAACAAGACAGTTTTAATGCCCCTTGGAATAGTGGTGGAGGTCACAGTAGCTTAACAAGAAAGAGTTAATGCCGCTTGGAAGAGTGGTGGAGGTCAGAGTGGTTTAGCAAGACAGTTTTAATGCTCCTTGGAAGAGTGGTGGAGGTCACAGTAGCTTAACAAGACAGTTTTAAATCCCCTTGGAAGAGACGAGGAGGTCAGAGTGGTTTAACAAGACGGTTTTAATGCCCCTTGGCAGAGTGATGGAGGTCACAGTACCTTAACAAGACGGTTTTAATGCCCATTGGAAGAGTGATGGAGGTCACAGCAGCTTAACAAGACAGTTTTAATGCCCCTTGGAATAGTGGTGGAGGTCACAGTAGCTTAACAAGAAAGAGTTAATGCCGCTTGGAAGAGTGGTGGAGGTCAGAGTGGTTTAGCAAGACAGTTTTAATGCCCCTTGGAATAGTGGTGGAGGTCACAGTAGCTTAACAAGAAAGAGTTAATGCCGCTTGGAAGAGTGGTGGAGGTCAGAGTGGTTTAGCAAGACAGTTTTAATGCTCCTTGGAAGAGTGGTGGAGGTCACAGTAGCTTAACAAGACAGTTTTAAATCCCCTTGGAAGAGACGAGGAGGTCAGAGTGGTTTAACAAGACGGTTTTAATGCCCCTTGGCAGAGTGATGGAGGTCACAGTACCTTAACAAGACGGTTTTAATGCCCATTGGAAGAGTGATGGAGGTCACAACAGCTTAACAAGATGGTTTTAATGCCTCTTGGAAGAGTTGTGGAGGTCAGAGTAGTTTAACAAGACAGTTTTAATGCCCCTTGGAAGAGACGTGGAGGTCAGAGTGGTTTAACAAGATGGTTTTAATGCCCCTTGGAAGTGTGGTGGAGTTCACAGTAGCTTAACAAGATGGTTTTAATGCCCCTTGGAAAAGTGGTGGAGGTCACAGTAGCTTAACAAGACAGTTTTAATGCCCCTTGGAAGAGACGTGGAGGTCAGAGTGGTTTAACAAGACGGTTTTAATGCCCTTTGGGAGAGTGGTGGAGGTCACAGTAGCTTAACAAGACAATTTTAATGCTCCTTGGAAGAGAAGTGGAGGTCATAGTAGCTTAACAAGACAGTTTTAATGCCCCTTGGAAGAGACGTGGAGGTCAGAGTGGTTTAACAAGACGATTTTAAAGCCCCTTGGATGAGTGGTGGAGGTCACAGTAGCTTAACAAGACAAATTTAATGCCCCTTGGAAGAGACGTGGAGGTCACAGTAGCTTAATAAAACGGTTTTAATGCACCTTGGAAGTGTGGTGGAGGTCACAGTAGCTTAACAAGAAAGTGTTAACGCCCCTTGGAAGAGACGTGGAGGTCAGAGTGGTTTAGCAAGACAGTTTTAATGCTCCATGGAAGAGTGGTGGAGGTCACAGTAGCTTAAGAAGACGGTTTTAATGCCCCTTGGAAGAGACGTGGAGGTCACAGTAGTTTAACAAGACAAATTTAATACCCCTTGGAAGAGACGTGGAGGTCAGAGTATCTTAGCAAGACGGTTTTAATGCCCCTTGGAAGAGTGGTGGAGGTCACAGTAGCTTAACAAGACGGTATTAATGCCCCTTGGAAGAGACGTGGAGGTCACAGTAGCTTAACAAGACAAATTTAATGCCCCTTGGAAGAGACGTGGAGGTCACAATATCTTAACAAGACCGTTTTAATGCCCCTTGGAAGAGTGGTGGAGGTCACAGTAGCTTAACAAGACGGTTTTAATGCACCTTGGAAGAGACATGGGGGTCACAGTAGCTTAACAAGACGGTTTTAATGCTCCTTGGAAGAGTGGTGGAGGTCAAAGTAGCTTAACAAGACAGTTTTAATGCCCCTTGGAAGAGACGTGGACCTCACAGTAGCTTAACAAGACTGTTTTTATGCCCCTTGGAAGAGTGATGGAGGTCACAGTAGCTTAACAAGATGGTTTTAAAGCTCCTTGGAAGAGACGTGGAGGTCACAGTAGCTTAAAAAGATGGTTTTAATGCCCATTGGAATAGTTGTGGAGGTCATAGTAGCTTAACAAGACAGTTTTAATTCCCCTTGGAAGAAACGTGGAGGTCAGAGTGGTTTAACAAGACGGGTTTAATGACCCTTGGAAGAGTGGTGGAGGTCACAGTAGCTTAACAAGACTGTTTTAATGCCCCTTATAAGAGTGATGGAGGTCAAAGTAGCTTAACAAGACGGTTTTTATGCCCCTTGGAAAAGTGGTGGAGGTCACAATAGCTTAACAAGACTGTCTTAATGCCCATTGGAAGAGACGTGGAGGTCAGAGTGGTTTAACAAGACAGTTTTGACGCCCATTGGGAGAGTGGTGGAGGTCACAGTAGCTTGACAAGACAGTTTTAATGCTCCTTGGAAGAGACGTGGAGTTCACAGTAGCTTAACAAGACGGTTTTAATGCCCCTTGGAAGAGTGGTGGAGGTCATAGTAGCTTAAGAAGACAGTTTTAATGCCCCTTGGAAGAGACGTGGATGTCAGAGTAGTTTAACAAGACAGTTTTAATGCCCCTTGGATGAGTTGTGGAGGTCAAATTAGCCCTACAAGATGGTTTTAATGCCCCTTGGAAGAGACTTGGAGGTCACATAGCTTAACAAGACAGTTTTAATGCCCCTTGGAAGAGACGTGGAGGTCACAGTAGCTTAACAAGAAAGTGTTAATGCCGCTTGGAAGAATGGTGGAGGTCAGATTGGTTTAGCAAGACAGTTTTAATGATCCTTGGAAGAGTGGTGGAGGTCACAGGAGCTTAACAAGACAGTTTTAAATCCTCTTGGAAGAGACGAGGAGGTCAGAGTGGTTTAACAAGACGGTTTTAAAGCCGCTTGGAAGAGACGTGGAGGTCAAAGTAGCTTAACAAGATGGTTTTAATGCCCCTTGGAAGAGACTTGGACCTCACAGTAGCTTAACAAGACAGTTTTAATGCCCCTTGGAAGAGTGATGGAGGTCACAGTAGCTTAGCAAGATGGTTTTAATGCCCATTGGAAGAGTGATGGAGGTCACAGCAGCTTAACAAGATTTTTTTAATGCCCCTTGGAAGAGTTGTGGAGGTCAGAGTAGTTTAACAAGACAGTTTTAATGCCCCTTGGAAGAGACGTGGTGGTCAGAGTGGTTTAACAAGATGGTTTTAATGCCCCTTGGAAGAGTGGTGGAAGTCACAGTAGCTTAACAAGATGGTTTTAATGCCCCTTGGAAAAGTGGTGGAGGTCACAGTAGCTTAACAAGAAAGTGTTAATGCACCTTGGAAGAGACGTGGAGGTCAGAGTGGTTTAACAAGACGGTTTTAATGCCCTTTGGGAGAGTGGTGGAGGTCACAGTAGCTTAACAAGACAGTTTTAATGCTCCTTGGAAGAGACGTGGAGGTCACAGTAGCTTAACAAGACGGTTTTAATGCCCCTTGGAAGAGACGTGGAGGTCACAGTAGCTTAACAAAACGGTTTTAATGCCCCTTGGAAGAGTGGTGAAGGTCACAGTAGCTTAACAAGAAAGTGTTAATGCACCTTGGAAGAGACGTTGAGGTCAGAGTGGTTTAACAAGACGGTTTTAATGCCCCTTGGATGAGTGGTGGAGGTCAAAGTGGCCGTACAAGAATGTTTTAATGCCGCTTGGAAGAAACGTGGCGGTCACAGTAGCTTAACAAGACAGTTTTAATGCCCCTTGGAAGAGTGATGGAGGTCACAGTAGCTTAACAAGAAAGTGTTAATGCCGCTTGGAAGAGTGGTGGAGGTCAGAGTGGTTGAGCAAGACAGTTTTAATGCTACTTGGAAGAGTGGTGGATGTCACACTAGTTTAACAAGACAGTTTTAAATCACCTTGGAAGAGACGTGGAGGTCAGAGTGGTTTAACAAGACAATTGTAATGCCGCTTGGAAGAGACGTGGAGGTCAAAGTAGCTTAACAAGATGGTTTTAATGCCCCTTGGAAGAGAAATGGACCTCACAGTAGCTTAACAAGATGGTTTTAATGCCCCTTGGAAGAGTGGTGGAAGTCACAGTAGCTTAACAAGATGGTTTTAATGCCCCTTGGAAAAGTGGTGGAGGTCACAGTAGCTTAACAAGAAAGTGTTAATGCTCCTTGGAAGAGACTTGGAGGTCAGAATGGTTTAACAAGACGGTTTTAATGCCCCTTGGAAGAGTGGTGGAGGTCACAGTAGCTTAACAAGATGGTTTTAATGCCCCTTGGAAGAGTGGTGGAGGTCATAGTAGCTTAACAAGACAGTTTTAATGCCCCTTGAAAGAGACGTGGAGGTCAGAGTGGTTTAACAAGACGGTTTTAATGACCCTTGGAAGAGTGTTGGAGGTCACAGTTGCTTAACAAGATAGTTTTAATGCCCCTTGGAAGAGACGTCGAGGTCACAGTAGCTTAACAAGACGGTTTAATGCCCCTTGGAAGAGTGGTGGAGGTCACAGTAGTTTAACAAGAAAGTTTTAATGCCCCTTGGAAGGGACGTGGAGATCAGAGTGGTTTAAAAAGACGGTTTTAATGCCCCGTGGAAGAGACGTGGAGGTCACAGTAGCTTAACAAGATAGTTTTAATGCCCCTTGGAAGAGTGGTGGAGGTAACAGTAGCTTAACAAGACGGTATAAATGCCCCTTGGAAGAGTGGTGGAGGTCACAGTAGCTTAACAAGACAGTTTTAATGCCACTTGGAAGAGACGTGGTAGTCAGAGTGTTTTAACAAGATGGTTCTAATGCCCCTTGGAAGAGTGGTGGAGGTAAAAGTAGCTTAACAAGATGGTTTTAATGCCCATTGGAAGAGTGGTGGAGGTCACAGTAGCTTAACTAGACAATTTTAATGCCCCTTGGAAGAGACGTGGAGGTCACAGTAGCTTAACAAGGCGGTTTTAATGCCCCTTGGAAGAGTGGTGGAGGTCACAGTAGCTTAACAAGACGGTTTTAATGCCCATTGGAAGAGTGATGGAGGTCACAGCAGCTTAACAAGATGGTTTTAATGCCCCTTGGAAGAGTTGTGGAGGTCAGAGTCGTTTAACAAGACACTTTTAATGCCCTTTGGAAGAGAAGTGGAGGTCAGAGTGGTTTAACAAGATGGTTTTAATGCCCCTTGAAAGAGTGGTGGAGGTCACAGTAGCTTAACAAGACGGTTTTAATGCCCCTTGGAAAAGTGGTGGAGGTCACAGAAGCTTAACAAGACAGTTTTAAGGCCCATTGGAAGAGACGTGGAGGTCAGAGTGGTTTAACAAGACGGTTTTAATGCCCCTTGGGAGAGTGGTGGAGGTCACAGTAGCTTAACAAGACAGTTTTAATGCCCCTTGGAAGAGTGGTGGAGGTCATAGTAGCTTAACAAGACAGTTTTAATGCACCTTGGAAGAGACGTGGAGGTCAGAGTGTTTTAACAAGACTGTTTTAATGCCCCTTGGATGAGTGGTGAAGGTCACAGTAGCTTAACAAGAAGGATTTAATGCCCCTTGGAAGAGACGTGGAGGTCACAGTAGCTTAACAAAATGGTTTTAATGCCCCTTGGAAGAGTAGTGGAGGTCACAGTAGCTTAACAAGAAAGTGTTAATGCCCCTTGCAAGAGACGAGGAGGTCAGAGTGGTTTAGCAAGACAGTTTTAATGCTCCTTGGAAGAGTGGTGAAGGTCACAGTAGCTTAATAAGACAGTTTTAATGCCCCTTGGAAGAGACGTGGAGGTCAGAGTGGTTTAACAAGACTGTTTTAATGCCCCTTGGAAGAGACGTGGAGGTCACAGTAGCTTAACAAGACGGTTTTAATGCCCCTTGGAAGAGACGTGGAGGTCACAGTAGCTTAACAAGACAAATTTAATGCCCCTTGGAAGAGACGTGAAGGTCACAGTATCTTAACAAAACGGTTTTAATGCCCTTGGAAGAGTTGTGGAGGTCACAGTAGCTTAACAAGACGGTTTTAATGCTGCTTGGAAGAGTGGTGGAGGTCACAGTAGCTTAACAAGACAGTTTTAATGCCCCTTACAAGAGCCATGCAGTACAGCATATTAAAAACATTATTCCCATTATTGGAGAGTGGGTCTCCCATAGTCTTTGCCTATGCCTTCCAAGCAAAAGCTGCCAAAAATTAGGACGGAGGAACTTGCAATGCTGGCAACACGGACCATGGTCACCCTGGTGGTATATTGATGGTGGAGGCTGAGGATAAGGAGAAGAGCAAAAAGCAGCCGAAATGAGGAACCGTATTCCCATGTGTGCATGGGAATACACCTCCCGAAATACCACAGTGGATTTGACTTTATGTTAGTCTCGTGTCATTTGGTGGTGATGAGAAGTCTGGCCCAATCCAGCCCTTGTTAATTTTGATAAGGGTCAGCTTGTCAGCATTGTCAGTTGACAGGCGAGTGCGCTTATCAGTTATAATTCCCCCAGCGGCACTAAAAACCCGTTCCGATAATACGCTAGCGGCAGGGCAGGCCAGGACCTCCAAGGCGTGCAGAGCGAGTTCATTCCAAGTGTCTAGCTTGAATATCCAATAATTAAAAGGCACAGAGGAATCACGGAGGATGCTGGTACGGTCGGCAAGGTACTCCCTCACCATCGTTTGAAACTTTCCACTCCTTGTGAGAGTACCCCGCACCTCAGGGCCTGTAAGCTTGGCGGGTCTCAGAAAACTGTCCCAGAATGTTGCAGTGTTCCCCTGCCTCTGCTGGATTGGAGTTGCGTCTTTCTCGCCTGTACGCCTTGGTTGGTCAACGAACTGTGACCCCTGCCGCTAGCGTGTTCAGATGTTAATTTTTTTAACAGTTCTGCAGCAAGGGCCTTCTGGTACTGCCACATTTTTGTAGACCTCTCCACCTCAGGAATAAGAGAGTGAAAGTTCTCCTTGTAGCAGGGGTCTACAAGTGTCACCAACCAGTAATGACTGTCACCCAACATTTTGACAACGCGAGGGTCATGGTTAAGGCAGCGTAACATAAAGTCAGCCATGCCAGTGTCAGACTGGTAATGGGCAAGACTTCCGTGTCCTCACCAAGATGACGACTGACCATGCTCTCCTCCTCCTCCTCCCCCCTGTCCTCAGGCCACCCACGCTGAACAGACGGTATGACAGTTGTACAGGTACTACCATCTACAGCGCATAAAACCAGCTCCTGTTCTTCCTCCTCCTCCTCCTCCTTCTCTCCCTCATTGTCCCCCAATGTATGCTGGGATGAAATGCGGCTGGGCTGTGTGTAATCGCCCATTACAGCTTCTCATCATACTCTGGCTGCAATGCCTCCCCTTTAATTCTCTGCAGAGAGCGTTGCAAAAGACAGACAAGTGGGATGCTGATGCTAATGATGGCGTCATTGCCACTCACCATCTTGGTGGACTCCTCAAAGTTTGTCAGGATGGTACATAGGTCAGACATCCAGGTCTACTCCTGAGGACCTGAATATCGACGGCCTAGTTGCAGCTGGTTCTCCACAACTGCTCTCTTCTGCTCACAAATCCTTTGCAACATGTGGAGGGTAGAGTTCTAACGTGTGGGGACATCACACACCAGTCGGTGTGCTGGAAGCTGCAAATGCTGCTGCAACACTGCGTGGGCGGCGGAAGCTGTAGCCGACTTCCAAAAATGAGCTGACAGGCGGCGTAATTTGACGAGCAGATCTGGCAACTCGGGGTACGATTTAAGAAACCGCTGAACTACGAGGTTAAGCACATGAGCTAGGCATGGCACGTGTGTGATCTCGCCTCGCCTCAGAGCCGCCACCAGGTTACGGCCATTGTCACACACGACCATGCCTGGATGTAGGTTCAGCGGTCTCAGCCACAGATCTGCCTGCTCTTTCACAGCTGTCCACAACTCACAAGCAGTGTGAGGTTTATCACCTAAGCTTATGAGTTTCAGCACAGCCTGTAGCCGCTTGGCTGAGGCAGTACTGCAGTGCTTCCAGCTTGCAATTGATGTGGTGATATCTGAGATGGAGTCTGAACATGAGGAGGAGGAGGAGGAAGATGATGCGCAATAGCTGTACACTGTGAGGGCAGGGGATTGCCTTGCACGCACAGCAGGGGGTTCTATTACATGCACAACAGCGGAAGAAGCAGTGGTGACACCCGCTGACACTGGTCGTGGACCCTGAGGTTCGCCCCGCAAGTCGGGTGCTTTGCTGCCATGTGCTTGATCATGCTAGTGGTGGTCAGGCTGGTAGTTTTGTCACCCCTGCTGATGCTGGCATGGCAGGTGGTACAAATGGCCTTTTTGGGGTTATCTTTAAAAAAATTCCAGACTCTGGAAGACCTACTGGTTGTACTGGCAACGTTCCTCGTGTTGGTGTTACGGGGAACTGTTGCCCGCCTTCTGTGTGCGGCCACCACACTGCTTCTTCCTGCCTGTTGGGGTACTCTGCCTCCCTCCCCCTGTGTGCTGCTGGCCTCGCTCTGCATGTCCTCCTGCCACGTTGGGTCAGTTACTAGAGAATCCACCACCTCCTCTTCCACTTGCGCACCATGATCCTCCTCCTCACTTCGTGGCAATTGTGTCTCGTCATCGTCCACCTCTTGTGACAAATTGCCAGTGTCGACCTTCTCTGGCCGTGGCTGTTCAAATATTTGGCCATCGCTACATGGGATCTCCTCTTCCACCACTTCAAGCGGAGCAAGCGAGGGGCACAAATATGGAAATGGACCAGAGAACAGCTCTTCAGAGTGTCCAAGAGAGGGATCAGTTGCTGTCTGACGACACTCGGCATGGTGGGAGGAAGGAGCATCAGGGTGAGGAGGAGTATGCAGTCGAGACTCACGGCTACTAAAACTTGACCGTGTGGAAGACCGGAGGTGGTGGTGCCCCGGTAACTGGAACTATTATCTGCTATCCGATTAATAACCTGTTCACACTGATCAATTCGCAATACTAGTGTTGTAGTGTACTTCCCTAGTAATTCGGTCAAGAAGTGGGAGCGAGAAGATGTGGCTGTTGGTAGTGGCAAATTTTCACCTTGGCCACGGCCTCGTCCTCTACACGCACCATCACCAGAACGTCCAGTTCCACAACCCTTGCCACGCGCCTTGACCATTGTAAATGAAGTAAAATAGCTTACACTCGAACTTTCAGTGGAAAAAGGGTAATAAAAAGGAGATTAGAACAGTGGAAGAGGAAAACCACAGTTTTATTTCGCTGGCCTACACCAGAACCTTTTAAACAGATATATTTGTGTCTGAGCACTGAGCGAGACACTCAGTTTTTTTATTTTTTATGTAAAAAAGGCTAAAAGGTGGATAATACAGAGATTTGAACCGTGGAACTGCAAAACCACAGTTATAGTTATGTGGCCTACACCAGACTCTTTTAAACAGATATATTTGTGTCTGAACAGTCAGGGAGACACTATTTCTGTTTTTTTTTTTCAGAAAAAATGGCAAAAGCAGGATAATGCAGAGATTTGAACCGTGGAACTGCAAAACCACAGTTCTAGTTATGTGGCCTACACCAGACTCTTTTAAACAGATATATTTGTCCATAAATCACCACATCTACACTACATAATGTGCAGAGAAACAAAGAAATCCATTAGTATATAGACATATAAAATATAAAAATTAGTTTATTTTTGAGCCTATTAGATGCTATACAATTGTTATATTTTGGGCAGGAGCTATTCCCCTTATACTGGGCACTCTGTTTTTTAATTATATGGTATGTGTATTACTTGGTCTGGTTTGTCATGATTTTAATTGATTGATTAATAAAATTATGTCTATATACTAATGGATCTCTTTGTTTCTCTGCACATTATGTAGTGTAGATGTGGTGATTTATGGACTTGTTTGAAGAGCCATTCTCTATATATCTATATCAAATTATTGATGTTAAAACAGATATATTTGTGTCTGAACAGTCAGGGAGACACTATTACTGGGTTTTTTTTCGGAAAAAATGCCAAAAGCAGGATAATACAGAGATTTGAACCATGGAACTGCAAAACCACAGTTCTAGTTATCTGGCCTACACCAGACTGTTTTAAACAGATATATTTGTGTCTGAACAGTCAGGGAGATACTATTACTGTTTTTTTTTACGGAAAAAATGCCAAAAGCAGGATAATGCAGAGATTTGAACCGTGAAACTGCAAAACCACAGTTCTAGTTATCTGGCCTATACCAGACTCTTTTAATCAGATATATTTGTGTCTGAACAGTCAGGGAGACACTATTACTGTTTTTTTTTTACGGAAAAAAATGCCAAAAGCAGGATAATAAAGAGATTTGAACCGTGGAACTGCAAAACCAAAGTTCTAGTTATCTGGCCTACACCAGACTCTTTTAAACAGATATATTGGTGTCTGAACAGTCACATACACACTCAATTTTTTTTTGGGGAGGGGAATACCAAAACGTTAATAAGACGCGTATTTGTACAGTCTGACTGAGGGAAAAAAAAATACAGGATTTAGATGAAAAAAAAAAAAGGATTTTTCCAAGCCCCTGAGACTGGGGAATAAGTCTAGCAATTTGACCAGCAGTAGCACACAGGACTGTAATGCAGCGTTTGTTGGTATAACCACTGCGTCTCCTATACAGCCTGCCTGCCTGATATCTGGGATGGATATTAGTCCTGAGAAGGACTGTTTGTCTGAGTTGGCAGGCTTTAGAGACTCTACACTATTTCAGAGTATAAATCTCTCCCTAGCTCAGCAGCACTGACCCTACACTGGCTGATCCGGAGCGACTGTGTCCAAGATGGCGGCGCCCGGTTTTAAATACTCGAGGTGACGCTGTGCTGCCAGCCAATCACTGTAACACCCACAAACAACATGGCTGCGGCATTACAGTGACTGGCTGGCAATCCCTGCATGTTCATTGGCTCTGTAAAGAGCGCCAAATGTGCAGGGCAGAGACCCGAGCTCCCGCCCGAGTAACCCAGAAATGCTCGGTGCTCGCCGAGCATCCCAAGTAGTGAGTTGCTCGAGCGAGTACCGAGTAGTGTCGAGCATGCTTGCTCAACATTAATTATTACCAATTGATTAGCGATTCCTTATTTTTTTCCAAGTAGATTAGAGTAAGGGCTTAGGTTCCCGGGCAAATTATGGCTGCATACAAAATCAGAATTGTAATACAACATCCATAGATGACCTTTAAGCCATACCAGCTGCAATCGCAGAAGGTTTAAAAAGAGATCACCAAGTGAATAGGGAAAGGACATATTAATATTGCTTGTTTTGGATCAATACCAAAATTATACTCAATTTGCAAACTTTTCACATTGGGGGTCAATTGTTTATAAGTTAGGCTATGTGCACACAAAGCGATTTTAATGCGTTTTTTGTAGTGTATTTTCGCTGCATTAACCCCTTAAGCCCCGCGGGTGGTTTGCACGTTAATGACCGGGCCAATTTTTACAATTCTGACCACTGTCACTTTATGAGGTAATTACTCTGGAACGCTTCAACGGATCCCCCTGATTCTGAGAATGTTTTTTCGTGACATATTGTACTTCATGATTGTGGAAAAATTTCTTCGATATCACTTGCGTTTATTTGTGAAAAAAATGGAAATTTGGCGAAAATTTTGAAAATTTTGCAATTTTCAAAATTTGAATTTTTAAGCCCTGAAGTCAGAGCGATATGTCACACAAAAGAGTTAATAAATAACATTTCCCACATGTCTAATTTACATCAGCACAATTTTGGAACCCAAATTTTTTTTTGTTAGGGAGCTATAAGGGTTAAAAGTTGACCAGCGATTTCTCATTTTTCCAACAAAATTTACAAAACCATTTTTTTAGGGACCACATCACATTTGAAGTCACTTTGAGAGGTCTTTATGACAGAAAATACCCAAAAGTGACACCATTCTAAAAACTGCACCCCTCAAGGTGCTCAAAACCACATTCAAGAACTTTATTAACCCTTCAGGTGCTTCATAGGAATTTTTTGAATGTGGAAGAAAAAAATGAACATTTAACTTTTTTCACAAAAATGTTACTTTAGACCCAATTTTTTTTATTTTCACAGGGGTAACAAGAAAAAATGGACCGCAAATTTTGTTGTGCAATTTCCCCTGGGCACGCAGATACCCAATATTTGGGGAAAAAACACTGTTTGGGCGCACTGTAGGGCTCGGAAGGGAAGGAGCGCCATTTTTGATTGTAAAATTTGCTTGAAAATTAGCGGACACCATGTTGTGTTTAGAGAGGCCCTGTGTGCCCAAACATTGGAGCTCCCCCACAAGTGACCCCATTTTGGAAACTAGACCCCCCAAGGCACCTATCTAGATGCATAGTGAGCAGTTGGAACCCCCATGTGCTTTACAAATTGATTCGTAACAATGAAACAGTGTTTTTTTTTTCACTTTTTCATTTTTACGAATCAATTTGTGAAGCACCTGGGGGTTGCAACTGCTCACTATGCATCTAGATAGGTGCCTTGGGGGGTCTAGTTTCCAAAATGGGGTCACTTGTGGGGGAGCTCCAATGATTGGGTACACAGGGACATTCCAAATGCAACATGGTGTCTGCTAACAAATTGAATG
This sequence comes from Phyllobates terribilis, assembly GCF_046119375.1. NCBI lineage: Eukaryota > Metazoa > Chordata > Amphibia > Anura > Dendrobatidae > Phyllobates > Phyllobates terribilis. The sequence goes on from NW_027362768.1 coordinate 120,213,579, forward strand.
GAAAATCGGCTCAAATTGTTAGCGGACACCATGTTGCATTTAGAGAGCCCCTTTGTGCCCAAACATTGGAGCTCCCCCACAAGTGACCCCATTTTGGAAACTAGACCCCCCAAGGCACCTATCTAGATGCATAGTGAGGAGTTGGAACCCCCAGGTGCTTCACAAATTGATTTGTAACAATGAAAAAGTGTTTTTTTTTTCACTTTTTCATTTTTACGAATCAATTTGTGAAGCACCTGGGGGTTGCAACTGCTCACTATGCATCTAGATAGGTGCCTTGGGGGGTCTAGTTTCCAAAATGGGGTCATTTGTGGGGGAGCTCCAATGTTTGGGCACACAGGGACTCTTCAAATGCAACATGGTATCCGCTAACAAATTGTCGGCTCAAATTGTTAGCGGACACCATGTTGGGTTTAGAGAGCCCCTGTGTGCCCAAACATTGGAGCTCCCCCACAAGTGACCCCATTTTGGAAACTAGACCCCCCAAGGCACCTATCTAGATGCATAGTAAGCAGTTGGAACCCCCAGGTGCTTCACAAATTGATTCGTAAAAATGAAAAAGTGAAAAAAAAACACTTTTTCATTTTTATGAATCAATTTGTGAATCACCTGGGGGTTCCAACTGCTCACTATGCATCTAGATAGGTGCCTTGGGGGGTCTAGTTTCCAAAATGGGGTCACTTGTGGGGGAGCTCCAATGTTTGGGCACAGAGGGGCTCTCCAAACACAACATGGTGTCCGCTAACAATTTGAGCCAACAATTTTTTAGCGGATACCATGTTTCATTTGAAGAGTCCCTGTGTGCCCAAACATTGGAGCTCCCCCACAAGTGACCCCATTTTGGAAACTAGATCCCCCAGGGAACTTATATAAATGTGTGGTGAGCCCATTGAACCCCCAGGTGCCTCATAGAAAATCATAATGTTGACTTGTGAAAATAAAAAAAAAACATTTTTTCCACAAAAATGCAAAAAAAAGTATTTTCACAAGGGTACCAGGAGAAATTGCACCCCATAAGTTGTTGTGCAATTTCTCCTGAGTACTCATATACCCCATGTGTTGGAAAAAACTACTGTTTGGGCGCATGTAAGGGCTCGGAAGGGAAGGAGTGACGCTTTTGAATGCAGACTTTGATGGAATGGTCTGCTGGCGTCATGTCATGTTCTCAGAGCCCTTGATGTGCCTAAACAGTGAAATGCCTAACAAGTGCCCCCTTTTTGGTAGTGTTAGTTGATTTTTGAATTTTGTAATGTAGTGTTATACATCAGTTGTGTAGGACAATCTGACGAACACTACACAACTGACGTATGACAACCTGACGAACACTACGTCAGCTGTGCAGTGTTCGTCAGGTTGTCATACGTCAGAAATTAATTAAATAGTCCATCGAAGTATGGTACCTTTTGAAGCAGTGTTTCATACACAGGCCAGGTTTGTCGGGGCAGGTGTCACATTGGTAAATGGTGTCCTTGCGTATTCCCCTTCGGTAACACACTCGGCACCTCTTTTGTGACTTTCCTTTTCTTCCGCTGTGAGGGATCTGCCCTGGGAAATGCTGGCCTGGTACAATTCTTGGTCCTTCAATTCCAGAAGTACTTGGGCCCGCTCTGTCACCGCTGCCAAATATCAGGGCCTTGATAACTGTTTCCTGAAACTGAAGATACGACGCAGAAGTCTGGCCAGCACATCGTGACAGAAGGAAAGCGTTGTGCATTGCCATCTGTACAATGTGCACGGCCAGCTTCTTGTACCACACTCTGGCCTTTCTCAAAGCACTGTATGGCTGGAGGACTTGATCAGAGAGATCAACTCCCCCCATGTACTTGTTGTACCCCACTACACAGTCTGGTTTGACGATCTGTGTAGTGGAACCTCGTACAGTGCTGAGTGTGCTGCCATCACCATGTATGGTGGTCAAGAAAAGGACATCCCTTTTGTCCTTGTACTTGACCATCAACAGGTGGTCGATACATTGGGCTCTGCTCTCACCCCTTTTGAGCAGCTGCCCAATTAGCGTCTTTGGGAGGCCTTTCTGAATTTTGCGGACAGTACCGCAGGCTGCGGTACGTCGCGCAGAGAGGGACTGGAAGAGCGGGATACTTGTATAAAAGTTATCCACGTAGAGGTGATAACCTTTATCAAGCAGTGGGTGCACCAAGTCCCACACAATTTTCCCACTCACTCCCAGAACAGGGGGGCATTCAGGGGGTTCAATCCGGGAGTCCTTCCCTTCATAAACTCTAAACTTGTGAGTGTATCCTGAGGTACTCTCACAAAGTTTATACAGCTTGATCCCATACCTTGCCCTCTTACTGGGCAGGTACTGCCGGAATCCAAGCCGCCCCTTAAAATAAATTAAGGACTCATCCACACAGATGTCCCTTTGGGGCACGTACACTTCACCAAACTTGTTGTTGAAGTGTTCGATGACCGGCCAAACTTTGAAAAGACGATCAAAGTTCGGGTCATCGCGTGCAGGGCACCTTGCATTATCTTGGTAATGCAAGAACTTGTAGATGGCCTGAAAACGTGTCCGGGGCATGACCATTCGGAACACTGGAGTGTTATACAAAACGTCAACACTCCAGTATTGCCGAAGCTCGGGCTTCTTCAAGATCCCCATAAGAAGGACCAAGCCCCAAAACTTCATCATTTCTACTGCGTCTACAGGAGACCAGTTAGAAAATGATGAAGAGGGGTTTTGTTCTAAAAATTGATGAGCGTATAAATTAGTTTGGCCCACCATGAGGTTTATAAAATCCTCAGAGAAAAAGACTTTGAAAAAGTATATTTCTGTGAGGCCGGTGGTGTCAAACTTGATTCCTGATTCCGCTACGAAATCAGGAATCAGCGGCTCATAATTTTCGGGGGGCGAAGTCCATATAGGCTCAGTAGTGGGGGGCGCTGGAACATCTCTCCTGCGACGATGGCGGGGCGGGCCAGCAGAACCTGAGGAAAAGGAGGAAGAAGAGAAGGAGGAAGAAGAGAAGGAGGAAGACGACGAGGAGTCGGAAAAATAAAGAAATGTGGGATCCTCACCCTCACTGTCAGTGTCGGAGGCAAGAATAGCGTATGCCTCCTCCGCTGAATACTGAGTTTGGGATGAGCCGGACATTGTTTGTTATGTATGTGGTGCGTGTGTGTTAATACTTTGAGAGTGTGTGTGTCAGTACTTTATTTAGAGTGTGTGGAAAAAGGAAATACTGTATGTGGTGCAAACAGCGAGCACGAGTGTGGATTGGTGAACTATGCCACCGATCAATACTCGGCGGCTGCTGGATGTGCGCACAAATGTGTGGGGAGTGGGAAGAGGGGAATTGGGTTGGATGAGGGGAGATCAGATTACTTACCAAAGTCCCCTCTGTTCTTCTTTCAGGACCGGGAGCCCGGAGCAGGAGGCCGGCGCTGGTGACCGGGAGCCCGGCGCTGGTGACCGGGAGCCCGGCACTGGTGACCTGGAGCCCGGAGCAGGAAGACGGGAGCCCAGAGCAGGAAGACGGGAGCCCGGAGCAGGAGACTGGCGCTGGTGACCGGGAGCCCGGCGCTGGTGACCGGGAGCCCGGAGCAGGAAGACGGGAGCCCGGAGCAGGAGACTGGCGCTGGTGACCAGGAGCCCGGCGCTGGTGACCGGGAGCCCGGAGCAGGAAGACAGGAGCCCGGAGCAGGAAACTGGCGCTGGTGACCGGGAGCCCGGCGCTGGTGACCGGGAGCCCGGAGCAGGAAGACGGGAGCCCGGAGCAGGAGACTGGCGCTGGTGACCGGGAGCCCGGAGCAGGAGACCGGGAGCCCGGCGCTGGTGACCGGGAGCCCGGAGCAGGAAGACGGAAGCCCGGAGCAGGAAGACCGGGGGCCCGGAGCAGGAGACCGGGGGCCCGGAGCAGGAGACCGGGAACCCGGAGCAGGAGACCGGGAACCCGGAGCAGGAGACCGGTACTGGAGCTGGAGATCAGAAGCAAAAGAATTAACAGGGACACTGGGGTGAGGCGGATTGGGGTGGGAAGGGGAGTAAAAAGACAGGGGAGTGGGAAGAGGGGTAAAAAGACAGGGGAGTGGGAAGAGGGGGATTGGGGTGGATGAGGAGAGATCAGAGATGGACTTACCAAAGGGTCAGCAGGACTGGAGCAGAAGACCCAGAGCAGGAGACCGGAGCAGGAGACCAGGAACCCAGTGCAGGAGACCAGGAGCCCGGTGTAGGAGACCAGGAGCCCGGTGCAGGAGACCAGGAGCCCGGCGCTGGTGACCAGGAGCCCGAAGCTGGTGACTGGGAGCCCGGCGCAGGAGCCCGGAGCAGGAGCCCGGGAGCGGGAGACCGGTACTGGAGCTGGAGATCAGAAGCAAAAGAATTAACAGGGACACTGGGGTGAGGCGGATTGGGGTGGGAAGGGGGGTAAAAAGACAGGGGAGTGGGAAGAGGGGTAAAAAGACAGGGGAGTGGGAAGAGGGGGATTGGGGTGGATGAGGGGAGATCAGAGATAGACTTACCAAAGGGTTAGCAGGACTGGAACAGAAGACCCAGAGCAGGAGGCCGGAGCAGGAGACCAGGAACCCGGTGCAGGAGACCAAGAGCCCGGTGCAGGAGACCAGGAGCCCGGTGCAGGAGACCAGGAGCCCGGCGCTGGTGACTGGGAGTGAAGCTGGAGACTCGGACCAGAGCTGGAGACCGCTGCAGGATGCAGAAAAAAAGGTTACGGGGGTAAAAAGAGGGGGGAGGGGGGATTGGGGTGGATGAGGGGAGAACAGACTTACCAAAGTCTTCTCTGCAGGATCAGCAGCAGGCTCTGGAGCAGGAACCACAGCAGGTCAGGAGCAGAAGATCCAGGAGCTGGAGCACAAGATCCAGGACGCTGGAACAGAAGATCCAGGAGCAGCAGCGACTGGAACAGTGAGAAAATGGTCTTGTGGTGTCACAGAATATTCTGTGGCACTACAAGGCCCAGCACAGACACATCAGATGTGATCGCTCTGTAGAAATCCTCACCAAATGTGAGGGTCTGCAGGGCGGTCACAGGGTGATGATGGGGTGGTGACAGGTGGAGGTAATCTGATTGGAGCAATCATTGATGACATTGATCGCTCCAATCAGAGTACCTGAATACAGGTGACCAGGCGGTCACAGGGAGGTGTCACCCCTCTGTGACCCCCTGTGGTGCATGTTGTGCCCCAGCCATCTGATTGGTGACACTGATTGCACCAATCAGATATGGCTGGAGCAGAGCACGCACCACAGGGGGTCACAGAGAGGTGACACTTCCTTGTGACCGCCGGTCACCTGTATTCAGGTACTCTGATTGGAGCGATCGATGTCATCATCGATCGCTCCAATCAGAGCAGTCTGGGGGCTTGAATCACATTACAGGGGGTCATGGGGCGGTGACAGGCAGGTCACAAGCCGGTCACCGCCCCATGACCGCCCTGTCACCGCGCGGTCGCGCTACGATCGGTGCGATCGATGTGATCGGCGATCGCACCGATCATAGCAGTCCGGGGCCAGGGCTGGGGTGTCCTATCAACATCCTAGGATCGGTGCTCATAGGAGCACCGATCCTAGGCTGCAGATCACTGTTTCCGGCAATCACATTGCCGGAAACAGTGAGAAATGCTGTGATTGGCTGTTCAGATTTGAACAGCCAATCACAGCGATCGCTGGTGCGGGGGGGCGGCAACAGCCCCCGGGATGATGACGCCATCTAACAGGAGGTAGGATGGCACCGTAACTTTAATGCTGTCACCGCGACTTAAGTCGCGGTGCCGCATTAAAGATATGACGTACTAATACGGGTCTGGCTCTTAAGTCCCAGGGCACAGACGCGTATTAGTACGGCAAATGTTGTTAAGGGGTTAAAATCGCTTGTAATAGGTCTGCCATCTACTGCAATGCAAATCCGCATGTGCTGTGCACATCATGCGGAAATTTCCGCTGCAAATTCAGATTGCAGTAAAACCCGCAGCAAGACCAATTCTAGTGCGATTTCGCTGCGAAATCGCCGCCATTGACTTGCATTGGATCGCATAAGATCCCCATGACTACATGTAGTCATGCAGATCTTATGCGATTAATGCGCGGATGGTACTTGGGTCTGGAGAAGAGGAGACTCTCCTCCAGACCCGGGTACCATAGTACCTGTAAGTAAAAAAAGAATTAAAAAAAAAAATAACCTTATACTCACTTTCTGATGGCCCCCGCTCTGCTCCCGACGTCGCAGCTGGCTCCGTGGCGGATAATGTAAAAGGACCTTCCATGACATCAGCAGTCATGTGACAGGTCACGCGACCGCTGACGTAGGCGGTACCCTCCACGGAGCCAGCAGCGACGCCAGGAGCAGAGCGGGGGCCATCAGAAGGTGAGTATAAGGTTATTTTTTATTTTTTACGTTGTAATTATTTTTTTTTAACATTAGTTGGTCACACAATATAAATCCTTGCCGGTTGCATGGATTTATATTGTGTGACCAACTTTCAAGCACTTTTCCAAGTGATGCTAAAATCACTTGGAAAAGCGCTTGACAAAAGCATGCGAAATTGCATGCTAAAAACGCTTGACAAACGCTTGTCCCTGGCTTAAAAAACGCTTGTACAATCCGCATGCGTTTTTTCTGCCAGGGAGATGCAGAAACGCTCAGGAAAAATCCGGAGCATTTCTGCATCGTGGGCACATAGCCTTAGGGAGATCTAAAAGTAGTCGGTGCCTTGGTTTCCTACAAACTACCTACACTTAGCAGGGATGTCAAACTAAAATACACAGAGGGCCAAAATTAAAAACTTGGACAAAGTCGCAGACCAGCCTTGATATTTATTAAAAAAAATGTCTACAATTGAGGAAGTTTTTCCTTATCATCAAATATAACGATAAACCTTTTCATATAGAAACAAACTTATAGGGGTTGTCCCGCAAACAAAGTACATTTTAATTAATAGATCTTAGAATAAAATAAACACATAATCACAAATGGGGCATACTGGAATAATATATGTTATGTAAGAGCAGTAAAAACCATACGAACCAATGGCCTACTTTAAATATGAACTCACAAAGGAAAAAAAACCTTAAATAAATAAATAATACAGATAATAAAGTATGATGCCAAAAAAAGTGCCACCCAAACACAGTATGATAGCCCCACAGTGAATTCCTCCACAGTACCCCCCACACTCACGGTATGATGACCATGCTATATCCACCAGCAAAGTATGTTGACCTCAACACAGAATGATGCCCTAACTGTGATCATCACACAGCATAATGGGTCCCACATAGTCCTACATACAGAATAATGGGCCCCACATAGTCCTCCATACGGTATAATGGGCCCCACATAGTCCTCCATATGGTATAATGGGCCCCACATAGTCCTCCATACGGTATAATGGGCCACCACATAGTCCTCAAAATGGTATAAGGCACCCCACATAGTCCTCCATACATTATAATGGGACCCACATAGTCCTCTATACATTATAATGGGCCCCACATAGTCTACCATACAGAATAATGGGCCCCACATAGTCCTCCTTGCAGAATAATGGGCCCTACACAGTCCCCCATACAGAATAATGGGGGGGAGTGCTGGCGTTGCGGGCCAAATATAATCACCCTGCTGGCCAGATTTGGCCCACAAGTGAGAGTTTGACATGTAGAGGGAACTCACTGTGCAGGGATATACACATTGACTTGTCAAAGCAACGCCTTTCTACTTCGAATCTCCAAGCAAAATTAGAGTTGAGCGAATACATTCGAGTGGAATTGACTTTGACTCTAATTTTACAAAAGCCTGCATTCGTCAAAATGAAAGTTTTTTGGAATTTGCTTCCTCGCGGATTTAAAAAAGCAAAATATAAAAGTTTAAATCACCTTCATTTTCCTCCATTAAAAATAAAGATAATAAAAAAAAAAAAAAAAATATGTGCTATTACCACAATCAGAAAAGTCAGATCTATGAAAATATAAAAATAATGAACCCAATCGGGAAACACTGTATGCAAAAAACAATTCAAGAACGCCAAAATTATGGAGGTTTTTTTGGTCGCTGCAATACCACAAAAAATGACAACTGATCAAAACATCACATCTATCCTAAAATGGTATCAACAAAAATATTTTCAGAAAATTCACAACCCCTACATTTTTTTGCAAATTTCTGATTTTTTTCACCCCTAAAACAATAAAGAAAACTGGACATGTAATCGTACTGATGACCAGAATCATATTGCAAAGTCATTTTTACCACAAAAATGTACACTGTAAAAACAAATGAAAAAAAGCAATTCTGATATTTTTTTTTGAGATAATCTCTCACCCCTTGGAATTTTTTTCCTGTTTTCCAGTACACTATGTGGTAAGATGAATGGTGTCATTTAAAACTACAAAAAATAATCTCTCATATGTCTATGTGGGCAGAAAAATAAAAGCTTTATGGCTCTGGGAAGAAGGGGAGGAAAAAAAACAAAACGCAAAAACAGAAATTTGCCATGTCATGAAGGGGTTAAACATGTGGCCAATTACTACCACCACTTGGGCTTTAGCCACCATTTTGAAATTTTAAAAACAAATTACAGACATGCATCATTACCTGTATATGGTCACGGATATAAATAATAGGTTTCTAATCTGATTCGCGCCTGATTCATTACTGCACTTGCACCTTTTTTTGTCCAATTTTTGGTGTTTTTCTCTAGTTTTTCATTGGCACCATATTCTTGTTTCTTTTAATTTGCACCACTTTTAAAGTCTTTTTTTTATGTGTCTTCCAGTTTTTTTAATATTCGCCGTTATGGGTAGGGTTTGGGGTTTTACAGATGTTTACAGCTAATTCATCAATTGCAACTTTTTAAAAAGTAGCAAAATATTTTCACAAATGTACCCCAGTCTCCCTTTTGGAGTGATTTTATGTATATCTAAAATTTTTGCACAAGTTGTGTGACATTTAAGTGGGACATGCAACTTTTTGCCCTAAAAAATTACAAAAAAAGGATATAAACAAAAATAAAAGAGCATTTTTTATGTTGTGCAAAAGTCATGAACCCCGTGCGCCATTTTGAAAATTTGAAGAAATACTAGAAGACGAAATAAGAAAAGTGACTTTAAAAAAAACACAAATGATGATTTGAGCTCTGTTCCTAAAGCATGTGCAGAGGATAAAACCTCAAGTACAGAATTGAAACTTGGAGCTTAGCCATCTTATTCATCTATAGTTCCTATAAAAGGTTTTATTTACAAGCTACGCCTGGTTTCCTTTTCATTCCCCATTCAGATGAGGTCCTGTTTGGCACATGGAGAGGTAGGAAATATTGTGGTTAAGGATCATCCATGTTAAAAGGTCACCTTAACGTGGTTGGATGACTTTTGCACTCTTTGATCAAAAAACGGTAACTAAGTACCTTACGTTCTTAACATCTATAGTGATTTTGGAGTTCATGCATTCATTAGTCGCAGTGTGCCGACACATCATGTATGAATAAGTCAAAAACATTTGGAAAATCTAAACTCCACCCTCAATGGCAAACCTTAAAAAAAGGCAAAAACATAAAATAGAATTTAAAATGTGAAAATTAAAAGAAAGATTAGGGTAGGTTCACACAAGCGTATAAATTTCGGTCAGAGTTTCATCCAGAAAAGTTGGACAATGTCTTTCTCACATCCGTGTGCAGTCCTTATACAATCCGTTTTTTTACAGCAGCCGCTATTAATAATTTACAAGACCATTTACAGTTTCCTATGTTACAGAATCGATAAAAATTGGATGCTGTACTGTGTCTCCGTTTCGCTTCAGATTTTTTTACACACCCATGGACTTGAATGGATGAGTCTCATCCAATTTACGGAAGAAACTAGTGCATGCTGCGATTTTTTTCACACTCAGATGTGGTCAGTGAAAAAAATTGTTCATCTGCAGTGCCCCATTGAATAACAATGGTTCGAGTTCTGTCTGTTTTTTCTACGGACAGCACTCGGATAGATAATACAGTTGTGCGAATGAGCCCTTAAGGCAAATGAAAAACAGGCAAAAACATCAAAAAGTAGACAAAAACCTGGCGCAAATGCACTAATAAATCTAATGAATAAATATATGAATTGATCCTGTTGGTAATTATTCAGTAAAGTTGTCATTTGTGAAAATCTATTGGCAAAACTTTTTGCAAAATATAGACAAACATAAAGCTTAGCACTGGATTAAAGTAGCATATCAGTCACCTGGTATACAAACGGCCACTTATTATTCCATAAATTGGCCTAAAGAGATCTAGTCAACTCCAGCGCCATAATACTCAATTGACTTTAAACATTTTTATATCTGTGAGTATCCTATTAAAGAGAAGTTAAACTTTGCATGAACTGCAGTTTTGAATAAATGCCATTGCCATTCTCCTCATTTGCATAAAAAAATAAGCTTTCCGCAAGGAGGAAAATATTAAAATTGATTCTTGCAATCTATTTCCAAAGAAGTCCATGAAATCTTTTGTATGAGAATGGATTTGTTGATCGACGCGACTCATCAAGGAAAATCGACATGTCTCTTTATAACCTTTAGTGAGCAATGAGAACTTTAGGAAGCGCAAGAATCTTTTACGGATTTAGAATATTTTTCTGTATCATCTTGTTCGGAGCAGTCACGATTTAATGAAGGATATGGCATACTTAAAAATTTGCCAGCCATTAATAGTTTAATTAAGCTGACATGTACTTCAGAAACAGGATGACAGAAAACATTAATTTGGCTTATAAAGGCCATGGCATTATTAAAGTGCAGTTAAAAATATCATCCGCTTACAATGAGAAGTAAAAACAATTTAATTATTTAGCTTACGATTGTTACTATTAGTTGGTTAATTTCCCAAGTGGTATCAGCATGTAAATGTAAGCAATTTTGCTGAAACTTTTTAAAAATGACCAAAAATAAATATAATAATTAAAAAACTTTTGAAAATGTATTTCATACAGAGAGGAGAATCCATATAGAAAATAGTAGAGCAAGGCTTTGTGGGGTTTTCTGATGTTTTGGGACATTTGAGACATCAAGAGTAGAGATGAGCGGTGTTCGACTAGAACTGTTCGCCAATCTCAAATTCGAGCTGTTTTGGGCGGTGTTCGAGTTGTTCGACGAACCCGAACGATTTGCAAAAAATTCGGCTGTTCGAGGTTATGTTCGATAACTGTTCGTGCACCAAAAGCTTGTCCTGCATGTCTGGCGCTATTTAGAGCACCAATCATGCAGGGATTGTCTGCCACTCACTGTAATGCCACAGCCATGGTGGTTGTGGCATTACAGTGATTGCCCAAATCGATGGGAACAGTGCCAACAGTGAAACATGAAAAGCCGGCAATTCAGCAGCGGCATACACCGGTACCCGACAATTTAGAACCAAAAGAATAGAGCTTCACACATAGATTAGATAGATAGAAACATGTCAGCCACATATATATGAAGTACAGTGACAGTGTTGCTTACTGTACTTGTCATTTAGTGTAAACGATTTATCAAAAAAAATAATAGTGTTTTCATGCACCGTCTCTTTAAAAAAGCCGGCCGGCAATTCAGCAGCGGTACCCGACAATTTGGAATAGAAAGAATAGAGAATCACACATAGATTAGATAGATAGAAACATGTCAGTCACATATATATGAAGCACAGTGACAGTGTTGCTTACTGTACTTGTCATTTAGTGTAAAGGATTTATTAAAAAAAATAATAGTGTTTTCATGCACTGTCTCTTTAAAAAATCCGGCCGGCATTTCAGCAGTGGTACCCGACAATTTAGAATAGAAGGAATAGAGCTTCACACATAGATTAGATAGATAGAAACATGTCAGTCACATATATAAGAAGTACAGTGATAGTGTTGATTACTGTACTTGTCATTTAGTGTTAAAATAAAGGATTTATTTAAAAAAAAATTGGCGTGGGGTTCCCCGTAATTTTAGGTTCTAGCGGAGGTTAAGCAGACGGCTGGGGCAGATGTTTGAAGCCTGGGAAGGGGGTAATACCCACGGAGCTTCCCAGGCTACTAATATCAGCCCACAGCTGAATGCCTAGGCTTTACTAGCTATTAAAATGGGGGATCCCCCCCAAAAAAATGACGTGGGGTCCCCCCTATTTTAATAGCTAGCAAAGGCTAGGCAGACAGCTGGGGGCTGATATTAATAGCCCAGGAAGGGTGCCATGAATATTGGCCCCCTCCCAGGCTAGAAACACCAGCCGTCAGCCGCCCCAGAAATGGCGCATCCATAGGATGCGCCAATTCTGGCACTTAGCCTCGCTCTTCCCACTGCCCTGTAGCAGTGGCAGTGGGGTAATAGGGCTGGGGTTGATGTCAGCTTATAATGCCAGCTGACATCAAGCCCAGGTTAGTAATGGAGAGGCGTCTATAAGACACCCCCATTACTAACCCCATAGTCAAAGTTAAAAGAAAACACAAACACCCAGAATAAAGTCCTTTAATTGAAATAAAGACACAATCCTTTATTGTTCTAAATTAAACCATACTTACCACCACGCCCATTCCAGCTGAAGCCAACGATCTCCTGCAATAAAAGTAAAATAGTAAAGCAACCTCATCCTTACCTTTCCATGGTTCCCACGACAGATTCAGCTCTGCTACATCGAGATGACAGGCTGGACCGCAGCAGAACGCTGCCATCCAGCCTGTCATCCCGCAGACACTGAGAAGCGCAGTCATGCTTGCGCTCCTCAGTGTCTCGCTGTGACGGCATCCAGATGAGCCGACAATGAACTCGGCTCACCTCATGCACGTCACTGACAGCGTGGGAGAATTCTCCTGCACTCAGCGCTTCAGCGTGAGAATTTTCCCACGTTGTCAGTGACGTGCATGAGGTGAGCCGAGTTCATTGGACATGAATGAGCTCACCTCATGCACGTCACTGACAGCGTGGGAAAATTCTCACACTGAAGCGCTGAGTGCAGGAGAATTTTCCCACGCTGTCAGTGACGTGCATGTTGCGACCATTCAGCAGAGCGGTGTTTAAATTTGGCGGCAACAATGTTGATTAGTCGCGGCCGGCGGTCGCGACCAATCAGCAGAGCGGGGTTTAAATTTGGCGCCAATAATGCTGATTGGTCGCAATCGCCGGCCGCGACCAATCAGCAGAGCGGTGTTTAAATTTGGCGTCAAAATCGCTGATTGGTCGCGGAAGGCAACTGTGACCAATCAGCCGAGCAGGGTTTAAATGTGGCGCCAATACTACTGATTGGTCGCGGACGGCGACCGCGATCAATCAGCAGAGCGGTGTTTAAATTTGGCGCCAATAATGCTGATTAGTCGCGGCCGGCATCCGCGACCAATTAGCAGAGCAGGGTTTAAATTTGGCGCCAATCTCACTGATTGGACGCGTCTGGCGTCCGCGACCAATCAGCAGAGCGTTGTTTAAATTTGGCGCCAAGCTCGCTGATTGGTCGCGGCCGCTATTTATATGTGGCGCCCAAATCGGTGATTGGTCGCGGGCAGCGTCCGCGACCAATCAGCAGAGCGGTGTTTAACTTTAGCGCCAAGATCACTGATTGGTCGCGTGCGGAGAGCGCGACCAATCAGCTAATCGTATTGGTGAGGACCGGGGAGCGCCGCTGCCTGGTCGGATGCTTCCGTTGCGAGAAGCCGGGAGATGAGCGACTGCTCGCAGCAGAAGTATCCCGACCGGCAGCGCCGCTCCCCTGTCCTCCCTTGACACCCTAGCCCCACAGTATCCGCATGGTGTTACAAAGATCCGGACATTTGTGTTAAAAATCGCTGATTGGTCGCTGGCGCTGCCCGCGGCCAATTACCGATTTGGGCGCCAAATTTAAATATCGGCCGCAACCAATCACCAATCTTGGCTCCACATTTAAACACCGCTGTGCTGATTGGTCGCCGACCAATCAGTACAGCGGTGTTTAAATGTGGAGCCAAGATGGGTGATTGGTCGCGGAGGATATTTAAATTTGGCGCCCAAATCGGTGATTGGTAGCGGCTGATATTTAAATTTGGCGCCCAAATCGGTGATTGGTCGCGGGCAGCGCCAGCGACCAATCAGCGATTTTTAACACAAATGTCCAGACCTTTGTAACACCATGCGGATACTGTGGGGACATCAGCGGCTAGGGTGTGAAGGGAGGACCGGGGAGCGGCGCTGCGGGTCGGGATACTTCTGCTGCGAGCGCCCGCTCATGTCCCGGGTTCTCGCAGCGGAAGTATCCGCACAGGCAGCGCCGCTGACATCCATGCGGCTAGGGTGTGAAGGGAGGACCGGGGAGCTGCGCTGACATCCAATTGGTCGCGGCCGCTATTTAAATGTGCCGCACAAATCGGTGATTGGTCGCCGTCTTGACCGCGACCAATCACTGATCTTGCCGCCAAAGTTAAACACTACTGTGCTGATTGGTCGCGGACGCTGCCCGCGACCAATCACAGATTTGTGCGCCAAATTTAAATATCGGCCGCGACCAATCACCGATCTTGGATCCACATTTAAACAACGCTGCGCTGATTGGTCGCGGTCGATATTTAAATGTGGCGCCCAAATCGGTGATTGGTCGCGGTCATTGGACATGAACTCGGCTCATCTTTATGCCGTCACAGCGAGACACTGAGGAGCGCAAGCATTCCTGCGCTTCTCAGTGTCTGCGGGATGACAGGCTGGATGGCAGCGTTCTGCTGTGCTCCAGCCTGTCATCTCGATGTAGCAGAGCTGAAGCTGTCGTGGGAACCATGGAAAGGTAAGGATGATGTTGGTTTATTATTTTTCTTTTATTGCAGGAGATCGTTGGCTTCAGCTGGAATGGGCGTGGTGGTAAGTATGGTTTAATTTAGAACAATAAAGAATTGTGTGTTTATTTCAATTAAAGGACATTATTCTGGGTGTTTGTGTTTTTTTTTTTACTTTGACTATGGGGTTAGTAATGGGGGTGTCTTATAGACGCCTCTCCATTACTAACCTGGGCTTGATGTCAGCTGGCATTATAAGCTGACATCAACCCCAACCCTATTACCCCACTGCCACCGCTACAGGGCAGTGGGAAGAGCTAGGCTAAGTGCCAGAATTGGCGCATCCTATGGATGCGCCATTTCTGGGGTGGCTGATGGCTGGTGTTTCTAGCCTGGGAGGGGGCCAATATTCATGGCACCCTTCCTGGGCTATTAATATCAGCCCCCAGCTGTCTGCCTAGCCTTTGCTAGCTATTAAAATAGGGGGGACCCCACGTCATTTTTTTGGGGGGGTCCCCCATTTTAATAGCTAGTAAAGGCTAGGTATTCAGCTGGGGGCTGATATTAGTAGCCTGGGAAGCTCCGTGGGTATTACCCCCTTCCCAGGCTTCAAACATCTGCCCCAGCCGTCTGCTTAACCTCCGCTAGAGCCTAAAATTACGGGGACCCCCACGCCAATTTTTTTTTAAATAAATCCTTTATTTTAACACTAAATGACAAGTACAGTAATCAACACTGTCACTGTACTTCTTATATATGTGACTGACATGTTTCTATCTATCTAATCTATGTGTGATTCTTTATTCTTTCTGTTCTAAATTGTCGGGTACAGATGCTGAATTGCAGGCCGGCTTTTTTAAAGAGACGGTGCATGAAAACACTATTATTTTTTTTAATAAATCCTTTACACTAAATGACAAGTACAGTAAGCAACACTGTCACTGTACTTCATATATATGTGACTCACACGTTTCTATCTATCTAATCTATGTGTGAAGCTCTATTCCTTCTATTCTAAATTATCGGGTACAGATAATGAATTGCCGGCCGGCTTTTTTAAAGAGACAGTGCATGAAAACACTATTATTTTTTTTAATAAATCCTTTACACTAAATGACAAGTACAGTAAGCAACACTGTCACTGCACTTCATATATATGTGACTGACATGTTTCTATCTATCTAATCTATGTGTGATTCTTTATTCTTTCTATTCTAAATTGTCGGGTACTGAATTGCCGGCCGGCTTTTTTAACACCTTCCCGACCCGTGTCACACCGTTTGTGACATGGAAAACAGTTCGTTCCTGACCCATGTCACAGCATCTGTGACATGGAGGGAAAGAGCCCCTGCAGCGCCTGCGAGCGGGGTCGCTCAGGTTTCACAGTTGCTACTGCAACTGGACATCCTGAAGTCGACCCCCCGGGGGGTGGATTAACCCCCCGGTGCCTGGGACCCCTCCGATTGGCTGTTTCATTTTCACTTTTAGTGAAACTGCCAATCGGTATGAATTAAATATTTCACCAATGAAAATTGGTGTAATATTTAAATCTGGGCATGGCCTGATGCTTACAGCATCAGCCATTGGCTGGGGGGAGTGTCACCTCTGTCCCCCCCTCCCCCCAGATCTGATTGGGGGGCTAGCGTCACATGGATACTAGCCCCAATCAGATGTGGAGGGAGTTTTTCATGATGGCCGCAACTGCCCAGCTCCTACCCGTCCATGGATCGTGTGCCGGCCATTGTGGACCCTCTGCTGCTGCCCCCCGTGGACCCTCTGCTGCTGCCCCCCGTGGACCCTCTGCTGTCGCCGCCGCTGATCGCCTGCTGCCGCCGCTGATTGCCTGCTGCCGCCGCTGATCTGCATCAGGTAGTATTGCCCCCACTCCCCCCCGACCCCCCCTCCACTCCACCCTGACCCCCCCTCCACCCCCGACCCCCCCTGCACTTTCATACCTGCACCCCGACCTCCGCTCCCTCTGCTCCCTCTCCCACGTCTTCATCCACCGGCTGCTGCTCTCCTTCTGACAGCCGGTGGACTGTGATCAGAGCAGCAGCAGGCTCAGTGTAAATGCCCTGCTCCTGTGATCAAACCCACCATCCCCCAGTCCCAGTGATATCACCCCCCACCTCCCAATAATAACCCCTCCCCCCAGTGTTCACCCCCCCTGTCCCCAGTGTTCACCCCCCCCAGTGTTCACCCCCCTGTCCCCAGTGTTCACCCTCCCTGTCCCCAGTGTTCACCCTCCCTGTCCCCAGTGTTCACCCCCACCTGTCCCCAGTGTTCACCCCCACCTGTCCCCAGTGTTCACCCCCACCTGTCCCCAGTGTTCACTCCCCATCCCCAGTGTGCACCCCCCCATCCCAGTGATCATCCCCCCCCCGCAAACCCAGTGATCACCCCCCTGCTGCTGGCTCCTGCTCCCCTTTCTGCCCCAGTAATCACCCCCCTGATGCTGCTGGCCTCCTACCCCCCTTGCTGCTGCCGGCTCCTGCCCCAGTGATCACCCCCCTTGCTGCTGCCGGCTCCTGCCCCAGTGATCACCCCCCTTGCTGCTGCCGGCTCCTGCCCCAGTGATCACCCCCCTTGCTGCAGCTGCTGGCTCCTCCATCTCTTCAGCCCCCCCCTACGCCTGACAGCCCCCTACGCCTGTCAGCCCCCTACACCTGACAGCCCCCACACGTGACTGCAGAAGGTTACACCAAACACACACACACACACACGTACACTCACACTATAATAAAGTTTCGATTTTTTTTTTTTTTTTTTTACACACGCACACAGCACACAAAATGTCTCGCCCGTCCCACTCATCCCAGTCTAGGGCGTACTAAGCTTAGGAGGCTATGTCAGGTTGGTGTGTGTGTTGTAGTGTGTGTGTGTGTGTGTGGTGTATACACTACAATATACCACACTGCATACCAACCTGACATACAATACACAATGGTGTCCGCTAACAAATTGGAATCATGTTGCGTTTGGAGAGTCCCTGTGTGCCCAAACATTGGAGCTCCCCAACAAGTGACCCCATTTTGGAAACTAGACCCCCCAAGGCACCTATCTAGATGCATAGTGAGCACTTGGAACCCCCAGGTGATTCACAAATTGATTCATAAAAATGAAAAAGTGGAAAAAAAAACCACTTTTTTATTTTTACAGATTAATTTGTGAAGGACCTGGGGGTTCCAAGTGCTCACTATGCAACTAGATAGGTGCCTTGGGGGGTCTAGTTTCCAAAATGGGGTCACTTGTGGGGGAGCTCCAATGGTTGGGCACACAGCGGCTCTCCAAAAGCAACATGGTGTCTTCTAACAATTTGAGCCGACAATTTGTTAGCGGACACCATGTTGCATTTGGAGAGCCGCTGTGTGCCCAAACATTGGAGCTCCCCCACAAGTGACCCCATTTTGGAAACTAGACCCCCCAAGGCACCTATCTAGATGCATAGTGAGCACTTGGAACCCCCAGGTGCTTCACAAATTGATTCATAAAAATGAAAAAGTGGAAAAAAAAACACTTTTTTATTTTTACGGATTAATTTGTGAAGGACCTGGGGGTTCCAAGTGCTCACTATGCATCTAGATAGGTGCCTTGGGGGGTCTAGTTTCCAAAATGGGGTCACTTGTGGAGGAGCTCCAATGTTTGGCCACACAGCGGCTCTCCAAACGCGACATGGTGTCCGCTAACATGGATTGATTTGACTGGGATTGAGTTCAAGTTCAATTTCCTGAAATTTGCTGTTTCAGCAGCGTGCAAAAAAACCTTGACATCATTTCCCACACTGCTGAAGCATCAGAGAGTGGGCTACTGTCATTTTGCATTGCCATGAAGACCTCTCCATAATACCCTGCAGCTGTGACATCTTATAGATTATAATGCTTTGTACAGTGGTGGTCAGTACCGGGGCCATCACAGATCAGCAGTTTCCAGTGGAGCACAGTTTGTACAGCAGAGTCGTTTTCCATCTCCAAAGTCACTGACCAGTCTCGCTCTTCTGTAGAGTGTAACTTCTTATGGATAACAGGGTCCTCTTTTTATTTCTCCTGTAGATTGTAATCTCTTATGGTTAATGGGGTTCTGTCTTTCCTTGTCCTGTAGAGTGTAAGTGTGTCACCCTGGCCTGGATGCCACAAATATAATAAAGCTGTGTCTGAGAGCAAGGGGGAGGTTCTCTAGTCAAGTACCATTAGCATGCAGCACCTCCTGTCCCAGGCCAGTAGGGGGAGCAGGCTGCCCCTATAAAAACTGGAACTGGGGGCAGGGTTAGAGGAGAACTGGACAACCTGTCTCTGGATTGAGAGGTGTCCCAGAGCAGGGACAGACAGTTGTGTTGCAGCCTAAGAGGCCGTGTGGCAGTAGAAGAGCCACGAGCCAGGGACAAGAGGTGAAGCAAGCCTGTCCTGGCAGATAGAGAAACTAATATACCAGACTTTGGTGTCTGAGGCTGTGCGGATTCCAAGTCCTACAGCAAATAACCAGTCCGCAGGGGATTGTATGTTCCCTGGCCTAAGAAGCCCGGAGGTTCCGCCACAGGAGAAGGGACCAGCAAAGCTGTACCAGGCCAAGAGTAAAAAGGGACCCAAGTCGCCAGCCATATGGGCGAGAAGACACGGTGAGCTCAGGAACATGGGCTATTACACCACGAGGAGGGAAATAGCCAGAGAGAGCACAGAGAGCACGGTAGGCCTACACCCTCACCCTGATCAGGGCCAGCTTCCCACTTGTTCTCAGACATCCAGGCCCCCTCCTAGCCGGGCCTGTTTTTGGGTCGTTTCACCTGTTCTAATAAAGACCCTGAACTGTTTAAGAGGCCTCCGTTCCCTGGCTATCGCGGTCGGAATCATCCCCTCCATCATCCATTATATACTGCCCTGGGGCCATACTCCTCCCGTGGGGAGTTGTACTATTCAGTGCTGCACATTTATATCAGCCCCAGCGCTCTGCACTGCAGCGGCGGTTAGCCCTGACCGCAATCCACGGGTGGCGTAGTCAGACATTGCAAAACATATAGAGGACTGCCTTTGGTCTGACCACCCTGAGCCACGGACCGGGTTGCCACTACTACCCCCATCATTGCCCTGTTGCCCGGATCCGAGTGCCCCACGGCCCAGGGGGCGAGTCATAAGCTCTTATGATCAGCGGGGTCCTCTCTCTCTCCTGTAGAGTGTAAGCTCTTATGATCAGTGGTGTCCCCTCTCTCTCATGTAGAGTGTAAGCTCTTATGGTCAGCGGGGTCCTCTCTCTCTCCTGTAGAGTGTAAGCTCTTATAGTCAGAAGGGTCCTCTCTCTCTACTGTATAGTGTAAGCTCTTATCGTCAGCGGGGTGCTCTCTCTCCTGTAGATAGTAAGCTCTTATGGTCAGTGGGGTCCACTCTCTTCTGTAGAGTGTAAGCTCTTATGATCAGTGTGGTCCTCTCTTTTTCCTGTAGAGTGTAAGCTCTTATGGTCAGCGGGGTCCTCCCTCTCTACTGTACAGTGTAAGCTATTATGGTCAGCAGGGTCCTCTCTCCTGTAGAGTGTAGACTCTTATGATTCGCCGAATTATCTCTCTTTCTTCTATAGAGTGTAAGCTTTTATGCTCAACAGGGCTCGCTCTCTCTCCTCTCCCCATGTGTATTTTCTGAGCAATTACAAGCTTTCCAGTAGTGAGATTCACGCAAATTTATTTGAAGCATATCAAATTTTGGGGGAAAATTTGGCACATTTGGTGAATTCAAATTTCAAAAGATCCGCTCATCTCTAGTCAATACTTTAAATATCAAGTCTTTACATAAACTTGATGTATTTGTTAATAAAAGTTTAAAAACGTAGGAAATGCTGATAATTGTACTTCAGTAACCATAGAAACATCTGACTAAAAGAAATAAAACACTCAAACAGCAAACTTTGTGAAAACCATAATTTGTGTCAATCTCAAAATTTTTTCGACACAGCTGTAGCAAAGAACTTCCAGAGTCTATACCCAAATTGTATGTGGGCCTAAAATGGAGACGACCTTGGGCAAGTCTTCAATTCCTTCAATTGCTAACCTAGTATTTGCCTGTGACCCTCCTCCATGCAGCAAACACCAACTGTTCCTTGTGAATTGCGAAATGATTTTTAGGCCAAGCTCAAGTTAAGCAAAATTCCTTTACTGGAGTGTGTGTGTGAAAGCTGTACTCTTAAAGGGAAGGTCTACTAATATCAAAGAATTAAACATGAACTGTATGTATGTATGTAGCCTTGGGAGGTCAGAAAGAAATCATGTGAAGGTTGATGGCCCAACGGTCCCGAGGGGGGCACCGGGCAATCAGAGGTAAGGGACCAGTGCAGTTCCACAAGTAATGCCTAGGCTATCTAAAGAACAGGTGTTTATAGGTGTTTAGTATGTAGTGTTTTAACACAGGAACCCTTTGTTGATTTAGGGGCACATTGTGTCATATCCCTGACCCTTTGGTGATGGAAGCTCCAAGATGATGGTTTCCAAGGCTTTTTCCTCTCCTTCCCTCATTATACCTTTCACTGAATGGCATAGGGTCTTTCTTATGCAGTTCATGAGTTTAGTCTTCAGTGATATATTTAAACTGGTTGTCCACTAGTAGGACAACCCCTTCTCAATCTGAATGGTGTTTAAAATAAAAATACTTATACTCATCTCCCATGCCGGTGCCATTCCAGCGGTGTCGGCACTCGTATTCACGGATCTCACTTGAGGTCGTTATGTCATGTGAACCCTGTGCCCAATCACCACTGGTGTCAGTGCACCCATTTTCGGATGTATAAGTAATCAGGTGGAAGTGAGTGCCAGCCGCAGCCCTGACTTCCTCTTGATTACTTACACATCCAAAAGCAGGGACAGTGACGCCAGCGGTGATTGGGCACAGGTCTCGTGTGACGTAACAACCTCAAGTGATCCCTGGGAACATGAGTGCCGACACCGCTGGAACTGCACCTGATGAAGGCAGCAGATCGCTGCTGAAACGCGTTGTGGGCACTTGAACTTCAATAAATTGTTTTATCCTTTTCCAGCGCCTTATCCAGTTTCTAGCGCCCCACTGACCACCTCAATTTGCACACTGACACCGCTGGAACGGCGCTGGCATGAGAGGTGAGTATAGGTGTTTTTATTTTAATGGGGGGAAACATTCAGATTCAGAAAGGGTTGTCAGAGTAGTGGACAACCCCTTTAATTTTATTATATATCAGGTTAAAGGGTTGATCAGTTGTTTGCCGCAGGTCTGGCTTCTATAAGCCCTGTCTAGATTTTCCCTGCAATGGTTGTCCAGATAAATACATTCTTGGACATTCCATTCTGGTCCATATAAATGGGTAACAAGCACGGGATAGCTTATCATATTTCATCATCAGGCATAAGTATGAATTGCGTTGTCATTATGAAACAGCCCCTTTAAACATCAGCATATATACGTTTCTGAATTTTGCAGATATTGTAGAAATTAAAAGGAAACCTACTGTCAGAGTTACAATGAAATAAATGTAGTGGGAGTTTTTACAGTTTTAATATAAAATCTGTAAGATTTATTCATTGCTAATACTCTGTAAATCTCTAGAAAGCTCCTAATCAAAGTGTCTCCACTTTAGATCCAGGCACAGTGGCATACTACTGACCAGCATGTATATTTTATAATGCTTTACTTCAATCACTAAACATTCTTTGTAGAACAATTCAAAGAGAAATTGCTATGCACACAGGCCGAAAAGTACTGGAGGTCAAAAATGTCTAATTCCAAAGGAAGTATATCATTGATACTGCTTTCAAGCCTCAACGGATCATAATTATTTAAAATTGTATTTATTCTGTTCTTTTTCATCAGACTATGTAATGACTTCTTTTTTTTTTTGGATGCTCTTTGTTAAATTGTGGCCACATGACTAACTTTAAAATGAACATTTGTACGCACCTACCTAAATACAAGTATAGAAGACAATAACATGTCCTACATATTCTTAAATTAGAATAAAAAAAATAAGAAATTTATATAACTCTGACTATATTATCATTAGAATCAGACACATATTAACATACAGGAATTTTTTGGGAGAAAATGTAATTATCCTGATGAATCTAGTGAAACTAAACATCACAGGTAAAATAATTAAGTTGTTGCATCAGCTGTCGTCTGTGGGAGAACCTGGCGGTAAGTGCTCAATTTGCCTGTAGCATCCCCGAAGGGGAAATGAGGTATTACACAGTTCCTATTATAATCAATGTGCTGTCTGTTTAATGTACATACATGTCAGGTTCTCTAGAGGCAGAGACGCTCTTTAAAGACACTTTTGATGTGTCTATAATAGGACAGTCCTAAATAAGGCGCTCCCCTCACTTAACTCACAATTTAGAAAATTATAGAAATTTCCTACATCAAGAAAATTTATTTGCACACAAAAACATAAGTCGTGGTATTTTTTTGGTTCTCTATTCATGTAAAATATGGTCAAAAAAGCTTATTGACACAAGGCCTACTTAGAAGTAGTGAACCCCTTGGATTACAATGGACTTGGCCTGGGCTAAACTGAGTATTGGGGAACCCAAGACCCCTGACATTATTATTTTATAGAGGCCTACATTTCCCTGAAGGATTTTCCAGGACATAAACTCCCGGGCCTGTTTTAACAACTTTGTCTTTATTCTTCTTTCATGCATTTTGTTGCATTGCTGTCACAGTCTTTTGAGTATTCTCTCGACATGTACAGATTCTTCACCTACTTTGGTGACATTTCTGGGTCATATAGATGATAGAAGCATTAAAAAACTATGAGAAGGGCTTCCTAGAAGGACTACACACATCATTAATTTCAAGTTTTCCATTTTTTTTTAGCTTAAGATGTGTCTTGGTTTTGCTTCATCTGTCTCTTAAATTATTCATGAAAGCAAGAAGACACCATGGTAAGTTTTATTACTTGCGTCATATTTATGTATAGTGTGAAATGTACTTTCTTATATTATGTACATGGCTATGTATATGTGCTTCATCTAAATATCTCATCAAGCATATTTATTTTGCATGGGCAGAGCAAATAAGCCTGTATACATTAAACTACATTCTTGGTACTACATCACTGATGGCCATCAATATTTGATCAGATGCTCATGTTTCACTTTCCAAACACGTAGAGTTTACCCCTGTACAGAGATCTGGTCTTACAACAGGGGCAACTGGATTGCTTATATGGAAGGATTGCCAGCCAGAGGAACGCACCATAGGCAAAAGAGGTTGTCATGCAGAGTCACAAGTAGTCACATCAAGGACAAAATCAGAAGACAAACGGGTGGTTAAATAATTACTGGCAGTTAGAGACTGTCTGCTGGGGTTTATATAGAAAGGAGCCCCGCCCATGACTCCCAGCAGAAAGCTACCTACCAGCTCACTGCAGCAAAACACAAGTGTATAGCAAAGGTGGAACTAGTCTCAGCAATCTAAAAGCTAAACACCCACACACTGCCAGTGACGCGCCCCTGGGCCTGTGTCGCGCTGCGTTGTGCACGCGGGAGCTTACCCGGAGCCGGATCTTTTGAGGGTTGTAGTCTCGTGGCGGTGATCCGGTCCGTGCCCAGGGAGTCAGACTAAGTGGCGCTGTATTAGCGGTAGATGTTGGACGACTACGCCACCCGTTGAGTACAGCTAAGGAGCTGCTGCTGCAGGGCAGACCGCTGAGGCCGGTGGTAGGATTGTGCAGCGTGATAGTATAACCCCCAACGGGAGGGGTATGGCTTCAGGGCAGCCGACGTGGCTGATGGGGGTAGCAGGAACCACTCGGAGACGGTACGGTGTAGTTCAGGGTCTTTACTGGTGACAAAGATAGACCCTCCCGGAGTACTGGCTAGCGATTGGGGCCTGGTCAGTCTTTGAGCAGATGGGATCTCCCCTGGCCAGGCGGAGTTGTAGGCCTCCCAAACTAACGATACTCTTCTGGCTACCTTGCTAGAGGCGGGTATAAGTAGCCCACGTCCCTGAGTGTACCGTGTGGTGCTCACCCGTATGGCCGGTGACTCGGGGCCTTCTAGTAGCTTCCGCTCCACGACGGCGGTGCTGGTCCCACACGTGTGACCGTGCCTTCGGGTTTCTGGGCCAGAGGACCTGCAGTCCCCTGCCGGTCGGTTTCTGCTGTTGGATAGGAGTTAGTCCCCACAGCCTCGGACTCCGGGTCCGGTGATAACTTCTCAGTCAGGGCGAGCTCTGCAGCTGCCAGCCCCTGACTCCTTGTAGCACTGCTCCCACAGAGCTCCTGATGTTCTTTTCCTATATCTGCTTCTCTGTCTCTACTTCTTCTCTACTCACTAACCCTGCCTCAGCCCTAGGTTTATATAGGGGAAGTTCTTCCCCTCCCAGGACTGGGCAGGAGGTGTGGCATGCACAGGATCCCTGACCAAGAGACCTCCCACCTGCTCTCAGACATAACATTGCTGTTACTGTGGAAACCAGACCCCTGGGGTGCCACATTCCCCCCTAGTGAAATTTAGTACTCCGGGACTAAACATATTTTTAGAAAATCATAACAAGGTATAAACAATAATAATACAATAAGAAAAACACATAAAGATGGTTACGGCGTGTCCGCAACCGGGTGCAGTCTTTGAAGAAAACAAAGGTGTCCATTTCACCAAAACAGGGAGACGTAACCAGGTAGGGGTCTGTCCTGCCCCGAGTCCTTAACAGTCTTTAGTCCATTCCTGGGTTACGCTCCAACCATGTACAAGGATTCCCGGTAAATCCACCAAGGACTCCTATAAATAACTAGAAACACATAATTATACACAAGCAACAAGAAAAACAGGTAACCACAAATAAAACAATTTATACACTTCAAATCCTCCAACGTGCGGGTAACTGGCCTCTAGTGGCCCTAGTAGACCTACGGAGCTGACTGTCTAGCCCTGAACTACAGGGTGTAGGAGCTGTCAAGGGTAAACTGGGCAGCTGTCTACCGGCTCTCTGGCTCACTAGGGGTACGGCAGGCTCACTATAAGCAGAGGGTTGATCCTCCTGTTCTGCTTGTGTGGAGTCTTCTGCCTCCTGGACCGGCTGCTCTTCCAGCTCTACCTGTTGCTCCGTAGGCACTTGGGATGCTGGTTGGAGGAACGTGAGGACGGGTACCACAACTGCACCATTGACTTGAGTCCAGGACCGAGGGAAGTCTCCGAGCACAGTACTAACCATATCTTCCCTTTCCTCTACGGGTCGATGGTCTTCTTGTTCCTCTTCAGGGTTCCGTAGCTGTTCAGGACACTTCTTCAGGTGATCCCGGGATACAATGGCTATGGTCTCCCCTCCGTCTTTACTGATGGTACAGACTTTCGGGTTCTCGTGGCTTGAGGGCAGTACGGTGTACGGGTCCTTCTCCCACTGGTCGTCCAACTTGTGGAGCCGTCTTTTCCTCTTCAAGACCTGCTCTCCGGGTACCAGGGGAACAGCGGGAGCATACTGGTTGTAAGTTTTCTCTTGTCTTTCCCTAGCCTGACAGAGACTTCGCTCCACGCTCTCCTGTACTTTCCGGTACTGCTGCTGCCTCTCTGTGTCCCAGTCTGCTTCTGGTGAAGTGTCCTCGGGTGTCAGGACTCCCATTTCCAGGTCAACAGGTAACTTACCAGGTCTCGCCCTCATTAGGTAAGCCGGGGTACAGTTGGTGGAACCGACCGGGATGTGGTTGTATAGGTCCACCAGATCGGGCAGCTTCTCAGGCCACAGACTGCGTTCTTCCAGGGGCAACGTTTTCAGGAGATCCATTACCACCTGGTTCATTTTCTCACAAAGTCCATTAGTTTGCGGATGATAGGGTGTCGTCCTTATCTTCCGGCAGCCATACAGATTGCAGAATTCCTGGAAGACCTCCGCTTCAAAGGCAGGTCCCTGGTCCGTCAGCACTTGGTCCGGGTACCCGTGTGGACTGCAGAAGTGCTGCTGGAAGGCTCTAGCTGCTGTTTGAGCCGTTAAGTCCTTAACGGGGACGACAACCAAGAACCGGGAGTAATGATCCACAATGGTTAACGCGTAGACGTAGACACTTCTGCTTGGGGTCAGTTTTACATGATCCAAGGCTACCAGTTCCAACGGCTGCCGGGTGACGATGGACTGCAGGGGAGTCTTCTGGCTGGTACGGTCCTTCCTTCTTAGGTTGCACGGGCCACAGTCTCTGCACCACCTCTCGATGGTTCCCCTCATGCCTACCCAGTGGAACCGCCCACGCAGCAGGAACTCCAGCTTCTTCCATCCGAAGTGTCCAGCCCCGTCGTGGTATGCTTCCATCACCATGGCTGCGTCTCTCCGTGGCACCACTACTTGCCAGATTAGTTCATGCGTCCGGGAGTTAACCATTCTGCGGCACAACTTCCCCTTGTAAAGGAACAGTCGACTCTTCTCAGCCCACAGTTGCTTGGCTTCCTCCGGAGCGTCTGGGTCAAGGCGAGCCTCTGGCCGAGTCAGCATCTCCTTCACCAGCCGGACGGCAGGGTCACTGTCTTGCGTTTCCTCCCAGTTGTAGTGAGGCAAGGGGTTAAACGTAGCGGCTTGCTTACTCCTTACCCGATGGGAATACTGGATAGTCCCATGACGGTGGAAGGCGGGGAGTTCGACTTCTTCCAGTCCCTCTGGATCTTCTCCTACGTCCGGTAGGTTTGGCATCCTGGACAGGGCGTCCGCGTTGGTATTGGAGCGTCCTGCCCGGTATTTGATTGTGAACTCGTAGTTGGACAGACGGGCCATCCATCTCTGCTCTAGGGCACCGAGTCTTGCCGTGTCCAGGTGTGTCAACGGGTTGTTATCCGTGTACACAGTGAACTGGGAAGAAGCGAGGTAGTGCTTAAAGCGTTCGGTGACTGCCCACACCACTGCCAGGAACTCTAGCTTAAATGAGCTGTAATTCTCAGGGTTTCTTTCGGTGGGTCGCAGTTTTCGGCTGGCGTAAGCGATTACTCGTTCTTTCCCCTGCTGGATCTGGGACAGTACGGCTCCTAGCCCGATGTTACTTGCGTCGGTGTAGAGGATAAAGGGCTGGCTGTAATCAGGGTACGCCAGGTTTTCATCCCCCGTGAGGGCCATCTTCAGCTGGCGGAAGGACTCTTCTTCTAACTTCTCCCATCTGAAGGGTGGCTTCTGGTTCTTGGCCTTCCGGGACTGGCCTATCAGGAGGTCCTGCATAGGAGCTGCCTTTTTGGTGAAACCGGGGATGAATCTGCGGTAATAGCCTACCAACCCGAGGAACTGCCGCACTTCCTTTACACTGGAGGGACTTGGCCATTCCTTAATTGCGGTGATCTTATCAGGGTCGGGAGCCACTCCATCAGCGCTCACCACGTGTCCCAGGTACTGCACCTTTGGTTTCAGGAGGTGACACTTGGAGGGTTTCACCTTTAGGCCGTAGCTTGCCAGAGCTTCGAACACTTCCGCCAGGTGTTTCAGGTGGTCCTCATACGTCTTGGAATATACGATGACATCGTCCAGGTACAACAGGACCATCTCGAAGTTTCTGTGGCCCAGACAGCACTCCATTAATCGTTGGAAGGTTCCTGGTGCATTGCAGAGTCCGAACGGCATGCAGGTAAACTCGCTAAGTCCCATCGGGGTGGTGAATGCGGTCTTCTCCCGGTCCGCCTCTGCTACAGGAACCTGCCAGTACCCACTAGTGAGATCCAAGGTAGAGAAGAAGTTAGCAGATCTTAAAGCAGCCAAAGACTCCTCTATCCTTGGTAAGGGGTACGCATCCTTGTGTGTGATACGGTTGATTTTCCGGTAATCTACACACATCCTCATGGTGTTGTCTTTCTTTTTGACTAAGACTAGTGGAGCTGCCCAGGGGCTACAGCTATCCCTGATCACCCCAGCCTCCTTCATGTCTCTAAGCATCCCCTTGGCGTGTTGGTAGTGTGCAGGGGGTATGGGTCAATACCTCTCTTTTATGGGAGGATGGTCTCCCGTGGGGATGCGGTGCTCTACCCCCTTGACTCGCCCGAAGTCTAACGGGTGTTTACTAAACACTCTCTCGTACTCTTGAACCACCCGATAGACTCCCTGTTTCTGGTGTGAGGGAGTGGAGTCAGTACCCAAATGTAGTTGCTGACACCAGTCCTCCATTGTTTTCTGAGAGCCGTTACCTTCCTCCGGGGAAGATGGAGGCAAGGGTTCTACGGACTGTATGGAATCTTGATTGATGGTATACAATTTGGCTAGCGTGGCATACCGGGGCAGGTACACTTCCCTCTTCCCGATATTTATTATGCGAACGGGCACCCTCCCATGGCGTACATTGACCACCCCCCGTGCTGTCAAAATGGTGGGCCTACTGTCTGAGTAAACTGGTTCTACCATTGCCTGGTAATCTCTACCTCTCAGACCAATAGCTGCCCGGCACCAAATCATCATTTCACTTTTCGGGGGCATGGCAATAGGGAAAGGGTCACACATTCGCACGCTACCAATTTCACCACCGGAGAGTTCTAGCTGTTGCCGTCGCATCAGTGCCCGGATCTCTTTCTGGAGCACTCGCTGCTGGCCGGAGCTGGCATTCTTGGCAACCTGCTGTAAAAGGAAAATCACCTCTGCAAGACAATTTTCAATTACATTAGTTCCTAGAGTTATCTTTGGGTGACTCTCGTGTTTGTCAATGTCTACAATGATCAGTCCCTGTGCTGCCAGTTCGACTCTACCGATTTTAATGGTCACCTCTTTAAATCCAATCTGTGGCACGGGCTGACCATTGCTGGTGATGATACTCAAGTCGTCGTCAGGGTAGCGGGTGATATCCGAGTCATTCCAGTACTGCTTGAAGAGCACGTACGGGATGGTGGTGACCTGTGACCCGGTGTCCAGTAGGGCACTCATAGGAATGCCATCCAGTACCACGGGTAAGACTGGACGTCCTCCCACATATTTGTCGCGCCAGTTCGATGGGCCTGGTGATCTTTTTCCTGGGGGTTGGCCCTCTACCCCAGGTTGTGCCAGTTTAAAGGACAGTACCTTGCCATATGTCCGGGTTGATTGCAGCGGCGGCAGATGGGTCGTCCGTCCTCGTTGTATCGGTCGCTGGGTCTTCCTCTGGCCGGTGGGGTCCTCCTTGGTCGACGCCACGGGATGTCCTCCGGTCCGGATGCCAGCTGGATCTTCCCTGGAGTGGAAACCTGTAAAGACTGCACAGTTCGGGTTAGCGCAGCAACGCTTTTAGCTAGCTCTTGGACCTGATGGTGCAGGTCTGGAGCCGGGTCATTGTTCAAAGCCTGCGCATCAGCTCCCACAGGCCCTGCCGACAAGGGCGCCGCCTCCTGGTGGTAAGTGGTAGTGGGGCGTCTGGGGGTCACAACGCCACCTGGTGCCGGTTCTCGAAGCACCCGGATGGCTCTGTCCTTGAACTGTGCAAATCCCAGATGAGGGTCCTGTAAGGCCATTGCCCGCAACTGGGTTCGGTGGGCATTGCAATATAAACCCTCTATAAATTGTTCAGTCAACAGCCTGTCCTCGTCTCCCACGCCGTCAGGGTCGGTCTGCTTAATGGCTCTCAGGGCCTCTTGTAGGTTCAGGGCATAGTCCCTTATACTCTCATGTGCCCGCTGTTTGCACCCGTAGAATCTAAGCTTGATCTCGGCTGAGGTGCGGGTATCAAAGGTGTCCCTCAGCCGGGTTAGTATCCCTGCGACAGTCCTCCCCCCAGGTGGCCAGGACTTTACCTCCCTTTGGGCTGCCCCGGTTAATTGGGCCACCAGGATGCTCACTTTTTGCTCCTCTGTGAGGGGGTACACCTGGAAGAGGCTATCCAGCTTTTCTCTAAAGTCATGCAGGGTATGTGACTCCCCTGAGTACTGGGGTAGCCAGGCTGCCCCCGGGATACAGGGCATGGTGAAAGGCATGACCGCAACAGCGGTGGCGCTAGCGGGGGTTGAAGCGGTGAAGCTCTCCTCCGTATCCGGCATCCTTCTCCCCCCTAGTGGACCGTGGCCTACCTTGCGATGATCCTCTTCCGTAGGCCGCGGCTCCGCAGTGGATCGTCAGGGTTGAGGACCTTCCGTCGCTCTCCTGTGACGTCGGCGTCTGCTGGGCTCCTTCCAGGACCTTACGCAACGTCCGGACGTGAGGCGGGGCTTCAGTTCTCGCGCGCTTTCGGAGTCCACGCCCCTCTTCTTCCCGCGCGGCGTCCTCAAGATGGCGTCCAAAGGCGGGAAAACTCCACGTATGGCGGGAAGAAGGCTGAAGATGGCGCCGGATGGCGGGAAAACTCCACCGATGGCGGGAAGGAAGCGGAAGATGGCGCCGGATGGCGGGAATCTTCACCACAGGTAAGTTTGAACAGTCTTTTTCAGGCACGCAGTACCCGGTGGTTGCGGGCACGAAATCCTGCCGACTACGCCAAAAGTTGACGCGCCCCTGGGCCTGTGTCGCGCTGCGTTGCGCACGCGGGAGCTTACCCGGAGCCGGATCTTTTGAGGGTTGTAGTCTCGTGGCGGTGATCCGGTCCGTGCCCAGGGAGTCAGACTAAGTGGCGCTGTATTAGCGGTAGATGTTGGACGACTACGCCACCCGTTGAGCACAGCTAAGGAGCTGCTGCTGCAGGGCAGACTGCTGAGGCCGGTGGTAGGATTGTGCAGCGTGATAGTATAACCCCCAACGGGAGGGGTATGGCCTCAGGGCAGCCGACGTGGATGATGGGGGTAGCAGGAACCACTCGGAGACGGTACGGTGTAGTTCAGGGTCTTTACTGGTGACAAAGATAGACCCTCCCGGAGTACTGGCTAGCGATTGGGGCCTGGTCAGTCTTTGAGCAGATGGGATCTCCCCTGGCCAGGCGGAGTTGTAGGCCTCCCAAACTAACGATACTCTTCTGGCTACCTTGCTAGAGGCGGGTATAAGTAGCCCACGTCCCTGAGTGTACCGTGTGGTGCTCACCCGTATGGCCGGTGACTCGGGGCCTTCTAGTAGCTTCCGCTCCACGACGGCGGTGCTGGTCCCACACGTGTGACCGTGCCTTCGGGTTTCTGGGCCAGAGGACCTGCAGTCCCCTGCCGGTCGGTTTCTGCTGTTGGATAGGAGTTAGTCCCCACAGCCTCGGACTCCGGGTCCGGTGATAACTTCTCAGTCAGGGCGAGCTCTGCAGCTGCCAGCCCCTGACTCCTTGTAGCACTGCTCCCACAGAGCTCCTGATGTTCTTTTCCTATATCTGCTTCTCTGTCTCTACTTCTTCTCTACTCACTAACCCTGCCTCAGCCCTAGGTTTATATAGGGGAAGTTCTTCCCCTCCCAGGACTGGGCAGGAGGTGTGGCATGCACAGGATCCCTGACCAAGAGACCTCCCACCTGCTCTCAGACATAACATTGCTGTTACTGTGGAAACCAGACCCCTGGGGTGCCACACCAGCATTCATCAGTAACTGTAGAGTTACTGCAACTAAGTCTAACGACCTGGGCAAGGGTTGCAACAGTATGTTCAGCCACAGATGTGACAGTTATTCATTGAGAGATTTTCTGATGCTCTTTTTTGCATGGCATTTAGCTTGCTTATGATGTATATATATATATATATATATATATATATATATATATATATACAGTACAGACCAAAAGTTTGGACACACCTTCTCATTTAAAGATTTTTCTGTATTTTCATGACTATGAAAATTGTACATTCACACTGAAGGCATCAAAACTATTGTGGTGAGGCCAGGGATTGGAACTTCATATTCCCAGTTATGAAGGTCTCAGCAGGAATGCTAGTCTGTCTGACTTCAAAGGACCCCAGGAGAGAATTGAATACAGGTCAGCTAGGATATATACCTTTGTAGTGCAAACGCCTATTCCTGACAAGAGTATGGGGGAGCAAATTGAATCATGGCAATGAGGAATAGCTAATTGAATTACCTCTGAAGTCAGGGGAAGCTCCTGTGTTAGATCAATTACCATGCACACCTTACAATGAGAATATTGCTGGGAAATGGATTATGAAATGTCTGATAGAAGGGAAGAGGAGATTACATGTAAATCGCCTATTTTCTGCCCTGCCCAAGTTACGTATAAATGTGTCCCTCTGTGAGACAGGAGGGGTCTTCTGTTGAGGGTCACCTGTCACTACAGATGGGCAGAAAGACACAAGGAACCGCCCTGGACCCATGACAGCACCCTTCCTGCCATGTCCAGAGATCTTTGATGAGAGTGTGGTATATTCACTTTTATTCCTTTTAATTTTACTGTATCGTATTACTGCTTCCTTACTGTATTTGTCTGACTACTGTATATATATATATCTTCTAACCGCTTGTATATATTGTACCTAGCATCGCTCTTTTGAGTAAATAAATATATAAAATTTATAAGCTCGCTTCACATTATCCTAAACCCGGAACTCACGGAAGTTGTGAGGAAGGATCAGGGGCACGTGGCTCCGATCGGTTTGTGAGAATTGGTGGCAGCGAAGGGATTTGGATATCTGTGAACTGAGCTCGGTGCTAGTTAGTAGATCAGACATAGTATACAGTGAAAGCATGTGTACGATACTGTACCTTCCCCCTCTTAGTTTTCTGTCCTATCTTTTATTTGGCTACGGATGGCATACTACCTCAGAAGCAAAGGTTCCCAGGAAAGAAAGGAGCAAGCTGAGCGAGATGCGTGGCAAGCTTAGCGAGATGCCCAGGAAAGAAAGGAGGAGAGGCAGTACCAGCTACAGTTAGCCCAGCTGCGGAGCCGGCATGACCCACCGGCTCAAACAGCACAGACTCCAGCGGCCCCAAAAGCTAAGCTGCGCTCAGAGGATCTGCCTGTCCTGGAATCGGACGGAGACCTGGACCTTTTCCTGAAAGGGTTTGAACAGGTGTGTCTCCAGTGCCAGGTACCCAAGGCAGACTGGGCATGCACCCTGTCCACCAGGCTAAGAGGGAGAGCCCTGGACACTTACTCGTCTCTCCCTGCAACACAGCACCAGGACTATGACCTCATTAAAGCTGCGCTGATCCTGAGGTACCGTCTCACGCCTGAGGTGTACAGAGTGTAATTCCTCAGCCGGAGGAAACGACCGACCGAGAGCCACCTAGAGACTCTACTCCAGATGAGTGTCCAGCTTCACCGATGGGCAGAGGGAGAGATAGACAATCCCAATGAAGCAACCTTGGATTTGTTCCACAAAGAGCAATTCTTAAACATTTGCTTGGAGGAAGTGCAACAATATGTCCTGGACCGGAAACCCCAAGATGCCAGAACTGCTGCGGAGCTAGCGGATGAGTACGTCGCCAACCGGACGTCGCGGAGACCCGTCAGCACCGGCTGGAGGGAGGGTAAGACAAATCCTGTTGCGGGTAACCCTGCAGTTTCCCCTGAGACTACCCCCGCCCGAAAACCTATGGGCCCCATTGTTCCCCCTTCCAAGCCCCAGGGAGGACCCCCCTGATGTCACGCCTGCAATCAGTCGGGACATTACAGTGCGAACTGCCCTAGCCGGACGAGGAACACCCCTACTTCCCAAACCCCAGCAGCGGGTCCAACGGTTTATGTGGTGGGGAGGGGTGGGGCCAGGCCCAATGACAATCTCCAGCAAGTGACTGTGGGGAATAAAGTGGTTATGGGACTAAGGGACACGGGGGCCGATGTGACCCTAGTACAGCGTGAACTGGTACCCCCGGAGAGTATCATCCCTGGAAAGACGCTGACCGTCAGCGGGGTAGGTACGGAGAAGATAACTCTACCCATGGCTTGTGTGCATCTGGATTGCGGTGTGGACAAGGGGCTGGTAGAGGTCAGGGTTACATCTCGTCTCCCTGCTAATGTCTTGTTGGGGACAGACTTGGGGCCTCTCACCTCTCAGTATGGGAAGAGAGCAACCCCACTGCCCCGTGGTAATGTATCTGTAAGTGATTTTATACTTTGTGGTAACTTACAGGCTGATCCTTGTAGTAACGTGCCAGCTGACAGGAGTGCAGCTGGGGGGGATTTAGCCCCCCTTCCTGCTCTCTCAGCTGACATGTCCAGCTCTGAACTTTTCAGTGAGAATGCTAATGTAATTCATTGTCCTGCTAATGAACTCTCTGGCTTGGCTGAGAAGCTGGTGGGGGCCTTGCCTGCCCCTCCCAACTGTCAGCTTGCACATGATCCCTCCAGCAACTCAAAACCTAGTGAACCTGTCAAGTGTGTATCACATGTTGGGGCAACCCACAGTGACCCCACAACCCATCAAGGTGAGGGAAGGGGACCAGGACTCCCTGAGGAGACCCCGGGCATTGCTGTGGTCACCTGCAGCAGGAGGGCTCAGGAGGCAGAGGCCGCTTTGCACCCTGACTCCTCCACCCCATCACCTGGGTCTGGGACTGGGCCCACTGGTGTTAACCCCCCAGCGCCCTTCCCTGAGGGTTCCGGCGAGAGTGCGGCCTTCAGGTCCCTGTTAGCGGGCTCCAGCCAGGAGTTCCAGGCGGCTGTCCAAGCCGACAGCAGCCTGGAAGCCTTGAAGAAACGCACAGGTAAGCCCCCCTTGGAGACAGACAAGGACCGCTTGTTCTGGGACCAAGGGAGGCTGTATAGGGAAACACTGCCCACAGATGGACAAGAAGGTTGGCGCGGCGAGAGGCACCTAGTGGTACCTCAGCCGTACGGGGCTGAGTTGTTACGGCTCGCGCATGAGATTCCATTGGCTGGTCACCTAGGGGTCGCTAAGACCAAAGCTCGGCTAGCCCACTTGTTTTATTGGCCTAAGATTGGGACAGCAGTAGCTTCCTACTGCCGTTCGTGTGTCAACTGTCAGAGGATGGGGAAGACGGGGCCAGGCCCTAAAGCCCCATGGATACCTCTGCCCATAATAGGTGAGCCTTTCCAGTGGATTGCTGTGGACCTCATTGGGCCACTGCCCATTCCCAGCAGCTCCGGGAAACGCTACATACTAACGGTAGTAGACTACGCTTCTAGGTACCCAGAAGCTGTCGCGCTGTCCTCCATCCGGGCAGACGTAGTGGCCAAAGCCCTACTGGAAATCTTCACCCGTGTTGGTTTCCCCCAGGAGATGCTCACGGACCGAGGGACCCAGTTCATGTCTGACTTGATGCAGAGCCTGTGTAAGCAAACAGGGGTGCAACATCTGGTGTCCAACCCGTATCACCCACAGACTAATGGCCTGTGTGAACGGTTCAATGGCACGTTGAAACAGATGATCCGAATGTTGGTCGAGTCCCAGGGACGCGACTGGGAGCGACACCTCCCACATCTGTTGTTTGCTTACCGGGAAGTGCCTCAAGCCTCGACGGGGTTCTCCCCCTTCGAGCTCCTGTATGGGAG
The DNA here is from genome assembly GCF_046119375.1 of Phyllobates terribilis. Taxonomy (NCBI): domain Eukaryota; kingdom Metazoa; phylum Chordata; class Amphibia; order Anura; family Dendrobatidae; genus Phyllobates; species Phyllobates terribilis. The sequence goes on from NW_027362768.1 coordinate 120,249,498, forward strand.
ACGGGTACGGGGACCCCTCGCTCTCATGAGGGAATCCTGGGAGAAAGAAGCAGCCATCCCGGGCGTTTCAGTCGTGGAATTTGTCTTGCGATTCCGTGACAGAATGTAGGCTCTGACGCAGCTGGTGCATGACAACATGGTCCAGGCCCAGGCAGAGCAGAAGCGCTGGTATGACCAGAATGCTCGGGAGAGGACATGCCAGGAAGGGCAGAAAGTATGGGTCCTAGTCCCTGTGCCCCAGGACAAGCTTCAGGCAAGATGGGAGGGCCCTTATGCCATGCATCAGCAGCTCAGCAAGGTCAATTACCTGGTCACAATTGACCCGGTTCGGAACAGGCAGAAGGTCTTCCATGTCAACATGATGAAAGCGCATCATGACAGGGAAGCCTGTGCCTATCCGGTGTGCAGTTTGCCGGAGGAAGGGGAGGAGGAGAACCTCATGGATCTGCTCGCACTTGCCCGTGCAGGAGGGTCCATGGAGGATGCCCCCATGAACCTCCTTCTGTCTGAGGACCAACGGTCCCAACTGAAGGAGGTCATGCGCCCTTTCCCTGGCCTCCTCTCGGGAAAGCCCGGCGGACAAAGCTAGCAGTCCTCCGAGTGGACACGGGGAATCACGCCCCATCCGGTGAACGGCATATCGCGTCTCCTTGGAGGTACAGGAGCAAATGCGGAAGGAGATTGCTGGGGGTGATCCACCCGTCCACCAGCGCATGGGCCTCACCTGTAGTCCTCGTACCCAAAAAGGACCGGACGACCCGGTTCTGTGTGGATTGCAGGGGGCTCAATGCCATTACCGCTGATGACGATTCCCCATGCCGCACATCGACGACCTGCTTGACCGGTTGCGCAAGGCTCAGTACTTGACCATCATGGACTTGAGCAGAGGAAACTGGCAGATTCCCCTGTCCCCAGAGGCACAGGAGAAATCAGCCTTTATCACTCCTTTTGGACTGTATGAGCCCACCGTCATGCCATTTGGCATGAAGAATGCCCCCGCCACTTTCCAGCGGATGGTCAACACCTTGCTGTCAGGGTGCGAAGGGTTCGCAGCTGCGTACCTGGATGACATTGCCGTCTTCAGCCCCACTTGGGAGGAACACCTTCGGCACCTGTCAGAGGTGCTGGGGCGGATCCACCGGGCAGGCTTGACCATCAAGCCGGGAAAGTGTCAGATGGGCATGACCGAGGTCCAATACCTGGGACACCGGGTAGGTGGGGGGAAACTGAGACCAGAACCCGGGAAGGTGGATGCAATCACGAGCTGGCCCACCCCAAGGACCAAGAAACAGGTGATGTCTTTCTTGGGTACGGCCGGGTACTATAGGAAGTTCGTACAGGACTATAGTGCCCTGGCCAAGCCCCTGACAGACCTCACCAAGAAGAAGCTGCCGCAAGCTGTCAACTGGACAGCGGACTGCGAGCGCTCCATCCAGGCCTTGAAAGCTGCCCTGGCGGCAGCCTCTGTACTACAGGCGTACGACGACTCCCGGCCGCTTGTAGTACAGACTGACACCAGCACCTACGGACTCGGTGCGGTGCTGAGCCAACCTGACTCAGCAGGTCAAGAGCACCCTGCTCAATACCTCAGTCGTAAACGTCTGCCGAGGGAAGTGGCCTACTCTACGGTGGAGAAGGAATGCCTGGCGATCGTGTGGGCTCTGCAGCATCTGCAGCCATACATGTATGGATGCCATTTCACCGTGGTGATGGACCACAGCCCCCTCACTTGGCTATCTCGAGTAGCCGGTGAGAATGGAAGGTTGTTGTGTTGGAGCCTAGCTCTCCAACACTACAACTTTGATGTTCGGTATAAGTCCGGCGGGGCCCACGGTAACGCAGATGGGTTATCTAGGCAAGGGGAGGCAGCTGAAGTGCTTGCGGATGATGACCAATGAGGTCTTCCTCCGAACGCTCTCTAAAAGGGGGAGGTGTGGAGAGGCCAGGGACTGGAACTTCATATTCCCAGTTATGAAGGTCTCAGCAGGAATGCTAGTCTGTCTGACTTCAAAGGACCCCAGGAGAGAATTGAATACTGGTCAGCTAGGATATATACCTTTGTATCTATTCCTGACAAGAGTATGGGGGAGCTAATTGAATCATGGCAATGAGGAATAGCTAATTGAATTACCCCTGAAGTCAGGGGAAGCTCCTGTGTTAGATCAATTACCATGCACACCTTACAATGAGAATATTGCTGGGAAATTGATTATGAAATGTCTGATAGAAGGGAAGAGGAGATTACATGTAAATCACCTATTTTCTGCCCTGCCCAAGTTACATATAAATGTGTCCCTCTGTGAGAGAGGAGGGGTCTTCTGTTGAGGGTCACCTGTCGCTACAGATGGGCAGAAAGACACAAGGAACCGCCCTTGACCCATGACAGCACCCTTCCTGCCGTGTCCAGAGATCTTTGATGAAAGTGTGGTATATTCACTTTTATTCCTTTTAATTTTACTGTATCGTATTACTGCTTCCTTACTGTATTTGTCTGACTACTGTATATATATATCTTCTAACAGCTTGTAAATATTGTACCTAGCATCGCTCTTTTGAGTAAATAAATATATAAAATTTATAAGCTCGCTTCACATTATCCTAAACCCGGAAGTTGTGAGGAAGGATCAGGGGCACGTGGCTCCGATCGGTTTGTGACAACTATGAATTAACACATGTGGAATTATATACTTAACAAAAAATGTGAAACAACTGAAAATATGTCTTATATTCTAGGTTCTTCAATGTAGCCACCTTTTGCTTTAATGACTGCTTTGCACACTCTTGGCATTCTCTTGATGAGCTTCACAGGTGTGCCCTGTCAGGTTTAATAAGTGGGATTTCTTGCCTTATAAATGGGGTTGGGACCATCAGTTGTGTTGTGCAGAAGTCAGGTGGATACACAGCTGATAGTCCTACTGAATAGACTGTTAGAATTTGTATTATGGCATGAAAAAAGCAGCTAAGTAAAGAAAAATGAATGACCATCATTACTTTAAGAAATGAAGGTCAGTCAGTGCGAAAAATTGGGAAAACTTTGAAAGTGTCCCCAAGTGCAGTTGCGAAAACCATCAAGCGCTACAAAGAAACTGGCTCACATGAGGACCACCCCAGGAAAGGAAGACCAAGAGTCACCTCTGCTTCTGAGGATAAGTTTATCTGAGTCACCAGCCTCAGAAATCACAGGTTAACAGCACCTCAGATTAGAGACCAGGTCAATGCCACACAGATTTCTAGCAGCAGACACATCTCTACAACATCTGTTAAGAGGAGACTTTGTGCAGCAGGCCTTCATGGTAAAATAGCTGCTAGGAAACCACTGCTAAGGACAGACAACAAGCAGAAGAGACTTGTTTGGGCTAAAGAACACAAGAAATAGACATTAGACCAGTGGAAATCTGTGCTTTGGTCTGATGAGTCCAAATTTGAGATCTTTGGTTCCAACCACCTTGTCGTTGTGCGACGCAGAAAAGGTGAACGGATGGACTCTACATGCCTGGTTCCCCACGTGAAGCATGGAGGAGGAGGTGTGATGGTGTGGGGGTGCTTTGCTGGTGACACTGTTGGGGATTTATTCAAAATTGAAGGCATACTGAACCAGCATGGCTACCACAGCATCTTGCAGCTGCATGCTATTCCATCCGGTTTGCGTTTAGTTGGACCATCATTTATTTTTCAACAGGACAATGACCCCAAACACACCATCAGGCTGTGTAAGGGCTATTTGACCAAGGAGGAGAGTGATGGGGTGCTACGCCAGATGACCTGACCTCCACAGTCACCAGACCTGAACCCAATCGAGATGGTTTGGGGTGAGCTGGGCCGCAGAGTGAAGGCAAAAGGGCCAACAAGTGCTAAGCATCTCTGGGAACTCCTTCAAGATTGTTGGAAGACCATTTCCGGTGACTACCTCTTGAAGCTCATCAAGAGAATGCCAAGAGTGTGCAAAGCAGTCATCAAAGCAAAAAGTTTTCTTCAAAAACTTTGAAGAACCTAGAATATAAGACATATTTTCAGTTGTTTCACAATTTTTTTGTTAAGTATATAATTCCACATGTGTTAATTCATAGTTTTGATGCCTTCAGTGTGAATGTACAATTTTCATAGTTATGAAAATACCGAAAAATCTTTAAATGAGAAGGTGTGTCCAAACTTTTGGTCTGTACTGTATATACAGTGGGGAAAATAAGTATTTGATACACTGCCAATTTTTCAAGTTTTCCAACTTACTACGAATGGAGTGGACTGTAATTTTTATCGTAGGTACCCTTCACCTGTGAGAGTCAGAATCTAAACATAAAAAACATAAATCACATTGTATGATTTTTAAATAATTCAATTGCATTTTGTTGCATGAAATAAGTGTAGCATCGGTATCTCTGCCTCCTGCCGGGCAGAGATGCCGTTCCCCTCACTGCCGCAGTCCAGGTCCGGCGCCTTCCCTCTTCCCTGTTGCTGTGACGTGCACTGCGCACAGCATCTCGGGCACTGTGCTTAGGGCGTGCATGCTCCCTCCCTCTTACAGGGGCTGCACACGCTGTCCTATAGAGTCCCCGGCCAATGGCCGGAGGACTTCCCCTATATAAGGCACCTCCTCCAAAATGGAGGTGCCTGTGCAAGGTTGTTGCTCCGTGTGCTACACTTGCTCCAGCCCTCAGGTCCCGCTGCCTGTCAGTCCCGCCTGCCAGTCTGTCTGTCAGTCCAGCCCACAAGCCTGTCTAACAGTTCTATCCTCCAGTCTGTCTACAGCCGTGCCCGCCAGCCTGCTTACCTGGAGCACCTGTCTGTTACCTGTTGTGCCCGCCAGCCTGCCTACCTGGAGCACCTGCCAGTAACCTGCAGCGCCCACCAGCCTGCCTACCTGGAGCACTTGCCTGTTACCTGTCGTGCCCGCCAGCTTGCCTACCCGGAGCACCCGTCTGGCTATCTGCCGAACCAGCCTGCTTATCTACCCGGACCACCCATCAGCCTTCCTGCCATGCTCATCCGCTGTACCGGTCAGTTCCTGCCTTCTGACCCGTGGGAGTCACCTGCTCTCACACAAGGTCGGTCCCAGAGTGGCACCTGGTCCACCTGCCCGATCCCTCCCTGGTTCACAGAGTCGACTAAGCCGCCGTGTGACCTTGGTCGGGCCGAGTAGGCACTTAGTAATGCCCCTCTGGTACCTCCTTGCACCGAAGCACAGAGGTTCCACCACCCGGATCCGTAACAATAAGTATTTGATTACCTACAAACCAGGAAGAGTTCTGGCTCTAACAGACCTGTTAGTTTTTCTTTAACAAGCTCTCCTACTCATTAGCAGTATTAATTGCACCTGTTTGAACTTATTACCTGTATAAAAGACACCTGTCCGCACACTCAATCAATTACACTCCAACTGTTAGAACCCTCCTGTTAGTTTTTTTCTATTTTGTGGTCACGTGACCTGCTGCCTATTTATTCCAGCTCCGCCCTTCTGGCTTTGCTGGACTTCAGTGTTACTTTGACTCTTAATCTAGCCAGGTGCTTTGTACCTATCTCTATAGTTTGCTTCGTCCTTGGACCTCTAAGTATTTTTGTCTGTTTGTCTTTTTGCTCCGCTACAACTTCTGCTAGGAGGTGTCCAATTTTGTCCCAGTCCTTAGTACTTTTAGGGACCCCTCCCTTATATCTATAGGTCTGCGTTCAGACTAGCTGAGGACGAAGGCTGGTCTGTTCACAAGGAACAGGTTGCCCGCTGCATTCTAGGGAATCAGCTTAGCCCTATTGTAGGGGCAGTTTTCCTATCTTTCCTTAGTTCTTGTAGCAGATCATAACAGTAAGTCCAGCCCAAAATCAAAAAAAAAAAAAAAAATCCTAAGGAAAGAGATCCCCAGATCAGCATGGTGTCTGTTCAGGAATTGGCTCAACGCCTGCAGGGATTGTCTCTTGAGGTGGCTGACCTCCAGCAACACGTAAGTAGCTGTCCTGGAGCACATTTTGTTGAACCGAAGGTAGGACTGCCTGATTTTTTTTATGGTAAACAACAAGATTTTTTTTCCTTTAAAAATGCTTGTTTATTATATTTTCGTTTGAGACCCAGGTCCTCTGGGAATGAATCACAGCTCATTGGGTTTATCATGTCACTTTTGCACAAGGAACCACATGGATGGGCCTTTTCTCTCCAACCTAATGATCCGTGTTTTAGATCAGTGTAGGATTTTTTTCTGCTATGGTGTTGTTGTATGACGATGCTGATCGAGTCTCTTCTGCTGAGACACAACTGAGACGTTTAAAGCAGGGGTCAGGTGGTTAACCAGTCTGCTGTTAGGTTGGAGGTTCCCTCCTCCTGGAAGATTAATCCGGTGTTTCATGTTTCCTTGTTGAAAAAAGCTGATGTATCGGATAGGGATGCCACTGTCACAGTTCCTCCGGTGGTGGAAGACGGTGCATATGAAATTTCTCGTATCCTGAATTCCAGAAGGGAGATTGCAGTATCTCGTCGCTTGGAAAGGTTTCGGTCCTGAGGATAACTCCTGGGTAAGGGCAGATGATGTCTCTGCTCCTAGACTTATCAGAGCGTTTCACAGGAGGTCTCCTGATAGGCCTGGGCCTGGAGGATCCGGAGGATCCTCATAGAAGACGGGGTACTGTTAGAACCCTCCTGTTAGTTTTTTTCTATTGTGTGGTCACGTGACCTGCTGCCTATTTATTCCAGCTCCACCCTTCTGGCTTTGCTGGACTTCAGTGTTACTTTGACTCTTAATCTAGCGAGGTGCTTTGTACCTATCTCTATAGTTTGCTTCGTCCTTGGACCTCTAAGTATTTTTGTCTGTTTGTCTTTTTGCTCCGCTACAACTTCTGCTAGGAGGTGTCCAATTTTGTCCCAGTCCTTAGTACTTTTAGGGACCCCTCCCTTATATCTATAGGTCTGCGTTCAGACTAGCTGAGGACGAAGGCGGGTCTGTTCACAAGGAACAGGTTGCCCGCTGCATTCTAGGGAATCAGCTTAGTCCTATTGTAGGGGCAGTTTTCCTATCTTTCCTTAGTTCTTGTGTAGCACCCTGAGGACTCGGCTGCTACAGGGGTATTGCACCTCAAACCAGAGGTGTGGTATTCCACTCCCGGGTAAGGATGGAGTGTGGGACTGAGCTCAGTAGGCTGCATGCACTACATACATCCCATTTCCGGGGGACAGAACTACGGTACTCCCACCAAGTAGATGTGCAGGTACGACAGCGTCTGTCCCTGGCTGGAGTGGGAGGGGGGGTGGAACATCCCAGTAGTGTAGGGGCAGATAGGGGAGGGGCTCTGGGCATAGAGGTAGGAGCCCATTGGGTGCTAGTCACCTGGGCTCACACATAGAGGGAGTATATATGGTGGGCACCATCTAGAGACAGGGTCAGTCTGTCAGGAGAGTGCTGAGGAGGAGTTCAGCCAGGAGGGCTGACAGGGAGCTGTGGCTCCGGCTGGGCCCAGCTCCAGGGCCAGGCCTGAAGCAGAGAGGAAGAGGAAGAAAGGCCCAGAGGCATAAGACCAAGAGGGAACCCTGAGATCCCACGAGTGAGCTAAAAAGGGTGAAGGGTTGGCAGAAGAGGGCACCGGATCCCAAGCTGGCAGAGGCAAAAGTAACCCTTAACCAGGAACCGGAGGTCATGGGCAAGCTTTGCCACGACCCTCACCACATCCACCAGGAAGGTACACCAAGAGTAGGGTCAGGAAAGCCAGAGAAGGTTTTACCATAGAAGACCCAAGGGAACCGGACAAAGGTGGATCCCTGGTGGGGACGGCCAGGAGAAGGAGAGAGAGAGGGAAGCTCAGGACCACGCTCCGGAACTGCCTGGGGGTTGGCCGAGTCCAGCACCTGGTGGATGCAGCACGGCTCGGGTGGTCACTCAAGGCCAGAGTGACTGAAGGAACACCTGTGAGTAAAAACCCTGAAACTGCATCTCAAGTCTCTGACTCTCCTTTCTGCACTATCACTACCCCCATCATCCGCACCAGCTGCCCTGAGGCCATACCCCTCCCGTTGGGGGTTATACCACCATCGCTGCACCCATACTACCGGCCTCAGCGGGCTGTTCTGCAGCGGCGGCCTTGTGACCGCAAATCAACGGTTGGCGTAGTCGACACAGAAACAACATCTACCAAGACTGCCACACACTTAGTTTGACACCCTGGGCACGCACCGGGTTACCGCCACGAGACTACTACCCCCATCTGATCCGGCTCCGGGTAAGCCCCCGTGCGCGCGATGCCGCACGACACAGCAGGCCCAGGGGCGCATCACTTGTAGCAGATCATAACACCAACCTCTCCACCAACCAGACCAAAGAGCTGTCTAAGGACACCAGTGACAAAATTGTAGACCTGCACAAAGCTGGGATGGGCTACAAGACAATAGGCAAGCAGCTTGTTAAGAAGGCAACAACTGCGGGCACAATTATTAGAAAATGGAAGAAACACGAGATGACTGTCATTCTTTCTCGTTCTGGGGCACCCTGCAAGATCTCTCCTTGTGGGGTAAGGATGATTCTAAGAAAGGTCAGGAATCAGTCCAGAACTACATGGGAGGACCTGGTCAATGACCTGAAGAGAGCTGGGACCACAGACTCAAACATTACCGTTAGTAACACACTACACTGTCATGGATTAAAATCCTGCTGGGCACGCAAGGTCCCCCTGCTCATGCCAGCACATGTCCAGGCCCGTTTGAAGTTCAGCAATGACCATCTGGATGATCCAGAGTAGGCATGGGAGAAGGTGATGGGGTCAGATGAGACCAAAATAGAACAATGTGGTATCAACTCCACTCACTGTGTTTGGAGGAAGAAGAAGGATGAGTACAACCTCAAGAACACCATTCAAACCGTGAAGTATGGTGGAGGAAACATCATACTTTGGAGGTGATTTTCTGCAAAGGGGATAGGACAACTGCACCGTATTGAAGGGAGGATGGATGGGGTCATGTATCACAAGATTTTGGCAAACAACCTTCTTCCCTCAGTAAGAGCATTGAGGATGGATCGTGGCTGGGTCTTCCAGCATGACAATGACCCCAAAACACACAGCCAGGGCAACTAAGAAGTGGCTCTGTAAGAAGAATTCCAAGGTCCTGCAGTGGTCTGGCCAGTCTCCAGACCTGAACCCAATAGAAAATCTTTGGAGGGAGTTGAAACTCAATGTTGCCCAGTGACAGCCCCGAAACCTGAAAGATCTGGAGAAGATCTGTATGGAGCAGTGAGCCAAAATCCCTCACGAAGTGTGCGCAAACTTGGTCAAGAACTACAGGAAACATCTAACCAATTCCAAATAAAGGTTTCTGTACCAAATATTAAGTTCTGTTTTTCTATTATATCAAATACTTATTTCATGCAAGTTAATTATGTAAAAATCATACAATGTGATTTTCAGGATTTTTTTTAATATTCTGTCTCTCACCGGTGAAGTGTATATATATATATATATATTTATTATGCTTACTTATATAGCGTCACCATATTCCCCAGCACTTTACAGACATTATTATTATTATTTATTATTATAGCGCCATTTATTCCATGGCGCTTTACATGTGAAAAGGGGTATACATAATAAAAACAAGTATAATAATATTAGACAATAGAAGTCTTTGATTGGTACAGGAGGAGAGGACCCTGCTCACGAGGGCTCACAATCTACAAGGGATGGATGAGGATACAGTAGGTGAGGGCAGAGCTGGTCACGCAGTGGTATGGTGGAGCGGTAGTTGCTGTAGGTTGCCATCACTGTCCTCATTGGGGCTTCCCTATCAATATATCTTTTGGGGGAGTGTGGGAGGAAAGCAGAGTATTCGAAGGAAATCCACACAAACATGAGGAGAACTTCTTGTAGATGTTGTCCTTGATGGGATTCTGAACCCAGGACATCAGCACCACAAAGCAACAGTACTAACGACTGCGCCACCATGCTATGTCAAATTATTTTTCATACCCAGTACTTTTATGTGGGCTCCTAGTAATTTTATAATGCTGTATTGCATCTAAAATTCTGAAATGTAGCAACGTTGTCATTAATGTTAATTAAACATATCTACTGTTTTAAATTCAGCTCCTGCACTCAAATGTGTGTCTCCATGGTTACAGAATACAAATAAACCCAGTATGTAGTCTGATCCTATAGTCATGTTAATCCTTTTCATGTGATCTTTCCATGATGGGAAAAAGGGAATGGAATAGCACATTATAATTATTTGCACCATGGAGACACATAGTTGTTCATCACAGCTGTGTACATAATATGGTATAATATTTTTTTTATCAAAACTATTTGGATATATTCATAAGTACCAGATTTGCTAAGGAAAAATTGTGCAGCAAAGCCAGAGAAAACAGCAGGAAAATTTGCTGCAGGAAATCCCCACTAAGTCCTACTGCAGATGGGGTAAACTAATTGTAACTGTGGCCTGGTCTCCTGACAGTCTGTGTTTCTGTGTCACCCTGGCCTGGATGCCACAAAATGTAATAAAGCTGTGTCTGAGAGCAAGGGGGAGGTTCTCTAGTCAGGGGAACATTAGCATGCAATGCCTCCTGTCTCAGGCCAGTAGGGGGAGCTGGCTGCCCCTATAAAAGCTGGTACTGGGGGCAGGGTTAGAGAGAACTGGATGACCTGTCTCAGTACTGAGACTTGTCCCGGAGCAGAGCAGGGACAGAAAGTTGTATTGCACCTAAGAGGAAGTGTGGCAGGAGGAGAGCCACAAGCCAGAGACAAGAGGCGAAGTGAGCCTGTCTTAGCAGATAAAGGACTTAATTTACCAGACTTTGGTGTCTGAGGCTGGGAGGATTCCACATCCCACAGCAGATAACCAGTCCGCAGGGGACTGTATGTTCCTTGGCCTAAGAAACCTGGAGGCTCTGCCACAACAGAAGGGACCAGTTAAGCCGTACCAGGTCAGGAGCAGAAAGGAACCCACGTCGCAGGCCATACAGGAGAGAGTACACGGAAAGCTCGGAAACGTGGGCTGTTACCCTATAAGGAGGAGATAGCCAGAAGGAGCACAGAAAGCACGTTAGGCCTACACTCTCACCCTGACCAGGGCCAATTTCCCCATTGCTCTCAGACATCCAGGTCCCATCCTAGCCGGGACTGTTTATGGGTCAGTTTACCTGTTTTAGTAAAGGCCATGGACTGCAACCTGTTGTCTGTGTGCTCCTTCGCGCCTCCAGCACTACCGGTACTGGGACTCTCACCACCATCACTCCCACCATCCATTATACTGCCCTGGGGCCGTACTCTTCCCGTGGGGAGTCACAGTACCCTAGCTGCACACCTCATCAGCCCCAGCGGTCTGCATGCAGCGGCGGTTCCTAATAACCGCTATCCACGGGTGGCGTAGTCGGACATAATCATCAGCGCATAACGGACTACCACTGGCCTGACCACTCTGAGCCACGGAACCGGGTTGCCACTACTACTCCCATCGTTCCCCTACTGCCCGGATCGGAGTGCCCCACGGCCCAGGGGGCGAGTCATTTCCAAATGGCATGAATGTGTCAGCGTGTATAAAGTGCTGAGTGGCATTTTGAGAAAGTGGCAGGTCACAGGTCTACTATCAGAAAATGTATAGGTATGGGAAGGTTTAATGTAACTTTTTTTTTCTAATTTAGATTTTATTTGTACATGTCACAAGTGTGAAAATTGTCCTGGCTACTAGAGGCTCACAAAATGTGAAAAAAAAAAACCCTGCCAGCCAAAGGGTTAAAAATTCCACACAGTAGGTCAACATCTGGGCAGAAAATATCAGAAACATATAGATATGATCACGATAGATATCTAATAGATAATATTTATATATTTTTTTATATAGGTAAGATCTCGTCCACTTAGCTGCTACAATAATTCCTTGTAGATTTTCCATACAATTGGACAGAAAAGTTTTAGAAAATAGCAATTCCAGAATGTGTAAATGCAGCCTTTGGAAAATTGATTTCATGGCATTAATTGTATAGTTAATATACGTTGTTGACTTAAATCTTTTGTATACATATGGTAATTCTCTGCTGAGATCTATGTATGATAATTGACAAATTTACTTTTTAAATTATCTTTGATATCAGCTTACAACTGCGGATTCACAAAATAAAAGGCTAATCATAAGTATCAGACCATTATGGCCTTTAATTTGTCAAGTGAACACATGATAATGAGCCATACACTGAGTTTCTGATATAGACAAGTAATAATTTACAGGGTCAAATTAGGTTGAGCTTCTATCACCAGTCATTACAGGAATGTGCATGTATCCAACACTCACCCAAACAATTAATTCTCTGCAGCCTAACAGCAAAGAATAATTCACATAGATGTGACACTCATAATGGAAACAATAGTTAATGATTGGTAATTAGTGTATATTTCCTGGGCTTTTGTTCTCTAATGGGGATGGTGAAGTCGTAAAAAAAATCTCTTTAAATTTTTAAAATATAGGAAAATACAGCGTTAACCGACTGCTTTGAATATTCAGTTTAAAAGTGAAATTATTGAAAGTTGTGTTTGTTATAAGTCGTAAATGCACTTTCAGACATTTTACCAACTTGTAATTTGGTCACTCTCAGACCCTATTGATAAATCTCCTCTTGAAGTTTTTTCCCGCCTAACAAATGTAATAATAGTATATTAAAAAAATACAACAAAAGTGCCATGAGCCTTCAGGGAATTGAGATAGTAACCCAAAGCCACTAAATGTGTAACAAAACATTATTCTAGTTACAGTTGAACCTCTCTAGTCTACCAGGAGTGTGACAATAAGTGTATAGTGTAATTTATGTAGACAGTTTGCAATATTTGTATAAATGGGGAGTATTTTAAAGAGATGAGGGAATCTGCCAAAATTAAAAAAATTTAAGATTTGCTCAAATTCAACCAGGAATTTCAATTTGTATCAAATTTATTTGATGTGAATCGAATGGAATGTGCCCAGATTGCAGTACAAATAAGTTATTTATTATGCTCGGAAGTCTCCTGACATAAAAGCATAATAAATAGGTGGGAAGGCGTTAAAAGCAATAAAATATTATATTCACCTTGCCTGTCTTCTGTTCCCTCTACTGATCCCTAAGGCGCCCAATCTGGGTCCAGTCTTCTCTTCGATCTTGTTAGTGCTTCTAGCTCCCAGTAGGCCTCGGTGCATGTTATCACTGCTCAGGTTGACGCATATGATGACATCATAATATGTGTTGAGGTCTAGTCAGTGCCAGAAGTGCCAGCGAAGAGTGGAAAAAAGATCAGAGCAGTTGCCTTACAAAGTGATGGGGACCTTCAGTGGCTGGGACAGGTGAGGCACGAAGGGAGTATGAAATGTTATTGGTTTCCAACCTCTTCCCAACCCACTTAAATCTAACAAAATATCACACAACTGCTCGCCATTTTTCTGGTTTCACATGAATCGAATTCCCCAAAATTTGGATCTGCTAGCATCCACTAATTTTGGGAAATTCTAAACTAATCCTTTTTGTTTTGAATCGATTCAGTAATCCTTAATATTTTGCTGTTTTCATTGAGAGTACCAACATACTTGCAAAACCCAAAATTAATTGTCTGTAAGATTATTGTTGTTTAATAAAACATGATTAAACCATTGTACAATGTACTGTTTTCCTTCTGTGTCACCCCATCTTCTTGTAGAATCTGCAACATCCTCTAACTCATACATGTCAAACTCTGGCCTGTGGGCAAAATCTGGCCCTCAGGGTGGTTATATTTGGCTCGCAACACCAGAGCCGCCACCCCTTTGTGGGCCCATTATTCTGTATGGATGACTTTGTGGGGCCCATTATACTTTATGGAGGACTATGTGGGGCCATTATTCTGTATGGAGGACTATGTGGGCCCATTATTCTGTATGGAGGACTATGTGGGGCCATTATACTGTATGGATGGCTATGTGGTACCCATTATTCGGTATGGAGGACTATGTGGGGCCATAATTCTGTATGGAGGACTATGTGGGGCCCATTATACTGTATGGAGGACTATGTGAGGCCCATTATTCTGTATGGAGGACTATGTGGCCCCCATTATACTGTATGGAGGACTATGTGGAACCCATTATTCTGTATGGAGGACTATGTGAGGCCCATTATTCTGTATGGAGGACTATGTGGGGCCCATTATACTGTATATAGGTTGGCCCGCGACTTTGTCCAACTTTTTCATTTTGGCTCTCTGTGTGTTTGAGTTTGACATCCCTGTTCTAATTGTCGTGGAAATGCAAAATAATTTCACCGCAGGTTCCATTCCTTGCTACGCTAAGAGTAATATTCTTTGCTATCTACGCACCAAAATCTGCATGTAACACTAGTTCGAGCTACACTTACTTACCGTAAGGGTAGCTTGAACTAATTCTGAATGTACACCCTTTATTCTGTAAACAATCATCTAAGTAGATAATAAAGGGTGAAGAAATCCGTAGTTATCAACTTTCTTTTGGTGAATCGGAATCACTGAACAGATGCCGATTTACAGTGTGGATGTAGAGTTAGAAATAGTAATCATTCAAAATGTACAGCTTAAAGCACTAGTCCCATATCCAAGATCCTATCCCAATATGTAGTAGGTGTAATAATAGTAATATTAGCAAATATCTTCAATTAGAAATGTAGTCAGGGTCGCACTGGAGCACCGGGACACTGGAGAATTCTCCGGTGGGCCTGTCCCCAGCTCAAGCTCCTGCCTCCTTCAGTCATACCTGCCCTGCATGCTAATAGTGTACACACACTTTATCGGGTAGCCGGCAGCTGTGGGCACTCTGCACAAGTGATGTGAAGTGAAGAGGCAGAGCCTTCACATCACCTGCTGCCGCTGCCGGCTTCTATTGATCTGCGGTGCTTGTGTGCGGACCCTCACTGCAGCCAGCACAGGCACAGCTGACTGTTTGAGGCTGCATCTGTGAGGAGGCACACACACGCACACGCGCACACACATACACACACACACACACTGCATTGCAGTCAGCGCTTGTTTTCTTAGTGTGACCTCACCAGCACAGCTCCTTGCAAGGAGCTATGCTGTGATTGGTCCTGCACCTGCCACACAACCTTCTGAAAATTGTACAGAGGAGCAGAGGGAGATAAATGGCTGGAGACAGTGTGTGTAAGTGACATATGGGCTTATCTAGTTCTCTGGACACTGCCATTAAGTGCCCTCAGGCAATTTAATGTTGACTCAAGGGGAAAGAGTAAATTAAAATTTCTAATGTTAATGTGGGCCCCCCTCCCCCACTGTGTCACCTCTAGTGTTACTGTGGGTCCCCCTCCCCCACTGTCACCTCTAGTGTTACTGTGGGCCCCCCTCCCCCACTGTCACCTCTAATGTTACTGTGGGCCCTCTCCCCCACTGTGACTCCTCGAATGTTACTGTAGGCCCCCCTCCCCCACTATCACTCCTAATGTTACTGTGGGCCCCCCTCCCCCACTGTCACCCCTAATGTTACTGTGGGCCCTCTCCTCCACTGTGTCTCCTTAAATGTTACTGTAGGCCCCCCTCCCCCACTATCACTCCTAATGTTACTGTGGGCCCCCTCCCCCACTGTCACCCCTAATGTTACTGTGGGACCCCTCCCCCACTGTGTCACCTCTAATGTTACTGTGGGCTCCTTCCCCACTGTCACCCCTAATGTTACTGTGGACCTCCCTCCTCCACTGTCACCCCTAATGAATTTTTTTTACGTAAGGTCCCCCTATAAAATCTACCCAGCAAAGATTAAACAGACAGCTGCGCGCTGGTATTATTTGCCAGGGAAGGGGCCATGGATCCTGGCCCCCTCAGAGGCTAATAACATCAGCCTTCAGTGGCCCCGCGGGTAGTTCATTGTGAGCTGGGACGATGAACTGCAGTGACCTCAGTGAGATCACCACTAACACCTCAGTGTGTTATGGTTTGCAGCTTGGACGGTGACCTCATGCCACTGTTCAGCTTGTAAACCAAATATCACAGAGATGGAGTACAGCATGGGATGGTATGACGAACAGGTGAGTGGTATGGTTGCTTTTTATTTTATTTTTTTTACAGGTGACAGTGGCTTCCATGGATTAGGTGTAAAGGTCATTATAATGTGTTTTTTTTTTACTTTATTCTTAATTTTACACTGGTTGTAGATAGTGGAGACTGCCTACAGCAGCCAGCGCCGGGGATCAGCGTGAACACTACCGCTGATTCCCAGGTGCGGGTACGTGTCATGTTCATGACACACGGATGTGTCATCAGTGTGCACATGTATAGCATGCATTTTGTGCATACTGTGCAAAAAATACTGAAATGTGTGAGGGTTTTTTGCACGGACACAAGGTCCGTGTGAAAAACCTGACCATGTGCGTATGTCCGTATTTGCGACCCTTTAAAAATGTGCCACATAAGGACATACAAAACGGGCGTGTAAAGGGGACTTAAAATGAATGGTGTCATTCAAAGTAAAACTCGTCGAACTCAAAACAAGCCCTTAAATGGCCAAACTGACAGAAAATTAAAAAATTATCGCTCTAGAAAAAGAGAAGTAAAAAACGAGAGCTCAAAACTGGAAAGTTTCCTCATCATGAAAGGGTTAATTTACATTATTTTTTTCCTATTATTAATTTACCATACACAAACATATTTTGAGATCCATCAACATTATGTAAGACTATGTACGCAATGTAAATCTACTGGAAGCCTAATGTCATTATTTTAGGAGCGTGACCTGTGTTTTGTTTTCTGCTCAATTATTTTTCTTTGCCATGGTTAACCTACAGTAGACAATCCAACGACCGAGTTCTCAGATTCAGAATTGTGAGTAGTGCCACTGTTTGAATTAATAATGATTATTCAGGTTTTATTATATATGGGATATCATTGTTTTTTGTAAAGGCCAGGCTTGATAAGCACATTTAAAGTCCACTCACACGAGCGATAATTCTCTCTTATCTTATTCTCTTGATTATGTAAATGCCACTCTACTCAAACTCTGTCAGAGTTTGAGCTGAATGTCATCTTACTCTGATCTGATTCTCTTGCATGAAAGAATCATATCACAGGTGTGGAGAAGACGGAGAACTTAATTTCTCCATCTTCTCCATTCTTTGTGTCCACGTAAAGCAGTCTGCACTCGGATGACATCTAAGTGCAGTTCAATGCTTCACACTCACCCATAGACTCATATGGGTGCAGGTGATCCAAATTGCTGAGCCACTCTAAGAATGCTGCGATTTTTTTTTTTTGCAGAATCGGTATTAGAAAAAAATAGTGGTATAGAATATGGAGGAAGTGTCCCGTGTGGTTTAATATATAGAGGATGTGTCCATGCGGTTTAGTACCGTATTTTTCAGCTCTCCTGTGTGGTGCAGTATATAGAGGAGCTGTCAGCTCTCCTGTGTGGTGTAGTATATAGAGGATCTGTCCGCTCTCCTGTGTGGTGTAGTATATAGAGGATCTGTCCGCTCTCCTGTGTGGTGTAGTATATAGAGGATCTGTCATCTCTCCTGTGTGGTGTATTATATAGAGGATCTGTCAGTTCTCCTGTGTGGTGTAGTATATAGAGGATCTGTCAGCTCTCCGGTGTGGTGTAGTATATAGAGGATCTGTCAGCTCTCCTGTGTGGTGTAGTATATAGAGGATCTGTCAGCTCTCCGGTGTGGTGTAGTATATAGAGGATCTGTCAACTCTCCTGTGTGGTGTAGTATATAGAGGATCTGTCAGCTCTCCTGTGTGGTGTAGTATATAGAGGATCTGTCCTGTGAGGTGTAGTATATAGAGGATCTGTCTTGTGTGGTGTTGTATATAGAGGATCTGTCCTGTGTGGTGTAGTATGTAGAGGATGTGTCCCGTGTGGTGTTGTATATAGAGGATCTGTCCTGTGTGGTGTAGTATATAGAGGATCTGTCAGCTCTCCTGTGTGGTGTAGTATATAGAGGATCTGTCAGCTCTCCTGTGTGGTGTAGTATATAGAGGATCTGTCAGCTCTCTTGTGTGGTGTAGTATTTAGAGGATCTGTCAGCTCTCCTATGCTGTGTAGTATATAGAGGATCTGTCCTGTGTGGTGTAGTATGTAGAGGATCTGTCAGCTCTCCTGTGTGGTGTAGTATATAGAGGATCTGTCAGCTCTCCTGTGTGGTGTAGTATATAGAGGATCTGTCCGCTCTCCTGTTTGGTGTAGTATATAGAGGATCTGTCAGCTCTCCTGTGCGGTGTAGTATATAGAGGATCTGTCAGCTCTCCTGTGTGGTGTAGTATATAGAGGATCTGTCAGCTCTCCTGTGTGGTGTAGTATATAGAGGATCTGTCCACTCTCCTGTGTGGTGTAGTATATAGAGGATGTGTCCGATCTCTTATGTGGTGTAGTATATAGAGGATCTGTCAGCTCTCCTGTGTGGTGTAGTATATAGAAGATCTGTCAGCTCTCCTGTGTGGAGTAGCATATAGAGGATCTGTCAGCTCTCCTGTGTGGTGTAGTATATAGAGGATCTGTCCGCTCTCCTGTGTGGGGTAGTATATAGAGGATGTGTCCCGTGTGTTGTAGTATATAGAGGATCTGTCAGCTCTCCTGTGAGGTGTAGTATATAGAGGATGTGTTCTGTGTGGTGTAGTATATAGAGGATGTGTCCTGTGTGGTGTAGTATATAGAGGATCTGTCAGCTCTCCTGTGTGGTGTAGTATATAGAGGATCTGTCCTGTGTGGAGTAGCATATAGAGGATCTGTCACCTCTCCTGTGTGGTGTAGTATATAGAGGATCTGTCTGCTCTCCTGTGTGGTGTAGTATATAGAGGATCTGTCAGCTCTCCTGTGTGGTGTTGACTCGCCCAGGGTGATATGGGGGGGAACTCGGTACCCGGGCCTTTACCTTCTTTGTAGGATGTCACAGCAGTCGGCTCCCGGGCCCGTCCTCTGGGGTCACACTTTAAAAGGGGGGGTTTGCTAACAGTTTTTGTCTTGTGACGCCACCTGTGGTCCCCGGTAATGAGTACCGGCGCTGCTGCAGACCTCCGGGGGTGATGGGTTGGCAGCTGGGATGTTTCTGCTCCCCACAGGCGGAGCGGGCCCCCGGGGCAGGGTTGATGGCAGGGATGCAGGTGAGAGGTGGCCCGGTCGGGTAAGGGGGAATGACGGACAAGCACACAGGGGATTCGCTTCAGTACCTTTACTGGTGTAACGGCAGGTATGGTCCAGGGTACTTAATAGGAAGAGTGCACTTCAAGACTCTCCTCAGTGAGCGGGTTGTAGGCCTCCTGGTCCATTTCTTCCTCTCTCTAAGCTTCTGGCCGGCCTGGAACTTGGCCTAGCTTCTCTGTTGTTTTGCTCTGTCACCTTACTGCTTGGTAGTAGGACTTTTCTCTGCCAACCACTATCCCTGGACGCTGGGGCCTTCGTGGTTCCTAGTCCTGTAATTGATGGTAGCTTCAGCACAATCTCTTCAGACTACTCCCTGACTGACTAACTAACTGACTGACTGACTCCACCATCCAGTATATATCTCCCTAACAGGACTCCCTCTGGTGGTATGAGGTGGAAGGGTGGAGGTGTCTGTTTGTAGTGAGGGCTTCTTGTGGAGAAGTCCGTCCATGCACCCTTTTGGGTCCTGTGGTACCTGTAGTAGCAGGGTGCCACATTCCCCCCTAGTACAATTCAGTCCTCCTGGACTGAAGCATTTTAAACAGGTAACAAAAAGTAACAATAGTAATAACAATAACAATGTTACAGTAAGTCCCGTCACCAGGTGTCCATTTCACTGATGAAGGTGTAACAAAAGTAGCATGAGGGACCCGCCTGAAAACCCTCAATGTAGGCCCTGGGCGTGGCTACAGGGCATAAGTGATCCAGGTGTTGGACCATGTCTTCGGCCACGCCAAACGGGTTTTGTTCTGTGTCTATTTTTTTTTTTTAATATGAAACAAATAAAGGGGCACTTTGATAAGTGCAACTATGTACAACAGAAAGTTTTTCGGTTATTCACCGTCCATAACCTACAGTCTTTATACCCTTACGGGTAACTAAATGAACACATTATTTTCAGTTCACACAGTAAATAACAGTAGGCAATACCCAACTGGGTAACTATTTACACAGTAGGCATTTTGTTTTTATTCCCTATACCTGGCAGGGATTTGGCCTTGTGTGCTGCATGTGGACCTTTGTAGCACTGGGGTAATACTGGTGTCTGTGCATGCACTCTCTGTTAACCTATCAGTTCTACGTGTGGGTAAATTATAAAACTGCCTCAATCTCTCTATAGGACTGGCAAGTGCATTGTTTACTGGGCCTTCAGGCTCTGCTTCAACTGGTGATCCTCCTCTTACTGGGGACTCTTCCTGTCCCTGAGCAGGTTCTTCTAGGGCGCTCACAGGTTCTTCTTGTGGTGGAGGCTCTTTTGGTGGTTGACAGAAGTGTATCACTGGTGTGATAACTGCTCCATCGAGTTGAGGCGGGTCCGCAGGGAAGTCTCCTAGAACTGTATGAACTACATCTTCCTTGGGTTTCTCCAGTATTACAAGAGGTGCTTCTTCCTCCTGTGTCTTCAGTAGACCTGGGCACAATTTCAAGTGGTCTCTTGAGACTGTTGCGGTTGTTTTACCTCCATCCTTGCTGATCAGGCAGGTTTTGGTGTTGTCAACTTTGGAATTTAACACTGTGTAGGGCTCTCTTTCCCACTGGTCATCAAGCTTGTGACCTCTTCTTTTCCGCTTTAGCACTATTTCTCCGGGCACCAAGGGTTCTGCTGTTACGTGCTTGTTATACTGATCTTCTTGTCTTTCCCTCATCTTGTTTAGACTGTCTTTGACACAGGCCTGTACTTTCCTGTACTGCTCTTGCAGACTTGTGTCCCAATCTTCAGTAGACGTATCTACAGCAGGTCCTACCACTCCGAGCTCCAGGTCCATGGGCAATTTTCCAGGTCTTGCTCTCATGAGGTTCGCGGGGGTACAATTAGTAGAACTGACGGGTATGTGGTTATACAGGTCAACTAGGTCAGGTAGTTTGTCTGGCCACTAGTTCCTATCTTCCAAAGGTAGGGTTTTTAACAGGTCTATAACGATGTTATTCATTTTCTCACACATACCGTTGGTTTGTGGATGATATGGCGTAGTCCGGATCTTCTTGCATCCATACAGGTGACAGAATTCCTTGAATAGCTCAGCTTCAAAAGCAGGGCCTTGATCTGTTAGCACCTTGTACGGATATCCATGGGATCTGCAGAAGTAGGCTTGGAATGTTCTTGCTGCAGTTTCTGCTGTCAGATCTTTGACAGGGGCTACCACCAGGAACCGGGAATAGTGATCCACCATGGTCAGGGCATAGGAATAGCCTGATCTGCTGGGCGACAGTTTGACGTGATCCAGAGCGACATTCTCCAGGGGTTGGGTTGTTTTGATGGACTGCAAGGGTGCTTTTTGGCTGCCGTAATCTTTCCTTCTGAAGCTACAGGACCCACAATTCCGGCACCATCT